>NC_088169.1:39403894-40763061 GCF_028769735.1 Zonotrichia leucophrys gambelii | reverse complement strand
CTTTAAAGCTGATAAGCTGATTATGTCTTCAATTTTCAGAATCCAAATCAAAACCCCTGCTTATAAGCCTTAAGTCAGCTTGTGTATCCATTCTACTTGAAGAAGGGCTGGATAATTTGTAACAGAAACTTAGAGATCACCCAGTAGTCAGCTGGAATGCAGAAAATGAGGTCATGTTTCTTGACCTGCAGTTGATTTTGCATTGGCCTGTTGCATCACTGACATGCATTAATAAAAGTCATTGCATGCACATGTTTGAGCATTTGATGTTTATGAATTTTATTTTTTATTACTGTTTATTTCTGCAGTCACACTTGGAATATTTATCCTAGTTGACCTTTATGGTATACCTTGTGTAGAGAACACAGATTCTATAAAGTACTAGCAGATCAATCTGCTATACAGATCTGTCTGTAGTAAAGATCTGTCATGATCTTGTATTATGGAATGTTACCATTTTTGATAGTGACAGTGTATTAGGAGTTGTGGTTTTGATATGCCAACTCCTGGAGTCAATACTTATTTATACTTAGGTCGTGCCAGCAAAGCTGTTTCAGCAGTGAAGATCAGGATGTAATCCATCCCAGCAATAATGCCCCTTCTTTTGCTTTTTTTCCCTTCTTCTTCCTTCCTTCTCCTTTTCCCTTTCCCTTTGTCAGCCTGCTGTTTTAGCTGAATCAATTCCCCGAGTCTCTTTAACAGCCAGTGAATTTCTGCCACATATGTGAAGTTCAAGAGGCTAATCTGCAAAGCTGAAGCTTAGGACTCATTGAGAAGTGGGCTCCAGGAGCCTGAGACATGAGGTCCTGACTGCCTGTGCTCTCCCTGCTGGGAGTTTGCACTGCCCTTGTGCCATTGCATAGCCCAGCTTGCTGAGAGACCTGTCACTGCAGGATAGTTCTGCTTGGAAAGCCTCTCTTGGTTGTCTTCTCCAGGCAAACATCCAGCTGCCCATCAGCTGGGTCTGGAGGTTTTTATTGACCTTCCTGGGGGAGCAGCAAGAGGTGGAAGGAGAGAGGTATGGGATTAAGCCAGAAAAGCTTTGGGAGGCTCTGACCCAGAAGAGCATCTGCAGCTCCTACCCTGGAATCATCTGGCTGTTTTTCCAGAGGAAAGGAAAGTGCTGAAAGTGTAGTCTGGGGGGTTTATGCAGGGGGTGTTGCAGGATCAAGCAATTGGGGTGTCATGTAGAGCTGTACCTTACCAACAAGTACTAAAAAAATCTAGATATTGTATTAGTAACAGAATTTCTCCTATTGCTTTTTTGTGGAAACTCAGTTAACTGAAACTGACATTTAAATGCCTGTTTGAGAGTTCATAGATCAAATTACTAGTGTACCAACTTGATTTTTTTTAAAGGAAATTGAATATGCTGAGTATACTAGTATTTCCTGGGCTGTCTGTTGTATATGTTCCATATATAACTTGGAAAAACATGTTTCACTTCTTTTGTCAGATAAATATTACTACAAGTGGATAAATAGTTATGTGCAAATACATTGGCAGTTTCATATAATTATAAATGTATGTGCTGGTTTGAAGGGGCAGAAAATTATATTTAAAGGCATGCTGAGATCTGAGAGCTGAGTATTTACTGACAGCAATAGTACATTTGCCACAAAGCTTGATGTTATGCTAGCAATGTACATGGGCTGCACACATTAGTACTTTGTGCAAAAGTAAGCATAAACACGGATGAGAAGTAGGAAAGTTTAAGGGTCTTAGCTTGATGTTTCCTTGCTGGTTAAGTGTCTAAGCATACTGTTGTTACTTTGCTTCACAAAGGAGCCTCGTGTGTTTTCAGCATAAGATACGCATCAAGTCCCTGTCACCGAATTTCTGGCAGTGTATTTACCTAAACTGTAATTTGTCCCAGGATTCATATTCGAAGGCCACAGCTACTCTCAAAGCTGCAAAATCAGAATCAAATTGCATTTCTTTATCAAATACATCTTCCATATCACACACCTTTACATTTCTCTCATTCTGGTTTTGGCTGCACGGAAGCTGAAGAGGCATTTAGCACAGTAGTGCAATGCAAGCAAGAAAGTTTGAAGCTATCAACAGCCACTACTTACATTTAATATCTTTACTGGAATCTTTACCCTCCCTGCTAGGCTTTAAAAATCCTTTAGATAATCAAGAGCTTAGCCAACAAAATTAATTGTATCTTTTTCTACTACAATACTTGCTGTTACAGAGGAAGAAGATAAAGAATAAAATATTTCTATTATTTTTCTTAGCAGTAGGTAATTTTTTACCATATCAAGAGCTATGCTTGCTAAGGTAATTGTAGCAAAAATCAGAATTTGATCAAAATTAATCAGAGCATAAAGTAGCTGTGCTAGGAGATTGAGAAGACATCTGTGTTCTCTTGGACCCCAAGCTTGGTAGATGATAAGTAACTGGGAGGTGACTGAAGACTTTGCTTTCCTCTGCAGGGTCACATGAGAGGCTGGGTGTTGAAATGGATTGACTGTTGATAGGATTTGCCATAGTGGATCATGCTTTCAACTGTGTGCTTCTCTTCTAGCCTATTACAAGCAGGCAGACTGGACACAAAGGCTGCATTGAAATATAGGTTAGCTTATGTACAGCACAATAGTTAAAATGGCCTCCATTTCATGAGAAGTATAGTCTGAAAGTGTCATTTTATTGTTATCTGCAAAATGGATCTGTTCAAATTAGAATCTGTATTGGGGTGTTTCACAATTATTTTTCAAATATTACTGAAAATTAAGAATGGAATGAATGTTTGCATATATGTTGAAGAGATAAATTATAAGAGTTTGAAGGTTATTCTTTTGCATTGGAAAGCAGATGAAGTACATGGAAGGGAGAAAATAATGGCCCAAAGTTTTCTGTTCGTTATTTCTTCCTTCTGGAATGTGAATATAAATTGTTGGTTAGAGCTTTAAAAGCTGACAGATTGCATTCAGAGATTTTCAAATTACTTTTGGATTTGCTTTAAAAAAATCCAGGACCTGACACTTCAACAGAGTTTAGAGATGACAGACTTTATTTTTTTCAACTACCTTACATTATTGGTCCGCTTTGGCTGGTTCAGTAACTGAAATACCATCAGCGTGGCAAAGCAAGGTGGAGTTAGCAGAGCAGTGGAAGAGCAGGCTGACCTGGTACTGACCCTGATTTTTTCAACTGCAATGTTATATTCATGCTTACCTGTAGTGTCAATATTTAAGGGACAGAGATCCCTGGGGTGATGATAAGAATACCATAGTTACAAATGACAACAGTTCTGCATGGAGTGCTTTTCTGTCCATTCATGCAGGGGCACCACAACCATGTGCTGGGTGCAGTTTTTCTGTACCTTATAATTCTTTTGCATTACCAATGGGTGTTCAGTCACACAATTCACAGGTGCCTTTTAAGACAGTCAGTAATCGAGAGCAGTTTGATGGTCATCCAGCTGTGTTGTGACTCTTGAGAGCAAGAACCTCAGCTAAAGACAGTGATGCCCAGTAGAAATGGGCATGTCTTGTCAGCTCCCATCTCCGTGTCACCAGAGGCCACGACACCTGAAGGGGCTGCTGAGATACCAGGCTGTGTCCTGGCCATGATCTGGTGAAGCACTCTAATCCTACAGCTCTTGCTAAACTGGGAGATACTGCCAGCTGAAAACAACATGAGTGATGGCAGTGACAGAGAAAAGGCTTTTCTGGCAGCTCATTTAAACATCCAGCACATTTACAGAATGTACAACAATGTTTTGTGTGCTAGATAAGAAATGGTGCTCTGAGAGGCTAAAACATTTGTGATCTGCTTATATGAGCACCCCAGTCCTTGCAGGATCTAAGAAGATAATTAGATAATAGGCTTCCAGCAGCTGCTTTTGTTATATCTAGTCACGAAAAGAGAAAGAGGTGGCCTGCAGCGTATCAGAAAGTGACGTAGGAGTAAATGGAATGTACAGATACAGTCAAAAGGCACAGGTCATCATGGAAAGGATTGCACACAACAACCCTAAACATTTTGATTACTCAGCATTATATTCTTGGCTCCATGAGACTTATTTTATCAGAGGACATGATGACAAAACCAAGCAAATTGCTCTCAATCAGGGAAGATCTAAAGGCCAGGTTTCTAAGGGCATTAGAAGTCATTCCTGACAATGCAAAAGATACCTCTTGTCCTAAATGTTTATGTTAATGTGAGTGTTATTTTTTTTGTTTTTTTAGGAGAACCAAATGCTAGTAGTACAGATTAAAAAAAAAAAAAAACAGTAAATTAATCAGTAGCTCCTTTATGCATCTGCTGCCTTTGTCTGTACATCTACTTCATTTCTGCATCTCATGCATTTTCCTGCAGAACATTTAGTTTTCAGAGATTAGATGAAAAATAAGAATACACTTAAGCACTGTTTGCCATCCTTTTTTTTTCCCAAAACCTTTCAGACTTTCTTTATTTTTCATTTTATTTACTTTTCATTTTCACGGTTTTGTTTATTACTATCCATTTATTTGCTTTTCTTTCATTCCATTCAAAACTCATATGCATAATGCAGTCTCTCTGTAGGGCCCTTATTCAGAGCGTATTTAAGTCTCTTTTAACTCAGTTCATGGAAAGGGAATCTCTGAATTACATATTTATTGCCATTTTGTCCCATTTCCCTTAAATTCTTTATGACTTCTTTGACAAGCTTTAGGTTTTGACTTCTCTTAAGGCAATAAGTCCTATGTTGAAAAACTAGGAAGGCTTCCCACTTGTTAGCCTTTATAAACTAACAGCTGGACACTGAAGCACTGTTATGGCAAATGGGAGCACGACTGAGTTGTTTCCCACTGAAGAAAAAAGAATGGCAATGGTGCTTCAAGACAAAGCTGTTTGGGTTATCATGATAACTTTTCTAGCCAGCAGAGTTGGTTGAATAGAATTATCAGCTGCAGACACAGTAAATGAGGCACAAATCATGCTCACTAGGCTGGGTGGTTTCAGGGAGGAGGGTGAAATTTGCAGTGACATTTCTGCATGTAATAGAGCAAAGCTCTGGTCTGTAAAAAAAGGGAAGGTATCTGCTTGCAGGTTGTGCCCTGTGGTGAAAGCATAGAGAAACTTGGGAAAATTACAATGCTTGCAGTCTGTGGATTATCCCAGATCTCTGACTCTACACATGCATTTGCTTCAGATAATTAAAGAAGCAGAAAAAATCATGTGCCTTTTTTCATAGAAATAATTTGTTATTTGAGGTGGCTGGTGTCAGTGGGTAGCTACAAAGCGTGCCTTGTCCCTGGCGTCTCTAAGAGCTCCCTTTTCAGATCCACAATGATATTTTGAAGTTTGTGTCTCTGTTAGCTCCTGTCTCATGTCCCTCAGCTCCCTACAGCTGCTGCCAGATCTGACCCTGTTGTCCTTTGGGCAAACTCTTGTTGATGGGCCATGTCCTGTCCAACTTGATCATACAACCTCAGGAAATCATTCATCCATGTCTGTTTGCCCTGTAAACATTTACATTACTGTGCTGGGCTGAGCACAGGGGGCAACTTTCATTCTCTGCAGCCTGTCCATTGAAAAATGCTAATTCAGAGTGGTCTGGCACTGCTCACCTGTTATCTTCAGCTCAGATCACACTCTTGATTATTTAGATTCACTTAATGGCTGCTGCCTGAACTGTGTCTTCCTCTGTGCTCAAGGATTCCTCTGGGAGCTTTACTCCATGCAAGTAAGATATACTGCAGTATTTTTCAGAGGCCTGTTTTGTTGTCTGTATCTTGTGTGTTACAGCTCCTCAGGGATTCAACTGCAAGAGTTAAGTATTATGGTAGTGACTTACAGCATCCTGATGTTATGTATAGATCACTCAATTACATTTGAATGCCTGAGGACTGAAGAGATGATTCTCCTTTGCAAAACCCCCAGCCCAAAAGAGGTATTTTCAAATTAAAGCATCCCCCCTCAATTAAAATTTTTAAAGTCTATGCCCACTGTTGGGAAAGTATAATTTGTTTCAAATGTTACTGCTCATAGTGTAGCCTTTCTCAAGAGCTGTATGAAAAGATGATACTTTGATCTGAAGTTGGATCACTTGGAGAAACATTTTCTGCATGAAATGAGGAATTGTTCTGCATCCTCAAGGGAAACAAGCATTTTTTTCAGTCTCTCTTAATCCAGTACACAAGAAGGAGCATTTATTTCAGTCCAAAAGTATAAGATCTAGTCAGTAGATTACGTGAGTGTTGTTGTTTATCTGCTAAGACTGTAGGGGGAAAATGTGATAGTGAATGCTTGTCAGTGAGATCCTTTTCTCTTGGAGAACTGAGACAGAGCCTAAAGTAAAAATGGCATTTTCTTGTACTTGTGAATTTTAAAAAAATGTCTTCTAAAATGCAAAAGAATTTTAAATAAAACTTGCAACAGCAGGTTGTAGTAGGCAGAAATGTAAGTGTGATGGTGTATTTAAAAAAAATATACCCCAAAGCTGAAGATTTCTTTTCTCTCAAGGAGAATAAAAGTAAATTTGCTATTAATATGGACAAAAATTTCACAAGTGCAGCTGAAGCAAAAACTGTCACTGACCTGATTGTAAAGATATAGCAATGTTTAAAAGTGTTCTAGGCAGGATTAATTCCCACTTAGAAGCAAATTTAAGGTTTAGAGGGGGGTGGTTGGAAGGAGACATACATAAATAATTGCCTCCTGATCTGGAATTTCCGCTTGGTTTCTGGCCAGCTGGAGGAGTGGACGTTTTTAGACAGGACAGCAGTTGTTAGTTTTTCTCATCATTAGCAGTCAAGAAGGTTTCTCCTTCGACTTGCAGTTAACTGAGAAAGGTGTTGAATGGTAAAAAATTGAGCTATCCTTGAATATGTTCTGTTTATGCAGCAAGCCACATCTTTTAAATGCATTATCTTAACTTAGTCATTAAAAATAGTTACCTTTGAGGGGAAGGAGGCGTGTTTCATCTACATTGTTTCATTGCATATTCCAGACATATTTTACTACACATTTAAATTATTATGTGGTATAGTATTGATGTCCCAGATGCACCTGTGGGCATACAAGTGGCCACGTTTGTAGCTCTGTAAAATGACGAGACCAGTGATGGTAGGGACAGGCCTTGCTGGATCAGGGCCTGAGGAATAGGTTGTCTGTTAGCACTGAAATAAGTACAAGGGACTTTGATTAAAAAAAAAAAAAACCAAACCAATCAGCTTCACCATTTTTTTGGTGCATGTTGGAGGAATGTAGGGCTTCGTTTGTTGTGGGCTACAGGTGCAGCTGCATTCCGCTCGTGTGAGCCCAAGCAGCATCTTGAGCTGAGTCCATGTTGTGAGTGCTGGGAAGGATCTGGTGTCCCTTCCCTCCCTGCCAGGCCTGGCTCCCACACCCTGGCTGGCCCAGCAGGGCAGGGGTGCCTCCTTTCTGCCTGGCTGCCAGGCCCCACCAGCCCTGGCTGTCCCTGCCCATCTCCAGCACTCCTGCACGGCAGCCCTGCCCCAGCCGTGCCCCTGCAGGGCTGCTCTCCCACAGCCTGGCATGGCAGTAGGCCCTGAGCTGGGCCCCTGTTGATGAAGGAGCTGTTATCATTTTCCTTCTTTAATGCCTGGTGGGAGTAATAGGAATTGAGGTTGTTTTCTGTTGTCACACAGTACTTTCAGTGCCAGGAGCCCTGCTTCTGCTCCCTTCATTTACTCTGAGTCAGTGTCTGACTTTCTCCTGAGCAATTTCTGTTCAATCCTCCCCCTTTGTCTTCAGGAAGAAGTTGTCTTTCTCCTCCACTGCTCACCTCCCCCACACTCTTTAAGTGAAAACTCACAGGCTGGATTTCCACTGCTAGCAAAACAAAGAGAAGTTTAAGACACTTAATTATTGAAGATGTGCTGCAGTAACTAAAGGGATTATCAATAGCAGAATTAAATCTTGGAGAGTAAAAAACTTGAACTTCACGTGTGGAAAAATTAATGCTATGAGGGTCTCAAAGCCAATTAAAATAAATCAGTGACTCCAATGAGCACTACTGTCTGCTGCTAATCAACGCTGTTATTATAGTAAAAACTCTGATCATTAAAAAAGTTCTTTTCTATGTGGCAAGACACCATTGCAGACACACTTATATCTACAATAATCTACTTGTTCATGTTCCTCATTCAGTTCTATATTGCTAAAACTGCCTGGATTCTAAGAAAAAATGTTCCTCAATACTGTATACTTAAATGTTGTGGTGTGACATAACTTAAAACAAGTAATGAACCAGAGGTGCAGTGAGTGACCACCTCATTACAAACCTTTCTGTCTTCCCCATTGTTCAGCCTTTGGGAATAGGAATAATGACCATTTAGGCTGCAGATAATGTGCTTACCCAGTAAATTGCCATGAGAAAAGTCCCTCTGTGTATATCTGTTTGCTTGTGCCTCCCTGCAGGGCATAATGCATGCATAAGATCCTGCATAAGGAACACACACTTGGTTGTGCATAAGATTTATGTAGTAAATTTTATCTATGCCTGGAATCCTTTTGTTATTAATGATTATAATTATTAGAGTGTGTGAGGCATAGCTGCCATTCCCACAGGCAGCAGTCCCTCACCCCCATCTTAACATCCTTGCAGTAGACTCATCTCTTTAGCAGCAAACTGAGATTTCCAGGTTTCTTCATCTTCTTTCCATCCCATCTTTACTGTGCCCTGTCACCAGTCCTAGCTCTGTCCTGTCCACTGCCCACTGTTGACTCCCAGCCCTGACATGGGTGGTATAATGCAGTTTGCCAGTAGTGCATTGCAAACTGTATTTGAAATGGTTTTCCTGGGTTATTTTCCACTTCTACCAGGGCCCAGCTATCAATCTGTGGGATAAGCAGCTATTCTTTTTCAGGTTATACTTGGGGAGTTATTAATTTTTTGCAAGTTGTTTTTGTGTCATGTTAGATTTTTTCCAAAGATATATGCTTTTAAAGTGTTGTTTAAAAAAAGAAGGTTTAAACAATTACTGGTATTCTTCCTTCAAAAGCAAATTCACAGAAAGAAAATTCTTTAAGGTTTTGGTTTTCTCTTGGTACTGTAAACCTGTGTGTTACAACTTACCTTGGGTACTCCAGACTCCTCTTGATGGATATGTGTCAAATTATTCTGACAATGAAAGTGTCAGGGAAGATACCTGCCCTTCAAGACACTTGTATGTGAGACAAGTACTAAAGAAATGGTTTTCTGATTGCTATGGGAAAAGTCAGGCATGATGCTGCAGAAGAAGAAAACCATTGCAGAAGCGTTTAGCCTCTGTATGTAGGAAGTGCTGACCATTTTCCCTGTCCTTCAGGCTTCTGATTGAGTGGAAAAATAAGTAGTACTGTGAAAATCAGAGGGATAGTGGGTGCTGTCTTCACTGGTGCTCATTTACCTGTTGCATTAAGGCCATACTTGGTATAGATAAAAAAAATTTTGAGTTTTTGAACATCAGAGGGTGTCAACAGCCAGTGTTCTGTTAGCATGGTCAAATCCAGAAATGCTCAGTATTTCTCTCTCCTGAATGTTTCCTGCATGTTTGGAGTGCAGATCTGGAGAGTGATCCAACCTGGCTCCATAAATCTGTTGAGGGGTCCACTTCTCCCAGATCTTTGTCTCCTGGCCCCTCTAGTGGATGTCTGTGTAGGCAGTGTGTCTTTGCAGTGGGACATGGTGTTCTTTGGTGGAGTGTATTGCAAGACCTGAGAGGTAATTTTAGCTCCAACAATGGCCTTGTTTGGTGCCAATCTGATAAGAGCCATCCTGGTCTGCGGAGTGCTGTCAGTCTTTCGCATGTTAAAAATCAAATACTGTTTATATAAAGAAACAAAGTGGAAAAAATAGTTCTGTTCCTGTTGAGAACTTGTCAATTTATGTTACTAAATGTCATGTTTTTCCTGCCTGCAATAATTTTTTGCTTCGTGAGCTTGCGGGGGAAGCACTGCACAGCATCTCGCGGAGAGGAAGCTGCTCATTCTCTGCCCTGACCTCGGAGTGTCTCCTGGCAGCCCAGCCTGGGCCTGCTTCCTATGGGTTTTCCCACTGCAGAGCCTTTCCTCTGGGGACCAATCACTCTGGGCCAGTGCAGCTTTTGCCTCAGGATGCTCAAAGTCTGCTCAGTCTCTGCACAGCACGGGAGGCTTTCAGAAGCTGTTTGCTGAGTGACATCAGTGCAGTGGTTTCTCTCCTTTGATGGGGAGAGCTGAGGATGAGCTCCCAGCCACAGAGATGCAGCCTCTGGTGGTCCTGCCACCCACCTCCAGCTGGGTGTTTGGCAGGACGTGCAGCTGCTGAGAGCCAGCTGGCCACACCTCCCACATCGTCTCCAGCCCTGGGTGGAGAAGCACTGGTGGCACAAGGCAGAGGAGAGCAAGAACAGCAGTGCAGAAGGTACCTGTGCAGTCAGGGGTTCCTGGGTACCCTTGCCAGGCCCTAGGCTGCAGTCTTATTAAACCCAAATTCTCTTAATCCTTCAGCTCATGCTGCTGTATCTATAAAGCACCATTGCCTATTCATGAGAAGAAAAGCCTTCAAAATCTTATTTGCACACTTAAAGTCACTTTAACCCAGCAGTGTGCAGATGCTCTTGCCTACTCCCCCAGTACTCTGAGGTGTAGCCAGACACTGTTTCTGCTTGTGCTGCAGAAACAGCTGGTGAGGAGGTCTCATGCTTTTGCTTCATCATTTAGTAATTAAAGGCTAATCTTACAGCTGCCTTAAATGGCAGAATGGAAGCTAGCTCTGCCATCTTCAGATTTTTTTAAATTAAACAGATTACAGTGCAGCATGCCTTGAAAATCCCCTTTTCAAATGTCTTCTTTGCTCTTTGCTTAATACGTATCCTGTGGTCTTACTACAAGTTGATGGACTCACAGCTTTAGATCTTTATATGATATATGAGAATATTTTACCAGTGTGAAGGAATGGCATTGGTGTTACAGGTCTGGTAATTTAGAGTCTCAAATTACATTTGTGTCAATAAGAGCACAATATTTCCTTTACGCCCCTAAGGAAGAGGGAATTAAATTGAAAAGTCTTTACATTTCAAATATTGAAAGATAGTGTAAGGGCTATGTGAATTTCCTTAAAAAAATAAATAATACATCCAGTCCTTTTGCATATAATTGAGCATAATTATTTAGATATCCAAACCCATTTCTTGTTGGACAAAAACTGCTGGATGAAGCTTTACAGTCCCTTGTTGAAAGTCTGCCACAGCATCAAGGTGTGATGTGATGAAATCAAGACAAGGAGCACGTAATGTGGCCTTTCTCTTTTCTTGTTTGGAGGGATGTTTGGTGCAGTCTATTCACCCCTCCACACCAAGAATAAATTGTCAGCACTTTCTTAGTCTGCTGAGTGTGATTGATCTCACAGCAGTGTGTGGTGTTTCATTATTTTCTTCAGTATTCTTAAGAAGGTCTGTAGGAGAGGTGGATTTGCCATAATGGCGGCTAAGTAGTTTAACTTAATCCTGAATAAACAAAAATATGCTCTCACCAAGGACCTGGCATCTGGTTCTGTCAGCATTTATTACTGCAAGGCTCAGAAGAGATAAAATTATCATTAGCCTTCACAGAAAGACTGTGGAGATATTTTGAAAGGCATGTACTTCAAAGCACAAGCTAGCCCCTCAGAGAAGCTAGTTAGATACTTAGATGCCTGTATTAGTAATGACACTAGCAAAATGCTCATCTCTTCACTTGCTTTGTGCTTCAGAGCTCTCATTTTACATGTTTGTGGTCCTTCCCCATGGGCCAAGGCTGGAATGGGTGTGTTTACTGTCGCACATATGTGCATTTACAATTGTGTGATTTTGTACTCAAAATGTTTTATCTACGGCTTCTGCTGAAATGTCTCCATGGGGGAAATTGTATTTAGTAATTAACTGAGGTTTGGTGGGGTCTGGCCATCTGGCAGCATGCTGCTGTGGATAAGCAGGCTGGGGTGCAGTGCCCATGGACTGCCAGGTCCAGGGGACTGTGTTTAGTGTCATTATTAACAGATACTTGCATGAAATACCAGGGTCTGGGATTATTCAAGCTTTTGGACCATCAGTTGTAAACCTGTATCCATCAAAAACCCTAAACCCATAAGTACACACTTTGTTTATTGCAGTAAGATGTTGGGTTTTTCCATTGTTCTTGTTAGTGGTTTAAATAATGAATATCAAACCTAGATTTCATCCCTAAGAAAGGAATTGTAGCAAATTGCACAAGTATTTGAAAGTAAATTTGTAATAAAATAATAGGTTTAAAATTTACTCTAAATATTTCTTTGAGGGGAAACCCCAGCCCACAACAATACTTGGATTTCAGTGAGTGGACTAATACTCCTTACTCCTTGTAAGCTTGGGCTTAAGAGTCATCACTGCAGTTCCAGTGAGAGGGAAAATGTTTTCTGAAGGAATCTCTCTTCCTCCAACCCATGCAAGCTCCCTCTTTTACAGCAAAGCTAAAACTTTTGGGACTCTGCTAGGAGCACTTGTGCAGGAGGATTGTTATCAGCTGCTGATTGCACCATGCATGCTGCAGCTCGGGTCAAAAAGGCTGCTCTCTGTGTTTTACATAGGAAAGCCAAATACTCAGTGGAACTTTATGCCATCCCAAGGTCTCATCTTCTATTTATAGCTGTCCTTCCCTAAAAGAAACTGATAGGTAGGTAGGTAGGTAGGAGGGAGGGAGGGAGGGAGGGAGATAGATAGATAGATAGATAGATAGATAGATAGATAGATAGATAGATAGATAGATAGATAGATAGATAGACAGACAGACAGACATCTGAAAGCAATTCTGTCCTTCTGAAAGGCTGGAGAGATGTGTGACACAATCAAATTGCATCTTCACAGCAAAGTTTTCCAGTAATGTATTAGGTGAATGAGTTCTGGAAGGGTCAAATTATCCGCAAGAGGGAAAGATGACTTTCTGGTCAAGCTTGTCATGAACAACTATGCTTGATGGAGTGGAAAGTATTTTTATTACAAATTCTTCCAAGATTAGGTATTAGGGGTTTTTTTGAGAGAGTATCTGTAGCAGGAGTGTGGGTACTGAAAAATGGCTTGAACTCAAAAATGTCTCACTGCATCAGTGGACTTTAGTTCTTGCTTTCCTATTAAATTGAAATTAAAATTTGTTTCTGAATTACCTCTTTCAGAGAATGACCATAGAACAGACATTGAATTGAGCAGATCAGAACAATTTGGATAAAACATTTGGAAACTGTGAAATTTCCTCCCAACATCTGAGAGCTCTCCAGTCTGCACTGCTTCTGTTTTCTTCTTGCTCCCAGTTGGCAGTACCTTATGCCAGGGGTGGTTGAATTAAAGTCAATAGGCTAGATTATGTCCTGAGGACTTGACCCACAGTAACTGTGGCATGTTGCTGAGCAACCTTGCAGGGCTCCCAAGGAATGAGCTGTGCTCAGGGAGCCACAATTTACTCTTTTTTTTATTTTTTTCCAAGGGTTTTAGCAGATTGTTGCCAGTAAACTTCTACTTAGCTTTGTTCCAGTTCTTGCACAGTTCTAAACCTTAGCTGTTCTCCAGTGACCTGTCCAAGGAGAAGCAAATGGGGACCTGTTTCCTGGCCCCCCACACACTTACATTCCAGCAAGCAGCTACTTAGAGGTCTAGTTCAGAAGCCCACCATCAAAATGAATCTTGACATTAGTTGTAAAGAAAAATTACAGACTGGGTTAATGTTGTGATAAAAGCCAGACTTTTTTTTCCCCCATGCCTACCAAGAAAAGCAACTTTTAAGCTTTCCTTTGAGCAAGTTATTTGCATCAAGTTCATATTCTGTGGTTCTTTCTGTTATGAGCTGAAAAGAGCCAGTTCTTTCAAGGCCAGATATACTGCTGAGCTTTGTGAGGGAAATAATTATTTTCAGAACAAAGTGACTTATTTCAGATCAGTGTGTCTGCAGGGGAAGTGGAGCTACTCCAATTCAGTTTATTTTTCAATAACTCTTCCCATTAACTTCTCCATATCCAGTCCAGCATTTTCAGGAGTTGTGCCACCACCATTTAAATTTGATGCTTATCAGAACAGTTTATAGAGCAAACCAACACCTTGATTAGAGAATGATGACATAAATTATCATTGAGACTCACAGTATGTAACAGGTGTTTGTCCAGGCACAAATCAGTATTGTAAAGAGCTTACAGGGAAATCTTTTAATTTCCACAAATAATAAGCAAAAAATTTTAAGCCTTTCTTATAGAATCATAGAATAGCCTGAGTGGGAAGGGACCTAGAAAGATCATTGAGTCCAAATTCTGGCTCTGCACAAGGAGATGCTTGGACAGAATTGATAGGCTGAGAAACAGTGTGGCAATGGGGCCTTAAAAGTTTTAAAATAAGATTGTTGCAAACCCATGGTGCATGCTATTGATGTTCAGAGGGGGAAACAAGCCTCTGTAATATTCATGTTCTTACTGTTTATGTGAACTCTTTCTGTTAGGATCCACAGGTAGTGACTGCTGTGAAGCTGCTTTTTTGTTGTGTTAATGCACAGAATTTCATGTCTCCTGTCTCTCTGTAAGCTGCATAAACTTGCAAGAGGTATGCTAGCTTGTAAGAGTTTTTTAAATAGCTTTTTTGCTATTGGATATGAAATTTGCACCTGCAAAAGGTGAAATCTCTCCACTGCTGTCTTTCCCCTGGGAAGCAGTTCCAGTAAACTGCTCCAGATGAGACTTAATAGTCTTGAGGGCCTTCTGTATTTGAACTTTACCTGATAGCACACTTTTTGTAGGTATTAGGTACTGTCACTCATTGGAAGGTGCAGAAGGGATCTCAGGAAGAGCCTTTCGCCAAGAAAGATTTGGAATGTATAAATGGGAAGTCAGGAGGCTTTTTTTTCAGTGATGCTAGAATTGCAAATTATGGCTTAGTCTGCTCACTTTTTCTTTGCAATACCTTTTTGTGTTTCTTGATTTCAGTAAAGAGGAAACAAATAGAAAACTGAATGAAATTAAATTGCAGAAAAGACACAAAAGGACGTTTTAGGCCCTGACATTGGCAAATATATCTACACAGTAGAGGAAAGGACTACAGAAGTACTGATAGCAGAAATGAATTGTAACTAGCCAGCTCCATTGAAGGAGGACTTAGGGGTTTCCTTCCCCTGCACAAATTGCCTGGAGCTGAGCATGTGGGAGCTGCTGTTCCCTGCTCTGATCTCCCACTGAGGCACCACTGGTTTTGTTCCTTATGAACTATGGACTGCTGAGAGCCTGTTAAGCAGCTGGCTGTTAATCATTATGGACTCCTACCAGGTTTGGGTTTGGGAACCTGTAAATAATCAAACTGGGGTTACCTGTAGCTGTGTCTGCCTGTTGGTCAGTCATCCCCAGTGCCACACAGAAAATGGGGAGCAGCTGGCCCACATTTCATAGCAAGCTGCTGTCTCATTCCATGCATGTCTGCTATACAGTGCTTAGGCAGTGAGACTGGCGAGTGTCTTCTTAAATGGGTGCAGTACTAAATGAGTGTGTGTGTGGTGGGAACAGGGCAAGAGATGACGTTCACTGCTCAACTTGAGAATCTGTTTAGTCAGTCCTAACTTAGTTAATCCTACTACCAGTACACTTCAGCAAAATACTTGGAAAGAAAGCCCTGTCTGAGGCTCTCTGCAGGCTCTTTACTGTTGTGTTGCTTCTGTTCTGTGTTTCCATCACCATTGCAGTCTGTAGAACAAAAAGCCAACATGACGTGGTGCTGGATCACAATTAATAGTCAGTAAAGCAAAAGCTGCAAGTGTGGTTCTTCCACCAAGACATTTAGTGTGCTCCATGAATCCATCATCAGGAAAATGCCAGGTATTTTCGGAAGACTGTACCACATCTGAATTTGGCATTAAGAGAAATGCTGCTGGAGTGCAGTGGCTGGATTTGGTGCATGGCACTGGAGAAGATAGCTGAATAATTTGCAGATGTCTCAGGAAAGAGCTGCAAGAATGAATAAGGGGAAAGAAAAAAAAAAGTTCACTGCAGATAAAAGAAAATATTTTCAGAGAGAAAGCTTGAAGTGGTGTTTGGGTTGGTGTTGCAGTGTGCTGTAATGTCCCATTTTAGACTTCCAGGTCACCTCCCCTATACCTCTTCCCCCTCACCCCCTTGCTGAGTGAGTCCTGTCAATCAGGCTTAACATTCCAACAAGGCGTAGTGTGGTTGGTCAAGTTCAAAGGATGCCCCTCAGGCCCAGAGGTCATTGGCCTGTCCAGGTGTCCCTCGTCCCTTGAGACCCTGCCCCTCCCACCTGGTTGGTGGCTCACCTGTCCCCTCCCCTCCCCCTGCCCCGGGAGCTTAAAAGGTGAATCAGGCCATGCGGCTGCCATTCTGTTGGAGCTCTTCCCAAGATGCAGACCTCTGTAACCATGGAATAAACCCTGGATATAACCCTCCAGCAGAATCCATCTCTTTTTTCTCTTCACCTTTGCCTGAAGCTTTCTTCCTGAGGTAAATGGAGTTCCTAACAAGCCTGGACTTGTTTAGAGCCTGGCTGCAACCACTGGCAAGCTAAAGGTGTCTCTGGGGTGATACACCACAGCTACAGCCTTTGGCCTAGCAGCAAGGGTCAGACTGGCCCAGGCACAATCTAACTGGTAATGTTGGGATTCATATTCTAATAGGTTGGGGTAATAGATGAAACAACATAATATATGAAGCATTCTACTGCAGTGAAGGAGAGGCAGTGCTGACGTGCAGGTGAAGTACAAGCAGCAGGTGGACCTGTCCTAAACATTATACAGGGATTACTCAACAGCAGGATCAGAGGTAAAAATGAGGATTTGGGACACCCGTATTAAGAAGCTGCAACTGGAAGTTGTTCCAGCCACCATCACAATTTTTCCTTATGATTCTTAGAGACTTGTTCTTGTCACTCTGAAGCGAACCAGACCTTTTCCAACCAGTGTCAGTTTATCAGAAGTTCACAATTACATCCATAAATTTTACTCCATATTTGCTTGGCAGAACTCCTCTGGGTTGTCTGGCTTCTGCAAGCTTAAAATAATTAATCGGTTTCTTGCTTCCAAGACTTCAGTCAAGCTGAGATTCACTGATTTGTGATGCCACCAGATACTGGAGTGTGGCTCCATCTGCTTTCCATGCAGAGGAGACATAAAGGAAATTACTAAGTTAAAAGCTTGGCAGCTGAAGAAATATTGGCAGCTGAAGCTTCTTTGGTGGTATTTCTTCTGATGTCCATTCTTTCATGTATGTAGATCTATTCTCTTCTCTGTCAGAGAAGAGACATTTCAGAGGAGATAAACTGGAGGAGCAAAATAAGTAGCTGAATTTACACAGTTTGAAGAATGATATAAGGGGTTTTTTTGGCCATATTGGCTGAAAGCAGATGGTGAGTGTCCCTCTGAAATCCGCTTCTGGCTGTTAGTTTTGGAGACCTTTCTTGATGGACAGTGTTTGGGGATTTTTTTATCAGAAAATGATTTGGTAAGCTGCTGTTTCCTACTCACAATAGAGTATGCATATCAGCATGGTGTCTAATCACGCCTTACTACAGATTTGTTGGTATCCTGGCAGTCTCTCCTAAGAGACTGCCCACACTGTTTGTTAGCAAAAAAAAAGAAAACCTGCATAAAGTAGTAGGGATACTTAAATCTTATGGTGAGGGGAAGCAGATGTTTTTGGTGCAGCCATTACCAACTTCTTTCTGATTAAGGTAATTGCTTGACACTACATTATTGCAAAATTTTAGTTTTGCCTAGCTTTTTCAGCATTTCCAGAGAGATGGGGAGAGGGTTGTGTTTTGTTGGCATCTCCCCTGTGATTTTGCCACAGAAGCATTTTGTAAGTTACATGTATTTTTCTTCCACTCTCTGAGATGTAGATGTATTAGTTTATCTGTGCAAAGGTCCAAGTTAAAACATCTCTGAAGCAGAAGAGGATTATTCTGCTCTGTTTTTAAAGCTGTGGTGGAGGAGGATTTCAAGGGCATTATCACCTTCATCATTTAGAAACCTCTCCCCTCTGGAGAACTTTAGAGGAAGACTTTTACTCTAATAAAATAAAAGATACCACTCTATCTTGTATTGCTTTTTAACGATTCCTATTAATCTGGTGACATTTTAGGAATTCTGCCTTTTTTGGCTTATTATTCTTAGCTAATGCATTTCAAACTCAGGCCAGTCTAAATGCAAACTAAACTTACGCGTAGAGTGAGTCCTGGCCTTAAACTTCTGAATGAACTCCAGCTATGAATGACACAGTATGTTTCTCTACTTATATAACTCAGTATGAAAATAAATATAGTAATTTGGTTATCTCTATGGTCAGTTGGTCAATGGTGTGATATTTAAGAATGAATAAAATACAACCTACTTAATGAATTGCATCATGTTACTTCAGTAATAACATGGACAACAATTGTAGTTTCTCTATAATTCTTATATACAAAAGACAAATGGAAGTTTTTATCATTTGTTGTTGCTAGATTTTGCAGTACAATACAATGTACGTTAGTGGAGGAAGAATGGAAAGGCAGGTTTTAATTTCAGCTTTCCATGTTGCACCAGGATAACTTAACACTGCTTGTAGTTCAATGTGTGGCCCAGAAGAGACTTGATGTGAACATAAATACAGCAAAAAATCCCAGCTGTCCCATGCTGGAATGCTCCAAAAGACATAGTTCAGAAAAAAAAAAAAAAAAGTTTGAAGTTAAATACTGCTCTACAAGCTCTGTACAAGGTAATTGGCATCAGTGGGAGTTTGTGTGCCAATATAACTGGATGAGAGATTAAAAATATTACTTGTGTGTGTAGAGCGCCTAGTGACTGGGAAGAGGCAATCTTGTGGCCAAGTTTTTATGTACTGGAAAAGTGCAGTCTTAAAACCACTGAAGTGACATACTCAACCAGCTGAAGAAGTGAAGCAAGCAGAATGTGACTTTCATGGTAGTTCGTGTTCAAGCTGAGCAAACTTGCAGAGCTCATTTGAAAACCAATTCCTGAACACCCC
Source organism: Zonotrichia leucophrys gambelii (assembly GCF_028769735.1). Classification (NCBI taxonomy): domain Eukaryota; kingdom Metazoa; phylum Chordata; class Aves; order Passeriformes; family Passerellidae; genus Zonotrichia; species Zonotrichia leucophrys. The sequence continues at coordinate 40,744,127 of NC_088169.1, read as the reverse complement.
TCTAAGCCCCAAAAATTTAGCATGAGGCCCAATCTTTCTCTCCAGTAAAGCCTTTCCATCTTTACCAGGGTACCTGCAAAATTGACTTTCCCACTCTTTCCCTTTTCACTAAAACAGACATGCTAAAGTACAACTGAGCAAAGTGTGAGTGACTCTGTAGACACCTCCAGATACAATATGGCAATCACAGTTTTGATTTGGAAGGTAATCAGGTGTTTATGATTTAGGTTAAAAGTAAACTCCTGTTAATTAGAAAGAGATCGGATTTTTAAATTAATAATGGCCCACAATTAGCATGCATCTAATGTAAGATCTGGTCATAATTTTTAAAGGATTGTTTGCTGATGTGTAAAGTTGTAAAGGAAGAAAAAGGTGTAGTGATTTTTACAGTGTCATCCTGCAATTCCCCCTTTATCTGTTGTACATTTCAGAAGCATTGCTTTTACCTATGAACTTGTGCATTAAACCCTCTGCCCTGAGCATTACAGGTTAGCTACTGCTTGAGACACTGGAAAAACACAGAAGCAAAAGAAACCAGAAGAATCTGCTGTTTTCACTTTACACAGTGTGAGTTATGATGCATGTAGGATGTCTGCATTGTTTAATACTTCCTGCATTACTGTAAGCAGAGTCATCTTGACAGGAGCAAGAGCAGGTCTGTGCTGTGTCCCACAGCCCAGTGCAGCCCAGTGAGATGGGGAAACAGCAGCAGCACTGCCTGGGGCAGCAGTTCCCACTCTGTGTGAGAGGAGGTGTCCTCCTCACGGAGAGCATCAGCCCACACCTCTGTGCTCCCCTGGCACATCTCTGCTGGTGCCCTAATTAGCTGGGCTGTCATGTAGGTGTCACACAGACACATCTGTATCTTGAATTGGCAATGACTAAAGTCACTGTTTCCTAGTCATACAGGAAAATGAAAAGGCAGTTTAGCTCCCGTGGTAAGTTTGCTTGTTGGCTCCTACAGGGTCCCTAATCCTGAGAGTTAGTGTAGCTCCCACCTACTTAGTTCATGCCTTAACTTCCTTTATATTTCACATGAACAGGCTGCTGCTAGTCTCAAATGCTAGATGTGGTACTGGCAGTTCAGGCTGAGCTCTTTTGGTAATGCCTTAATTTTGATATTTATGAATTTAGATGTGGTGAGTAGTTCCCACAATGATTTTGATTACATGAACTACTCACCTTGGGAATGTGCTTCCCCAAAAAGATAGCTTTCTCTGCAGTCCTGTCTCTTGTATCAAAGTCTTGATCTTTCCTAGGTGCCACTGTGCATGAACAACACTTTTGTTCCTGTTAGGATGGGAAACAGCTGATTGCACAAATAACAAGTTGAGGTGAGGTGATACTAAGAAAATGAAGTGAATTTGTTTCTCAGAAGGCAGTTCCCTAAACTTGTGGATTTAAACAATAAAATTGATATGTCTGTTTGTTCTGGATGTTCCTCCCCCAATGTAGTTAAGTACCTGTAGTTCTCATTGCTTTCACTGACAAGTGATTCTGATATTGCTCCGGTTTTATGTGAATTTTGAATTTCAAACTGAGATACCTTCTGAAATTTTGTCTACGTTTCTTTGATTTTACTGCATCCTTCCTGCTTTGCTTACACCTTCTTTATAGGAGGTATTTCTACAAAACAGGTGACCTTCCTGTGCTGAAAACTGAGATTCTTTCCCGCAGCGCACTATTGAAATTTCCTTTTGTTCTGTGTTTTGTCCCTGCAACAATTCCAGTAGAAGATACAGGCACTGCACTTTTGACTTTTACAGTCTTGCCGTAATGCCATTGCTTTCGGGCATGTTGTGAAAAGCTTACCACATCCTTGTTCAGTGCCTGGATCTGCATTCCCACAGCAGAGAGACAGACATTCACTCCAAGTGTAAGCTTTGGTCTGGTGTTTAAATATAGCTCAAATATTCAGAAGGATTTTTCCCTTCTCATGCCCTCCTACCCTTGAGCAAATCTCTTTTATGGTGCTGCTTTCCAGATGTTCTTGTGAAAAGCAGAAGAGAATCACTGGAGTTTTCATGATGGGAGATAAGTTGTGGGATTTTTTCCATTAACTCTGCCGGGCAACCTGAAGTGTGAGATCTCAAAAAGTTAGATGTGCTTCAAAACTGGGATGAAGGAGAGGAGACAAATATTTCATCAGTAATAGGCTTTCTTGATGTCTCTGGCTTGTTCTGTAAACTTACTTTTTATTACTCCTGTTTTCCATGCAGCCAATAACCACTGGTGCAAAGGTGAAATCTATAAGGATGAAAGATCTGTAGGCTTTGCATAGGTCGTTTCACATTCTGGGTTTGCAATTGAATTTGTGTGTATAGCTAAATATAAATGTGAAGGTTTACTTATGCCAGTCCTGAGACTCTAAGGCATGAATCCAAACCTAGGAGTTCAGTGGCAGGCTGCAAGCATCACGAGTTGTTCTGCTGTCTCTGAGGTCTTTGCAGGGAGCAGTAGAATACTAATGATGGAAACAGGACAAATCTCTCCAGAGTCGAAGTGTTCTTCAGTTCCCTTTCCAGCAATTTCACTCTTTGAAGAACTGCACCCTTTCCTTTTGGGCATGCCCTGGTTGCCAGAAGAATACTTCTAAGATAATACTCCTGCTACCTGGTTTGTTCCTCCCTGCAGTTAGAAGGGATGTAATGATTGTGCTCACCTGCACTATCCTGGCTCCTTTTTTTGCCTCACAGATTTTTAGAGAGACTGAATCGTGCGCTGTTAAGTCTTGAGTTTTTCTCTGACTGTGTCTGTTTGCTGGGGTCATTGAAGAAATATTCCTGGTGGTATTCCACAACATTAGAATTTGAGTTGATGCACAGCACACTCATACATTTTTTTCTTGTCTTTTTGAGGTTAGAAAGGTATGCCTAGCACCTTTCAAAACAGTTAAGGCCATGCAAGACTTCACAGTCTGCTTTTTACCATAGTTACAATAGTCAGAAATAACATATTTGCTCAGAAGAAAGGGGAAGGCCCCTGACTTACCAGTGTCAATTTTTAGCTTATTAAAAAATTTAAAATATATCAATTTGACTCTCTTTTTGTGTGGATGCTGTGTTAAAAGAGTCATCCAAGAGTCTTAGCCAAGGTGAGTACTTCTAGGTGAAGAGGAATGAAAAGGATAAAGCAGAGAGAAATGAGCATAGTGGATGTTGCAGATAGAATTAATAATGGACGTGTATCAGTAATAAGGTACATAATTTGTGTGACTTGTCAGAATTTCAGCATTGAATCTTCACAGGTTCTAAAGAGCTTTCTAAAGATTTCCCTTTATTTTCTCAGGAACTAGCAGTTTGCAGCATGTGGGAAATGTGGAGTAGCTGCTTTTGTGGCTCTTCACTATATGTTCCCAGAACAGCTTTCATGAAAATGAGGATTTCTGCAATGAATTCAGTACTGGCTTTCCTTCTGTCATTTCCAAAGTTTTAAGTATTTTCCAAGTGAAGTGGTAACCTAAGTCAGATAAATACTTCTTCCTTTGGTTCTGACCCTAAGAGGTTCAGATTGTTATGTTATGTTATGTTGTTATGTTAAGTTAATGTTATGTTATGTTATATGCCATTCACTTCCACTGACTCCAAGAGGGAGCAGAGAGTGCACAGGATCTTGCCAATTCTGGCCTTTAAATTGCAAATGAGTGTGGTGCTTTTGATGTTCAACACTCAGGGATGCCCTTCTTTTTACAGAGTTGCTAATTACCTGGTTCATTAAAAGTAGTACTATATTGATATGAATGAGAGTTAAGCCTTCCTTTCAAACCTAATGCTAAACTTCCCAAAAGAACAGTAACCTGCTGTCAACCACCCGCTGATTTTACACCCAACTCATGTGAAAATTGGTGGTTCAGAAAGGCTCCCCACCTTTTATAAACTGTATTTGATGAAGCAGCTCTGACACCACAGCATATGTGCTTGACCTACTTAACAATTCAGATTTCTGACGTTTCATATGATGGGATTGGTAGATACTAAAGGGCTTGGAAGGTGATGGTGAAACACCACCTTCATTCTCTTCCTGTGTGTTCTGATAAATTTGAATCTCTACTTCCCTCTAGCTGCTATTCTGTCTCCATGTCCTTATTGTTGTGGGGCCAGCAGAACTTCTCGGCTTTTTTCTCACTTGCATGCTAGGTGCTTCTCCCTGTAGCAGTGTCTACAGGGAGACACTGTTGTGCCTGTTTCTGCCTCAGTCACACAGCTATTGATGTTAAACAGGCATAACTCCCAGCTGCTTTGCTTTGACCACCATGCTGTGCTCTGTCAGCGTAGCAGCAGCTGTGCCATTTTGGCCTCTTGATAATTCCATACTGTGGCTCCTTAACTACACCTCAGAGCATTCAGTTTATCTCAGACTCTAGAATATGCCTTTGCATTGATACATGCTTGGCTGAATATCCATGAAGGTACTTTTGCAGCCCTGAGAAGCCAAGAGTAATCCTAGGCTCTGTAAAATTAGTGTATTAGGTCCGTGCACACAGCATGTAAAGACTCTCAGATGTTCCCAGGGAGCTGAATTCCCATGCACCTCAGAGGATTTTTGTCAGAGCACTGCCAGAGTGATTTGCAAGAGTGAGAACTGATCATGCAAACCCTGTTTGGCAGAAAATAGCAGAGGTAGTACAGGTAATCTCACATAGCTGGTATTTAGATAATTTCTGCTCTGCTGCATGCTTGCAAGTGATTTTTACCATCTCTTAGTTGTTTTCAGTGGAAGACAGAACTTCCATGAGTTCAGCTACTGGATCAGTTCATACACTAGGTCTGATTTATTTTCTGCTAGCTTAACTGCCTACTTTTCTTTCAGTTGCAAATAAAATGTGCTTAGAATAAGCCTAAAGATTATCAAAGAGTCATATGGGGCTGCCTATTTACATCAGTGAAGTAGGCTGTGCCTTAGTAACACTATCAAAGTTGCAGAACGGTAAGTAAGAACATAAGAGTGGTTCAAAATTTATTGTGTAATTTCTAGATTCCTCTGCTGCTAAAAATGGTTCTAAGACCTAATGAAGGCTCCACAGATTAATGAAAATGTGAGCCTATTTGGTACATGGTCATTAGGTGGAATATGATTCATATCACTACAAGCCCTTAGTACAGCAGTGGCCTGCTAACTTTAAAAAATATTGAACAAATTAGTCTGTTAATTTGCACTCTTAGTGGAATATTTGAGACATGATATGTAAGTGTATGTATTGCAAGTACCATGTAAATTTTCTCTCTCCATCTCACATTTGGTCCCCTGGATTAATGGCAGTGAAGCCTAAGGAAATCTGTGCTCTCTTTTGTTATTAAGTGACTGGGGTTTATGAGGTCTGCCCTGCTCTGTACTTGCCTAAAACCTTCCAAACTGGCTTTTCTCTTGCACAGCATCACAGCCATGTAGTTACCACTCTGTCCTGGTGCTCAGCCATCAAGTACAACCGATAATCCTTTTTAAGTTTGAAAGCATCTTCCTCTTTGCCAGTGGGCTGGATGTTTACTTTTGTGGGTACAAGTTTTTCCTAGAGAGGTGTGTTTGAGGAAACAGGCACCTGGGGTAGTTTATGCAGCCAGGTTCTGCCCCAGGGAGGAGATACAGGAGCCTCCTCTGCTGCAGGCCAAGTGGGGATTTAAGTGAATATGTGAAAATACCTGCTGTTCTAGGGACTGGAAAAGTGTCCCAGACACTGCCTGGTTTCAGGCATGCCTGCTTTGGTATGCCAGCTCTGACCTTGAGGGCAGCCAGAGGGAAGGTTGCTGGGATGTGCCAGGATCCATCTCCCCATGGGATCAGGAGCACAAATGAGCCCAGCTCCTTGCATGGCCGGTGGCTGAGTCATGCATTAGAATAGATGGCATTTCAACACTTGCAGCCCTGAGTTTCCTACAGTGATGAGATCCAGGGTTCAGTGGCTGGGCTTCTGTGTCTCCCCACAATGAGAAACCCAGGTACATGCTCCTGCTGCGTGTGGGCTTAACATTAAACATGAAAACATTGCACATGGGGATACCATGTTAAAAGGAAAACAGCCTGGCATGGTGGTCTGCAAAAGCACTGTATAACAACAGCTCTTTTTTTTTTGAGATCTCAGGCTGTGACTTGAGGCAGCATGCTCTGTGCTGTGCTTATGGGAACTGGGCAAGGCCAGGGTTCCAGAGGTGTTCCTACTCCCCTGCATGCTGGCAGCATGACTGCCCACGGCTGATGCTCAGCCCTGCTTCCCACAGAAGCATGGCTGGATCTCCCCTCATCCTCCCCAATTGTTTGCCTTGGTCTAATTAAAAAAAATAACAACACAACTGTTCTAATTAAAAAAATAACGCTTCCTTTTTCTCCTACAGATCATGCCTGGATGAAAGTGTGCCATATAAATTCAAGCAGCAATGGTTGCTTGCAACTGGTGTAGTTTTTGATGCTACTCTTGTCCCCGTCATCTGGGTTTTTTCCCCTCCTCTTTCCCCTTCATTTATACAGACCAATTACCAGTGCAGTCAGTTCTGTAAATTGGTTGCTGTTCCTATTGATCAGAGAATTGATCAGCCTATAACCTAATTCCTCCATGCTTTTCCTGCCCCTGAGGTCCCTTTTGGTTAGCCTGTGCACTGAATGGCTCCGTGGGTGCAGATGACAGTGGCAGGGACAGCTGGAATGAGCCTGCTCCTTTCTACAGGAGGTCAGAGAGGACTTGGGTCTGCTCTGTTTGTGAGATTCAGACTGGGGAGGATGGTGATGGGTCGTGAAACATGTGAGAGATTGATTTTCACCATCACTGAAAGCACATGAGTAACTACATCCAGTGGGGGTCAGATCACATGGCTTCATATCCTTAATGAGGGATTTGTTTTTTGTGTTGACCTCTACTGCTAATTAATTTGGAAAAGTTAACTGAGATGGCCCAACTTTTTTAGTATTTTACTTGTAATTGATGACACTGCTCAAAGCAAAAAGCAAATAAACCCTTTATCAGTTTTATTTTATGTTTACCATGTGCACATAAGTGTTTGCTGAACTGCCCAGAGCTTGTGAGAACAGGAATGGGATGCGGAACACATTCCCCTCATAGCATAACTGCTTCAAATGGTTGTGGTAGAAGAGCTGCACAGCCCTTTGCAAAGGGCCTGGCTTTCATCAGAAGGGTTTTTTTCACCTTTTCTTAGCACTTTATTCCTTGATTTAATATTCCCCACCACTTTACTCTAGCTGCTTTTATTTCTTTCAGAAGGAAGCAAAGAATCTCACCAGCTCTTCCATTTCTGTTTTGAAGTTGTTCCCTCTTCCCCCACTCACCTCCCAGCTCATGGTTTGTAAAGGTGCTTATGTATGAAGTTACTATGGGAACACTTTTTTGATGAGAGGTTTGTATGATTTGTTTTACATATTCAAGAAGTAATTTTTAAAATATACCTTGGTGACATGGTCTGCAAACTGTGTTTCACACCAAGAGACTTTTCGATCTCTCAGACACTTAGATAAGATCTCTCACTTCTTAGATAAGAACCAAATTTCTATGGTCTTTATCAGGGCTGTTTTATTTGGTCTTTTCTAGCCTCCACATTAGTAAAGAAAGTTGAGGAGTTGAGTTAGAATGCTATTTGATACCTAGAGTTTTGTCTTCATTTGAAAATATGCAGCTTTGCATGTTTAGAACCCAAGTGCAATGCTGAAAAGGTTGTCCTATGGCAGCTTCAGCAAGCATCTCTTAAAATAGCAAGTTTACATTCATTTAGGCTGCTTCTTAATTTTCTTAGCACAATGTGGTAATTTTGTTCTTCAAAGACCTAAGCAGTTTGTAGAGTTCATATAAATCCCAGTTGTAAAAAATATTATTTCTGAGTACAGAAACTTCCTGGGCAGGGAAAGAATTTAAAAGATTTTACTGTTTCCCCAGACCAGCAGCCAAAACACCTTCTTAGTTTGTACTCAAGGGAGGCTTCATGTAAAAGATGCCAAGGAAGTGATATGGATGGATTCCCATACCACCTCTGCCAGAAATGTTTTTTGGTTATTACTGCATTGTAAACAATGTTTACCTGTTTACTGTCATTGCTTCATTTGCCTCTTGAGTATTTTCTTTTCCTTCTGCCTGTGTTTCTGCAAGTACCACTGTCCTTTTTAAACAACTCTTCCACAGTCTCTCCTAGGGAAGTTCTGACTTAGGTGAAAAGAGAAATCACAAGCTGTTGGCTGATAGCATAAGGGGAAATTTAATTGATGCACTGTTCTCCTTCCGTTGTCCTTGATGCTACAGAGGTTTCCATGTGGTGAGCTGTTAAAATAATCTACTCTGCCTTTACACAGTTTGTTTGCATTTGTTGCCACTATTAGCCACAGAAACCTTCTATATTGTTAATGGTATTTATTTGGTTTTGGCATAGTACTCAGTTTAAATGTTTATTCAGCTCAAGATAAAGGTGTTTCCAGATTCCTGTTTTGGCTTTTCCCTTCTTTTTTTGTCTAAATCTGCAGGGGATCAAATCAATGCACTTGAATTTTGGGTTTTGTGCATTTTATCTTTGAAGAGACACCTATTTTTCCTGTATGGATAGACCTGGATGACTCAGTGTTTGTTTGATGGGCCATGTAATTTTTTTTTCATGCTGAGAGAAGAGACTTTTTGAAATTATGATGATTTTATTCTCTCTTAATAAATTTGCAGTATTATCTTTATCACCTTTAAAATGTTGATATTTGGTCAACTTCTAGCTTACATATTCGTAGCACTTCTGTTCCAAACTAGGTATCCTTCCTGTCAGATGTCAGCCTTTTAGTTTTTATTTTGCAACTTTTTCTACAAAGGTGGAGTATGTGTCTTGTGAATGCTTATATGTGAATATTTTTTATGTGTATAACAGTAATCACTACGTCTGGAAACTTTCTCTGTTGTAGAAGGGTTGTAGCCTTTGGGGGTTTTTTGGCACTGACAAGCTAATTACTAGCTTCCTGTGGTTTTCTTCACAGGCTTCTGGGCTGGCTAAATAAGAGATACCAGCTTTCACCAGGGGTCTGCTCTTTGCCAGTGATAGGATTCTCCTAAACCCAGGGGAATGTGGAGATTTTGCTTCCTACACTGTTGGTGTTTTCAGGCAGCTGATTTTCTGTTAAAGCAGCGAGGCAGCGGAGTCCCTGTGATAAAGCATCTCTCTGATGTTTATCCAGTAGCTGATCTTGCCAGAGTGAATAGACCAAGAAATGGAGCCTGCTCCAGAGCTACTCACTTGAGATGTCTCTGGCGGTGCCAGTGCAGTTGTGTTGAGAAATGAAGGTCATCTTGATCTGGTAATTTCCTGTTACCATTTAAACCATGGTGTACCACTGACATGTATGTGTTTGTGTGGATCCAGATACATATCAGAAGAAACAACAGCCAGAAGGTTTTGATCCCCCTTGTTCTCTGGTTTCTGGAGTCTTGGAAAATCCCCAATTCTCTCCTCAGTGCCTGAAAAATAAGGACATATCCCTTTTTCTCTTTCCATCCCCCAGCTTTTATGGATGGATGATTGCAATTACACGTTGACTTACTGATGGTGAAATTTGACACAGATGAGTACAGTTGAAGGGAAGTCACTCAGCCTTTCTCTCTGAGGAGGCATAAGCAGCACTTTGAAGTTGGAGTTTGGAATGGGAATGGGTATTTATTAACAGGAGTGCAGGCTGTGCTCCCCACCCCATGAAGCCGAGGGCTGTAAGATGCCAGATGAGCTGTGGCAGAGCGCTGCTAATCACACACTGCCCGGGGTAAGCGTGTATGGATTGCCCTTGTAAATCGCTCTCAGAAATCCTTTTAACTGGATGATGGGCCTTAATTTTGTTTTATGACATTTGTTCTGGCAGGTCAGTAACTGTTTATGGATTTGATGACATTTCTGCTGTCGCAGGTGTCCTAACATAAATGTGTCCATTTGCTTAGTTGTCCTGAGAAGCCACGGGCATTTGGCAGAAGGCACAACCTGCTGGGATTTTTTTTTTAACTGAATTGCTTCCCTTTGTGGCAGTTGCTCTTTCTCAGATGTGAAGGCAATGAGCATCCCAATGGAGAGTAACAAGCTTGGGTGTGAGGAGCAAATTAATGTTTTAAATATTGTGACAAAATCACGGCATTTCATTGTCTTTACACTAAAATAAGATGTCAAGATTTTTGAAATAGTGGTGATTTTGGAATATTTCCAATTAATTGTTATTTCTGGAGGGGTTTTATTTGGGTTTTGTTGTGGTTTTTTGTTTGTTCGTTTTGTTTGTTTGTGGGGGTTTTTTTTGGTTGGTTGCTTTTAGTTTCTCTTTTTTGTATCATTTGCACTTTCTGTAAATGGTAGTCAAACCTTATATTTCTTATGGAGTACTCACTGTAGACAGTATCACGCCATAATCTCCACTTACATTACAGAATGTGAAAGCATATGTCTAGAGTAACTTGCTTGACATAGATCCTCTGTTCCCTTAAGGGCTTTAGATTTGTGAGGAAGGATTTTGATTGTTTTTGTCCTGTCAGGAAGTTTTTCCACTTTCACATGCAAGTCATGAACCCTTTACAATTCTTTTACATGTGCAGCAGTGCAAAATCTTCTGAGTGTACGTTTCTCCCATCAGTTCAATTTCTACCATGGTGCAGAAATAGTCCTGCAAGTCTTCTAGAGTACCGAAATTATCTGCTACTCTGGGAGAAAAAGCTTGCATGTGTTCATTTAGAGAAAGCTGCATTTTCAATATGCTGGGGTGCTTCAACCACCAGTGTTCTGAGATTTGAAGAGCCTAGCAAAGAAAGTGGTTGTATACAACTGCTACTACTGATATAAACAGCTTTGCTGCTTTGTTTGGTTTTCTCTCCATCCGAAAACCATGTGTTTGATTGAAACAATCATGTAGTGGCCTTTTATATATGTTACATGGCATGCCAGACTAGAACAATGATCCCAAGTGCCTTTCTGGCAGGAGGTCATCGACCCAGCAGCTCACTCTGCCTTCTCACAGCTGCTCAGAGCTGTGAAGGGATGGAGCTGTGGCAATACAGACTCCTGCAGTTTTCTCCCTGGGCCTTTTCCACCACCTTGGGATGGGACTGAATCTGCCAAGGTGCTCAGCAGGGATGCTTGCATGAATGTGATGTGTGATAGGGATGTCCACATGCAGGTCAAGCAACAAGCACCTCTGCAGTCATGCCATAAAACTGGGGAGAAGCTGCAGAAGCTTGTCTGGCTCACTGCAAGGAAAGCTCTTTGCCAGAGCTGTTGTCCCTGCTCTGTTTTCCTGATTGAGAGAGAACTGGTTTTCACAGAAGAACATTTGATATTTTTAATGTCTGTTTCTGAGATGAGTCCAGAGCTAAATAACCATGTTTAAAGTTCTGAATGGATCAATGTCAATCTTGGGGAATTTGATAAATCCTATTTTAGGTCAGCCATTCTTGGGGCGACCTGTGCAGAATGGTTCTTTAGAACCTGTGGAGGCTTAATAAGCCAACCCTCTCTAGTTGGCCTGCTATTTTTTAATAGACCTGACAGTAGACAGCAGATTTCTATTTTTTTTTAGCAGGTAGACAGCTCTCATGGCAGAGCTGTGCTTTCCTCTTACTTAGCAAGATAGTGGGTACGTGTTGCAAGGTATCCCCTTGCTGGCACGGTAAGGACATCTGAGGAACAAGGGGTCCTTTGAAATGCAATTTTATCTCTTAATGTGCTTCTGCCTCTTTTCCAGCCTAGGTACTGCAGAAATTGAGCAGGACTGGGGTAGGCAAATGCTGCTAAAAGCATCTAATCACAGCCTCAGTCACTGGAGTACCTACTTGCTGCCCACTGTCCTGCTTCAAAGACTGTGAATTTTCAAGAGCTTGAGCTGGATTTCGTGGACCTAAGTGTCAGACAAAAAAACATTTGCTGTAAAAGTCGAGGGCACCCTCTTCCTGCCTGGAGCCGCCTGAGCTGGTTATGAGCACAGAGCTACTATTGTTCTGCCCTGGGAGATTGTGCTAAAAGCTTTGAAGCAGCGTTTGCATGTAGGTGTCCGTTTTCTAAGCAGTTTTCTTTCTTTCTTTCTTTGTTAAGGAAAAAAAAAGGAAGAAAATGCAAGAGAGAACCCTGCCCCCTCACCTCCCAGCCTTTTCTTGGCATGGCTCTTTGACTTGGTAATTGTTGATTTTACAAGGTGTTGTTTATGCTTCCTAGTTTTTCTTTGGCCTGGCTATTAAACTTATGCTCCCTGTTGGATTAAAATCAGAGTATACTCAGTGAGTTAGTGCAGGAACTTTGCCATCACAGATAACAGAGGTGCGTAACATTATATCATGCAGTATCTTTTGTGGAGCATTACAGGTGATAACCAATAAACTGTTGTGTATGTCTAGCACCCACATTTTAAAATTCCTTGGTGAAATCCACAGGCTGCAATAAAAAATGGGCAGGAGTTTAAGGACTGTCATGCACAGCACTGCTGTTGTGTCTCAGCTGCACTGCACAGCTCTTGGGCCGCTTGATCCTGGCCTCTATGAGTGGAGTTCATTAAAGTTTCAGTCTAGTAAGCTGTCAGTCTGAAAGGTGTCATCCTGCTCTACCTCTGCATAAATCTCAGTCAGGGGCTAGAGGACACATCAAAACTGTTTTTCATGTAGAATTTCAGCGCTGCTGTAGGTAATGTAGGATAAGCAATAATCCTCCTTCCTGTGTGATTTTTCTCAGTCTGCTGACCTGCACCTGACTTGCATTGCATGGGGAGCAGCAGTCATGGATATCTCTAAAACAGTGAAGTTCAGCCAGTGTTTGAGAAGGGCTAGGGAAGAAATTCTCTCCTGCTTCACTATGTGATAGTTTCCTGTTCTCTCTTAGCAAAATGCAAGCTCCTACCCAAAGTGGAAGAGAGAGGCATCTGTTTACAACTAAGAACATGAAAGTCAGTGGGAGGGGGAAGGGTGGTATAGGAAAGAGCTTGGTGTGTCATGCTTTATTACTCTTATCCCTTTCAGAAAGCAAATCTAGAGTGAATTAGAGCAAATGTGAAAAGCGTGACCTTTCTTTCTTCAAAGAGCCTGTGGGGAACAGGGGGTGATTGAGCACTGGTGGAGAGAAACTTCCTCTGAGCTGGTAAATGTGAGTTATTGGCCATGCAGGACAGGGTACCCTGTGGTCTATTCAAAAACATGATTTGCTGTACCCAAAAATCAAAAAATAAATTCTGCAAGTGTAAAAAGTGGGAAAAGTGATTCCCCTTCTGTGGTTTTTCTATATTTTAAAATTGTGTTTGGATTGGTCCTTTAGTCTTTCACATGAAACTGTGAAAGCAAGGCCAATTTATTTTTCTGAAGGGATTGTCAGTGTATTGGACAACATGACTCCAGACACTGAAATTTTAGGGAAATCATCAGGACATGTTTAAAAGAGTAAGTGGAACAGGGCTTACTAGAGACAATTCCCTCTAGTGATTCCTTGAAATGAGCAGGAAAGACTCGAATTCTTTACTGTGGTAGTCTCTTGGATGGTAGATAAATGTGAATTACTCCCTGGGGTCAAGCAGTGCAGCTATGATGTGAGGGAGACTGGCTGTGTTCCTGTTTGCCTGGGTGTAGTGTCTTTGGAGAAGCAAGGAGGAGAAAAGTGGAGGAGGTCACTGTCAGGAAGGGTGTGGTGCTCTTGCAAAGGTTGTGCTGACGTTCTGTAGAGCCCTCCTGGCCTAAGCTGCCATTAGGTCCTTGATTTTAGCACTCCTTCGGGCAGCTGAAGAGGTGTCTGGAGGGAGTGGGCAACACTGGATGAGTTGCTGGTGTCTGAGTGGGTGGGACCATTGTGAGCCCAGAAGGATTCACGTGGAAAGTTCCATGAGGGCCCCAGAGGAGTGTCTCAGTCAGTCAAGGATTGCAGCATCTCATGGCTTCCCTTTACTGCATCCTTCTGTTGCCATATTATGGCCTTGCTCTGTTGGCTGGCCTGGTACTGCCTCACCTGAGGTGGGTGTCCCTTCTCCCAAGGAACAGGAGACAGGATGAGAGGACACAGCCTGAAGTTCTCAAGTTGCACAAGGGGAGGTTTAGGTTAGGATTTTAGGAAGAATTTCCTTCCCAAAACGGTTGTCGAGCATTGGAACAGACTGCCCAGGATGTGGTGGAGTCATCATCTCTGGAGGTGTTGAGGAGATGTGTAGATGTGACACTGAGGGACAGAGTTTAATGGTGGACTTGGCAGTGCTGTTTTGGCCTTTGTGATCTTGGAGGAGTTTTCCAAACTAAATAATTCAATGATTCTATTCTTTGGCCCAGGTTTTGCCAAAATGCTTATCAATGTTGCACTTTGCTACCTTCTCCTTGCTCTTCCAGAAGTCCATGTCATCTGTGGGGATGTGCATGGAGCTGCATGGAGGGAGGTGAAAGTCCTGCCTGGCAGCACCTGCTCCATGGGAGTAGCCACTGGATTGCCTGCAGGAGCTGCCCTCTGGCTCTTGGCCAGTGGGAGCGGATCAGGCTTGTGCCTGCTGGGTTGCAGGGAAGGGAGGAGATGTGAGGGGATCTTGCCGGGTCAGTCTGGGCAAGAATGGGCAGCCCTCTCACACAGAACATGTGGAAAGGAGCAGAAACTATGGTAGTGGTAGGGATGCACAGCCTGTGGAAAAACAGGCAGCAACAAAATACAAAGTCATTTGGAAGTTCAGTAAAGAAGCTGGAAAGAAAAAAATCAGTAATAACAAAAAAAAATTAGTTTAGTAAAACTAGGGGGAAGAAAAGATACAACAAAATTAAGATATGCTTTAAAAAAATTGAGTTATAAGGAGTTTAATGGATTGCAAGAGATTTTTGGGTGGGAAAAGAAATTATAAATAGTTCTACATACCCTTAATCTCCACAGTAGGCATAATATTCAACTGAGAAAGTAAAATCTGTGAAACCTCATTTTATGGCTAATAAATACTTTTTTCTGGGATGCTTATTAGGGATGTGGAATTAACAGCATTGAAAATGAGGCCATTTGCCACCTTCAAATGTAATTTTTTTTCTCAAATAAATAATTCAGTAACTTCTTATGAGCTTTAGAGAACAAGCACTAGGATGGCAAAGTTAAGTTCTTTATCATCTCTTTTTTGATCTGTGCTAAGTTGCTGTTGTGAGAAGTGTAAATTGTCCTTGAGTTGAAGCTGCTGCATGCAGCACCTAAGTACAGAGTGCTAATTTAACTGGGGCTGCACTGCCTTTGCAGCAGCCAGCTGAGGGGAAAGGGCAATTCTTAGGCCACGCTTCACCAAAGCAGGATGCAAAGGTTTCAATGGGGGGCAAAAGATCTGGTGCTCTTTCAGAAGACCTGAGGGTGTTGAGGATGTGTGGAAAATGCTAAGGAAAATCTGTTTTGAAAGAATAATGTAGAACCCAGCAGAAAAAAAAATAAAAATAGACAGTGGGTGTAAAGCCCTGATGTGTGTCTGTGTTCTGCTTGTTCAGATGTGCCCAGAGAAAAGTTATCTGTAAATGGCAGTGTATGTTCTCTGCTGAAGAGATGCAACTGGGTTTGGCAGCTGTCTCCCAATGGGCTGATTAAGAGGAAAAAATGGTATTGCTAAGTGAAAAGGGAGGCCAATAGACTGATCAAAGCACAGAGAAGGAAAAGTACTTTCACCAAATGTAAGACATTCACTTTCCTTTTTGTCCACTGAGCTTATTTGGGTAAGCCTTGTCAGCTTTGTGTTGTGGAAAGTGCACATCTGCATGTTTTGAAAATACTGCTTTTAAATGACACCTTCATTCTTCCATCTGATTTTTACAGTGTAGGCTTCAAAGCAACTCCTTAAATAATCTTAACTGTATTTAAGCCGTAATGAAGGAAGATCTCCTTGTGTTCATCTGTCCAGCCTGCATCATGGAAGATGAAGGAAGGTTCTCTAATGAGCTGTGGTGGGACCAGGAGACAAGATAGAAAGGGGAGAACCAGGGTGTCAGCAGCAGGGCGAATGTTTGCTAATACAGCCCTAAAATAAAGAAATAGTGCATTTTGATGTGTTTTTTCCAAGCAACTTGGGGGAAAATTTGTATTTGATGTAACAGAATTATTTTATTCATAAGGTGTAGATTACAAGGATATAAACTATGGTGACCTTCTAGAATGTGTTATTTCTTTCTGGATTCAATAGGAAAAAGAGCAGTGACATTTCAGTGTTCCTGATGTGCCATTAACAAAATTTATGTTTATTCATGCATTTTTCAGTTCACTGTTGAAGTACTGCGTACTTTAAGAGGAAGAGAAGTCTAGCATAATCCAGGCTGAGAAATGTCCCCAATTTTCTTCATTTGTATTTGTGTAATGTGGAATTTTAGCTTCTTTGCACCCTACCTGAGTGATCTTCACACATCTTAGTGAAGTATTTGACAGTAACCATAATTTTTTCTCCTCTTGACAGCTGAGTGAGGAACAAGATGTTTATCTCATTCGTTATGCTTAATTTATCACTAGAAAGATTCATATGATGTTGATAAAGATGAATATGAGATGTTTCCTATTGTGCCTGATCTGCCCTTGGTGTGGTGGGACACTACGAATCCTTGAAAGGGAACGGGACGGGAACCTTTAGCTGCTTCCTTATTTCTGAGTACTGCAAAGTTGCTAGTGCACAGTGCACGTGAGAGTTCAGTGATCAAGAGTCATGAAATGTGGTGCTCTGCCATTTTCCCTCCTTTGTAACTGCAGAATAGAGATGGCAAAGCTGTTCCAGCACAGAATTTTCTTTCTCATCTGTGGTCCTTTCTTGATAAATTAATAGCAGTGTAAGCAGGTACTAAACAGCTTGTGCTTGCTGTACAATAGGAAAAGAAGATGTAATACTCAGATTAATTAGCAGTTTACAGTCCCTATAAGCAGAATGTCTATAAGGATTTTACAGAATTTTTTTTCTTTTTTTTTTTTTGTTTGTTATGGTAGAAAAGGGAGTGACAAGGTCTTGTGAACTCATTTAAGAGGAGGGCCTTCTCAGGAAAGTGTGTACTTTTCAGAGGGAGCATGTCATGTTGCAGCAATGTTACAAACTTTGTGTTGAATATGGAGTTGGTTTTGTGTGATAAAAATCACGACTCTGTATGTCAGAAGCAATGTTTCAAGTACAGCTGAAGTATAACTGAATGTCTGCAATTATTTTTCTGGGCTCTGCAGGCATGTCTCCTAAGAATGATAAACTTCATCATTCAGCTTGAGAGAAACCGTGTCAGAGAGACATATAGTGAGGCAGGGAGGTTGTTTGGCACGCTGGGATTGCAGAAGAGAAGCTGGCCCTGGAAGCAGAGTGTGCTGCTCAGAAAGCAGCTCTTCCAGTGAAGGCCTTGCCAAGGAGCCCCAGCCCAAATGACAGCCATGTGGAGCACAGGGGAAATGATAAATTTGCCAATGTGTGAAAAAGCATGGCTCGGAGAACTGCAGGAGTCATGCTGTGAGTATGAGATATAACAGGCCTGTACCCTGCTTATGCTTAAAAGTTTTGATGTAAGAGAAATAGGAATCTTCATTTCTGACAAAATGGAAGATAAGGCAGGTTCCTGGAGACTGTTCTTTGCTCTAGAAGATGGGGGAGAGTTTTATACATAGAGGTTGTATAAATCTTCATGTCGCCCCTAGTTATCTTCAATTCCAAGTACCAGCCTAAGAAGGAAAAGAAGAAAACTCTTGTTGTTTTCAGGTAAGTGTGACTGGATGGGGGTTCACCTACCAGCTGAGGTCATCCCACCACAAGGCAGAGGGTTAAGCAGAAAAAAATAAGCATAACATTTTTAAAAGGATCAACTAAATTTAGGAAAGCTTGCTTGTTACGAGTGGCACCCACATCCAGCAAACCTGCTTGGGTGTACCAAGGGTGGGCACTGTGCACAGAGCCAGGTGGAATGGGAGCTTGGGTAGGATAGTGGCCACAATCCAACTGTTCCTCAGAGGTCCTGCCGCCAGCAAGGGTTTAAGAACACAGCAAACCTCAAGGCATATTTCAGAAGCTCTTCCTTTTTTGTTTGGGTTTGGTTCTGCCAAGTTGTATCTACCCCAGCCAGTGCTGGGGATCGTGGTTTCTGACTCTTTTTCCTGGTTCCTGACTCATGGGTTTTTTTGCAAAGTTATGATACCATGTGCTCTAAGAGAAGAGCTAGCAATGAACTGCACACATTCGTGCCATTTATTTGCTTTGATAGAGTACACTTGTCAAGTGACAGTGTTTGAGATCTACTTCAGCGCAGGAAAAGATTTCACCTTCTGATGTGAATGTCATCCTGCCAAAGGGAAAGGAGTGTTTTCCTCTGACAGATTGTTTCTTCTTGGTTAATCAGCAGGCAGACAGTACCATATTCAGTTTAGCTCTGAAGAGGTGACTAGACAGTTTAATCTACCCAAAGAGCATTAATATTTCTACAAGTTTTTTGAGGGCAGGAAAATAACATTTTAATTAATACTCTTTTCTGTTCTTCTGAGGAGCAGAAGATTTGTGAAGATTTGCATGAAAGTCTCCCAGAGAAACTCTTTTTGTGGGATGTACTGCCTCTGGGCTAGGCAAACCTCCAGGACTTTGGACTAACCTAGGAGCTGGCAGGGCTTATGCCTTCAGGGCCAGGAAGTACAGACAAGGGGAAAGCCTCCTGGCTATGATCTGCAGTACAGTGATGGTGAATTTTGGTCTCCTGTTCACATGTTGCTAAAGAAATTGTTGTCGCTACACTCCATGTTCAGATTGTGTAGAGGAGTTTTCAACTCTTGCCCTTTTCTGGTTTTAGGGGCGATTCCAGACTGACTGTCAAACACAAAAGTCTTCAGTTGTCATCAGTGTGAGGATATTCAGATGTTGGGCTTCCCCACACAGCACTCCCAGGCATTGGAGAGATGATACAACAAGAAGCTGCAGTCCCTGTTGGGAATTACTAATGCAAGCTTCTCTGTGATGGAGATGACTCTTAATGGGATACAGCAGTGTAGTCAGAGGGAGAGAGAGAGGTTGAAACATGTGAATCTCCATGGGGATTTTGAACAATATCTCAGTTTGGTTTTGCATGCCTGTCTGGGTATATGCAAATGACAGCTTCAAAATAATTTCATTGTGTGCTCCTCTCTACTGCCAAAACATCTAATGCATCAGTAGATTCTGTGGTCATAAAGCTAAATCCTACATTAGTTTCAGACTATAAGAAGCTGAAATCATTATGTCCTTCTAGAATACAATGTTGGATGCAAAGAGAAAAGGATCATATGATAATAATTTTCACTCTGTTCACTGTCTTCAGTGCTCAGTCAATCTTTTGGATGTTTTCGGGTGGGAGGAGGTGGATGTGTGCTTGTGTCAGTCCTTTTATTGCAAAGCACTTGATTCATTGGGATGGAGCAGAAGTGATTTTTTAAATAAGTCCAAAATTGTAGAATAAAAATGCCCAAAAGAATGTTCTCATTGTGAACTTCAGCCTTCAAACACAAGCACATTGTAGAATTAACCTGCAGCCTTGTTCCACATTCTGATACTGATAGGTGTCATGGGCCATAAAAATTAGACCTTCTCAAAACATAATTATAATTTTTCATGAAATGGTTCTGACAGTAGGCTATTCCTTGTTCAGATTTTAAGCCCTTTTTCAGCAGACTGAGACCACCTGAAAGTTTTCAAAGAAATACTTGCAATACAGTGAATATTTCCCTCTTCTAATTTTTAGTAGTGTGCCTAAACTGCTGTGGTTGAAAGCTCCCTAAGACAATCTGCTTAGGGTAGAACATGAACTGGGAAAATTTTAGAATGAGCTGAAAACAGCATTTAATAATGGAAATTGCCTGACAACCCAACTGTAAATGGCAGTATCCACTTCTATGGCATGTGGCATGTTTTTCATGCACCATCTACTTAAAATAAGTTACCTAAACAATAGCAGGAGCCTTTGGAAGCTTTATAGCTTGCATACCTGCCAGTTGTGTCTGTGCTTGCAAGCGTCATAGCATCAAAACTGAATTCAAGCTGAAATGCTAGCACTCCACCCTTTTCCTCTGCCTCCAGTCTCCCTCACTGGTAGTGGCTGCCTAGAGTTGCTGTCTTCAAATTTTTGTTGACAGAGTACTGTAAAGACTAACAAAAATCCTCCTGCTGTTGGGCATATCCAGTTGATTTTTCCAGTATTGATGGTTCAGCAATAAATACTACACCCCTGTTGATACCTGTTCTTCTGTTGGAATGCAGTTCTTTCCTTTTGTGTTTCTTATCCCAGTGAGGAAGTGGTATTTTACTGGGATTTGAGTATCCCTCTCTGTAGCAGAACTGAAGTGTATTCCCTCTCTTAAGTGATGGCTACAGAGTCCTGTGCTTAGGGGAGGACATTCTTGTAAGGATTTGGGTCCTGCAAGCACTGGGAGTAAACCTGAGGGCCTTCATTAGAAGCAGACAGATTCAAATAGAGTCTAAAAGATTGTTTTATTGAAGAAATTTTGGTTGAAGAGATTTTGCATTACAACGTAATTCCAAATACGCAGAACTTAGGAGAAAGATGATGAAGTGGAGGAAGAGTGGTGGTTACCAAAGCACCAGTTTTGTAGGGACTGGTTGCAGGCATAGTGGCCAGTGATGAGTTGAGTATTTTGTGAAACCTGCTTAGCTGGTTGCTTTTTAAATATGGCTGCAACTTTTTTTAATGGGTGGGCATGACTCAGAAAGTCATTGTATGGATTTAAAAATTCAGAGCACATCAGTGTGTTGCTGGATATTAGGTTTGATGAGAAAAATTAATTCACAGCAATGCCTGTGGTGGGTTGAGGAACACTGGCATGCAAATTATTATGATCATTCTTTAGGAGGCAAAGAAGAAATCTCCTCAAGTTGCACGAGAGGAGGTTTAGATTGGATATTAAGTACATGGAAAGGATTAACAAGCATTGGAATGGGTTGCCCAGGGAAATGGTAGAGTCACTGTTGCTGGAGGTATTTAAAAGTCATGTAGATATGGCACTGGGGGATATGGTGTAATGGGGGACTTGGCAATGCTGGACTAGTGGTTACACTTGGTGATCTTAGGGAATTTTCCAAACTATATGATTCTGTGATTATGCAAGTAAAATTAAAAGGTTACAGATTTTAACAGGTCATGCTTAACAATTCTTGATTTCAAAGAAAAAATTTGTTTCTACCTTGTGAAAGCCAATGCTATTTATATTGTTATCTGTTGAAAATAATGCTCTTTCATTAATATTTAAACTGTCTCCATACTCCGCATAATTCAGAACTACTGGACCTTTAAAATATGAATGTGATATACACAAATTACAGACATTAGATACTGCTGGCATTAATTATAGATTAAGGACTTCTTGAAGATTTTAGCAGATTTTTCTTCTTCTCTTCTGTACTGTAGTTTGTTGTTCAGATTGGGAGGAAGACAGACTGTGTAATTTTCCTCCGATTGTGCATTCAGGAACAATGTTTAAAAAAATATGGAAAGGGATTTGAATTCTTATTTTCTGGACTGCAGACACAACAGGCTAATGCAGCTGTAGAGATGTGCCTCAAGTAAGAGAGTTTATGTTATGAAAAAGTTATTTCTGAGTAATTATAAACAAAACCATGGCCCTTGGGATAATATAAAACCATTACTCATGGAACAGTTGTTTTCTTACCACTAAAATATTTAACTTTTTCTTGCTTATTCAAGGTCAGCAGCTGCTTCCAAGGTCCAAAGCATCGATTCTGTTATAATAGAATATAGCACAGTATGTGAGGGTGGCTCAGACTGTGTTCTTGTGGCCACCTTTCCCTAATGTATGAGCAGCAAATACCAATTAACATGAATTTTAAAAATAGTTGTTTTTTTTAAAAAAA
This sequence comes from Zonotrichia leucophrys gambelii, assembly GCF_028769735.1. Lineage (NCBI taxonomy): Eukaryota > Metazoa > Chordata > Aves > Passeriformes > Passerellidae > Zonotrichia > Zonotrichia leucophrys. The sequence goes on along the minus strand of NC_088169.1, from coordinate 40,722,374 downwards.
TTACCCTCTGATATACCTATAAATCTTTCTATTCATGGATGAGGCGCTGTTCACTACAGGTTCTTTGTGGTAATTTTGTGTAACAGATTCTTTGGGAGGCTTTGGCTTCACTTTGCTGGGCATTAGGCACATGGAGAGGGACAAACAGTCGCATGTGAAATGGTGACAAGCAGGAGCAGAGTGCTTTAGTTAAGTGTCATTTCTTGCACGAAGTAGGAACCCTGAACCCAGCCAGCTGAGAGTCAAGAAAGTGCTAGATGCTTATCTGTGTTTCTGTGGCCTCTAGGAGAGCAGGCTGAGGGGGCTTGGCTTTGGACTGTGCCTATGAAAATGTTTGCAGTCATGAGCTCGCCTCCCTGCTCCAGAGGTCATGGATGCATTTCCTCACTAAACTTGATTTTGATATGAAGTGTACTTGCTGTTGGGATGGAGAAGACCAAAGCCCAGGTCTGTGCTTTGGTGGAATGTATTTGTGAAGGGCTTAAAGGCTGATAATCAATAACTCCTGACTCATCTTGCCCATTAATGTAGTTTAGGATAAAGGTGGAAAAAGCTGAAGAATTTGGTTATGATTTGGCAGACCTGAAAAACAAGACAAGTGTAAAACAAGAACTTACTCTTTTCCTACTGAGACACTGAAGGGCTATCTTGTATGTAGCCCGTTTTTAAAAGAATTTTCTAATGCCCCCAGTTTATCAAAGCTCTTGTGATATCTTCCCCAAATTTTCCTTTTGGAATATATAAGAATGTGTTCCTCTGCTTGGTGCCAGCACTTGACCTTCTCTTTTTATTTAGAAAAATATTTTCTTTGAACAGTAATGGGGTGCTTGCTTAACTGCTAATATGAGATAGTGCCTTCAAACTCATCAAGTATAATTTGAGTGTAGAGCTTCCAGCATGGCACCTACCTTGCATGACATTCAAAACAAATTGAATTGTTTGTCACAAGACAGACTGAACGACTTGAAGGTTGGATCTTCCATCAAGGATCTAAACAAATTTTGAAGCATTTGTGCTCTGCAGCTGTTAGTGTAGCAGAGAGGATGGCTGGTTTTTATTGTTGGTTTGTTTTTTTTTTCCCTTCTAGCTGCACTTTGTTCAGGCTGTCAAGGTGGTGGTAAGGTCTTACTGTGTCCTGATGGTGTACCCTAGGAAGAGTTTCCTGCATCTCTGATGTGTCATATCAAAGGTGACAGGTGGTATAAAGAGACAGAGCAGTCAAAGCTGGAGAAGTGTCAGGGAAATGTGAAGGGATGAGACCAGAGAGCCAGGGCAGCTGTGGAGGTACTGGGAACAGGACAGCATCCACTATTGGTGCGTGAAACTCCTGTCTGCCCACATCTTCGAAAACATGAGAACTCTAAATCATCCTCATTACCTCTAGCAAATACTTGGGTTTGATCCTGCCTTGAGAAATTGCTCTCAAGAGTCTGCCAGGAATAATAGGAATTAATTTTATAATTGTAACAATTAATTTTAATATTACTGCAGTACATGCATCTCATTTGAGTGCAGATATGCAGGGCCAGTGTGAGTAAATGTTTGAGAGGTAAGTTTTCTTTTAAAAACAAATGAAGAAGTAAGCCTAAACCTGAGGAATGCAGGAGCTTTTACAATTAGCTGGAGTTTTAGGAATCTGTTAGTAACAGGATCAAGTTCATGGTTTGCCTCACTTAGAAGCATAATTTTAAAGAGTTTTTTCAAAATTGGTTTATTGGCATTTGCTTAGTAATGACTGATCTCTAGAGGAGGAGGAACTATGACAGGCAATGAATCAGGGCAAAACCAAGGAAGAAGACCTCAAAACAGCCGAAAAACAAAAAGCATTGTGGCCAGGTCAATTGGCTTGGTGAGAGCTTTTGAGCAACCAGAGGGCTGTGGTCAAAGCTCATAGCTGCTTCCTGCTCTAAAGCAGTGACTTTCAAGAACTCTCATTTGAAAGCTGAATGTTTAAATTAGCCATCTACACTCTTCCATTTTTAGGCATCATAGTGCTTTTGTGTGCTGAGTTTTGGACTCCTTCACACTTTGCTTCTTTGAATTGTCAACCTAAGCATGCAGAAATCATGAATCAGCCTCCCTCTGTCTCCAGTGGCTTAGAAACCATGAGATTTTAAGAAGTAACAGATGTTTTGTTCTTTTTATTTGCCTTCTGGTTTTTAAGCTTGAAGAGTTCATATTTTAAAAGTGTTTCACCTCAAACCCCAGGCTAACACTTTATTTATTCATTCTTCAAATGTAAAACAGATTCTCCTATCATCCTCAGTAATGGGGGCTTAGAGAAGAAAAATTCTGTGTTCATGAGAAAATGGTGACTTGGCATTGCTTGGTTCCTTTAGGTTGTGTTTGGGAATATAGGATGGGACTTGATTTTCTGGGTTGCTGGGAATGATCCTATTTTATTGCAAGCAGCCCTATTATATAATCCCATCTGAAGTTTGGCTTGACTACATTTATTTAAAGTACATTTCATTTCAGTCTCTTTAGTACTTAAGTTTACTACCCTGTATATTCCCTGTGGAAAACTTCCAGAACCTCACTAATCAAACAGTTAAAAATGTCTTCTAGTTTCTTGTCTGTATTTACTCATGGTCAGGCTAATACCCATTTGGTATTGTGTTAACATCCTGCTGCAGCTGCTGTGTGTAAATGAGTTTTATTTCTGCTTTCCTGACCCCTGGTTTTCATTCAGGTGTGGTCAACATCACCTTCATCATTGCAAACTGTGAGAAAATCATTATAATCTCCAATTGTTTAAAGCTTATAAACACCCCCAGTACACAGTGGCCTGTCATAATTGTTCAAATGCTGACTCAGTTACATTAAAAGTAGCACAGTCTAGGACAAGATAAAGTTATTCTGCCCCTGGAAATCAGTGTAATCGAAGGTATGCATATGCTTTTGGTTAACATTTCATTCTAAAGATTAAGTAGAATTTAATATGTGGAGTGATTTAATGGCACTTTGAGGAAAGGGTGGGGAAGGTATGCTGCTTACCTCCCACGTGCTGTAGTCTAACCCGGTATCATGTCACTAGTGTAACTGGTGCTGTATGGAGAGTTGGAGTGGAAATTATATAAAAGTTCAGGCAGAATGGTGTTCTCTGGAGATTATTGTCCCAGGCAATCATTGTAGATTATATCAGCTCACATTTCAGTCTAACTTTGAGAACACACTTTTCAAACTTGAATGCTAAGAATAACAAATTAGGCTGACATTTTGGGATTTTGAGTGAAGATTTAAAGGCTGATTAAGCTGAAGGCCTGCACCTCAGTCACCTGAAAGATTTAGTTGGAAACTTGTCCGTGTCCTGGTTTGATGTACTTAAAGCAATGTCTGTGAACATATGGGACATAGTGTCAGACCTTTGGTAATTAGGGTTCTGGTGGATTAGCTCTATGGAAGCTTCTATCTTTATCTCAGACTTTCACCTGTGTGTCTCAAATTCTGGGTCAAGGAAGGTGAAAAGTGAGATGCCTGAAAGTGAGAAAAAACCTTTTCCATGGTTATTTGTTCTCTATTAATAAAAAATATTTTGATCATCTGATTCCTGAGGAATCCTTGTTCCTAGTTGCTGGCAAGTAAGATGTCCATAGTGAAAGACGGGTTTGAAATGGCAAAATGAAGAAAGATCATGGAATTTAATCACAGGATCATTTAGACTGGAAAGGACACTCAAGATCATCAAATCCTGATGGCCAGTTTCTGCTTGTGCTACCACTGATTTAACTGCACAGGCTTAGGGAGTCGTCTCCTAGGGAGATAATTCATCATTTAAATACACAAGCTAGTGTTTTTTCAAGCCCACCAATCCAGTGTGTTTTGACTATACCCAGGTTAATTGCATGGCAGTTTACAGGACCAGGTTTTCTGGAAGTGATTTGCTGAATTTTTACCAAAAAGACTTGAATCATGATAATAGTGGCAGTTATTTTGTTTTGCTTTTCTGGATGGTAATCGTTATATGTAGAAACAGCAGTATATGATCAGACATACTGGATTTCAGCTGCATTTGTGGAAGAGTACTGATGCCTTTGTCAAAAATATATTTATTCAGGATATCTTGGTCCACCTGGATATATTTTTAATTATTTCTCTTAGGTTTCTTTTCTGTTTCAAAACACTGCTTCTGTTTTGAATTGCACATAGAGGATGGTAATAGCCTAGAAATTTTGTTCAAAAAGGCATAAGGTTTTTACTTTCTTGGGCATCAGTCTCTTTGATGAGACCCACCACTTTGAAGATCAAGTGGCAAACTAAAGAACATGAAAATATGTTTTAAATATGTTCTTTCTGTACATCCTTGTTTTTTATTTTATTCTGTTTGCCTCCCACCCAGAGTACAGTTTGTTTGATCTTCAGCTCTTGTTCAGCACAGGATTTCTCTAAAATCCATTTCTACTTCCTCCTCTCCCCTGCACCTTCAGTGAAGGAATACCATTAATTTCACGTTTCTGTGATGGGTGTGAGTCACTAGAGATTGTAAGGAAAGGAGTTTTGGGTCCTGCTGCTGCTGAGGCTTGCCAGCCCTAGTGCAGGAAGGTGACAAGGCAACATCCACTTAAAACCCAGCACCACCTCAAAAGATTTGTCACCTATGTAAGTCCCTGCAACAGGGATTAGTTAGGAGGTTTATTGCCACTCTTGTGACAGGGTCTGGTTTTGCACTCTGTGTGTTTGTGAGAGGAAAAACAAATCAAGGTAACTCAGAAACTGACTATTCAGATAAGCTCAAGTTCTTCCTCAGATCTCCTACTTAGACTTCTGTTCACCTCTTGGGGTATTTACAGTAAGTTTCTATGGTTTTGTTATTACAGACATTCAGAGTTTTGAGTTGAAAGTATCAGTAAACTCAGATTCAACTCAGAGCAGCTGTTGCTTTAGTTGTTTCTCTTTGTTATGGCACTTGGCTAAAAGGCTGGGTTTGTTACTTGTTTGTTTTAACCATATAAACAAATGTCAAGGGGAAAAAAGATATGCTTATGAGGCTGAGGAAATGCAATATTTATCATTTCACTCTTGATATAGTCAAAGGTTAATTTTCATTCTACTGGACATGAACTTTTATCTACAAGTAGACTGCTATGGAGTGGGAAAGGCTGGCTCTTCTCTTTATTTCTGCATGACTTTGAAATGTGCCTGTCTGTGTTAGTGTGTGCCTTTCTATAGCAGCACAGGCTACAGGTAAAACACATACGTGCACACATCAGAAATGAAGTTGAACAGCCAAATGAGTTTTGGCCCTTCTTCTTGTGAGTGTGTAGGGGAAGTTTTCAGAGAGGGCTGCCACCAAGTTCTAGTGGATTTTTGGAACCTCCTCCTTTTACCTCCCCTGTGCTTGTTCATAAGGACACAAACTTGTTTTTCCGTAGTAGTAACTTCTGGGCAGAGTTTTGCTGTAAAGGCTGGTGCCCCTAATGTGGTTGATGCCTTTGTAACCATAACCCATGTGTTTAAAAACCAGCCATACAGTAGCCAACACAGTCACTGAAAGGTTTATTGCTGAGTGTGAAAAACCCCTTGTTTGGTGAAATCAGTACTCACAAATTATTCCAGACATGGTGATGCTCTTGAGGTGGAAGACATTCCAAAGACATCAAGAATTTTTGGTTCAAGGTGTGTGGTTGTAAGAGATCTAAGTCTATAGTTCTGGGGTTTTCTAGTAAGAAAAGCGAAACTTCTCAGAAAAGTAAGGTAGAATAGTAAGTATGGAAAGGTGAGTCTGAGCACAGAATTTTGGGTGATATCTTCCATCAGTCTTTTCATAGGTGTTTGATGGTTTGAAAATATAATACTTGGTGTTGTACCAGTGGCTTGGGGTTGTCTGTGAATGGTAACCATTCTATTCACATAAGAACCATCAGAAATAGTACTGTATCCTGTATGCTGGGTATTCCATTGAGTGCTCCAACTGCAGGATCGAGTCTTTAGTTCATGACACCTGTTGAAAACTTAGCAAATTATACTTTTCTTTCCAAAGCATGGTTTCTGGTATCCTAGCATATAATTCTGTTATTATATATTAAAGTGTTATTCATATGAGTATTTAGAAGTAATAGGTATGGTTTTGTTAAAGACCTAGTTTTGCGGTTTTTTTTGCTTGTTTTTATTTATTTATCTTTTTATGGTGTATGGACTTCTGTAATGCTTGTAGCTGTGATTTACATGCAGTATTTCAAGCCTATTGTGAATCTTTAGAGGTCCTTCCAACCCTTGTGTAGGATTCTTGCCTTCTACTGACTGCACAAAACATCTTAAATGTAATCACAAAACCAGATTTCACAAACCACTTAGCAGCAACATAAAAGGTTAATGTATGTTTTATGCTGGATTTGGAGTGTTTCGGGTCTTTGTGCAAAAAAGCTCTGTTTAATACAGTATACTATTGCTGGAAATAACAGTAACAGTAAGCAGATTTTTGCCTGTGGCAAATGCAGTCATTAAAACAGGGCTATAAATCTCCCCTTGTATAACTGCATGCGTGGTGTGTGTGCGCTGTGGGTATTTTTCAGCCTGTTACATGAAGTGGTGAAGGGAAAAAAGCATGGCTACATGTATTTTCAGCCTAACTGTATAGCTATATAATAGTTTTTAGAAGTTGTTTCTTCCCAAATCACTTATTGATCTATCAGTGTGACAGTGCTGCAATCAGAGACTGAGTGTATTGGTTACTTAATTGCTACTTTCAGTTCATATTGCCAGTTCTTCACAAGTAGAAAAGTATGGCTCTTGGACAGACATGCTGTTCCCATTATTTGGCATTTATTTTAAGACCTAAAGCATCAGCCTGTACATAAAGAGATTGGTTTACATTTTTCCTATTTGAGTTTCTTTATTGTTTTTGAAGACCACTGTAATTTTTTGCTAGCAAAATTTTGCCCGTAGGGCCACATGTGCTCTGGAAAACACTGTGGGAGGTTCCAGCTGGCTGGCCTTGCAAGCTGCTCAATTCCTGAAGAGCATCTCCATATGTCTGCCGCGCTGGGGAGTCACTCAGCACAGGTTCTCATCATCTTACAGGGTGCTTCTGCTAAGCTGAAATGTGATTCTTATTCAGTAGGCTGCTCTTGGACTTTGAATCTCCTTAACACCATCACTTGAAGTCTAAAATAACATGGAAGTCCTTCTTTTCATAGAAATTATTAAATCATTTAGGTTGGAAAAGTCCTTTTAAGATCATCAAGTCCAAGTGTTAGCCCAGTATTACCAAGTCCACCATTAAACCATGTCCTTAAGCGCCACATGTACATGTGGTGGTCTTTTAAAGCTTCCAGGGATGTGACTCAAGCAGTTCTCTGGGCAGACACTTTCACTGCTTGACAACCCTTTCAATGAAGAAACTTTTCCTCAAAGCCAACGATTTTGCCTTTTGTGACCCTAGTGCAGGACCCAGCACTCAGCCTTGTTGAAACCTTCACCATTGATCTCAGCTCATAAATCCAGCCTATCCAAATCCCTCTGCAGAGCCTTCCTGCCTTCCAATGGACCAGCACTCCTGCCTAACTTGGTGTTATCTGCAAGCTGACTGAGGGTGCCCTGATCCCCTTGTCCAGGGTACCAAACAGGGCTGTCCCCAGTACTGAGGCCTGGGAACCCCACTGGTGACCAGCCATCAGCTGGATGGGACTCCATTCAGCACCACTCTCTCGGCCCAGCAGTCCTGAGAGATTCTTACCCAGCAAAGAGTGCACCCATCCAAACCACAAGAAGTCAAAATTTCTCCAAAAGAACACCTCAGCATGCTGTTGAATGGAATTGGTTATTTTTGCTTTGAGAAAACTTGGGACTTAAAAACCAGAATTAGAAGCAAAATGTGTCGGTCAACACATGTAGAAAAAGGAGGATTTTGCTGCTGCTCAGAGCCTGTGCTGTAGCTCAGCTCTGGGGACCTGTCCTTCTTGTAATACATTCTCAACACCAGACAGAGCAGAAATGAAGACAGTAGGATTGTCTTCTTCAGGCTTTTCAAGACCATTATCTTGCTTAAATTCTCAGCTTTGTAAAAATGTTTCCCAGGAAAGGAAATGCCACATGTATGGTATCTCAGGCATGTGGAAAAGTTGCAAGTAAAAAGTATGGGTCCATAAAATCCTACCTGCAAAATTTTAGACAAGAAAATCTCATCTCATTTCATCTCATCTCATCTCATCTCATCTCATCTCATCTCATCTCATCTCATCTCATCTCATCTCAATCTCACCTCAATCTCATTTAGTTGTTTGAACATCAGATTCACAAGGAGTAAGAAATGCTCTCCCAGTTGTCCGTGGGGTGAGAATTGTGCCAGTGGGCAAGGCACCCCAAGTGTGTGAGCCATCTCTCTCCAGATGGGACGAATTTCTTATCACAGTACCTCTGTCTTGTCCAGCTGTGGAGGGACAAGCTAGACAATAACTTTAGACATAACACATAACTTTCAGACAGCTGAATTTGGGTGAGTTAAATTCCACTGTGGGTGAGTTAAATTCCTCTGTGGCCACTGGTGCAGCTGTGGGAGTGCTCTGCGTGAGCCCACCACTTGCCCCACAGCTCAGCCCTGCTGGAAAGACATTGCATTTAATGCATTCATTGCCTTATTTAAAAGCATATTTTGGCACATTTGGGTACACAAGTGTATTTAGGGACATTTGGGGACACTGTTGCCAGCAGTTATGAGAAGTGAAGTGGATTTTAATAGTGTCATCTCTCGATCATAATTATCAGGAGTGGAGGAGCATTGGTTGTGCTTCTGCTGAAGTGCAGGTGATGGGGGAAGTTCAAGTCCCCACTGCTTTCAGGATGAATGGTTTTTGTACAATGGCAAATATGTGGTCTGTAGAATTTTTATATTCAGTATTGATGTCAAACAGATCTTATGATTTCTCAGGCTTTTAAAATTACTCACTCTTATCCTAACCCTAATTATAAATCTCCAGCAAGGGCATATATCCAGATATATTCAGCATCACTCAAAAAGAAATATAAGCCTTTCCTTAAATACTTGATTTAATGTCAGGATATCCTGAAATAGCTGGTGGTGAGAGCTAGCCATTCATAATGGATGTGAACTACATTTTTTTTTCAATTGAGAAATATTTGTCTTTAGTAGTTTACTTATATGAATTCAGTTTCAGAAGACTATTTAAAATATGCTGATTATGTCCTCTAATATCTTTTATGTAAGCACTTAGCTGTTTCCTAAAAGCAAGTAGACAAAATACGTCATGAATGTTAATGATAACAAGAAATAAGCACACCACCATATTCAAGATCATGTAATCCAAGGGGAGAAGCAAAGTAGCAATGAGATGAAGGCAAGCTTCATCTGGTCAGTTTTGCCTGGCCTGAGTCTTTCTCCTAAAGTACCCTTCCTTTTCACTTGACATGAAGGAATTCTAGGGCAACTGGATGCTAATTGCTGTTAAAATTGATAAATCTCAACTCAAGGTTCTGAGGGTCATATGCCCTAGTAAATAATGGGAAATTGTGTGTCCTGGTTAACATGTAACTGGGAGTGAAGAGCACTCCCAGTGCTGGGAAATCTCATTTCTTTATGAGCTAGAAGGAAGTGTGTGGGCTTGGAATGAATGGTTACTGACAGTGATGAGCATAACTCACCTTTTCCTGGCCTTAATTGTTCACAGTCTGCTTAGAGTTGTGATATGTTGCTTGAAAGGAATTATCTGGGAGGGAGTTGCATTCTTCCTGTGGATCACTTTCTCGTTTTCAGCCCTTTTCCCTCTCCCTGTAGGCAATGGAGCGAAAGTAGAGGCAGCTTATGGCTGTAGGCACATGCCAGCATATGGGAGCAGTGGGATGTTTGTCTGTCAGCATTTGTGCTTTCTTAAACTGCAAGTACTGCTTGCTTCCAGTGCCGAGATGGTGCCCGAGTGTGAGGGTCCCACAGGGTGACAGCCACACACTGAACCCGTCCCTGGTCTAATCTCTGTATCATACTACCCCTTGAGTAAACTGTGCTTTGCTCTTGGAGCAAAATGTTCTGTAGCTACTTGTAGCACATACTAATTGCTTTGTAAGATTTTTAGTGCCAGTAGAGGGGATGAGATTTAAGTTGCAATTATGACAGACCTATACATTTGCTGTTATTTGCATGATGACCTGCTACTTTAGTAAAAACATGAAGGTTTTTTATCTTTCTTTGTGTTCTCTGGGTAGCTAGAAGCAGAACTGCAGCAGTTTGTTTGGTTAATAAATCTTTGGCTTGCCTGGGACATGATGTCCAACCTCCTCAGCTCCCCCCTGTGTGGTCTGAAGGAGTCTCCCACTGGGGCTCACTCAGAAGTTGCTGCCTTTGGTTAGCTTGAAAGGAGTATTGATGATTTGGGAAGAATTAAAGAGCCAGAAGGATGCCAGTGACAGGTGTCTTCACTTACCTTTCTCATCCTGCAAAGCCTGTGCCCTTCTCCTGGCCAAGACCTTGCTTGATGTTTTAGTGTAGACAGGATGCCTCAAGCTGTTTGGTAGCAACAATTCAAGAAATACTTACAGTCTGAAAAGGCAAAATCTGATAGTATTGTCTGCTTAATGCCACATCGGGGTTACATCTCTCCTTAGTCCCATGGTGGTTTTGTCAAACATTATTACACATTGTGAATAAAAATTAAGTCCAGTGCAAGAAGTATATGAGCAGTGATCATTGATCAATGCTGACCATTGCGGTCTTCTGCAGACAAAAGTTCTTTCCCTAAGGAGATATATTCTGAGTCTGACAGGGTTGTCTGACTTCTCTAAGTAAATTATGATGAAGAAAGATAATTCTTGAAGCTGGTATCAAGACAGTGTTTTGGTGGAGATCACTAAAGTATGTATGTATGCTGGCACAGAACTTCACTTGAGGGCTGTTGAGAACATGGATAACCTACATATTTTATAAATAGGCAGAGATGAAGTATATTTAGTAGGTTTCATACTAGGCATCTTGGTCATAATCACTGGTAGCACAATCAAGGGGAGAGGATTGTCCTGCTCTGCTCTGCACTGGTGTAGCCTCACCTTGAATCCTGTGTGCAGTGCTGGGCAATGCAGAATAAGAAAGATATAAAGCTATTGGAGAATGCCCAGAGGATGGTGAGGGGCCTGGAGAGGAAGCTGTACGAGGAGCAGCTGAGGCCACTTGGTGTTTTCAGCCTGGAGGAGACTGAGGGGAGACCCCATTGCAGTTACAGCTTCCTCATGAGGGGAAGGGGAGGGGCAGACACTGATCTCTTCTCTGCGGTGACCAGTGACAGGACTGAGGGAATGGCCTGGAGCTGTGTCAGGGGAGGTTTGCGTTGGATATTAGAAAAAGGTTCTGCCCCCAGAGGGTGTTTGGGCCCTGGAACAGCTCCCCAGGGCAGTGCTCACAGCACCAGCCTGACAGAGCTCTAGAGGTGTTTGGAAAATGTTCCTCTGCACATGGTGGGACTCTTGGGGATGGTCTTGTGCAGGGCCAGGAGATGGACTCCAGTAATCCTTGTGAGTCCCTGCCAACTCAGCGTATTCTATGATTGTATGATCCAATTATGTTGTTATCTTGTAAATGAAATGTATTGCTCTCACATAGCCCAGGAATCTCTAAGTTACCTGGGTATTAACATTAAACAAATTATATTTACAAATGTAAATTTAAAATGAGATGTATGCTATCTCTAAAGACATAAGAAGTAGAGTTTCAGCATTAAGAAAAACCCACAAATTAGATAAAATCAAATCCTTTTCCAGCTACACACATTATCCTCAAGGTTAAATGGATTAAAACTCCTTGTGGAGGAATTCAACTCAGACTGAAAATGTGGTCAGAAAAGTCTCATTGTGGCTGCCTGATGTTTGACTTTTGATAGCACATCCCCAAAGACTTCTCTTTGACGTACCTTGAACAGAGAATGCTTGTTTCCCACGAAGTCTGTTGTTGCTGATAAAGCTCATTTATATCTAAGTGGTATCTAATACGGCAGTGCTGGATTCTGGCCTCAAGAAAAAACGAGCTGAATGGCTCATTTGCCTTTTTAAACCTGCTGTGCCTAAAGATGTATTTTAGCAATTTTGTCCAAAGCCCAAATCACAGTAACTAATTCTGTACAACACGCAGTTCTTAAACAGAGCATAAAAGAAAACATTTTTGCCCAGTAAAACAAAACAGAATCTGTAAAAGTTGTGTTTCAGAGTCTGTGTTTATGCACTTGTGGTAGTAAGTGGTGAGGCTGTGTTTATGCACTTGTGATAGTAAGTGGTGATGCTTTCCTTTGATATTTGAGGCCTCTGTCTGAGTGACACAGAGCAGATCTCCTAGGAATCTCCTTAGCTTGAACAGTTGGTATGGCTGAATGAGCAGTGAAGCAGAAGGGTGTGCGTTGTTGTCTCCAAAGTATTTCACATTAACTGCAGGCACAGGCAATTCTGTAGGGTACATACACACACACACACATATCAGGAGTGGTGGGAAATCAGGTGAAAGTTGAATGTTCCACCTTCAACATAGGTGAAAGAAAAATCTTGCTCACAGTCAGGAGGAAGCACTCTGGAGATAAATGAGAGAATATTGCCTGGCTCAGACCATGTGCTGCTAACAGACACCCTGTACAGCTTAGAAATCCTGCTGGCCTTTCTTGCCTCTTCACCTCCTCCTGCCCCAGAGATATGAGCACCAATCCCTTCTTTCCCTGGTTTGCCATGAATTTATAAGCAGATCTCTGCTCTGGCTGTGCTGCTTTGCTGTTTGATGCTGGGTTGAACATGCAGGTCAGCCCTGGCAGGTTTGGATTTTGAAGGGGCTGGAGGTGAAGTCATGGTTTCTGCAGTGCACAGTGTCACCACTCCACTTGTACTCCCCCCCAGTGATGGCTATGGCTGTGTGGTATTTGCTCACATAACCATGCATCAGACTCCTACAGTCTAGGCAGTTCCACCTTCCAGAGACCTGAGGTCACCCATGGATGGAATTTTTAGAGCATCTTCTGTGTGAGGAGACACTGCAAGTTGCAGGCAGGTTACAAAGGAAGAGTGGAAAAGCTCCTGAGGATCTTTCTGAAAACTGTGTAGTTATATTAAAAAAGGGAGGTATTTATTTTTTATGTTTTCTTGAAATTGTGCCTTGACTACATCATTATGAGGTGCCTCTAAAGCACCCATTATTGTAACTCTTACCATACCAATTTCCCTAACTCCTATGTCCACTCTAGTTTGTGTCCCAAACTAAAGGTGGCACCTTTCAGTGATGCACAAAACAGAGCTTGTGTCTTCCCCTTGCAAATACCCTAAGAGTATAGACAGTTCTCACTTCTCATGTCCTTTGCATGTTTAAAAGACAGATCAGACTCCAAGTATATTCAGTTTTAAGGTCTTTCAAGGCTGCTTAGAGAAATGTTGAACACATTGCCTGTACATCCATCAGGTTGGTGACACAGGTCCTGCGTAACCAAACAAGAAACTCTTGTGTATTGGGGATTTGACTGGCAAAAAACTGCTCAAAAGTTCTGCCTTTCAGATACTTAAAGAAGGATTGCTTTTGGGACTTGTTTTGCCCTTGCAAGTTTTGTTTCCATTAAAATGTCTTGTTGATATGCATTTTGCTCATTAGGAATTAATTCAGATCATCTCTATTTCAGTTTCATACATAAATTCAAGATTACTCCATGTCCAATCTGGAACAGTTGCAGAGTGCTGCAGCCAAGCTTTTCTTTACACAGTCCACATCAGTTTTGGAAGACAGGCTGGTATCAAATGGGTCCTACAGAAACTCCTAATTTAAATTGCATGCAAGGTTGTCTTCCTTACCCTGCCTTGCACTTTGGCTGTCAGGGCACTGCATCCAGCTGGAGCAAAGCCTAGCTGAAGACAAAGAGTTAGGGTGTAAAATTATTACATTATAGCTTAGCAACAGCCACAGCCTGGAGGCTTTATCTAGGAGTGTCCTTTTTGTAAACTTCTGTATCCAGTCGTTAAAATGTGCTTTCCTGCCTCTGATAAAGTAAAAAGTAAAATATATACAGTCCTGGATGATGGGAGCTCTTTCTGAGATTAATAGTAATGTTGAAACTGATGGAAAGGTTTTTCCTGTTGCATTTGTTTTTTCTTTAGATTTAGGATTAATATTTTCCCTGAACACCACTTATTTTTTGTTGGGGTTTGTTGTGAAGGTTTTTTCCAGGTCTTGGACGTGCATTTAAATGAAATTACTTTCTTCAAAGGATTTTAGTACAATCATGGTTGAACTAAAATGTATCCAGATAGAAATAATAAATAGCTGCTTTGCATCTCAACCTGATTTTATAGTAATAACTCCCATATTCTCATAACACTTCATGTTCTCATGTTTCCAGTCTGTATATAAAGGTTCTGGTTTTACATTTGATGACTTAAGAATTGCCTACTCCTTCATTCTAGCAAAGTGTTTGTTTATGCGTAAAGAAAATGAGGAAAAATGAGCAGGCAAAGAAAACAAAACAGAGAAGCAAGCACTTCTTAACATTAAAAAAAGAAAACTTGAGAAGGTGGTTAAATTAATTTTGCCTTGAAACAGAGAGAGGAGTGGTAAAAGTGGGAGGCAAGGGGTGAGGGGTGTCACAGAGTTTGGGTTTTTTATCCCCAATTATATGCTGGCTGCTATGCTGCTGAATTACACTGAAAGCACTGAATGGTGCCATTATATTCCTTTTCAAAAGTTGTGGGCTATGAAATTCAATCTGAGGTATTTTTAATGAGTGTTCTGAGCCTCAGTTGCAGCTCTTCCCAAGAAACAACGAGCACAGTGTGCCACTAAAGAGTGTCAGGGCTGGGGGTTAAACTCATTCAGTTTTTTGCTTGCAGGGAGAGAAAGTAATATCAACATTTATTTGACAGGTATGTGCTTGGTTCCAGAGTTCAGCTTTAGTAAAACAGCTTTCCATAAAGAAAACGTTCTGAAAAATGAGGTTCTATCAGCTTCACATCAAACTCCCATCTAGTTTCTGAAAACAAATCTTGTGGTGTGCTTTCCAAAGCCAGTGCCCGCAGTGCACAAGCTGGGCTTGTTTTGTGGGCATCCTTGTGCTGCAGAATGCTGGCAGCACATCCCTACGGGCACAGCCTCGTGGTGAGGGGCAGCTCATGGCAGATGGAGACATCTGCCCAGTTACACTCTTGGCTGTCAATTAAACATAGATAGTTCACAGGTAATCTTTGTTAGAGTGATGCCTGCTGTCTCCTGTGTCTCCGCTAAGGGTTTTGGTGTCATAGCTGGAATGGGTTTGGTGTGGCTCTCTCCCTTATTGCCCCTCTGAACTAGACACAGCTTTTCAGTGACGAATTTTGGGCGTGCACCTGGTTTTAAAAAAGCCATGTAGCACAAAAGTATTGTTGCCTTCCACCTTTCTTACATGCTGATTTGCAAAGTTGTGTGTTTCAGATCATGAGGAAGGCACTGTCTAATGCATCTGCCCTGCGACTCACACCAAGATCTTAAATTTGTGATGGGCTGGCTCTGGTTTTTGCAAGTCATCACCATGCAGTGTCAAGGCTCTGAGGCTGGAATACATCATGTGGATGTTACTCCTCAGAATGGAAAACAGTCACTTCCAGCAGTGGATGCTTGCCTTGCTAAGGGGATGAACAACAGCCACAAACCACTTTAGTTTTGCTAGTAAAATCAGGCAGAGATGACTCAGCATTTACAGGAGCTAATTTAGGAAATAAGATTACATATTTTTAGTAAGTTTTCTCATTGTTCTTTTAATGCCTCATTTTTTTTGTCCACACTGTGCATTTTAATGATGTTCAAGGAAGGTAATTTTAGTAACAGTGGTGCTGCCAAGAGGTTCCCACTGGAAGTCTAAGAATTTTTTGTTGATGTGTGAAATTTTGCAACCTTAAATAGTAATTTAAAAGACTTGTTCTGCCACTGCTGATTTCCCACAAATATTTTACACCTATCTCAAGGAAGTAATGGCTGTACTACAAGAAGCAAGGTTTGTTTTTTTCCAGAAGGACTAATTAGCTTCTGTAGAGACCTGGATTTAGGTTTAGGTGTTTTTGGCATTACTGAGATCAGCATTTCATGGGAAGGAATGTGTTGTCTCCATTGGGACAATTTCTTAGAGGATTTTTTAGGCAGATAACAGTGAAGTTTTCCAGCTGAATTCATAAAAGCAGAAGTGATCAGAGCACCACTTTTAAATTGATAAAGTGAATTTTAGTTGCATATGTGTGAAGTGTAGGATCTTGTAAAACCAGTACAGAAAAGTTAATACAGGATCAGTTCTACTTTCTGAGAGTTAGATGCCAGCTAGTTAAAATGCTGTAAACAGAGCCAAAGGAACCAGTGAACCAGGAAACTAATAATGAAGTATTTTGTTAATGCTTTTCACCATAAGTAACATTTTGTAATAAACAGATGTGTCCTTAGACTACTGCAGCCAAAAGCTGAATATTTTTGGTTTATATGGTTTGTGGTGTTTAGCCAATGAGTTTCAGTTTCTCTTTGGCATTGATGAAAGAAGGATGAAGATGTGAAACAAATTCTGTGGAATTTTGTCTCTACAGCCTCCTCTACCTGAGAAGGAAGTTCTTCAGGTTTCAAGAATCTGCCCCTTTCTTCCTCATTTTTCTTTACAAAATTCTCCACTACCTTTGTGGTGGTTGCTGCTGATTCTGCAATTACAAATGTCCACTGGAAATTGGAATAATTGAAAGATGGCAAATAAAATCAGTATTAATATCAGTTTGCGTTTGTAAGAACTGCAAAGAAATCAGATTATTGGAGGATTACACCTGGAGATGACACATTGGTTTGTGATATGAGCTCAGTCCTGAAGGTGCCCAGCTCATCTCTCCTCCATTTTTGTGTCCTCTCATGCACATTGAAATGGCATATATAATAAATACAGTGTGGGTGGTGTTTGCCCATTAAGGTGCAAAGCTGCAATTTTATGAGCCAAATGAAAATAGAGCAAGCAGAGGCTCCAATTCCATAGCTTTACTGTAGTGGAATTATGGAGATGTGCAGTTACCTGAGGATTTACTGTAGCTGAGTTTTGTATTAGTCTGACTGCTATAAGAGAAAGCTTAACCAAGCAGTACTGAAAATAGCCTCGTCATAAAACTTTTCATTAGCTTTTGTAAATAATATTTTTATTTTTTCTTCCACAGCATTGAACTATTAAAGTGGATAATTTAGTATTTACTGTTCACCTAAATTTTACTGTTGGCTGTTTCTACTGAATTTGATTTTTGGGCATAGGAAGAGAGTTTAAGGTGCAAGAGCAGTCCTTCTCCTTCTGCCTATTTTAGAAAATATTTTGACATAAACCAATTTGTCATGATTAAAAATCCAAGACCATGGTTACAATAACAAATCCATGTTTCAAATATAGAAAACTGCAGTTTTCTTTTGGTGACCATTCCAGAAATTCAAGCAAATGAGAGAGTTATTAAACCCCTTCTCCTTGTAGTCTTTGCCTCACTAATTGTTTGCTATGTTGATTTTTGGTTAGCAAAGAAATTCCTAAAATAGTTGTTGTTGAAGACGGCGGGGTGGGGAGTTTAACTTTGCAGCTGCATTTTTTAAGGGTGGTAAAACATACCTGAAGTAAAATCTACCATGTCTTAAAATTGTGCTGTTTAAGAAAAGGTGCCACCACCACCAAAACTGACCGAAGGGTAAAAGTGTACATCAGAGACTGTGGAAGGCAGCCAGTGGCATTAAGGGAATACAGTTTATGTGGTGAGTGTAAAAGCAGTCCACTAAAATCTTGAAAGAAAAGAACCCTAAATAGTCTCATTGTACACGCAGAGCAGATGATCAATCTGTTTTTACGGCAGCATAAGAGCCTTATTCTGCTGCTGCTTCTGGCCTCAATCCGCCCTTTGATGGCATGTGCACAGCCTGTGCAAAAGCATGTGGGATACGTGCCAGCAGTGGAGCCCTCAACTACACTCACACGGAAAATATCTTAAAAGGAACGAGGTGCCTTTAGGTTATCATAAAAATCTGCCTCTCCTGCAGCCTCTTTTCAGATGGGATGCATACCTGGTGGCTGCAGTCCTCTGCTCAGAAGCAGGGGTGGGAGTGTGTGGCTGCTCTGTTCAAAGGTGTCGCTTCGCTGCCCTTCTTTGGCCTGGTGTGTAGGAGTGATGGATCACAGTTCTTCCAGCACTTCTCAACTACCCAGTCTGAGCTGAACAGCCAGGTAAAAAGTAGCAAGCCCAGGTGTAAGAGCTATCCTGGTGGTCTAATGCTATTTTTGTAGTCATCTAATCCTTTCTATAGGATTAACACCTACGCTTTGAAAGGGAGAGAGGAGAAGAAGGGCAGAGGGTCTCCAAGTGTCTTGGCAGTATTAGGTCCAGAGCAACAACACGCAGACCAGTGATTCTTGCCCTTAACCCCACCTTTCAGGAAATAGACTTTTGCTAAATATGAATTATGCATTTCATTTTATGCCAGTAAGGAGAACTGTTTAACATACAAAATTTATCTTCAGATGCTGACAGCATTGTTCTCCTGTGAGTAGTTTTCGAGCCTTCTTTGAAGTATAAATTTCTGACAGAGTTATTTGTTTAAGAATCCTGTGCTCAATCTCATCTGTGAGGTTATTTTTATACTATTTGCTTATCACGAACAGTTCTTGGTTGGTTTTCTTTCATTTCAAAACTGTAGATATGTACACACTTTTTAACAGTTTCAAATAACTGAGAAAGTTGTGCTGTTAAGAGCGTAGCGTTGTTATTTTTAGTAGTGATTACAACTGTGTATGACTTCAGGAATAGTAATGAAGTTACTGAATGAAGTTTTCACAATCATTTCAATGCAGTTCTTAAATTGGAGTATAAAAATAATTTGGCTATCTGGTTTGGTGATCAGTAGAACAGATTTTTTTAGGTCATTAACCCTGAAAGACCAAATACATTTTTAAACCTTGTGCTTAACCTTTGTGACATACAGTATTTAGGTATTTGTAAAATATTTAGCATGACCAAATTGTCACATTTCATTTTAGACCATTAGAGCACCCAGAATGTGATAGGAAGAGGGCATCAGTGGAAGAAACACCTGCCTTTATGTGGTGGCAGGTGTGAATTATGAATGCACCTTTTTCTTTAAGATTGACATGAAGGAATTGTTTTCTCTCTTATGAGCAAAAGCAAGTACAAGCAAGTGTAATTAAGACACCCAAACTTCTTTCTGACCCATTCCAGTTTTGAAGAAGAGAAGGAGAACAGAGTAGTCTTTGTTTCCACATGAAACTATTTCTTACTTCAACCAAAAATCAGACTTATATTTTTCAATGTTCAGAAGAAAGTGTTTATTTTATTTGGTTCTTTTAAGCTAGTATGACTGCTCAGTAATGTAAAAACAAACACATAAACAAAAACCTTTCAATCAAAGATCTTGTTTAAGCTGTGATAGGAGATTATTTCACTGAACAGATAAAAAATGGTGAAACCTTTATTTCTCTATTTGACCGTAAACATATATACTTTTTTTTGGGTACATAATTAGTGAAATAATTGCTGAATTAACTGTGGGAGGTGGTGTAATGTGTCCAAACATGCTTCTTTTAAAGTTCTGGATATCTTGCATCATGGCTATCACATACAGCCATGTACTTTCTGGTTTTTGTTTTTTTTTTTCTTTAATGTATTGCAGTCTGTGTCAAAGAATGGTCCAAACAAGTATGTAGAGGTATATTTTTAAAAAAGGATTGATGTTTACTAGAACAGGAAAGAATTGTTGAACCTGTTAAAATATTCACCATTAGAAGATCATAAACAATATACTGTTTTGGTTTTTGGTGGGAGTAGAGTGAGGCTGAATGGAGTAGGACTGAGGTAATGAGAAGACAGCAAAATATTGAATATATAATGCGTAAAGCAGGCTAGTTTGACTGGGTACCTTCATAGCTTGCAGCTAAATGTGATGATGCACATTATTCATAATTTAGAACTTGACGTTCCCTGAAAATGTAAAGCTACTTTTAAAATGTGATTTCACAGAGCTAAATGAAAGACCAGTTCAAAATGCATTAAGGACTAAGAATGTGTAGCTGGAAGTCATTGAGCTTCTTTTCAGTGTAATAAATTTCTAATATTATCTTGGTATAAGTAAATACCACATCAAGAGAAAAATAGTAGTTCTCTGGTGTATCAGTCTGGCTGGGGCTCACCTCATCTCAGATGGTTCAAACAGATGTCAGGGCTCCTTGTTGTCAGGGTAAAAGATACACCTGTACTGCTCAGGAGAAGTCCCTGCCAGTGTGCTCAGATGGCTCATTTGGGCTGGGAAGAGTTGCTCCCTGGAGCTGCAGTATTTTTTCATTGATTGTACAGGAATCTGGCTGTCAGCAGAAATGGGAGCAGGAGACTGCCACCTGCTGCAGGTGCTTCCCTGCTCCTGGGACTGCATGTGACCCTCCCCCAGCTGAATTCCATCAGGATACCATGCCCTCCTGGTTCCTTTCCCTTGCTGCCTCACAGGGTGGTGGTGCCTGTGCAGCAAGTGGTCTGGAGGTATAGACTTGACCCCAGCCTTCATTGCTTCCATGCTTCCGTGTCAGTGACCCCCATGGAGCAGACTGGTGCTGCCATGGAGCAGGGAAAGCAGCCGGCTCTGGCAGATGCTGCCATGGGGCTGTGGAGCAGAAACCAGTGAAGCTTGCCTAGAACTTGCTGTCTGAGACACGGCAGCAGGGCCATGCTTCATGGTTGGAAAATGCCTTCCAGGTTCTGTGGAAAACTTGTGTTTTCTCCTAGGCCTTGTAACCACGCTGAAGTCAGGCACAACTGTTGACTTCAGATGATGTCATTGGTGTGGCACACTCATTCCTGAATGCTCCCTCTGTCAGCTCGTGTTTACTGTGCCCTGAATGACTCCTGCTTTGCTTCCATACCCGGTGGACTGAGCTTTTAATTTACTGTGTTTAAATTTTTTAGTAGGGATGTCATGGAACTACACTCAAGATCTCTCTGAAACCTTGTGTGTTCCTGCTTTTGCGGATGTTGTACTTCTCCTTCTAGTCCTGCAAGACTGGAGTTTCATCAGGCTCTAAATCTCAGCAGATTTTATATGCACAGCATTTCCTGTGAGGGAACTGTCAGATTTTATTTTGAGATACACTGATCAAAGATAAGATGAGTTTAGAATAATAATATTTACAAATACTGGAGTAAGAAGCATTTGATTTTATTGAGGCATACTCCAGAGAAAATGCCAAGTGACATAAATACTGCAAGACTGCTGTTCCATCGTTTAAAAGCCTATAAGAAAAAAACCTTTGTGAAAACACTCAGCAGGTTTTCATCAGAGGCTTTTACTCATGGCCTGAGATCAGACAGCCAGGCTCTTCTCAGCTAATGTTGAGTGGTGTGGCTCTTTGCCTTTTTTTCCTCTTGGTCAGAAATCTCCACTCAGAGACACTTTTTTTCCTGTGAGGAAAGATTAAATTTGATCTTTGTCAGACAGAAATCCATCAAATACTTTAGCAAGGCATATGTACACACTCACTGGCATGTTACCGTTCCTCTGGTCGTGCAGAAGTAGGAAGGCTTCTTGCTGTGAGGGTGACTGATAAACACATTCTTCCTCTCTGTAGCAGCCCCAGCCAAACTGTGAAGACCTGAGACTAGTCTGGAAGCAGGAGTATTTACTTCTAAATTATTTGTAGGTGTGTTTTCAGAGCAGTAAATAATATCATTCTTACTCTCAGCCTAATGTGTTTAATATTCTTGCATTGCCTCCAATGAAGCGCCCTTAGCAGGAAGCTCTTTCATTGAGATGGTGTGTGTATGTTTGTGCCTATGTAGAGGTGGAGTGGAAGGTGTGGGAAGCTTTCTGTTAGAACTGACATGCCAGGCACAATGGCCAGTGCAGGCTGGGTCTGGGTGGTGAACTCTGGGAGTGCTTTTGGTTTCATGAAGCTGGAGAACATGAAGTGGAGAGCATGAAGTATTCAAATATACTCGCACTTGAGGCTTACTTTGGATGCCATTGTGTCAGATCAAAAGTGCTCTATCTGTGAAAACAGAGATTTTTTTCTCTTCCTTCTTTGCATCCTCTTGGCATTTTACTCTGAATTACTTCAGCAAGGTTATAGTGAATGCTTAAAAAATTAGTACTTTTATCAGTGATTGTTCTTTAATTTTTTTTTAAAGTATTCACAAGGCTAATGTTTGCTACACCAAATACTATCAAACAGTTAATAGCTTGAATGCATATTGCTTCCTGGTGGCTCAGGTCTCTCAGAAGCACTGGGAATATGTTGGGTAAAAACCTGTTCAGCAAGTTTTTGGAGAAGTGAGCTTGGCTCTTCCCTTCAGACTTTCAAAACCAGCCAGCATTGAAGGGTTCAGTCATTGTGTCACGCATGACCAGGGTGACAGTGCTGCTCTGGTAGCACATACATCCTAGAAAATGTGCTTTCCCTAGAAAAACATCATCAATTTGGTTTCTCTGGTGTAAGCCTGACTACTGCTTATGTACTTTTCACAGTTCATATTAGAGAATGTTAGATAAAGTACCTTTGGAAAGATGCTTTTCCCACCTAGGGTATTACTCTGGTTGGGAAAAGCCTGTCTTTATTTTGTGGTATCCCAGTGAAACAGAGATCAGACTGCGTTATGATGCTTTTGGGAGGGGGTGGGATTGAGCAGCTGCCCACTCTCAAGTAAACTGTTGGTCTGGGCAGTGCCTGGAGATGCCAGGGCCTGGGCTCAAGCTCTGAGCTGGCCTGCCCACCTGTTGTAATGGTTGTCTTTTCTTCACTTGGTTACTACTGTTTCGTTCTACTCTATTATTTACTGGGCTGAAAGGGAGGGCACCAGTCTATAGGTTGAGTGCAAATCCAGGATGTGATTGTTCTCTTGTAACAGCAGGGTTTGTGCAATTTAATGGATTATTATTTGTTCTGAAGTGAATGTAGACCTGTGTTTCAGTGCCTCTTGAGTTAAAATAGGTGCATTTGTCCAAGGAACAAAAATATTTGATTTCAGTGATTGGCTTTTTTATACAGAGATGGGTTTTTGCAGAAGACTTGCTGGTGAACTGTAATTTGTAGTATTTTCTGCAGGTGTGGATTTAATGGATGGGCTGATGAAAAGAATCCTTACAATCAGCAGAGCAGTGGCTCTGAGAGCTAATATTGGGCTAGAACATCTGGTCTGTATAGAGGGAAGTGGGAAGGCTTTCAGTGTGTTTGACTCCTCCAAATTACTTGCCAGCTCTGCCAGGGTAGCACAGACAGACCTGGAGCAGCCTCAGTGCCTCCCAGCTTGGGATAAGCACATAGGAAGTCAGAACCCAGGGCTTGAGCCTGTTGCATATCAAGCAGCATTGAGCAAAGCCTTAGTCCTTGGAGTTTTGTAAGCCAGGAGAACATCCTGGTTTCCGTGTGTTGTACACAGATGTACATGCACCACCTGACACCACTTGAAGGGCTGTGGGATAAAATAAGAATTCACAGCAGGAATAAGCCTTGGTAGGCATAAGAAAACTGTATCCCAAGTCCCCCTCTTGTATTTCACAGTACTTTTCCCTCAAAAAATAAAAATGGACTAAAGATGGATTTGGAGCTGCCATGCATGGATGGATGGATATAGTCTTTAGCTTTAAAACTATTGTAATTATTGTCCACTGCCCTTGGGTATGATTGTAATATCCACTGGTTTTGTAAACAGTTTTGGCAGTGTTGTTTGCTGAATAATTTCTTAGCATAATAATTTTTCTGCCACTAATTAAAAGCATCTTTGTAACCCTAGGCTTTGTTTTCTTCTTACAGCAAAGAGCTCCAGGGAAAGTTTTGCATGATGCTGTTTGCAACCACCTCAACCTTGTTGAAGGCGACTATTTTGGCCTTGAATTTCCAGATCATAAAAAGATGATGGTATGTAAAAGGATCATTTTCAGCTGGTTTTCATCTGCATGCACACTGTTTTCTCTCCTTCTGCTCCTTACTTGTAAGATACATTTAATCCTCAGTCTTCAAAAGGGAAAGGACTTCTAAAAAGGAATTGTTCTTGCCTAGTGGAGTTGAAGAAATGTTTTTAAAACCTGATTATTCCTGTCAGATTTCATCTGCATTGAAAGTAATGGCTAATTCAGGCACAAGTTGGGAAAGTGTTTTGTTTTTCTAAGTTGCTGTACAGAAGCCAAAGGCTGGACTGTTACAGAGCCTCAACTCTTGATTTTATAGTCCTGCTTGATTTGGAGTGCAGAAATAAACTTTCTCTGCTGATAGAAAAGTTGCAATGATTGTGACAGAGTTCATGAAAAACATTATGGGGTAAGAAAAGGGATAGATAAACTATTGCAAGGTTAGTAAAAAGGAAAGCAAATCCAAGGACAGCCCCAAAGATGGATGGGAGCTGTGTGGTACTGGCTGGTCCTGACATTCAGGAATCTGAGATCAGTTCAGGCATTGCACTGCCCATATCATGTACCAGAGAAAGCCATAGGCTGATGACTTCTTAGTCTTTAATGATTTCCTTTTTGAAGTTTGTTTTATTTTAGACTTATCATGTAACCCACTAGCACGAGTGCTAGTTACCTGGATTGCTTTCCTAGTACATTCTGATGTACATTGGATTTCTAACCTGTTGGGTGAATTTGCACCAGTAGCCTGGATGACCTAGAAGAGATGGTTTTGGGCAATTGATTAAAAAAAAATCTGTGTTCTTTTCATCTAGCTAAAATATGTAAAAGGAACAATATTTCTTGATGAAATTAACAGTAGGAATCTTGCCTGTCATGCCTTAGTGCAGGCACAGACATTAGACAATAGACATTAAACAGAATGCTAGTAGTCATAGTGTTCTAGGCTAACTATAATTGAACAGGATTCTTTTTTAAATGGATGTCAATCTTTAGAAGGGATCTGCTTCACAGTGTGCTGCTGGAATTACATAAAACACAGTTCACTGGAAGGGTTAGCATTCTGCCAGATACCCTTGGCTAATGCTTGAGGTAACTTGAGAGCTTAATGTAACTTTTCTCAACAGTGCAACTGTGCAGTACCATTGCAGCAGAGGGTCCATGTAGCTGTGTTAATAATGGCATTCTGGCATTATTGATGTATGTACGTAAAACTGAAACAAATCCTAACATCTTTTGTATATAGAGTTGCTTTTTAGTTTTCTAGAAAACAGAGAAGGTCATTTGATCAACCTCTCTACTTCACAGGTCATTAAGTTTTAAATAGATGACTGTCTGCATTTTACTAAGAGACCTGAAGCAAACTAACAGTTTTCAGTCTTGTGAAAACAAAGTGGTTTATTTGCTTGAGGCAGAGCACAGGAGAGATTGAGGTGCTGCTGCTGCCTGAGGCCCTCAGGGTGGCAGGAATTGACTGGCTGGAAACATGTCCAGACAATCACGGGGGGGGATGCAGGGCTCTGAGGAAGAGGAAGGTGGACAAACCCCCTGAAGCACAGTGCCAGTTTGACCTGAAGGAAAATCCATGTATTGAGCTTGGTAACTCAGCTGGCCCCTACTCTTGGAAAGGGAAGTACCAGCCAAATATCTGGGAGCACCAGTCCATGTTCTTGCTGGTTGGTCCAGTCTTTGCTTCTGAAAAATGGGGAGCTCCACAGACCTTGCCCATATCTATTCAGCTGTGCCCCAAGAATGGTGAAATTCAGTGGAATTAATGCCTTCAGCCACCTGAAAGCATCTCACAGGAACTCTGAAGCAGATTTGATTATGAATTGTTGTTTCAATGTGGAGCAGCAGTATTATTTACACTTAACTTATTGTAACCAGTTTATATGATTCAATTGAGGTGAATGTTCCCTTGGGATTTAAAAATTTCTGAGTTTCATAAAGGCCATAATGTAGAATCAGGCATTGTGCAAGTAAAAATCCCTGCAGTTAATGGTATGTCTGAGAAATAAACCACACATGCATATTTTATATTCATATCATCTGAAGAGAATGAGTTGCTTTTCCAGTGCAGAGGGAAATGTAAAAGGAAAAATAAATATTTAGAGCATATTTGTTTGGATGTAATCATATGTATGTGAAGTCGTATATTCACAATTTGGCTGTGTTTATTTCAACATGCAAGGCTCCAGATCTCATATCTGACATATTGACAGTGGTATGTCAAGTTGCCTAGGAGCTGTGTACATTCAAGCATGCCATGCTTGGAGCAGACAAGATGTGCATGGGAGATGATTGTGGAGGGTCTGAGTGCTCCACTTCCTGCTGGGACAAGGAGAAAAACGAGGCACTGTCGCCAAGCCTGGGGTTTCAGCACACTTGATGTCTGCCTCAGTTCTCCAGCTGCTGAAATCTGGTCACCATCATGGAATGCCAGCCTTTGTTTAACAAATAAATAACCTAGCCTTGTAGTTCTGGGGAAAATGAAAAACATTCATCTTAATTAAGTCCTCGCATTAGTTTTCCTTTCCAGTTTATAAAGCAGTCTCAGATTGATGGTGTTTGGGTACAGTGTGGGAGATGCATGATGCAGAAGTTTTGATTGCTTGGGTTTTGGTGACATTGTGGTGACATTGACATTTTGCCCCATCTTTCTCACTACATGCATTTGCAGTTCCAGCAGTCTGTTCAAGGATGTTGTTACTTGCTTGTAGGATGACTGGGAAAGTAGGGAGAGGAAGAGGAATGGTGCACTTGTGTGCTCATGCTGTACCATAAACCACCTCTGTAGAGAAGAGAGGGGGTTTTTGGGGGTTTATTTTGGTGGGTCTTCTGTGGGTTTGTTTGTTTGTTTGAGGGTTTTGTGCTTTGTTTGTTTGTTTGTTTTTGGCATCAAGTAAAATACATTATTCTCCTAATCCTGTAAATTGGTTATTTCATATTCAAGGTGTCTTTTCTCCCTCTCATTAAACTTGGCAAAGTCCCTGACCTTTGTTGCAGATTATGCACGTGTGAACTTTCTGAAACAAAACAGTTTTAAGTTATTCAAGTGCCAAAGTGTGTCAGGGCCAGTTTAACATGTGATTAAAAACTGTATTGCTGTTCTTGGATAACCAAGTTTCTTTAACCTCTGAAACAAAAGAAGAAGACTTTCCTAGACTGAGAAACATAAGAAGAATTCCATTGAGTAACATTAGTGCATGGGAAAGAGCAGGGCTGTGAGGTCTCTGCTAACTGGAATCCCCATATTAGTAATAATAAAAATGGCACATGGCATTGGAGCAGTTACAGCAGTGATACAGGCCTGCTCCTGTCTGGCTTCTCAGGTGATTTTGGGAAATGGATATTTTGAATATGTTTCAATCTCTGCATAATCTAAAATTACTAAAGGTCAAAGAAGTAATAATTCTAATACATACTATTTTTCTAGAGGAAGACTCAATTAATTTGGTTTTTAATGGCTTTGACCTTTGTGATAGTTGTAGGGTGTTCTTCCACAAGTTCCAGATGTCTTCAAGGGAAGCTTTGGGCAATTTAGTGAGATAACAAAATATAAATCATGGGCATGGGTTGTTACCAGCTGAGGGCTATGAGCTGTCTCCAGGCCCTGTGAATCATCTGGCTTTTACCTTCAGCATGATTGTCCCTTGGCTTTCTGTAACATTTTGCTCCAGCCTTTCTGATTGAGACTGCAGGATGGGGGGGGGGGGGGGGGTAGGCTCTCAAAACTGCATTTCCACCCACTGCTTTGCTTTTGGAAGCTGAAGGGATGACCCACACACTGTCCTGGAAAATGGGCTGTCAAGTGAACTACATGCAGAAGTTACACTGTCCCCAGTTAAGAATGCTTGGGCCTGAATTTCCCAGGTTTATAGAAAAGAGAAGATGTTCCATAGCTCAAAAGTATGCTTTCTCCCTCCCATGCCTTGTCCTTTTGTCTGCTCACACCTGTGATCTGAGAGGACATTCCTCCTGCAGGTGATGGGAGGGAGCCTCCTTCACCTCCATGGGGCTCAGCAACAGAGCTCCATATTTATGGCCAGACCTCACACGGGGATTCCTGGGTCCCCCAGGAATTGGGTTAGGCTGCTGCCATCTCATTTCTCCATTTTTCCAGCATTCCCAGCCTCTTAGGCAAGCACCAGCTCTATTCACTTCCCTTTCTCAAGATCATTCAGGGTTTGGAGCTCAATGACAATATAGGACTGTCTTTTCCTAAACTCCTCATTTCAGTTGTTTTTTCCACAAAACTAATGGCTCCTGACCACATACATGTGCTGGGATTGTTGGTGTCAGGGACAAGTGAGGGGGAGATTTCCTCACTATTTCCCAGCTCTCTGGATCTCTACTGCTTTGAAAGCTGTGCCCATTCACAGTGCTGTTTCCTGAGCATCTCCCAGAATTTTGGAGAGAAAATCCACCATATGTAATTAAGGAAAGCATAATGACCACACTGGAAAGAATAAATAGGTGACTGATAATCTAGGCATTGCAATTAAAAATGCTCCCCTGGTAGCTTGTTTGGATATGATAACACCACCTTCTTTTGTTTTCAGGTGTGGCTCGATCTTTTGAAGCCTGTTATGAAACAGATTAGAAGTAAGTACTTCCTTGTTGACATTTCTTTCCTCAGTCTGAGAGTACTTGAATAAATTGGGACTCTGTTGGTTGCAATCTTTATGTTCTCAGCCTTCTGCACTGTGTTGCTGGAATTATTTTCTGATCCTAGCCTGTCCTTAAAAGATGTACCTGTGAAGTTGTGTCACATGAGCAGATGAACAGGCTGACCCCACGCCAAAGGAGGCTGGGGTTCAGTCAGTCACTGGGGGAGGCAGTGGGGGGAATGGAGGGAACAGCTTTGTGAAGAAAAAGAGTGCAGTAAGGGAAGGGCTAAAAGAATACACGGTGCTGGCTGGTAGTAACAGGAATCAGAACAGAAGGAGAACAACAGGAAGACTGTATTACTGGGAAGGAGCTGGCAGATGTATTACAGCTGAGTGGGGATTTCTGCAGAACCTGGGGTGTTTGGAGACCAAGAGGAGGAAAAAGTTGGGATGAGGGAAGCTACAGTGGGTGGTAGGAAAGAACAGGAAATCGTAAATAGCCACCAGCTCTGCAAAGAGTAGAAGTGAACAGGGAAGGTTCTGATTATTTTCTTTCTCTGTCAATGATCAGCCAAGTTCTTAATTTATGGAGCTTTGCCATTGCGATTCAGTTTTTCTAGGTGTTTTTCTGGTCATATTAGTGTGAGTGTATGGTCTGGCAGCTCCTCTCTCTCACAAGACAGGATGCATTGGTCCTTTTGTCACTGGTCATACTTGTAAGAATTGGAACGAATCTGCTGTTCTTAAAACAGAAATAGAAATTTGCTAGTGGTCTTCAAAAGTAGAGTGTATTTTAGCTCCCTCCTGTTCTGAAGCAAGGAAAGTAGATACACATATATTTTACTGTATCAACTGATGTAATTGCTAAAAACATACTTGGTTTTGGCAGAGTAGCCCTTGACCAAGTTACTGTTCTCTTTTATTATGTGTAAATTTTATTGGGCAGTTTCCAAATATCCTGCATACTAACAAAGGACACGAGGTTAGCATGTCTGTATGCACTGCAGGTGATGTGAATCACCCCTTGTACATCATTGTGCATATTTGGCCAGCATGTTATTGATGTTTGTTAACTTCCTTTGCCATTTTCCCTAGGACCGAAGCATGTTGTTGTAAAGTTTGTGGTAAAATTCTTCCCACCCGACCATGCTCAGCTGCAGGAGGAACTGACAAGGTTAGTAGCTGTGTGACTATTTCTTCTTGTTAAATCTCCCATGGACAGAGGGGAGAATATGGAATTTGAGATGTCTGGGTGAGGAGTGATGACTGCCTCTTACTTTTAGCTTGGTGTTATTTGTCCCAGCCTTGAATGCACCTGAAAAAACAAGCCCTAAGATTCAGCTGCAGTCTGTGCTGAGAGGTTCTGCAAAGTGCAGGAGTCCTTTGCATCCTTGGATGTGGAGTCCTGGGAGAGCTTTACTAACCCCAAGAAAAGTCAATTTGGCACCAGGGTTCTCTGTTTGGCATGATCAAGTAATGTATGGGCACCCTGAGGTGCCCCTCTGCCAAGGGACATGTGTGACTGTGCACCGCCATTTGGGAGAGAGCTGTTTTGTGGGAATTGCTGATTTGCAGCAGCATTGGACCCTGTCTGTATAACCAGCACAAATACCAAAGGTCTGCACAGGTGGAAGTGTGACTTTGGAGATGGAGAAATGCAAAGGAGAAGGAATAAAATGAAAAATAAGAATGTAGAGAAAGATACACACATGCAGACAGAGTACCTTAATACTAATGTTTAAATGCTTTTCAAAAACTTCATTTAAGCTTAGAATTTCATACTGTATTGGCACAAAAACTCCTAGTTCTCTGCGAGCAAATATGTATATGAGGGACCCGTTGAGGTTCTTTTTTTACTAGCAGGTCCTTCATTTATGGTCAGAAACATTGCTTTGTTGCAGTATTTCTTCATTGCAACTTTTCACTCTTTTTCTGGTCTACAATATTATTAGCTTTTAATTACATGTTTCCATTCTGATTCAGAATATTCGTGTTTATTTTTTATTTCCAATCTACTCAGAAGACAGAGTCCTCTTTTGCAGAGAACTCTGGTGTCCTTATGACTTGCTTTATAAAGAACAAGTCTACTTTTGTGATGTTCACTGTTTATCTTTGTAGTGTTTTTATTTTGGCAATAGAGCATTGGAATAGAAAAAAATAAATAATTGATATTACTTGATTGCCTGGAAAGAGAAAAGTAGAAATGTGGGGTGGGAAGAAGGATTATTTACTTGGCAAAGACTAAATGAAAGAGTGAAAAGAATAAAAGAATGAGTGAAAACTCACAACATTATTAATGACACATTTCTGTTTCTGAATAGACACTCTGCATATCTGTTTCTTACTATGTGAACTGAAAATTAATTTTTGGTGATCTCTGTATGTACCTGAAGATGTGTCTCTTAATCCCAATGACTTTTTTTTGTTAGATTTTAAATATGTATGCTAAGGGACTTGAATAGATATAGATGGCAGTGTGTAGGATGTGAAAGCATGTCCGTGGGGAACAGCTTCATCACTTGAAGAAGAAAAGACTCTAAAATTTTTGTGCTATATTCCTCCACCAGGGTGAACTTTGTATGGGTAGACAGATGTCTGCAGGTTTCAAAAGGATGTTAGGTATATCTGCTGTATTATTTCAGTACATACACACAAAGTACTTTTCTGTACTCCTCAAATCAGCTTGCCCTTTTCATTTCGTGCAGCTACATATTCTCATTCTGAAACTCACTGTTCAAATGACAGCTTTTGTCTAAATCTCTTAAAATCTAGTCTTATTAAAATTATTGAGATCCTAGTATGAGTTCTCCAGAGGAGCTGCAGTCTTTGGAAGGCTTGTTCAGGTGTGTCTCACCACTTCAGGTTTCGTACCAGCTAGCCTATTGCTAGCTCTTCTTTTTTGGGGGAAAAAATTGGATACTGAGTGGAACTAAGCCAATTTCTGTTGAAGCTAGAAAAAATTTAAAGGATTAAATAATGTCTTGGACTTCTGTTGTCTCTGCATTTAAGCTGGCAGTGTAGTATTGCCCTGCATGTCTGAAGTGGTTTGGAGGCAATGTTAGAAAGGGCTGGTACATGGACAGATATTAAGGGCACAAAGGTATCAGAGCTAGCTAGAGTAGTTTGATCAAGATTTTGTGCCTCATTCCCAAGTGAGTGCCAAGGTGGAAGTTTAGAGTTCACTTTGTATTCTGCAAAAAACAACTGATAACTCTCAATCGCTGGTTTATCTGTCATTTCTTCATGGTTAGAAGCAGCTGCATTATCTCTTGCTGAATACTGAATAGCTGTCACGTTTTCTAGCACTGTCAAATCTCATTGCTCTGGTTCCAAATGGAAGGAGGAAGAGAGAAAAAGAGAGATATCTTGGTTCTTCAAAGCAGCCACTATGCACAGCTCTAATGGCAGTAATACACTATCTGTTGTGTTTTATTTGCCCTATAACTTAAGTAATTCAGATCACTTCTGTAGATTCCAAAGTGTGAAGAGAAGGTGCAGTCAAAGCCAGAATTGGGATACTTTCCCCTCTTTCCCTCCTGCTTTGTGTGACTCTTTGTTCACTTTTATTTTGCAGGTACCTATTTGCATTGCAAGTGAAGCAGGACCTGGCAGAGGGAAGGCTAACATGTAATGATACCAGCACTGCCCTCCTAATCTCACATATAGTACAGTGTAAGTTCTCTTTTTTCTTCTTTCCAGATGGATAAAAAGGATGCTTGGTTGGACATGCTTTGCAGGTTTACCTGCTTGTAGCTGCTGTAGGGACAGGTTTAAGCCATATTGACAATTTATTGTAGCTCTGTGTAATGGCATTCAAATACAGATAATTTACTATTTCAAAAAAAGAAGAATTTCTGGTCACTGGATTTGAATTCCAAAGCATTTGATAGGCTGCCAAAGATCATTTAAAAAGTAGACTTTGTGGGCAGTGGCAAACACGTTGAATTCTACTGAAATACTGTTTTATTATACTTTGCATCATGTCAGTAGGGTATTCAAATTCCTGGAGATCTGTATGCTGTCTGGAGAATGTTCTAAATAAACATGCTTAGAATGCCAGACTAAATCACAGTCCTAAGAGGAAACTGATAGGGAAGAAAAGAAAACAATAGATTTGAAGCCTTTTTTTTTTTTTTTTAATTGCAAAGTATGCACAATAACACTGTCCAGTAGAATCATACATTAATTTTGTTCATGACATCAGAGCTTCTTTTGGCTTCCACATCACTTGAAAGACAGTATATGTTTTCCCTTTCAAGACTTTATGGATACTCATCTTGAAAATAACATTAGGAAAAACCACTTAACAGCAAGTATAATGGTTGTAATAGACATTGTTTTGCATGGTCCTTGTACAATTCCATATTGGGTACTTGCACTGAAATGCTATTGTATGAAAAATGCAGTCAGCAAAGACATTTGGAAGCTCTTTGGAGGTGAGCAGATAAATCTCATGGTTCTTTGCCATACTCTGTTGGAGTGTTAGGGCAGTTTCTCATCAATTGCTGTTGGAAAGGCAGGTATTTTATAGTTCTGTTTGCTGTGGTCATCATTGACCAGTGGGACTGAGTAGCAGTAAGGTGGTGTGAAATTCTGTAGTCCTCATACCATTTTAAATTGGAGTATTTGGGCAGCACAGACTTAAAAAAATAAAATCCTTGACTAGTGAGGTTCTTGTCTCTTCTTTTTTCCTGCTACAGTGTCCAGCAATCCAGCTGTATTTCTTTTCTCAGTTAAGCTAGTTCTAACTCTCTTTGATATCTGTGCACCAAAGAAAGATGTTGAGGCTCAGACACCCTAATGCATGTGTCTCTCTTCATTTGAGATATTGATTTATGATCATATTTGCTAGGAAACTCTCCTGGAAGTTTGCAGTTGGCCTTTTTATTTCTCTGTCTTGTGTCTCATGAACATTTTTCTGTGAAAATTTTCTCTGGTGAGAGTCCATAACTGTATCTTACTGGCATGGCTGTCTTTATTTATTTTGTCTCTAGCTTTTTTTTCAATAGCAAAATAAATATTATGTATTTGTCTGCAATAAAAATCAGAGCGAACAGATGATAAGAGTATGGTATCAAAAGGGAAAGATTGAGAATGCAGGTTAGTTATTGTATGTCTTACTAATGCTGTGCCAGTGAGTGGTTTCCATGGGGAATATCTGATTCCAGGAGGCCCATATATTATGTATGTAAGCTTATGTCAATGTTATATACTGTTACTTATCATAAAAATCACAATATGACAGCAAATAGGTTTCTGCTAAATTAGCATGTATATTACAGAATGATTTTTTTATTTGAAACATTCAATTTAAAACTGCCTCAAAAGCATTGTCGAAAGTGCTAGAAGTGAGAGGACATTTGGATACTGCAAACAATGCACTACAGTGAGTGTGTGAGGTATGAAGATGGACTGACCATGAGCCAGAGTGTGCCCAGGTTGCCAAGAAGGCCAGTGTCACCCTGGACAGTGTGGCCAGCAGGACCAGAGCTGTCAATGTCTGTCCCCCTGTACTCAGCATTGGTGAGGCCACACCTCGAATCCTGTGTCCAGTTTTGTGTCCCTCAGAAAGACATTCAGGTGCTAGAGTGGGTCCAGACAAGGGCAAGGAAGCTGGGGAAGGTTCTGGAGCAAAGGTCTTATTAGGAGTAGCTGAGGGAGCTGAGGTGGTTTAGCCTGGAGAAAAGGAGGATTGGGGAGGCCTTATTGTTCTCTACAATTGCCTGACAGGAGGTTGTAGCCAGGTGAAGGTCACCCTCTTCCCCAGGTAGCAAGTGACAGGACAAGAGGAAATGGCCTCAAGTTGTGCCAGGGAAGCTTTAGGTTGGATACTAGGAAAATTTTCTTCACGGAAATAAGAAATTTAAGCATTGGAATCGGCTTCTCCAGGAAGTGGTAGAGTCACCATCCCTGGAGGTAAAGAGATGTGTAGATGTGGCACTTGGGGTCATGGTTGCTGGTGGACTTGGCAGTGCTGGGTTAGCAGTTGGACTTGGTGGTCTTAGAGGTCATTTCCAAAGGAAGCAATTATATAATTCTGTCATAAGAGGAAAAGAGCTGAAATACAAAACATTAGATGTATCAGAAGTGCTAATGCAGGCAGAATACAGCATGGTGTAATGCACTGGCCAGGTAAGAGAAAAAATATCAGCAGTGTAAATATGTCTGGCTAAATCACATGAAAAGTTTTTTAAGAATAGTTATGCGTGAGGCTGACAATATTTGCAATATAATTTCCTCTCATTCTCGATGGAGTGCTACTAGAAAGTTATTCAAGGTGGAAAAGGAGAGTAAGTGGTAAATAAAAGCTTGTTGAGTACGAGGTCAGAGAGAACAAATTCAGAAGTAACTTGAAAGCCAGGAAAACAAATTTGATAAAGGATTAGCAGTTGAAAAATGATAACATTTTAAAAATAATGTAGAGTTAAAGAACTTGTCTTCTGTAGTGTTGACTCTGAAGAAAGCCCTACAGGAGGTGTGTTAAGCTCATCTGTGTACACGGACATAGGGGTTTTGAATTGCATTTTGAAGAGTCCAGGCCCATATTATTTGAGATGTTGCAAACTTGCAAACTTAGGTGGGCTTATAGCTTCATTAAAGAACAGAAACTTGCCATTTATTTGAGGTAGGATTAAAAACACACCCTGAAGATTTTTGAGACTGGGATGAGTAAAACTGGAAGCAGAGAGCCGTTTCTGAGATGGGGACCAATGGGACAGTTTTTAAAAAGGAAATTCTCAAAGGTTGTGTAGTATTTCTACCATTTTAAGGAATGATTGAGAGCAGATGGGGTGAATGAGGAGGTGTAAATCAGACAGTGTCAGTTTTCAACTCTTTTCCACCTCTGACCTTCAAAGTCAAAAATGTCATCGTGTGTCTGCAGGCAGTTTGGGTCAAAAAAACTACTGTTCTGTCATTCACAGATGCTTTGGTTCCTCATTTTCAGTGCCTGCACAGGCTATTGCTTCCCCTGTGCATTTAAGGTACATCTGATCCCAGATTGTCAGAAATACAGTGTTTTAAATGTGATCTGAAGCCTTTCCTTGTTCTGAACAGACTTAGTTTGAGCAGAACTGGATCAAGGGTTCATTTACATGGGTGAAGCAGGTGTATCTGAGCATGGGTCTGTCATATCCTGGGTCAGCTGTGCAACAACGTGTCTGACTGCATCCTGCTTTTAATTTTAAAATGCAGGGCACTGCATTTTAATTTCCCTGGCGTTACCAAGGTAGCAGCCTTTGTTGCAGCAATGTTGCTATTACTCCATCAGGTTTGCAGGCAGAAGCTGCTATGCCTGTTCAGTGAAAAAACTAATAGCAGGATTTTTCAGAGACATTCCAAGAATAGCAGGCAACAAGATAGTAATTTGGCACCCACAGATAGATTGCCTGCCCCTCACCCCCACACCTGCCAAAAAAAGGAAATTTCACTGAATGGACTGCAAAATGGAAGGTGGGTGTGCCATACTGTTGCACACACAGTGTTGAATAACTGCAGCAGATGGGAGCAGCTTTGAGGAGGAGGGAGACAGAATGTGTCTCAAACTGCTGCAGAATTAGAGGAAGACAAATGTTTCATAATCTCATGAGGTGGATTACAAGCTAGTGTTCAAACAAGCAAACAGAACCATCTTTCTGACTTTCTCTCAAAGGTTACCATGGGGAGCATGGGCCTGGAGAGGAAGATGGTGCTTGGCTGCTCCATGGAGAGGCACCTGAGCACCATGAGAGAGTGTGAGAGAGATGGATGAATTCTGCTCAGTTAGTGCTGCCCTCCCTGTTAGCCCTGCCCTTATCCCCCACGCAAGCCAAGGTAGCACTGATGGCTTCATCTCTTCAGCTGACATGCAACAACTTACTTAGTTGTGGTAGATGGGAGAAATCCTGGGGTTTCCTCTCACACATCAAATACTGACACAGCGGAGAAGAGAGTAATGTGTGGAAGATAATGTACTGGGAATCTGAATGCATGTATAAAACCATGGCACAGGTTGCAAGGAACTATGTTTGCTTCTCTGCCCTCCTCCCAGCTGTCAGGGGCTTCTGGATTGACCGGATTATTCAGATGTAATGTGGTGCTTTAACAGACTCCTCTTGAAATTCTCCACAGCTGAGATTGGGGATTTTGATGAAACCATAGATCGTGAACACTTAGCGAAGAACAAGTATATACCTCATCAAGAAGCACTAGAAGACAAAATCATGGAATTTCACCGTAACCACATGTAAGACTTTTTTGGTTTTGTTATTGGCCTTCTTTCCCTGTAGAGTAGTTCTAGTGGTAAGTATATGCTAGATCTGAAGTACAAAAGAGCTTTGGACCTCTGAGTTTCTCAAAGGTTGCTTCTCAAAAACTGTTAAAGCCTATGAACTTTCTGAAGGTTACTCCTGCCTTTTTCCCATCATCATAACAAGATGTTTAAAGCACAGTTGATTCGATATTCATTCAAGCGTGCTGTTATTTTACAGTCTATTTCATACAAAATGCTTTACTGCTGATTTTGTGCATGCAGGTATGATTGCAAATCACAACTGATCAGTCAGGCACTTCTGACAGTAGTCCTTTGGTTTCAAGGACACTGAATGTTGCATTTCAACCTTTCCATGCTGTATTTTGAGATAGGTTGAAGAAGGGGTGTAGTGATAGTTTTAGGAAAAGCATGGAGTATTTGCAGAATCATGGGAGAAGAGAATTCAAGATAATGGTGCAAATTGGTAACCTAATGTCTGGAGAAAAAAACCTGTACTAGCAAGATGGTGAACAGAAGTACCAATAAGGCTTAGAAAAGTATTTTTTTAGCTGTCAAGAACACTTCAAGATGTGAACAGTTTTATTTTTGAACTAGGTTGAGTAATACGTCAGTGTTAGTGATTTCTATGGCAGTCAAATCAAAGCTTTGCATAATTTCATCACAATTAATGATGATGATGCTTATCACAACATTTATGGTAAGGTTTTCATGCCTTCTGTTTTATTTCATTTTGGTATTACAATCACTTTTACAATGAATAGCATCATTACGTGCTTCCATTAATTATTTTTTTAGGAATATGGCATGTCTTCTAGTGGAAAAAACAAAGGGAGGTAGTAAATTCTGTTAGAGCTAATGGTTTAAAATCTATCTGTATCAGGTGTCTCAGAATTGGAGCAAAAATTTATAAATCAAAATTTATAATAGACTGTAAAATCTGTGTATTCTTTGATATTTGTTTAGAGTAAGTTGTTGTTCTAGCTGATAAAAGTCTGGGGATGTAGAAAAACCAAACAGACATTACACCTCTGACAGTTTTCAGTCTCTTTGATCAAATGTCTCTTTGTTCTCTGGAGGACCTCTTGATCTCTATTAAAAGGTGTGACAGGCTTGTGAGTGTTCTCTGTTTTCTTTCTCTAGGGGACAGACACCAGCAGAGTCTGACTTCCAGCTGTTGGAGATTGCCCGTCGGCTGGAGATGTACGGGATACGCCTGCACCCAGCCAAGGACAGGGAGGGGACAAAAATCAACCTGGCTGTTGCCAACACAGGCATTCTGGTGTTTCAGGTTAGAGCATGATTTTGTACTTCATAAGGCAGAGAGATTTCTGACAGTAGTAAGAATTCAGGAACTCAGCCAGGTCTACAAGTATTCAGTTGGGAAAATGCAGGAACTTCCAAAATTTTTCTAAAAATTATCTTAAACCTATTACAGCTGCATTGGGCCCTTTGCTTCCAGGGACTCGTACCTTATGTAAATGCACAGTGTGGAGCTCCATCTGCATCCACAATGTGCTGTTCAAGATGCAGACTGAGCTGTGGCTCACAATTTGCAGGTTGGTCATGCTGAATGTTCCTACGTGTAGGAGCAGGTAGGTCTTGCAGGCCTGGTGCACATTAAATGGTTTAGAAGCAGAGACAAGTAAAACAACAGACAGCTGGAGTCCATGCAGAAGGATGAAGGCAGTAAATATAAGCTCTCTGTAGTGTTACTTCTTCAAAGTTTTTACAGTTTTCTTGACCAGCCTTGGCCATTGTATCTTTGCTGAGTCCATGGATCTTACCTCTTTCCTTTAAAGATACAAACTGTTTTCCTTCTATTTTTTTCCTCTCCTTTCCTACTGCAGTCACTCTAGTACATATTCATGAAGCATCATTAGTAAATTTGTCAAATTCTCATTCTGCAGTTCCTCTTACGTAAATAACAAATTTGGCTTTTACAATTGTGAAGCTACAGGTAGTCAGCTGGTGTCAGCTGCTTTCACTTTAGATGCTTACCTGACTCTGTGCTAAAAACAGTAAGTAAGCTGTTCTTTAAAATATCCCTTTTTACAATTGTCAAAAAGACTATTCATTTTAACTGTTTTACTATAATTAAAATACTAGTGTTTTCAGCCTTACAAAGTACTTTGAGTCCTTTCATAAGGAAAATAACAGCAACAAACAAGCCCAGAAGTGTCTGACCCAAATACTCCAAGATTTAAAAATACCCAACCAAGCAAACAGCCAAAAAAAGGCAGCAAATTAAAAAGATCCCTGATCAACTAATTGAGTTGGTAGTAGAACCCCAAAACTGAAGCGTAGGTTGAAACATGAGAACACTAGGACATTGTTAGAAATGCACATAACTCAAGCAAATGTATGTTCAGGCCCTTCCCCTGCTCCCCCACAGCATTTTCATCAGCTGAATTAATGAACTGCCAAGCCTTGTAAATTAAGGCTGTCTTCAAGGTGAAGGTGTGTGTCCACAGGGAGCAGCACGGACCTCAGAGTCCCAGCACGCAGCTGAGATCCTGCTGTGAAGTGTAGCTGCAGGTTGATGGCCCAAGGCTTGATTTGACAAGGTCTGAAGTCATGTCTACTAGCCTAATGTGTTTGGGACTTAAACAGTTTTGTTTTGTTTTTCAAGTTTCTGAAAAGCTTGGAAATTTTACTGGGTGAAGCTCCAATGCGTAAAAGGAAGTCGGGCTCTGACCTGCTGGAGTCTGCTCAGCAATTGGAGTCTGTCAGTAGGCTTAGGGCTTCCTTCAACCACTTCATAGGTCAAGAGCTAAGTTCTTATTTTTATTTTGGTTGTAACTGATAGAAATTGAAATACGAGGATCTCATTAGAATGGCCCCAATGAAAATAAAAGTTCACTTACAAATGGCATAAGCTGTAGTCAGACTTACTTTAAAGTCTGCCATTTATTTAGAAATCAGTGTCAGTGCTGCTGATTATTTTAAGGAGATTAATTATGTGATTCTTAGACAGCTGGTTGACTTAGCAGAGATCATTACACTGTCATTACTCCTACAGCTGTCTGGTGGTGGTGCCCAAATCAATGTGGGTTTCTGCTTTTAGCAATCCTGTAGTAGTTCTCTGAAACTTCTGTGCTGTGTTCTAGGAATGTTTGCATTGAAGTCTTCATTGAACAAACTGCTTTAGTGAATATTTTAACGTAGCACCTCCAATACCTGCTGACATAGATTAAAAATGAAACATCTGGAGGGTAGGGGCTAATGATGTAGTGGCTGGGAGTTGGAGTATTATAAAGATAATTTCCTTCTTGCTGTTTGCTTATGGTATTGGTTGCGTTTTCCCAGAAAATCATTTTGTGGCTCTTCAGAGACAGATAATTTGTTTGAATTGCTTTTGCTTCTGATGGTCCTTATAAAAGCTCAAAATATGCAGTGTTTTGTACTTCCAATACAAAACCTGCAGTTGCTTTTTTTTCCCCCAGATTTAAGCAGTATTTAAAGAGATATTTATTTTGCCCTGCAGACATAAAAAGAGGGAGAAAATCTACTTCATCAAAGTGAGGTGATGTGTCTGGATTCCCTGCATTCTCTGTCACTGGTGGAAATAGAGTGAGGCACCTTTGGAAGGTGATTTAGTCCACAGAAAATCTTGAGTCTGCATAGTAGCACAAGATAGCAAAATCTGGTCCACCCTGTCTTATGCAATAATACTGGGTTGGATATTTCCACAGAAACTAGTCCTGTATTGCAAGAGTTTAACCCTAAGGGCCTGCCTTCAGTCATTGCACCAGATGTTTATGGTTTGCATTATCAGAGGATGAGTTATAAGAATTTCATCATTTCAAGTTAAGTGAACAGATGATTAATTTATGACAAGCTTCTTTAGTGGTTTAGATTTTTCCATTCGGATCTGGAATGATTAAACCCAGCTGGCTTTGTTCTCTGTAGGGTCACACCAAGATCAATGCCTTCAACTGGGCTAAGGTTCGGAAGCTGAGCTTCAAGAGGAAACGTTTTCTTATCAAACTACGGCCTGATGTGAATGTAAGTCCTTGGCAGGAGTTGATGAACTTGACAGAAGGTTATTTGGTAAATTTCTACTCACAGATCACACGTGGTTTTTATCAGCTCATGAATATTTTAATTGCTTATGTTCACTGTTGGTGTTGTGCACATCAGCCTGGCATCTCAGGTGAGCAGTCCTGGCAAAGGACATGTGAGCTGAGTCGATCATAATAGAATGTCCCAGAGTCATCTTCTGGTTGCAGCTCTGGTACTATATCATCAATTCTTAAGGTATAGCATGTAATCAACTTCTTCTCATTAACATTCAAACCACTGCTTTATCTCTGTCATATTTGCCAATGAAAGGAAGTTTGAGCAATAGCTTTGATACTGACAGGCAGACCGGCAACGTCTCAATGTTAGA
Source organism: Zonotrichia leucophrys gambelii (assembly GCF_028769735.1). Lineage (NCBI taxonomy): Eukaryota > Metazoa > Chordata > Aves > Passeriformes > Passerellidae > Zonotrichia > Zonotrichia leucophrys. Next base: position 40,681,308 of record NC_088169.1, on the reverse strand, counting down.
AGGATAGGGCCTGTTAAGCCTGAAAGCCAGTAAGTTGGGAAGAAGCTTTTGGGGTTTTTTTTCTTTATTCTTTTTTCTTTTTTTTAGCATAGCTCCTAATTTGTCAATGCATTTCTCTAATCTATGTTGCTGCCCAGCTTACATTGCAAATGCTATCCCAATTTTCAGAGTTCATTCCAGGACACCCTGGAATTCCTTATGGCCAGTCGAGATTTTTGCAAGTCTTTCTGGAAGATCTGTGTGGAGCATCATGCCTTTTTCAGGCTTTTTGAGGAACCTAAACCAAAGCCTAAACCTGTTCTTTTTTCTAGAGGTTCTTCATTTAGGTTCAGGTAAGACATGCATTCTTTCCACCTTTGTTGCCTCTCCATTTCAAAATCACATCCATAATGGTCTAGGATTAAACCTGTTATTTTCAGTTCACCTTTTTTACCTTGTATTTTGCTCCCTTATATTTTCCCTTGCATCTTCTCAGCCAGAATTGTGCAAAGAACACTGTAGGGGAAAATCCTGCATTAATTTTGTAGCAGCTGTTGCAAAGTAGCTTTCTGAAGGTAAGATAGAAAGTGTATAGGGTTTGGCTGGTTTTGCACAAGAAAATTCACCTGTGTCCTCAGTAACTCTAGCTAGCAATTTTTTGGGGATTCTTTGAATCCTCTGCTCCTAGGATGGGATCTTTCCTATGTATCAGAGTAGAGATTGTTGCATGTGCCTGTGATAAACCCATATTTGTGTAGTTCAAAGCAATGGCTTTATGCTCACAAAGGATTTATGTGACATGACCATCTCTGCTAAGACCAGGTATACCTGTGATATTGTTAGACCTGTAGGAAAGCTTTCAATAGTTGAGTTATTGTTTTGGGGTTTTTTTTTCATTACACTGGCAGAAGCATTATTGTAGATATTGCATTGTGTATGCTGGGGGAAATCCTTTTATTCATACAGTTTATTTTGTTTGTGAAGCTGATACAAGCTGTACAGCCAGAAGCGCTCTTTGCTGAGATGAGTGATGCACTCTAGATGCCTTGCATAAGAACACAGTGTATATACAGCCACTCTGACTCTCTTTACACTTTGTTTGCTGCCTGCAAAGTAAATTAACATGGAAGGACCTATGTTGGGTAAACAAACTATAATGTGTTAAGTTTCTGCCTAGAGTAAATGAAGAACTGTAGATGCATTCAACTTACCTCAGGCTTTGGAAAGAAGGTTTTGGCTACATCCTCCACTCCCTGTGATCTGTGTTACTACATTCAATAACCTTTTCCAGTCCCTGAAAGCCTCTAATGAATTGGAAGAATTTGGCTCTCAGTTGAGCATTCTTGAGGTGTGGGTTTCCTGTGCTGCTTTCAGTTTGCTTTGGAGTTTATAGATTTGCACAATAGACAGTGCTGGGCTTTCTCACTACCTCACGCCCTGTTGCAGAAGGGTAGAAAGGGATTTCCAGCCTACATCTCTGCAAAAAGGTGTGTTTTATAGTAGCAACCAAGGAATGAAGTAGATGTCAGGGGTTTTATCTTGTTTCCAGGGTTTACTAATATCAGATAAGGCTGGTATTTGACTAAAAAGGATTCAATAATATATTAATTCATTAAAGGAAAGCTTAACCCCTGCTTCACTTTCCATTGTAGTGGCTTCCCAGTAATCTAGTACCCTGTAGGGTCCAAAAAGCTGAATTGAAGCAGTTCTGAAATGGCTTCAAAAAGTAGCTCCATAGCAAAAAAAAAGAGGCAAGTAACATGCAAAATGGTAAAACTCTGTGTGTATCTGACCAGGTCCCCTTCTGTATGATCTTAACATGAGTTTCTGCTGATAGTGCCAAATACTTTTCTGGTTGCTGTGACTTAATATGCAAGCCAAATACAAAGTTATGATGACCAGGTGTTATATTGCATTAAGTTCTTTAACTCTGGTTTTCTTCCAGTGGTCGGACCCAGAAGCAAGTTCTTGATTATGTTAAGGAAGGAGGGCACAAAAAAGTGCAGTTTGAAAGGTGAGAGGAAATAAATTTATTATGCCAAATGTTAAATTCAAGAAAAGTCGCGATTTCCAGTTAGTTATAGTCTGAGATCTTGGCACCAGTCCAAGAAAAAAATTCCTTCTCTGCTGGTTTGACTGTTTATCACATGTGTAATATCCCGTGGTCCTGCATGTTTTGGCTAAAGTTTCATAACTTATAGTTCACTTAAAATCAGTAGTCTTCAATCTGTTTTTCAGCAATGAACATCCTGCTATCACAGGTAACTTTCTCCCAGTTTGATTTGCACCCTCTTTGTTGGGATGTGGTTAATGTGTGTGAACAGACATATTCAGCTCAGAGTAAAACTGAACATAAGAAAAAGTCCAGCCAAGCTCAAGGGAAACTGAAAGTCTTCTAGCTTGCCAGAGCAGTTCTGTCTGAACTCATCATGCTCATGGTGAGCTGAAAGTAATGGCCAAAATGCCACAAAGACCATGCCAGTAGCTCATTGCTTATGATTCATGCTTACCTGGTAGACCATTTTTGCTTCAGTGCTTCTCCCTTTTCTTACAGTGGTATGTTTGCAACACACAGCACATTAAAGTTTTACAGAAAGGAGGAATGTTAATCTGTTTTGAAGCAAAATTTTATGAAAGCTGTTATTCAAAGGTTTTGTTTTAAAAGCATGTCTATTGATTCCTGTTTGTAGAAAAAAAAAACTGAAATAGCTCTTTATGTGATTTTCCTTTTATCTCCAGGAAACACAGCAAGATTCATTCCATCAGGAGTCTGACTGCACAGCCTTCAGAACAGCATACAGAGGTGCCAAAACAAGTCAGTGATGTTGATGAAACCCTGGAAATGAAATCCTTTGAAACATTTCTTGTTAGATTACTCTCCACTGATTGCTGTTTTAAAACCCTAGGAGCATAGTTTTCTGCTTGCTTACCATTTAGCTGGGAGCTAAGGAGCCCTGGGTGTCATAAGCTTTAGGTTCTGCTGAGTGAAACAGCATTGCTTTCAGACAAGCAGACAAATATAAATAGTGAGCTTGTCTGAGCTGTACTAATGACCACCTGAAAAATTGCAACCCTCAGTGTTGCTGCCAGGGTCCTTGGTTGTAGCTGGCTATTGCATCTGGGGAAAGTGTAATTACTTTTCTTTGCTGAGAGGTCTTGGTTGCCCATTTCGAGGTGTTAGGTTAGTGTTAACCAGGTATTAACCAGGGAAGAGAACAATTATTTCCTCAGAAAAATTGCACCTTTGGCCTTCTAAGCCATTACCTCTGGCAGATACCATATGTATTTATCTCGTGCTGATAGCTGCTGTGTGCTGAGAGTTCACAAGTCCAAAAGCCCAGTCAGTAGTGGTGAGGCTGCAGCAGCTGCAGGTTCCCAGTGGGGCTGAGCATGTATTCACTCTAGGCACCCACGTGAATGCACACATACAGAGCATGAACTCATGGCCACACATGTAAACACAGAAAACAGCACTCTCACAAGCACAGACAGTGCCAATGGCCTCACCCTCTTCCACTCTTCGGCTCTGGTTTCTCCATTTGCTGGCATTCCAAACACACACAACATATGGGCTGATGGCTCTCCTGGGACAGCCTCTAGAGGAGACAGGTCAGGAAGCTTCATTTTCCTGACTTGGTTGTTGTGGTTTCTCCACTTGCCAGTGTTTTCTGTGAAGATGAACCTTTGATCACATAACCTTATGTTAGGTAGAGTTTAAAATGTCAGGAGTAAGCTACTAGGTTAGTGCATTTAAGAATGTAAACCTTCACCTTCTATGCATCACTTCCACTTGATATTCACAGGCTCTCTCCTTTCTGCAAATTTTTTAGGAACTTTAGAGAATTTTGTTATAGATGGAGCCCATTTCAAATAGCTGGTAGTATTTTAATGTTGCTCAGGTAGATGGAGCATGGCTGCTGGGCAGATGTCTGCAGAAAAGCCAGTGTATGAGCCAGTGGCAGCTATGCTCCAGGGAGTGAATTTAGGGTGCTCAAAAGCCCACACTTGACTTTTTTAGTGTGTCTAAGTAGGCTATGCAGAATTTGGTTTATGTTTTTATCTTTTCCTCCAGGTTCTCAGAGTAGTGTGCACTGGTTGATGTTTTTAGAGTGTTAGTGGCTGCCTTAGAGCATGGAAACTCCTCAAATACCCCTTTTTACATTATCACTGCACTGTATGCCTTCTTTTCCCTTGTTTAGCCTATGATTTTTTTCTGTTCTTCCAGATCAGAAACTTTTTTTTTTTTTTTTAATTCCAGTTAGTTTTTAGGCTTGGGTTACCTCTTTTCTTTCCAAGAGACTCCTGTGTTGCTGCAGATGTGAAGTTCTGGTGTGTAATTACATGCAGCCTTTTCCCTCTGGCTCCCATCCCTCCCAAACCTCTCCCCTCCCACCCTCCCTCCCCTTTTGTCCTTCCCTTTGTGTCCCCCTTGCCCTCCCTCTCTTTTCTTTCCAGACTGCTAGAGCTTATGGAGACAGCAATGATGCTGCAGCAGTGCAGAGCTGCCGGCAAGGGAAGGAGTTGAAATCTTCAACAGAAGACACTGGACAGCACAAGAGCCCTTCCTTGAAGAAGAGTCCAAAGGAAGGCAGAAAGGTGGATGGAGCAGTGGTCTCAGCAGTGGAGGAAGAAGAGGAGCCTGCTAAGGATAGGATGCAGCAGAACAGACCTCAATCACAGCAGCCAAGCACAGGTCCAGCTTCCAGGGCTGCTCATGGCAGCAGCACCTCCATTCCTTTCATTGACTGCAGTGATGTAGATAGCGAGTATGATCTCCTCAGAGGACAAATAACCCGGTCATATTCCCAAACAAATGACAATTATGAGGGTGATTTGACCAGTGGTGCCTATATTCACTACAGAGACGAAAATCGCAATAGACCTAGATATAGGGACTCCTCAGCTTCTCTAAAGTCTTCCCAGTATGTCTCTGAAGAGTACCTTGATGATAACACAGCTAATCTCTCCTTCTACACGGGGGGAAGCCCCAGGATGCCAAGGCATAGCTCTCTGGTTGATGAAATGTTCCGAGGGCCGGGAAGCCGTAGCCCGCTGGCCACTCCATTGCCTCCCAGCAGCAAAGAGTCCAGCCCTAACATGAGCCTGAGTAGAACTGGCTCTCAGGGCTATGTCTCAGAAAATGGGCACGACTGCAGGGTGAGGACTGGGGAGGAGGACAGCCATGCCACTAACTGCCATGGCTATTGCAGATATTCTCCAGGTTCTCGGCCTCGAGCACAGAAAACCCATAATCTGTGCAATAAGTCAGTTACAGATCCGTTTATCCTGAGCCAGGTATCCTCAACCCCTGGGCAGGAGTATAGATCAGAGAGATACTGCAAAGGAGGTGGGGTGGCTAAGATGTCTTCTCCAGAAGGCAAGATGATGGCCAATGGTATGGCAGCTGGGGCACAGTCAAAGCAGAGCCCAGTGATGCAGTCGCTGCGTGCCAGTGGCATGATGGATCACATGGCTGCCATCCAGATGATGGAGGGCTCCACCAGCAGTGGGACAGAATCCAGTGATTCTGACTCAGAAGTCATTAATCCCTTCACTCACCCCCTGGTGTTTGGGAACCCCGTTGTGCTGAGCTCCTCTCCCATGCCTAGAAATAAGTACTCCTTTGGAAGCCTTCAGCTGGATGAGGAGGTAGAGGAGGAGGTGTCTGTTGGCCTCAGTGATGAAGATGGAGTGCAGGTCTTCAGCTGTTAGGCACCAGTGTGTGTGAGACCAGGGGATGCTGTGGTTGCTCAGCAGTGTGGTTGCATCTCCTGGGGCTCATGATGAGTGGCTGGTGATAATTTCAAGTGCATGGGCTATTTCAGACCTTATTGTTGTACAGGCCAGCCAGAGGGAAAGGATGCTAGAACACAATAATGAGTCTGAGTGATGCTTAACAGTTTGCATCTCCTCTGAAAGGCAGGAGGAGAGGAAAGTAATTACTGATTTAGGTACCTCTCTAAGACTTAATAACACTCTCCTCTTCTTTGTGTGAAGTCTTGTTTTAGATACATGTTGTAGCTGCTTTGATATTTGACTAGTTATTTTGACAAAACAAACAATCAAATCGAGTTGGTACATTGTGCTCTTTTATATGTCTGTAACAATCTTCTTCTCTCCATATAAGGAGAGCAACTTCTGAGTGCCTCAACAGAGTTAGGAGAAAAAAAAAAATTGCAGCCAAATGCAGGCAGCTTGATATTCAAGACCCGGACTTGTTGAAATCTTGAAATATGCTGGAATTTTTTTTCATAGCAAGAATGTGTCTGATCTACTCTTCTTTATAACTCATTTTGTAATCTGATGAACTGAGGGTACATATCAGGCATGTATAAAATTTCAGTATTGTCTTTTTCTTCAGTGGGTTAAACAGGGTGATTTGATGATGGAGATTTTGAAACGCCAAACTCTTCCTTGGGCAAGAAAAAGAACAGGATGAAAGATACATTTCAAGTGAAAAAGACTTTGATCAAAACAGCTCTAATGAAGAGTGATATGAGTATTACTTGCAAGGCAATCCTTTCTATCCTTTATCAGTTAAATATAAAGATATATTGCAAGAATTTTTTTAATTGCTTATACTTTCAGTGAAATTATTATAGAGACATCCAAGTTCTGTGGTGGTTGTTTTGGAGATGGTGGCTGTTTTATTTTTTGCTTTGATCACAAAAAATCTTTATCTGTGCAGGATCAAATTATTCTGTCATAGCCTACTTTTTTAGTAGTGCCACCTCAGAAATTTTTCATCCCCTGACAAGAGAATGATGGGAGTAACTGTGCTCCAGGGTGATGGTCTTCTGTTCTATCCATAGAGTGGATATGGGCAGAAGGACATAGAGACTAATTCTGTGTATACTTCCTTTTCACAGGCTAGAACTATTGAGAATTAGGGTATCCTAATAAAATCTGATGTTAGTTTCTCCATGTTAAGAAAGAAAATCCAGATGAAAGGTCCTCTTTATGGAAACTGTTCTACAGTTAGCAGTGCTGGGAGACAAGGTGTGCTCTTTATAATTGGCCTTATTTTTAACTTTTATATATTTTTCTTGTGGAAGAATGAAAATAAATCCCAGAATTTTAACTGATGAACAACAGCATTGACTGAACTGCAGGTCACTCTCAGTGATCTGCATCATACAGTTCATGCATGCAGCAATGATTAATCCATTCACATAAGTACTGATGAAAAAGTTAAAGGACTTTGTAAATTTAGACAATATAAAAATTTTCAAGATTGTTTTTACAGAAATTATAAAATAAGAAGTCTTTTTAATTTTTCTAATGCCTTGGTCTATGCACACTTTAACAAAGTTTAATCTGAATGAAGGATATTTAAAAATATACGTATTATATACCTAGTAGTTAGACATGTGTTGTTATATACTGTTTTGAAAGTACAATATATCTTTGTGTAAATATAAGTATTAACTCTCTCACCTCCTTTAGAGTGTTGGTTTTCTTAGAGATTAGATACCTCATTCTTGAACAGGCATCATTTAAAGCATCTCTTTAGATACTGATATTCTGGGGACAGGGAATACTCTCATTTATTCCTGTAGTTAAAAGCATGAGTCTACAAACAGTGAGATTGATAATTAGGGAGAAGCTTGCTTGTATATGATTCTAAAAGAGGATGGTTTGTGTTTTGGATTTAGAATAGCTGTAAAATAATTGCCTTGAAGTTCACAATATATAAGGTGAAATATAAGTAGTTGAAGCTCGCATCAGCAAATAGTGTGAGCATGGGGGAGTGGGTGCATGACTCTTCTTTTGATTTATTTTTTATTGCCTGTGCAGGAAAAGTATCAGTAGGTATAAAGTAAAGTAATAGCAGTTTGGACAGATGAATTAATTGCTTCATTTGCCAGTAAAATTAGAGTTCAGGTAATGGATTTTCCACAAAAGGATTTACAGTCAGTTCTGCTACTTTAAAAAGATTTCACATTCACTTTGGATTTAAATGAATATAAAATTTTATAAGTAGTGTTTGCTATTTTGCATCCTTTCTGATACTGTTTCCAGGCCTGATTCTTCTCTCATATGCCTACAAAGACATTGAATTTTAAACTTTTTAAGAACAGACCCACTGGGTAGCTGGAGTTAGCCTAGTTGCTAATAAAGTATCTCAACAGCTTTTCTTTTCCCACTTCAATATTATCCTCAGAAATGCAATATGAGGAGTTTTCTGTCTTCTGGCATTTTTTCAGCTTTGAATGGTGAAGTAGTTGTTGTTTCAACACATGGAATTCTTCCAGTTAAAAGAAGTAAAGTTTATAAATGACATAGGAAATAATTTCATTTAGATTAATTACTTCTGCAGCATTCTAATGCCAGTGAAGCTCCGTTCAATATCAGCAGACAAGATTGTAATTAAAGCAGTCTGTGGGCCAAATTCCTCCACCAGACATGTGGTTCATGTCTGAGCCCTTGGCAAGAATGGTGAAGTGAGACAGGAGTTTTAAACTTATATTTTTAAATAGGATCAGGCCCCTTAGAGTTCATCTGGGAATTTGTTTCTGTGGGACAATCAAAAGGACCTTGCAGAAAAAGAGCAGAAACCTTTAGGGCAAGATTGCAAATGAGATGAGGTGGGGGAATTCTTGCCCTGGCTCACAAAGTGCTCATGGCAAGAGGAGCTTGTCAGTTCTAGTTTGTTGTTTATTTATTTATTAATCTGAATACACTTATTAACAAACATTTATTAATCTGAATACACAGGACAACAGCAGTGATCTAAGCATACCTTTGTCTCAAGTATAGCAGGTAGTTACAGACAGAGTAACTACCAGATTCTCCCACCAATTCCAGTAGATTTTAGAATGTGGCTGATGGTAGTTTTGATTCACCATTCTAAAATTTTTATTGTCAATAATGGACTTTTCTGTCCCAAACTCACCAAGTGCCCAGATATCCTTAGGCAGCTGGTACAGATGAGGTCGCTGAGTCCCGGTGAGATTGAGCATCTATGTCAAGTCTGAACTGTATAGTCCTGCATCACCCATCTCCTGTCTTTCCAGAGGATGTGGAAGAAGCCTCTTGTTGAGTTGATGAATTCAGCTTTGTCCATGTAGTTGGGTAAATATGGAGGCGAGTTGCAAAAGCAGTTAGGGGTTTGTCCGTAATAATGTGCAGATCTAGGTAATCTCTGGATAAAAGACCCTCATTTTAATTAAATTAATTCTTTGCTATTCCAACTACTTAACCACAATCAGCCATCCTCTACAATGGCAGTGGAAGGGTCATGTCAGACAATTTTGAGGTTTCTCCTATTCAGCAGCAGCTCAAATTTGTGATCTCCTCTTGGGATCTTCTGGAATTTTTTTTTTTTTCATGACAGCCTTTCCTAGAATCTAGTTTTCCTCAGTGACCCAGGATATGAAATCTGTCAATAAATAGATGAAGGAAAGATGGAGAGTGGCAAGTTGTTGTAGGAGCCAAGAACTACATAGGATATTCCAGGTATGGAGCTTTGGATAATTGATATCTGAATGGCCTAGACTGCACTGTTTACTGTTTAAGTCCATATCCCCTAGCAAACATACTCCTTGTATAAGGCAGAGAGGAGTGTTCTCTGAAGATGATTTACACCAAATGCTGCTATGCCACCCATGGCTTATAGCCTGCCTAACAGGCACAACCCAACTAACCATTGCAGTGCACACTGAATACAAGTTATATCAAGAAAAACTAAAGAGAAATTCTCATAGGTAAAAAATGTCAACATGTGACTGAAAGTTTTTAGGTTTGCTCCATTCTCATTTACCTTATGTGAGCTATACAGAGCTAGTTATAGGCATATGAGCATAATGAAAGAATTGCATATCAATAGTTTAAAAAATCGTATCAGTCTATTAGTTTTCTTCAAGATTAAAGGGCATGCAAAACTAGAAAGAATTTGCTCCGCAGAGCAGCATTGGTAATGTTGAATGTAATTAGCAGAACCCAGTAAAGAGTGAAAAACCAATGTTTTGTGAATTAGTTCTCTAAATGGGGCTAGCATTACTTGACCAGACTGCTTCGGGACCTGTATTTTCTCCCCTGAATATTTGTAGGACAGGTTTTTGTTTGCAGTGAGGCTTTTATTAGTTGAAGCAGCTCTGTTCATTCTGAAGCAAGGGCATTCATGCCAGAAGTTCCTGTTCTGACCTCTCTACCTGTACATGCAAGTACTTGATGGTGACCAGAGAAAGTCAAATAGAAAATGGATGAGACAGATCTAAAAGCTCTTTATGAGCCCCTTTCTTTTCTTCACTAAGAAGCAGAGATGTTTTAAATTCTGTCCTCTTCAGTCCATGATAAGCACACAAACACAGAGTCTCTGTAATCACTAGAAGTTTCTTCTGGGGAGCTCCAGGAAGACAAGGTAAAGAAGAAGAAGAATAAAAAACATCTTAAGCACACAAAAAAATATCTGGCCCTATTTATTTGCAGTTCCCTTTGGCATAATGTGCTTTCCACTCTTTTTGTGAGTTCCAAGTCCCTGTAGAAAGAGCAAGAATTATGTTGATCAGTTGAACTGATGAAGCAGACCCAATTTTGAATTTCAGTAAAACCAGTGATTCAAATCTTATTGGTGTGATCTACATGCAGTTAGCATGAAGTGTGGTTATTTCTGGAACAGTTCTTTAACAGAAAAAAGGATGCCTGACCTATAAATTCTGTCAAATTCCGTGTTTGTTTAACTAATCTCATTTGTCTTAATGAGCCATTGGACTGCTGTCAGAGGTGACTTTAGAATGAAATTTTAATTGCTGCAATTTAACTTCTAATGACGAAAAATTAATTACCAATCAAAGTTTTTCCTGATTTCCACACATGTTTGAGGAAGTTGGGTGTCACAGCCTTGTGCACAGAAATGTGCATCACTGGAGAATCCCTGTCATTCAGCAGCATGGTTGTCACCAGCTGGAAAGAGCAGTGAGTGTGAAGGAAAGAGGTTCTCTGTTCAAGCATGTAAAAAAGTGAAGTAAGCCAAAATCTCTTTTAGTCTTCCAATAATGCTTCTCTCTTTCTCTGAATAGTGTAATTTCCTAAGGCAGCTTCTGTATACTTTAGCTCATCTCTTTCCTCTTCATTTAGGGGATAAATCCTCTTCTCCATAAAATAATAAGAGAAACCCTAAATATATGAGGGAAATTGAATCTTCTGGAACAATTTTTAGTATGTAGGCCTTTCTTTTGTTAGCTGCTGTCAGACACAAGTGGTAGGAGAAGAGTCCTTTTCTCAGAAATCCAACTGCTTGTTGGTGTCCCCTACTTGCTGGTGGTGATGGTTGTGGGTCTTCTGATGGGAGGTGGCAGATGCACAGTGTTAACATCTTCAGGACCCAAGGCTCACATCACCTGGTATGTAACTTTTCTCAAACGTGAGTAGCAGTGGACTCTGGTTTCAGTCAAGCTACGTCAGGAAAAATTTTTGCCTGTACTGTCAGGTTCTAGAAAGGAAGGAAATTTAAATCCTAGGAAACTGACATCAGCAAGATTTTTCCTCTTCTGTTTCTCTAGTTTCTATAGTTACTGAAGTATGCCTAGACAAAGGCATATATCTTAGTTACTTATTTGTAAGGGAAATAATTGTTGTGCATCATGTGCATCCTGAGCAAAGGTGTCTTCTGTGTTCCTCCTCTATGGTTAGGCTGTGTGGTGCCATTGATATTTTTAAATACAGAATTTCTACTTAAAAATCAAGGCATCATATGAGCAAAATTCCTAGTTTGGGTAACATGTAGCAGTTTTACAGAGTGTTTTGTCTTTTGTTCTAATTCTGTGTTCTATAAGGAGCATGTAGAATAAGCTTGGTTTATGTTGTTTGTTATTAAAAGCAGTGAGCACTTTCTTTTAAATGTTATGAGACCTGGAAATCCTTTGTGCCTGGCTGAGCAATGTATTCACAGGCACGTTTTCCACAAGTATGTGTGTAAATAATGGTGGTGTTATTACAGTAAAGGGAGTAAAGACCTTAGGATCATAAATTTGCATGACATAATGATAAATAATTTGCTCAAGAATGGTTGGAGTTTTAAGTTGTAATTTTCGTTGATGATTTTTTTTTAAAGTTTTGGCCCCTGAGAACCATAAAAATCTACAGTTCACATTGGTAAAAATCAAGTCTAAAGGCAGTAATGATACAGCTGTCATGGACTGAGCATGGAAGGCTGAAGGAAAATGAATGCTTTCTGATTCAAGAGCTTTCAAGCTTGTTAAAATTAGATTAGATGCTTTCTTTAAAATGCTGCAAATCTGGTTTTGAGAAGAGAACAGGCTTTTGCCTTTGATGGCTTTCAGCAAGATCAGAGGTAGATCTTTCTGTTTAGTTCAGAGAATGTTAGAGCTCATGTCTGTTGCTTTTCCATGAGGCACTTAAAAATATTTAATTCGCTGAGTCCTTGTATTTCCCTTTTCCCGCTAAAAAAATCACCTGGGCCCACTAACAAAAGTATATAAGCTTGGCAGTGTTCACTTACCCAGCCCTTTCCTGATTTCTGTGTGTGCACATACATAGATTTTTTAAAAATAAATCTCAATTGTAAAAATTAATTTTTAAGATTGGCAATGCTGGGGACTTCATTCTCATTTTTGTCATTTGTTTAATACCTTTGAAAAGGAAACACTTTTTGTTTCATTGTATGCACTGTTTTGTCAGCATGTACCTCTCTGGGAGAAAAAGCCTTTTCAATGTTCTGTCTATCCTCAAAGCATGGTATATCTTCTGTTCCTTGCATTGTTTGGAGCACTGTCTCAATGTCCTTTTACTGCAGAAATGCCTATTTTGTATTTGGAGTACCTGATTCCTCCTGTTACAGTGATCCTGCCTCACGGAGCACTCCTCACCTCAGAATTAATGGAAACCCTCACCAGGTTGTGACTCTCAGGCTGAGAAACCACACCATGCTGGGGAGCAAAAGAGAAGAGGGGAGCAGGTCTCTTTTCCAGGGCATTTGGGCTTCACTGAGCACAGTCAGTGCCCTTCATTCCTAATGAAGGCTGCACACAGCAATCCGGGCTGTGTGCTCGTAAGCAGGATCACTGCACTCCTGGGGAGGTGTCTTGCTGGAATGGACAGTAGCTGTGGCATTAGCTTACATGGGGGCTGAAGGTTTCCAATTCTGTTGTGGCACTGAGTTGTGTTGGTTTAAAGGCAAACAAAGGCAAACTAACCCTAAGCCTGGGCACAGGAGGAAAACCTTCTGTAGGTCGCTCTATTTCTGTCTGGAGAGATCAAGGCTAGACAAAGGGCTGATGCCCAGTGACCTTGCATTCTCCCCAGACTGTAATGCTCACTCTTTGTTCTTAACGTGGGAGGAGACCCTGATGTAGGCCAACAGCAGTTACTGTCTGATTTCACACTCACCGCTGTCTAATACTGCAGCACACCAATAAAGCATGGACCTTCACCAGCTGGAGAGGCTGCTGGCTACTAAACCAACACCAAGCTTGATGAGACTATAAGCATGTCAAGCCATTTAACTGTGTATGCATGGAATTAATTTTTTTATTATTTTTAGTTTCACCTGTACCTAAAGGCTTTTACCCATTCTAACTGGTATTTTGCTGTAAAACTGTCACTGGTTTAATTGTTCTGTCCAATTGCTGGCTGATGCTTTGTCCTAAATATGAGGAAATTGGTTCCTTGAGAAGGTGCACCATTTTCCCAAATTCTGCTCACTGCCGTGGGCGTGCATTTTGCAGCTGTGACATCAAAGTGAACCTTTCTTCCTCGCAAGCTCCTCTTCAAGCCAGGCAGAGTTAGTAGTTGTGTGACATTGGATTTCTTCACAAGTTTGTTTTTGTAATTCCTGTTCCTCCTCAAAATCTTTGGTACTGCATTCAGGGATGTTTGTACATTAATTTACACCTGTTGTGTAACTGCTTTTCAAACTAACAAACTGTATCCACTGCTCCAGCTTGATTCATGTAATGGGGAAGAGAAGTGCAGCTTGATGAACTGGTTCCCCTCAAGCTTTTCTGGAAGTCAGTGGGATTTTTTTCTTACATTGAGGGAGAGCAGAGCAGAATCTCTATCCCATAACTCTTCAGCAGCATGACTGTGCCTGGTTCACAGCTGGGGAGAGAAGGGATGGACACCATTATTGAACTCTTCTTCAATCTGAAGTGATTGATCTGATCACTTTAGTGATTGGTGAAGTGCATATGAAAACTTCTGCTGCTTCATCTGGTGCTATCTCTCCCCCATGCCACATATCTTCTCTGACCAAAACATTTAGATGCTCATTAGAGCTATGCAACCACTGTGAAAATGGAAAATTAAGCTTGACTGTGTGGCCACAGCAGGGGCAGCTCTGTCAGATACTTTCTTATGAAAGAGCCTTCATAAGGGATATGCTTAGTAATGACAAGGAGAAAGGGGAAACAACTTGAGTTTCATCTGGCAGACTGGAGCTTAGAAAACACTGATCAGACATTAAAGTTGAATTGATGGGATATGGATGTCACAAACCTCCCCTGACTGCAGAGCAGGCCACAGAGCAGGAGTAAGAGAGAATAAGCCCTGCAACATTCCAGGTATTGAGAAAGGTGCTTTTCTGGCTCTTAATATGTTTTTAATTTCTAATAGTAATAATAACAACCTTGAGAACAGTAAAACTCTCAAGAGTTGACTTGATGATGACTTAAGCGGTACATGAAGTTTTCCAGCAGAATTTCAGTCACCTTTAATAATGTTTTCTCTCACTTTCCATAACTGAGTCATTATCACTTCTCAGTACTCCACAGAAAAGAATCATTCCCATGGGGATCTTAACACTTCTGTACTCTTCCTCTCTGTTAAAAAAACACTATGTATGAATGGGAACGGTTCCTTTTGAAGTAGATGCAGAACACTAAATGGCCGGAGTTTGTTATTCTGCAGTTTCAGAAGAAAAGGAATGGAGGAGGATTATCTTCAGGATACACTGAGTCCCGTTTGTCTCCCTCACAAAGAGGGGAGCTCCCCTGTTAGGTTAGTTTCTAACCAGGGATTTCAAGTCATCTCATGCTGCCTGTGTAGTCAACAAAGAGGCAGCAGGCTGTTCAGGCCACCTATGGTGTGAATTGACCTCTGGGAGAGACTTGCCTCATCATGTGGAAAGTACTGATTTTAACTGGTTTTCCTTTGATATGAGCCATGCTTACAGCAGTGTCACTCAGCCCAGCACTCCATGGGCACCACCCTCAGCCCCTGTGGGTTCACAGCTTGTGTGATAGGAGCCAAGGGACAGTGTACCCAAGGGACAGTGAGTAGGATGGATTGCCTCTGGTGGCCGAGGGCAGAGCCCAGCCTGTCCCTCTGGCAGGGCAGCCACAGCTTGCCAGCACTCTGTGCCTTCCTGCCCCCAAACTGCAGCAAGCAACTGATGTGTATTTTGACAAGGGTGTAGCTGTTAAGTATTTGATTCTAGCTGCTGGCTTCTATTTGTGTAGCACATGGAATACGTATGTTGGTTGGGAGAGATTTGAGACACGTGTAAAGCCAGGAGGGTAACCCATACTTTCATGCCCTGTGGCCATGTAAAATGCCATTGTCATTTCATAGATGTTTTCCCCCAAGTTAGATTTCAATCTGTCTTGAATAGATTTCACTTAAGTTTTGCTTCTTTTGTTACCTTCACTACTGCAGCACTTTTCTCTGGTGTCAGTGGAACTAAGAATCACTCCAGGTATTTTGGCATTGATGGTAAAATCTGGCATGCCACGGTAAAGTGCATTCTCATTATTTGCCAGTGTCATCAACCAGTGTTGGTTTCTCTTCTTAAACCCATACTTAGAAAATAATTAAAGCACATGCTTAATAATTCCTACCCATTCCTCCAATGATGTAATTTTAGTGTACACTTAAATAATCCTCAGATAAACATTCTTTTGTGCTTTTTCTCTTGATTTGTGTGTATACAGCTGACTCCATTAAATTTGAAAGATGGCCCAATTCTGAATCTAAATAAAAATCACTTGAAGTATGAGCAAAGACAATTCCATGTTACCAGCTGCAAACCATTTAGGCCTCCAGTGTGCAGTAGCATTTGCTATCTGGCAAATGATATGCTAATAATTGCTTGTCAATCCATGAATCCTTTAGGGCACATTGTAAGGGATTTCAGTACCTTGTAAATAGGATTGGTCTTCTCCCTTCTGCTTCTGTTTATATTCTGCAGTATGTAGTAGATGAGTAGAGCCTGTATGAATATACTCTTCTGTGGCAGGAGATCAGATTAAACACTTTGTTAATTCAGGTTATTTATTCCTCACCTCTGTGAAAAAGAGAAAGTGGCTTTGCAGCACTGCCATGACCCATCAACATGACACATGTCCTGATTGGTGATGGGGGAGGGAAGAACCTCCATTTTCATTTCTTCATGGCTAACTGATTTTTTCACACCAAAACGAACTTGTTTCCCACATTTCCCAGAGCAACATCCAGTGTGTTGATATCTGTGGCTGTGTTGGTTGTAATTAGGCCCCAGAATATACTAATGCAAGGACATTTTGAGGTCCTCTCATAATGCAGCCACTTTCTTATAACTAGTTTCAATTTTCACTTGTTCAGTGTATTGGCAGGTGGGGTCTGACTGAGCTCTTGCTTGTAGGTGGTGGTGGTTGAGTTTGGTCTCTGCTCCTGCCCACATTGGTACTAAAAGGGAGGAGGATGCAGCATTTCAGCTTGCTGCAGAATAACTTTGAGAATGTCAGTGATGCATTGGCATGCAGAGTCTCTTATCAGTTGGGTGTGTACACAGTGCTGTGAGCCACCAGGCACATTTTTTGTGATACTTTCCATAATACTTTTCCCAGGTTAATGTCTTCCAACTGTAAGATAGGGTGTCTTTCTAATTCATTGTCGTTTTGATATTTTGTAGTCTGAAATACTTGAGTTGTACTGATAAAAGTTACAGTACATCAGAGTTTAGTTTTAGGATTATAGATAGGTAGATAGATATGTGAATATATCTATATCTTTCTATCACAGATAGGTGCTATTTAACTCCTAGACTACAATGCTGTGAACTTCTCACAGAGGTGCAAATCATTTATTCGCTGTCGTATGACAGGCATAGTGCCAGAATTTCTTTGTTTCCACGTTTGAGGTGATACCACTTTTCTTATGTCTTTTGTAATGTAGTTAAGTACTTTTAACCTTACAACCTTGCTATTAATCTGTTTCACTATTTCTCAATGATGAATTCCATTTCTTTGGAAAATACTGTATACAGTTGTGTGCTAGTGTCAATAAAATTGACATTTGTGTAACAAGCTGTGGCATTTTCTCAAATTTCACTGAACATTGATTAGTGTGAAACTGTTGGTAAATCCTTTCTTGCTAGCTGTAATAATACAGATCTTTATTTCAAAGATAAATACTGCTTTGACTTTGATTTTTAATAGGCTACATAACTGTCATGATTACATAAACTGATAACTGTGCTGTTTTTTCCTTCTCTTTTCAAAGGAATGATTTATAAACATGAACTGGTTTGGAACTGGAAAACATTCATGTTCTAGCAATAAAGCTTAAGTTCTTCCAGAAAATAAATAGGTTTTACTACTGGCCTAATGATATTTTTTTTTTTTATTACATTTACTGGAGTATCTCAGCTGTGGTGTTTTAGCAACAGGAACATTTACCTATGATAATTTAGGGAGGACATAATCACATGATAGTAAATTGTATTTGACCCTATTTATACACGGTGATGTATGTGCTTTACATTTCATCTTAGACAGCCTGTTGGCTGTGGTAGTCAAGAGCTTGTCACATTTTTTTTGGTTGGATTTTAATGTATGATGCCAAAATGGCACAGACTGTAAATGTTCTTCCACATGACAGATTCTTCTTCTAAAACAGGTTTAGATTGTCAGATGTATGGAGGAGGGGGTTACTGGGAGAAGACTGGGCATTTTTGGCAAACTTTCTTTCTGTGCAGTCATTAATCTGGCTGCCTCCCAGAAGACAAAATTTGCTAATTTCGGTAATTTAATCTAGTGTATATGAATCCATGGAAGTGTAACTAATTGTCTAATTCTTTAATATTTTTAATCCAAAATGAAATGGGATTTTATATCTGTGAAAATCTGAAATTGTCATGCTTTGTGCATTAAAAGTATTGCTTTTCTTATGTAAATGTAATGCTAGCATTTCCATCCCAAACAATCAGAGGAGCATGGAAAGACCTACAAGGTATAATATACATCCTCGTGTTGTGTGTAGAAGTTGGGGAACTAGTAGTTTTCTCCTTTCATGTTAGATCTGACTGATCTTAGCAGCAACATTTCTGTAGAAAGTCATCCTTTTTCTCTAGACCTCAACTAGTTAAATTTGTACTAACTTGTCCTGTAGTTCCCTATGAAGTACTGATTTGAGTGTTTGAAGTTCTACCTTGCTGGCAAGAATGGCACTCCTGGAACAATTACTGTATTGTTGTATTTATTCTCTTTCTAGAGTGGATTGCAATGGTGAAATGTTTTATATTAAGTTTATGTTTAGAATCATAGAATGGCCTGGGTTGGAAGGGACCTTAAAGACCTCCTAGCTCCAACCCCCCTGCCATGGGCAGGAGCACCTTTCATTAGACCAGGTTATTTAGAGCTCCATCCAGGCTGGCCTTGAGCACTGCCAGGGCTGGGACAGCCTCAGCTTCCTGAGCAAGCTGTTCTAGTGCCTCACCCCTCCCACGGTAAAGAACTGCAGCTCCATCATCTGTGCCTTGATTCCTTCCCTACAGAGACAGTAATTTCAGCCAGTTTTATCAGCTAAAAGACACTTAACAGTCCCATGGTGAATGCAAGTGGATGCAGTTCCTCTGGCTTCAAGGCCATTTGGGCTAGTTTGAGGACCCTGGTGGCTGTGTCTTGTAGCATAATTTCACATGCTGCAATTTAAGATTATAACTCCTTGTGGTACTTTCTTGAGAAAGCTTGTCCTAATTGATTTCTTTTTTATCATTTTTCTTAGCAGGTTCTCTGACTGGCAGTCCTCACCTTTCAGAGCTTTCCATCAATTCCCAAGGAGGACCATCAGTGGCAAATATGACTTTATCTCCAAACTTGAGCCCTGATGCCAAGCAGTCATCTCCCTTGGTCAGCCCTTTGCTGAATGACCCGTCATGCATCAGGGCTGATGATGAGGAGGAGGTCAAAAGAAAGGTAAGGTGAATGAAGTTGGCCTTGTGTCTCTTCTCTCTGTGATGTGATAAATCTGGGTTATTCCTGTTGCTCCTGAGGTTCCAGGGAACCTCAGGAGCTTGTTTGGATGAGGTCTCCTATAAATCTGAGCTTGCTTTTAAGTAGTGGAGTTTGTTGTAACAAAACAGTCAGCTCCATTGTCTCACTGGAGAGAAAATTTCCAGGTGACAGAAAGAAAAGGAGCAGTGTTGAGCCTGTTGTGGGAATAGCCAACCCAGGCTCTCCAGTCTGTCTCTGCTGGGAGCACCACTGGGAGCATCTGGTTGTGGGAGTAGAAAATGCTCTCTTTGAGCCACAGCCTGCAGCAATCAGCTGGGAGTGCTTGGCTCAGACCCATCATTGCAGCAAAACCATAAGGAAGCAACACATCCAAAACTGATTTCTGAAGATGAAGTGTTTGTGTGAGCTGGGCTGTTCTGGGTGCCTGCTGGCTCATCCCTCCTCTGCTGCTGGGTGAGAGAGCTTCCTCTTGTCCTTCTGTAGCTGGTTTTTTCTCCTCGTCTTGGAGCATCTCAGGAGGCAGAAAGAAACTCTGATGGCTTTGCTGGGAAGTGGGAGTTTGTGTAAGGAAGATCTCTTTTCCCACTGTGCATAGTTAGCAAAGATGTGTGAAGGAAATTTGAGAAGAAGAAAATCCGAGACTCGGTTAATGGAGCCAGGACTCTGTGTGCCAGTCCAAGACAGAGCAGCCAGTGACTGTGTGCACCAGCTGATGGTGGTTCCCTGGGGATGCATCCTGACTGGGACATGCCCACACAGACTCCCTGGGCAGGGCATTCACAGTGTTTGCACTGCATCATTTGTCTTCAGGGAGAAAACAAAGGAAAAATATCTATGGATGTTTTTTTCTTAATTTTTACTTCCTAAGCAACACAGAGGAAGATCAGCTGGGTTCCTTTGGCTCTTCAGAATTAAGAAATTTTAAATCTGTAGCCTAATCTAAAATCCTTCCCCTATCCCACTGTTAGATTATCCAGCCAAGAAAGTCTTACAGGTTTGAATTTTTTTCAGAAGTATTTTTCCTGTGGATTACCATCCTGATGACAAAACTTAACAATAATCAGACACAAATTTTTGTTGTTTTGTCAAATTTTACACTTGATTTAAATGGTCATTTATCCTGCAAAGGATTTTTTCATGAACTTCACAACATGTCCTGCTCCAGAAATAAACTGAAAGGAACATCAGCACCCCAAAGCAGTAGAAATCGTCTTGGCAGAAAAAGAAGTCTCTCAAAAACCCACAGAAAGTCCTTGTTCTCTTGTGTTTGCAAGGAAGGGTTGCTTTTAGGGCTTCAGGGCTTAGGAACATGCAAGGATGAGTCACAGCATAACCACAAGCAAGGGTCACTGGTTTGTAACTCTCTCTGTGATTTATTATCTACAGTTTTTTTCTCCATAAAAGCAGAGGAAAACCTAATGTGCTTGCAATTCACAGAGGTTCCCAACTGAGAAGGCTTACTTCATTGCTAAGGAAGTGGCCACCACGGAGCGAACATACCTGAAGGACCTTGAAGTCATCACATCGGTATGTTTGCTTGAGCCTGACTCACAGAACACGTGAAGCTCTCCTCTGCTCCATTTAACATCCTCGTGCTGCTGTTACATTCTGCACTGAGGTTACTCTTTGCTGTGCAGGGCAGTTCTCCTCCAGGGAGGAAGTAACACGAGAATCAGAGAGCAGAGGTTTGCTCTGTGGTTAGTAACATGCACTAAGGAACTGTATCAGGTTGAGGAACTTGGGACACACTTCACTTATATTTTCTTGCTCTCATGCTTTGTGGTTATAATTACTAAAAATGCCTGTGGGTTTTCAATGACTTCTCTTAAAACTGAAGCAGCTCCTTAGGGGCACAGATAAATGTTTTCTACTGTATTAAACGGCCTCCATTTAACATGAAATATTGCAGAGTATTTTAATGTTTGAATGATTCTGATTTTTCAGAAAGCAAAACTGTGTGTTAAATGAATCATTCATCTGTAGCATCTGATCAGAGTGTGATTGTTAAAATCACCAAGGCAAATAGCTGCCGTCTTTGCACACACAGCAACAGTCTTGTTTCACTTCCGAGAATAATGTGTGCAAGATCTGGTCTGAAATAACCATTTTTCTGTGAATGGCACTGGATCCAAACCCCTTTGTGGCATTATGGGCAGCTCCAGATCTCTCAGCTCTTAAATTACGCAGTGAGGTGCATTGCCCACTCCTGTGTTGAGTGTTGTGGTGAGGAGGACATGCTTCAGGGGAGAGTGTTGGCACCACCTGGGAACCAGGGACACACTTTCTCCTCAGCTGCTTCTCTGTTCCAGGATCCCATGTGAGAGATGCAGCTGATCACACCTCAGCTTGAACAGAGCCAGTATAACATGGTTTTTACAGGCAGCAGGGTATCTGTGGCCTCACTGCCCCTTACCCTTGCTTTTTGGGAAGCCATCCTGCTGAGAGAAGAGGCCAGGTTCTGTGGGACAGTTCTGCAGTCTCAACAGCAGATATGCTGTTCTCATCTAGTATTTCACCCAGTGGCAGCAGAAACAAAAAGTTGTAACTCTTCAGAGCTAAAGCCCATTTTCCACCCTATCCTCTCATTCTTGTGGCAGGCAGATTTGAATTTGCTGGATCACCAAGAGGGATGGGCCTGGTGGTTAGCATGCAGTTGTATCAGCTGTGCTCCACAAATGACTGGCCCAGGAGGCCACTGAAAGTGAGCAAGTAGCCAGCGTAGCTGGAAAAGGAACAGCTGCTGTGCATGAATTTCAAGACCTGGTAGATGAGCTTCAACTTTAGTTCTGCCTGGTGCTGAGATAAAGCAGGGGAGAGGGAAGCTTGGGAGGGATCTCTTTTTATCCCAACTCTGGCTCAGCTCCAGCTGATGCAGTGTCAAGCAAGACTGCTCTAACAGTGTTCTGTGGTCCCAGCAGCCTTCTGGGCACTGCTGGAAGTCAACCACAGATAGCTGGAACCCCTCAGGGCAGTGAGGAGTGAGCAGTGTTACCCTGTGGAAGACAATAGGCATTACTGCCTTGGCAAGCTGCCTAGTCCTATGGTCTTGTGTCACCCATAGTCTGTTAGGGTGAAATAAAGAGAATTTGGAGCAAGGCTGAGCAGGAGCCTGTTTCAGTCCTTACAGTGCCTGTCACTGCCACTCCAGTTTTGTGACAGCAGTGTCTTCCACTTGCTCACTTCGCCAAGTGATGTCCTCTGTGTGCACACAGCAGCAGGGCCGTGGGTGCTCACTGAGCCAACTCCTGCCAAAGGCATTTCAGACCAAACTCGGCAAAAAGAAAATGCAGAGCATATTTTTTTCACTTTTTCTGAATTGTTTACAAGTATTGTAATGCTCTTTCTCCTGCACCTGCAGCATTTGCAAATTCAGTTTGTATTGACTAACCAGTTTGGGTTTGAAAAGAATTTTCAAGTTTTGATCAGTGATGGCAAAAGGGAAGGGAGTTCGTTTTTCAGCTGTGCAGGGTCTGATCTCTTGTAAGAGCACCAGTTCAGAACACAGGAATGTCAGGGATAGTCTGAGTTGTGTTCCTAGTGCCAGATAAATAGGATCCTTGCTGGTTTAGCTGTTAGGAGTATTTGGGTTAGGTACATAAAGACAGAAAATGATCATACCTTCTGCATTCCACCCACTGATAATTTTGCTTCTTTTTTTCCTTTGTAGTGGTTTCAGAGTGCAGTGAGTAAAGAAGATTGCATGCCTGAAACACTGAAAAATCTAATTTTCTCCAACTTCGAACCTTTGCACAAATTTCACACTGGTTTTCTCAAGGAAATTGAGCAGAGACTTGCTCTGTGGTAAGACTGTTGATTGTTATTTATCTGTAGTCTTTTGTGCTGTTTAGCATTTTTGCATTCCCTTTTTGCTAACTCCTTGTGATCTACTGTAGGGCTTAATTTGTGAAAGTCACAGATGTTGGTTATTAACAGACAGGGTTTATTGAATCGTGCTTTGTTCATGTTTACTTGACAAACTCTGTTGTTCAGATATCTCAGTTACAGACATATGCAAATGAGATCATAATTCTGGATGAAGCTTTCCCTTGCCAAATGTCAGTGTTTGTACATGGCAGCTCCTTTGAAGATCATGCTGCAAGCAAGGCTTATCAGTAATAGGGAGAGGCAAAGGACCAGGTTCTGTTTCTGTCAAAATAGGTACAGGCTGGGAGGATTTCACAGAGCAGCTTCTCATTCTGCAGCATCACAGCTGTGACACTCACAGGGCCTACAGTGCTCTCTACAAATTGAAGGAGTGTTGGAAGAGGACACTGGGCTTGAAAATTACCTATTCCTAACACAATACTGACAGTAAAACATGGCATTTTTTACAAAATAGCTATGAAGTGAATAATTCTTCCCTGGCAAGGCTCTTAATACATTTGACCACTGAAATCTTACCAGAGGCAGCAGCATAAGCAGAAGCCTTCTACTTGCTCTGATTATACCTGTCTGGACTAGATTGTCTTGCTCTGTGTAGGCATTTTTTGTAACTTGTCTTTGGTTCTAGGAGCTGAACTCTTCCCTTCTCAGTTAGAAAAGTGACAATGAAAATCACGTGAAAGCAGAGCAGGCAGACCTAATGGCTGTTAATCAGTTTAATTAAGACGGGTGCCTCTTTAACTAATGAATCAAAACAAAAGCAAAAACACAGTCTCAGAGTGTGTGAGTTTAACTCTTGTGATGTATTGAGATAATTTAATGGGGGCACAGCACAGAGTAGTGCTGTCCAAACCCACCCTGCACAGTTGCAGAATTAGCAGGTGTTTTCTAGGAGAAGGGGAATGTGGTACTGCCTCTTAGAGCTGACATCCTCACCCAGGACTTGGTTGGCTCCTAATATTTTATATATACATAAATAGATAGATATAGATATATGTATATATTTGTATATGTATTTATATATAATAACTAATATTAACTATATATATTAACTAATATAACTATATAGTTACTCCTAAGAAATGTTCTGCACAGCCTCCCTGCCTGTATCATTCTGTTTTTCATTGGGCTGCTGCTGGTGTTGATTGCACTGCCCTAAGCAGCATTTATTACAGGTACTCCAAGAAGGCTCTTTAGGATGTTATAAAATACTGATTGTTTCTTCAACTTTGGTGTAGGATTAACAGTAGTTGGAGTTAATCCCCCACTAGCTGAGGTTAACATGTGTGGTGAGAAAAGGGAAATTTATGCAGTTAGTAAGGCTGAGTTCTGCTCTCTGTCAGACCAGTCTGATCTGGCTGGGTGCTGACTCCTGGGCAGATGTTGAAATAGAGTTATCCCCTATATCCTTCTGGTGGCATTAGAAGTGGATGCAAACCTAACCTCCTGTTCAGGTGTCATGTTTTGCAAAAATTGGATAATGCTGCACTTCCAGCCTACTGTGGAAAGGTGACATTGTGATAAGTGGAGGGAAAGATGTTAAAAGAAAGAAAAAGTATTTAGACTTCTAGACTTTCCTTGGTTTTACTTTGTTTCTCCTTTTCAGCTAGCTTATTTTAGAGCTGAGTAAACCTTCTATTTTTCAGCTTCTCCATAAAGTTTCACAGAGTGGTGAACCTAATTTTAAAGCTTCTAAATACCATATTTTAACTGCACTTAGTCTGTGATTTAAAGTGCTGATCTGCTACAAAGTTACTTTGAGATCCAAATTTATTCCAAAATATTCTGCTGAGGTAACTGCGTCCCAGCTGAGCACCTCGTTCTGATTTGTCAGCTCAGCTATTGCATGTCCTTCCACAGTCAGTGTAAGGCCACTGGGATTTCTCTGCTGGCTGCTCTGAACCATTTGACAGCAGAGCAGCCACGTTCCTGCATTGTTTTCAGCCTGGATGCACCTCGTGTAATACCCCTGCTGTAGACAGTGATGGTTGTAAAGTTCTGCAAGATTTGAGTGTGTGCCTTGGGAAGGAGGCAGCCCTGCTGACAGGTATTATTGTGGAGGTGTTGATGTTTCTATATAATGCCACAGATGCTGAGATAAGCCACAAGCAATAAACTCTGTCCTATAGAGATTAGTGTTTAATTAAAGAGTGAGAGACAAAATTAAACAGCTCCTCAGCATCCCCAAGAAGCTGGTGGCAGTGTGGTAGGGAATTCCTTCAGCAGCATGGTCAAGGTCACTTAGCTCAGTGCCAGATTGGTGCCTCTCTCTTTGGCCCCAGGAGTTTTTAAGGCAGAGGGCTCTGGCTGCATTCACAGCTCAGGACAGGTCACTCCCAGCTGCCCAGCAAATCAATCATGGGCCTGGCTGAGCACAGCTGCAGGCAGGTGTAGGCAGGATTCAAGCCAGCTCATTTAAATCTGACTCTTCCATGTCAGCTCTTAAATTTCCCGGCAGGTGGATGGGGGAGGAAGGTCCTGAGACCTGAGCTTGTTCTGCATTTGTCAGAGGGTAACGTGCCCTACAAAAAAAGGGCCTTTGAGTGAAGGGGTTGTGGGCTTCATCAGGCTGCTGGAAACTCCTGGCTACTAACATGTGCTGTGGGAGCTTGTGAGAGAGAGAGCCTCCTGCAGCCAGTCCTCTGTGTCCCCTAGTGAGTAGGATGCTGGGTTTTATCCACTGAAAGTGCAGTTCAGCCTGCTCAGTCTACACAGACACAAGTGCAGTTCTCCAAGGTTTGTTTCAAACTTCATGCTGCATGTTGGGAGATCTAACAGGAGGTCATTCCCTGCTCTCTTAGGCCTTGCATCATATTGAAGCTGCTGCTGGTGCAAAAGAGTTGTGGTGAGATCAAGGCTTAGGGGGATTGTGCATAATTGTTAGATGTCTCCATGCCTTTAATTTGTTATAACATCTATAGACTTTTAGTATTTGGCTGGAGGAAGCTCAGGTTGTGTGCATTATTAAAAGCATTTTATTTCAAGCTTGCTTGAAGGCTTCTGAAGTGTTTGAATTTGCAATCAAGGGCAGGCTGTTTGCTACAGAACACCTTAATGGCCAGGATCCTTTTGACCTGGCTATAGATTCTGGCAGGTCTCATCTGTTTCTTTACACAGTTCACCATTTTTCTCTGCAGTGCTGCATTTCCTAAGAGCAGCATGTCTTAGTGTCCAGGCCCTAGTGACAGCTTTTAGTGTGACATAGATTGATACTGACACCAATAGTCAGCTGCAGAATATAGGCAGTCAGTGCATTTTTCTCAGCCAGAGTTTCTTTCTGGCCATGAAACTGAGAAGATTCCTGGTGGTTTTATTGCACAGCATCCTAAGATGAGTGTTACCATGCTCTGGGCCATGTCTTCAGCCCTGCCTGTGTTGTTGCAAGGCCAGCAAAGCATTCCATGAATCTCCTCAGTTGCCCCAGCTGTGCTGAGCTCTGGAGGCTGCCCATGTTCCTGGGAGCAAGTGAAACACCCCACTGGAGGTGTGTGGTTTGAGGAGAAGAAGGAGGACCTTTGGTGGATGCAGGCGCTTTGTCCTGCATGGTGCTTTGCCCCCTCACAGAGGAAGGGAAGAGAAGAGGAGAAGAGCAGGAACAGCACACATCAGGCTGTTCAAGTGCCAGAAGAGCTGCATCTGGCACTTGGGCATCCAGATGCTGGTCCTGCCTGCCAGGACTCCTCAGCAAGGCTTTGGATGCAAGGCCAGGAGCTCCCAAGCTTTTTTGATGGGAGAAAATATGGGAGGCATATGTCAGTGACTTTAGGCTGGCTCCTGTTTGCCAAGACCAGTGAGATTTTATGGCAAGGAGGAAGAGGTGTGGGCAGTGCAGGCCAAGTGTGACATACTTCATCAGCTCCTGGGGGGCTGAATCTGAGAAGTCAGTTTGGAGGAGTTGGGTTCTACTCCTCCTTTTACCTCAGCTGTTTAATAAGCTATTCATTTGGGCCACAAGCACCATTTTCCATCCAAATAATTGAGCTCATCTTTCCACACCCCATTAAATGTATTGCAAGTTTCCACACTGATTTCTTTAAATGAGGACAGAAAGTGGCAGATAGAGAACCATAAGTATCCCCCTTTTCGGACCACTGAACAGCAGGGAGAGCAGTGCTGGGGCAAGCCAGGATAGCTGTTTCTGCCCAAGGATGCCCTCATCAGGTAGTACAAATCTGTGTTTTGGGCTTTGTCATGTGCTAGGAAAGAAAAGTGTTATGTACCTCCCAGAAGTGCAGGCAGACTCCTCTTCTCCCAGGGAAGCTGCTAGTTTGACTTGCAGATCTTTCTGAGGAAAGCTGCTGCTCAGTGTTACCAGATGGGAATGTGTGGCTGTAATTTGCAAGAAAAAGGGCTCTTAATCTTAGCATATGAAAGGAGAAGGCGCAATCAGGGTTTGTGGAAGCAAAATTGAAAACCTCTAATAAAAAAGCACTCAGGGAGGTGTAGGAAGATGAGCCAAATGTTGATTTATTAACCATTTTTTGTTTGAGAATACTTGTGCTGAGGAGGAGCAGCCTGACAGACAGTTTATATAAACAAGGCAGCAGTTCTTATCTGCCTCCTCAAAGGCAGCGTGCAGGCTGGGAGGCAACAGGAGAGCACTTGCACAAGTGTCTCTGTCCTGTGCACAGAAATGAGGTGTGTGCTGCAGTACAAACCTCTGGGTTATGCTCTGCAGATCCCTGAAACCAGGACATTGAGAGGGGCTTGGTGCCAGCACACTGGGCTCGGTTTTGAGGAGAGTTTTCATTGCTGAAGTCACTTCTGGGTACCTCTGGGGATTGGAGCTGTGCTACGCCCAAATTAACTGGAAATGGTGGGAGAGAAGTAGCACATGCAGGATCTGTTAGTCAGAGTTGGAGCCGTGTTGCATCAGTCCCTGTGGCTCTCCCAGCAGGCTGTGCCCAGGGTCAGCTCTGAGGCTGTTCCACAGCAAGGCATGGAATGCTCTTGCATTTGCAGCCCGTTTTCATGCAGTGCTGTTGCTTGCTCAGATCCCTTACATTTAAAAGCATTGCTGACGCATGTTTGCTGTGGGTTGGGTTTCTCCCACAATAGGGGCAGCCATCCCGAAGTCTTTAAATGTATGCACACCCTCCAAAGGCTTGGTTTGACTCTGGGAAGCTCTGATGGCTTCAGCAGTGTGTTTCTTAGCCTCTGAGCAGCGTGTCATGCACCACTCACTGCTGAAAGTGCAGCTGCAGTGCTGGCTGGAATGGGCAGGGCAGTGAGAGGCAGGGTGTGAGCAAGGAAAGGGGTGTTTGCTTTTATTGGCTCTTCTTTTCCAATTACAAAACATGCCTCTTATTTAAAAGGCAGTTGTAATGAGAAATGTTTAAGGTATTTTTTAGTATTAGAACTTTAGTTAATAATGGAGTCATAAAGAACTTCAAAGTGTGTAGGTGTTCAAAGAACCAGCTATGTTATTCAGGAGGGAGTTCCTGAGTATGTAACACAAGGTCACACATTGTAAATATAATTTGTTACAATTGATTTATTATTATTTTGGCTGCAATTCAAGGGCTGCAATCAAAGACTTCTGTGTTTGCCTCAAAAAAATCTTTATTGAGCTATCTTTCTCTTTTTTGCCTTTCCACCATCCCCATTGAATACCTTCTGATTGAGGGTACGGGCTGACTTGAGATTTCCTTCTATTATGTTCTCAATTGTATACACTAAAAACATCATGTAATTAGAAAATCTGACAGGGCGGCTTGTGTAATCCCTGTAAGTCCAGCTGGTGCCTGCTTGGAGTAATATATATAAGGTAGTGTCTGAATTTCTTGCCAGGTGTAAGCCAGTCTTCTCTTTTCTTGCTGTTGTACACTTGCATTGCCGTAAAAAGGAAGGGACTACTTGGATAAAAATGGGAAATGATCTTACAATGACCAATAACGTCCTCACTTTTTAACATGATTTTTAGTGGCTTCAGACCTCCCCACAATGTCAGTGGAGTAAGGGCACATTATGCATGGGGGAAGCTGCTCCTGCATCTTCTGTGGAGATGGGCACCATAAATCAGCTCCTGATGAAAAGCTGTGAGACCCTAAGCCCTGAGTTTTTTCCCTTGTCAGTGGCAGATAGATACCATGTTCAAACAGTGACCCGTGAAAACAAGGAGTAAGAAGAACAATTTAGCCATTGATGCACAACAAATGAGCAGCTTCTTCCCTCTCAGCAAGCTGAGTGTTGTTATTCAAAACATACACCACAGGGAGAACTCGCCTTTGTGCTCCCGTGCTTTGGGCTGTTGCAGCAGCAAGACATCATCTGATATGTTGTGTGTTTGGGTTTCATTTTTATATTCTGTGTATTTGGATGCTCTTTTCTTGGTGTTCCTTGTTTTCTTGGGATTTGCATGTTGAGGAGCTGGGGAAGATGGCAGTGTGGCTTGGGGTTTGCTCTGGGGTGCCAGCATGGAGCTGGGGTTGAGTGGAGGTTGGGTTTTAGGAAGCAGATGGGGAGCTCTCATGTTCCCTCATGCCCAGTTTCAGCTCTCCCTGCCTCTCTGTCCACATCACAGCCTGCATGCCTGTGCACCATCTCCAGTGGGGAAGTCATCTCCTTTGCAAGGGAAATTCATTTGCCTGGAAATAAATAACTAAAGCAAGAAGAGTGTCTGGAACACGGAGCAGTATGCAGCCATCACATTTCTGTATTTTCTCCTAAGAAAAGCCAGGGTTTATTTCTTCCAGCAGGATGCATCTGTGTTCTGCCCAGGTCATCTCTGTCAGCCTGGGCTGAGGGCTCTGGTAGCATTCAGCTCCTCACTGCTCAGCCAACAGCTGGAGCTGGCTGGGGCTGTTGCTTCTGGGGACCCCCTTCTCTCTGTCTCTGTCAGTGCCAAGGTGCAGAGTAAGTTTTGAAAGCCCTAGAAGTCTGTGGGTGATGCTGGTGAAGGGGGCCTATTCCTCCTGATGTGGTGAGATGCTGTGCAAGCACTCGGTGCTGGTGGTGCTGAAGAGGGTCCAGCAGGTCAGCTTTTAGGAAATAAGGACCTGACTGTTCCATGAACAGCCCCCAGTTCCCATTAATTAGCTGGGAATAATTAAATCCCAGCTAATTAATTATTAGCTGTTGGAAGCACTCACTGTGACTTTGGTAGGCTTGGGCTCAGCCTCCAATAGGCAGCTAGTAGATAAGACATTTGCACTGTGTATTCCAGCCAATCTGTATTGTAGCCTTCAGGTCAGAAAAGCTGTGTCTGTTTAGAAAAACCAGTCTGTGATGATGGACTTAATGTTTATCTTGGCAGTAAGTAGATAGCTCTACATTTCATACTCAAAAAGGTACAAAACTGCCAAAGTCCATTAGATTAAATCAAATGTAGACACATGGAAAGGGATCCAGGTAGTGCCAGAGAATGAGAGAATAACGCATAAAGCAAGAATTCTTGTAGAGATAATTGCTGAATACCACACCACTGCTGGCAGCAGCACAATTTCATCTGGCTGTGACACTTCTGAGCTTGTGTGTAGAGACCCAACATGAACCATTTGGGAGGGGATGCTGCCTGCTGGCTTCCTGGGTGCAGGGTGGCTTTCCCTTGCTCCCTGCCAGGGTGGAGCTGCTGCCTGGGGCTCCCAATGGTTCTGGTTTTCAGTCAGGGGCACTTGGATCTGTACCACTTGGAGCAGAGCTTTAGCTGGAAGGTTTTATTTACAACCTGTCAGGAAATCTCAGAGGGGGAGCTGCTGGATGGGTGTGTCATGGGGGAAGGGAGGATTAAGGAACAGCACAGAGTGAAGATGGTTTGACAGACGGAGGCTTCCTGAAGACAGAAATTGTACTTTCAGTTTAGACATTGCTCGGGCATGATTTGACTATGGCAGTGTTTATATGACATAATGGTTTTGCAAAAATAGTGATAGTAATTAAAATTACCACTGACACAACCCAACTTTCTATCCCAGTGTAACCTTTGGGTTCAGAAAAAAAAACATTAAAAATCTTGTTGAGTACTGATTTTCCTTGCCTAAATAGGCATGTGAGTGTTTACACACTAGGAAAACACACAATAGGAAATTATTAAAGACAACCTATGAAACTGGGTGATGTTCAAATGAACATGGAGTAATCCCTTGTTTGTCAATGGAGTCTCTTGGAAAGGGGAGGGGAACAGTGCTTCTCCCTACACACCCCTAGTGATTTTCTTTTGACAGCATAGCTTGGTTGGAACAGGTCTGTCACTAGTTCTTACAGTCATGATCTTTCCTCCTGTGTTTTCAAAAAGCACATGTTTGGTTGTTTGGTTTCACTCACAGCATGGTATCCTTGCCTGTCTCACACATGGATTATTTAGATACAGGAATATCTTTTTTATCAGGAGCAGTGTTGCTCCCAAGTGCTGCACTCCCCAAAGTGCAGCTGGCTGGGTGGGAGGCAGCACTTTGCATTTGTAATACCATAAGTGAAATACTGAATGGAAATTCCTGCCAATATGTAAACACTTATGAGTCAAAGCCAGATGCTGGGTGGATTTTTTTTTTTTTTTGG
This sequence comes from Zonotrichia leucophrys gambelii, assembly GCF_028769735.1. Classification (NCBI taxonomy): domain Eukaryota; kingdom Metazoa; phylum Chordata; class Aves; order Passeriformes; family Passerellidae; genus Zonotrichia; species Zonotrichia leucophrys. The sequence continues at coordinate 40,649,779 of NC_088169.1, read as the reverse complement.
CCCCACTGTCCCTTGCACAAGCAGAAAACTCTTCAGAAGAAGAACACCCCCAGGTCCTGTTCTGGAGTTCAGCCATTGTATCTGAGCAGAATGAACCTCCTGCTCTAAGGTCACATATTCTCATGGAACTCTGATGCCTTCTTTTTCCCAAACCATTTCCAGCCTTCTCTGGTGTGTTCAAAAGTGCTAGCAATTTTCCTTAAAAGTCTAATCCTTCTGTTAAGTGCCTGCCCTCTCTGTTGTCAGAAGTGAAAGGCAGGCTGGGTTAAGGGTGTACTGTACCTGGGAATTACAGTCTGCCAGGAAGATTCCTCACAAGCTTCTGAGCAAAGGAGCACGGGGGTCAGGATTTTAAAGGAAATGAGCTATTGAGTTTCAGTGCTTATAAGTGATTATGCAGTTTTATTGGATGACTGAAGTGTGTGGCATTTCTGTTGCTGACAGGGAAGGCCGCTCTAATGCTCACATTAAAGGAGATTACCAAAGAATCGGAGATGTTATGCTGAAGAACATTCAGAGTATGAAGGTAGGAATGATCCTATAAGTGCTAAGCTTTGACACGGATTAACTTCAGCGTGCTTTTCATTTTCTTATGATGTTGCCTCTTGTGCTGGTTTTGCCAATTCTAATCAAGGCTCATGATATGAAAGTTTCCTTTGATGACGTAGCAAGCATTTGGTGGATTTCCCTGGGATTTCAGAATTGCAAGCTGATTTTAAATTGTCCAGCCGCTTTCCTCCACTCTCCTAAAAACAGAAGCAGCAAGCACAAAAGTTCAGGAGTATTTAATTTCCGGTTATTTTTTCCTTCAAATAAGAAGGCAAAGCATTGGAATTTGTGTGGCTGAAGAGACTGTTCAAATGCTGAGTGTGCCTGTTTTTTCATGCAAATATTCACGTTAAGATGTTGCAGGATTAGTGTCATGGTTTGAGCCTGGCACAGAGCTAGTGCCTCCATGAAAATGCTTCACTCTGGTGTCTGCTGTGAGATGTGACCAGGAATAAGCAAAACAGGCTCTAACTTAAACATAAAAACCACTTTATTACTTAAACTACAGGGAAATAGGGAGAGACTATAAGGAAAAAAAAAAAAAAAGAAAAAGAATTGAAAACCTTACAAAAAAACCATTTTCCTCCTCCCCACTACCTGACTTTCTCAATCTAATACATTCTCTCAAAACAACTGCTCAGCCTTGGCCCCACACGTTAGTATACTCAAACTGCAGTTCATGAAGAGGAAAAGAGTCTTTCTTGTTCCATAGGCTTTTGGAAACACACTGAAATCTCGGATGCTTCCTTGTCACTTCGGCACCGCCCGGGGGGGAAAAAAAAAGTCCTTTTGCCGCTTGTGACATGTTCCTTCCATGCTCAGTGCTCTCACCACCGAGACATGGATCAGAGCTGCTTTTAGGGTGGTCTTTCAAGGATGCTTTGTCTCACTCCAAAAAGGCACAGTCTCTGCTTTTGGGACAACTGTCCCCCCCATATTTTTCCAACCCCCTGGGGCCGGGGGGTCCTCACAAATGAACCCTCCTGGTTTTGAGGCACTGCCTCCCCCTAAATGCAGTCTGTGTCACAGGAACAACTGAGTCCATGGCTACAAGAAAAAGTCCAGCCAAAAGGCCACTCCAAATCATCTCTCCCCATCCAATCATCTCCACAATCTCCGGGCCAAGTCATCTCATCTCTCATCTCCTTTCTTATTCAGCTTCGAGGAGGATTAGCATTTTTTTGTAAGGCCCCAATCATGCAAGAAAGGGTTTAAAAGTTTTCAGTCTCTGCTGTCGGTCCCGGAGCGACTCCCACGCACGCTGCCCACACGCTGCCGCTCCGGCCGGGCAGTCTCCCTCCTTCTCCTCCTGGCTGGCTGCTCTCCTGGGGGGAGGGGGGGGGGGCTGGCTGCCCGAGGGCTGACTCTCTGGGACCTTCCACCCTTCCATCCTCGAAGCCCCCCCGAAGCCCCCTCAACCCCATCTCTGTCCAGGCCCCAGGCCTACCGCATGGCTGGCCCCTCCCCCGCCCAGCAGCAGCGGGCCGGGCGGGGGAGAGATCTGACCTCTTCGCCCGACGATGTCCAAAAGAGGAAGTGCCAGGGCAGTGCCCTGCTTTTAACCCCTGTGTATTCTCGGAGGTGTGTCCAAACTCCACTGGCTACACCAGGTGTCAGTATGAAACCTAAAACCTTCATTGGTTTGACCACAGCTTCCCAGAATTCCCACTCCTTCCTGGTCAAACCATGACAATTAGTCACCATAAGCTGGGTATTGATTTGACTTGGAAAAGTTATACTTGTGCACTACAGTGCCAAGTTAGGTGAAAGGTTTTTGAATCATGAGAATAGTTGCCTCTGAAGCCTTTAAAACTAGAAGTAAAAATGCACATATGAACCATAAATCCAGGTGTATTTGCAAGTGTTCTTAGTCTGGCCAGAGCAGTATTCTCAGTGCTCTGTGTTACTGGGAAAACAGCATGGAATGCAGGGGCATGTGAAAGCTCTACAGGTGTGTACAGTGTGGATGCAGGCTCCCCTTGCTGTAATGCATCCACACCTGCAGGTCGGTGTGGGGCAGAACGCGGCATTTCCCCTTCAGCACGCAGCTCTGCGAGTGATACTGAACTCTCGATAAATCTTTCCTTGGGGATGGCCACTTGGGCATTCTGCTGTTAGTAAATGGAGCAGCCTTGAGTCCTTGGCCGGAGGAAAGGGCACTTTAATCATTACAGCTCTCCCGAGGTGCTGGCTAGGACTCGCTTTGTCTTTCAGAAGGACGGAGAGAGACGCGGAGAGCCAAGTGACGCACAAGCGATTGCACGGCAGAGCAAAAAAAGGGAGCACAGAAAGCTCCAGTTCCCATCCCCAACACAGCCAGCCTTGTCACCAATAAGGCAGCCTCACTCTCTCTCTCTCTCTGCACTGTACTTAGCCAGGAACTGCTTTTCCCCCTCAAGATGTAATTCACATGCAGTGGAAGAAATGCAGAGGAGACTTTTCTACCACCATCTCTGCTCTCAAGAAGGATGCAGCTCTTCACAAACTGTTTTTAGAGTACCAGAGAGCTTCAGACAGACTTTGTCTCTGCTCTTGGTATCTTGCAACATGAAATTGTGTCTCCTTTGCTGTCTGCAGGTCCTTCTGGGCCACTAGTTTAAGGACAGTGTACAGTCCTCACTGTAACTTAGACCTGGCAGCGTGCTTTCCCCTTTCCCATTTTCCCTTTCCCATTACATTTGGTTTGAGATCCACCACCACTGATCAACTGATAGGTAAAGAGACAAAAGCTAGTTTAACTTAAAAGAACTGCGCAAGAAACAGAAATAAAGTTAGTAAAAACTGTACTTATTTATCATGAGACCTGTTAAAAGATCTGCAAACTGATGCTACGTGTTTAATTAATATAGGAAAGAAGTTAAGAAAAGTAATTAATGGGCAGTCTCTGGCAGCCCAGAGGGTCTGCTGTATCTTTTCCTGAGTTACAGACTTGTAAAATGAATATGCAGTGTGTGGAGGAAGCAGCTTGGCTCTAGGGAAGGTATGTTTCTGGTAAACATGTCACAAATCACAGGAGAGAGAGAGTTGACTGGAAATGTGTCAAAAAGCACAAACTTCAGATTAAGACAGAATTTCTTCTCAAGTCCATTCAATTTATGCCTTAAATTTCTTTTTGCTGCTGCATAATATTCTACTCTTTACTGGAAATGTTCAGTTGGCTGCTCAGAGAAGCTCTGTACATCCTGAAGAACCAGTTTACCTTTTTCAAAATACAACTAATTCCCTGTATAAATTGTTTAAAAAAATACTGCTGAATTGTTTTAAGGGGGAGTTGTGAATACCTGTGATACTGAGACATCAATGGAATTACATATTTAATGCAAACCGCATTCATTGCTGGTGTGCAGCTCCCCTGCTGCCACTGGGATTATTTAGAGACTTCACTAAGGAGAAGAAGATGTAGTCTAACGATGAAGAGCTTGTAACATACCCATTTCTGTCGGGCAACACATCTGGTTTTGTGTTTGTTGAGTTTCCCAAGAGATGCAATTTCTCATTAATAAGAGGAGAGCAGAAGCCAGAAGTCCATTTACCTGCATCTCTGTTCCCCAAAATCACCAAAGGGCAACTGGGGCATCTAAATCCCTTCATCCTTTTAGAAAATCTCATTCACAATTTTTGGCTGTCTCTATTGCACCTACTTGCATGATCTGTGTTCATGTTATCTCCTTGCCTTTGAATTCCTCACTGATAAGAGAGTTTTGTTGAATTATGTGCTTTAGTTTTCCTGGGAATGCAGGGGGGGTGGGGGTGTCTACTTCAAATGAGTAATGCCTTTTCTCCTTGGCAAGTGAATATCAGAACCATTGTGTTGTACAGCAATTTTGTTTGCAAAATCCCCACTGCTGTGCTAGTTGGATGTGTTATTGGATTAGGTATGGGCTGAGTCATGTCTCTCAGTGATTGTTAAGAGCCTCCTCTTTTCTTTCATGCATAAAAGCAACTGACAATTCACCTGCGAAAGCACAATGAGATTTTAATGGAGCTGGAGAATGGGATCAGGAACTCCCGCAAGCTGGAGACCTTCTGCAGAGATTTCGAGCTACAGAAAGTCTGCTATTTGCCTCTCAATACCTTCCTCCTCAGGCCTTTACACAGGCTTATGCACTACAAGCAGATAATGGAGAGGCTTTGCAAGCACTACCCTCCAAGCCACATGGACTTCAGGGATTCGAGAGGTAAGAAAGAGAAAAGACATCAGTTCCTGGAGCTGGGAATGACATCCAAATCCATTAGAGGTGTATGGCTGGAGGAAAGGAAAACATTTTTTTTTAAGCCTACATAAAAAGAGGATTGAGTTGCAAAATCCACCACTCAGAGCACCATAAGCAGTAGGATTAACAGAAGGATGCTCTTCTATACACATTGTGCCACAGTCTGGACAGGTGCTTGGAATAGAATTCTGCTGGGGGTTATTAAACACACAGAAATGACAGCATGTTCGGGAAGCCTCTTGAACTGAAAACAGTTGGAAGGTTGGAGAGAGCACAGGGAACATAGCATATGTGCTTCTGTTGTTCCTAGCTTTCCCTAGAGATCCTCTAATAACACAAAATACTAGCCCAGGTGAACTCTTGATCTGACCCAGTAGGGATGCTGTTATTATGTCTTTCAGTGTTATTTGTCTTCTTTTCCAAGAATACAGTTTGCTCTGTTATCATTTCCATGATTTGTTTCAGGAGCTCAAAGCAGCCAGCATGGGTTGATTTTGGATTTAGGGTTGTTTTGTTTTTTTTTTTTCCACACATGAAGAAATTGCCCTTCTGTAGCCTGAACTCACTGCCTGCCATTTCCTTCTGAGGGTTTGTTCTCCTTCCCCTTTGCATCCACCCCCCACACCCGTGTGTCCATTATCTTTGGTGCATTGCTGCAGATCCATGGAAGAACTCGGGCAGGGAGCAGTGCTCAGCACAACTGCTCCAGGCATAACATGTGAGCTGAGCTCCCTCAGATTCTCTGGGATGAGACCCCCAGCAGGCAGTGCAGGGAATGCAGAGCCACCTGACCTGTGGCAGTAGGAAATGCCACAGAGGCCTGTGACACTGGGGGCTGTGTGACACTGGGGGGCTGTGTGACACTGGGGGCTGTGGGACACTGGGGGCTGTGTGACACAGGTGCTGGCCGAAATCTCTCTGCTCCCTGAATGATCTCAGAGAAGGCAGTGAGTAGTCCCTGCATGTCTTTCAGCCAAGGCTGGGGTGTGAGGATGATGCATCCATTCTCCTCTCCCCGAATGTGTCCATTCTCCTCTCCCCAGAGAGTGTAGCAGGCTGATTCCTGCTTCACTTTTGAAATGGATATGAACATAGGTTTCACAGGTGAAAATAAGACAACATTGTGCATTGTGACTTAGAGACCCCATCACTCTGGGATCAGTTTCTTACTTAAGTGTTTGCAGACTCTTTTTAAAGGTCAGAGTCTAAAGGAAGCAAAAAAAAAAAGTGAATTTAATCCCAGAAGAGAGCATGTCTCCCACTAGCAGGTGGGGGTGAACTGTGTACTGAGCAATGATGAAGGAAGATGGAGCCACTGTTGCTGTTCATGGACTGTGGGTTTTTAACACAAATGGCTGTAGCTGCTCTCCTGGCACTGCCAGCCCATGTCTTTGGCCCATTCAGAGCCTGCCCACCCAGCCAGGTGTGCTCCCACACATGATGGCACAGGGTGGTGTCCCTGGAGAGAATGGAGAAGAGCCATGATGTCACTCAGTGGTGTGCAGCCCTTTAGCTGTTCCCGTTGATGGGACTGAGAACAATCCCCAAGATTGTATCATTTCAGGTGTTTGCCATCTGAAATGATGAAATAAGTGACACTGCCATTTCCTGCTCTTTTCAAATATGGACCTGACCCAGTGTGCTGCAAGCAGGGGGGAAAATGCATTTTTTTGAAGCACAAAGAACATCCCTAGATTGATCAGAGTTGTAGGAATTTAAGTCCTTTATGAGAATCCATTTGTTGGTGCTCTAGATTGGCTAAAACAGGGCAAATTTTTGGGAAGTAGACTGTTCTTCACAACACTCCATCCCATCCACTGCATAAGATGGTGTCCAGAGTTTGTGTGGGTTTTATTCTGCCTGGGTAGCTTTATGCTGTAGAGGAGAAGAGTAGCACAAGAGGGTTCATGAGCTGGGTACTGCTGGCAAAAGCCATATTTCTTCTTGAACATTCTTGTAAATTTTTAATGAGCACTTTATGGATTTGTCCATCTAGCTGCTTTGGCTGAGATTTCTGAAATGGTGGCTCAGCTCCATGGCAATATGATAAAGATGGAGAACTTCCAGAAGCTGCATGAACTGAAGAAAGACTTGATAGGCATGGACAATCTGGTGATCCCCGGAAGGGTGAGTAACAGAGTTGTGATTAAGATTTGATACCATTTCAAATCATTAGGTATGTTTTCAAAACCTGTTTATTAGGGCACCTGTGAAATTGCCTTTTATCATTTGAACCTGTTTCTGTCACCAAAACCTCTCAGATGTAAACACAATAATGCCAAATGTCATCATTTAACCCCAGCCAGCAGCCAAGATCCACACAGCTGCTTGCTCACTGCCCCAACAGAAGGACCAGGTGGAGAGTCAGAAGGGTGAAAGCAATCAAGAGAAGTCATGGGTTGAGATAAAGACAGTTTAACAAGGAAAGCAGAAGCCATGCACACAAGCAAAGCAAAACAAGGAATTAATTCACTGCTTGCCAAGAGCAGGCAGGTGTTCAACCATCCCAGGAGAGCAGGGCAGGTGTAATGGGGACTTGGGAAGACAAACACCATCACCTCAAATGTTCCCCCTTCCTTCTTCATCCCCCCACTGTATATACTGAGCACGATGTCACATGGTCTGTAATGTCCCTTTGGTCAGTTTGAGCCACCTGTCCTCGCTGTGACTCCTCCAGGTTCACATGCACCTCCAGCTCCCTCACCAGTGTGGTTGTAGGGAAAGCAGAAAAGGCCTTGGCTCTGTGTAAGCCCTGCTCAGCAATAACAAAAACATCTCTTTATCATCAACCCTGTGTTCAGCTACTTGTGCCCAGCACAAATCCAGAATACAGCCCCATACCAGCCATGATGAAGAAAATTAATTTTACCCCAGCCAAAACCAGCACACCGTAGAAAACAGCACCTTTAAAGCAGGAAAAGGCAATCCTCTTTATTACCTTTTTATTGACTTTTAAAGTTTTGTCTTTTGTATGGATCTGGACTGTTTTAGGCAATTCCAAACATCTTTTATCACAGAGGCAGTAAAAGTGTAGCATTTATCACAGCATTCAGAGCTTGAGCAGTTGCACATTTCTTTTTCCTGCCCTTATTTTCTTTTCCCAGCCCCTGATGCTAGAGCTTGATAGATTAAAGGGGGGGAGTAAGGCATTTGTGCTGGAAGAACTTCAGCCCTTTCACCATGCCTTGCTTTGAAACTCATGGCTCTGGGGAGGAGCAGTCTCTTCAGTCTAACTGTAACATTAGGCAATAATTTTTGAGACAGTGTTGCCCCAAGTAAACACTTTTAATTGTGCCATAAGAATACCAACATCTCCTTCTTACTTATCATGCCTTTTTAAAATCAAAAGCTCATTTCAGAACAAATGAACCACACTGTAATATTTGTAGCCTTTTTTATTTTCTTAGGCACATGTATCTGTGTGTGCAAACTTGACAGTTGTCTCTTGCTGAAGTAGTTTCCTTCCCAGTCCCTTGACTTCTGTGTGTAATACACAAAACCAGAGCTTGCATCAAGTTTGATGTGCCATTGGGAAGGCAGTGCTGAGCACAGGTATTTCTGCATTTGTGGCTGTTCCCCACTCCCTCCCTTTACCTTTTCCCTGTCTCCAAGCAGCTGCCACAGCTCATGTTTCTTTCTAGTGATCCACAGACTGTTCACATCCTTGGCAAGTCCCTCAGGACATTTCACAGCCTCTGCATCTCTCTATCACATGAAATTAAACGCTGTCATCGGGTGTTTTCTGCTACCCTAGTCTATTTAAAGTCTGAGCAGTCTTCCTGTCCTAGGAAGTTCAAGGAAAAGGCAGATGGGGGGCAGAAGTTGTTTCCCTGCCAAGACAAGAAGCACTGGCCACCACGCTCTGGCACATGCCCAGGCTGTTGCTGCTTCCAGCCCTTGGCTGTTCTTCTGGCTCTGACTCAAGTCCCTGCCCTGGTGCAGGCAGGGCTGGGAGGCAAATGCCACTGTAACCCCATCCTCTGCAGGCTGTCCAGAGCAGGATGTCTGGTGCTGCTGAGCTGGTTCCTGTGCTGCACAGGAGAACCCCCATGGCTGGCTGTCCTTGCAGGTGGCAGTGACCTGCAGCTGCATCCATGAGCCCCCACCGCTGGCCGTGCTGGTGCTGAGCCTGCCTGGGACCGCTGGGTGCTACCACGTGGCCCCAGTTGTGATCAGTACTCCTTGGTGGCCAACAGCAGCTTCCAGGAACCTACTGTGGCACAGGGATAAGCACCTCTAGCCACTTTTCCACCCTTCAGCCCCCAGGCAGTGCAGGTGTGGGGACTGGACACACCAAAGCAAGCCTAAGGCATTTGTGTTGTTTCTCTGAAAAGGTTGATCTGAGCCAGTTTATTCCTAAGATGCAGGTGGTTAAGTGCTTTATACAGGTTTTTACATCCGCAATTATGAGTAGAATGACCTTCGAAAGACTGTAATAAATAAATATGAACCTCTTAGCAGAAGCTGGAGGGAGTGACAGAAAAATTGTATTTTCATGGCTTTCAGAGAAATATAACAGTGAGTTGCTGCATAGTTCACAGTAAACATAGGAAATCCAGCATTTTGAAATTTTAGATGTGCTACTTTTCCTCTGTTTCCAACCCTAAACATTCTGAAACACTGTGGTTTGGATTAATGTGCTGTATTATATGACATGGATGGTGCTGGGATAACTCATACTGCCAGACAAATGTCTTTCTTTGTCTGCTGCTAGTGGTGATGTTGTGTAGCTGGTTTTACACTGCAGTGAATGAGAGCAGTGTGTGCCATATGCACCACAGAAGATTACCAGTGGCTAACCAAGAACACATATATATCATTAGTTTTTATGTTATTTGTGCTGTGAAAAATACTCATTAAAAACTGGGGAAAGAGGGGGCTGTCTGAAGGAGTTATTGTCAGGTAAAAACAATTTTGCTTACCTGAATTTTCTTAATATGAATGAAAGGAGTTTATCCTAAAGACACTTACCAACAGGAATTATCCTATAAATTAGATTTCTAACATATTTAATAAAATTAAAAGTCTTGGTCACTGAGAGTCAAGTCATTTGTATGACCAAGAAGTCATATTTCTGTTTATATACTAAAAAAAAAAATCATAATTTCTGCAGAAGATAAATTTTTGTCTTGTATTTGTTTCCCACAGGAGTTTATTAGGCTGGGCAGTCTTAGTAAGTTGTCTGGAAAAGGTTTACAGCAACGGATGTTTTTTCTGGTAAGCAAGAAGACAATTTTTCTTTGTACAATGAAATGTAACTCTAGGCATCTACTAGACATAACTGTTAGACTTGAATTTTGAATTACAGTAAGTATTTTAAACAGCCTTATTTAAATTAACATAGTACATCACCCGTGCAACTGGTTGTTAAGAACTTACATTTCTGTTCAAATCCAATATTCTCTTTGTAACTGCTTCTTACAAAGAGAAAACTATTTTTGATATGACAGTGTGAATATAATGGTAAAATAATACCTCCTTGCACCTTGTCTTAAATAAAAGCAGCATCATTACAAAATGAAAAGTGGCACCACATGGGATAGTGATCATATTCAGAAAAGATAGAGTGACTCCTGGTGATATGAACAATAATTCATATAATGCTCTCAGAACACATCAAGAACCAAATTTTTCCATAAATCATCCAGTTCCAACACAAGTGCCCAGCATGTTGATGGATCTGCCTGTACTTGGAGATGCATTTTGCAAGTTTTGTACTAGGGAGGTTTGTCTTCTCCCACCACTTTGACGTTATGGTGATCCCACTCACTCTCTGATCTACAAGAGTCCACTGGATAAAAAGAGTCCTCCTCTCTTTTCTTCCCAGCCAGCTGATTTGCTCCCAGCTCCTGCTGTTACTGCTGTTGTGCCCTTGGTGCTGAGGCCTTGGGACACCCAGCAGGGTGCACAGATTTTTTAGTACACAAACCCCTGAAGAGTCAGTGCAGTGTGGCAGAAGAATGCTGCTTTGGCTCCTTGTGTGCTAAAGGTGAAGGCAGTGGCTGTGTAGAAAAGCTTGTGAGTGTGCTAGATTTTACAAGGTGTTTGACATATAATCTTTTAAATAAGCCAAAGATATAACCTGATAAATCTACCTGAGTAGGATTATCCTCTGCCTTTAAAGGCACTGTAGAGGAAGCCTCAATGAATACGGTGCCTGTTTTCTTGCATACCAACAGATACTAGATGATGCCTTGGTTATAAACATGAAAAAATCTGAGAACTAGACTCTCAAGTCAGTTGCTTTTACTGTCAAAGAAATCTTTTACCTGTCTTAAGCACCAGAATCTAATCCCAGGTCAGTACTGTGAGATTCCAAATGCACATATAATCATTGGCATAATTAAATCCCCCTCTAGTGGCTGATCCACAAAGTTTCATGAATTGCTGCTGCTGCGTTGTAGAGGTCTGTGGCAAGAGCTCTGTTTCACACCACAGAGTGTGATTTTCTTGATGTAACCATCTGGTTTGAGAAAAACACCCTTTGACCCAGGTGGCCCAGTGAAAATATTCTGTTCATTTTATGGCAACAAAATGCAGGCAGACATCTGACATGCTTTGGACAACTGTTGTTACCTGCAGGAAGCTCTACAAATTGAGATTTTCAGTCTCTTCACTTTGGTATTTTTAACATTGAAACCATCTACCTGGAAAAAGGTCTCCCAGCTTCCTTCTTAATATGGGGAGTAGGAGACAGACACTCTGTTTACAAGGGCTGAGTTGGACACACCTCTTGGGCAGGTTTAACTATCTTTTCTCTCAAAGCAGGAGAAAACACTGGTGAAGGACACACCTTCCACAGCTTCAAAGTGCAGCAGAGTGTGAAATGTATGAAATGTACTGCTCTGTTTCACCACTGTTGTGGCTTGGTAGTTCTGACCCAGAGATCACAAAGGGAACATTAGAAGGCATCGAAAAATATCCAATGGAAAATTATGGAAACATACCTAAACCTAGCCAGAAAGGAGGGCAGGGAAGATAACAAGTGCTAACACTAGGTAGTGGAATATTGTGGAAGCCAATATTTTGGATTAATGAATTAGGACTGCCATATAAATATTCACCTTTCCTGTATTCACTGTTCTCTTTTAATTTTTTTTTTCACATACATACATGCCAGCCAACACCATTCTAATGATACTTATCCTTGCTTTTCAGTTTAATGATATCCTGTTGTACACAAGTAGAGGCCTGACAGCATCCAATCAGTTTAAAGTCCATGGGCATCTTCCACTGTATGGCATGACAGTAAGTATTGTGAGAGCCTAAGGGATTCGTGCTTAAGTGGCCATTTGTGGTCCCATTTAATTGCTTGATGGATTTCTGCTGGGCTGAAAACAGCAGCAAAGGGAGGTGTTCTCTAAATCTCTTGGGTTCAGCATCTGTTCCTGCAGCCTTCTGCACAGAGGTCATCACATAGCAAAGTGAGCCCCCTCATTTTTTGTGTGTAATGCAAAGAATTTGAGCTTTCCATAAAGAGGAAAAGGCATTTTTGAGGGCTGCTTCCTCACAATACAGACTTCTTGAACATGATTCTTAGAAGTAATTCATCCCCAATTCATTATAGATGCACACAAGACAAGTAAACAGTAGCAACAATCTAATTTCTGTTAAAAATACATTTCCTAATGTTTTCAGTTCTGTATCTTAAAGCCAAAGTAGTGGGAATCTGGCAGCAAAATGTTATTTGGAGCTCTTGTTGCAATTCTTCTGGAAAACAGCCATTTCAAGCCAATAGCACCTATTTACCTCTTCTTGTGCTGTTCCAAAAATATTTTTGCTGATTTCAAAAAGGTTTCATTCCCTCCATTATTTTCAATGGAACTTCTCACTGTTTGGTATCAATTCTTTGCTGTTCTCCTGAGAATTGAATTAAATTGTCACTACCACAGTAATTGATTTTCTCTAAACATTTGCAAGGTTTCAAGTTTTACCTAGCATTTCAAGGAATCTACTCAGTGGTTGGTGGCCATTTGGCCTGGACTTGCTCTCAGCAGAACTGTGCTATGCTACAGTTCCCAGAGCACTCCCAGCATTTAACACACTCTTTCGTACAATAAATCACTCTTCTGATAAAAATACTGCTATTTTCTTGGACACAAAGCAGACAAAGCCATGCTTTTGGTTCAAGATGTTGTTGCAGAACTTACTGTTTTTCCAGCTTGCAAGGCACTGTTTTTTTCCTCAATACCTAGCTCAAATTTGTTTGTGAGCATTTCTCCTATTTTCTTTTCCCCGATGGTAAGAGCTCATTCAGTTCACTGTTTCACCTTAAGAAATATGTACTTCCTGCAATCTGACTGCATTTGGCCTTTTACCTCTCAGATGGAGGAGAGTGAGGAGGAATGGGGAGTTCCTCACTGCCTGACACTACGAGGTCAACACCAGTCCATCGTTGTTGCTGCAAGGTAATTCAGTGGAGACAAAGTCCACATGTGAGTTGTATTTCTCTGCAGCTGTCACAGTGGGACAGAGAGGCATCATTTTGTTTGTATTTGCACCTAAAACCATCTTCTCAAAGGTATATTCTTTCCTGAAAGCCAGTTGTTAAGAAAAAAGTGGATGGGACACAATAGAGTGGCAATTGTGCAAGCTGGAACCAAAACTAAGTAATCAGGGAGAAAAATGTAGCATCTTGTATCTGAATTTATTTATTTCAGTTTCAAATAAGCTCAGCTTGTGTCTGTTTCTTAGAGTTTGCTTTCAGCTTGTATGAGAGTGAATAAAACCTGAATTTTCATTGTTAGTTCCCGCACTGAAATGGACAAATGGACTGAGGACATCCAGATGGCAATAGACCTGGCAGAGAAAAGCAGTGGCCCTGCCCCAGAGTTACTGGCAAGCAGCCCACCTGACAATAGTAAGTAAATGCCAGAGTAGGTTTTATTCACTTTTGTCAGTATGATTGGTGGCTGCTTCTAAGCAAAGTGGTGAGAAGTGCTGGCCACAAATCAAACTGAGACATTTGAAGTTGATTTATACACATATATATGTATAGATATATTGAGATTTGTGCCATTTTAATGTTCTTGTTGAAGTTAGCAGAAAGTTTCATTGAATAGAGAAGTGACTTAAGCATAATGGTTCCAGGAACTATTTGGGCAGTGCCTGTCCTTGGAAGGTATTAAAAACACCAAAAAAGCATGGTAGTTAGCCTTTAATTCTAACACTTGCAGAAACACAAATTAAATATATAAAATATAATAATCTATTTGAAGTCTGCACAAAACTATTTCTAAAATGGTGTTTTTAAATTAGTTCACAATACTGCGGACAGAATTGATTTGTTTAATTTTTCCAATTATATATGTTGTTGCATAGAGGAAGAAAGATGCTTTTTCCCTGCATTTCATAGAGTCTCCTGATGAAACTACTGTAGACCAGGAATCTGAGGACGACCTCAGTGCATCCCGCACCTCACTCGAACGTCAGTCACCCCACCGTGGCAACACTACGGTGCACGTCTGCTGGCACAGAAATACCAGTGTTTCAATGATCGACTTTAGTATTGCTGTGGAGGTATCTGCCTCAGAACCACCTGAACTGCAGCTCCAGACTCGCTTTTCAATGACAATTTCCTTTTTGCTCCTCCTTTAACAAGTACACTGTTCCCTTGTCTCCTCCTGGGAAGTTCCAGGCACGGTTATTAACCTGCCTCCTGTATTCCCAAACCATGGCATGAACCGTCACTCAGGCAGCACAGATCTGCTCCTGTAGTGCACCTGTGTACAATCAGTTAGAGAAGTAATTTTCATAGAAGCAACTGTCAAAAAAAAAAGCTGATGGCCTTCAGAATGTACAGCAGTTCAAACTGTCTTAATGCTTTCAGTTACAGAGGCATTAAGTCATTGCTCGAGCGGAAAGGATATTGTCTTTAGCTGCTGCAGCCAGAGTTTCAATTATGTGTATTATTACTAACTTACTTTCTTTACCTAGCCATCTTTTCTGGAACCTTGTCTCATTGCTCAGTCTCATCTGCTTTTTCTTTATTTGCATTTTCCACCTCAAAATAAACCCCTTTTTTTACCACTCTGATCACAGCTAAGCCAATTTGATACACATTCGTTAATTCTGTACTCGACAGCCAAGGTGCAGACATTGTCTTTTCAAAGATTGAAATGAAAGATTTCTAGCTCAGTGTAGGTTTTAGGATGAAGTAGTAAGCCTGCTGAGGTGTTCCCCCTTCACCGAAGAGAGTCCAAGGAGCTCTGTGTACTTTATCATGGCCCTCAGCAAATGGGAATTTATGCTCTATAAAAATGGAAGAAGGAGTCTTAAAGCTGAGTGGATCTGCACTCACATGGCAGCCCTCAAACATTAGGCCACCATTGCTCTAGAGAAGAGATACTGATGCAGAACACAGTGATGTAAGGACAAACATATCCACAGTTTGTGTAACTGCCTCTGTTTTTAAACAGGAGTGAGTTTGTTGCTGAAGTATGACAAAATATTCATGCTAAAAAATGCTGACAGTAGAGCCTCATTTCTGTCTCACGTAGGTGGGATTTTCCATTCTTCCTATCCTTATATCCTGCAAGGGAGGAATAGTTCAGCACAGGACAAGGTCTCATATTTTTCCCTAAAGCCAGAGGCCTTATTATAAACCGATCTAGAACTTATACCAGTGACTCATTCTAATGATTAAAACATGTAGTTAGGCAAATCTAACTAGGTCTGAGATCAGTGTTCATTGTTGCTCATTTTTGTTCCTTCCCTGTGCCTCCAATGAACACAGAGCAGTGAAGACCAAGCCACCCTGGAGCCATGCGTTGTTCTGTGAAACATCTCCAGCTCCACTGCTGCTCCATGCGTGGCAGGGCCCGCTCATGCTCACCTCGTCCTGTCGGTGCCTCTCACTTCAGCATTATCGTTTATTTTCTTTGTGTCTCTCCCTCCTTTCTGTCTCTCTCGTGGTAGAAGAGCCTCTCTCTGTCAGTGACTGTTCCTCCCTACCTGCTGGACTGATCAGTGATCAGCGGCCTGTTTCCATTTCATATGTCTGCTGGTACCGAATGCAAAGCCTGTCCTTTTATGATATCCTCCAGAGTAATGAGGTAACAGAAAATTAAGGAGTACACCTGTAACTTAGGGCAGGGAGGCAGTTGTCCAGATATCAGAGAACAGGATGAGTTAAAGGAAAGGCTTTAATGCATATCCAAGGCTGGTGAAAGCAGAACTTTCTAAGAATACTTCATTTGTAGTAGCTACACCAGGAACCCCAGATTTCGACTATTAAGCTTTACAGATTAAGTTGTTAGCTTCTGCATTAGATAACAAGAATGATGTAAACAGCTACTGTGATCCAGGCAAGAGCCCTACAGTCAACAAGGAATGGGAAATCCTTCATAATTCACTGAGAACCCCCCTGTCATTTGCAAGGAACAATGATGCCTGGCTTTCTGTCTTCACTATATGAAGAGCAGTTGCTTCAACCAGCCATTAAATACACGTACTTGGTTATGGCTGTCTCCTCCTTTATGTTAAACTATCCAAAATCCAGCTAAAATTAAGGTGAACAGTCCTTGTTTTTGAAATCTTTGAAAAGTACCATGTGAAGTCCCTGGGTACAGAGACCTCAGTCTCTATCTGCAATTCTAAAGTGTGTCATAATTTTTCTTTACATCACAAACTCATGTCAGACTTTCTGTTTCCATTATATTTAAGTACCATTCTAAAAGAAGACAGTAGGATTAACAAGACTGAGGTTCAGTAACAGATTACCAAAAGCCACCTCAGTTGATAAAATAATTAGTGTAGTAGCTTTGAGTTTTTGGAAGTACCCAGCTGAAAACAAAAAAATATGTAAAGTACTGCTCAGCAGTAGAAAAATGCAGAAGAAAAGTACGTCCAGTCAATTGCTGAATTTTCATTTACAACCAGGCCACATAAAATCAGATAAAAGCAAATAATTTTTCTTACAATAACTAAGATGCAGGCACCTTTCACTGTTTTACTTGACTGCTTTTGATCTGTTTCAGAACCAATTGTCTGGAAATCTGCTAAGAAAATTCAAAAACAGCAACGGGTGGCAGAAGCTTTGGGTGGTGTTCACCAACTTCTGCATGTTCTTCTATAAATCGCACCAGGTAACCAATTGGGCAAGTGTGAGTGGCTGGAGGTGACAGTGGGGGGTTCTTTTCCAAAGAGGCAGCTGAGAGAAAAGTGGGTATCAGTCAGGGATGCTGTGGCTGGAGCAGCAGGTGCACTGGGCACAGCTGCACACACAGCCTTCACTGCCACTGGCACACAGCAGGGCTTGTTCTCACTGCTCTTGGGCCAGTTCTTTCCTGAAGCTCTCAGCAGGCACAATGCAGATCATTCTTGAAAGCACAGCAGAGCTCACCACTGCTCAGAAACTGTGGTACAACTTCAAACCAGGCTTTTATCACTACAATTAAAAATTTAATAGTGACTTACAAATTTTGTTTATCATTACTGACACTTAAGCCAAACAAGAGAACAGCGGTCAATGATTTAATCTACCTGAGCAAACATCCTACTGCAAAACTAGGGGATTTCTGTTTAGAATCTCTTGGACTCCTGAATCTGTTTGAGCAGGGCATAAGCACAAAGTAACTCAAGTTGCTACATTATGCATTGTTATAGAAATCCTAAATGATGAAAGAAGGAATTGGAGGATATTCCACACGTAAGAGAGATAAAGAAATCGTTTGCCATGTAGTAACTGCACTTCAGCAGTGACCCTGCTGGGTGGCCAGCACAGCTCTAAAGGAGTGGGAATTTGCAAGCTGAGGATGAAGCTGGGTGGTGCCCTACCAGTGGCAAACAATGGAGCATTATATTCATCAGTGTGAAAGCTGTGAAACTCCAAGATATTAGCCACCTTTCCTTCAAGGAAATACTGAGGGGATCAACCTGCAGCAGGTCCTTATGCAGAGGGTCTGTAATGATGATCAACTGAAACTACCAGACAGTTTATCTTATTGCAGTTCTGTAAATCTGGTATTTTTCTGCACATGTGTAGAAACACAGTGATCTTTAAATGAGGTTGTATCTACTTTCCATTTACTTACGTGCTCTCTTTATTTAAGGGCATTTATCTCACAGCACTTTCCATCATATCTTTTCAGGACAATCATCCTTTAGCCAGCCTTCCTTTATTGGGATATTCACTTACCCTTCCTTCTGAATCTGAAAACATTCACAAAGATTACGTGTTCAAGCTACATTTCAAATCCCACGTGTACTACTTCAGGGCTGAAAGTGAATACACCTTTGAAAGGTAAGTTTGTTTTTGAGAGAAAATTTTTGTTAAATTTCAGGAGCATTCTTTCAAAGGTTAGTAGATACAAAGTTTATTAAATAAGTTGGTTCAGTAATACAGGCAAAGTGGTTCAGCACAATGGGAGAAAGTTTTTAAAATTATGAAAGAAATTTTAACCCTGATACTGCTAAAATCAAGTGATTGGTTGTGATGATATGGAAGCAGTAATAGTAATTACTGCAAAACCTGAAATTATCCAGTCAAAATTGATCAGGCTGGCTGTGTGGGGAGCTCCATGCCTCAGCCTTCAGGAAGCATGTGAACAGATCACAGGACACCTCAGTAACTCTTCAGAATAGCTTTGCTTCCTTTAGTACAACTGCATGGAAAATCCGCACCTGAAACAAAATTCCAATTTTTATAGAAGCAGCTATTCCTACTACATATTTATGCCACTTCACCGTGTAATTTTTACACCTCCCACTGAACTTCAGGTAAGTGGAGAGTCAGGGAAAAGGCACTAATCCTCCTAATTTGTGGTTTGTCATTGTTCATACAGGGAACTAATTTAGCTCTTTTATATGAAGCATGAACATGTCAAAAATCATGATGTCTTCATCAAAGAAAGCTGCTCTTAACCTTTAGCCATGTCAGTCCAAAACTATAAACAAGGCAAATTGTGGGAAAGTGATGATAAAATAAAAACACAAAATGCCTTTATCAGTTCTAGGAAAAAGAAGCATAAATTGCAGCTAAAGTACATTTTTTTTGCTCTCAGATTAAGAATGGTTGGTCTCAATTGCTCATTGCTTGGACCACTCAGGAAAAAGATATTTGGTGTGTGCAGAGCAAGTAAAATCACTATTAACTTCACAAGTTTTGGGACCCATACCTGCTGTTTGGGACCTGCTGTCTGTTCTCTCTAAACCTCCTTACAGTTTTGGAAGTTGCCTTGAGACAGATTTAGGGGTGAAGTAGGAAGATGCTCCCGCAGGCACTAAAAGTCAAACTGTACAACCAATAGCACAGACTGTGCCTGTCAAGAAACCCTCCCCTGGGAACTGACCTTCCTTCTGTTTGTGTCTGTCCTGGTGCCTGCTCACAGGTGGATGGAAGTGATCCGAAGTGCCACCAGCTCTGCCTCTCGCGCTCGTGCTCTGAGCCACAAAGAGCCTCACGCCTATTGACGGCCGAATGAGCCGCTGGGGTGATTGTCCAGCAGCTGCTGATTTTCTAGAGGACATTTGAAACTCTTTTTCTCCCTCCAAGTTTAGGAAAACTTACACTTTGGTAAAAGAAGAGAATTGAGTATGGTTTTGCAGAAACTTTCACAATTCCTCAGCAAAACTGTTTAAGTTCTCTGAATATACAAACTAGCTTACCATCATCCCAGTGGCTGCGGTTCATTTCATGTCTTGTATTTTGTCATTCTGTGCTGTTTTTAGCTTGTGCCAGTATTAAAATATTGTCCTTATTAGAGTGCCAAATGCCAAAAGACGTTTTGTTGCCTCAAAGATTGCACCTAAAAGAACTCCCAGATGACTGAAATATGAAAACTTTCTCCTCTGAGGCAAACACTATTTTCTTCTCTTTTCATAAAAATATATTATTTTTTTTTACCATGTTAATCTGTAGACTGCTGGGCTTTTAAATGTAGATGGATTTTCACAGTATAGAATATAATTATATATACAGCAAGCAGTCTAACAGGAATGAGATAACTTTCAGATTTCATGCTTTTTCCCCCCCAGTCTTTCTACATTTAATCAGCAACGATTTACTAATTTTCTATGTTTAAGAAGGAAACAGTTGACAGCTCATTCTCATTTCCCTTTGGGGTCACAAATCCATGTGGTATAAATAAAGTATAGGGTTCTTACCTAACCATTTTTTTGGTGCAAGTTGACCAAATCATTCATCTGTTGGCTTTGAAAAGTGAGTACTACTTGCAAGACGAAAAATTTTTAAAATAATCCAGTGCAATATTATTTGGGCTGTTAATGTACTGTGAATGGTTATGTACAAGGAGAAATTAAAGGCTGTGGTGACATTCTGCTGTTTGTTTTACGAACTTGAAAGAAAACCTGTATGCTACAAGAACTGCAGCTATTTGTGATTCATTTGTAGTGTTTTGGTAACTAAATTGCTCTAAGCTGGGGGGTACTGCTGAAGCCCCGAGTTTTCATCCTGCTTGCTACACATCCCAAATTGACTTGCAGTTTATTGTTGGAATTTCAGTCTCTCCCTCTCTCCCCTGGGGCTCAGGCAGACAGAGAGTGACTCACACAACCTGCAGCAGAATTACCCATTTCGTATGCCTAACTTCAACATCAGCTGGCTCCGCATTTTGGATCAATTGGTGGCGCTGAGAAGGCTGGCAGCACTGTATCTGCAAGGCTTAGATGCTTTCCCTTGTGTTCTGAGAAACATTGTCACTAGGGTGATGTAAAACTTCCACGGGCAGAAGTTTGCTGTGCTGGTAGCACCCATCACCATTACAGGCCTTGGAGGGAGCATGGTGCTGAGCAGAGGGGGCCTGAAGGTCAGTGTGGGAAAGGAAGCTGGGCAAGTTCTATCCCTGCTTTTTCTTCATCCAGCTACTCGCTCTGTTAATGGCTTGTCTGTGTGCGATGTGTAAAATGGCTTCTTACAGCTTTGCTCACAACAAAAGGGAATAAAATACCTCACACCACCATTGTACATATGCCTGTTTCGAGCCAGTAAAGTGTTCTTTCTGTTACCCCAACCCCAGACATACCTCTGTCTGAGATGAGGATGGGCTCCAAACCCTTTAGGACAAGCAGCAGTCCTCACGGCCAAATCCAAGCACATCCTGCCAAAGGGAAACTCTTTCCAGAGCATTTCCTTCAGCTGCAGGGAGACCTTCAGCCCCCTGGGCAGGCAGAGTGCTGCAGCTGCTCTTTGCCTCAGTTGGTGCCCCTGGCTCTCCACACCAGTGCCATAACCACACCTACCCTGGAGCACTGCCTCTGGCTAAGATGTGCTGAAGGACAGACTTGGAATGTAGGTAGGAAAATCTGAAGGCCATTTTCTCAGCTGCAGGTCCCACTGCCTTGTCCATTCTGAGCCTGTCACCCTGCCCTGGAGTAACATACAGGAATTCCAGTGCTTCAGGACTGTCCAGGAATGTGAGCACTGATCTGCATAGTGAGGAGAAGAGGAAATAGCACAGCACAGGTGAACAACAACTCAGCTGCAGCCATACTGGTCTGGGAAAACAATGCTGGAAAAGCAACAGCACTCGATGTTGCTATGAGGTAAAACGCTGCAGACCTGGTCCTGCCAAAAATTATTATTCAGTGGTAAAATAGTACCTTACAAGACAGGGCCCTGCCTCTTCCCTTTAGAAGTGTTGTCTATAACAGTGAAAGACTTTTTTTTTAATGGAAATTATATTGAGGGCCATGCCCTTAATTCAGCCAAACTGAATTTTAATTTAGAACCCTGGGGCCTGTTGAATAGAATGTTCATTAACTGCTGTCTGCTGCAGTAGTTTATTCTGAGCTCTCCAAAGAAATCAAGTAACACTTTTTCTCATTAAGTTTCATTTTTACACGAGGTGAATTTGGAAAATAAGGCAAAGACCAAAATACAGTGATCTTTATTTTAACAGCAGAGACCAAGCTAAGCTGTGGGTGCAACTTTTAGAATATCCACCTAATCACCATTTTTACCTTTTTGTATTTTTCCTATAAAAAAAGCTGCACACACAAGACTTTTTTTTTATTCTCTCCTAGTGTGATTTTTTATTTCTTTTTAAAATGGAACCATTTGAACTGCTGTCACCTGTCAGCATTTTTCTAGGTGTCTATTCCCAGGGTTAACCCAAAACTGAAATGATAGTAAGAGAGTGAGATCACTTGTCATGATTCTCCTATCTTGGAAATGGGCAGAGTCCACATGTGTGAATAAAACTCAATGTACTAGAAAGCTCTAATGTAGAACCACTTATTTTTAATCCTGATTCACATCACAGCACTGCCTGCTCAGCCCAGCAGGGCCTGCAGAGAGGGAGGGTCACTGTGTGCCAGGTCAGGAGCTATCACTAAACACATCTCTCTCAGCTGCAGGCAAACCTCAGATGGGGCACTCCAGGAGATTTGCTGCTGGTGTTGTTATTACTCACCATGAAATAGCTGCCAGTTTCCAATAATGGACAAATAAAAACAAAACAGGGATTTCATTGCCTCAGGAGGTAGCTCCACAGGCAAAAGGATCAAAAAAGCCTGGACTCCTGTGGTTTTTTCAACAAGATTAAGCATCTCCACCATTTATCTGCTGTCTAATTTAACCTCTGTTAAGATGTGTTTGATAATATACCTCAAACCTACCTCTTTTCAGAACATTTTATTTGAACAACACTGACACCTTAATGCCTTTGTAAATTCAGCTGAAACCAGACAAAAATGACAGACTGAAAGACAAGTCAGCAGGTAGGGGAAAACATGCTGTGATTGCAGAAATCTTGATGAAAGTCTCTGACTAAGGAGGAAGAAAAATTTGTTTTAGAGACAAAATCAGGTGTAATAGCCTGCCATTCCATCAGCCAAGAAAGAGGATCAAGAAAGACCTGAAAAGCCCAATCTTGCCCATTCTTTCTTTCTATACAGGACCAATTACGTGGTCTTAGCCCTCAAAAGCACAGTTACCTATGTGCAGGCAGATGCACAACTCCAGCTGCTACAGCACAGGGACACTGCCCGTGCCCTGGGGCACAGGAACGCTGGTAGGGGACAAAATAATTGGCAATGTGCCACACATACAGGTTTTAGCAGCAGAAAATAGTAATGAAGTACAACTGCTGGAGTGCAGCTGTCACAGAGTTTGTCACCAGGTAAAGGTGCAATCCATGTAGTTTGTTGTGAGCACTTAATCAGTTTCACTGGGCTGGCAGGATGGAGGCTGCAAGGTGGGTTTTAACTCACTGCCATCTGCAAGTGCTACAAATTCTGATTGCCATAAAAAAACCCAACACTGTTTAATGACCTTTCTGCATATCATTGCTGACACATGGGCAATAACTGCTCTGGAAGCCCACAGAGCGTCCCCTCGAGGGAAGGGGCCCTGAATCTCATCTCACTGACCACTCAGGTGGCAACATTTCATGAAACTTTTCCTTCTTTATTTCTAGGTCACGTAGTTTACAAGGAGGTTTACTGTGTTGGTGTAGAGTGACAAAACTAAAATTGAAATACACGGTTATAAACAGGGAGCAGTGTTACAGAAAACAAGACACACACGTTCATGGTCCTCTGTAATCATGCATTAGAGGTGGCAGGAAGCCCTTGCATACAATTTGTCCATGGCATGTGCTCAGTGCAGTTCCCAGCACATCTGCACAGCACAGCTAAAAACAGGAAACACATTTGTGCTATACCTTCAGCTCCTCCCCAGCAGCCTACAAAACCGATTTGGAATTGTCCTGATCTTTGCATCACACCTGTTCTTATCAGCACTCTGGATAACCTTCCAATGGTGACAGTTTAAAGGGAAAACATATTTCCTTTAAAGTCAGGTTAGTGTAAAACTCCTACAAACTGGTACCACACAGTTTAAAAAGTAACACAGAATGTCACAGAAAGTAGTGAGACCTAAAGAAGACATTGCCCAACTACATTAAAAGCACATTAAGAGGCAGGTGATGGGGTGCCACCCTGCAGGAGGATGGGAACTCACACTGAGCCAGCTGCTTTGCAGTGAGGTGCCAACACACCCAGCCTCACCTTCCCTCTCCACCTGCCCCTCTTGCACAGCAGGGGCAGAACACCCCAGTTAGGGCATTCCACAAAGATCAGTTCATCTTCTGTTCCCACAAGCTCACACAGAGTGATGGAGCTGCAAAGGAACCATGGCACTGCAGAGTGAAGTCACTGCTTTGTCACTACACAGAAGTGTTCTGTGCCCTAGCACATCATCCTTCAGTAAACTGCACAGCAACCACAAAGTGCAACTGCAGAGAAAATTAAGGTAAAAAAATAGATCTGAGAGTTATAAAAAAGCAAGCCTTCAGTTCAAATAACTGATTTTATTGTTTTTAAACAGTGAGTTTATTTACTGCCTAATCATGAAATCCCTGACAAATAAGCAGTTCTACTAATTTAAGGGTTTGCATAAATAGGGATAGCTTGTCATTTAGTATAGTCAAGACTGAGAGAAGTACTACCTGCACAGAAAAATCATCAGTGCAACATCGTAACACAGACATGTTTTAAGCATGAAAAAAACCTCTCAAAAATATCAATACACTTCCTCTGAGAAACTGAGGTGGTGCTTCTTTCAAATGAAGCTCCTCTTCTGTTATCAATATAGACCTGATTTTTAAAGCATCAATACTTTTTAATAGCAAATGATTGTACTTCTACATTCAAGATACAGCACACTTTTTTTCAGTGAATCTCAATTTAAGATAGTCTATATTTAAATAATCTGTATATTACATATAAAAATACACATCTCTACCATAAATGAGGTCTTGTCTTCTTCTAAATGCCCAAGCCTTTTGGCCACCTGCCCTCACCACAAGTCTTACTCATCTTAAGCTCTGACACATCAAGCAAATTCTTCTACTCAGAGAAGTACTTCCTCAACATACAGTCCTGGAACACAATTAAAATGCAACTCAAAACACATATATATAACTTTTCAAATGAGTGTTCAAAGAGTGTAGCTAAGAATTTAATTCAACTTGCTGATTGATAAATTCTTGACATTCAAGCCAGCAGCATAAGTTTCAACTTCCCCACTAAGTCTCAGAGTTCTGTGCATCTCCAATTAAGCTCACTTTAATTTCCAGTCCTTACATTAACAGATGACTAGGGAACAGCTTACACTGATCAATTTACATTTCCAGTGCAAACACACCTGTTGATTTCCTTGTGCAGTCACAGCACAGGGATCTATTGAAGGCTGAATGCTCTCATATTGAGACATCAACAGGTAAATTTCCATTGCACTGCATTCTGATGCCCATTTCACAAAAGCAGTGCTAAATTTGTTTCCTCAAAAGTGAGCCTATCCATAACACTTGAGAGCACAGTAAACAACATAATTAAAACTATTAATCTAAGTGGAGTTGTAAAACATTGCTCAGACTTTAGCATTGTTCAATTTATTTTAAATTTCCTTAGCCATAAAGGAAACCCGTTACCTCATTAGGTTGGCAAATGAGTAATGCCTGAAAGCATGGCCTCAAGATGAACACACACCCACATTTCTTCCAACTTTTGTTCCAACCTGGGCAGAAGTTTACTAGCTCTGTTAGCAAGACAGTGTCCTCTTACTGTTAAATTCTTAAATTAATAAATTAAGGCTATTAATATGCATAGACTAAGGGCTACCATGGTGATAGAAGTCCTGGAAGGAGACCTCACCAGCTTCCACAATGGTTAGAGTACCTGGGTTTCTTGTACCAAGCAAGGCAGATATGCCTGTATTTTAAATGTTAAGCCTTTCTGTTCCAAAGCTTCCATCCATATTTTTTTAAAAAAGTAAATATGTTAAGTTACTTCACAGTCATGCAAAGCATAAAGTCATCAATTTCCTCATTAAAAGAAGGCAAAAATGCTCTCTTAGCTACTGGAATAAGATGAACCTGAATATAGTCTTGGTGAAACCAACCAAGGTGAACCTCAGAGTAATACTGTGGGGGAAAAAAAAATATCAGCTACCTAATCAACTGTGCATACAACTAATGGACTAGTATTACTGTTTCCAACATCTATCACACCTGAAGTCTGCTATCTAGAAGCCCTCACAGGAATAGTGGAAATCTTAAAATTCCAAATTTCAAGAAGTAACTCTTCTCTGGAGAGGCAAGCAGCAGGACCCAGCACACAGCACTTGGGCTGTTTCTCAGTCTCTCTGTCCAACATCTATCCATTCTGGTAAAGACATGCACAGAGCTAGGCAGCAAGACCAAACAGTGAATCTATGGATGATTTCTCTTTTATGCCAAAAGACATTAGTTTTAATGATAAAAATAGGCATGATAAAGAAATACTTGCCACTGTCTCAGAATCTACACCTTAAGGAGATATTTCAGTATAAATGAAGGGAATAAACATGTTTCACTTAAACATGTTCAGGTGAAAAAAAAACAAACCTGTGTCTGAATTTCACAAGCTTCACAAATATCTGTTACTAAAACTGAACTACTTCAGAATTTGCATTGGCACAGTTTGAAACTGAAGATATGAAAGAACTCATTCTCTAGGAAAAACAATAATTTAAATTTAAAGCTTTGAGAGACCAGGTGTATGAAATTTAAAACAACTAGAAGTAGTACCATAAACAGAAAGTGATGCTCAGAATATAAGTAAAAAGAAAGAAATGTTAGAGAAACAGAATAAAATTGTGTCTGTGCTGAGGTACAAATAGAAGGTTCTATAATACAGGATTAACTCTTTCAATGGCAAATACTTCACATACAAAAATCTAGCCGAGATTCACTTACCACATAATTCAAACTTTACATGTAATAAAGGCAAGGCAATACTCAGTTATGGCCTGTCAAATGTTTACCTCACTAACATTATCTACAAAAGCACTTTACCATTTTGTACACAGTGATTCCTTATGCACACTGAAAGGCTTTCTTTTAAAAAAGACATTATATACATATCTGTACACAATTCCAACAACCATGCTCCATCTCTCAGTGGAATTCTTAAAGCAAGATACCTGAGGTTTCTCAATATCTTCAATTTCTCTATCACAAACCTAAATATACATTTCAGATTTTACAAAAGGACACCTCCCTGGAATATGTGAATTATAATTTTAAAAAATTATAGCTTTAAGGAGCTGAAAAAGACTGCCTCCATCCAAGAGACTTCATTTTCACTCTTAGAACGTCCTTCCTCCCAAGGACTTTCCAGAGACTGAGAGGCAGAACAGCATTAGGGTGCACGCCTTCAGTGCAGACACCATGGCATCTCTGCTGTCTTGGGAAAGCCAGGAAGGAAGAGCATGTCAGTAGGATGAAGAACTTCCTCCAGCTAGGGAATATCTGAAGAGGAAAAGAAACAGTTACTGTTGCAACTTTTAGAAAGGCATTCTACAAGAAGCAGCAATGAGGTGATTCCATTTTATGCTGTTGAAGTTCTGGCCTTTTTCCTTGCACAATGGCACTCACCACCACCACCACACGTTCAAGGAAGAGCCTTGGAACCAAACAATCCTGATAGAGTATCACTGCTTTCCTAACAAACAGCAACAGCCTGTGCTCAAATGTGTTACTGAGCAGCACTTAATGATGGAAGAACATTCAGTGACTCCAACTTCCCTACTCTGCAAGCTTACATCAAATCTTTTCAAAATATTACTGGGCCAGGACAACTCTATCTCTTGATCTAAGCAGATTCTTAAATCATCCAAAGAAATTTAAGTACACCTTTTAATAACAGTTAACAATTTAAGTTTCCAGTAAACTTCACCAAACATCCAAAATCAAAACTGGAGGGGGAAGGTAACCGGATTCACACACATTACAGGGCAGCTATTCTGAGGGTCCCAGTTATTTTATTCAGACAAGCTTACAAAATCCAGTTCTAACCAATCATAAGGGGGAGTGAAAATGTAATCAGAAACTTGTTGTTGAAAACCTACCTTCAGGAATTAGCTATCAAATTGAGAGGGTATTATACTGAATGACCTAATGATGTAATAGAGCATACTTTTTGCAGCACTCAAACAAGAAGGAATCATTTTTTCAGAATTTGACTAGCCTCAAGAAACAGGTTTATCCCCAGGGGAAACCTACTAAGCTATGGAATGATTCAAGCTCATTTTTAGTGGGACTTCTTGCTATTCATTCTTTCACTCCCTTTCTGGAGTCATTATCCCATACTAGCTGGAATACAATCCCTGAAAAATAGAGAAAGTTCACCCAGATGTGATCCACTGACAAACATTCTCTATGAATAATTTTTTCTCTCCTAGAAAGAGAATAGAGTGCTTGCCTTCACTGCTCTAAGACATTATGACCAAGAAAAACAGTAACAGTCCAAGGAAGCAGAACAGAAGGAAAGCAATGCTAAACAGGTATATAAAGGGTTCTGAAATCTTTCTCACAGGACAAAAATTATGAATGTTGTTGTTGTGACAGAACAAGTAAGATGACTCCCAGCATCCCCAAAAATGCCCATGTCTTGGCACTGTCTCCACATGGCCATTTTCAGCCTCAACTGCAGCATCAAGTCTTTGAGGTTTCCGGTTCCAGGAAGATCCTGTACCAGACTGATAAAAATACGACACTGAAATATTAGCTGATGAAAGACTGGATTCAATTTTGGAACCCCTAATGGAAACAACCGAGATGGAAGCTCCAGCAACTCTTTCAATTCTGCCAGGACCAAATGAGACAGGACAGGACATCTGGCATTGGAAGTAACCTTTCAGCACTAAAGATGCTGACTGGGCTTCATTCTTAACAGCCCATAAAGCAACAAACATGATTGCTTGCAAGTTTCTTGGCATTGGTTTTTACTGAAGGAGAAAGTGTCAGCCTGGAAATCCTGTGCTTCAACCTCAAAGCTGTGAATTCCTAAACTTTACCAAGCTGTGGTTAGAGACAGTGTAAGGAAGACACTTGCTCCGGGTGATCTTTTTCCACATAGTGGTCCATGATTAATCATTGACATGAGTTTTTTCTAGTACCAAGCAATCCAATCTAGCTGCTGTGAATTTCACAGCAGCTGTGGGCTCCTAGATTCAATGTTACATTTATAGCCTCTTCCAGCAGCAATTCTGACATTTATACCTCTTACCTTTTCTTGTGCAGCATTTAAAGGAACAGAAAATTGATTATTTGTTCCTAACAAATTCCTAAGGAAGGCAGTTTGAAAATCTCATTAAATTTGGCCTTTTGAAGTAAGACCAAATACTGGTTTTGGAGGTGTCACCCAAAGGCCATTACAGACTGTCTTGAATGAACAAGGAACCACTGACCATGTGAGTGAGGGAAATACAGACCAACTGAACAGTCAATTTCTCCATGTGGGTAAAAGAACCTAAGAGTGACACAGAGTGCTCTCTGCAACACACACCCAGAAACCAAGGAAGTGTGTATCCTTTACATGAACTGCAAAGGGAAAAGCCTGTCCAGTCTCATTTGACACACAATATGCACACCAACAGGATGAACATGCATATGTGCTATCACCCAAAGCAAGAAATCAGAACTGCTGACACAATTAGGTGTTTTTCCAGTAAGCAAACACAACTGCACAAACGGCAGGCACAAGTGGTTTTCTTCCCCATTAGAAACAAAAATTAATTCTTCAATTCAACATAAGCCAAATATTTACAGAATCAGATTTGCAGTTTTCTGTAAGCCATACTGCAACAGTTTAATTACCTCTGAATCCTCTGCACAAGGTGTGACACCATGGTATCTGCAATGCCTGGACAAGCCTCTTCAGCTAAATAAACTGCCTTCCTCAGCTCTTCTATGGAATCTGTGTTACCACCACACACCTCACTCTTCTCTTTCAACTGAAAGGGAAGCAGGAAGAAATATAATAATGAGATATTAAGAAGTATTTCCATACACAATATAATGCAGAAACTTGTTAAGAAGTGACCATCAGTGTTCACAATGTCAGCATTTGACTTTCATCATACACCCTCACATACTGAAGACTTTTTTTAAGCAGAAGTTTGTCTTTACTTATCAGGATGTCATTCATCTTCACACATCCTTTTCAGCATGCTCACAGTCAAAAATGACAACAAAGTATCCCAAGGGAAAAAAGCAGTATTTACCCCTAGCTGTTAGTTACAAGATGTGCTTCCTATACTTTAGTATCCATACTTGCACACCTATAGTTTATACACATACACTGCAGTCATTTTATCAACTTTTTAAATAATGGCATCTTCATAAATTCTTCTCTTATACTTCATATATTCTTTTTCAAAGTTGTTTTTAAGTATTTGGGGGGAGAGTATAAAAAATATAAAATTCAGAATAGGAACAAAAACCAGTTTTCAACACTGAAATTCAAAAGTGAAATTCTTGATGATCTGGTCCACAACAGTATCTTGGAACAGATCTTGAGCTTGAAATTTGTAATAAGACAAATACATAAAGCAGTGTCAAAAATAGAATGCTTCAACCCAAATATTTACACACCTTTTACTTGTCATGTTCATTGCTTCAGGCCAGCATGGCTGATGTTACTACCATGCATATCAAGTATTGTTAGAAGCAAAATACAGATCTCAGAAGCAGACATACCAAGCTAAAACTTAACACAGCAAGTTCAAAATGGGTAGTAGCAATCTCAGGTATCATTCATAATACTTTCCATTTCTTTTTCAGATAAACCCTGGAATTGTTAAGTTTTAAAGCTATAACTTACCTCTGCAAATAAAGGGGATATAATTGTAGACAGACATTGGGATAGAGGCCTCTTTGGGATATCCTTTTCCTTTAAAGAAAAAAAAAATCTGACCAATTTTATTTTTGAAAAAAAGCATCCTCATTGTATGCTAATTAAAGACAAAATGTAGTTCCAACATGCTACACTTTATGAAAGCTCTGTTTCCATATATGGAAAATGTTCTACAACATACTATTCCAAAGCACTGTGGAAAATAAAGGCTGAATTAAAATTTGAGACTGCAGCACCTCAAATACATGCAAGCTCAAAATTAGAAGGGAAAAAAAAACCCAAACCACAAACCAAAACTACCAAACTCCCACAATTCTACTAAGCATTAACTAAGTCATAAATGTGTTGATATTTACTAGGTTCATCCTGGATGATACAATATTTTTCTTCTATTTCTCCAGAATTTTCAGAGCCAGCAAAGCAACAACCTGCTGTGGCCACACAGGTTGCAGAAAATACAATGGAGCAATTCCTAAACATTCTTTATTCTAGGTTGTTTGGGTTTGGAAATATTTTTTTTTTTTTTGACACAGGCACATTTTGTTCTTTGTTACATTGTTCTCTTTTTCCTTAAAAGACCAAAATGCCTTCTCTAAAACTCTGAGCTAGATTTGCACTGCACTGGTTTTAGTTTACTATACAGAATGAGATTTTAAAAATACAATATTGCCTGGTCTTCCTCCAGTGGTTATATTTCAAACTAGAGAAATATTTTGGTATGTATTTTGTCAACTACAAAAAAAGACACATTAAAAGAATGCTCGAACTTCAAGACTTACTCAGAAAGTTTTGTGAAAGACAACTGTAGAAAACACATTTTTAGCAAAAGTACTGGAAGTTTCACAATATAAATGCTTTTAAAGGCATAAAATAAAATCACCCCACTAAATTATTAAAGCAGAATTATCTCCTTGTATTATGAAGTCAATATTTTGAGCACCTTATTTCTTTGCAACTCCAAAGGCTGGGCTGCTCCATTCTCTAGATTCTTGGGGTCTTTTTCTCTTATTGTAAAGATCCACTCTTCTGTGTCACTCCCACCTGAAGCCTGACCATCTGCTTCACTTCAAGGGAAAGGAAAAAAAAAATCAATTTTCATTACCTACACCTTACTGCTGATGTTCATTAAATATACACACTAAATATAAAAACTCAGTAAAGACCAAGATCAGGATTCTATTGTGCAGGCCATTACATATAAAGACAAGTATGAAAATTAAGGTAACTTTTTTTTTTTGGGTAAATTAAAAATTTAAACCAAGATGCTCCACCAGATTTAAGGAAGTGAAGCATTACAGAGTGAAAACGTTTTCCCAAGTCATATAAACAAGTTACATGAAGTGTTTTATTGCTATCTGAAAACTGGCTTTAGCAGAGTACCTCAACTCATTAGGAAAAGGGGATGAAATTAGAAAACTGAATTCACTTTTCTTGCCTAGAAAAATAGCTAAGACATTGGAACTGTGGTCACTGGAAGGCATGAAGTCATTAATACTGTAAAGAAATAGCTGTAATGTCACCCAAGAAATAACCTGATGCTTGCCATTAGCATGCAGCTTGGAATTGCAGAGAATAGTTGTGTTTCCTTTACTATGAGGTATTTAATCCATTTGTGAATAAGTTGTGGCAACCTCTTCACCTGAATCTCATTTGCACGGTGTTTCTTGGCTGTGCAGCTTGAGACCTGGGCTCCTGTCTAGGAAGAACCCTGGACCCTACATAAAAAGAAGGCAGCATAGAATATGGGCCAGGAGAGATTTTCCTCAGTGACTGTTACTTGCACAAAATCCCTGCCAATACTAAAATTGAGACTGCAAGGCCACTAAGTTGAAAAGCTGCAAATAACTGAATACAGCAATACATGTGCTAAAAATAACTCCTTGGCTCCTAAAGGACGATATTTTATAGACTCCTCAAACTCACGTGTCCGAGTCATCAGAACTGGAGTCGTCATGGCTTTGCTCAGACTTCCATCTCTTATGCCTGTCAATGAGGTCAGCCAAGTAAGATGTTTTCTTGGAGTTTCGTAAAATGAACTTGTGTTTTAGAAGCTCTTTTGCAGTAGGTCTCTTAAAAGAAAAAAAGAGAGAGTTGGGGTTTTTTTACTATGTTTAAGTGTTGAGTGACTCACTACAAAAACAAATCCAGAGTTTAGTCTTGATACAAATGAGATTTTAAATATATACAGTAACTAAAAATATACCTGTCACTTATGTCACACCATATTAGAGAAGCTGAATGACACTTACTCATGCAATCCATGTAAAGCAGTCAAGTTCTCTACTACACACTGACAAACATGAAACTCACAAAGCTTGGGTCCTTGTTTAAGCAGGCCTCGACAAATTCTTTGAGGGATTTACTGAAGTTTCCTTCCAGCGTTGGTGGATTGTTCTTAGGAATGAGGAACAAAACTTTCATTGGATGTAATTCTGAATGAGGTGGCTCTCCTTTTGCAAGTTCTATGGCTGTTATTCCTAATGACCAGATATCTGCCTGTAAGAAAGAATGCTTTTAAGATGAGGTTGGAGAAAGAGAAGAAAAGAAAGTGTTGGCTTGCTGCTCTGGTTTAACCAGCAACTCACATCTGCTTGCTCACACCGTCCCCTGGTGGAATGGGGGAGGAAGAGAATTTGAAGGGTAACGGGAGAAAACTTGTGGGTTATGAACAGTTTAATAATTGAAATAAAATAACAATAATAATAAACTACAATGGAAAAGAAAATAAAGAGAGAGAACTAACACCCAAGAAAGGCAAGTGACGTAAGTGGAAAGAGCTGTTCTCCACCAACAGAAAGATGCTCAGCCAGTCCCTGAGCAGCAGGGACTTCCCCCTGGTTTCATTGCTGAGCATGCGGCCACATGGTGAGGAATATCCCTCTGGTCAGCCGGGATCATCTGTCCTGGCTGAGTCCTCTCCCAATTCCCTGTGCACCCCCAGCCTGCCCAGTGGTGGGTGAAAAGCAGGAGAGGCCTTGACTCTGTGCAAGGACTGTTCAGCAATCAGGAAAACATCCCTGAGCTGTCAGCACTTGCAGCATACACCCAAAACACAGCCACAAACAAGATACTGTGAAGAAATTAATTTTACCCCAGTCACAACCATCACACTTGTAAAGGTAGATTTTCAAGCTTTACTGTAAATAACTTCCTGTGCAAATTGGTTTTGTTACCATTGTTTTATGTGATTAGCCTCATAGCCCAAGTAAACAGAGCTTCTTGGTTGTCTCCACTCTTCTGTATAAAAGTTATACTAAGCAGAGTTTAAATTTTTTTGAAATCAATACTACTATACCAAAAAGCAATGGCAGAGTTGTTATAAACCATCATTTTATCTACCATATTCAAGCACACTCTGTAAATATGGGGTAAGTCTAAAATATTTACATAAAGTGTTTTAACTTGCACAAGATTTTTCCTCAACATAAATTAGCTAGTACAACCGTCAGAAGTTTAATACATTAGAATATAACTTCCCTGGAGCTCAACACTGGTTTTATTTATCATTCTTATTCACAGACTAGAGAAATGCAGTCTTGTACAGTAATATTCAGCTTTTTGGTCCAAGTAGCCTCTAAAAGTTTTCACCATCAAAATGTGCTACTCTTTCTAGGGAATGCTGTCTCCCTTGACACAAATCTTATTGCAAATCTGCCTGAAGTAATGTGAAGCAATGCATTGTAATTCTCTTAGGTTTTGCTGAAATCACAGACCCAAAAGTCAAGAGAATGGATCATAAACCTGTCAGAAAGGTAAAATAAAAAAATTTTCACAGAAATGTCTGTTCCAAGTACAAGATACCAATTAAAATATTTATGTTTGGTTTTTTCCTGTTTCTTTTTAAGTGAAAGCAGAACAAAGACTTATTCTCAGGAAAACAGGAAAGATCTGACATCTGACATAAGCTGTCTGGTTTTACTCCCAAACAGAGCAGTTGGAATTTTGATATGCTGTAAACAAAACTATTTCCAGGTACTGGACAGAGCAGAGATTTCATTCATCACTGCTGCCTTTACAAAGTACCCCTGAACCCCACCTGTGTCACCCCTGTGGATTCTCAGGGTTATCCCTGACAGACTTGTACACATCCATTCCACTATCACAGCCACAGTGCCTGGCCCAAAACAAGCTCCTCCTTCCTTGTTCAGACAGTATCCTACTGTTAAGAGCTTAGTTACTTAATTTTGCAAGTAAGAATGGAAAAAAAAAAAAAACACAGAGTCAATTAGCATACCATTGAATTTATGAAATGCCATTTTGTTAGCCCATGTTACAGAACAGTTCCTGAGCACAAAGAATTACATAAGCACATGAGCCCTGAGTTTCATTTATCTTAATAATAAGAGCATTATCAGCTAAGCTCTCCTCAAGCCTAATTATGAGTAACTTCCCTCTAGCAGGAAAGCTTTTCCTGGTTACAAAAGAAAAATGTCACCTGTGAAGATGAGTCTTCATGATAACAACTGAGTATTATTATTTCCAATTTATTCAGAATTTCAGTTTCTCAAGAGTGAAGTGTTAAAGCCACATAAATGGATACTTTTCCTCTTCCAGACTTTCAGTCACAGGTGGAGAATGTGTATATGAAGTATAAACACCAAATTTACATGTGTTTGAGTGCACAGACTTCCACCTGCACACACATATATGTATATAAATACTTCCTTTGTTCTCATGTACTTATAACTCTACTGCTAGTGACCTTCCTCTACAAAATGAACAAAAAAGTGCAACAAACCATGGCTGGTATAGTCATGCACACTAGACTCTTTGAAGTCCCAGATGGGTTTTGGAAACCCATCATCAAAAATAACTAACCCCATATTCCTCTGGAACCATATCCTCCCCTTTCACAGATAGGAAAGGAAGTACCAATTGCACATGTACCCAATTAGGCATTTCTGGGATGGACTTGACTGTGACAGTGAAACCCCAGAACAAGCACAAATAGTTCTCCAAATGGAGAGGGATAAGCATGACCTCAGGATGTGGTGACAGTCCATTCACATGTTGCAATTTTTAAAGTTTCAAATCTTGAACAGAAATTCTTCTTCCAAGTTCAGATGACAGTCACCAACTCACTGGTAACTACTATTTACTGCAATACTGCCATAAGCCTTTCCTCTTCTAATCTAATGAGTAAAATTCAGTCTGGCTTTGAAGTTCTTGTAATTCAAAGAAACAGGCTATGTGCAAAAGAAAGACACTTTCAAATTAAATATCTACTTTTTACAGTACAAGTTTTACAGTAGAAAGAACAGAGAACTAGATATATGAAAATGAAGCATGTTAAGAAAACATGTTTTCAGATAAGACAGGAATCAAAACAGGAAGCAGAAGCACTGGCAAAACCTAGAGCCCTTTCAAGCTTTTATTGGGAATCCTCATCAAGTATCCAAGACTCTTATGTCCATATGACATTGCAGACTGAAACAGCCAGAATGGAAAACGTAAGAGCTGAATCATACTTTGTCCAAGTGATGGTCACTCCCAGGAGCCAAACCTCAAAAAAACAAAAAGCCCAACCCCAACCAACCAAAAACAAAACAAATAAACTAACTAAAAATCCCCCACAAAAACACACAAAGGGAAAAAACAACTACCACCATTCAAAAAATGTTTACTCAACTTTAAATTGGGATTTGGGGGTTATTTAAGCTTCTATAGGTTCCACAGTGTTTTGCTTGTTATAGCCTCTTTACAGAAAGATATCAAATAGGGAATTAAGCAATAGTACAGCCTAGACCAGAATCAGCCTTGGCAAATGGAAAGAAACATCCCAACCTGTCCCATTGCATGGAGATACAACCAATCAACAAATCCCTAAAGGGAAATCAGAGGAGATGGGCAAGGAAGATGAGCTCAGGGAAGAACATAATGAAATACTGATTATTGTAATAAAGACAGTTTATCTTAACACAAATTGGGCTTGAGGGTGACCTTTGTTTCAGACCTACAGCTGCAGCAGTGGGCTGGGCAAAGATACATGGGTGCCTTTCCTGATACATGAGGGTCCTGCTGAGCTAGCCAGGCCGTGTGGGGCAGGGAGAAGGCAGGGGCAGCAAAGAGCTGTAGATGTACCTCAAACCAACAGAAGCATAAAAAACAAGTAACCAACACAAAGAACTTTGAAAAAAAGCAATAGGCTTGAAGTGGCTCTAGTGGGCATATTCCTTCCTGGCAAGTAGGGACACACAGTGCCATACTGGTGAGAATACAGAGAACAGTCATGGAATCACATTTCTATTGTGACCCAGCTATGTATTACAATTGGTTTTTTGTGCTTGTCTTGAGATTTCAGTATGCTGATGTGCCACTCTCCTAGATCAAAATCCTGTATATAGATAAATTTGGTACTTAATATCAACACCTCCCAAATGGCAAATCTGAAAGAACACGGTCAGAGCAGCACATTTTGCCAGAGATGAGTAACAGCCCTTTCAAACAACACTTTCACATCCACCAAATCCATATTCTTCAACTGTGTTGCTGGCTATTTTTTTTTTCTAAAAGCAAGAGGAAGAATATTAACATTATGAATATATTCGCACTCTTCTACTTTTTCTAAATATCTGCACTCTTCTACTTTTAAAACAGCCAAAAATACTCATCGATAGAGTGGGAAAAAAAGGTGATGAGATGCACTCGTGAGTACTGTATCATTTCTTGCCATCTGGATTGTCTTAATAAACTAGAAAACGTAAACTTTAGATACAAATTAGGAAACCTTTCCTCACCAACAGCTTTTAGCTGCTAGGTGTCATCTGAACACATCCTCATGTAGACACAGCCAAAGTTATTAGCTGCATTCTGAAGACCAACCTATGCAATTTGATTCAGAAAAAGGAAGGAACTTTAGTAATGCATTGAAGTAGCTCACCTTTGAATCATATGCTGATTGCTTTATTACTTCAGGTGCCATCCAAAATGGTGTTCCCACAAAGGTATTTCTCTTTATCTGTGTATCTGTTAGCTGCCCAGCTACTCCAAAATCTGCCAGTTTTACTTCCCCTTGTTCTGACAGCAATACATTAGCAGCTGGAATAAAGAAGAAGAAATACCTGAAATGAAGATATTTGATACCATTTGACAATGTAAGGGTGCTCATACAGGTTTGCATGAGTTCTTCTGATATTCTTTCATCACAAATAAAACAATTTACCTTTAATATCTCTGTGGATTTTCTTTTCCGAATGCAAGTAATCAAGTCCTTTGAGTATCTCCCTCAATATTGTAGCAATCTGAGTTTCATCAAGTGAGCCAGGCTCTAACTAGGAGATGCAAGAAATGTTTAAATATGTATAAAAAAAGGACAAACAGAGAACAAAAATAACACTGTGACTATAAAAAGAAACGACTCCTTCTGTCAGCCCTCAAAACTTCCAATTTTCTAACTTCATAATGGGAGACAAAATACTCTTTTTTAAAACACATAGTTCTAAACTAAATGGCTTAATGAACAACAGGCAAAGAAATAATTTATTTTAAATATTATGTAAAATTTGTTAAAGGTGCCATAAAGACAGAGCCTCGAGTTTTTGCTTTGTGGTCAGATATACTATGACATTGAAAAGCATCTGATTGTTAACATTACACTGAACTTAGATGTCCAACTCCACAGACCCTATGTGGACCCAAATCTCAAAGCCTGAGCAAGAAGCTAAGACATTCAAGGTACTACATCCATCAGTCTGTGACTACATACTGCACTGGACTTTGAGAAACGCTCTAAAACTCAATTCAAAATGACAGGCTGAAAGAATATTACCTTTAAAACATTAACTTTTTTCAAGTAATACTGGAAATATAAATCTGCTAATTGTTAAAAGATTCCAAGTAATTTTTCTTATGAGAGGAATCAGTAACATTACATGATCCCAAAGTACTTTACATGTCATATGAATTCTAAAAGTGAGAATAACAGAGGAAAGGCCACTACCCAGAGAGACAATAAGGGCATCTTAAACCCTGTCCTTAAACAATAAGGGCATCTCCAGGGAGACACTGAAACTTTGTGTCCAACAGTTAATATTGGAAATATTCCACTATTCTAGTTTACTGCACAACAGCACTCACTGAATCACAATCAAAACGTTGTACCTCTAAAGCTTCATTCTGGGAGAAGGAAAGACTTTCAGATAAGGATTTTCAGATAAAAATTAAAAATAGTACATCCCTCAGAAATCCTCATGCATAGCAACAGAGGTAATATTTCATGTAACAATGCATTTGCTTTATCTTTGCAGCTTTAGTTATAATCTTTATTGGCTTTTCCTTAGCTCTGATAATACACACAATATTACCACTGAAACCCACTAAGACATTCTCAAAGCTTTGCTCCAGCCAGGCTGTGAGCACCAGTTTGAGACTTGGTAACATGACACAGCACATCTAATGGGGGAAAACCTCTTATGTCAGCTTCAGCTCACCTTAGTGAGGAGGAATTACTGAAAACAGAGTAAATCTGAGAAGACTGGCACTTGTACCTTGGTCACAAACTTGAACTATACTCAAAGTTTGACCAAAAATGTACATGCAGTTGCACTATATGTACTTCTCCTTGTGAGGCAGGATTTTGAAATCATCCATACTCATGCATATTCAAGTACAGAAAACACCAAGCTAGAATGACACGTGTGCACTCAGAACATGGAATTCAAGGATCTCGGCAATCCTTGCCTTGAGTATGAAAACGTGGCAAAGCATGCCAGGCTC
The DNA here is from genome assembly GCF_028769735.1 of Zonotrichia leucophrys gambelii. Lineage (NCBI taxonomy): Eukaryota > Metazoa > Chordata > Aves > Passeriformes > Passerellidae > Zonotrichia > Zonotrichia leucophrys. The sequence goes on along the minus strand of NC_088169.1, from coordinate 40,610,660 downwards.
TAGTTGAGAACCATAATGTGCATGTTAGAACAAGGAAAACATACACCAGAACATAAACTGAAAATTAATGAAGCACACAAAAGGTGTTTAATAGACACTTAGAGGATGATTTAATTTCTGGGGTGAAATTTCTTCAATAATATTTTAAGATGTGAACATGTACTTTCTACTATTTCTAGGCAACAAACTTAGATAATAAACACACAGTGATCACACAAGTGAAATTTGTGAGATTTTAAAAAAAGAAGAAAACATGGAAACGTGTTTTCATTCTGCTCTCTTATACCTATACAAAGAAAGAAATAGCTAATTTATAAAAGCAAACACAATTTCTAATTGCTCTTCCGTCTGGAAGAAAAAAGTGATCACAACAATAAATCCAGATTTTTTATCGTATCTTTATGGGGAACTTAACAACCACTGAACTCCTAACAGATGTGGAATCTAAAGGTATAAATGCATTCAAAAATACAGAACTGCAGGAAGCCCACATTTAATACCCACTCCTGTGCTCTGGATGTCACCAGCAGAATCCCCTTGCTCCTTTTGCTCTTTCCTCAAGCATTTATCAGTTATCCTATCTGACAACTGCAAACTCTGCTACAAAGACATTCTGCCACAGTTTGAATAACAATTTTCACATACTTAAAACATGCATTATTATTTCTATAATAGTGTTTTTCAAATCCACAGTGAACATAAGGAGGTGTGTCATTTGGGAAGGGGCTTGGGTGCTTTTTAATAGCTGAATATCAGCATTCAGTTACAGAAAACATGATCTGCACTGTCCCCTTTGAATTCCAATTCAAACCTGGCTACTCCATCCCAGGTGCAGAATGAGGTCCTTGCTCCTGTTAAATTTCATACCCTTGATGATTGCACAGCCCTTTGGTCTATCCAGGGCTTCCTGCAAGGCCTCTCTACCCTCCATGGAGTCCAGAGCTGCTTCTGTTTCTCTGAAATACTATTTTTAATACCAGCCGAAATTGTATTTCTGTCTGTTTAGGCTTCAGAAAGACTTCAAACAAGGAACCTTTTGTTTATTTTCTTGGGGGAGGGGATGGTGAGGAAAATATATTAAAATGTATAAATTTGTATAAGGGTTCTGGTGGCAGAATTAAGAGATACAAAAATCTATTTTCAGGCACTAGTGCTCTCTGGCTGACTGAAGATTAGCATTCTAAGATGTTTATATCCTGCTTCCAATATTATGTTGCTTAGTTCCCTTCTATTTACACAAATAATCAGTCATGCCTCATGGAAAATAACATTTTTCTTGCATTGACAAATAATTTTATCGTTTCCTGAAAGTGAACATTGCCACAGTCAAGTGATCTATTATAGTTTCTAGAATTATAAGATAGGAATATAATTATGTGAAGTAAAAAAAAATGCATCATTTACTTACTAGATCAAGGGCAGAGCCTCCACCCAGATATTCCATTATTATCCATAATTTTGTGTCCTGCAAAACAAAAAAAACAAAAAAAAAAAAAAAAAGAAATGCATTAAGGTTAAAAAAAAAAAGTTGTAACTTGAGTAAATGGGACTTGTCCCATTCTTTTTGATGAAGAAATTATCCATAGTTTTGAAACATCACTAACATTTAGCTGTTCCTCAAAAATATCTCTGGATTATTTACTCAAGAGTGTGTGAGCATGGAGAAGAATGCATTTCAATTTTAAAATTCCAATTATGGACACTCCAAATATCAAATAGTGTTACATATAACATATTTCCTTTCCTTAAAAAATATCTCTATTTTGTTGATCATCTTTATTTGTACAGATACCTCAAAATATTTTCTTTAAGTAAGCTTGACTCCTGTCTAGTTTAAATTGAAATAGAATTTATTCTTCATTTTTTTGCACTGTTTCATTTTCTTGAACAGTCAAGTAGGTTTTCTCCACTAATGCTTATGCATCTGATATATGGTATAGAATTTTTGCACAATTTTGTTCAAGAAAGAAGAAGCAAAGTAGTAACGAAGACTGTTTAAAATGACTATAGCAACTTACTGGATTCAGCTAGTAAAAGAAAAGCTAACAACAACATCAAGCTACTATACTCCTAAAGAAGACCTTGGTACCACAAGACTGTTTAACACAAAATATACAACGCAGTGTGCTAAGAAAGACACTGGACCAAATCATTTCTTTCCACTGTTTGCAGCACATTTTTCCCAAATACACTAAGGAGAAGCAGTTAGTTCAGCTTTTCCTTACAGTACCAGCCTTAAAACACACAACAAAGCAAAGCCACAAATCTACTTGGTAGGTATTCAAATGAAATTGCTGCACAAAACACATTGGTGGTTTAGTTTTTATGGTTATCAAGTTATTTTACACTTAGTTAGTTTCACCTCTATGGTATGCACCAAACTTTCACAAGACCTCTAGCATAACAATATAGATATCTCTCAGAGCAAGGAGCACATAAACAGCAACAATATTCATGTACTTTATCTGACAGAATAAAACTTCGTGTAAAAATAATGGCACATAGCCAGGACACCTGACTCTGAATTCTCATCTGTAACGATGGATTCAAATTTTTAGAGAAGTGGTAAATGTATTGCAGGACATAACTTCATCTAAATCCTCTGAGGGATTAAAATTTTAGCCCTTAGGACTCACTTAAGTCTTTAAGTCATTATTATATTTATACTTCACTCATCAACCCCCTCTCTGGACTCCTGCTGTAGGTAAATGTGCATTTTTCCTACTCCCAGTTACACATACCGTACTATTTTTAGATAAGACCCTGGATTAGGGTTCCTTCTTCATCCACTATTTTTAACACAGAGATTCAGCTAAATTTAGATACCTTTCTTCAGGAATCAACTCATGCTATTTGACAAACACTGCCTTGTTAAAAATATTTCAAGAGAGCCAGAACATGGATTTTAGGAAGAAAGAGTAATTAAAAAATATATTCTTCCTCAGTACTGAGAGACAACACCCTGATAGTGCTTACTTTCTTGCAGACACCACAAATATTCCAAGAACTGTAACTCATCTTGATAGAGTCTCTCACAGTACTGAAATACTTGTTTTTCTGCTTAAACTTTTCCATGTTTTTCCTGTCCCTTCAAGGCTCCAGGTCCTAGCAGTTCCAGAACAAGAACATTACTGAGATGTGTCTTATAGTGAGTCATCCTAAACGTGATCAAAATTTTATATTTATATTTTGCTGATAAAATGTGTTTCAAAGCTACATGAAAGTTCCTGAATATTCAAAACTCACACTTCATTTTAATAGTAACTTAAACACAAAGATGTCAACTATCACTACTTCCCAGTCCACTGGAAGTGCCTGGTTGGGAAAGCACAAGGTAAAGGAAGCAGGCAAACCCCTTGACCATTTTCAAGAACAATGAAGAAAAGAAGGGAAAAAGAAAAAAAAATGGGAAAAACTTCCAAACATCGACAACACCTCACACAGATGTCAACGTGAGTTGTGTCTTCCCTTTTCTATTATCTCAAGGATTCAAAGATTTAACTCAAAAATAAGATGTAATTTCCCAAAAGAGAAACTCTCTAGAATCCTAGGTACCAAATTCTCCAGCTGAAAACTAGAAATTAGAAGTAGAAAATAACTCACATAAATTTTAATTACACAGTTGCACAACTATATAACACAATTACACTACTACATGTTATATTACTCACAGTCTTTTAAAATAATCATTTATAATTTTCATTATTTTGCTAGTTCAACTAGTCTTTGCTCCTGAAATTTTCATCATCAGCTGCCTGAGGCCACATGTCTGAAGTCACAATACAAAATCCACTAAATTCAGTAATTCTACATTTTAAAACAAATGAAGCACGGAAATACAGTAAAGAAATACATACACACACAAACACACACACACGCACCCCTGTACCTGTATCCCAGTGTAAAGCTAAGTAATTGCAATCTATTACAATTATGCCATCTTTTTATCTGTATCTCTATATTCAAAGTTATTTTTAATTCTCTATGGTTCCCCCTTGCCTCAGAAATATCACTCAACTTCATCTATGGTTTTGGGTTTTTAAAGTTTCCATCATTCATATGAAGTATCTGAACAGATTCACACGTTGTACTGAAACAAATTTAATTACTATGGTAGCAAATCTTATTATCACCTTTCTTTAATTATTTTTTGAATGTTTTTAAGCTTTTATATATAAAATCTGCATATATTGCTTGACAAGAAGATGTAAATAAATCCTTTTGGTGAGACAGCTGTAATGAATTTCTCAATATGTATTTCATTTTAGAGCCAACAACTATATATACTGACTTTATGTCTGTGGGGGCTTGGATGCTAGGTACCCCCCAAAAGCACTCTGTCACTCCCTTCCTCACCTGGGTATGGGACAGAGAATATAGCAAAAGGCTCATGGGCTGAGGCAAGGACAGGGAGAGAACAACCTCCAGTTGCCCTCATGGGCAAGCAGAGTCAAAATGGGGACATCAGTTTCATTAATTACTAGTCAAAGCAGAGTAGAAAAATAAAACCAAATCTTAAAACCAATTCCCCCTGGCCCATTCTTCATGGGCTTGAATTTCATTTCCAAATTTCTCCATCTCCTCCCCTCACTGGAAATGGGGATGGGGAATGGGGATCATGGTCAGTTCATCACGTCTCTGCCACTCCTTCCTCCTCAGAGGGAGGACTCCTCATACTCCTGCCCTGCTCCCACAGGAGATAGTCCTCCATGGACTTCTCCAATTTGAATCCTTCCCACAGGCTGCACTTTTTCATTAATTGCTCCAGTGTGGGTCCTTTCCGTGGGGTGCAGTCCTTAGGGAACAGCTGTGGGTGTCCCACAGCGTCCTAAGTCCTGTCAAACCTGCTCCAGAGTGAGCTTCCCACAGGGTCCCAGCCTCATTCAGGCACATCCACCCGTGTGGGTGGCGTGGGTGCCCCCATGGGCTGCAGGTGGATCTCTGTGGTCCCACTGAACCTCCCTGGGCTGCAGGAGGGGAATGCCAGCTCCAGCATTTGGAGCACCTCCTCCCCCACTCCTTCTCCACCAACCTTGGTGTTTGCTGTTCCTCTCACTCGTTCTCGCTCCTCTCTCCAGCTGCAGCTGTGCAGGTTTTCTCCTCCCTTCTTCAATCTGTTATCCCAAAGGCACTGCCACAGTCACTCAGGGGCTCAGCCTGGGCCAGCAGCACACCCACCCTGGAGCCAGGTGGCAGTGGCTCTCTAGGACTTGGGGAAAGCTTCCAGCAGCTTCTCACAGAAGCTGCCCCTGTGCCCCCCCAGTACCAAAACCTGGCCATGCAAACCAGAGATAATGCCTTGTAACAACAGCACAAGGCCAGCACAGAGCTACTATCAATTGACTTTGGCATCACCATAGCAACAGGCCTCCTTTCCTGCTTTTCTGAGTATCTCTGGCATGCCTTACATTCCCTAACACCTACTGGCACTTTCCTTTTTAAAGCTGCCCAAATTCTTTTTTTGCTTGAACTTCTCACCCTCTTCAGTATATATTCTCCTTTTGCTCTCAAACAGAACTCTGAAAGCCCTATATTTTCTTCCATAGCCTAGATTAGTAATTATATATTACACATAATCACTTATACTTTCAAGAAGATACTACATTTATATACTGACACTAACAACATTCAGTGCTTCACTTTAAGATCTGAAACAAGAACAGTTTTCTTCTTCTAAGCATCAGCCACAACACAGCATTGAATTTTCTTCAAAATACAGTGATGCCATGGTGAGTCACCAATCCAAATTTAGAATTATTATTTCTCTATAAAATTAGAAGTAGATTAATGAGGGCACATGGAATATTTCCTTTTTTTGCCGCAAGAACAAGGGGTTTTCCTCTGATACTATGAAGCTGAAGAAAGGAACAGCCAGAAGAAACTTTTAAAAGAGTTTCTATAGATCCTTTCCAAACTATGGTTGCTCTTCTTGAGGTCTGACTTCTGATTTTAACTCTGAAAGCACAGGAAACCTTACAATAGCAATTTCACCTCTGATGAAGTTTCCTTCATCAAGTTACTTCCATACCATGAAAGTACTTGCAAAATAAGTGCAGGTACAGTATGTAAAGAATTTCTAGTACATAAAAATTGAAGACTGTACACTGGAGAAAAAAGAAGGCCATCTGCCAAAAAACTCATATAGTATCTCAAAGGTACATTTTAACTGAAATCTGAGGAGGACAGAAGACCTACAGAAACAAGTAATCAAGATTACCATGTGTCCTGTGTTGGCTATATATATAATGTTTGTATCCCCAGTCATCTGTTCTGTTTATGCTGGATAATAAGTTTTGCTAATTTTAAGTCCCTACAAAGTTAAAAAAGATTTGAATAAACATGGGAGAGGCCTACCTTCAGAGATGCTTTGTATTTTTTTTATGTGAAGAACATACACATTTCTTACACAATGATATTATACAGGAGAGACCAAGCTAGAGCAATCAACCCAAGTATGTACTGATGAAATTGTTTCTAAATCTCCTTTCTTGTGGGAAAGAGAGACTGCAGAGGAAAACCAAACACAGTCACACAAAAGAAGGACTGGAAGGACCCTGAAGTAAGTGCACTGAATGACCTGTCCAATTTGAAAACTGTAGTAACAACAGTAAGCATACGTTTGCTTTTTAAGTGAAGTAAAATCTCCCCACACCAATTGTAAGAAAGAGAATTTCCCAACTTGAATTCATTGTGAGAAAAGGCATTTCCCACCTTACATTTATGGTACACAAATGTACCATAGCAGCAGAACAAAGTATATTTATAAACATGTGTAAAAAGCTTGTTTAGTTATGGACACAAGCCACGTCCAAACTCCACTTAAAATCTCTATTTGCAAGCATTAAAACACCTATGAACAATCAGAAGCTAGAAATACTACATTTGATTGAAATAACATGACAGATTTGCTAAATTGACCTATATACAGAAATTTTACCATCACTGCATTAGAAGAAAAACCTCAAATACAGAAAAACACAAAAAGACACAACTTCAACTGAAAAGAACAGACTAGTACCAAAACTGATACTCACTGCACAACTTGAGATGTGATAATTAGTTTAATTGATTTTTCAGTTATGCCAAAGTAATAAGACCAGAAAAAGACTCTTATATTTAAGTACTGATATAAATTTAGTATTGATATTTGTAATTCTCCAAGCATAAGAAACCAGATTAAAAGAACCTTGAAATACACAATGCACACAACATGATAACTTCTCTAAATTGCATTTCAGCTGGAAGTAGTTACCATTACATGGAGATTTGTCTTCTGTTAATCTCGTATTTTAAAACCCAGAGAAGCCTGACAAGTGTAGTAATCAGAAGTTTTTAAAATACTTGCATACTGATTCTTAAATGCTCAACTTTGAAAAACAAGATGCAGACATCATGTATCTCATCTTCCACATCTACTTTATGCCACTTTTCCCTCCATGTGAGGGGATGCATTTTTAAGTGGCATCTGAAGCCCCTGCTGTTTGTCAAAGCCACCAGGTGGCAGAACCACGTAATGCCAAAGGTGCTTTCACCAACCCCACAAGCACAATAAAAGGGCCTCCTCCAAAACAAGGTGTGTAACTCACCAGAGACAGAAACACAAACTACTTGTCTAAAATGAATCTGAAAACATTTATGGCCCTGACACCCTTCATAACAAGAGGAAGAATGATTAACCAGGGAACTCTACCTTAAGGGATATAATAGTTCATGTACCTAAATTTTTCACAGTCATCAAGCACAGCTTCAGGCACCATTCTTACTTATCTCACTCTCCTTTCAACACCAAGCCACAACTGCAGCCACTAGATCATTATGAACATTATGAACAACGCTGGTATTTGAGCTCTTGTTATTTATTAACACACATGGACATTGGGAAATTTCAAAAAAGATACAGATCAGGCACAAAAAGTTACGTTCTGTATGATGCCACAAATAATGCATTTGGGCAATGACAGGAAATGGCATTTATGTATCTGTGGTTCCTGCTTCCAAAACTTTCACCAACAATAAAGGTCTGAAAACATGTATCAAGAAGCATCAAGACCTCCCAAACACTGTAAATGTCCTTGTCCTGGAGCTCATCCTATCATAACAAGCAATACACATACAAGAAAATAATTATTTAGGGCTTTAGAGAGAGGACACCTGCGAGTTGATGTATTGCCATTACATCTGTGAAATTCATCAGGATTTGCAAACTTTCCACTAGCTCACTGTTCAATTTATAGACCCACAGATTATTATTAGAACAGAAGCAGCTGCCAAAATTGAGTTCTTCAGGAGTAAGTACAAGATGGCTGTTGCTGTTATTCAGCAAATGAACAATTTTGCTAATGAATACAATTCAGATCTACCTCATGGCCTCAATTCTTGTCATTTTTTGACTAATTTTAAATGTTACATATATATATACACACACACACATTATATATTTTTTACTCAATTTAAATCAAATCAGAACAACACCCAGTGCTGCCATATGTTAACAGCACAGAATGAGTAGCATATCACTATCTACTCTTTCACTCCATTCTTTTCAGTACACAATCACTGCAAAGGGACAGAAGGTAAGCAATGCACCCCTGTACTTCAAGCAGCCTATCCAGATGCCAGTCTGATCGCTCAATGCCACAGAATAATTCTTTCAACAGACAGCAAGGATTTGACAAGGAATAGAATCACTGATACCAAAAGTCAGATATTCACATTAAGCTTCTCCAAAATTTGAACATTATAGGTACCTAATTCTGTTAGTGTTGATAAATAAAGTCCTTTCCACTGCAAATGGGCAAATCAATCCTATTACTCCAAAACTCCAGTCCTACAGCTGTTAAACAGTTTCAGGAAAGGCTACAATGTTTTCAAAACTTTTTGGAATTGTATTCGCAGAAAACAAGGAAAGAAAAAGAAACTTTCTATGCTAATTCGCATCTTCTTTCTAAGACATTATGGTTTGTTCTTGAAGGCAATCACAATATGCACTGTAATTTTTTCTCCATAGCTGAAAGAACAGAAAATTTTTAGCCTCATTAATAAGGAATAAGAATACGACCATTACTCCAACACTTCCTATGAAGCACAGAGTGCTTCAATGTACATAATCTTTCACTTGAGCTTTTCTTTGACAATCTAATCATCTGCTAATCATTTTCCATCTAATTCCTCCTACTACAACAACATGAAATTGTATAGGTTGGTGTATTATCTGAAAGCTATTTGCTTATGTTATTAGAGATTTCATTAAGTAAAACCAAACTCTATTATTTTCTAAAGACACTTGTTTCAAAGCACTTGACAGTCAGATGGCATGGAAAGACAAGCACTGATTTCAAAGAACAAGAAAAACTATTATTTATGAGGTAACAGCACTACACATACACAGGTATGCCACCAAAGACATCCTCTGCATAAACTGTCCTCTCCCTCCCCATGCTGACACAACTAACAATCCATGCTTTAGAGCAGAGTCTTCAAGTACTGTCCCATTTTCTTAGAAAGGTGAAAAAGTATTGAAAAACCAACAGATGCCATGAATTAGTTATCTTTAACCTTGCAAATTAATATATTACCTTGGGATTTCGAGGTGTAAGAGGAGCAAAAGCAGATGGTAGGAAATACAGATTAAGATAAACTATTAATCACTAAAGCATGACTAAAAATCTTCCCATTCTGAAGCAGATCATCTGGTACACTACTAAAGAAAACAGTTTAACACTATTAACAGTTAAAACTGTTACTAAAGAAAATGGTTAAAATTGATTTTGCTTCCTAAATGAACGATTGAGTTCTACTCTCAATTTGAAAGAGAAAGAATGTTGCTTTGAATATCAGCTTCTTCCAGGAAAAACTGACAATAGGAGTAACTAGATTTACCTTTAAAACGATTTTTTAAATTATTTAATTCCAGAGCCTCCAAACAATATAACATTTCCCATCTACAGCTAGGTCACTCATTTTACCAGAGGAGATGCCCATCAACAGACACTTTTAGACTAGAAAGCAGTCTAGCAATTCTCAGTCCTGTTTCTACTCTTCCTTGCTGAATTTCTAGAGAAGCAGGCATAAGACCAAATTTATTTAGAATTATGTCCCCCACCCCAAAAAAAACCAAAATACACACACACACAAAAAACCCCAAAAAAACAAAACCCCCCAAAAAACCAAAAACAACCACTTCCACTTTCACTGAGAGTAAAAGGCAGATCAAATGAGGGAAGACAAGTTGTCTTCATTTCCACATATGTAAGTGTAGAATTAGGCAGGACATTATTTTCCAAGACAATCCACTTGTTCACTACCTCAACATATTTGAATATACTAAAGCTTCCATAGTCTGAGTGCCAACTATACTCTCCAAATCCACACCCTCAGAAAAAAAATAGTAGCTGTTTAGCAAATATATGATCATCTTTACTAAAGGTCTACATGCCCAAATGTTCCTACTAAAGGAAAAAAAAAACAAACAAACAAACAAAAAAAACAACAACAACACAGCAAGAACCTAGAAGGTTCTTCCTTATGATTCCAGTAATATTCTTTGTTTTCATATAATAAGAATATACTGGAACATATAATTTTATGTACAAAATATGCATAATATATATTATCTACTAGAATAAGAATGTGGAAAGAAAGATCTAGCGCTGAGTATTCATACAATTCACCTGAATTAACCGGTTGATGTCTGAAAAGTCTGCTTTTACAAAACAATAGATTTTAAAAAGCTACAATGGGCATTTTGTGTTTAAATTTATGATATCAAAGTAAACTTCTGTTTATTTTAAATTGCTTTCTTTACTAAGTTACTTTTCCACAGGTACTTGGAAGGCTGTGCTTCATGTAGGTAGCATCTCTAACATGGAAAAATAATTCCGAAGGACATATGTCCCTCAAGGAGAGTAAAATGCAGTAATTTACTTCCACAGGACCTTTCTGGACTAATGCTCACTAGAAATTTAAGCACACAAAGAATTAGGTGGAAATCATCTGGATATAAAGAGCTAATTCAAAAATCTATTTTAAAAATGGGTTTAAAACTATGTGAAGTAAGCAGCACTTGGTTTTGCCTTCTTTTTTTTCTTCCTCCAAATTTACCCTTAAGGAAGAAGAATTGAAAAAAGCGCAAGTTTGGACCTCATCCAAAATATGAAAATAAAAAACTAAGGGAAAGAGGGGAGCATATGTCTGAGTTATACTCCAGAAGCATAGCACGTCTTTTTCCCTTCCACTGGGGGCACGTTGTTAAGCAAACTGACAGCAATGGACAACTTTATGAATCTTAAAGGGGGCTGCAAGCAGCTGATGAGGCCCCATAGAGTTCTCAAAAAATTGTCCCAAAGGAGCCATGAATGCTGGTAGTGCTATGGTAAAGAATATTGCCAGGCTGGGGGGCAGGACTGACAAGTGTTTTGGCTGGGGAGCATTTCTGAGGCGCTTACCTCCTTTGAAGTCTCTTGGCGTCAGGATGAATGCTAGCTGTCCTGGGGCTGCCATCCCTTTGAGGGGAGGGAGATACAGATGAGCCCAAAGGTTCTCTTCTAAACACAAGTCCTTACTGCAAGCTGGCCAAAAGGTCCCTGCAATCAAAGAAATCATTGTGGTTTTGCATGTGGCGCATTTATGTCCTTTCATCAAGGTTTGTCAGCCATCTAACATGTTCAACCACAAAGGAAAAAATAAAGGCATCTGCTGGGTAGCCAATGCAGAACAGAAACTAAGTAAAGACAAGAACTGCTCGTCCCAGTTAGAGTCAACTCTCTGAAGTCCATGAAAAACACAGGTAACATGACACTTCAGACTAAGCAGAATCATCTCAAGTAGACAGTATTTTACACATGTATACATGTATAAAAAAAGCTGTTTGCCTTTGGAATCATTCTCCAATCCTCTGAAACTCCTGCCTTCTCCAGGTCTCAAGAAAAGATGTCACATTTCAACTCCTAGACACATATACTAGTCAGCTCTACCATCTAAGGCAGCAGACCCTCTTCAACAATTACCTCTTGCAATCACCACAGCAGTATACAATTAACCTTTAAATGCATCCTTTTTGCCATAAGCTAGTAGTAGGAGAGTTTGCAGAGCCACTTGCTTGCAAAAAAACCCACAACAATGAATGTTCTGTCACAGTGCTGAAAAAAGATTCCTTCTGCAGAGCATTTAGCAGACTTTTGTGTTTGCATGCCAACATGCTAAAGCCACGAGCTACATGTTTTTCCTAAAGTGAGTCATCTCTAACAGTGTCCATATTCACAGCCTCCTTGGCACATTTCCTGGGCACATGCCCTTCCACCATAGAAATGATTCTTTATAGCCCAGCTGTCACTAGCCTAGGCATGTCATATTAAGCACATGATTTCCCAGAGCTGCAAATTAGTGGGCAATCTGGATCTGTAACTTTCTACCAAAGTACATTACAGTGGAAGCACAAAGACATATATTTCTTGACTTGACTGCAAAACCAGCTCCTAGCTAGTAAATTCAAGGAACTTGCACAACAACAGAAGAACAGCACATATTTCACTTGGAATGGGTAACCACTGCTCTGGAACACTAAGTGTACACAAACTCATACTCTTCCTCCTCCCACCTGCCTACAGCCACTTTCCCTTTCCTTGCTTCATAACACAGTGGTGGAAGAATGAAAAATCCTGCCCCTTACCACCACTATCCTTTTAACTGTTACGTTTTTTATTCTTACTAAGACTGACAAGATTCATCCTTCCCTTCCCTGTCTACCAGGTAGATAAGTACTTCATAACCATATCCACCAAGCCATTGCCTTATGGAGGGGGGAAACCTACACTGCTGACTGGGGTAAATCTTTTCCCAGTAAGTCCACCAACAGAGTCACACAAAGATTAGTATGTGTATCTCTCTAAGTGCTAAATTACTTATGTGGTCCTATGATAATCCCAACAGACCATCTACTCACCTCTTATAAACAGTTACCAAGACAAAAATGTAACCCATAAACAAAGCTCCAAATGGAACTGAATTTTACTGATACTGGTTATTGATGAACTGTACAAGGTCCCAAACCAGAAAATTGGAAGCAAAAGCAAATCAGGAAATGGGAACCAAAAGTAAATTAGTTCACAGAATTCTTTACCTCAGATAAATTGCATTATATCTAACAAAAGAACCTTGCAGCCAACAAATACTGAGATTAGTAATTTCCCCCCCACAAAAATGTCACTCTACACCTGTGTATCTTAAACCTTCCTCACTGGAGTAGCTCAAATCAATAGGACGCAGGGGGTTTATAATTATTCCCTTCTTTATATCAGAAACAAAATTCCAACAAAAACATGAGGCACAAAACCCCCTTCTTCTCCACTGCCCAAAAATACAATTGCTCTAATGCTTACATCCATTCCTGTTCATCCATTGCATCAAATTAAATTAAATATGAAAGTTACAAATCAGATTTACTTCTTAGCTCAGATATCAATCCATTTCAGTTTAACCCCTTTTTTTACCACTTATCAAAACTTCCAACATCTGCACCCCTGTTTTGCAGCCTATCAAGCTATAACCCTCTTTTCCTCCCCCTTTTGCATTCACATGCTATTAAATTCCACTATTCCCTTCACAGAACACACATAGGCCAATCCTTCTTCAAAACTCTTACTACTGATGGCATTGTACACATGTATCAACCCTACAATAGCTCAGGATCTTCAAGTCAGATTTCTGTCAAGCTTATCATTCCAGTCCCAACAACACATAATTTTTCTGGAAACTCCTTATTATTTTCTAGTTTTAGTCTTTACAAATTTTACCCTGACCTAATTACTGGTAAAAACACCTTATATTCACATAAATAATTTCCACTCTCCCCTATTCTTTTATGTTTTTGTTTTGCTCTTAGAAGTTGTTGTTTCAAGGAACTACTGAAGGAAGCAAAAAGGGAGAAAGCTCAGTACCTCCAAATGATCATTTTTATCCCAACTGTTATGCAAGAGCACAGAATTTAATAGTATAAAGAAAGAACCTTAGGAATTTGTTTGAAAATACTGGCTACTGTATACAAGAACTGCAATGTTTTAGAACTACTACACTCCTTAAACCTATTAATTGGGCAACTTCCCTTTTGAAGTTCAGTATTTCTGAGTCTAACCAACTTTTTCCAAACAACAATTTCTGAAAGTTCAACATTCAACATTTAGAAATGTTTACTAACACGTTTTGCCACATGCCATAATGTCCCTTAAGTGTAAAGATTCCTCTGCTTTTATACTACTATGTGCATACAGAGCACACAGACACTTAGAACAAGTAATTTGACCCAAAATGCTGCATAAATGCCAAAGTATACTTAAGTAAAAGAAAGTTAACTAAGCTATGCAGACTACCTAACACTCATATTCAAGTTGCAACAAAAACACAGTAAGTATGTAAGAGCACCAGATTATGGTGCTATGGATGTAGGTAAAGAAGTTTTCAACCAGAATGTTTTAGAGGTTCATGAGAACATCAGATCAACAGGCTGGCAGCCCAGGACTAATCACATTCTAGATGAAAAGCTTTGTACCAGGAAGTGTATCTGAGCAAAAAAATGGGGAAACAGCCCACAAAACTAATGCACATAAGCCTAAACATATACACATACATAACACATACACACACTCTCCTTTTTCAGCTCTACTGCTGGCTGGCTGATGGAAGAACCTCCACAAACAATGTATTGGCATTGGGCTTGCATAAAACTTTAGACTAGTCTGAACCATCAGTGACAAATGCTCTAATCCTTAAGACAAAAGATTTAAAAATATAAATAAAAAATAGGTGGTTAGTCCCCTACCCACTCAGTGAGCTGAACCACTTCACTGAAAGTTCCAACAGCCTCTGTGGTCACTTTTAAGGCACAGTTGGACCTCCCCCTTTGCAGCATCAGCAGCAAAAGATTTACACCTCAATGCCACATTAATACTCTCTTTTTCATTATTTCGGAGGCCTGCAGCAAGAAGTGTAGCAGTTAATGCACAAGTTACAGAAGGACATTTAACACAAGATTACATATGGCTAGAAAGCAATGCTGCATCATCCTCATCTGTATAGTCAAACTAAATAAAGGGCTTCATGTTACAGCTAACCTAGAAGTAAGCCATTACCAAAACCTGAGGTACTTTTCTCTCCCCCTACCTCCCAGGTTTCAGACTACTCAAGTCTACCATTTTTTTATTTATATTTTTTTGTGCACCTGACCTAGCATTTCGTAGACAGAACTCAGAACTGGTTGATCTGTTAGTGTTTGGGGTTTGCTCTTTTCAAGGTTGTTTTTGGTAGGGACAGGAGAAGACACCAAGGAAACTTGTCTCCCAGATGAACCACCTCATGATGCAGCCAACAGATCCAACACAAGTTACGTGGCAGGAACAGGTAAGCAGGATGGGAAACAAGATACTGCTGCTGCCTTTTTTTCATAACTGTTAGATCTGCCTAAAAGCAGATACTGAGATGTGAAATTACACACATACCATACAGAGGTCAGCAATCACAGTGGTACAGAGGCAGCTGTTAAGACAATCACAAGGACAACAAACATATTATTTCCAATAAATGATATTTTATATTAAGCTTTCTAAATTTTTATTTAAAACAAGATCAGAATAACATGATACAGTTAAGTACTTACACAAAATACAAAATATAGTAACTACAGACTCTCAGTTTTCATTGAGATATACTAGGTGATGCTTCCCAACCTTGATACATTTGTACAGTAAGAATTACTTAGCCATAAAAGGCTAAAAGTGCAGAACTGATTACACTGATGAACAGCAAAATTCTTGAAGACACCATTGTTTACTAGGCAGATTTTTCAACAGATGTGAAAAAATAGGGGAATATGATACAGATTCCAGAAAGTGCCAAAAATCCCTGCAACTGCTAAAGAAAAATACTGGAATAACAAGTTTCTAAAACTACAATTTGAAACCATACCTTTGAATAAAGACAATGCAAACTAGGGACTTTTTTATCATTAAGAGCGCAGCAAATAGCTACAGCGAAAGACAGTAGTAAGGACTATGCACAACAAAGGCTCAGAGTTCAAGTTAACAACTCTGAAATAAGAAGAGACCAAACTATTTTAAATATGAAAACAGGACTTCACAGCAAAAGAACATGACTCTAGAAACAGAGTTTATGGGTTCTCTGGCATCCTTTTGCCTTTGTCTTATTTATGGCTACCATATATAGGGCTCTATCAATGGAAGTTTCCTACTCATTTTCTCAATCAGTAGACCAACAAGACCTGAGAGCCTTTTAGAACTACAGAAACCTTCTTGCTACCTCCCTCTAAGCAGTCCAGCCAGGTGTCATCTCCACATTTACTACAGCTAAATGAAGGCAACTCATTCAACTTCTCTGCAGGCCAGGGCTGCCTAATGAGAACAGAGGGTTACCAGTGATTCAAAAGAAGAGTAAGCATACCAGAACACAGGTTGGCTCACAGGAAAGTGGGCCTTATTTTGTTCTTAACACTGCCACAAGAACAGAATTTGCAGCCCCAGCCTTCTTCTCATTCCAGCTGCAAGAATTCCTAAAGATGAAGACAATTCCTTCTAGCTTAGGTCAAGAGAATGAAGAAAGCATTTCAGCACTTCAACCCCTCATAAAATGCAACGATGACAACATGGTTGCAATTGTAGCAGAAAAAATGAAAGATGGTTACTGTTTCATTTAATCCTGTCTAAATGAGTCCAGAGGACAACCAGTCTAGGGAAGGGTGTGGAGCACAAGTCACCTGAGGATTGCCTGGGGGAGGTGGGGGAGAAAAGGAAGCTCAAGGGAGACCTTATTGCTCTCTATAACCACCCGAAGGGAGGCTGCAGTGAGCTGGGGGTCGGTCTCTTCTCCCAGGTAACAAGTGACAGGATGAGAGGAAACAGCCTCAAGTTGTACCAGGTGGAGAAATTTCTTCACAGAAAAATTTCTAGAAAGGACTGTAAAGCATTGGCACAAACTATCCAGGGAAGCAGTAGCCACCATCCCTGAAAGCGTTCAGAACAAAGTGGTCATGGTGCTAAGTTGATGGCTGGGCCTCATCTTGAAAGGTCGTCTCCAACTTTACCAACGTTATGACTCCATGGTTCTAACAGCCAAAGTTCAGGGACTGCAGTTGCAAAAGTCAGCTCTGCCAGGGCACGAGCTGCTGCTGTGGGGCTGGGCACAAAGCACAACAATGGACCATCAAGAACTACTCACACCTTCCACTTCTCCCTGCGCTGAGGTAGCTCCCCTGTCACAGGGGACTCCACACTCTTACAGTTGAGCAGGAAAAATCTCTGTTCAGTCTCCCACCCCAATAAGCACCATGAAACCTGCCAAAGGCTGCCTGTTGTATCAAATGACAACAGAATGCACCAAGTCCATTAACTTCTGGCTGACATTTAAGGTCACATCAGCTCAGAGATGCTCATAAATGTTAAAGTAAACCAGTTAAACCTGCGAAGCAAAAGAACACCAACTTTAAACTCATTCAAGTCCCACACAAACACCCACATTCCAAGTTACATTACCTAGGATATTCAACATGTCCACATTAAAGTTCATGAGTCTCCCAAAGCATTCAAGCTCAGGCTTTTTTAAATTCAGCAAATACTGACACACAAAAACCCCAAAAACCTGCTAGTGGCATAAAACCCACCTCATATAAGCTGTTCCAATATTTAATCTGTCTACCCTTTAAAGCAGTACACTAGATTATGAGATGAAATTTGCTTACCTTGACCACTCAGCCAGTACATCTTGTCACATTTTGGCATAACTGGTTAGAAAGCACTAAACTCTCAGAAAGGGCTTTCCTATATACACAGTGAGCCACTTCCAACCTTTTCTTAAAAAAACTAAAACCTAGCCTGAACTTCAGTCATCCTCTTGAATACAGGCTTCCCAAACCTCGAGCTGTTCCTGAGAAGCTCTTTACTGACTGCATTGCAGTTTTCCAGCCCACCGTGAACTGGCCATGTTATTCTGAGAGGAGATATATTGGTATATAGGAGATATAGAGGATATATAGGAGATATTGGTATACACTGATCCTGTGTATACCAAAGCCCTAATCAACACAAGACTTTCTAAGGCTCAGTATCAGCACTGTTCACCAACCTCACATTCATCAGATTACCAAAAATAAAACCACAGATTAATTTCACAATCACCATTTTTCATAAATATTTTTTTGTTCTGGCTGGAGTTCATTTGCCAGAACTGACTGTACTACAGAATTCAGTTAATTAAACTTCATAAAAGCACTTTCTTTTTTTAATTAGGGTAGAATGTGTCACTCATAAAAGTTAACCAGAAGCTATTTTCTGTGTTCTTGCTGTCTATAGAAACACCAGCTTCACTTTCAGCAGTAGGTATATTACATCCTAGACAGGAAATAAAAAGCCATACTGGTTTTAGGCAACAAAAAGTCTAAAAATTATTGGCAGCTATCCTTTATGAACCTTCTATCACTGCTTCCTATAAAATTTAAAAAATAATTCTTAAAGTACATTCATAAAATAGGAGGCTATCTGTATGAAAAAAGGGGGAAATACAGAGTAAGTCTTATTCTTAGGTCAATGAATTTAAACAGTTCAAAAGAGGGTATTCTCTAAAACTCCAAAGTGTGCTAGAAAAATATATTTGGAGGATGAAGAAACACAAGCTTAGAGATAGTAGTATTTTTTAAAAACATACTACAAAACTAGTTCAATACCAGTTTGATATCATGTGCACTTAGTTACAATGGATGATGAAACTACTTATAGATTATTTGCTCTGCCATTACATACATATGTACAGAAGTCTAAGATGAAGAAATTAATTTTTAACATATACATACATATAAACACATCAATCTCAGCTTTTGACCATATACACTTATTAACCTGAGTTTGGAGTGTAATGTACATATACATATATGCAAAAAAGTCAAGGGTCTTTAACCTTCAGTGTTTTAAATATAAACACAAATTAATTTGCTCATATATTTCTAAATAATAAAACAAGATCAAGAAATATAAAAACATTATTAAGTTATAATAAAGCCATCCTTAAAGTTATTAACAAAACTGAAGAAACATTACCAGAGAGACATCTAAATCTTGAAAATAAAACTGATTTGAAACAACAAGGACAGGAGAAACAACCATAGAACCAAATCTAATTAAGCTCTTGAAAATTTGGTAAAACAGAATAAGATGCAAAAAGCAGAGCTGACAAGCTTCTAGACTGAAAAAGTTTTAGAATAAGTAGCACAACAATACTTCCTAAGAGTTCCAGCTCAGCAAAACTCAGAAGAGACAGCAAATTTCAGCCAAATTTATAAGAAATTTTTTAAAAATTAACAAAACAAAAATAATCCCTAATCCATTACAAGAAAGAACGTGGATGCTGTTAACCTAAAATCTAAAGAAGTAAAAAGATCCAAAGAAGTTTCATTAATTAATTCTATAAGGATCTAAAAAACTATTCTTCTATCCATGGAGCATTTAATCAGATGATAGAGGAACAGATGAACCTTTCATTTGGAAGACAGCAAGGACCATTAACACAGGTTTTCAACACACCATGGCAGACAAGGAATGGCAATCCCTGTAGATATCTGCACCCACGTAAACCATGGAACTGCAATTTATTTTAAGAGCAACACTGCAGTTACTTAGTATATCCCACAGACAAAAGAACTTTTTTTCCAATAGAATGGGAACATTAAGACATTGTATTTAAAAATATAATGCCCTTAGAAAAGGGCATTTCCATTTCTGTTTTATATAAATACATCTTGATTTCTGACTAAAAGGTGTACCACAAATAAATTTATATTCAGAATGACAACCTAAACTGGTACAACTTCACTATTGCTTTTGCTCTATTTGCATGAACTCTGATCACAGCAACTGCATACAAACCTCCAAAAACAGATGCACAGAACAAAGTCTAGAAGGAATGCAAGACTTGTTTTATGGGAGCAATAAGTTGCTTCTTATTTAAGATTCATTGTGCTAAAGCAGTAATATTTCATATGAACTTAGTTTTTTATTTCATATGAAAGAAGAATTTGCTATAAACACACTTTCAAAACGTTCAAATAGGATATACAGAGTACTGCAGAGTTAACAAGGCTTTTGAGTATATCACACTATTCTAGGTATAACCAGTGTTTTTAAAAAGTTACTAGAACAAAGAAACTTTCATTAACTCATTAAGCTGTAATGGTTATTTCAATCTGTCCTACCATGTATATCATGCAGAAGGCACCCAGAGCTTGACATGCTCTTCTCACATCATCTCAAGACAGCAAGAGGCATCAGGCAAGCACAGCAGTATTATATAAGCCTTCTAAAATTTCAGTCAACAGGTTCCTGAACACACTGGCATATAAAATCACCTAGCTTAATGGAAGAAGGTGTGGAGTAACACAGAATGAAGAACAATATAAAGATTTCTCAAAGACAGATGATTTGGTTTACTAAAAAATAAACAAATATTTTAAAACTCAAGCCCAAAATATTCTGCCTACTTAGAGAAAGGATAGCAATTCCAAAAACAATTTCAATCTGTCTGCCAAAGTAATTAATAGAAAATCAAATGAAGAGTTCCCTACAAACAGTAACTCTTTCTATCCAACATCCACCAGAGACATGGTCAACGTGCACGAGGCTGCACAGACTAGAGGATGATAATTAGTGAAGTGGCTGGCAATATAAACTGAGATCCTATTGTTTTTCTACTTGCTTACTTCAAAGAAGTTTGTTCTGTGACAAGACACTATTATCTTTCTTGTAATTAGTGCTAAACTCTCCAATCACAGAAGAAATAATGTCTCCTAATCACTCAACACATGGAAAATTAATGTGTTGAACATTCTCAGTGGCAGATTATCTGCACTGTCAGAAACAGAGCTAAAAGATGGTCAGACCCTTAGAACTACATATGGCAGTCCTGGCTTTCAAATACAACAGAGATCTGCAGCAAATAAACTTAGATTTCTAGCCAAGAATATGAAACAATTCATTTAAATATTAATATAGTCCCTTTTGTGTGTGTGTGTATATATATGTGATGACATAATATCTCTATCCGATAACAAAACCTTACTCTTTTTTTAGAAAGAAAATAAAACTGCAAAATGTTTCTTTTGCAAAGATTCTACCACTTATCAGCATCACCCAGTAACTACCACACACTAACTTTTAACAGCATAAAGAAATCAGCTTTTTGTTTTGAAGATCCAACATGCTGCAGTACCAAGTGTCTTACAAACAATACACATTCACAAAGTACTGAAGCTTCACATTCTACTAACTGCAGAAAGAGCTGTACTTCACTGCACAACTAACTGAGTCACACACAGCCACTATTGGTGCTGTATCTTACAGAGCTGACACAAGCTAAAAACTCACAGGCTACTGCACTGAACAGAAAAAGGGATATGGAAGGTATCAGAGGGTCCCCCTCACAACAATAAGCACAAGTATCCCTATTGACCCTTCAACCCAGCCAAACTCATTCAGGGTACAGAGCCCTACAATCTCCTCTCACCTTCTACTAGGAAAAGCAGCCACTGCCATAACACCTTCAAAAAACATCAACATTCACTTACTTCAAATTTGAACACTGGGTTTTCTTTTTCAGCCTCATTGTAATTATACACATTTTTAAAACTAATAAGAGGTTTTCCCATCAGACTTTTTCTTATATTTGATTTTTTATCCTGTGGGCACAAATGACACCAAGGGTAATAGGAACCATCACATCCAATATTAGGGCTCCGGAGACGAGGGTCTGGAGGCCCAGGTAGTCTTTTCATTAACTATGCCAGTTTGGGTAAATGATGAGAGCAGAAGTAGTTGGATTTACAAAGTAAACTGGCTGCACCACTGGTGCTGGCAACAAGATTTTGTTTTAGGACTCTGCTGATTGGAAGAGATAGAACCCACCTCATGAAACAGGTCACATAAAAGCCTTTGCCAACAGAATGGCCAACCTGGTAAAGTCAGCTTTGAACTAGGAGAAGTGGGAGAAGAGGAAAGGACTGTGTGACATTCCCTTGCAGCCCTACTGAGACACAGACACACTCAAATACCTCTGTGAAGAGCTGGCACACCAGTGAAGGCAGTACAGGGAATGATCAGCAGGAATTTGAGATCTCTGTGCAGTTACAAGGCTTTGATCTCACTGCAATTACCAAGACATGATGGGACAGCTCACACAGCTGGAATGTCACAGGGAAGGGCTACAACTGTTTAGAGCAAACAGACCAGGAAGGCACAGTGGTGCAGCTGCCATACTTCATTGAACTATCAGTCCTTGACAGTGTAATTTCAAAAGCAGTGGTAGAAGCCATGAGGAAAACTTTATCCAATTTACTGTGCTCAATTAACTGCCTTCTGATGCTTCTGAGCCCAAACCTATACCTAACACCGAAGTCCAGCCCTGGTAACAAGTTAACAGGTCTAAAAACCATTACCAAATTACTGATAAGACACCCAAGCAAACTGGTTCAGAGCACAAGGAGGAAAGGAAAAACTGTCTCTCATTTGAGTAACGCATATCCCGGATCCAGAAAAAGTCCTTTTTTCTTTGGAAATTAACTGGCAATCTCAGAGACAGAGAGATAAAGCAGGGTCCCCATTTCAGAACCTTCATGTCTTTGCAGATAAACAGAATACTTCCACAAAAGCAAAAGCAGACTGAATAAAGTATTTTTTGCCAACTTCTAACTTCAAATCTTGCCAAGACAACAAGTTCTTATCTAGATTCTCATCTCACTGTCATAAAAGAAAGAGCTGTTGAGATGGGAACAAAGTCTGCCCAAGGAATAAAGTAACACTAAAAGCTTCCGGATACTTCCACTACCTTCAAGAAATAATAAATCATTACATCTATCCAATTAAAAACAATAACCATAAAAGAAAACCTTAACAAAAGAGCAAACTATCTGGCACACCTCAAACTGAATCCTGACAATAATAATATGGCAGTGGGAGGAAAGGGAAACAGAGTCACAAGACAGTTAACAGAAACCCCTTCCATTATTAGCTTCACTTATGTCTAATGTGCAAAATTATTTACTTTCAGATTTTAATTTTTAAATCACTCAGACCAAGGATGGGTTCAATTTCCTCAGAAGAACAAACTAAGAGCTTAGAATGATCAGGGATCAAGCCCTGACAAAAAATTTCAAGCCTCATAAAACAGCTGATACTAATTGTTTTTAATGTTTTGGTAATTCAAATGCAGACTTAGGTTGAATTTTCTGAATTTAAATTAACTAATATTAAGAGAATCTAAACATATTAGAGCTCAACAAACTCATGTTATTTAAAGGAGTTTTTGTACAGAAATAGCAATAGACAAGTATTTTTTCTTATTAAATTCTGTCACATACTTCACAAAATACAGTAACTCATTCTTTCTTTAGAGTTGAAAGGACAAAAATATATTTTTCTTCAACCAAGGTTTGACAAACCTCACCAACAAAAACAGGCACAACTGGATAGCCTGGAAAAGAATTACCTGTAAAACCAAATAGCCACCATCTGTGAGTATCTTACCTTTAAATAGGATCCATAATATTTAGTTACATATGGACTGTCACACTGACTCAACACCGTGATTTCTTGTTGGATGTCTTCTATTTCATCTTCTGCTTCTTCTAGGTCAATAATTTTTATAGCAACAACTTTCTGAGTCCGATTGTCAATTCCTTTAAAAACTTCACCAAAAGACCCCTTACCAATTCTCTCCAGTTTCGTAAACAGTTCTTCTGGATCTGCCTTCAGAGTCTGTTAAAAAGAAATATAAAAAGAAAAGTCACCCAGTATTTTGAACACAATATGGTATTTTTAAAGGCAACAAACACTTCAAATTCTGCATATTCCTATTTATCTAGCTATCTTTTTCTACCTCCATAATTGTCACATTCTTTCTAAATCCCTTATATGCACACACTGATATGCTTATATTTTGCTCTATATAAAGAACAAATTTAACACTGTCCATGTGTCTGGGTTCTATCCTATTTGGCAACAGAAAATGCTGCCACCTCAATGTCTTTTTCTTTACCAATAAAGAGTATCAGAATGGAAGATCATTACAAAGATTTGTTTTTTATGAAAAGCAAATAGATCAAACACAACTACCAAAAAAAGTAAGCCTTTAGTCTAACATTTTCTCTTTAAATCGGTTCCCTCCTAGATCCCAGAATCCCTCTTCTGTATTTTTCTCCTATCTCATCCTTGCAAGGATTTCATTCACCTTCTTTAGTGCACAGAGCACTATTTCCCTTTGTTTGTATGACAAACAATTTTCAATTTTCTCTTATTAAGGATCACCTGCATGAACAGCCATGTTTCCTCCCGCTCCCTGATGCCGAGGTTTTCTCAATCCAGATTTGTTTATCTTTTTCTTTGTCTGTCCATTGTGTAAAGTCAGTGACTCCTAAAAAACATCCTGCTCCAGCTTTCCTGATTTGAGCAGTCACATAAAAGCCACGAGTGCTCACCTAAACATGCAAATGTAGGACTGAGGTGGACCAGGCTGCCACATTTGCTTTTTCTCCACTATTAAGTATTCAGCTCACTACTGCTTCTCACTTTCAGTGCACAGATGGTAAGTTCCACAGTATACCTTCTTAATCTAACAACATGGAGCCTCACTAGCTAACAAAAAATACAAACATTACAGCTACAGGGGGGTTGGATGGTACGACCTTTAATGAGCTCTTCCAATCCAAGTTTTTCTATGATTAAACTGGAAAAGCCATAAATAGAGAAAATAGTCATAAAATTAACAAAGATAGGACAGGATTACTTAGAATCTTGTGCTCAAGAAATAACATTAATACTTTAAAAGACTTCAGACATATGTGTTTTTAAAAGGATGACACTCATGCTAGCTAAGTGAAAAAACCTAGTTCATAGAGAAAAAGGCTCATACAAGAAGAATTCAGTAATGCCTACATAAGCATAAAACCACAGTTTATGCTTAGCCCAACTGTGTAGTAGCATGAAGTGGGGAATGAGAACTTCTAGAGTACCACTGACAAGCACTAAAACAGCATTATCTTTAACAATTAAATTTAGCTTATGAAGCACTACCCACCTATACTTTTCTGCTCTCACATCTCAGAGTTACATAATTAACCCATACAGCTGCAAGAGGAAGATAGCCTAGAACAAAGTTTCTCTGGAGGTATCTAAATTTCACAGCTGAAAGAGGTGTTTTGAGGACAGGTAGCTGGAACTGACTGAATCCAAAGATAAACCCACTCAGTTCTCAGAGCGTTTCATCATCATCTGGCACAAACTGGGAGTCCACAACAACTTTTAGTACTTTAAAGTCAGCCATAAGACATCACTGCTTTCAGGTAATCATTCCAGGAACACATCACTGGTGAGATCAGCCCAAAGCAAAAACACTCTAAGTGTACCTACTACAAGGCTTCACCAGCCCCAAGAAATTCCCCCTGCTTTACATCTTACTGATCCATCCTTTTATGCAAAGTCAGTTTTGGGAAACAAACAGAAGGGCACGGGGTTTTATCACCCTTTTGCCATTAAATGAACAGAGCAAAAGATCCACACCCCTTCCAGCAAAACCAGCTTGTTCCTCTGTTTATTTCAATGTAAAGAGAACAACACACTATTAAATATTACATACTGTATCTATATATGTATATGCTTATGTATCTCCCACTTAAGAAACCAGACCAGGGCACTTCATGTTTTCCCACAAACAGTCATCCCTCAGCTGCACAGCAACCCTTGCCAACACTTCCAGGGACATAATTTCTAAGAGATCACTAAAAAACTACAAACCAAATTGTGCTTACTGGTTCTTCTCATGCTTCACAGAATGCTCTGCTCTCAATATTCAAAGTCTTCTCTGAGAACTCCTCATGAATAAAAATAACCTTAACACCGGCATCAGATATTTTCCCTTGTGGAAAACAATTATCTGTCTACACTTTCATACATCCTGTGCTGGAATTTGAGATGATGTGCTGCAGAGAGATGTGCACATCTAATCCAACCAAACAAGCCTTCTAGTTCCATTCACTAGCCACAGGAATCTGAGCATTACATCACTACAAAGGCATCTGGATAAACCACAAACCAATCCCAGTCGCAGCTGCCTAAAACATTCCATGTTTCACCTCCTGAGACTAAAAAGCCAGCGCTGCTCAGTTGCAGTGCACTGCAGTTGTTCATACAGAGAAAATGCAAGAGCTACCTGCCAGCAGCTTTTCTAAGTTCTGCTGGCTTTATGGATACACCTCCTATTTTCCCTTTTCCCCTTAACAGTCTATGACTATCATCTATTAAAGCTCCTTGTTTCACAGCACCACAGTCTTCAGAGATTTTCAGGAACCTCACAGTTTCTTTTTTACAGTGTCAAGCTCTTGGGATTCTGGTGTTAGGCTGACAGTTTTATAAGACAACTGTAAAAGAGAATTAACAATTTCAGAAAAGTGAGGAAAATAACTTGCTGGAAGACCCAAGAAAAAGGGAACAACTGTTCGCTTGAATTTTTATAATCAAAATTTTGCAGCCATTTTGAAATGTTAATTGTTCAATAATAACACAACTTAATGGGATCAACATCATTATCAATAATAACGTTATTTCAGAAGCTTCCTGTGAAATGACGAATTATTAAACAAAAAAAAAAACCCACCTTCCTTCCCAGTTCACAATTTTTGTAAATTCATTCCTTTGTTCTAAAATGTAACAGTTGTCATTCCTGAATTTTCTTCTGAGCAACAGGAGGCAGCAGTTGTTTCAAAAAACCCAAACAACACACTCTTGCTCTGTAAGAAAGGGCTCAGTTTTCTTCTCAAAACACCAGGTGTTTGAAGTGAGAGCCTTGAACCACTGGCAACCTGTGTTTTTGCAAGAACTAAGAGTTGGTTTCTTTAATGACCTGCTGTCTTTCAAAAATATAGAGATCAGGCCTCCAGACACATAATGAACTGCTTGAATCTGAAAGTACATGATTGGCCAATTCCCACTCTTTTTTCAGAGATCACATCTGGAAAGGATTCTTGCCAAATTTGATTTTCCTTGGTTTTGTAAATACTTTCAACAGAGATAAAATAAACAAATAGCTTTATAAATATTCTCTCTACACAACTACACAGAGAAAATTACTTCCACAGACACTGTCACTATAGTCTTGCTGACTCTATTCTTTGCAAACTTTACTAAGCACAGAGTTTATTCCTACTAATATTAAAATAATGGGAACTGATAAAAGACCCTTCATGTAATGGAGCACATCAAATATTGCTAGAAACCACAGATTGGAACATCAATATCTGCTGCAAATGGGTAAAGCTAATCACCTTGATAAAGAACTAGATCTCTACCACTACCACATTTTTTTCAAAGCTTGTCACAGAATACATACAGTAACAAATCAAAAACAAGTTATGGAGCATTCAGACCGAATGATTCCAGAACTTTCAATTTCCATAGACACTTGAATTACTTTGCTTTTCATTTCAAATAGTTTTTCACACTTCTGAACACAAACTGCAACCATCTTGTCTCACAGTCCAGCTTGTTCAGCCATGCAGAACAAAGTCCTTTTCACCATAAGCAAAGCCACCATTCATCCAATAATTTGAGTAATCTCTCTGTACTTGTTCCACATTGGATTCATTACTTTTGACCTTAATCAGCCAGAAAAACATACTCCATTTAAAATTAACTCTTCTTAGGACCTAACAACACTATTGCCTACTTCCACAGAATAAAAATAGTTCAATACATTCTCAGATCCTATTTGTTCAATTTGGTCTCATGGCTCAAACTCAGCTGCAGCCAAAAAAACCAAATTGCCTACTTCTAATGCTCTGTATTTCCAACTAATGAGCTCCCAGACTTTTGCAAAGGCTCTTTGTAATACTCATACTCATGACAAGCAGCATTTTATGCTGTTTTGTTCAGTAATTCCAATCCCCAGGGGTGCACAGTTCTTCAGCACTGCCTCTCACATGTAACAGGTGCCTTTAAATTTTGTCTTTTTGAGGCATTGCCTTTTTCTATGCAAAGGTCACTTTTCAGTCAACAATAGTCAAGAACAGTCCTGGAGAAACCAGCAGTGTCACCCACTTGGACACCACCTCTGCAGTACCCTCTTCACAGTAGGGTTACACACATCTTGCAACACATTTATTTTTATGAACCTCCAATTCTCACCCCCACTGACTGTCCCTTAAAGCTCAACAGAAAACACTACTGTAATTCAAACTAGTTAGATCCGACTTTACCCATATCATTCTGAGAGAAGATACAGCTTTGAGTCTTTCTCCACATCTCACTCAAGTTCTTATTTCTAACTTGTTTTTAAGAAGAGTTGTTCCAGTTATTATAGAAAAGCATTAGAAATATTTCTCTTTAACTTACAAGAATTATAAAGCTTCTCCATAATCCAAGTTCTTCAGCTTAACTGTGCAACTGATGGTACTTGCAGATCTGTTATGTATTTTTGAAGCTTGTTTGAAACAGACAGTCAATCATCTTTTAACATCTCAATTTGCATAGTTTTCATTTCACCAAATCAATTTCCAATTTTTCAGTCCAATTCTCATTCCCTATCAAGACTGAGCCCAAAATATGATAATCTGAAGAGATTCCGTGATTTCTGGGGATTGTTTAGCTTGGAAAAGAGTAGCCTGGGCAGCTGGAAATCTTACTCTGTGAGAATACCTGATGGAAAGGAGTAAAGAACACAGGGCCAGACTCTTCTCTGTGGTGTCCAGCAGAAGGACAAGATGCAATGGCCAGAAATTGAGTTCTAGGAAACTTCATCTAAACTTCCAAAAATAAAAGAGGAAAAGAAAGAAAAGGAAAAAAACGAAAACAAAACAACAAACCACCAAAACAAAACAACCACAAACCTAAAAACCCAGGGTTTCTTAATATAAAGATAATCCTGTATTAGATTAGGGCTGCCCAGGCAGGCTGTGGATCCTTTGAGGCATTTAAAACTAGGCTGGATGTTGTCCTGAGCAATCTGGTGACTGCTTTGAGCAGGAGGTGGATAGATGTGCTCCACAGGTCCCTTACAATCTCAGCTATTCTGTGATACGCTTCCTATCACATGAAAAATTAGTTTTGCTGCTAAATTTACAGCACAGACATCTAATTTCTTCCAAATTGAGATACCACTGCTGCACATAATTTCTTTACTTTTTATCTTTGGTCAGACCAGAGAACAGAAATCTGCCAGAGAAGTTCACACAGGAAATTCTCCCACATACCCTGAGAACTTTGAGCCTAAAGCCAGTCAAAGTGAGCAGCAGGCACAGTGAGGTCATTCTCCTTCACACAGCTCCCCATTTCAAGGCACTGCAAAGGTTTCCCTAGATCACCACTTGCAATCTTTCAAAAACCATTTAATGTCTCTTCACCTCAACACAGACCAGTGTTAAGGAGCTCCCCTCTTTACTTTGATCCCCACAAAGCTAGCAGCACAGGGGACAGCACTAGAGATACATAAATTCGGGTAAATTGCACAAATTCAAATCAGCCCTCCAACAAACTTGGGCTTCCAAAGCAGGGGGCAGGGAATAAAAAAACCTACGAGAAACCACCAAGACCCCAAAACACCCATATAAGATGGTTTTGCACCAGAGAAAAAAATACCTCCAGGAAGGAGAAGCCTCAAAGTTTGCTACCCAGCATTTCAGCTATCTCAGAAGCTCACAAGTTCTTGTTTTCAGCAATATATATATCCCATACATGAATAACTGAAACAACACACAAAATTATTTCCTGCAGTTGGTGTGAAATTGAAATGCAAAAGAGGCAGTAAACAGATGATAATTGTTTGGTTCAATTGTATCAATCCCTACCTGCACTTTCAAAAAGCAGCCAACTAACGCAAAAAGACAAAATATAATCAAGTATTTGGATTGATAGTCTGGGACTTTTAGATAAACAATGAAAAAAAAAAGACATTTTAGAAGCCTTAAAATTGGAACCAAATTTGAGCCATCTCTCAGTCTTATTTATCAATAATAAAGTAAAATGAGACAAACTACCATAGCCATCTTATAATTATCATGAACAGCAACAACTGATTTATTTTATTTTATTTAAGAAGACAAATCAGCAAAACATTGAATGAGAGGTACAAAGACTAGAAAGAAAGCATTTATCTCTAATAACTAGGTGTAGAACTAAGATCCAGCTCTTTCACTGAGAATTTGTCAATTATAAAAAGTAACACATAATTGTTTTCTTTTTTTCTTCATACGCATTCCATATTTCTACCACTTTCCATCTCCAATACTATAATTATTCAATTCAGACACATGCTACCATAAGGAAATTGCTTTTTTTCTGGGAGAAATACAATATGCCAAAAATACAGAGAACTAGCAATAGCAATACTTTTAACTATCAGAAAAAGGAACAACTGCCACCAGTTCTGCTGTGAATCTTCAATGGGTTGAAAAAGGGGAGAGAGGAAGCAAAAACTAAAGCTGTAAACCTTGCATCTCAAACACTGAAGGTAAAAACATTTAGCATGAATCACTATGGCCTACTAATACTCATATTTGTCACTAGAGTTAACTCTCTTGTTCTGATTTCTACCTAGACTGAAACAGGGTGTAAGCACATTTCCACCAGCTGCCTGAAGTTAGCCTATCATAAAAATATTCTTCAGCCCTTGTATAACTCTCTTTCTACTTATTTTCAAGGAAGGTGCACTTGTCTTACATTCAGAATACAAAATATTCAATTTTTCATCAGTAACACAAATATGTAAAGCATGCTTCCAGATTTCTAATTAACCAATACCATTTTCTGGGTGCGATGTGGCCTGCACAAATCAGTCTGAAATTTTCTGCTATTTTTCATTCAGAAAACTGCTTAATGTACAAGCCTGAGAGTTTACTACCAAAATGAATAGTTACCTAACTGTAGCCTGCTTCCAGAAAACATATTTAATGGGAATTTTTTCGGAGTTTTTAGTGCAACATCACGAAAAACTTTCATAACCTGTAGCTGACTTCCTCCCTTCCATCCATGACACTTCTGAACTGTAAATTACTGCAATTAAAAATCCCTCCATGCCCTGGGCACACAGTGAAAGCAACACTCAAGTATCAGCAGCATGTGCAGTACGGCAGTGAAACACAAGATGTATTTCGGACATCAAGAGAAAGATAGCTAAGGAAAAATGTCCCAAAAAGAGTTTTAGAATAATGTCTCTCACTTATTTACACTTGCTAAAAAGCTAAAACTTCTGTGATGAAAATCACTCTTAATTAGCTAAGCTACTGATAAAAAGAAAAATTAAAAAGTAGCTCTTTAGGAAAACCCCATCATTACAACAAATGGCTGAAAAAGAATGCTAATAGAGGCAATGAGAAAGTTCTGTTGCATTAATACTACTTGACAAAAATAAGAAAAATAGCAAATTTTATTCTACAGCAATGTCATAATTTGAGGGGAGACTCTTCTTGCACCCATTGTGTCTGACAGAAAACCCAGATGTCTGTCTCAAGAAGCTGCCAAGCAGAGCGACTGAGAATACAATAAATTCTCCCAATTCAAGCCTCACTTTTTCTCAAGTTACACTACAGAAGGCTCTTAGTTCTATACTAACATACAACCAGCACAGTCTGACATTTGTGCATACCTGCACATAGAAAATTACCCAGATCAACAAAGAGCTTACAAGTAAAACCAGCTTTGATTATAAAGCTGCATCCACACAAATTATTACTTTTAGGCACACAGAAAACCACTGAATTAAACAGCACTCCACAAAAGATGTACCATCACAAAAGCAATAACCAGATCAAAATCACTCACAGTCACAGAACGCCAGGTTGGAAGGGATCTCAAGGAAGATCTGGTCCAAACTTTCCCAGCAAAAGCACAGTCTAGGCAAGGTAGCCCAACACCCTGTCCAGGCAAGACTTAAAATTTTGAGTCCAGCTTTGGGGAATCCACCATTTCCTCAAGATGGCTGATTGTCCTAATTGTGAAGAATTTTCCTTTTGTGTCCAATCAGAATTCTCCCCTGGTGTAATTTGTACCTCTTATCCTTCATCTTTCCATGTGACTCCTAGTAAAAAGGGAGTCTCCATCTTCTCTTCAGACACCTTTGAAACACTGGAACACTGTGATAAGGTCTCCATCCTGGGCCATCCTTTCTCAAGGCCAAACACATCCAGCTCTCTCAGCCCTCCCATGCAAAAGGCTTCCCAGTCCTCCAGTTATCTTTGTGGTCTTTTCTCAACTCTCTCCAGCTGTCCACGTATTTTTTTTTTTAATAGAAGGGACCAAATTATTATAGGATGGATGCAGTATTTTTTATTATTAATTTATATTCGATGCCGTGTTGACTTTGTCCATCAGTGTTGTGTGCATCCTCTATTCCCCTTCCCATCCCACTCACAAGAAAGGGAGTACGAGAAGAATTTAAGCAAATGTTGAAAACACAGCCAAGATACATTTTCTACTTCAGAAACACAAAAGATGGCACTATGTAAAAGCTGACATCAGAGCTTTGTGCACCACTTGTAACACAAGGCCTGGTATTAAATGTGTCTGCTGCCTCAGTGGCCTTTTGTCTCTCTGGGGAACAAAGATGCCAGCTGGCCAGAGGGTACCTTGCTCACACATGGAACTCACCACAACACAGGGCCAGTCTGACGGGCCTGTGAGGACACCTGAAAGACACAGTTGCCATAAGCTGCATCTATTTACCTATTCTGGAAGGCCACACAATGGAAATAGGTTTTCCTGACACCCAAACTGCTCCATACATCTATTAGATAGCCCTGAAACAGCCTTTGACTGCAGAGTGAGAAGATGCCCACTTCTTTTTCACCAATTAAAACTCTTCTGTCCTGATACCCAAGGGCTGAGCTTGTCATGTCACAGAACCATGACATCTGTATTGAGACTATTTTAAAACTGATTATCCAAGATCATAATGGTTCAAGGATCTGTCCAGTATTTAAGTGCTGTAAGTTACTGCAAAGTATTTGTCAAACTGTAACATAAACAGTAACAGTGAGCACAAACTCTGAAAAAAAAAAATCAAACTGGGGAAAGCTCATCTCCTACACAGAAGCTGCAAATGGAAAGCAGGAGAAGCTAAGAGGCCTTTCCACAGTGCCTTTGATTTAACAACACAATATTTTGCAGTCACCAAACACAGAGCTCACACAGGAAGCACTTAAAGCAGTTTATTTTAAAAGGAGAATGAGTTACAACAAGGAAGACAGTGTTACCTATAGTGTGTAACTATGAAAGAACAGCCATGCCGACCAGAACAAAGGATCCTCTAGGCCAGGACACTCATCCTACAGCAGCACAAAGCGCACATCTTGTGAACAGCACAAAAACAGACAAATAAACAGCAGCATTTCCCAAAGCACCCTTCCAGTCTCTGGCAAACTGACACTTTCTGAGCCTGAAATGGTGCCTTTATGCTTAAAAACCTTTTCTGTTCATTTGTCAAGTTCCCACTTAAATTTAGTTAAACTTCTAGCATTTCTTGAAGCAACACAGCTTGAATGTCAATGCTTATTTACATTTTGCATGAAGAACCTGTAGCTCTTGTACTGAAAATACAATGAAGAATGAATAAAAATAACTTGCTGCATAAACATTGTTATTGCTACAAAAACAACTGAAAAGGGAGGAAGATAAAAAAAGGAGTTTATCACACAGAAGAGGCTTGTCTTCAAGATGATGGAATTTTAAAAGCATCACAGGAATTTATTACCATAAATTTATAAACACAGTACTTGATTTAAAATACAGCTTCCTTAAAGAAGCTCCAGAAGCTTACCACAGCCTTGAAATGCAGGCCAGTCTGAAAATCAAGGTCGTGTACACGCTTACCGGAGCCAGTCTTGCAGGAATCTCACACGTTTACAGGCAAACACACACTCTGCCCAGGCCACTTCCATAAGGCATGAAGAAGCAAGACAACACATCCTCAGTTTAGTCATGGTGCAGCTTCACCCTGCACACCCAAACTCACATCTGTACAGAGCCCTTAAAACAGCAACAGCAAAAACTTCCAGTCCGAACTTAAAGTGCACGCACAGAAATTTAGGTCAAAACCCAACTCTGTTTTTATTCAGGTTACAACATGCCCACTGTACAGCAGACAGCAAATCTCAGGTTTTGACAACCTTCCAGCACCATCCTACATTTCCTCCACAGTTTTTCATTCCTTTGGCTCACTCTCTACCCACTCATTTTTATGCATCACTCTTCAAGCATTGATCAGACATCTTGTTTAGGGAGAAATACATTAATCCTTCATTCCTCTGCTCTACTGACACTACCATGCTCATTAACAGCATTAATAAAGTGATGTCCCTCCAAGTGATTTTCTGGGGTCAAGAAGTCGCCCTGCTCACACAAACACAATGGGTGGTGCTCTCTTGTGCGAGTACAGCAAAGAAAGCTCCATAACTTGTCACTGACACTGCTTCCACCATTTGTGGCAGAAGCTGGTAGGTGGGGAGGAGGGATCACACTACAGAAAAAGGATAGTCCCGTGATTTAGGCAATTTAATTATAGCCCAGAGAACTAAGCTCTATTTCTCTCTTCTACACAAAGTCCCAAATCTTTTTCGTATCGAAGCAGATGTCACATATTGTAAGTACTTTACTCTTTGAACATTTATTTGGGGTAAAATCAAAGAGAATTGTGTACTGAAAACAGGCCGCTATAAAACTGCTATATATTCTGACAGACTGGAAAAGGATACAGACATCTTGAACTGGGCACAGGAAATGAGTGAGCAGCATTCACATTGCTCACAGACTTCATGCCTCTACCTATTGGGAGATCTCTGGTGCTTTGGGTTTGTTTTTTTAGACTATGAAAGTTCACACTTGAGCAACTCTCAAAGTAATAGAATTAAATTCATGAGAAAAATGACACCACTTTGAATAAAACTATTTGAAGCAAAGTCCCAAATGACATGGACTAATAAGAACTCTGAAGATCCACGCATTTAGTACAGCTAACA
Source organism: Zonotrichia leucophrys gambelii (assembly GCF_028769735.1). NCBI lineage: Eukaryota > Metazoa > Chordata > Aves > Passeriformes > Passerellidae > Zonotrichia > Zonotrichia leucophrys. The sequence continues at coordinate 40,575,625 of NC_088169.1, read as the reverse complement.
GAACTACAAACCAAATAATAAATCAAGTCAATAAAAAGCACAGGTCCTCAGATCATAAAGTGACATACAACATCAGTACACGCATACTGATGGAATAATCTTCATTCTTTCACTTCCAAGCAGCTACAAATCTGATTTTTAAATGCTAAATGTTATAGGCTCTATCTCAAAGTAGGTAGTTGTCTTAGTTCTAGTACGTCCCAAAGGAATAAAATAAAAAGCCCAAACAATATCCATAGTCAATCAAGAAACCCTCATTTCTCTGTCTATCAGCAAACTGCTCATATTTGGAAGGTGAACTTGAACTCCCAACAGCAGGACCTACACAGCAATAAATTAATTAGCTCAGAGAGTGGGCCTACGTGGGCTACGGGGCATCCAGTACTATGTATGAGCACATAATTCATGCTTTGCCTAGGCATGTAACATTTTCAATTCAAATTTTGGAATGAAAAGAGATTCATGACTTAGAATCTTGACTCACAATAAAACAAACCATGGTAAATCAATACTTAAAGCAAATGATGCACAAACACTTTCAATTCAGGAGACAAATTTGAGAGAGACTCTTACATGTCATTTATAAGTTGTTCCTGTGGAGGTAAGGGCAAGAAAGTTTCTAATCAGATGTGGGGAATATTAGAATAACAACACACAGATACCAATGACCTTAACGTTTTCCTGGCAGCAGTTTCCATTTAAACCAAGAAAAACGAGGTGGGGGGAGAGGCTCAGACTGAGCCAGCTCAGCCAGCATTAGTTTTTTCAAATATATAGTTTAGACACAGAACAACCAAATTCCACCGTACAACAACAGCAGCTGAGCAACTCTCGGGATCAAACACGGGAGACAAACACGATTCCCGAGCACTCAGCTCACAGCAGCACCACAGACATGGGCACTGCAGCATGCGCTGAAGGTCAACATTTCCAGGCCCTGCTTGTACGGACTGGCTGTACGAATGCTTGCCCTACGCACCTCAAACTAACGGGGCCGAAAATCGCGCACGGAGCCGCGGCTGCCTTCAGGAATTGAAACACCGAGCAGCAGAACTGCCGGCCGGGGGAGGGGGCCACCGGCTCCGCTCCGCACGCCCGCAGCGGCAGAGCGGCTGCCGAGGACGGATGGAGGGAGCAGCGGCAGGCAGCAATCCACGGGCGGAGGGACCTCGCCGGGCGCCACGCCAAGCGCCGACAGCACGTTTCTTCTCCATCCCGCTCCTCTGCCCCCAGCCCCCGCGGCCGAGCCAGGGCCAAGAGGAGCTTTCTCCCCTCAGCCCCGGGAATCCCCCCGTTTACAGCCAGCCCGGCCCCAGGAGCGTGTCGGTGCCTGCCCTTGGGGCAGCTGCTCACCTGCATCCCCGGCAGCCCCGCCTGCACGGGGGAGTGAGCCATGGCGGCGGCGGCGAGGGAGGCTGGGAGGCAGCCGGGTCTCCTCAGGCGGCTCCAGGGCACAGAGCTGAGCTCATCTCCACGCTCTCTCACACACAGCACCGCCGTCCTCCTCCTCCTCCTCCTCCTCCTCCTGGCCCTTCCCCCGGGTGAGCAGCGCCTGTGCGCCGGCGGTGGGAAAGGGGCCGTCCCAAGCCCGGGCTCTCCAGGCCCCCGTCACGGATGCAAAGGCGGCAGCGGCTTCCTCATCCCCCCTCCTCCTCCTCCTCTTCTTCCTCCTCCTCCTCCGGGCCGTGCCGGCGACACGATGACAAACCTGAGGCGGGAGGAGGAGGCGGAGGAGGAGGGGGCGGAGCGGCAGCGGCGGCCCCGCCTGCCGTGCGCGGTACCTGCCCGCCCGCCGCCATGGGCGCGGCCGCCGCCCCACACGCCGGGGCCGTGGCCGGGGCCGGGGCCGGGGTCGGGGTCTCCGTCGCCGCCCCTTACCCGGGGCTCGGGGAACGCACCGCGACACCGGCGCTCCGCCGAAGGCTGCGGTGACAGGAAGCGCTCGGCTCCCTGTCAGAAGCTGCAGAAGCCCCAACCCAAAATGCCTGTCGTGCTTCTCCTGTAGTTCCTAAGCGGGCGCAGAGTGGGTCAGCACTGAGGTCTCTCCCACGCACAAGTTCTGCGTACATGCAAATCCCTTGAGAACTCGACAATGTTCTGTTCTTTGTTACAACTGGAATTTAGCAGCTCAGTCTCTCCATTTTCCGCCCCGGCACAAAAGGCTAGGGAATTTCAGGAGTGTTAAAGTTTTTGTAACCTGTCAGCCGGTGGGGCTGGGATCCGTAGGACAGCGAGGCTCGCTGTCTTTTCAAGTGATTTTTTAAAGTAATGCGAGCATCCACTGCAGCATAAGTTGCTTTTCATTAGATAATTCACTAGAGTTAGTACAAATCTCTTAACTGCAGGAAACATTTGAAAACAGTCTTATTGAAAAGTGGTTGGAGCTTCCATTGAAGTTTTTCCTATAGTTATGATATTCTTTGTTGTCTTATGTGGGATGAGTTAATGCTACACAATCTGGTTTTCCTGAAACTTGGAGATACATAAACGTTCCTAAGATGTCTACGGCAAAGTATTATTCAAATAAAATTAGCCAACAGCCTTATGCAGGCAAATAAGTGTGCCCACACACATGCATATTGGTGTTTTACCTGAGAAAATAAACTAAATATACCAGCCCTTGAGTACAGTGAAACAGGAAAAGATGATGGCTAGAAACTGAAAATTGAAATCTTGAAATTATTTTTTCAATTATTCATGAAGGAGTTTAAAATTTCCTTAATGCTGGGATGGAGTTGAGATTCTGTGGAGTTTGGCTTTAGGAAATATGAACAAGTTTCTACTGTTTACTGGTATGTAATTTTCAAAGAAATGTAAACTCTTTTCTTTCAAATCAAAAATCAAATAACAGTCATGAGAATCAGTATCAAAACTCTCTATTTAGATTGTTTTCTAAAGCATTTTTGCAATGCTCTTATTAAAAAAACAAAAAAAACCCATTTAATATCTCCATGGTTGCTCCACTGTTTGCAGTAAGTTTTTCTGGCTTGCTAGGAAGAAAGTCAGTGGGCTACAAGTGAACCTCTTCTCTTGTCTCATGAATATCACTGAGCTTTTGCTACAACACAATGTTAAAAATCCTCATTGAGAAAATGCCAGTTTTACTATTGTTTATGCAGTTTTATTTTGGGTTGGTTTTTTTTCTATATAGGCATTACAATACAGATTTTATCAGCTGCTTTACTGTTTCTGCAGTTGCATATTCAGTGTGGAATCAAAATAAAAAAGGTACACAAGTTTTCTCCTTTGTATTATGAAAGGTATGCAACTGTTATTTTCTGTCCATGAAAATAATTGAGACAATTAATTTTCACAAGGAATATACACTTGACTTGGTAGAGGTGATTCTGGTTTATTTAATTCCATTTCTATGTCTAGGTTGTAGATTCTGTAGCTCAAGGCACATAAGGACAGAAAAGTTCCCTTGCTGCTCTGAAGTGACTTCCACCATGTAACCTCCTGGCCTGGGGCCATCATGAGGTCTTTCTGTTGTTTATGTATTATTGTGGACGTATTTCATCACAAAATTTTAAAGTTCTGCATTATATGTTCAACAAGATTCTGTGCCTGAAAAATTATTTTATGGGCCGTGGAATAAACTCTGTGGGCAGATTTACTTGTCAAATGCAGGAAAACAAAGGAGCAGATTCAACTCTTCAGTCACAAACCAGATACCAGTCCGAGTTCTAATGAAGTCAGAACAATTCATTAGAAGGTCTAATATCTTGTCAGCTTCTAAATTTTGTGCTGTATCTCATGTTCTGATACACTTGCAATTTCTCTCAGAACATGTTGAAATTTTTAAATAACAGTTTTGAATGTAATTTTAAAATAATGAGTTAGTGTGTTTGCTGTTCATTTTGTCAATGCTAGTCTTTCTGTCTGAATTTCAACTCCATCTCACAGACTAAACAACACAAGCCTTTCAAATTTTCCTGTCCTTTTCTCAACCTTTTGTGGGTTTTAAAAATCTTTTCTGAGAAAAAAAAAGATTTTGTGCATTATAGTCCAAAGAAAGGCTAGTCTTGCAGAAATCTTTCTTAAATAGAATGATTACATGTTATGCTAGCCAACCATCCCAACACAATGACTGACTTCAAAAATAAACACTTCATATCATTAGGACAGTTCCCTGATGTATCTTTTTGAAGACAGAAGTTCCAAGCATTCAAAGATTCAATTTATTTTATGTATCAACTTCTCAATAACTGGTTTTCTTCCAATTTAACATGATATTTTGCATATGCACAGATTTTCTGCCTTGCTGATTATGTTTAAGCCATAAATAATAGCATTTCAATCTCTAACAGTAAGATAAGAGTTACAAAAGAAAAATATAATTGCATCATTGTAAAGGCTGTGACTGTGAACTTCTGCTTATAAATACCTGTGAAGAAAAAATGTTTTCCTTAGTGACAAAGACTGAAACTTCTCAAATAAACAATGTAAGGTCATTGGTGTTTTCTAAGATGAAAGGTGTACCAGGAACCCAGCTTGTTTTAAATTTATAATAATAAAAGTGTTACTCTTGCCTGTATCACACAATGCACAGCAGCTTTAACAAGACTCTTCACAAATGACCTTTAAGAATTTAAGTGTTCCTGGGGCAAGAGGGGAGCTCCTCACACGGGTCTCTAACTGAAGATAGAGAGGAAAGAAAAAGACAAAAACCTTTCACAGTGAGGGATGTTATCAGTAGGCTGTCTCGACCAATATGGGACCCATCTTGCTCAGCATATCCATTAATGAGTTAGGAAATAGACTAAAGAAATTGACAGTCTCATATTGCCAATCATCATGAGGGAGAAACTAAAACAAAGCCCAAGGAGTTGAAGAAAAATCTCAGAGTGAGTGACTGCTGATTGACATGCCAGCAGATGGGGGCTCAGCATGGAAAACGTGCTCCTTCAGCAGAGTAGAATGTCAGAATATGAGTGCTGTGAATATCCTCAATGTGGCCCTATAGAAAAGCAGCTTCCTGGGAAAACTTTATAAACATGAAATATCTAAATCAGTGAATTAAACCCCAAAGGTATAAGTAACGCTCATTTCTGCACACTGAGTCATCCTGACTATGCTTCTCTTTTCAGATCAATGGCCAGTCCTTTCAGCTTTCCTTTCTGGGAGATCTGATCAAACAGCAACTTAGTCTCCCAGGAATGAGCCAAGGAACCAGACAAGGGTAAGATGCAATTTTATTTTTTTTTAAAATGTGATAAAAAGCACATTTCCGTGTAAATAACAAAAAATATCCTTATGTTGTCCAGGACTGATGTTTTCCCTGCTTTTGGTTGTGTATGCTCCACAAGATTAGTTTCCAGTGTACTTCCAAACTAGGCAGCAATGATACAGCCACAAAACATTGGGGTTTTCTCTGTTTCCACCAAAATTTTAAAATTTCAGCTCTCAATTTCCGTTGGAAAGGGTGTCCCTTCTACAAAGTTTGTGATGGAGCCTTTCTTCCTCTCAAGGGCCACGGATAGCCCTGCAGCTGTGTATTTCTTCCAGCAGAGGAAGCTTGTGTAGTTTCAAAAGCACACAGCTTGCCTTCCACAGCTAGATTTGGCTGTGTATTTACGTTCTGGTTCAACAAGCCATTTGTCAGAAAATGGTTTTGTCAATTGCAGAAGCAGAGCTGGCAGTTCAAATAATGGCATTCTACTTTAGGTCTTATGAATGCTGAAGGGGAAAAATGTGGTTATTAAACTATGTTCCCCCCCAAAAAACCTTTTTTTCCTATGTTTGTATAAAACATGCCATTTTGTATATATTTCCCTTCCTGCAGTGATGTTATTAAAATCATTCATAGAAAATGGCAGGTTTTTGAGATTCCTAATAGAAGAAAATTCACTTTCTTGTAGTACTGAGAATCATAATGGATAAACCAGAATGAGGCAGGAAATGGAAGAAACATCTTGAGTGTTATATACTGTTTATTAATAATGAGCAGAATATAAGTGCCTGAAAGTATTTTAGTATTCCAGGCAGAAAATTAAAATTAGATGGAGACCTAGAGCTTATTAAGAAACATGAGATTGATTTTGCTGTCCTATGCCTCTGCCCCTGAAGAGCATCATTGCATTATATCTTGCTTTTTATAAGCCTTTCTCTTAGCCCCTTGTCACACAAGCCAAACTTATGCAAATGGAAGAAAACATACCTTCTCCATTTTCTTCTCACATTTCACATTTTATAATGGAGACATCAGTTCTTATCTCAGGTTAATGTCTGTGTAGACAGCAGACTAGCAAACTCTCTGGACTAAATGGATCCATTAAGGGTGACCTTTAATGGTTCTAAACTAAAATAGAGTCAATTTAGATTAGATAGAAGGAAGAAGTTTTTTACAAGGAGGGTGATAAAACACTGGAACAGGTTGCCCAGAGAGGTGGCAGATGGATGCAACATCCCTGCAAACATTAAAGGTCTGATTGGACTGGGCTCTGAGCATCCTGGACTATTAGAAGATGTTCCTGTCCCCAGCTGGGGGGTTGGACTAGATGACCTTTAAGGGTCCCTTCCAGCCCAAACTATTCTGTGATTCTGTAAGCATCCTGAGACACATGCCTTAGACAGTCCATGGCATCACAAACCTGAGATGTTTGCTTGCAGGCTGCAATTGTCCCAGTAGAAGAAGTTGCACTGTATCTCATTGATAACTGATAAGTAGCAGTCTTAAAACTGACTGCACTACTTCACTATTTTAATTCAAGGATTATCTCATTTTTTACTCTTCATTAATTTCATTATATACCAGCTGTTACCTGTAAAATCTTGTGTTGACAGAAGTGTATTGTATTCATCTGTTGAATAAATAAACATATTGATTCCTGCAAGTACCAGTTGTCACTCTGGGGTGCAGTTACCAAATGAAAATCACCATGATGTGATGAGTTTTTCAGAGTACAGCTTTGTGCTGTGTTTAATCCAACTAAACTGCAGTCTGCTGCCAAAGTGCTGATCCCACTCTTCCTTTCTCCCAGCCCTGGCTCCAGTCCTTGCATTAGCAATCACATGCCTGCTTGGTGATTTGGATCAGTTCACTGATCCCACGGGAAATGCATCCACATCCTGCTGGATTAGTGTCCTGTGGCAGCAGTCTCTGGATGTCACACAGCAGGAATACCATCTGGAGGGAGGGAGGCCAGCACCTCCCATGCTCTGCTAGCCCACAGTTAGCTCAGATGAGCTAGGAGGTGAAACTCCATCCAGGATGTCCTCTATGGAGTGGGATGGTGGCTCCAGCCCTCTCATACCACAAAAGCCACCTTCTCAGCTTGCAGGAATGAGTGCTCCTGCCTGTGGTTTAAGCCCAGAGCTGTGTATTCATAGCAGTCAGTCTTCACAGAGAATGTACAGAAGGTAGCAGTGGAGGAATGACTTGGTGGACAATAAACCTCTTCGCTAGGCAGACACCCTCAGCCTGCAGCCTTCATGGCCCAAAATTTAACACCCAAAAAGGAAAAGCCAGAAATCAGATATCCTCAAAAAAAGTAAGCTTGTTATTTTGGGAAGGTTTTTATTAGGCCATGAGCTATCTTCTAGCACTTGAACCTGCCATAATCCCCCCTAGGTATGTGTGGGAGACAGCTACAGTTTGTAACTGTGCCCCACAAAAATGCAGCTCCTGTGTGTGTCCCTTCCTCCTCTGCCCATCATTCCCTTTCCATTTAGCCTTCTAAAAGTAATTACCCAGCAAGTTCCTGTTATGCCCACAATGCTCTGACATGATCCAGCCATCTTCCACCTCCTCCTGCAGACCTCCTCTCATTCACAAAAGCAGCTGCAACCTCCCACTTGCCCTAGACCTTTGGCAAGATCCCAGAGCCTTGCGCTCCCTTGACATCTGCAGCTGCCAGCTCAGTTTTCTTCCTATCTTTTTTATGAGAGCAGGCTTCCTGGGGATTTTGGACTGAGTATATCTCTTCTGCCAGCTGAGGCAGTGGGTACCTGATGCTTTTATTGCAAACAAGAGCAGATCTTGCTATTCCACATCAGCACCACTATTCTTCCCTGCACAGAAGCAAATTTACAGAGTGAGCTATGGTAGGCTTCTCTTTACACTTCAGTGTAGTAGCAAAGCTGCACAGTCTGCCCATCCCACTGTCTCCTGACAGCAGAAGGATTTGCCTCAGCATCACAGCTGCAGAAGGCCACAAATCTGCATCTTTTTCTGTTGAAGCTTAAGTGAGAAAAACACATATAAGCCCTTGAAACCACTACCAAGAATTACCATCATGAAGAAATACAGAGATGACTCTTCTAGACATTTTGCCTACAGACTTACTTGGGTTAAATGCACATTTCTGCTACACTCAGTGTGCAGAACTCACCTTGACAGTGTGTTCTTACTGGATGAGGTTCTAGTTTCTTATCTGAATACTGCAATTTTGTCAGATATTTACTCACAGTTCTGCTCATTCTGCATCTTGGACCTGGAATATATCCTGCCCCAAAGTGCACCTTCTTCTCCAACTCTCCAAGGTGCGATTCATGACTTTCCCTACCATTCCCTTGAGAAACTCTTCAGTACCAACTCACAGGTACTGTGGATCAGGTATTGTAGACCATTATCTATCTATCTATCTATCTATCTATCTATCTATCTATCTATCTATCTATCTATCTATCTATCTATCCAAGGTGATGTGGTTTTGTCCACTGATATCAGTGCAAAGATTCTCATCAGTTTCACTGGAACCCATGATTTTTGATATTTGTAGGTAGTACAAAGGCTTCTCGGCCCATGGCATATCCTTCTTTTTACATGCATATTGGTTGACACTATTGTCACTGACTTATTTCCATGAGCAGTTTTCTCAAAGAATTTAATATGGCCCTATGCTTGCAGTTACTTGTACTTATGAAAGTAAAATAAAAATTTCTAAACTGTGCCTCACTATAGTTCAAGGTTTTACCATGTGTCTTCACATGATTCTTCCAGCAGAAACACAAGATCACTTAGCTTTTATGTTCTGTTAACCACAGAAGCACTTTCAAAAGATGCATCCCTGTGATTTTTATACACATGAAGGGTTTATATTTAATGACTCGAGTGTTCAACCAACTTCTTTAGAGATTATTTTTAAAGCATTTCAGTTCAGCTTCAAGATTATATTCCAGGCTTCCCAAGAAGTCCATGTGAAGATGAGGGTGCAGCATCATTAGGGTGTTTAACTGCTCAAAGACTGTCCTTTCCAACAACCACATCTTTCTTCAACACTGGCATCATTTCATGTTGACTTAATTTGATCTGGAAACAACACCTCTCCCCTACAGAGATCCTAAGCTGAAGTTTTCTCTGCTTTCCATGGGGCAGACAAAGTAGAGGACAGAGCAGGAAGGAGCAGCCCCAACAATACTTACACAGGTCCTTGGCCCAGTCTGGAGATCTGGTTAGAAGTGCCTGAGGAGCTGCCATCAGTGACTTTCCTAACTCCTTCCATCCCAAACCTTTGCCACTGAGCATCTCAAATGCCCAAAATTATTTAAAGTCCCAAATTATTTAAAGTATGTGATGCTTGGGTAATGTAAAGCTCCTCTGAGCAGTCCTGCCTCCCAGAGCTCTCCCATCCAAGTCACAATTCACTGCAATTCCCATCTGCTTTGACAACCTCCCCAGGTCCAGTTGCCTGAGGGTCCATCCAGTGCTGATTACAATTCTCTCAACCCTTACAGCAGCAGCAGCTATAGCCCCACAAGCTATGGATGTTCCTTGTTGTCCTCTCAAGGATTATACCCAAAGCTCTTTTCTTAGCATGTCCAGGTTTAACTCTAAAGTTTGAAGGATAGCTCTAAAACCTGCATCTCTACACACTTGACAAATGCCAGGATGAAAAGTGCAGGGCTTAGGAGATGTCTAAAACTGAATGTCATGCAAGAATGAGCTGCCCTTCCAACAAACTCCCTTAATGGACAGTGTCTAGCTGGCATGGCCTCACCAAGAGACATCTTGGAGAGCTGGGGCCCCTATCAAATGCAGTGATTATGGATTTTTGTTAACAACAGGGTGGGTTAAGTAGTTGTACAACAGATTAACAATCTGGGAAGCCACCCAGGAGGCAGGATTCTGAAATCAGTGCATACTCACTGTGTCAGAACCAAATGCAGCCCAATTCAGCCCAAATTTGTATCCACTTAACGCTGAAGTGTCTACACATTCCTCTGTTTAACATGGTGCTGTTTTTTCTGGGGCTGTTTTTTTCTGGGGATTAGTCTGCTGTGCCCACAGAAGGCAATATTGCTCTGTCTGACTGACATTTTGCTCAGTTACAAAAAGCCCCCTCAACTTTCTTGTGTCTTTGTTTCTTAGGGCAGAGTTTCATGCCTGGGGTTTAAGTCTTGCAGTTAAATTGGATTAAGCACCACATGAAGCTGTAGCCAGTGATTTTATCATCTTTTGGGGTAAGAGTGTTGGGTGCTGCAGCACAATCAGCTTTATTCTTGTTCTTTATTATTCTTCAACATCAAAGTATCTTTTTTATAATACCACGTGGTATTTTGGCAATTTTAATAAGTTTTTTAAAGTTTATAAGAGAGGCAATTTCCACCAATACTGCCAGAGACTCTCTCTTGCTAAAATCCACCCAAATATAATTTTTCCTAGTACACAGCAGTTCTGTGGTCTTCAAAAGCAATACTGATCTATATGTCTCATATGATACAATAGTGATCTAGGTATTTTCATAGGGTAATCTGAAGCTTGTGATACCTGCGAGCGAAGGGCGATTAAGTTAACGTTGTAGGGGGTTGTTCTGGGTGTGCTTCTCCGAACCCATTCCCTGCCACTGTAGAGTATTTTTCTGCCACCTGCTGGTGGAAATTGAGTTTCTGGTGAGGGACCCCGGGCTGCGCTTAGGGAAGCTTTGCCTGAGCAGGGGGCCTCAGAATTGGCAAACAAAGAAAGGTTAAATAAAGGTAGGGAAGTGTCGTGTATTTCATATCTAGCAATGTTACCTGGAGTCTGTACTCACAGACTGGCATTTCACTGCAACAAGCCCAATCTGGGAAAAGCAAATAAATCCTTCCTGTTAAACAAGCTGCCTCAAGGCAGATGGGAAATGGCTCTGGGCTTCTCTAATTCCTCCTGGTTCTGCCAAGCTGCCTGAGCTGGAAACAGCTGGCACAGAACAGCATCCTGGGTCTGCCCCCTGCACAGGGGTGGCAGCAAGTCAGGGAGAGAGCTGAGTTCATCACTTGTGTGCTGTGGGTGCTGGAGCTGCCATCTGCTCTGAGGCTGTAGTGGGGAAATCACAAGTCACACTTGCAATGACTGCATGAAATAAACACCTAAAAACGAAAACCAGCCAACCAAAAGATGCTAAACCCCAGCCTGGGTTTCCATAACTCACAATAGGTTCATACATATTCATTCCGCGTGACATTTATCGCCAGTTCTTCTTTATCAAAGTAATTCCTAGGTCAGGGGCAAATCGACCTTGTGGTCATTTCTGTTTTTGTTTTTTTTTTCTGTCTGCTCACTGTCTCTGCCCAGCAGTTTTTCCTTCAGCTTTGGCCTCACAGACTTTTCACCTCTCCTAGACACTTCACCTAATTCAGAATGGATCTCTACTCTGTCTCATTGTGTTGGTGAGTGACCATAGCCTGGTCCAAAACAGAGGGAGGAGATGATCTGTGGCAGTAACACCTTGCTTTGCTACAACAGAGAATAATGACCATTAGTCTCATATTCCTGCTCTCTGCAAGACAGAAGGTGAAGATGTGGAGAATCTGGAGGTTCTCTTCCCACCCTTCCCAATTTCCATGCTCAGTTTCTTAAACAAAATCTCTCCCTCCAGTTTCAGCGCTCAGCCAGGCCCTGCCACCCTGGGACATCCACAGCTCTAACTCGAGCACACTTGTGTAGCAGTGTTCAACTCCTACCCTCCCATGTTTGGGATCAGATTTCAGTAAAAATGCCTTCAATATCATGAATTCACTTAGGTGGTTACAGAAATGGCCTCAGGCAATCTGTTGAACTAAAGTACCAGCCTGAAGGAGCTGAAAAAATTGAATTAACCTTTTACTTGAAATATTTCTTTGTACAATAAGACCTTTAGGAAATAGAACTCTCACCTAAGTAGAAAACATTTCAAATTTTCACTACCAAGGAAGGATGGTATGGCTCTGGGAGCATTGATTGATTGACTGATTGATTTTAAATTTGTGAGGCTTAAATAATTTTTTTTTCCCAGCTGGGAAAGCACTTAAAATTTTTTTAAAAGCCCTTTATGGGCTAAGATGGAAAGAAGTTCAGACAGGAAGATACATTGCAGTCCTCTAAATCTCACAGGAGGAGGATAAAAACAATTTCACATGAGCAGACAGCTGAAATTTCATCTTAATCTCATGAGAGTTTTATTTGCCACTAGAGCAGCAGCAGGTCAAATGAGGGGTTGCAAGAGCAGGTTGAGAATCAGTGATGTCACAGTGCCTCAATATTTCGTGCTTAGCCCTTGGATGCTTTTTATTCATTATTTTATTTAGTTATGCATCTTCCACAGTTTTGAATGTTAACTCCCCTCACCCCCAAAATACAGCAATAGAGTTACAGAGACAGAGATGCTTTCACTGCAGATGTTCTCCTTCAGAGTGTTCAGGAGGTCTTATGACCATTTTGGCATTGAAAGGAAAACCAGCTTTTTCATCCCAGTACATCTGCCAGCAAAAGCAAACCTGTCTGATTAGCATCTGCAATAATTAGGAAGTAGTTGCTGGCTAGCCAGTTTGGCACCCATCTGCAGGAAGGCTCGGAAGGAGGATTCCAGCAGCCTGTCAGCCTGACCTCAGTGCTTAAGGAAGGTTATGGAACAGATTATCTCGAGTGTGATCACATAGCACGTGCAGGGGATCAGGCCCAGTCAGCAGAGGTTTAGGAAAGGCAGGTCCAGCTTGACCAACCTGCTTTCCTTCTATGACAAGGTGATTCACCCAGTGGATGAGGGAAAGGCTGGGGGTGCTGTCTACCTAGAATTCAGTAAAGCCTCTTGTGGTGTTTGTGAGGGTCTCAGGATGAGGTGAGAGATGAGAATTTGACTCTATGTTCTCAGAAGGCTGATTTATTATTTTATGATATTATATTAAAAGAATGCTATACTAAAACTATACTAAAGAAAGAGAAAGAATACATCAGAATGATAAAGAAAAACCCGTGACTCCTCAGAGCCTCGACACAGCTGGACCATGATTGGTCATTAAATTAAAACAATTCACATGCTCCAAATCACATTCCAAAGCAGCAAAACTGGGAGAAGCTGAAGCTTCTCAAGGAGAAGAAATCCTGGCGAAGGGATTTTTCAGAAAATATCTTAGTGACAGCCTCTGTCACTGTCTCCCACAAACTTCTGCTGGAAAAGCTGGGAGCTCACAGCTTGGACAGGTGCACTCTGCAACTGTCAGGAGTGGTAGTGGAGGGAGTCACCTCCAGTGTACAGGGAACAGTCTGTTTAATATCTTTATTGATGACCTGGACAAGGGGATCAAATTCTCCCTCAGTCAGTTTGCAGAGGACACCAAGCTGGATGGGAGTCTTGATCTGCTGTAGGGTAGGAAGGCTCTGCAGAGGGATCTGGATAGCAGGGATCCATGGGCAGTAGCCAGTGGTATGAGGTTCAAAAAGACCAAGTGCCAGGTCCTGCCCTTGAGTCACAAGCACCTGTAGTGCTACCGGCTGGGGGGGACAAGAGGCTGGAAAACTTGCCAGCACAAAAGGACCTCAGAGTGCTGGTCAACAGCCAGCTGAACATGAGCCAGCAGTGAGCCCAGGTGGCCAAGAGGACCAGTGGCATCCTGGCTCGTTGCTTATTGCATCAGCAGTAGCGTGGCCAGCAGGACCAAAGCAGTGATTGCCCTCCTGCATCAGCACTGGGGAGGCCACAGCTCAAGTGTGCTCAGTTCTGGGTCCCACATTACAGGAAGGACATTGAAGTGATGGAGCAAGTCCAGAGAAGGGCAGTGGAACTGGGGAAGGGTCTGGAGCACAATTCCTGTGAGGAACAGCTGAAGGGCCTGGGGTGTTTAGCCTGGAGAAAAGGAGGCTCAGGGGAGACCTGGTCCCTCTCTACAACTGCCTGAAAGGAGAGTGTGTAGCCATGTGGGGATCAGTCTGTTCTCCCAGGCAAAGGATGAGAGGAAACAACCTCAGGCTGGGCCAGAGGAGGTTGAGAGTGGATGTGAGGAGAAATTCCATCACTGAAAGAGTGGTTAAGCATTAGAATGGGTGCCCTGCCACCAGGGAGGTGGTGGAGTCACCATCTCTGGAAGCATTCAAAAATGGTTGAATGTGGCACTTCACAGAATGGTTCAGTGGGCAGGGTGGTGTTAGATCTAAGGTTGGACATGATGATCTTGCAGGTCTTTTCCAACCTTAATGATTCTGTCATTTATGTAAACACAGAGCTACTCTCTGAAAAGCACAAGTCCTGTTTTGCTCATCTTCCAGTCCTCTCCCTCCTATACAGTCAGAGCAGCTGTTACACTCCCTGGAATGTGGACTAAAGCCCACCTCTGGGGTTAATGTGGTTTATGCAGAGCTTGGACTCAGGACTAGGAAAGAGCATAGGAAAGGGATAACATTTAACAGCCACATTAGAAAAGCCACTGAATTACAGCTCTCATGTTACCCTTGTGCTGTGCTAAATGACACAAAATTCTGTCCTGCAGTGGAGTCTGTAAGAAGAACAGCATTGATTGAAATAGGGGAAAATGGGGCATCTTTGATTTTCCTGAGCCTCCTCCTGGTGGAGGAGGATGATTTTACTTGTTACTTCCCCTTGGCTAATTTGTCTCCCTTTGACATTTTAAGGCAAGACTCAGTTGTTTTATTACGACAATGGTCAATGAATATTATGCTAAAGTACTGCATCAAGCTGTGAAAGAAAGGGGGAAAAAAAAGGTGTAGAGTATGTATTGGTGGCTTGCAATTTCTTCCAGGAAATTTTAAGAAACCAAACAACTTTGTATAGACATTTTTTATAACTACAGATAAGTTTGTCCAAAGATTATGCTGCTAATAAGCCATTTTTTAAGAACAGCAAATGGCAGAGGATGGATTCATGTGGTTCAGAGAATATGACATTGAACTATTTTAAGCCAAGTGTCATTAAGCTGAGCTAAAGGTCATATGGAAAAAACATAGAAGTTTTACAGTATATTTGATATATTACTAAGCATACAGACATACACATTCCTATATCTGCCTGGCCATGCATGAGTGCAGATTGGATTGCTAGAGCAGGGTCTCATAATTCACTACTTTTGCATATTGTTAGTTTACAATTATCAGCTGTTAATTTGATTCATTTCAGGGCACTTTCTCTGTAACAGAAAATTACATGCAAAAGTGCCTCTGAGTAAGTCTCATAATCTAGTATAGTGTGCTGCTGTCTAAACACTATCATATTTAGAGGTTAACTGTACCTCTCTAATGCTTAAACTAAGAAACTGAAAACACTCAGTCTCAGCCCAAAGACCGATTCCCCACACACAAATTCTAAACACAGTCACTGCTATGCTGAGAGGAACTACCTGGCTAGGCACAGGGATATTTTAACTTTAATTACTTAAATCCCTGTTAAAAATGAGATTAAAATCTTGTCACACACAGCTGTCTCCATTCTACCGTAGAGGTAAATTTCACCTCATCAGAAAGGTTCCCTATATAATTTTACAGAATTACTGGCTTTCTAAACATAAACCATATCCATCATGTTGTAGACAACTTAGTGGGTTTACTAAAGTACTAAAATACAAAAGCTTATGGTTTTAGCTTTTATGGTATAAAAACGAGACACATGACGTATATTTCTAAGTGGAAAAAAAGGGAGTTGAAATGATAGACATTTTACCTGACATGGATAGAGTAGTAGGCAAAAGATGCTTCTCAACTGGATACAGTTAAGAGATAATTTATTTTGCTTAACTTGCAGGCAGAGGAAAAGCTGCCTAGTCTGCCAAAAATAAAGCTGGTATAAAATTCCCTTAAGTCCTCAGAGGATGGCAGGGAGCCAACAGCTCCTGTGGCTGTTACAGGAGACCCTCAGTTCCATTGGCTGGGGGACATGCAGTATCACAAATCCATGGGGAAGGCTCTCCCCAGATGACCTGAGAGACCAAGAGGGGATTACTGCCTCTGGGGTAACAGGACTATCTCTAACACAAGCAAAGAGGGCCTTGGACTTGCCTTTTCCAACTCCATTTGAAACTGTCTTTGTGGGTGAGCGACTCTATTCCCAGGGCACATGGAGGCCCAGGTGCCAGCAGCTGCAGTGGCCCATGGAGCTGCAGTGTGAGCAGAACACTCATGGCTTGAATATGGATGTCTGTGTCATCACTTGCAAATACCAAAATGGAATTGCTGTAAAATAGGATGAGAGTATTGGAAGACAGGTGTGAAAGCAGCTGACAGTCTGGCCAGGCAACTGGAGGGGCCAGTGAGTCCCAGCTGCTGGAAAAGTGTAAGATGTAGACCCTAAAGAACAAGAATTACCAAAACAACACGCAGACCCCTGGCACTCCATAACATGGAGCTCAGGACTACAGGAGCAGGTCCTGTTAAGCAGCAAAATTTCATCTCCCCTAGCAGAAATTTGGTGTTATGATATATAGACCAGCCCTGAGCCGTTAGCTTTAAGTGATGGAGTGTGTAGATAAAGGCACCACAGAGGCGGTATGGAGTTTTGTTACCATGCAACTGTAAGCCATGTTCTTAAAACACTTCCTTATTTTGTTATTATGTAAGTTTTATTGCTCTTGCTTGTTCCAAAGGTCATTTGCTGTTATCATTTCACCTGAGTGGGCACTTCTAATATTAACCAAAGACATAACAGGAGTTAAATGGGTAGTTAACAGGCAGATAAAGCATTATGTTACAGTGCACATCCAAGTTCCTGCCACTTGGAACACAGACAACATTTTAAATCTGATCACTGCCAGAGCTTTGCTCCCATTATCTACAAGGAAGTACAAAAGAATTTAAGGCACGTGTGACCTGCTGTCTTCAAGTAACAGTGATGCTAGAGAGATCATACAGAGAGCTTGGCTCCAATTGCTGTTCCTTGACAAGTCTTGTTTCCTTCACGATATAAAATTGAAATACAGTATAAAAATACATCTTTTCAAAGTGTCAAATAGTTCCAAGTCAAATTTCAAGATTATAATGCTATAATAATTAAGATTGAGGTACATTAAGAGTGCAACTTCTCCTGGAGATTCTTCAGGATACCATATTCAGTACAAGAGAGAGACTAATATTTTCCTGTTGCTTCCCTAGAGAGGCTGCACTTTAGGTTAGAACAGTTTTGCTTAATGTCTCCCATTGTACATGTAATCCAGTATGTTATTACTGATACCCTGGTTCCTCTGACTGCAGGAGAGTGAGTGGGATTTCCATGATTCCATGATTTACAGACACTCCTTGAGTACAGCTTTTACAGTTGAGAATGAGCTTCAGCTTCCTTTTCATTGGTGTCTTCATCTTTCTTGTCTTCTTCCTTTTCTTCCTTACTGAACTGGGCTTCAATCTCATTTGGATCAATATAGGTATAAAAAGAAGCCATGATAGCAAAAATGACACAAACTACCAACAGCAGGGCAGCAAACAGCACATACTCTGCCCACTGCAAAGAAAAAAAAACAATGCAGAATTTATCCACCAGTATTCACTTGAGTATTACACCCTTTTAGTATTTTCAGGAAGGAAACTCAGAATGTGAAACTGAGCACACATAACAGGTATCATATGGCTTACAGGACTAAGTATTAATTAAACATATAATGCATATTAAAGCAACTCAGAATTGAGGCTCTTTCAGCTTTTCTATCTTTACTGAAAAAACAAAAATTCTGTAAATGCTGAAAAACTCTGCAACATCCTTTTCCTGGAGGAAATGGGAATTGAGTGAAAGACTGAGAAGGAAACTCAGCTCCTTCCTTTTGGTCAGATTTCTAAACCAGGCTGGCAATGCTTCTGCTTACAGCTGATCTAGTAACCACAAATGTGGGCAGAGATCAGAAAAGCCTCTATCTGAAAAGCCTCAATGTCTCTGTTTCATGCTCTTTCTGATTTAATTTAGCTTAAACTGGGGACTGCCAGAGCTGTTTCAGAGACAAGCTTTTCCCTCTCTCAGATAGCCATTTGAATTCATTACAGAGCACCACAAAAGAAAATCTTGTACAACTGCTCTTCACCAGGACAGACATAGTTTTTATGCCCCAAATAATGAGATTTTAAACCAATGAAGCCAGAAGAAGGGATGTGGCAAGGCTCTGGTATGCCGGTGAAGGCTCATTAGCAATTAACAGAACTTCAGTAGGGTTTTTTCCATTCATGCAGAACTTCAGCTCAAAAGTTCGCAGACTTTCTATACCATGAGAAAAAATTTACTGCAGAGATGCTAGAAATTGCTCCTTGTAAGCAAAGGGGCCTGGCAACAAGAATTAAGGATGGCAAGTAATAGGCAAGTAGAAACCTTTGCAGAAAAACAATTTGTTTTATCTGCCATCATTTCCCACTGGATTAGAACTGCTTTTACCCAGTGTAATATAACAGCACACCTACTGCTTGCACACTTACCTGCTGTTGGATTGCAGATACCCCAGCCACAATAAGGACAATTATGTTACCAACAGCCACAGTCAGCAGCCATCCAGCCTGCAGCACTGACTTCATGTTAGATGGGGCCTGTAGGGACAGACTTTTAAGTTTTGGGGATATCATTTATTTTCTGATGCATTTACTGTAGTCTTTACCTTACAATAAACACTGTTTCTCTGTGGGGAAGAGGATTTCATGGTTTGCTAGGTTTTGGTGGTGGTTGGGGCTTTTATTAAATTTATTTTTTGACATTAAACATTGCTAGAGAGCTAAACAGGTCCAGAGAAGGCTTTGAGGAGCAAGAGACCACTAGCACACTAACTGTTAACACCTTTTACTTACACACACCAAGTAACTAACAGGTGCACAGGTGTAATTTTACATCTCAGGAACATGTGGCACACATGACATGAAGAAATTGAGGGCATCACCTAGCAAATCACACCTTACAACATGTCCATCACTGCAGTTTCTAGATTCAGAATGAAGAGAAGAAATACACACAGCTACTAAAGTGGACTCAAGAGACAAAGGAATTCAAAGTGTTTAATTATAACACTAATAAAAGCTAACAAAAAGGCTGTATGGAGTAAACTGGTGGGGAGATGAAGTCTCACTACTTCCTCATTTTATATTTGAGAGCTCTCCAGTTTGGTTTTATTGCAGCAGTACAGTTGCACTTAGTTTCAATAGAAATTTACATGGGAGGAGGAAATTTGAGGACTGGTAGTCAAGTCTTCAAATGATATAACTCAGCATAGTTATATCATAGTTTCCATTCATGGAAAACGCCAAATCCTTGGCTAAACAGGGCCAACTTGCATCAGTCTATACAGTCCTTCTAGGAGCTGTGAGGGACATAGGGGTCAAAGCAGCAGCACAGAGCCACCACTTCAAAACAATACAACGTGGAAGATCTTAACTTGCACCAATATTACAGTGTCTTTAGACAGTCACTGTGGTGAGAGAAGGACGAGAATCTTGTTTCTTGATCAGAAAGCTTGATTTATTGATATATGATATATAATACATTATAACTATACTAAAAAGAATAAAGAGAGAAGTTGCAGAGAGCAGCTATGCTAAGAATAAAATAGAAAGAATCAATAACAAAGTTCTGTGTCCAGAGAATCTGTCCCTGAGCTGCTCCTGTGATTGGCCTTTAATAGTACACATAGAAAATGAGCCAACCACAGAGACACCTGCTACATTTCACAGCAGCTGATAACAATTGTTTACATTCTTCTTCTGGGGCTCTGCTTCCCAGAAGATAGACAAATGTGAAAGAAAAGATTTCTATGAAAAAATGTCTGCGACACACCAAGATTCTTACCTCAGGAAAAATACCTACCTGTGAGTATGAAAACTCCAGCCCAGTGACAGAGAAGAGAACTTCTGCACATGTAAGAAGAAAATACTGAGGGATCTGCCAAGCCATATGGACTGTATTTGGTGCAATATCTTCAAAGTGTGTAATGAAAAGGTTTTTTTCAACACACTAAAATTAAAAATAGCATGTTAGGAACAGTAATAATGAGTGTGCACAGTTAAGGCATTCTAAGCCATTCTATAATTATATAGAAAGTTCAGAGTAAATAACAAATATTGCACATGAAGCACTGCATACCTAGTTATAAAAAAATAGCTTTTTTACAGCAGACTTCATGCAAATCTGTAGTGTCTAACAGGGCTAAAGGTTTAAGGCCATTAGTGGTGATCATGAATTCTTGCATTATGTTATTACTGTAACCATCATTATTTTTATAGTTAACAATGGCTTTGTGTCCTGTTAAGGATACCAGAATTCTATCATCTATACTTAAAGACAAGAGGAAATTAAGGATTAAAGACAAGAGGAATGATTCTACAAGTGTTTTTTTTAATTAAAGGAAAATATCAACATGGAAAGGAATTCTATCTATTTTGTCCAAGCAACAAGTGGTAACTCACATCATCAAGTGAAATGGTATAGGCAGCACCATATCCAAATTCCTTTGAATCAACTGTACAAGTGTCCTGAGGCATTGTAGCCTTAATGGTATATGACCTGAAAAAGAAAAAACCCAAACCCCACAGTTCAGACCATAGGTGCTGTCAATTGAGTGCAGCACATAATTTAAAAAAGCTCTTTGCCCTTTTCCCAAGGACAAGTATGTGTAGCAGATTAAATTAGGATAAAGGAAATGCTTACCAGCCTGCATGTGGAATGACGCTGTAATTACTGACAGAAAAAGGTTCCAGTACTCCAAAATTTATGTCACCCATAGTAACGTTGACAGGAATACTGAAATTGTTTATGAACCTTTAAAATGGAAGAGTGATCAAAAGTGTGATTAAATACTACACAAAACATACAGAAGTCAAAGAATCCAGGTTTTACTTTCAATTATATATTGGCAGCACAACAAGTATCGAGTCTTCCCATTGAAGGCCTTTTTTTTTTTTAAATCAATTAACATTTTGGAAAAAACTCTAAATCTCCTAGAAATGTAGCTAATACAAAAAGCCAGTTAGATCCCCATCAGCCCACTGCCTCAGGAGAACATCAAAAGTGAGTCACTACTACAACCACTAGGAAATGCATCTGCAAGTGGGAGATGCAGAAGAAAAGCAGAGAGGGGAGAGGTGATCTTGGATACCTCTTATGCAGGATTAAAAATGAGGTATAGATATGTAATCCATGCCATTTGTTCAATAAAAAAAAATCTAGGCAATGGAATAAAGCATACACTTCCAATTTTAGCTAAATTACACCCAAGCAGGTGTGCAAGATAACTTAAGTGAATCGTGACTCAGACATTATCCCATCCCCTAAAACGTCAAGGGAAGTGTCCAGCAAGATGTGAGTTCCTAAAGTATAGAAAACTTTATTTCAACAAGAAGAGGCTACCCAAAGACAGATTGAAGAGAGAGTCACATTAGTGTCAAAATTTAGACAACAAAAAAAATTTGTACCTGACGAGGCTTTTTCCATCCTCTGGTTTTGATGTGACATTGTCCTCTACCTAGTGGAAGAGACCATTATCAAAATATGTTCTTGGCATCAGAGAACAGCTTAAACATGCACTATTACACAGCAGTGGGACTTAACAGAGGCTTCAGAGCAAGAGTCCAGACCTTCCTCTTTAGGTTCCTACTAGCACACACATCTACTAGAAAACACTGTATGACCACCTAAGTCTTGGTGAAAGTGTAGTTGTCAAGGTACATAAGAAATTGGTAATTTTTTTTCTAAAGGACATCCTGGTGTACTCTCTGCAGCTTACCAGTCTTACTGGTCCAGCAGAGACAAGGAGAGACAGAAAACAAGACAGTGGAAAAAATTTATCCAGAGTTTGTCCTCTCAGCCTCACACACTCCACATAGATCGTTGTCAGAACATTGATTCATATGTTAAGAAATAAGCAGACTTACCCAAGTAAAATTGATGTCCATTGGAACCCATTTAAATGCCAAAGTGTAGCGTTGTTCCTCTTGCAGCGCCAAATGCTCAGTTTTATTTAGAGTTGCAGAAATTATGTCTAATGATTGCAGTTTAGAAGTCTCAAATGTCATGTAGGCAGTCTACAAAGACAAATTGCAATGGATTTCTGTGCAACTGCGTACTTGTCTATTGAGGGAATGTTACGGGCTCTGGGAGGGTCAGAAATTTACACATGTTACTTCTGAAGTGCCAGAGATCATGAACATCCCCTCATTTTCATTTTTGATTTGTTTTCTACATCAAGCATTATTTCCATTTGATCATGATTTTTTATTAGTTTAATTTGTTACACAAGCTTCACAGTTACATGAGCTTCCCACAAGCATTATGGAATAGCTGCTCTATTTTCCTATTTCTTGCTCCAGATAAATCAGGCTTACCATAAACACCCAATAAAATTCTGTTCAGCCACAGAGGTAGGACTAGCATAAGATGTGATGCAGTATTTTCCAAAAAAAGCAGTAATGCTATGTTTTAAATACTTAAAACACATTTATTCAACATAAAATACTTAAACCATTAATAAACATGTTAGTGCTACACTAAAATAGGCTCTTTGTTTTATGGGATTATCAAAAGCACTTTATAATCCACATCTGGATGATAAAGTGTCTGTAATAGGAAATAGAGCATTCTATACCTTTAGTTTTCATGTGTGTACCATGGTACATCAATTCCCTGTCTGTATATAGTGTGGGTGCCCTTATCTTCTCCTCACAACTCTGTTCCTGTGTGAGGCAAATTTGGAGGAGGTTGGACTAAGATCTCTCCTCTTCAAGGGAAACAGAGCTGCAGGCTATCAGAGAACACACATTCTAAGTTTCCTTATCCAAAACATCCATCAGAGCCACCACATTTTGCTGTCAATAGAACTACCAATGCTGTGCTGTATTAGAACCTGAATAGTTCTTTGGCAGAAAAACATGAAGCCTAATTTGTGATGTGGCCACAGAAGAAGTTCCCTGTTCAGGTAAGTCATTCCTCACAGTAATAGCAGCAACTCACTAGAGCTGAATGGACATTAACTGCAGGAAGGGGCTACTTTTAGGAAATGGAGCCTTTTTAACAAGAGTGAAATTTTCATCTAATTCCAAATTTCTTAAGTTTATGGAAATTTCTTGGGAAAACCTGTAAAAAAACCTGGTAATACCTCAAACATTGACATAGTTACCATTTCTTCATTCACTGTGTTTTCATTAACAGTTCATTCCACAGTACGAAAAAAAAAGAGAACTCATTAAAATGATTGGAGTAAAAACGCTGTAGAATAAATAATAGAATAAAATAAAGGTAATGTTGCAGTGTGTTTTAAACTTCCGGGTCCCTTACCCAGGTGTGCCAAAACCCTTCTCCCCCCTCGCCTCGCCCCTGCTGGGCTGTCAATCAGTTTTAACATTCCAACAAGGCGTTGTGTGGTTGGGCAAGTTCAAAGGATGCTCCTCAGGCCCAGAGGTCATTGGCCTGTCTAGGTGTCCCTTGTCCCTTGAGACCCCGCCCCCCTCACCTGGTTGGTGGCTCACCTCCCGTCCCCTCCCCCTGAGCTTAAAAGGTGAAGCAGGCCATGCAGTGGCCTTTCTGGTGGAGCTCTTCCCAAGATGCAGACCTCTGTAACCATGGAATAAACCTCTGGATATTAAAGCCTCCAGCAGAATCCTCTCCTTTTTCTCTTCACCATTGCTTGAAGCTTCCCTCCTGAGGGAAACGGATTTCCTAACAAGCCTGTACTTTTTTAGAGCCCAGCTGCAATCACCAGCAAGTTAAAGGTGTCCCTGGGGTGATACACCACAGTTGCTGCCTTTGGCCTGGCAGCGAGGGTCAGACTGGCCAGGCACAATCTAACTGGTAATATTGAGATTCTTATTCCAATAAGGTAATACTACAAAAGCATTGGCTAAAACTGACAGAACCAGAATTGGATCTGAAGCCCTGTCAGCCAGGTTGGTGGTAGCAGTCTGATGAAATGGCAGCTACAGTCATTGTTGGAGTGATGGATGGGATTCTATCTAAGCAGTGATCCTGTAGAAAGGTCTGATCTTTCTAGAGGTCCTGTGGTAGTTATCAAGCTCTTGTCCTCAGGGAATCCAGTGATTCTTGTGGTGTTCTGAGCCTCTGATTACACCCAGGTGGAAATGCTTGGTTCACAATGCTTGCATTTCACAATGGTGTGATGTAATTTTATGAGTCATGCAGTGAGACTCGATGGCCCATTAGCAGATATAGCCTCTGGAGGGGTTATCAGGTCTGACTTGAGGAGAAGATAAAGAACACCTCTCCACCTGTTTTGACAGCTTATGAAGATGGCAATAGAATACAGATTTCAGTTACATCTTACATCATAACCTAAAAAACTCCCTTAGATTTTTAAAGTTTTAAGTAATTTTTATTATTTATTAGAATGTTTCTCATCTACCCTTACTTACCGCTTCATTAGGTTCTACCTCCACACTCTGAAGTTGAGGCTGGAACTGAACTGTTGCAGGAACAGCACCCAGATTTATTAATTTAATTTGAGTTTGCCCAGCTGCAGGGAAAACTGGATTGTGGTTCTATAGGACAGAAAAAAAAGTAAAATCAGTGCTCAAGGTCACTTGGAAAAATTACTATAATTACTGTAATCTTTAATATTTCATGTTGAAGATGAGCATCTGCCCACTGCTCTGTGACTGTCTGACAGAGGAGACTGCAATCAGGTTTTGTTACTAGTCTCATAAGTTGCCTAAGGAAAGATGACTCTCATCCTCAACAGACACCTCTAGACGGCTGCTCAGATCTTGGGATGCAATGGATCACCACCCAGAGGTGTTGCCAACATCCCAACTACAGGGGAAAGATTCATTGGGCTCAGGCATGGCAGCTCCCTTTGGGGCAAGGAAGCTTAGGGGAGACAAATCCTTCCTTCCACAAGTGTCATCTTTGCACCTGCTGTGATGATGCTTCCCAGACTGTCACACTTCACCTCCAGACTAAATCTCAGAAGACGTCAAACATAAAGAGCTGCCCTCTGGTGGGCCAACCAAGTGTCTGGTTTCCAGCTTTTAGTCTCAGTTTAGAGATTGAGGTTGCCTTTAATGCATGATTTGTACTAACTGCAATGTGGTGTTTTGCAGAATGGTGTTTGTTGCTTGTTAATTTTACTATGCTAACAACAGTATTGCAATCTATTTCCCCTCCCTCTACTTCTATGCTTATATGATTGGCTCCAAATTTAGGACTCTTGATACATTTCCCCCTTAAACACACTTTTTTCCCCCTGAATTAACAGCTAAATATTAATAGTAAATACTTGCATGTGGCTGAACTTACATCTATTTGCACTTGCACGAGGGCAGCAGCAACAAAAGCCATGGAGCCGAGGAACATCCCCACAGTCATCTTCTTCAGGGGCCTGGCACAACAAAAGACACAAGAGATTCAAGAAAAGTGACAATTCAAAGCTTCAGCTGCTTGCTTTTTTCTTTCCACTCTGGGAAACTCAAATGGCCACAACTAGCACATTATTACATTTTGGATGTTTTTACAGAAAGTGTTCTGCTAAGCTGGGAACCTCTCAATTCATAGCCACACTATCAGGAAATGCATCTTTCCTGCAGCATCCTAACAACCTGTTACTCTGCATCTGCTGGGCACAAACATTGACTGACCATGATTATTAGGTTCCTGAAAAAATCTGGTTTTGCAGGAAAAAAACCCCCAATCCAATACAGTTGTTAGCTGTAAAACAAGAAAGAGACAAGAAGATATGCCTTTAAAAACAGAGTAACAGCTTGTCTCCATATTGCTATGTTTAAATAAGATTGAACAAAAATGGTCAGGGAAATTTGTTGGATTAGGAGACCTCTACTGGCATGCAGTTAAGCTGTAAGGATAGATTTAGAGTATATGTGTCATTTGTGGCATCATTTATCCAGTTCAGAATATGCACAAATGAATGACAGTGTTCCCAGCATAGCACACACCCTAGATTTTTAACAGCTATATGGAAAAACAGCAGTGCACTTTGGCTGTCTGAAAATTATCTGAAGAACTGTATTCTCTTCTGCCTCTCCAAGCATTCTTGCAACTGCCAGACACTTCTTCAACAACATTGAAAAATAAAGTGGAATACCCCCAAAGCTTCACCTAGAAGGATTCAATAAGTCAGACTTCCCAGCTGAGACTGAAGAGGAAATGTTTTGTGTCTCAGTTGCTTTTTAGCCCAAAGCATGACAAATGCCAAGGATGTATGTTGTCTTTCTACTTCATTTGTTCCTCAGGAGGGAGAAGGGGTAGATATAAGGGATATGGGAAGCAATCAAGATCATCTCTCCTGCAATCAAAAGATTTTTGTCCTCAACTGAAAAACATTGTCACTCTTCTCTTAGATTCTCCTCTTATAATCTGTGATGCCTCTACATACCACTTGCAGTATTCTGGGTTTTTTTTATATTTTGTTGAAATATTAAACCATTTTAAATACACTTCTCTTTCATCCTTAGCTGAATGCTTGCTCTTTTCTTACATTAAGGCTGGAAGAGCCAGTTACAGAAACCAATAAAATGAGCCTCGTTTGAAATCAGGTAATAACATCAACTTACGTAAAATTCAGCTTGCATTTCCTGATTAAAGGATAAATCAACGAATCTGCAACTGGGACCATTATAACAATCAGGATTGGATTCACAATCTGGGGAAGACGAACATGAGAGAAAAATTAAATATTTTTCAAAGTGCTTTTTATAAGTGAGGGCAATATGTATACAATCTTTAAGAAGTACTTGAAATTCGTAGATAGAAAATTAACGTACCTGCATTTGGTCTGGTTGAATTTTAAAACCCTGGTGAAGAAAAACAGAAATAATTTTTAATATTGTGACAACAAATAAAACGGGTCTGTAAAGTGGTAATTAAAGAAAAAAGGAATAAAAAGTAACCTACAAAATCCCCATCCATTGCTGTGGCTTGCAGTGTCCATCTTGACCCCTTAATAAGAGAAGAAAAAATTAGATGTCACAGTAAATCAATGTTCTCAAGGTCCTTTTGAATTGTTTTCATAAGTGAAATGTTGGAAAAGACATGCAATACAAGAAAAAGTAAAGCTAGCTTGCTATGGGAGTATTCTTAGTCTGCAATGTAAACCTTGGAACAAAGTGGCCCATTCCACTTCCTTTACTTGTTTTGTGAAATACAGCAGAAAAGAACTTAGATGCAGAAATCAGCTGGAGAGAGGGCAGGGCCATCCTGTGCAGGGCACTGCTGGGTGCTGGGCACAGGAGCCAGCCCAGGGCCCGTGTGCCACTGGCCTGAGCCCCAGCAGCCCCCACATCCCACTCACCCATCCTTCCTTCCTTCCCACAGACAGAGGACAAGCCAGGGCCTGACCTGCCTGGAGCCCCCTGCCCCAGAAACTGCCTGTGGCTGGGACAGGCAGGGCAGACTTCAGGCCTGAGCCCAGGATGGGACAAGAACGCTACTGCTGCATCTGTCACAAGGTCCTTCAGCCAGCCACAACACAGCACTGCCCGAGATATTACCCTGGGAATGAGTACTGAGCTCTGAATTTCACAGCAGGAATTCAGAGCTCCAATTGCAACAGGTCACGCTGGCAGCTACAGCTCACAGGCACTGCACTGGAGCAGTAGGACATGGGAACTCTGCAGCAAGCTTCCTCCCATCTGCCTTGGATAAGGTTTTTAGCCCCTGGTTCTCTCTCAAGCATCTTCCTAAATTCCTACTTCCGTGCTTCACTATAACTGATGCTTTTGTGGGCCTTGAGCAGCCAGTTCACCAAGTGAATGGGACTTACAGGATCACACTTCTGCTTGAAGGTGTAAGGTATTTATAACAAGGTGTGAGTGATTAAGCATCCAGATCATTTAAACACTGGTTCTCCAGCTCATTAACACAAGGACCCTAAATTTCATCTGACAACTGACAACTGAAGAAACATTAGTGCTAAGAGAGCTTTAAATTACTGTTCCATCCCCTGAGTCCCAGGCTGATACAAGATTTGGAGAGGCCTCAGTCACTGAATCTGTCCTGGGTGTACTCAGATAAACCAAGATTGCCCCTGGCTGCAGATCATCTTGTATTGACATGACTCAGTGACTACCCTTTGCAATAAAACAAGGATAAAGAATTTGTTTTTCCATGCTCCCATATAGACTGACATGGCACAGCTCTAGTTACCAAGCCAAACCCTTTCTACTTACCTGTTGGTCAAAAACTGCCCAGAACATGGGGAGAGGGATGTAAAGGAAAAGCACCCTCAACACCATCTTTATCTGAGCAATCAGTCGTTTCTGCAGAAAATAAAAATCACACAAGAGGAATTGGTTCAAAAAGAAAGGGGATAAAAAAACAAGACAGTTTCAGACTACTACGCACATGACAGCAACAGGTAAAGACCCATCGTGTAATGTTTACCCACACATTCAACTTTGCATGTTGTGGCTATATCTGATGACTTCTGTTAAAACAGTACAAAGTCTGCTTGTGTGTGTGGGAAGGGCTGCTGGTTAAAGGTAACTGATATCAGAAAGACTTGGGCCTCTTTGCATGTACACTGATGGCAGCATGAGATTGAGCACTGAGTGAAGTGGACATTTGAGCAATAGGCAACTGAGGAATTTCACATAAGAACAAAGCATACAGGCAAAAGGAAAATAAAGGTGACAGGCTAAGGTTTGTGCTGCCATTGGAGAGGATAGTAGGCAAGGGACAAGTTGGGAACTATGGGATACAAGGCTTTGAGAGTCATGATAAGAAATTGTACTGAGTTTGGAGGGGATGCAGTCTAAGTGTTTACTCACTTAAACTGAAATTCCAAAGCATAACTCTAATGTTTCATACCAAGAAAAGTATTATGGCCCTAACCTGTGCATTAACAATGACAGGCAGCATCACTTCCCTTTTCCCATCTGCAGCCATGAGATATGGGAAATAGAGAAAGAAATATAATTCTTGCTATTTCCCTAACAAAAAAACTTAAATGTTTGTATTTGTTTGGCAAGGGAAAGAACTTTTTTTGTCTCCCTTGAATTTCCCTGGACAGCCTATGATT
Organism: Zonotrichia leucophrys gambelii; assembly: GCF_028769735.1. Classification (NCBI taxonomy): domain Eukaryota; kingdom Metazoa; phylum Chordata; class Aves; order Passeriformes; family Passerellidae; genus Zonotrichia; species Zonotrichia leucophrys. The sequence continues at coordinate 40,546,510 of NC_088169.1, read as the reverse complement.
ACACAGAGCATTGAGACACACAGCTCTACTTTCTCCCACAGGAGCTGAGGAGATAACCTGCAGTGACACGAGAGCACTGAGGTTTGGCCAGGTCAGTTACTGAATGATGGAGAGGCCCAAAACTATTTGCCCAGTGCATGAGGCAATGGATCAGAGCAGAGAGAAGCTGAGGGTCAGCAGATGTCACAGCACAGGAGGCTCCCCCAGTACTTACATCATACTTGTCACTTGCCCAGTCCAGCCAGTGCTCTCTCTTGGGGAACTCCTTGCTGCGATGACGAAACCTGTTTTTGATGGCAAACTGAGGAGAGACAATTATGTTTAATGGCACTACAAATACTTAAAACTGCAAACTGGTTTGTCATTAGAGATGATGCTCCTGGCTTCTTGTGTTTAGAGGGTGCTAAAGGTGACTCAACTTTTGTTACCCACTCCAGTCATCTAGGGGAACGTTGTTTTTAAGGCCTCACACTGCATAATCAGCAGAGCGTGCACTTGGGGTCAGGTGGACCAAACAGCTCAGAGCATGAGATTCTCTGAGGACTCAGAGCAGTCCCTCTCCATGTGGGTTGCTGTGAGGAGCTGGAAGATGTGCCTTCCTCAGACTTACTTATGTACAGCAGTAAATAGAGTAGTGTCATATGCACAGGTTTTCAAGGCTGAATGGCTGTAGGAGAGAAGCTCCTATGACAAGCTCCATCTTGTAGGTATGTCTCACATCTTGACATGGAATATACATAAATACGGTCCCAGGGGACTCCTAAGATTTTCTGCATGGAATAACATTTACAGCCAAGCTGGGCCTTCAGAGCAGCACTCTAAGTAATGGCCAAAGTCACCTACAGAGATTTGGTTTTGACAGTGCTTACAAGATAGGCAATAGGCTGAGCTGTATAAAGATGGCAGATCTGTATGGAGAATGAAGTACCTCATGCATGAATAAATTTGATCTCAAGGTTGAGGCTCTGCAAAGTTGGGACATGAGGTGCTATTCCTGCAGATTCCACTCCTTTCCTTGCAAGATCACACTGATGTGCAACCCCCAGAATTTCCTTAATGCAGTGGGGAACAATAAACCTCTGGATTGTAAATAATATTCTTTTAATAAGTAATAAGTTTTTGCTGATAAGATGCACTAGTAGCTCTGCTCTTGACTCAGCTCAAGGCATGTTTGTCTCTTTCTGCATAAAGGGGCACAAATGTGGAAGGAATGATTCCCACAAGTTGGGATAAGTTTTTACATAACAATGACACCTGATTTTGTTTCCTATGTGCATAAATCCGCATATAAATCAAGATATGCATAAAAAGACACCCTAAATGTGGATGTATCAGTATGAAGCCTTCTGTAATAAAGCAAAAACCTTCAGAAACTTTCCTCATATTAAGACAGACTTCTCATTGTGGCACATTTACAGAACAGCTTTAGGAATGGCTGCCAGGGGTTTGGGGAATGTAAGCAGTACTTACTCCAACACATTTGGAAACTTCAAGCATTACATTTCCTTGTGGTTTAACTTTCTTGTACATTCTGCTTCCAATTACAAACACAACTACAATATGCAAACAGAAAAGCAACTCAGGATTAAATTAAAATAGTGGCAAATAATTAGGTATGGAAACTGCAAGCCAAAGAGATAATCAGGGTGGGAATAAGCCTCCCAAGAAGCAATGCAATTGCCTATTCACATGCTATCATACAGTAAGACCAATCAAATTAATACCAGCAGATTGCTTCTATTCAGGACAAAAACTAAATCTGCATACTCCCACAGTAAGTGCTCAGTGGGAGGTTTGCTCAACTGAGGGATGGTCAAAACGAGGGCATTTAGGACCTTGACTCTGGCCTTGCTGTAGGGGCTCCTTTTCAGGAGCTCACATCATGCAGGGACACACAAGGCTCTGCCTGAATGCAGGACTGGCCAAGGTGTCCTCTGCTCCCAGGCACGTTGCTCAGCCTCACCATCCCACACCCAGGGCAGGCACAGGCAGAGCCCCACAGCCACCATCCAGCCTGGGCTGGGCTCACGGGCAAGGCGAGGGCACTGGCAGCCAGGTGGGCTCCCAGGCAGGACCAGGAAGAACAAGGACCATCTAATGGCACCCCCGGTTTCTTGGGCAGCAGGAAGGCTTGGGGAGTGACCTGTAGCACAGCTGGTAAAAATGCAGGTGTTTGAGAAGTACTGACATATCAAATATGGGATTTCTCCAGCTCAGGGACAATCACCTTACACAGATTATAATCCTGGACTACAGACAATATCCAAAACACACATTTTCTGAGAGTTCTCACCCTGCATTCAAAAGATCAATTTGTACACACCAGTAATCCAAGAAACATAGCCAGTAGTTTACATGATGTACAGAATTCAAGCATATATTCATGCCTCAGCCCAGCCCCATCCAACTCTCCTGGTAAATCAGACTCTTCAGTAAAAGTTAGTACATCAGATTAATCCCACCCACCTTCCCATCCAGGAAAAAAATTAAGTCAAAAATCACAGAAATGATCAGGTATTGGGAGAGGTCAATACCTGGGAATTTCTATCACACTGTCATTATTCTGAGATTATCATCTAATTACCAAGGCAACAGGATAGCAAGAGATTCACCTACCCAAGGCAACAGCCATGAGGATAGCAGGAACTCCAAAAGCGAGGGGGTAACATTCCTGTTTGCTATGAATGCCACACTCTGAAGCTGAAGTAAAAATAACATCAAATAAAAGACCCAGTCAGCACTGCTGATGTTTTCCAAATGGTTTCTGGTCTTTGCATTCACTGAAAACTCTTGCGGGAACAACAAATCAGTCTACCAACACCCTCAGAGTGGAGGATCAGTATTCAACTTATCTCTCAATATTGGAAAGGGGATTTATGTATCACAGAACAGTTCAAGGGCAAGGGACCTCTGGGCATCATCCAGGCCAAGTGCCCTGCTCAGCTAGGGCTACCTGGAAGCAATTGTCTAGGAATGTGTCCAGATGGCTTTTGAGTATTTCCACAGATGGAGACTCCACAACCTCTCTGGGCATCCTGTGCCAATTGCTGATCACCCTAAGAGTGAAAAAGAGTTTCCTGATGTTCAGAGGGAACCTCCTCTATTTCAGCTTGTGCCCATTGCCTCTTGATCTGACACTGGGTACCACTGAGGAAAGCCTGGCTCTGTCCTCTTCATTCCCCATCAGGGATATTTCTACTTGGTTAAAATGCCCCCTTTGCCTTCTCTTCTCCAGGCCAAACAGCCTAATGCCTCTCAGGATCTCCTCACAGGAAATTTACATCTAGTTTTACACTGAGACATGAAGAATTACACTAGAAGGGTCAAAAGCATGTCCTTAGTGAGAAAGGAACTAGATTACAAAAGTTTTGGGCCAAGTTCATAAGCAAAGATTTTAGTGATGTAAGTGTAGCTTGTTGAAACAAAACCACAATCACCAGCCCCCTCCCCTCCTTGGCATTAGTCACAGATTTGACTCTCACTGACTTCAGCAGTATAAAATAAAAGACTAAACAAAATCATTACATTCTTTCCATACTTCTTCTAAAAGGAAAATTAGATAATATGATTGGGGAAAAAATGGTAGCTTGCAGATAATTCATGCCTTGATTTAATTGTATAAGTCTTCTGGTCAAACCTTTCCAGGCTGAAACCGGTTATCACTTCCCTCAGCTCAATTTGTCATTTTTTTTTCCAAGGAATTTTTCACCCTGTATCAGCAAGGAAGTAAACTACATGCTGTGCCTCATGCATCTCTCCTTTTTTTTTGGGAAAGGGTAGAATTTGCATTAAGCAAACATCTAAAACTCTTCTACAGAGTCTTTTCCAGTCAAGAAATCCAAAGGCCAGAAGTTCAGCCCGGTGCTTTTGGGTTATTCCAGAATTCACATGCTGTTTCCTTGCTTTTGGGAAAAGCAGCCTTGTGAAACTGCTGGCAAGTGCATCCATACAGCACCATCTGTGCAAGCTTGCCACAGAAATCCATATGCACACAGGTTAGCAAATTGCTGGGGTTTGTTTAGGATCATGCTATTCTTCACAAGCAAAAGACAACATAACTTTCTTATTTAAAAAGATGAAAAATTATTTACTTTGTCACATGGATTAATATATTCCTACATGCAGAGATGCTTCTGTACTTAGCATGGGCACATTTCCAGAGGAGAAGGCTCTCTCCCCCCTTCCTTTCCCAGGAAGCAATACAATTCTATCAAGTGTGATACTTCACAGGTATTGGAGATGTGACACATTTGTACCTTAGTGGAATTACAACGTGCAGTAGGCATACAAGCTGCTAGCTCCAGCATGTCTCTTCAGATCTAGTACTTCTGGCCCTAAAGGCAATGAAGGCTTTCAACTGGCTTGTTTTTGAGAGTACCTCATCTCTGAGAAGCTGGATGACACACTGAAGACTATTTGCTAGATAAGTCCAGTGTGTCAGAGAACAGAACCTGAACTTTAACTGGACTGGACTGCAATCCAACACACCTTTTCTGGTGTTTAACAATCGTCAACAAACATGTGACCTTACCTCTGATAGTTGGAGTGATTAAAGTAGATAAAAGACTTCCAGCATTAATGGACAAATAAAAGAGAGAGAAGAAGGTACTTCTTTGCTTTTCCTACAGTAAAAACAGGAAGATGTTTAGAAAGGCTTAGCCACAACCACCTTGATGTGCCTAGATCAAAAAATCAGTGCCATTGAAGACAATTCAAGACAAATAATTTACAAGCTCCTTCTTCAGCTCCTTAGGAAAAACCATGCATCTATTCAAACATGTATAATATGAGAGTACTATAATAGTCAAACATTAGTTAGAGAATCTGTATAACTGAAAATCTGTAAGACATTGTTACCTGATCATCTTCAAACTGATCTCCACCAAATGCTGACACACACGGTTTGATCCCACCAGTACCGAAGGCAATAAGGATCAAGCCAACCATGGACAGAGCACTGGAACAAAGGAGACAAGAAAAAAAACCCCATCATTTTGTGTTAGTTCTTACAGCATACATAATAGACTGGTTGAAAGACAGTTGAAATTCAAGTAACATAAACTTAAGTTGCCCCATCATTCACTTGCCTGGGACAAAAAATATGTACAAGGCAACTCACACGTTCACTGCGATAGCATCGGGAGAGCCATCCTGGTTGTGATCTGTCAGGTCATTTATGGAGCCCACGGACAGCACTGTCTGCCCAATGGCATAGACAATGGACAGGTAGAGAATGGTCCTGTTGTCAAGAGAGGAGATACATTTTCTTAGATATGTTAACACACTAACACAAAGATAATTCCACAGCTAGTGCAGACTTTTTGCTTACTTTAAAGATTCTTGGTAATGAAAAAAACTAACTTACAATGAGTTATGGACTGAACTTGTCAGAAGCCAGTATAAAAATCAGGTCACATGCCACAGCCACAGTATTTCTTTTTATTATTATTATTCTATGTAGCCTTTATTTAATAAGGTAGCCTTTAATTAATAAAGGCATGATAAAAAATGGATTCTATAGGTATCACTAGGTCACAGTATCTTAAGTGGTTGCCTTTTTAATGACCAAATCAAGAATGCTATTTTCATATTTTTATATGCTGAAGTTCAAATAGACTACTCTGCAAAACTAAAATCTGCAATTTACACTGATTTAAGGGGCATTAAGCATTCCCTATGGTATTTTAGATTTTAGTTGCAGGACTACAAAAAAAAGGAAAAATCAAAAATCTGCTTCACACATGGCAATACCCCTGAAATACTGTTGTGAACAACAACTCTATAAGACACCTTCTTCACTGTAAGTGTACCAACAATTTACACTCAGATCTGAGTAAGAGCTGCACTCAAGTGTGCAGGCTGCAGGCTTTCAGCCTGACTACCTTGGCCAGGAGGAGCCTAGGGCAATAGTACTGCATAATTACCAAGTCTCCCACCCTGGCTTTAGGGTCCAGTCCTCTTTTCTGTAAGTAAAAGCACGTTCCATTTTCACTTTGTTGGACCCTAAGTACACAGCTGAAGTTTAATCCATGTTCGCTTGTGTCCTTGGGTGGGCCTCCATTCAATAGGCACAGACACAGGTCTCCAGGTTGGAGGAAAAGCAGGAGAAACATAATGCAATGATGTGAAATTATTAAAACCCCAGCTTTCAGGAGTGGTCCCAAATCAAGTGCAAGGTAGGAGAATGAAAGACAATGCTCAAAGACCTAGAACAGCTATTTGACATAGGCAAGAGATCCTCACAGCAAGCTTGGAGCAGCGCCCTGACACAAGAGGGAAATTGAGCAAGTTCCTCTCACTTTAAACAAGGTTTCTCTGACTTAAAATTGACCTCATCTGTAGTGTAGTAAAAACAAAATCTATAAAGTGGGGCAACATGAAGTCTGCTCTTTAGTGGTATTTAATAGACACAGCTTAATGGGGTGCGCTTTTTTATAGCACTGTCACAGAGTCACTTTATTTACCTAGCAACCTGGGGAAAAGTCTCCAATTAAAGCTGAAACTGAGCTAATCAGGAGTGAAACTTCTGGGTTTTATTTGTGAGGCTTATGAACCCACTGCAAAGACTTACATAATTGACATTGCATTGATGGCACACACTTAAAAAAATAACTGTGGTTTCTGTAGTATTTTCCCCAAGAAATTCACACCCCACGATCCGTGAGCATGTCCCGTCACACTTCTTGACAGGCATTGCACCAAGTACATGGATTGTGGAAGACTGGAGCCTCTCCTTTAAGGGTCATTAACAGTGCCTAGGTTATCTCCCCTTCCACTCGACATCATAGATTTTTTTTAAAAATTCTTGTTTAAGCTTTCCTCATGACACCTTGCTGCATTTTTGGGTGTTAATACCTAATGGCATATCCTAAAGCATGTTTTCTCTTATTTAAGCCATCCTAGCAAGCTCCTGTTAAAGGTCTGGGCCTTTCAGTTGCAGCACGGGCATATCCAAGTACTAAAGAAGAAGAGAAACGAGCTCTGGAAAATTTCATCTTGATAAAACATGAAAAAGCCAAAATAAATTTTAAAAATAAACCATAGCATGTAGACAGGCAAGTGCATAATATTTTTAGGCTGCAATCTGTAAGACGTCCAGCTAGCTGCAATGAGTTTGCACTGCTCAGAGCAGCTGCACAGAGCTCACGGGGCTGTGGTTGCAGCGCTGGGCTCCCAGGGGCTGTCCCTACAGCAGAAGAAGACAGTGCAGCTGACTGCACAGCACATCTCTGATCTCTGGGAGACCTTTGGCAAGGTCTTACACTCATGGCTCATAACCCTCCATAAAATCTTTACTGTGCTTTTTCTCAGGCAAAGTAAACACTTTTAGAATCAAAACATCAGGAAAGGAGAGAGAGATAAAGCCCTTGGAAATAAACTGGTCACATTACTAAGCACTGCAGTGGTACTATCTTGATCAGTATCTATTTTCACAGCTTGGTGAACACTCTCCTTAGTTTTGCTTACATTTTGCCCAGGTGAGAGAAAAAACATGCAGCATGCTCAGAAAGCAAAATGTTACCACCCTTAACCAACTAGCAGATCTGGAACATTTGTTAACTCACAGTGCAGTTTCAAGTCTGAGCTGAATCAGTGAAAACCTCATTCTCTGGTGAAATAAAACAAACTATCCTGGAGCAGGCAACACCAGCTCTGAAGCTGATGTTCAGAGCTACAGTTTTAGGTGATGATTTAAGTAATACCAGTTTCAGGTGAGCTTTCAAGATCTTTGGCTGCTCTCTGAGGAAGCACTCACTTAAACTTTCCCAGCCAAGAGTCTGCAATGATGGCTCCGAGGATCGGCGTCAAATAACACAGAGCCACAAATGTGTGGTAGATGGCAGTGGCAAAGTTGTCTTCCCAGTGTAGGAAACGTGTGAAATACAAAGTGAGCACAGCTGTAGGAAGAACAACAAAACAACAGGTTACAGACCCAAGTCAGGCCTGGGCAACACTCAGCACAAGGAGACGAGGGACATACCTTTCATGCCATAGTAGGAGAACCGTTCGCAGAACTCATTGATGACAATGAAGAAAATGCTCAAAGGGAAGCCAAAGCAGAGCACCTGGAGGCAAGAGAGAATGTGAGCTCAGAGCTGTGCAACCCAGACTAACACTCTTCACTGCAACCCACAGCTCAAGCAAGCTCAACATGGACTCAGTGGGAGTGGTAGGTACTCAGGGTCTGTACACTGCACAGGCTTCTGAGGGAGGACAGGAGTTTACCTGAACCAAGAGTCAGTTGTCACTTTCCTCTCTTGGTCCCCAGAGGTCTGCACACCTCTCATTTTGCAAGAGACCTTCAGCAATGCTAGAAATGACCTATAAGTGTTGTACTATGCACATTTGAGGTCTCCAGCACCTAACCCTTACAGCAATCTTGACTGGTATCAAAAAATATACAAAAAGCCAAAATGTTTCTGGAAAAACAAAAAATTAAAACCCAAGACTAAACAAAAATGCACCAAACCCCTGCAGTACACCTGTTAGAAGCTCAGGGCTACTTTTAAGCACCTGTAATTAAAACAAATACACATTTAAACTTTTCATTCAAGCAAATCCCTGAGGAAAACTAGTTATACTTAAAAATATTCTGCCTGATGAAGAATCCTTCATTTCTTCAGACCTGATAACAAAACAGACTTTATTCCTAACCTGAATTGACATGGCTTTGGCTGCCAGGTTCACTGAGCCTTCACCTGCTACAACAGGCATGACCATGTTCATCATCATGCAGTTCTTGCCATCGAGACAGTGGTTTAAGAGCATACATCAGGTACAAATCTGACATGGTCACTAGACCTGTAGCTTCATTTCTGATCACCTACTTGGCTTCATGGAGTGGATGAATATATAATTTCTAAAAAAACTATTGGGGATGCAATTTAAACATAATCCTACCTTTTAACCTTTTTTATGGGTTTAACCCTTCTCCGTAGCAAAGAATCAAATTCTAAAGACATTTCCAGAGGCAAAAGAGTTCTCAGTGCTCAAGTTTAATTAAAAATGGCATTGTTTGAATTGCAAAAGCTTAGGAATTCAATGAATCTTTATTTTGTGTGAAACAGGAAGAAGTTAACTTTGCAGTTCAAAAGGAAAAAACATACACGGAAATCATGCCTGACACAAGTAAATTGCAAGCCACTGTTTCCAGCAAAGTCTCAACAAACACCACAACATTTGGAGACCTGGGTGCTACAACAGGCTTTTTTTGGGAATCCTACAAAAGAAATGAAAATAAGAGAGTGGCAGGAGCATTATTGACTAAACTCAGTCATGAGGATGCCTGAGCAGCGCTGACCTTCATTGTTTGCAGAACCAAGTACATACTGCATATCCTACCCATGGTTTGATAAGCAGGCTTCACAGCAAGAACTCTATCTCTCTCAGCTGAAGCCAGTGCCAGGTGGGACTCCTCTAGCTTCAGAGAACAAAAATTTTGAGCCCTAAATATAAACTTGTGACTCTTGATTTATCACATCCTCCATGGGCTGTAAGAGGTGTCTCCAAAGGAAGAGTATTCACACGTATCCCAAAATTAGGTAAAATTCATTTGAGCTTGCACATTTCCTTCAGCTGAAGGCAGCAGGAGGTTTGGACAACTACTCCCAAGTTGGATACAAGTGCTGGAGGGCTGGAGCTCACCCAGAAGAATGCCTTGTGCCCCATCCACACAGCATTCCCCTAAGCCATGCAAATGGTCACAGGATGGAGAGTCACACACTGAAGTTTTGATTCAGCACAGGTTAAGTTGGTTACTGAAACCCAGGCTGTGTGACTTGTAACTGGGAATAGCCCAGGTGGAGAGGAGGCAATGTCTGTTCCTGAAGCAGAACAAAGACCTCCCCATGTCTTTTCTTGCCTACAGAGGGAAAGACAAAGCAGTCCTGGCCCAGGACTGGTGGGACCCATCTCCACCTGAATTTCACAAAACCTCACTAAAATCTTTGACCACTTGGGGTTCTCACAAACCTCTCCAGTGTTTTGCCACCACCCTACACAAGACCTTATTCTTTAGGACGGTGTTACATGCTGGTCTGGGGAGGTCACAGCGCAGCAAGGCTAGGTTTTTGTTTCAAGCCACCACTGCTTCTGTGCCTGGTGGAGCTGTCCTGCACTCCCATGCTGGCACAGCAGCCATTGGTTGGTTTTAGTGACTGCCCCCAAACTGGAGAGGGTCTGCATGTAACAGCTGGAGCTGAGCACGGACAGGGCCATGCAAGAGACAGCTTCTGGGTCATTCCCAGGTGACAGGCCTTCTGTTTTTCCAAGTTGCTACAGAGAAGAGACTATACAATTAATCCTTGCTAATATATAATGCCTGCTTGTCCTAATATATAATGTCCTTGTTTTGCACCGTACTGTCCTCTGTTACAGTATTCATGTGCCCATACACACATCTACCAAAACCTTTTCTGTTGTTACCCTCATTGGTCAGGAAGCACCAGATCCACCACCAAAAGGTAACCTGAAGGTTTTATATGTTTTATAATCCCCTCTGTAACCTCACCCAGCCCTGGGGATGCCAGCACCCTGCTGCAGAGCTCTGACTTTGTCTGCTGAGGGAAAGCCTGTGGAGTAAAACCTTGCAAGATAATAAATACAAAGGCAGAGTCAGGGTTCCTGAGACACATGTGCTTAACAGTTCAAAGATTCAAGAGCAGCTGCAGTTCAAAGATTCAACTCAGCTGCAAGAAGGATGGGCTCCAGGGACCGATCTCCACCTTACCAACATCCGCTCAGTCAGCAATGGCTCCACAAACATTTTATCAGGGTGGTGAGCAAATTAATGCTTAGCTAGAATTTAATAAGTTACTAGGCTGCTTTTGCACATTTGCCAGTAAGTCTTTATTGCATACATTTAGTGTATGTTTATAGGCTTATTTTTATTTTGGGCACTGTGAACATTACCAAAACAATGTAACCTAAAGAGAATCAGTAGAGCAACATTTTATGTGGGAAAATAATACTTACCGACTTGCCGGTAGTTTTTCCACCTGTGGAAGGAAAAAACCAAAATACAAGTCAATTGCAACTAATAATTAATACTGCCTTGAAACCAATGGAAGATTCAAAAAAGGTTCAACTTAAATAAAGAATGAAATGTAAACACAGTACTGGTCAGGGTGAGTAAATTTTCAGTTTATTAAAGGGAGACTTTTCTCAGTTTTTAGGCAAAACTTCACTTGGCAGCCTTTGGTTCTTCAGAGTGAGCAGAAACTCCTACACTGCCAGGAGAGCCTCAAAGGGACTGAGGAGGCAAAGCATCCCATGGCCAGCTCACCACACATCATTCAAGGGGGTGGTGAGCCAGCCACCCACAGATGATGAGTCCTGTAACAACTCACTCTTGGGGATGTTACCTTCAAGGCAAGTCAAGATTAAAGAATAGGCTCAAGATGCCCTGCAGGGATGGAGGTCAAGTCCTGAAAAGGGACTTACAGAGGACTGAATATAAAGCCCCAAGTGAGTGATCCACTTTAGCAGGCACTCCCATAACCTGAACCCTTAATCTGGGAAGACCGGAAAGAGCAGAGGGGTCCCACTGAGGGCAGCAAGAGCACACAGCTGCTTGCAGCCCTGAAGTCACTTCCAGCTGCTCTTGGCAGGCCTCCTACCCCTGGCAGCACTCCAAGCAGAGCCCTGCAGGGCTTCCCCAGCTCAGGAGACAGGCTTGAAGGCTGAGCTTTCACTGTGTCAGATAAAGGCCCCATGCCCACATAGTGGATGCCAACATTTTATATAAAACCACATGAGCAAGCTCATTATCATTAAGATAAGACCAAGTACAAGATGTGAACTTTGAAATCCTTGCTTGTTAAACAAGTCAGGTCATAATACATCTATAAGGCCATAATACATCTTATAATGCCTATGAAAAGTATGTCTGTGAAAATCATTATTTAGTCCATAGTCCACAACACTTGAAAACAGCTGACAGCAACACTGTAGGTTTTGACAGAATATTAAATCAAGTAAATCTTCAGGAATCACTGAAAGAGATTATTCCAATTCTTTACTTCACTGCTGTGGACAAGTACCTTCACAACAGAGACAGTAGTACTATGCAGGTGATTCAAGAATGTATTTTATTAGGGAGCAAGCAACATTCTGAAAGTGCTAACAGACCCAGTTCAGAGCACATGTGGCTACACGAGTTATTGAAGTTATTGGCATTTGTCCCTTCCACAACCCACCAGAGAAGATACACTGAAGATACCAAGGTGTCAGCAATAGCCCATCTTCATAGCAGCTCCTTGGTTATTTCCACTTGTTGGCCTTTCCAGCACAATGTGCATCCCACTGCCCGTTTTTAATAACATGCACTGAGAAAAACAGTTTGGGCAGCTCACTTCTGTCGCTTAGCTAAGCCTTGGAAAAAAATATTTAGGATCTGGTTGTTGCTTTGGTTTGGGGTTTCTTCTGCTTTCCTAATAGCAAAAGTATCACCTCTGCAAGAAACCTTACCCAGAGGAAATCAAAGAGGCAAATTTTTTCAGACATCATCGTCTGACTTCAATGTTTAAGAGACACAACTATTTCTAAACATTTTGACTTCACCTCTCTATTCTCTATTCTTGTTTTGCAGAGAGGGTTGGGGATACTCCAGACAGCATTAAAGCCAACCTTTCAGCACAGGCACCTCAACTGAGGACTCCACTGTCAGGCAGCTTCAAGATCTGACCTGCAAAGCACAGAGCATCCACCATCTTGCATGATAAATCTGAAGCTAGCTAAAGGCAGGTTGGAGCAGTCCCTCTTTGGGGCAACCTTCAGCCCCTCTTCTTTTTTCCCCACAAAGAATGACCCACAGAACTGCTCATTTTCATGATACCAAAATACCAAAGAGCTCCACATTTTTCATGGCAAAGCTCGAATCAGTTGTTCAATTTGTATTCCCTTAAGACATTTAACATTTTTTAAGACATGTAAAGTCAACAACCACTCAGTTCTTGGCTTCAGCACAACATCTAAATGATTATCAGTGTGCCATTCTCTGCATCCCAACCTTGCAGGTCAGGTGGGGCAGCCTTACAGCTCCAGCCCCCTCCCACCAGGGTGGTTCCTTCCCTGCAGTCACAGAGATGCAGTGGATGCTGCAGCCCTTGCAGCTCACAGTCTGTGGCACGAGATGGGAGCACACTGCCTTGCTCCATGCAGCCATCACAGCAACTCTGCCCGGATGAAATGCTTCCTGTCCATGGCCACAATAAATCTGTACACACCCACACTGTCACCTAGGATGTTCCTGCCTCCAGAGCAAGCCCGCAGTCCTACACCTGATCTGGGGCACAGACAAGCCTAGTGCCTCTGCTCCCTGGAGCAGCCCTACAGCACCTGCACAAGGATGCTGCTACCAACAGGACTTCCCCCTTCAGGAGTCCCTGCTTCACACCTTGCTACTCCAGAAAAACACCTACACAGAAACTATCCAAGCAAATCTATAAAGCAACAAGCCTGATATTAAATGGGCAGACACAGCTGCATCCCATTTCTTTCTCTTCAGAGAACTCTTTCCATTTTTCTGGTTGTCTGCCCAAGCCAGCAAGACCCCTGGCAGCACCAGTGACATGTCCTGCCTGCTCACTACTACGGCTGCTTGTCCCCCAAGATTTGCTTGCTGAAGATGCAATGGCATTTTCTTGGGTTCATTTACTTGTGGGGTGGAGAGTGGGCATTTCAGGTTCCTTCCCTGTGTGAGACAAGGTTTCTCCAGCCCAGGAGCTGCTTGCTGTGAGAGACACCCATGGACTCAGACACTGCAGGACCAAAAGACCAACAAAAGGCAATGGAGGCGTACATCACAAAAAAGTTGGGTTTGCACCTCTATTACTCAGTGTTCCAGTTTAGACAGGAAAAAACCTTCAGGATTAATTAGATAGGTGGGTTCTGCCCTTATCTGAATCTCCCCGCTATTTATCTATGTATTTAAAAACCACTAAGTCAATCCTAGGTAAACACTCTCAATGAAAAAGCATTCTATAACATCTGCAAGGAACACCACCTTTAACTTGTGCTCAGATCTCAAGCCCCACATGCCTGACAAGTGTAGTGTAGGATAAACCTTACCGGCTCAGCTCTCGGAGCTTACAGAGACCGAGGCACCAGCTCTCGGCTCTCACTCGGGTTTCAAGGCAGGCTCGTATAAACACGAGGATACAGCGTTTGCAGAGGGAGAGTAGAGACCCAGGAGAGCCGGGGACTTCCTCAGACCGACACCGAGCAGCAGAGGCAGCCCTGGGCGGGCGAGACCCTTGGCCACGCTGTCAGCTCGGTCACGGCACGAAGAGCCGGCTCGGAGGGAAGCGGCGGGAGGGATGCTCATCCCGGGCCGGCATCCCTCCCGCGGGCCGGGCACCGCCACCCGCTCCGGGCTGCCCCGTCCCGCCCCGCCACACCTACCCATGTCGCCGGCGCGGTCCCGCCGCAGCGCTCGGGGCTGAACGCCGGCAGGAAGGCAGGGAAAGAGGGAAGGAGGCTGCTGGGGGCGGCCGGGCTTTAAGGGCGGCGGCGGGGCCCCGCCTGGCCCCGGGTGCTGCGGGGCGGCGCCGCGCAGGTGTCGGGGCGGGAGCGGAGCGGGTCGCGCTGGCCGGGAGCCATCCCGGGGCTCACCTGGCCCTCGAGCCGCCGCCAGCGGCCCCGGCTGCCCCAGGAGCGCTCCGGGAGCCCCGGCGCTCCTCCCGCCGCCGCCGCTCCCCTCACGGCTGCCAAACCAGGGCTCTCACCTGTGCCCGGGGCTCGCTTCGCCCTCCGGCCGCCAGCAAGCACCGAGACAGGGCCACAGCTGAACCGAGCGCCCTGCACTGCTGCCAGCTCCACCTTGTCTCTCTGCTGTCAACGGCGTGACGGAAAACTTAGCAAGCAAGTAAGGGAAATTATCAGCTGTGTGGAGAGCAGCTTTCTGCCTCGTTCCCTCCTCTCGAGCCAAGGAAACAGATCTCCTAGACTGCTGCAGCTGCCACACGTTTCTAATGTTCTCTGACCTGTGGCTCCAGTGGACAGATGCTTCTGAGAAGCTGCCTGGAGAAGATGTGCATGCGTCCCTGGAAGTGTTCAAGGCCAGGCTCAATGGGGCTTTGAGCAACCTGGTCTAGTGGAAAGTGTCCCAGCCCAAAGCATGGCATGGGAACTAGAAGAACTTTAAATTCTTCTAATCCAAACCATCCTGTGAGTCTGTGTTTCTATGACCACTTTGCTCATCCCTTGGTCAGTCCACAGCAGACATCTGTCCCATGTGCCATTTGTGCCACAAGCCATAGGGAAAGCTGGGAGAATGCACATCAGTACAGCATGATGTACGTTTCATGCACACACCTTACTGAGCCATGGACTTGGAATAGATGGATGAGAAGTTTAGCAGGAGCAGGAGAGCCAGAGTGCAAGGCTGACCAGAAGAGCAGCTAGGGGAAGCTACATGTTACCAAGGCTTGAATGAACTCAGCATGCAGAAACAGTTAAACATTAACTGACATTTTCAAAACAGAATTTTCTGAAAGAAGAATGAGCTCCTTCTTTGAGGCTTGAAGATACAGTGGTACACTCTAGTTTATGCAACCAATCCAATAGCATTCTCTATGGCATGCACTTAATAATTACCTGGCTGCCGAACAGGTTCATTTTGTCTTGGGTACAAATCAAACAAGCATTGCAATGCATTGCAATTTGGAATATCTACAGTCAGCACTTCAGCTGCTAAAGGCTGCTCTGATTTGTGGTCCAGAGCTACAGCTGATCCTGGGTTTCTTCAATTGTATCTGTATGGGGGTAATCTACTCAAAGGAGCTCTAACCCCTTAGCAGTTACCTGTACCCTTGACTGTAGAAATTAGTGAATAAATTCTTAAGTTAAAAATGAGTAGGTGGTTATAGCTATATTTATAGCAAGTTCTCCAGTAAGAAACATAAATCTTGCTGTATAAGCTCCACTGACACAGCTGATGCTAGTCATGTATCACTTCTCACTGGGATATACATATATGGCCACACAGCACAGGCAGTGTTGTGTTTCTCTATTATGGTTACTCCAGCAAAACAAGCAATCTGTAATGCAGCAAAGAATGCTGAAACCTCCAATGGCTCATTCATCTACAGAAATAATTGAGATATGACCATCATTTTCTGTTAAAGTATGGAATTACAGATGCCATTTCTTTCCTGAACAATGGGAAACTTCTCATTGCATGACCAGTGTTGGTAAAAGGTTCGTTCCCAGGCACATCTTATATAGACCTATGCATATAGTGAAAACGAAGAGTAGGCCTTTGATGTTTCTTCTTAGAAATCAACATACAAACTGGAATTCTGATGTTAAGGAAAAACATCAGTTTTCTCAAAAATTTGGGATAAATTAGTTAGTTTGATCACCCTGGCTTTCACTCAGCTGATCTTTCAATGTTTAAGGTCTCTGTTAAAGTATTCACCCTGCTGAGTACACACTTTCATTTGTCCCACAGAGAGATAAAAGGACACACAATGGTTTCACAGCTGTTTCTGAGGTGGATTGGCTTCTGCTGTCCTTTAGTAAATAGATGCCACAGGGTTGATCACTGTGGAGCTGTTTTACGGTTGTACTTGTTGTAGGGACAGAATTTATTATCAGAGGATTAAAGTTTCCCCCTCAGGCTCTCTTTTAAGGAGTACTCAGTGCACAGCAGGGCTGTTAAATACTCAGCAAACAAAAATGCAGAAATGCATTTCTGCTTTTTTTCTGCAAAAATCTGAAGTCATAGAATCATATTTTCAAGGTGTAATAGAATACTGTCCTGCTTCTTCCACACAAGATCCTACACTCCACCATCTCATGGTCACCCCAACCAAGACTACTCCCAGCTCTCATATCTCAAACCTGTCCTACTTTCTTAGTTCAAGGTCCAGCAGCACAGGTGCTTAATGACTCTTCCATCACTCATGTCCAAAAGTTACCATCAGTGCTCTGCAGGAACCTCCCAGGCTATGTGTGTTCCTGCTGTAATGATTCTTCCACTGGAGGGATGGTTCCACATATTGCTCAGTCAAAGGTTGTACCTTGGTCTGTAAGATTGTTTCCTTGCATCTCCTAGGAAGGAAGAATACAATAATTTCAGAGGGGCTAGTGAGGTGAGTCCATAACATGGAATAATTGATAATAACTATTCATTATTTAAAGATGAACAACCTGAATTGAGATTGAAGTATTTTAAAGAAAATTAGGGCAAATTACTATCTGTTCAGATTACATGTTATTTATAAATATTAATAGATGTTTTTGATTCATTTTTTTAGATTGGAAGAATTGTAATAAAGAATTTGCAGGGGTGTGCAGCTCATCATGGGATGGTCAATATTGCATGCGATGCTGCAAACCGAGTGAGGTTGTACATTCATTCATTCTAAACAAAGGCTAGTGGATCTTGTTCTACAGCCACAATCCACTGGGCTTTCATGATGGTAGTATGCAAACACTAGCACTTGTCACTTCCCAGTAACTACTCCTCCCAAGATAATACATCCTTCCAAGAAAAGTTTATTCAAGCTTTCCAGATAGGGAATGTCAGGGGGAAAAGTGATTTTTTTGCTCTGACTTTTCTCATGCACTGTGTCCTGTTTTGCAAGCAGAGCAAATAATAGGTGGGACAGTCTGGAGGAAAAGGGGACTGCTGGGAAGGAGAGCACCAGGGGTCTCTGCAGCAGTTCAGGTGTTTTCAGGCAGCAGCAGTCCAGCTACTGGGCACCGTGCATGCATAGTGACATGGGATTTGAGATGCTCACTCAACATTTGTTCAAGGAGCAACTCTGGCCCTAAAATACATGCCCTTGCTTCTTCAGGAGTTTTCTAAACCAGAGCAGGGACATGCAGAGAAAGAGGTTTCTATCAGCCCAGCCTGCCAGCCCAGCTCAGCAGCATTCTAAGTAATCGTCTGCACAAAAAGGAAAAGAGTTTATGTGCTGTGGCCCACAAGGAACTTGGCTTTTCTGGCACATCTTTATGTACACACGCTGGATGTGGGTGGAGATTAAAGCAGGGGAGCAGGAACTAGAGCCCAGACTTGTATCTAAATAAAGTAAATGAGTGAATTCTATTTATCTGGAGCTGCCAGGCAAAAGCAATGGCAATAGTCCTTGGCTCATTACCAGTGCCTGTGACAACATGCAGAGTTAACTAATATGGCAGATGTAAACCTAATGAGTTCATGGTAAACAATACATTGTGAAGTCACTCCTGCCAAGATGTGAGTTTGTTCCTTTTGTTTTTGCCGAAACATAACTTGAGGTTGATAACTCTGATTGTTTCCCTTTCATTTACACTGATAACATTGTTTCCTTGGTAGTGCCAGATTTACCCCGTGTCCAGTTCTTTTTATATCTATCTGCATCCTGACAACACCTTTGCTGCTGTTTCCTTCCATGGGTTTTCCCATGGAAGGGGATCTTTTGTGCAAAGCCTGGATTTAATAGGGAACCTTAGTTCTGGAAATGTAGGTCTGCATGGAAACCAGCCTTAGGTGACAGTTGCAAGGAGGATTTTAAAATCTTCACTTTGGACTTAGAGATGTGACCATTCCTTCCAGCCCTGAAAGGCCTTTGTGGATCCAGCCTTCAGCCTGGGTCTTTGCACACAGCCACAGCCAAATGTGAGCAGACATTGTCTTGTGCCTTCGCAATGCATGAGGCATGAGACTAGGAGAACAGAAACACACACAGTAATCCCACATTGATGCTGATTTATGGTCAGGTGTTGTGTAACCCATCTCTGAGGCCAGGAGAGTCTCCCTGCCAAGGGAGGGCACTCCCAGCAGGTATGTGGGGTAGACAAATAGGAGTGTTAGCATAAGTATTAAGGGTAGCTGGCAAGGGAATTAGGGCAGAACAAAAGAGCTCCTGATTTACATACTCCTTTCTACTGCAGATAAACACCTATTTCTACCCTTGAAGTATGTGACTGTATTCAAGAAAAAAACAAACAAAACAAGTGTATGAGTATCCTTCACCCAAGCTAGGATTCAAGCCTTTCAATGGGTGCTGAATTTTTTTTTTATTTTGAATTATGTACCTCTGCTTTTCTTCATATTAAATTTCAATTTCCTAACACACAGCATCACCCTCTCCCACCTAAGGCAGCGCAAGGATGCTGAATGTTGTTCAAAGCACCTTGAAACCATCCAAACATCTCTTCAATAGTCTTTTTTCTTTGTACTGCTGCATTGCTATTCTTCTGAAACTTCAGATCTGTGGTATGAGACCTGACATTTTCGAGTAAACTTTTTATCTTCTCATTGCATTGTGTCTGCTGAAGTTTCAGTTCTAGCATGTTTTTAGCCAAGTTGTGTTCAGCTTTTTTTTAATACGGAAAGCACATGAGAGTGTCAGCAACACAGCAGCTGCTAGGTAGAGCTGGCTGGATTATACTGTCAATTTATGCAACCAGCCCTACAACATGAATCATGTTGTTGACTGGACCATGCAAGTACAAGTGTCATCTGTTGACCAATCTGTGTTTTGACTCAAGCAGATGTTAAAAGACTGGAGTTAAACTGACACAATATTTAGGAACTGATGTGAGATTTTAAACTTGTGAAGATACTTAAGGGATTATTTTTAAGGGATGCACCCAATACACACCACCCCTCCCCATCCACACACCACCCTCAAATAAATTATCGTACAAGATTGGATACTCACATTTTCAAGGGAAAGCATCTTAACATCCTTTGACTTTATACATAATTTTTGGGGTGGGTGAGGCAGCAGTGATGCACAAAGCATACCTGACTACAGATGACATCAATGTCCACAGTGGAAATAACACCTTTTTATCTGAGTTCAGATAACAAGACAACATAATTTAATTTTCTAAAGACAAATTTTCCAGTGTGGAAATTCTGCAGCTGGAGACCAAGAGTTGACACTGTCTACCTATTAAAGCCCTGTTAGAAGTTTGCAGATGGATTAATTTCTCCTGAAGTGGATTTTCATGTTATTTCCACATTCATATTTCACCACAGGTTACAAAGCTTCCTTTTTTTCACTACCCAGAGCTGTCCTGTGTATTGTTCAGATTTAAATGAAAACTTCCACAGCAGTACCTGACAGAATTTAATGTGCAATAGGATTTTAATAGATTCACTTATCTCACTGCTCTCTCATGAATTCTCTATAAAGCCAATTTTTGTATTTCATCCTAGAAGTCTTGGTCAGTTCTGTTGCTATTGAAAGATCACAGCATCCAGGGCTCAAATGGAATCATTCACCTGTGCACTGCAGTGCCCTTTGGCACTTTTCTCTTTGGCCTTTTCCAGTAGCACCTCTAACCTTCTCTAAGTAGTCTCCTTATTACTGTTGTGATATTTGTCCAAATTAGCAAAAAGATCTGTTAGGATGTTATTGATCTACGTGGCTGTATTCTTACTTTCTTTGTTCTTGACATTCCGGAGCAACTGATTCCCAATAAGCACCACGACACAATCCAATTATTTTGTTCTGTCAGCTTCTAGAAAAGGGAGGTCCTCTTACTTTCATGCTTAAAAAGCCCAGGATCTGCTGTTACTTTGCAGGAAGTGTAAACAAATCCAATAGGTCAACCCATTTTCCTCTTCCGAGAGTGGGAGATTTTGAAAAGAAAGAAAGGAGAAAAAAGGAACCCCAAACCACAACAACAGAAATCCAACCAATGACAGCTTTTTCCTTCTTGCAAAGGCAGCTGGGTAAAATGCATTCAATACAAAGGTTACAATATGGCAGCACATAAACCACCCGAAATTACATAATATATTTCATAAACTGAAACTGCAGCACATAAATAATCTACTTGTCAGCATAACATGTTGCTGGGTCACTTGCTGCTTCCCTCACTATAAAAAACTTTTCCAAGGAACAGGAAACTGTCTTCCAAGAGGAGCCAGAGAGAGAAGAGAAGCAGCATGTTCACATTGAGTAATGCTGTTACGCAGAATTACAGGGAGCATACCTAATGACAGAGAAATAGTTTTTTAGGAAATCATTAAGAATTTTACCATGAAGGTTAATACTTTTCTAAAGATGAAGTGAATTGTGTTCATTTTAGGTATTTCAGCAATTGCATTTTTTTTTGGGAACCCAATTGTAAGGGGCAAAGAGTACCAACAGGTTTTTCAGCCTCTACCTACAAATAACTTTGTAAATACAGTCAGATAAATCCACTTCTTAGGCTGAAAACTTTGGAGTGTGAATTTCAGAGGAAATCCCACAGATACTTGAACATATCCCACAAGAATATTTTCACATCAGGACAAAAGCAAAGCTTGAGAGCGTATTGACTGCTCCTCAGAGTGGCTGGCCATGTTCCTGCTCAGGCTAGACTCGTTGTTGGAATACACCCAGCCATTTCTTTCTCTAAGCACATGTTTATTCATATGTGTTGAAACATATTCCCTTTGTCAGAAACGTCTCCTGGAGATACCAACAAACAAATGTTTGTCTGTGGCCTTGTAGCACATTCCTCATCAAAAAAGTAGCATCAGCAACACAGAAATTTTAGTTCTGTAATGAAAATTACTGCAGTTCTGGTGCTGAAAGCTATCCTGAAAAGAGTGAACAGAGACTCCCTTTCTGGCAGCTGAGGCTGGAAACATCTATTTTCAGATGTTTTAAAGAACCCTAATCCTGGCAGATGGGTTCCTTTCCATCAGTGTGTCTTTTTATCTTTGTTTCTCCCTCCTCCTCTCATAAGACTGGAAACCAAATTGCCATCTCACTTTCTGCCTAAAACCTCTTTGCTGAGGGAAGGTTGCAATGGGAAGGAGAATAAAACATGTTACATGATTGAGGTCTTGCAGTCTCCACTTCTTAGAATCACGGAATCTACCTTTTAACTACCTCCAGGGATGATGACTCAACCACTTCCCTGGGGAGTCTGTTCCAACATGTTACAGTCCTTTCAGTGAAGAAATTTTTCCTAATATCCAGTCTAAATCTTCCCTGTCACAACTTGAAACCATTTCCTCCTGTCACCTGTTACCTTGGAAAAGAGACCTCCCCCACCTTGCTGTAACCTCCTCTCAGGCAGCTGTAGGAAGTGAGAAGGTTTCCCTTGAGCCCCCTTTTCTCCAGGACAAATAATCCCACAACCCTCCTCCAGTCCTCGTGGGATGTAGCTTTCAGACCTTTGAGCAGCTCTGTTGCCCTTCTCTGGAGGCACTCCAGCACCTCAATATCTTCACTGTAGCAAAGGACACAAACGCTCAAGGTTCTTCTGGTAAGCATGACTGCTAGGTATAAGGATGGTAATGATCACAAAACCCACCACTATTTTTATAGTAGTTTAAATGTTTAAAGACAATATGCTGCCTAATCAAAGGTTATATTTTGTATATTAAGCAAGACTTAATTTTGACTGCTTTCTGAGCTGTCAAAGTTTGCAGAGTGTGTAGTTATTTTTTGACCGTGCAGTTTTATAAATGAACAAGTTTTACAGAAAAAGCTGTTATTACTCAGTCAGTAACAGGCCTAATGGGTTGAAAACAGGGTCCAAAACTCACAGCTCTGCTATTTCTTTCTTTGCTATTGACACACTGACACTTCAGTGACTCATCTAAACTTTTCCATCTGTAAAAACAGAACAGCTATGAATCTTTGCAGATATCAATCAGATTTTCACACTTAAAATTTGCACTCCTTTACCCCAAAAAAGCTATATAATATGATGATAAAATATCAAGTCAATACATGTATCATTGTAAAATTCTTTGCAATATCATTCTAAAACATCAAGTCTGCTTATAAGGAGATCATCAGTTAGAACATTGTAAATCTCGTGATCCCACACACATGCTACATGAAAACCTTGTAAAAGAAAGATTTCAAATTGCTCAACCTAGCCAACAGATACACTACATATGCAGGAAATATTTTCTATAACAGAAGCAGTCCCTTCACAGTGCAAAAGCAGAGAAAGATTTCCCTATAATCTATAATGAAGAGCAAAAGAAAAAAAAAGGAGGGAAAGGGCATGCAAGCAGAATTAATTGCTCTATTTTTTGTTTGTTTGGAAACTGATGCAGAACAGATTAGCTTGCATGTAGTGCTTTCTTCCATAAACAAGCAATTACATTTGGTCAAAAGCAAAGCTGTTTAAAACACTCCTAGCTAGCTATGGGTAAAAGCTCAGAAAAAAAAATAGCCTAAAATGGATGTTATTATGGAAAATGATAATAAATGCTTGTTATTGTGGAAAGCCCTTAAGACCCTTGAACATTTTAATAACAGGCTGAAAAATCATCTTCCAGAGAACAAATGTAGCATCAGCTTCTGAAACTGCTTGAACTGGAGTGGCTGAGAACTGAGACTTTGTGTATCAGAAGTTAATCCAGGCTTCTCCATCCAAAACTGTTGAAGCTTCAGACGAAGCAAGTACTAGAATAGGGCCCACATTCATCTGTTTCAATACTGGAGTTAAAAACTCTTAAGTTCCATATTTAACCTTGTATATAACCTTATAAGAAACCAGTGCTTTACTAATAGCAGTCTCCAGGACATTTAAAAATTCTTTTTAACTAACATAGTATTAGTCAGAAGTGCTTTCTTAACTAAGTCCTGCTACAGCTGCAGAGCAAAACCTCTCTTTTGCTTATGATAAAAAATCAAGTATATCCAAGCAGAAATGGTTTATCTGCATTCTCTCCATAAGAAACAGAAATGCCTTTTTCATTACAGCATACATCCTGAATTGTTTTGTACTTTGAAACTTCCTTTCTGACAAAATCACATGCTTGTCTATTACCACCTCTCTACACTTATTGGTGTGTCCCAAAAAGAAGCACCTCCAGATACATTAAGCCTCATATTGAAACAGACAGATTTTATTTGGGTTTTGAGAACATTCTTAAAAGGGGATGAGAAAATATGGTTAAAGAACAAAGTATCATCCTCTTGCTCCCATATCCATTCATTTACAGTTCCTGGAGACAAGGAGCAGTTCCTGCATTCTACTAAAATGACTTCCTATTCTTTCTGTTATCAGATAACCCGAACTTCTAACACTGTCTCTCAGCCACAGGTGGTTTTGTTAATATTCACACTGACCTTTTCCTTTATGGTTCACTTGGTAACAGCTGATGCTGGGTATCTGCCTGGGGCTTGAAATACTCCATCCAATAACCCTCAAGGAGTTCCTCTGAAGGCCAACAAACCTTTCCAGAAAAAAAAGTGTTAGTGTTCAACTGAACTCAGCTGAGACCCCAGAGGTTTTTCATAGGGCAAATATTGCCTACTACAGAAAAAAATCCCACTATGTTCAGAAATCTTGTGCAGAGATGGATACTGTCCCACCAAGGATCCTCACTAACACCCCCATTTGCTGCATGGGGTTATTAACAAGAAGGAAGGCACATCTCTGGTGCAAGATACCCATGGTCAGAATGGACAGAGGTGAGATTTAGGACACCATTCTAGTACAAGCGCACAGTTCAACATATTTGTGTCTAGCTCACCTTACACGATGAGCTGAACCATGCCATATGAAGATGTTCTGTCTGGTGCTGAGCATGGCTATTGTTTGAACATCAGTGCTGCTGACATGTGCTTTGCAAGAGCAGCTGAACACAGAGAGGAACTTTGGCTAAATGGCTTATCCACAGGGAAGAAAATTACCTTTTGTTTCCCCCTGGAATACCCCCGGATCTGAAAAGAATGCAGATGGCCAAAGAAGAGTGTTCAGGACTGGGTCTTGCAGAGGGGCTGGTGAGGAGAAAGACCAGTGGACTTTTCTAAAGGAAGTAATGATACAGAAGAACGCAAAATATTTCAGCAGCCAGGCTGCCGAACGTGAGCTAACTCAAAAGTGGAAAGGTCAGTCCAGGCAGAAGGGACACACTGCACGTGACTTATCTTTTCCCTTCTCATTATTAAATATGTATTTTTCACTCCTGATGTTATGCAATGCAGTTTTACAGTATGAAACCATTGCCACATCCTCCTAACAGGTGCTGCCACATTTTGTATCGGGGTGAAGCTGGAGTCGTATTAATTATGTTTGAAATTACCTGGGATACAGAGGTGTCGTTTAACTTTCACTATAGTGGCTCACTATTTTGGGCTTTTTTTAAGAGCAGTTTGACATATCTGGTAAGCAGAACAAACAGATGGAACAGAGATGATGAAACACAGCCAATCTTTCATGTAGTGATTCAGTTCTCCTAGCAAGGAGTTTTTAAAGAATTAAGGTTTCAGTAAGGAAGAAGCCAGGCCTGGGGCAGGTCAGGAAGCAGGATGATCCCTCTTACGATCCTTGTGGGTCTCTTCCAATTCAGAATATTCCATGATAGTAAGATGCTAATACTGCCAATAAGAAATTAAAAATTTATCAATTATTCTTAATATAGGACCTGAAAAATGGTTCTGATGACATAATTGCATGCAATACATAAAAAAGGGAAACAATTTAGTGCAGGTTTTGGGCAGGAATTTGTAAACTTCAATGGCAATATAACACATACTGCTAGGAAACAAGGGAGATCTGATCACGTCTTAATTTACATATAGTGATATAACTAGCTTAGGATAGAGTCAACCTCATATATATTAGTTTTAAATTAAATTAATAAAAATTAATTAAAATATACAAAATAAATGGATTAAGAAAATGGTGTTGAAAAGGTTGAATTGAAATGTTTTATATCAACTATGTAACTGTTTGACAAATAACTCTGATGCAACGTCATGTGTACTTGACTTGCAATTTGGTAGAAGGTGAAAAAAAAGCCAGAATTAAAGACTTACAAGCTTTAGGAGGACCACACCTCAATAAACAGCTTTTACAATTAAAGAAGACAACAAAGTACACTGCAAATTTTGTCACATACTTATTATTTAAATGAACTCAATTTGCAGTACAGCCCCACTCAGATATCTGGTACTTGAGCCAGAACAAGAATGGCTACAAGAACTTGCAGCCATTCCTAGGACATGCTATATGAAGTCTGAACAGTTTAAAAATGACAAATTAGGACACAAGACACATCATGGGTGAAATTCAGTTAAGGAGTTCCAGCTTCTAAGAACTTCAGCCCAGGACTTTGTTGCTTTTGACAGGATGAGACAAAATACAACTTTGATTCTGCACAGACCAAATGACACACCTGTGTTGCAGAAGCTGATAAGTACCACCCAAACTGAGTTCTCGTTGCTACCTGAAAAGCAGAGGCAGAGAAAAGGAACAAGATTGTAGTTCTAGAATATTCATGCAAGACACTGCTCTCTCAAAGAAGCATCCTAGGAATTTCTTCATTTATAAATTTCAAACCATTTCAAATACTATAAGTATTAGGATGTAGTTGCCTGGAAACTGCTTCCCCAGTTCTTGTGATACAAGTTTCTGCTGTGATTAATGCCAGGCTGAAATCTGGCTGTTGAACACAAGTCTTGTGGTAAGTATCAATGTGCTGTCCTGAGTTAAAACCCAGTCAACAAGACCACTTTCTAAAATTATCATGTTACAGACTGCATTCCTCTGTTTTTCCAAAACATTATTATAAAATAGCCATGGTATAGGTTAACAGTTACTAACATTAGCTTAAGACAGCTAATGATTTCAGGATTTCAAGTTTTGGTTTTAGCACTTAGACCTAAGAGAGACCAGTAGCTCTGAACCAGGTTAACCATAACTGAAATAAAATTGTAATTAAACAACACTGCATCAATACCTTTGGTATCCAGCACAGTTGATAGTGCTTCATGTAGTTGTTGACAGGGATTAAGAATCTGATTTGAATTTCTAGTTTGAACTTGCCTTGCTTCAGTATCCAATCTCTATTATGTCTTCCTTAACCAAACTATAAAAGCTTTCCAGCATTCTCTATTAACTTAGAAAAAAACTGATTTTGGGTTGTTCACTCCTCCTTGGGTTGTTCACTTTTACTTGGTAAGTTGAAGTGCTGTTCCCCAGATCTCCTACCACATATTGCTTGAGTATGGATTTTTGTGGCCCTTGTATCAATTCTTCAGTACAACATTCCAAAACCTCAGCCCCGGTGTTGACCCAGTAACAGAGTGGTTTAACAGTGGTTTCACGGGTTCTGTAGGACAAGGGATAAAACCACCACAACACATTCTGTTTACATCCACTTCCTGAAGTAGTTCTCTCTGCCACAGAATTACATTAGAAGTTTGTTTATGGGAAGCTCCATGTTCAGAAGATTCCTTAAATCCATTTCATTGGTGCTGTTTACCAGGACATAACATGTATATTTAAGTTCTTTTCCTGTTCCTAGAAGCATGACTTTGTAGGTGATTACACTAGCAATAGACAATAGCATACTATGTTTAGAGGTATGGTGCAATTAAAACAGAAGAGACTGACTTCTGTTTACATGCAATTTAAATAGGCAGGGTTTTGTCACATTTGTTTCTGGAATGCCAGTGAAAATGTTGAATAATACCAGTATGACACCAATAGGTTTGGGAAATCTTGTAGAAAGACTGTCAATGGTCTCTAAAACTATTTGCCAGGCTGCACTTCAACATTTGGACATAGGTGTGTTAAAAAGACCTGTCCATGTCCCACTTTATGTGAAAGCACAAGCAGCAGCACAGTTTTAAGGAACAGCATGAATTGATAACTGAGGACATGACTAAGAGCAATTCAAGTAGTAAATGCTGAGAAATGTGCTGTTTCCATCAAGACCAGGAGGACTGACCTCTGATAAGGCCATGGTAGGATGATTTGTCAGCAGAGGACCCGAGGTCTAATAGCAGGAGGATGGCAGCATGGTTCCAGCATAGCGTGTGCCTACTGCTTCTTACCCCAGCATGGAAAAAGGCCAAAAAGTTACTGAAATGAGGAAACACATACAGGTAACAACCCTCCCTATGATTTATGGGTGATGAGGTAAGCAAGATTATGTTGGAACATCACCTTGTACAGGCTGATGGATACAAATACCTGGGTGGCTCTGGTATTTTTATCTGCTATTTCACCCTGGCAGGCAGCTCAGCCCCACGCAGGCACCTGTTCATCCCCCTCCTAATGGGATAGGGGAGAGAACTGGAAGGGTAAAAATGCAATAACTTGTGGGGTTGAGATAAATTATAATTTGCCAAATAAACCAACAACAAAGAAAAACAAACCCAAATCACCACCATGCCCACCTTCAAACAAACAAACAAAAAAAGTAAAAAGCTAAAAAAAGGCAAGCAAAGATAAAAAAGCCCTAAATCAAGAAAAGTGTTGCCAAAAGCCTAATTGCTCATCAGTGACAGATGCCCAGCCAGTCCCCAAGCAAATGCTGCTCTGGCTGACCTCCCTCCCCTACAGATTAATTCCTGAGCTCAATGTCATATGGTGTGGGACGTCCCTATGGCCATTTGGGATCAGCTGTCCTGCCTGTGTCCCCTCCTCCCAACTCCTTGTGCACCCCCAGCCTGCTCCCTGGTGGGCTGAGAGCAGAAAAAGCCTTGACTCTGTGCAAGGGCTGCTCAGCAACAGCTGAAACATCCCTGAGTTATCAACGCTGTGTCAGGCACAAATCAAAAACAAAGCCCCATATCAGACACTGTGAAGAAAATTAACTCCATGCCTGCCCAAACCAGCACAATGAACAAGCTCTCCACTGCCAAGGAAGAACCCCAGACACATGGCATTTACTCAAGGGTCACCACTCCTTTTCTCCCATGGGGACCCCCAGCCTGCCTGGAGTAGCTGCTTTGACATGGGCTCCTTGGTGCTTGTGAGCACATGGGTGTGAAAACACAGCTAGGTGAAATCTATCAGATTCAACATGAGGGACTGAAATTGTGTTTAAAATAAATACCAAGTTCCTTTTCCTTCTGGCTTTGAGTTGACTTTTGTCCCATTAATTTCATCCTGCATTTTTTTCTATAAGCATATTTTACTATTGGCTGTGAGCCATTTTCCCCTGCAGATGTGCAAGGCAAGTTAATCGTCCAGTTCTGAGTCCACATTTTAACAACACAGCTCTTCACCAACACATTGCTGCCTTGTGCTTTACCAGCTGGTGCATTCCTTCAGTTCTGCTTCAGTTCCTGCATTTTGGAATTATCAGGATCTCCAAAACAGATAACAAGTAATTTTAGTGTAGTGTGTCACCTCCCCTATTTTATCTTTCTCAACTAAGTAAGAAGAAGAAAAAACCACAGAATTTGTCTAGGTACATTCAAATAATTTTTTTCAAGGCTCTATTGTCTATTGTGTATGTGTTATTTTAGTCTCCTAGCACTCTGTGATGAGAAAATATTCAGCTGTTTCAAATTATGGATGCAGAATAAGGATCCAACACTGCTGACAATGAAAGAAAAAAGCTTTAAGCAATCTAAAAAAAACCCCTTCAAAAGGCTCTTGTTGATGAAGAGATTTTCTGTTTTCTGTCACAGGCCTTTAAAAAGTCTAAGTAGTGATGTGTACAATTTTTCCATCTCATTACACCAATTGTAAAAAGGGTTGGTTCCCCTAGTGCCTTGTTATTGATTACTATGGGTAACATATGCCTTGTTATTGATTACTATGGGTAACATGACTACTAAGCTTCACTAAATGGAACACAGCTCCGGGCTTGTCCCTCCCCAGGCAACGTTCATGGAGTTCTGAGAGCTATGAAATGAACAAGGAATTCAACAGTTTTGCTGAACTAAGGTCCTTTCCTTGCAGTTATCTGTACATCCTTGGGAACTTCTTATCTCTTCCTTTTACAGTCTACACCACTGATAAAAACCCAGGGTACTTGCCAGCTCTGTCAGAAGTTTCACTTCTATCTTGGTACTAATAATGTTGACTGGAGCAAAACGGTAGAGTCACTTTCTTTTCAGACTTCTTCCAGGCTTCAGAATCCTTTTTTTTTCCCCCCAAACATTAAATGCTAACTCAAATTCTGATGTGTGTATTGTAAATCTGTGCGTTTACTGTGTACCTGTGTAAGATCAGTAATTGCCAGCATATCAGGAAAATCCAGGTGCGGAAGGCACCTGCTTCTGGAGTGCTTTCTCAAAGCTCTGTTTCTTCGCCGATTTTCCAACCCGCCCCAGCTCAGCTGGGGGGAAAGCGGGGCGTGAATGTGCCGCAGGCTGAGATTGTTTATTGGTGAAGAGAAGGATGACTGTGCTAGTTTATTTCGTGTTTAACATGCGCGGGTTTTGAATGCGGGGCTCGCCGGGGCACAAACAGGACAGGTTCCTCGGAGCGGCCTGGGGGCTCGGCCCACGCCATGGCGGAAGGCGGGGGAGCGGCCCCATCGCCCCTGCTCCCTCTGTGGAAATGGAAGTCCTAGACCTCGGCAGGCTGAAGCGGGCCAGTCCGAAGAGGGGCTCAGCTTCTGCTGTGAGAAAGGCAGAAATTTTGCGGAGTTTCTTCCCTGGGTTCTGAGGCAGGGGCGAAAGAACGGCCCAAAGTCACGCGGCAGTAGCGAGAGCGGGGAGACTGCATCGCCCGTGAGGGAAGGGGGAGCAGCCGCTCTGAGGGGGGCCGAGTAGGCCGGTAACGGCCGGCAGATGGGCCAGGTAGTGAGCCGAGCCTGGAACCACCGCTGTGCCGCCGCTTTTCTCGTGGTCTGGCGAGGGTGGAGCTCGGGACCGCGGCCCGGCCGGCCCACCGCCCCTGGACCCGCCCATGCCGCCCAGAGGGGCCGGGAATGTGAGAGCTGTGGGCGGGGACGCGCTCCCCGGGGGTGGCGCCGCTTCTGCTGCGGCGGGGCAGGGGCAGAGTTGAGCCGAGCCGCTCGGGGGAGCTGGAGTCTCGTTTGTAGCCGAGAACGGCTCCGTGGCGGTTTCCGGAGTAACGAGCTTTGTTTCTGTCCTGGTTTAAGGCAAATTTGGGAGAAAGCCTCCAAAGGGGGCCCCTCCAGGAAGCAAACCTACACGGCCCCTCCCCGCAACCGGTTCGGGAAAGATTCCTCGGATAGAACTGGAAAGAACCCATTTATTTAACAAGCACAGCACCCCCAGCACACAAAATGAACAACACCGGATGGCACCACTCTTTCACCGCTCTGGAGGAGATGACAGATTCAGAAAGTCTCTCTTGGGGGTGGTCGCTCTGTTATCAAATCCCTCAGGTCTTGGGGCAGCTGCTGCAGCCACAAGGTGCAAACTCTAGGTGTTTCCCAGGTCCCAGTCCCGAGCAGGTTCAAGTGGTTCCAAAAAGGGTAAGGAAAAAAGAGTCCAGGGGAAAATTCGGATCAGGGCGTCTTGAAGGCATAGAACATAATATCCAGCATAAGCAGAACACACGAATGGGGATACAAGCATCCAAACGTCACCCTAGGACGGTTTCAGACGGAAACCGAACGCGGCGGCGGGATGGAGCTCGGCGCCCCTCGTGCCGGGTGTGTCCCCACCGCGGGACCGTCCCCGCGCCGTGTCCCCGCACCCGCGCTAGGAGGCGCTGTGGCCGCAGGGAGCCACGGGCAGCGGGCGGGTCTGGTGGGCGCTGCGAGACTCTGCTCGGAGCAGCCGCTCCTGACACCCCGCACAGGTCAGTAATCAGAGTTTTATAAACCCCCTTAGAAGGGAAACTAAGTCAAGGTACTGTAAGTATTGTTAATGCCACAGGGGTAAGAGAAATGAGACCTTTCTTCCAAACTTTAAAATATTAATTAGGACAACGCCACGTGATTTATCAGTTTCTCTGTTCTTCCAAGAAGGGTCTGTTGGAATTTTGCAAAAAGAGAAGAATAGCAGATAGTTTAAGATGGTTTGCTGTATTAAATTCTAAAACACCTTCTCCTGCACTCCTGCAAATAAGGAAAAGCCAAGGACTCTCTGGTATGAAGTGGAAGAATTCTAAAACAGGGGAAAAGAGCCAGCTCACCAAGGCCATCCTGCTTGATGAAATAAACAGGGCAGGAGACTTTTTCTCCTTTTAATGCCTTTATTAAAAGTGATCAGCTCAAGGCTGAGAAGCTCGAGTCCGCAGCTTCTCTGTCAATACTCCCAGGGTGACTCGGAGGAGGAGGAATAGTGCAGCTTTGTCCACCAGGGGCAGAGCTGGGGGTCCGTGCCCCAGAGAACAGTGGGTGTAGCCCTGCGTTTCCCAACTTTGTAGTTCTCCAGGCTCGAGTCTTGGTTCCAGCTGAGGTCTATGCTCAGGGCAAGAGGTAACAAAGTTTTTCAGCATCTCTGCAGATTGTTCCTCACTTCCAGACATCACTCTAATCTCTTAATTCTGTATTGGCTCGTGTTCGTTGTTTTTGGGGTGTTTTCCGTAAGCTTAGTGGGGTTGCTTCCCATGGCATGCTGGTCTCGAGGCTGTTCGGCATTCTCTCTGGTGCACCCCCCTTCCCCCCACCCCCGTCCCCTCCTCTCACCTTCCGGGGAGAAGGACAACTTAGCCCCAGGCAGGGCCATACCGATACAAAAGGAGTAATTAACGAGAACGACCGGTGATTAAAATAACAGACAGATAGAACTTCACCTTGGAAGCAACTGGTTTAACTGGTTCTGCAACCCTTTTTTTTCCCCCCAAAAAATTGGCAGATTTTTTATTTATAACATCTGAGGGTTTAAATAACAGCCCAGTTCTATTCAGAAATCAGCTGGCAAAAGCTGGAGAAGGCAGCAGTTAAGAATTGCAGCATCCAGCTAGAAGCCAAGAATTACTGCATCCAACAGTTGTATCCAACTCACTGTAAGTTTATTCTGTGAAACTATTAATGACTGGTAATTTCCTACTAGCTGCAAAATTGTTAACACTGTTATTGACCTTATGTAAATCAGAGTGACAAAATTAAGAAGGATTTGGTTGAAATTTGAAAGCAACTCAAATTCTACACCAGGTAAACCTCAAAGGAGCTCACTAAATCTTGAATATGTCTTTAGTACAGTCACTTCATCGTTACCAAACTGGATAAAAGCTGTAGTTATAGTTGGCATCTGTATGATAACGATGGTGTGATTAAATATGGAGTAGAGACTAGACAAAGGAGAGTCTTGTTACTGTCTAAGAAAGGGAGAAATTATGCTGGGGGTTTTTTTACCTTTTCTCCTCCTCTGTATTCACTGTATTCCTTATGTATGTAAGGTGTACAGTATAACTTCTTATTGTAGCTTAGTTTCAGCATTTATCTAAGCACGAAGAAAAAGCAAAATTCAGGATCCCTTTGCTACCTTAGATCTCCCTGGCTACTAAAGTTGAAAACAGCTCTTTGAGACACATTTTCATAAACAAAGTACAGCAAGTACCAAGGGAGGTCTCCAGAAATGGGGCTTTACCAGAGGGGGAATTGCATCACCACTTGTCCTCCTAATTTTCATCCTGATTTTTGTCAATTACGCTAATTTCCTAAAACCTATAAAACTGTATTCATCCCTGTGGGAGTGGGATTTTGTGGACATTTTTCCATTTTTCCAACTGCTTCTGGAGGCCTTCAAATAAAGATCCACTTTTACATTACTTCCTCTGCTCATTTTATCTTGAAAGTGTGTTGTTTCATTTCTAGGTTGAAAAAGGCATCAGAACACCAAGCTGGATGGGAGTCTTGATCTGCTGTAGGGTAGGAAGGCTCTGCAGAGGGGTCTGGATAGCAGGGATCCATGGGCAGTAGCCAGTGGTATGAGGTTCAAAAAGACCAAGTGCCAGGTCCTGCCCTTGAGTCACAAGCACCTGTAGTGCTACCGGCTGGGGGGGACAAGAGGCTGGAAAAGTTGCCAGCACAAAAGGACCTCGGGGTGCTGGTCAACAGCCAGCTGTTGTTGTCACAGCAGCAGTGAGCCCAGGTGGCCAAGAGGACCAGTGGCATCCTGGCTCGTTGCTTATTGCATCAGCAGTAGCGTGGCCAGCAGGACCAAAGCAGTGATTGCCCTCCTGCATCAGCACTGGGGAGGCCACAGCTCAAGTGTGCTCAGTTCTGGGTCCCACATTACAAGAAGGACATTGAAGTGATGGAGCGAGTCCAGAGAAGGGCAGTGGAACTGGGGAAGGGTCTGGAGCACAAATCCTGTGAGGAACAGCTGAAGGGCCTGGGGTGTTTAGCCTGGAGAAAAGGAGGCTCAGGGGAGACCTGGTCCCTCTCTACAACTGCCTGAAAGGAGAGTGTGTAGCCAGGTGGGGATCAGTCTGTTCTCCCAGGCAAAGGATGAGAGGAAACAACCTCAGGTTGGGCCAGAGGAGGTTGAGAGTGGATGTGAGGAGAAATTCCCTCACTGAAAGAGTGGTTAAGCATTAGAATGGGTGCCCTGCCACCAGGGAGGTGGTGGAGTCACCATCCCTGGAAGCATTCAAAAATGGTTGAATGTGGCACTTCACAGAATGGTTCAGTGGGCAGGGTGGTGTTAGATCTAAGGTTGGACATGATGATCTTGCAGGTCTTTTCCAACCTTAATGATTCTGTCATTTATGTAAACACAGAGCTACTCTCTGAAAAGCACAAGTCCTGTTTTGCTCATCTTCCAGTCCTCTCCCTCCTATACAGTCAGAGCAGCTGTCACACTCCCTGGGCTGTGGACTAAAGCCCACCTCTGGGGTTAATGTGGTTTATGCAGTGCTTGGACTCAGGACTAAGAAAAGCTGACTAGTGTTAGTCTGCCAAAAATAAAGCTGGTATAAAATTCCCTTAGGTCCTCAGAGGATGGCAGGGAGCCAACAGCTCCTGTGGCTGTTACAGGAGACCCTCAGTTCCATTGGCTGGAGGACATGCAGTATCACAAATCCATGGGGAAGGCTCTCCCCAGATGACCTGAGAGACCAAGAGGGGATTACTGCCTCTGGAGTAACAGGACTATCTCTAACACAAGCAAAGAGGGCCTTGGACCTGCCTTTTCCAACTCCATTTGAAACTGTCTTCGTGGGTGAGGGACTCTATTCCCAGGGCACATGGAGGCCCAGGTGCCAGCAGCTGCAGTGGCCCATGGAGCTGCAGTGTGAGCAGAACACTCATGGCTTGAATATGGATGTCTGTGTAATCACTTGCAAATACCAAAATGGAATTGCTGTAAAATAGGATGAGAGTATTGGAAGACAGGTGTGAAAGCAGCTGACAGTCTGGCCAGGCTACTGGAGGGGCCAGTGAGTCCCAGCTGCTGGAAAAGTGTAAGATGTATATTGAAGATGGAGGGAGAAGACTCACCTTTCATTGATCAGCATCGACTCCGTTTATTCACTCAATCAATCACTTTTTATAACCGTGTTAATTAAGTTCATGCATATTGCAAACCCAAGCTCACAATAGGTCAGAGATAACACACCAACTCCTCCTTATGTTTCCAATACCAAGATTTGGGTTCTCAAAATTATTTTAGCTTTCCCAAAACAGACAAAGATAGAATATCTACTTGTTATGAGAAAGCTGCCTGAGAACTCTGGTATGCAAGGTTCTCAAGGTCTTCATGTTTGTCACTTTTACTTGTAATTAAAAACAACCTGAGAACCTCTGCTGTTTACAGAAACTGGCTGTGAGAATTTTACTCCTCACAGCTGCCTTCTAAGCCATTTCTGAAAAAATCTCCAACAGATGTAGACCCTAAAGAACAAGCATTACCAAAACAGCACGCAGACCCCTGGCACTCCATAACATGGAGCTCAGGACTACAGGAGCAGGTCCTGTTAAGCAGCAAAATTTCATCTCCCCTAGCAGAAATTTGGTGTTATGATATATAGACCAGCCCTGAGCCGTTAGCTTTAAGTGATGGAGTGTGTAGATAAAGGCACCACAGAGGCGGTATGGAGTTTTGTTACCATGCAACTGTAAGCCATGTTCTTAAACCACTTTCCTTATTTTGTTATTATGTAAGTTTTATTGCTCTTGCTTGTTCCAAAGGTCATTTGCTGTTATCATTTCACCTGAGTGGGCACTTCTAATATTAACCAAAGACATAACAGGAGTTAAATGGGTAGTTAACAGGCAGATAAAGCATTATGTTACAGTGCACATCCAAGTTCCTGCCACTTGGAACACAGACAACATTTTAAATCTGATCACTGCCAGAGCTTTGCTCCCATTATCTACAAGGAAGTACAAAAGAATTTAAGGCACGTGTGACCTGCTGTCTTCAAGTAACAGTGATGCTAGAGAGATCATAGAGAGAGCTTGGCTTCAATTGCTGTTCCTTGACAAGTCTTGTTTCCTTCACGATATAAAATTGAAATACAGTATAAAAATACATCTTTTCAAAGTGTCCAATAGTTCCAAGTCAAATTTCAAGATTATAATGCTATAATAATTAAGATTGAGGTACATTAAGAGTGCAACTTCTGCTGGAGTTTCTTCAGGATACCACATTCAGTACAAGAGAGAGACTAATATTTTCCTGTTGCTTCCCTAGAGAGGCTGCACTTTAGTTTTGCTTAATGTCTCCCATTGTACATGTAATCCAGAGTGTTATTACTGATACCCTGGTTCCTCTGACTGCAGGAGAGTGAGTGGGATTTCCATGATTCCATGATTTACAGACACTCCTTGAGTACAGCTTTTACAGTTGAGAATGAGCTTCAGG
This sequence comes from Zonotrichia leucophrys gambelii, assembly GCF_028769735.1. Taxonomy (NCBI): domain Eukaryota; kingdom Metazoa; phylum Chordata; class Aves; order Passeriformes; family Passerellidae; genus Zonotrichia; species Zonotrichia leucophrys. Next base: position 40,510,124 of record NC_088169.1, on the reverse strand, counting down.
TTCCTTTTCATTGGTGTCTTCATCTTTCTTTTCTTCTTCCTTTTCTTCTTTGCTGAACTGGGCTTCAATCTCATTTGGATCAATATAGGTATAAAAAGAAGCCATGATAGCAAAAATGACACAAACTACCAACAGCAGGGCAGCAAACAGCACATACTCTGCCCACTGCAAAGAAAAAAAAAACCAGTAAAACACAATCCAGAATTTATCCACCAATATTCATTTGTCAAGAGTATTACACCCTTTTAGTATTTTCAGGAAGGAAACTCAGAATGTGAAACTGAGCACACATAACAAGTATCATATGGCTTATAGGAATTAAACATATAATGCATATTAAAGCAACTCAGAATTGAGGCTCTTTCAGCATTTCTATCTTTACTGAAAAAACAAAAATTCTGTAAATGCTAAAAAACTCTGCAACATCCTTTTCATGGAGGAAATGGGAATTGAGTGAAAGACTGGGAAGGAAACTCAGCTCCTTCCTTTTGGTCAGATCTCTAAAACCAGGCTGGTACTGATTCTGCTTCCACTTAAAAATTTTTACAGCTGACCTAGCAACCACAAATGTGGGCAGAGATCAGAAACTCTACCTGAAAAACCTCAACGTCTCTGTTTCATGCTCTTTCTGTATAAATTTAGCTTCAACTGGGGACTGTCAGAGCTGTTTCAGAGACATTGAGTGACACAGAATGGCACTCAGAACGCCATTTTAATTCATTACAGAGCACCACTAATAGCTGCTTTTACCCAGTGCAATATAACAGCATACCTACTGCTTGCACGCTTACCTGCTGTTGGATTGCAGATACCACAGCCACGATAAGGACAATTATGTTACCAACAGCCACAGTCAGCAGCCATCCAGCCTGCAGCATTGACTTCATGTTAGATGGGGCCTGTAGGGACAGGCATTTAAGTTTTGGTGATATAATTTATTTTCTGATGCATTTACTGTAGTCTTTACCTTACAATAAACACTGTTTCTCTGTGGGGAAGAGGATTTCATGGTTTGCTAGGTTTTGGTGGTTGTTGGGCCTTTTTTTAAATTTATTTTTTGACATTAAACATTGCTAGAGAGCTAAACAGGTCCAGAGAAGGCTTTGAGGAGCAAGAGACCACTAGCACACTAACTGTAACACCTTTTACTTACACACACCAAGTAACTAACAGGTGCACAGGTGTAATTTTACATCTCAGGAACATGTGGCACACATGACATGAAGAAATTGAGTGCATCACCTAGCAAATCACACCTTACAACATGTCCATCACTGCAGTTTCTAGATTCAGAATGAAGAGAAGAAATACACACAGCTACTAAAGTGGACTCAAGAGACAAAGGAATTCAAAGTGTATAACTAAACACTAATAAAAGCTAACAAAAAGGCTGTATGGAGTAAACTGGTGGGGAGATGAAGTCTCACTACTTCCTCATTTTATATTTGAGAGCTCTCCAGTTTGGTTTTATTGCAGCAGTACAGTTGCACTTAGTTTCAATGGAAATTTACATGGGAGGAGGAAATTTGAGGACTGGTAGTCAAGTCTTCAAATGATATAACTCAGCATAGGTTCATGGAAAACGCCAAATCCTTGGCTAAACAGGGCCAACTTGCATCAGTCTATACAGTCCTTCTAGGAGCTGTGAGGGACATAGGGGTCAAAGCAGCAGCACAGAGCCACCACTTCAAAACAATACAATGTGGAAGATCTTAACTTGCACCAAGATTCTTACCTCAGGAAGAGGAATACCTACCTGTGAGTATGAAAACTCCAGCCCAGTGACAGAGAACAGTACTTCTGCACATGCAAGAAGAAAATACTGAGGGATCTGCCAAGCCATATGGACTTTACTTGGTAAAATATCTTCAAAGTACGTAACTTTAAGTATGCTAGCAAAACACTAGAAGTTGCAAAAAGCATGTTAGGAACAGTAATAATGAGTGTGCACAGTTAAGGCATTCTAAGCCATTCTATAATTATATAGAAAGTTCAGAGTAAATAACAAATATTGCACATGAAGCACTGCATGCCTAGTTATAAAAAAATAGCTTTTTTACAGCAGACTTCATGCAAATCTGTAGTGTCTAACAGGGCTAAAGGTTTAAGGCCATTAGTGGTGATCATGAATTCTTGCATTATGTTATTACTGTAACCATCATTATTTTTATAGTTAACAATGGCTTTGAGTCCTGTTTAGGATACCAGAATTCTATCATCTATACTTAAAAACAAGAGGAAATTAAAGGGTTAAAGACAAGAGGAATAATTCTACAAGTGGTTTTTTTTAATTAAAGGAAAGTATCAGCATGGAAAGGAATTCTGTCTATATTGTCCATCCAGTAACAGTGGCAACTCACATCATCAAGTGAAATGGTATAGGCAACTCCATATTCAAGTATCTTGGAAGAAACTACACAATAGGTCAGAGCTGTTGAAGCGCTAATGGTATATGGCCTGAAAAAGAAAAACCCAAACCCCACAGTTCAGAACATAGGTGTTGCCAATTGTGTGCAGCACATAATTTAAAAAAGCTCTGTGCCCTTTTCCCAAGGACAAGTATGTGTAGGAGATTAGATTAGGATAAAAGAAATGCTTACCAGCTTGGATTTGGAAGAATGCTGTAATTACTGACAGAAAGAGGATCCAGTTTTCCAAATCTGATGTTGTCCATTAAAACATTGGCAGTTAAAGGCAAATTGTTTATGAACCTTTAAAATGAAGGAGTGATTAAATACGACAAAAAACATACAGAAGTCAAAGAATCCAGGTTTTACTTTCAATAATATATTGGCAGCACAACAAGTATCGAGTCTTCCCATTGAAGGCCTTTTTTTTAAAAAATCAATTAACATTTTGGAAAAAACTCTAAATCTCCTAGAAATGTAGCTAATACAAAAAGCCAGTTAGATCCCCATCAGCCCACTATCTCAGGAGAACATCAAAAGTGAGCCACTACTACAACCACTAGGAAATGCATCTACAAGTGGGAGATGCAGAAGAAAAGCAGAGAGGGGAGAGGTGATCTTGGATACCTCTTATGCAGGATTAAAAATGAGGTATAGATATGTAATCCATGCCATTTGTTCAAAAAAAAAAATCTAGGCAATGGAATGAAGCATACACTTCCAATTTTAGCTAAATTACACCCAAGCAGGTGTGCAAGATAACTTAAGTGAATCGTGACTCAGACATTATCCCATCCCCTAAAACGTCAAGGGAAGTGTCCAGCAAGATGTGAGTTCCTAAAGTATAGAAAACTTTATTTCAACAAGAAGAGGCTACCCAAAGACAGATTGAAGAGAGAGTCACATTAGTGTCAAAATTTAGGTAACATAAAAAACTCTACCTCACGAGACTTTCTCTGTTTGCTGGTTTTGATGTGACATTGTCCTCTACCTAGTGGAAGAGACCATTATCAAAATATGTTCTTGGCATCAGAGAACAGCTTAAACATGCACTATTACACAGCAGTGGGACTTAACAGAGGCTTCAGAGCAAGACTCCAGACCTTCCTCTTTAGGTCCCTACTAGCACACACATCTACTAGCAAACACTGTATGACCACACACCTAAGTCTTGGTGAAAGTGTAGTTGTCAAGGTACATAAGAAATTGGTAATTTTTTTTCTAAAGGACATCCTGGTGTACTCTCTGCAGCTTACCAGTCTTACTGGTCCAGCAGAGACAAGGAGAGACAGAAAACAAGACAGTGGAAAAAATTTATCCAGAGTTTGTCCTCTCAGCCTCACACACTCCACATAGATCGTTGTCAGAACATTGATTCATATATTAAGAAATAAGCAGACTTACCCAAGTAGAACTGATGTCTGTTGGACGCTGTTTAAATGCCAAAGTGTAGCGTTGTTCCTCTTGCAGCTCCAAATGCTCAGTTTTATTTAGAGTTGCAGAAATTATGTCTAATGATTGCAGTTTAGAAGTCTCAAATGTCATGTAGGCAGTCTACAAAGACAAATTGCAATGGATTTCTGTGCAACTGTGTACTTGTCTATTGAGAGAATGTTACGGGCTCTGGGAGGGTCAGAAATTTACACATGTTACTTCTGAAGTGCCAGAGATCATGAACATCCCCTCATTTTCATTTTTGATTTGTTTTCTACATCAAGTATTAATTCCATTTGATCATGATTTTTTATTAGTTTAATTTGTTACACAAGCTTCACAGTTACATGAGCTTCCCACAAGCATTATGGAATAGCTGCTCTACTTTCCTATTTCTTGCTCCAGATAAATCAGGCTTACCATAAACACCCAATAAAATTCTGTTCAGCCGCAGAAGCACTAGCATAAGATGTGATGCAGTATTTTCCAAAAAAAGCAGTAATGCTATGTTTTAAATATTGAAAACACATTTATTCAACATAAAATACTTAAACCATTAATAAACATGTTAGTGCTACAGTAAAATAGGCTCTTTGTTTTATGGGATTATCAAAAGCACTTTATAATCCACATCTGGATGATAAAGTGTCTGTAATAGGAAATAGAGCATTCTATATCTTTAGTTTTCATGTGTGTACCATAGTACATCAATTCCTTGTCTGTATATAGTGTGGGTGCCCTTATCTTCTCCTCACAACTCTGTTCCTGTGTGAGGCAAATTTGGAGGAGGTTGGACTAAGATCTCTCCTCTTCAAGGGAAACAGAGCTGCAGACTATCAGAGAACACACATTCTAAGTTTCCTTATCCAAAACATCCATCAGAGCCACCACATTTTGCTGTCAATAGAACTACCAATGCTGTGCTGTATTGGAACCTGAATAGTTCTTTGGCAGCAAAACATGAAGCCACAGAAGTTCCCTGTTCAGGTAAGTCACCACAGTGTCAATCCTCACAGTGATAGCAGCAACTCCCTATAGCTGAATGGACATTTACTGCAGGAAGGGGCTACTTTGAGGAAATAGAGCCCTTTTAACAAGAGTGAAATTTTCATCTAGTTCCAAGTTTCTTAAGTTTATGGAAGTTTCTTGGGAAAACCTGTAAAAAAAACTGGTAATACTTCAAACATTGACATAGTTACCATTTCTTCATTCACTGTGTTTTCAGTAACAATTCATTCCACCGTAGAAAAAAAAGGGAACTCATTAAAATGATTGGAGTAAAAACGTCATAGAATAAATAATAGAATAAAATAAAGGTAATGTTGCAGCGTGTTTTAAACTTCCGAGTCCCTTACCCAGGTGTGCCAAAACCCTTCTCCCCCCCTCACCCCCTGCTGGGCTGTCAATCAGTTTTAACATTCCAACAAGGCGTTGTGTGGTTGGTCAAGTTCAAAGGATGCCCCTAAGGCCCAGATGTCATTGGCCTGTCAAGGTGTCCCTCGTCCCTTGAGACCCCGCCCCTCCCACCTGGTTGGTGGCTCACCTGTCCCCTCCCCTCCCCCTGAGCTTAAAAGGTGAATCAGGCCATGCGGTCAGTATTCTGTTGGAGCTCTTCCCAAGATGCAGACCTCTGTAACCATGGAATAAACCTCTGGATATTAAACCCTCCAGCAGAATCCTCTCCTTTTTCTCTTCACCATTGCCTGAAGCTTTCCTCCTGAGGTAAATGCAGTTCCTAACAAGCCTGGACTTGTTTAGTGCCCAGCTGCAACCACCAGCAAGCTAAAGGTGTCTCTGGCGTGATACAGCACAGCTACAGCCTTTGGCCTGGCAGCGAGGGTCAGACTGGCCCAGGCACAATCTAACTGGTAATATTGGGATTCTTATTCCAATAAGGTAGTACTACAAAAGCATTGGCTAAAACTGACAGAACCAGAATTGGATCTGAAGCCCTGTCAGCCAGGTTGGTGGTAGCAGTCTGATGAAATGGTAGCTACAGTCATTGTTGGAGTGATGGATGGGATTCTATCTAAGCGGTGATCCTGTAGAAAGGTCTGATCTTTCTAGAGGTCCTGTGTGAGTTATCAAGCTCTTGTCCTCAGGGAATCCAGTGATTCTTGTGGTGTTCTGAGCCTCTGATTACACCCAGGTGGAAATGCTTGGTTCACAATGCTTGCATTTCACAATGGTGTGCTGTAATTTTATGAGTCATGCAGTGAGACTCGATGGCCCATTAGCAGATATAGCCTCTGGAGGGAGTTATCAGGTCTGACTTGAGGAGAAGATAAAGAACACCTCTCCACCTGTTTTGACAGCTTATGAAGATGGTAATAGAATACAGATTTCAGTTACATCTTACATCATAACCTAAAAAACTCCCTTAGATTTTTAAAGTTTTAATTAATTTTTATTATTTATTAGAATGTTTCTCATCTACCCTTACTTACCGCTTCATTAGGTGCTACCTCCACACTCTGAAGTTGAGGCTGGAACTGAACTGTTGCAGGAACAGCACCCAGATTTATTAATTTAATTTGAGTTTGCCCAGCTGCAGGGGAAACTTGATAGGTTTTCTATAGGACAGAAAAAAAAGTAAAATCAGTGCTCAAGGTCACTTGGAAAAATTACTATAATTACTGTAATCTTTAATATTTCATGTTGAAGATGAGCATTTGCCGGCTGCTCTGTGACTGTCTGACAGAGGAGACTGCAATCAGGTTTTGTTACTAGTCTCATAAGTTGCCTAAGGAAAGATGTCTCTCATCCTCAACAGACACCTCTAGACGGCTGCTCAGATCTTGGGATGCAATGGATCACCACCCAGAGGTGTTGCCAACATCCCAACTACAGGGGAAAGATTCATTGGGCTCAGGCATGGCAGCTCCCTTTGGGGCAAGGAAGCTTAGGGGAGACAAATCCTTCCTTCCACAAGTGTCATCTTTGCACCTGCTGTGATGATGCTTCCCAGACTGTCACACTTCAGCTCCAGACTAAATCTCAGAAGAGGTCAAACATAAAAAGCTGCCCTCTGGTGGGCCAACTAAGTGTCTGGTTTCCAGCTTTTAGTCTCAGTTTAGAGATTGAGGTTGCCTTTAATGCATGATTTGTATTAACTGCAATGTGGTGTTTTGCAGAATGGTGTTTGTTGCTTGTTAATTTTACTGTGCTAACAACAGTATTGCAATCTATTTCCCCTCCCTCTACTTCTATGCTTATATGATTGGCTCCAAATTTAGGACTCTTGATACATTTCCCCCTTAAACACACTTTTTTCCCCCTGAATTAACAGCTAAATATTAATAGTAAATACTTGCATGTGGCTGAACTTACATCTATTTGCACTTGCACGAGGGCAGCAGCAACAAAAGCCATGGAGCCGAGGAACATCCCCACAGTCATCTTCTTCAGGGGCCTGGCACAACAAAAGACACAAGAGATTCAAGAAAAGTGACAATTCAAAGCTTCAGCTGCTTGCTTTTTTCTTTCCACTCTGGGAAACTCAAATGGCCACAACTAGCACATTATTACATTTTGGATGTTTTTACAGAAAGTGTTCTGCTAAGCTGGGAACCTCTCAATTCATAGCCACACTATCAGGAAATGCATCTTTCCTGCAGCATCCTAACAACCTGTTACTCTGCATCTGCTGGGCTCATTGACTGACCATGATTATTAGGTTCCTGAAAAAAATCTGGTTTTGCAGGAAAAAAAACCCCAATCCAATACAGTTGTTAGCTGTAAAACAAGAAAGAGGCAAGAAGATACACCTTTAAAAACAGAGTAACAGCTTGTCTCCATATTGCTATGTTTAAATAAGATTGAACAAAAATGGTCAGGGAAATTTGTTGGATTAGGAGACCTCTACTGGCATGCAGTTAAGCTGTAAGGATAGATTTAGAGTATATGTGTCATTTGTGGCATCATTTATCCAGTTCAGAATATGCACAAATGAATGACAGTGTTCCCAGCATAGCACACCCCCTAGATTTTTAACAGCTATATGGAAAAACAGCAGTGCACTTTGGCTGTTTCAAAATTATCTGAAGAACTGTATTCTCTTCTGCCTCTCCAAGCATTCTTGCAACTGCCAGACACTTCTTTAAAAACATTGAAAAATAAAGTGGAATACTCCCAAAGCTTCACCTAGAAGGATTCAATAAGTCAGACTTCCCAGCTGAGACTGAAGAGGAAATGTTTTGTGTCTCAGTTGCTTTTTAGTCCAAAGCATGACAAATGCCAAGGATGTATGTTGTCTTTCTACTTCATTTGTTCCTCAGGAGGGAGAAGGGATAGATATAAGGGATATGGAAACCAATCAAAATCATCTCTCCTGCAATCAAAAGATTTTGTCCTTAACGGAAAAGCATTGTCACTCGTCTCTTAAGATTCTCCTCTTATAATCTGTGATGCCTCTACATACCACTTGCAGTATTCTGGGTTTTTTATGTTTTGTTGAAATATTAAACCATTTTAAATACACTTCTCTTTTATCCTTAGCTGAATGCTTGCTCTTTTCTTACATTAAGGCTGGAAGAGCCAGTTACAGAAACCAATAAAATGAGCCTCGTTTGAAATCAGGTAATAACATCAACTTACGTAAAATTCAGCTTGCATTTCTTCATTAAAGGATAAACCAAATAATCTGCAACTGGGATAATTATAAAAATCAGGATTGGCTTCACAATCTGGGGAAGATGAACATGAGAGAAAAATTAAATATTTTTCAAAGTGCTTTTTATAAGTGAGGGCAATATGTATACAATCTTTAAGAAGTACTTGAAATTCGTAGATAGAAAATTAACATACCTGCATTTGGTCTGGTTGAATTTGAAAACCCTGGTGAAGAAAAACAGAAATAATTTTTAGTATTGTGACAACAAATAAAATGGGTCTGAAAAGTGGTAATTAAAGAAAAAATGAATAAAAAGTAACCTACAAAATCCCCATTCATTGCTGTGGCTTGCAGTGTCCATCTTGACCCCTTAATAAGAGAAGAAAAAATTAGATGTCACAGTAAATCAATGTTCTCAAGGTCCTTTTGAATTGTTTTCATAAGTGAAGTGTTGGAAAAGACATGCAATACAAGACAAAGTAAAGCTAGCTTGCTATGGGAGTATTCTTAGTCTGCAATGTAAACCTTGGAACAAAGTCGCCCATTCCACTTCCTTTACTTGTTTTGTGAAATACAGCAGAAAAGAACTTAGATGCAGAAATCAGCTGGAGAGAGGGCAGGGCCATCCTGTGCAGGGCACTGCTGGGTGCTGGGCACAGGAGCCAGCCCAGGGCCCATATGCCACTGGCCTGAGCCCCAGCAGCCCCCACATCCCACTCACCCATCCTTCCTTCCTTCCCAGAGACAGAGGACAAGCCAGGGCCTGACCTGCCTGGAGCCCCCTGCCCCAGAAACTGCCTGTGGCTGGGACAGGCAGGGCCGACTTCAGGCCTGAGCCCAGGATGGGACAAGAACGCTACTGCTGCATCTGTCACAAGGTCCTTCAGCCAGCCACAACACAGCACTGCCCGAGATATTACCCTGGGAATGAGTACTGAGCTCTGAATTTCACAGCAGGAATTCAGAGCTCCAATTGCAACAGGTCACGCTGGCAGCTACAGCTCACAGGCACTGCACTGGAGCAGTAGGACATGGGGACTCTGCAGCAAGCTTCCTCCCATCTGCCTTGGATAAGGCTTTTAACCCCTGGCTCTCTCTCAAGCATCTTCCTAAATTCAGTGCTTCACTATAACTGATGCTTTTGTGGATCTTGAGCAGCCAGTTCACCAAGTGAATGGGACTTACAGGATCACACTTCTGCTTGAAGGTGTAAGGTATTTATAACAAGGTGTGAGTGATTAAGCATCCCGATCATTTAAACCCTGGTTCTCCAGCTCATTAACACAAGGACCCTCAATTTCATCTGACAACTGACAACTGAAGAAACATTAGTGCTAAGAGAGCTTTAAATTACTGTTCCATCCCCTGAGTCCCAGGCTGATACAAGATTTGGAGAGGCCTCAGTCACTGAATCTGTCCTGGGTGTACTCAGATAAACCAAGATTGCCCCTGGCTGCAGATCATCTTGTATTGACATGACTCAGTGACTACCCTTTGCAATAAAACAAGGATAAAGAATTTGTTTTTCCATGCTCCCATAGAGACTGACATGGCACAGCTCTAGTTACCAAGTCAAACCCTTTCTACTTACCTGATGGTAAAAAAGTGCCCAGAACATGGGGAGAGGGATGTAAAGGAAAAGCACCCTCAACACCATCTTTATCTGAGCAATCAGTCGTTTCTGCAGAAAATAAAAATTACACAAGAGGAATTGGTTCAAAAAGAAAGGGGATAAAAAAAGAGACAGTTTCAGATTGCTACTGACATGACAGCAACAGGTAAAGACCCATCGTGTAATGTTTACCCACACATTCAACTTTGCATGTTGTGGCTATATCTGATGACTTCTGTTAAAACAGTACAAAGTCTGCTTGTGTGTGTGGGAAGGGCTGCTGGTTAAAGGTAACTGATATCAGAAAGACTTGGGCCTCTTTGCATGTACACTGATGGCAGCATGAGATTGAGCACTGAGTGAAGTGGACATTTGAGCAATATGCAACTGAGGAATTTCACATAAGAACAAAGCATACAGGCAAAAGGAAAATAAAGGTGACATGTTAAGGTTTGTGCTGCCATTGGAGAGGATAGTAGGCAAGGGACAAGTTGGGAACTATGGGATACAAGGCTTTGAGAGTCATGATAAGAAATTGTACTGAGTTTGGAGGGGATGCAGTCTAAGTGTTTACTCACTTAAACTGAAATTCCAAAGCATAACTCTAATGTTTCATACCAAGAAAAGTATTATGGCCCTAACCTGTGCATTAACAATGACAGGCAGCATCACTTCCCTCTTCCTTTTCTGCAGCCATGAGATATGGGAAATAGAGAAAGAAATATAATTCTTGCTATTTCCCTAACAAAAATACTTAAATGTTTGTATTTGTTTGGCAAGGGAAATAACTTTTTTTGTCTCCCTTGAATTTCCCTGGACAGCCTATGATTACACAGAGCATTGAGACACACAGCTCTACTTTCTCCCACAGGAGCTGAGGAGATAACCTGCAGTGACAGGAGAGCACTGAGGTTTGGCCAGGTCAGTTACTGAATGATGGAGAGGCCCAAAACTATTTGCCCAGTGCATGAGGCAATGGATCAGAGCAGAGAGAAGCTGAGGGTCAGCAGATGTCACAGCACAGGAGGCTCCCCCAGTACTTACATCATACTTGTCACTTGCCCAGTCCAGCCAGTGCTCTCTCTTGGGGAACTCCTTGCTGCAATGACGAAACCTGTTTTTGATGGCAAACTGAGGAGAGACAGAATTATGTTTAATGGCACTACAAATACTTAAAACTACAAACTGGTTTGTCATTAGAGATGATGCTCCTGGCTTCTTGTGTTTAGAGGGTGCTAAAGGTGACTCAGCTTTTGTTACCCACTCCAGTCATCTAGAGGAACGTTGTTTTTAAGGCCTCACACTGCATAACCAGCAGAGCGTGCACTTGGGGTCAGGTGGACCAAACAGCTCAGAGCATGAGATTCTCTGAGGACTCAGAGCAGTCCCTCCCCATGTGGGTGGCTGTGAGGAGCTGGAAGATGTGCCTTCCTCAGACTTACTTATGTACAGCAGTAAATAGAGTAGTGTCATATGCACAGGTTTTCAAGGCTGAATGGCTGTAGGAGAGAAGCTCCTATGACAAGCTCCATCTTGTAGGTATGTCTCACATCTTGACATGGAATATACATAAATACGGTCCCAAGGAACTCCTAAGATTTTCTGCATGGAATAACATTTACAGCCAAGCTGGGCCTTCGGAGCAGCACTCTAAGTAATGGCCAAAGTCACCTACAGAGATTTGGTTTTGACAGTGCTTACAAGATAGGCAATAGGCTGAGCTGTATAAAGATGGCAGATCTGTATGGAGAATGAAGTATCTCATGCATGAATAAATTTGATCTCAAGGTTGAGGCTCTGCAAAGTTGGGACATGAGGTGCTATTCCTGTAGATTCCACTCCTTTCCTTGCAGGATCACACTGATGTGCAACCCCCAGAATTTCCTTAATGGAAATTTCCTTAATGGAAGTGGGGATTGTTATGAACAAAAATTCGGTTAATATTTTTTTTGTGAGAGGGAGTTACAGGGACGCAGCCAGATCTGTCTCTGCCAGGGTTCTTAGTGCTTTGTTATTGTAATCACGGGTCATTGTAGCTTATCTCCTCTTTTGTATTAGTAAAAGCCCTGGCTGGGGCGAGGTAATGGCCCTTCTCAGAGACAGTAAGGGGTGGGGACCTTCCCAAACAGTGAGGAGAAGAGACCTAGAGGGAGGGGTTATGCAAAGTGACTCCAAGACCAGCAGGCTTTGGGACCTCGACTCCAAAATGCAACGAGAAAACCCCCAAAACAACGAGCCAAATAAGAATTGAGAGACTAAAGTGGTGTCTGGACACGAGGAGCCGATTGCTGAGCCTGCAGAGATGCGGAGTCCCTCTCGCCCTGAGCAGAGAGTCGTCCCAATGCCGGGACCAGCCAGCTGAGACGCTGGGAGGAGTAACATCTGACGGGGACATCACACCCTAAAGGCTCCCACGAGGACTGGATCCCCCGGCTCTGCCCCTAGTGGACGGAGCTGCGCATATCCTCCTCCTCTGAGTCTCCCTGGGAGACGCGACGGGGACTGCAGCCCTGCCGAGCCACCCAATCCTGAGCTGATCACTTTTAATAAAGGCATTAAAAAGGAGAAGAAGTCTCCTGGCCCTGTTTATTTCAGCTGGGGACTTGTCTGGGATAGCCACGCTGAGAGAGGACTCAGGACTGGCCATCTTGGACCTCCAGGACAGCTGGCTACCAGGACCAGAGGGATCTGCTCAGGACCAGCGACACAGAGGAGCACCGGAGCACCGGATTGGTGAGAAAGCCGGTGGCGGGGGTGGGAGACATGCGCATGTGTGTGTGAATGAGACGGAGGCCGGCAGCCGGACCTTCGAAGTGAGAGCGGACCCCTCAGTACCGCGGTTCCGTGCTTTCACGAGAAAGCCGGCCGGAAACAGGGGGAAGCGAGTGTTATTAGCGTGAGTGAGTCTCCCAAGGGGGAATAAAGGGCCTCCCCCTCCGGGCGTGCGGAGGGAATATTTGTATGAGTGGCATGCACCCAAAATAGGCCCTGACAGAGGGAAGTCAGGCAGATTTGTCAGTCCCGAGAAGGATTCGGGTAGCATTTGTAAGTCTCGAGAAGGATTCGCGTAAGATTTTGTCAGTCCCGAGAAGGATTCGGGTAGCTCACAAGCCCTGCAGGCAAAAGTAAGTCCTGACACAGGAGTCAGGCACAAACCCCAGCGAAGGAGGCTGTGATTTGCTTTTAAGTCCTGATACGGTGAAGCCTTAAAATTGGCGGGTTAGGCAAACTAAAAATCAAGCAGTTGTTTTTCCTGACTGAGGGAGTCAGGCACAACCCAGATTCTTAAGGCCGAGGCTTCATGTGTTCAAGTCCCGATAGATGTAAGTCCTGACGTGGGGAAAAGTTGGGCAATCAAGAGATCGGGCAGTTGTTTCAGTATAAAGTCCTGAGCATCAGGCAGAAATTTGAAGTTTCAGTGGAGGAGGCTGAAGCTCCTCAAAGAAGGTTCTTTTTGAAATTACCGGTCAGTAAAGGCACCTTTGGGATTTTTTACTGTTGAGACCTGTAAAATGGGAGGGTGTAATAGTAAAACAACCGGCAAGAGGCTGAGGGACATACCTCCCAATAGTCCCTTAGGAGAACTGTTAGTAAAATGGGATTCTATAGAGGCCACAGAGGGATTAGATAAAGTGAAAATGATCCATTATTGTATGGAAGTGTGGCCAGAATTAGAATTACAAGGAGGATGGCCTTGGTGTGGGACAAAGGATAAGTGGATGTGCCAACAATTAAATAATTACCTGACAGCTCAAGGCAATACTGATCATGAGCAATTATTGTAAGTAGCTTGCTGGTTAAAGAGCGCTGCTGGGGATGAAGGGGTGCGAATTTGTAAGGTACAGAGGAAGAAAGAAGGGAATGAAGGAGGGGATGATAGGACTAGTAAAAGGATTATCTGCCTCCTTCTGCCCCTCCACCTTATAATCCTCTTTTTCAAGCACCTCAAATGGCAGGTCCGGTTCTTCCCCCGGCTGCCATCTCATTACCACCTGTTCAAACTCCTCCTTCTACCTCTTCAGCTTCCCTTATGATAAACCCAGTATCCCCTTCAGTTCCGTCTGCACCACCACAAGTGCCTGCTCCACCTGCTGCATTCTCCACCCCTTCTCCAGCTGCACTTAATATCCACTCAGGCTCTTCTCCCCCTCCTATTGCTGTCCCTTTACCTCCTCCTAGTTGGGGCACAAATGTCTCCGCGCCCGATAAACAGCTATCAGCAAATACACCTGCTGATGGGCAGAAAGTTCAAGGTAACCCAGATATCCCTCAAAGTAGTTTGGCATCTGAAGATGGGCCGTACTGTAGCACCAGATCCAAGACCTCCAAGGCAGAGAGACTCTTTCCCCTCAGAGAGGTTCCTATGGGAGGAGTAGCGGGAGGTGTTGGCTTTCTGAATGCTCCCCTAACTGCTTCTGAGGTGAGAGGATTCAAGAAAGAGTTGGGGCATTTAGTTGAGGACCCAGTGGGCATAGCCAACCAAGTGGATCAATTTCTAGGTCCAAATATCTACACTTGGGGAGAGATGAATTCCAGCCTGAGTATATTATTTTCCCCAGAAGAGGTCCAGATGATTAGGGTGGCTGGCATAAGAATTTGGGAGAAAGATAACCGTCCAGGACCCCAGGTGCCATCAGGCGAACAGAAATTGCCACTAACGGATCCCAGCTGGAACCCTAACCAGGAGGAGGGGAGGAAGGCCATGATGGAATATAGGTCTTTGATAATACGGGGGATCAAAGAGTCAGTTCCCAAAGGAACTAACACCCAATTGGCATTTGAGGGCATGCAGGAGAAAGATGAAGCTCCTGGTGCCTGGCTTAACCGCCTAAAGCGGAACTTCCAGTTGTACTCTAGAATTGACCCAGACACCCCAGAAGGTCAAATGCTACTAAAAGTCCAATTTGTTACCAAATCTTGGCCTGATATAAGGAGGAAACTGGAAAAGATGGAAGAGTGGCAAGCGAAGGACATAAATGAGTTATTAAGAGAGGCATTGAAGGTGTATTTAAGGAGGGAGGAAGAAAAAGCAAAAGCCAAGGCTAAGATCATGGTTGCTGTAGCCAGAGAAAGTGCAGGGTGGCGGGTCCACCACCAGGAGGAGGCAAGGATAGGCCTCATGTACTGTCAGGTGCAAAAGGGATAGAGACACCTCAAGTCCCTTTGAGAGGACAATATTGCTATTACTGTGGAGAGCCAGGACACACCAGGAAGTTTTGTAGAAAGCTCAGTCTTGATGTGGCAATAGCCAGGGAACAAAATAATTTAGACAAGATCCTTAGAAGTGACAATTAGAGGGCCAGGTGCTTTACACTTTAGGGGACCTGATGCAACATCTAGAAGAGCCCTTGGTAAACTTTAAGGTGGGACCCCTAAATGAAGAATTAGAATTTTTGAGTAGATACAGGAGCAGATAAGTCCTGTCTCAATAAAGTAACATCAGAAGTTAGACAAAAACAGCTAGGTAGAAAGGATATCCAATAGCACCAAAACTGGCCAGTAAGACTAAACTTGTAATAAGAGGTGTGAAAGTAAAAGGTACCTTATTGTTGTCTTGTTGTGTGTGTGAGAGTGAGTCACAAGCAAAATCAGCCTCAACTTCCCGGGCAGGTGGGAAGGGGGCAGTGGAAGTGTGTGTGTGACCTGCAAACCAGGCTTGTGTCCCCCGGGCAGGTGGGAGCTGTGACTGAAGTGTGTGTGTGTGACCTGCAAACCAGACTAGTGCTCCCCAGATGTGTGAGGGAGCCGTAGCTGTGAGAGCGTGAGTGACACGCAGGCAGCCTCACAGGTGAATGTACACCAGAGGCAACCAGAGTCAGGGCCCTTCCAAGAGGCCCAGAGATACTGAGACCTGTGGGCCAACCCCAGGGTGGAGGGGGGGCTACAGGGACCTGTGATTATCTAGCAATAATGATCCAGTTTGTGTCTTGAGGGTGTGGAGGAATGTGTGAAAGTGAATGAGAAATGAGAGAGTGAATATAGACAAGTTAGAATAGAGGTAATGTAGATTGTGCATTACAAGTTTTACCACATCTTCTTAGAGGGAAGTGTATTGTGTAGAAGAATGGTGTAAAGAAAAAAAGAAAAAAAAATTAAGTGTAAGGGGTTGAAAGAAGTATTTAAGCTGTAAGTGAAAGTAAGAAACAGAAGCAATTTAAGATCTTGAAAAATAGAACAGAAAACCAGTGAATTAAATATACAGAAAAAATAAGAGAATAAGAGTACTTTGGGAGTTAAGTTAGCTGAGAAATACAACTCCTTGCAAAAATACAGAGTATGTAGAAGTTGATGAGAGAAACATACAAACTATGGAAAAAGAGAAATTACTGATAACATTAAACAGAGAAGCTGAGTTTTGATAAAATCATTAACAGTAGACCATTAATGCCTGTGTTTGAAAGCCCGTTTCAGGTATTCTTCATTACTAAGACGGTTGGACTCACATCACTCTCACCCCCTGGTATTGGACCAAGATTCAACACCAGGTTTTTTCCCTCTGGCATTCTGGCATTGGACCGGATTGCACCCCATTCTCCCTCTGGCATTGGACCGGACTCCACCCCTGTCTCCTTCTGGCATTGGGCCAGACTCCCAGTTTCTTCTTCTGGCATTGGGCCAGACTCTCAGTTTTTCCCTCTGGCATTGGGCCAGAGTCCACACCACTCACCTCCGGGCACTGGATAAGGATTCATCCACATCACAAGTTAATTCACCTGAGTATACTGGGATTTAAAGTTGACCCTCAGGAAGAAGAGTCAAAAAGACTGAACTGTATAGGAAAAATTGGTATCAGAGTTCTAATATTGCTTAAAATGTTTCAAAACTGTTTTGTGTAAATTATGTTGGTAAAAAGTTTAAGGCTGTAAATAAGTAATTCTGGTTTAAGTTCCCCAATATATATTTCTAAAGACTCCAGGTTAATCCTCTACAGAACACTCCCCTGGGGGGGGGGGGAAACTAAAATTTGTAGGGAACAGACCAAGAGGGGCTTAACCAGAGAAGCGGGTAGAAGGGACTCTAAAGAGCTTGGAAGCTTCTTCTCAGTAAAAAAAAAAAAAAAAAAAAAAAAAATTCCCCAAGAGGCAAGGCCGGGTGGGCAGGCTGTGCAAGATGACCCATACCGGACTCTTGGGAAGGGTAGTAATGCTGGCTCTGATTGCTGGTGGTGCTCAGGGGAGCCCAGGAGAGCCGTGCAGTGAAGGCTACCAACCCCGCTATGAGGAGGAAGTGAGCTCCTTGTCGAAAGTCCACATCAGTTCTAACCCGGATTGTGTTAACCCCTCCCAATTGGTCCTTTATCAGAAAAATAAGAGAGTGTATTGGATAGCCCAGAATACTGCCACTTTTAGGCAGCCACTCCTAGGAGAGTGCCCTATAGAGGTAGCCTGGTTGTGCTTTGAATGTGATGCTGCTGACACAAGCTCAGCAGATCTAGTAAAAAGCAAAGAAATGGTGAAAATGGTAAGAAAAATTGTTTGTTATAAGTATTTATATGAGTGTACTGGAAAAGAGATAAACCCCTTTTGGAACACAGTTCAGGGGAGCTCTAAACCCCTAAGTTTGATCTCATCTGGCAACTGCATTGCTAGGGTGATAAAACCAATTTTCTTATTACCCAAAGAAACTGGATCAAGTTTGGGAGTTCCTATATATAATGATTTGAGAGAAATGAAACAAAACCGGGAAAGTGAAATAGAAATTGAGAAAATCCAAAATTGTAAAAGCCAAGTTCAGATCCCAAAATCTGTGTTGAACAAAGTCATCCGGCTCCAGGCAGTATTAAAAATAAAGAATTCAATTATTAGGGACATTTCAAACGAAATAAAAAGATTGGCATGTGTAAATAATCAAGATCAAACTCCTACACGTGATCCCAGTGGGTGGGAGAACTTGGAGATTTTCAGAAAATATGTATGGGAAAAAGTGGTTTTTCTCGCTGTGTGTGTACTTGGAGGATTGCTCTTTTTACTATGCTTATTTATCTGTCTTAGTAAAACAATATTGGCTGTACAAACCAACCTGAAGAAACCAAGAAAAGTAACAAGGTTAAGTAACCATGATTACCAAAGTGCACAAGAGATTTATAGTAGATTCAAAACAAAAAATTGTGAGTTGATGCGAGCTTAAGAATTTAAGCTTGATCAAAGAAAAAGAGGGGGGACTGTTATGAACAAAAATTCGGTTAATATTTTTTTTGTGAGAGGGAGTTACAGGGACGCAGCCAGATCTGTCTCTGCCAGGGTTCTTAGTGCTTTGTTATTGTAATCACGGGTCATTGTAGCTTATCTCCTCTTTTGTATTAGTAAAAGCCCTGGCTGGGGCGAGGTAATGGCCCTTCTCCGAGAAAGTAACGGGTGGGGACCTTCCCAAACAGTGAGGAGAAGAGACCTAGAGGGAGGGGTTATGCAAAGTGACTCCAAGACCAGCAGGCTTTGGGACCTCGACTCCAAAATGCAACGAGAAAACCCCCAAAACAACGAGCCAAATAAGAATTGAGAGACTAAAGTGGTGTCTGGACACGAGGAGCCGATTGCTGAGCCTGCAGAGATGCGGAGTCCCTCTCGCCCTGAGCAGAGAGTCGTCCCAACGCCGGGACCAGCCAGCTGAGACGCTGGGAGGAGTAACATCTGACGGGGACATCACGCCCTAAAGGCTCCCACGAGGACTGGTCCCCCGGCTCTGCCCCTAGCGGACAGAGCTGCGCATATCCTCCTCCTCTGAGCCGCCCTGGGAGACGCGACGGGGACTGCAGCCCTGCCGGGCCGCCCAATCCTGAGCTGATCACTTTTAATAAAGGCATTAAAAAGGAGAAGAAGTCTCCTGGCCCTGTTTATTTCAGGGATCAATAAACCTCTGGACTGTAAATAATATTCTTTTAATAAGTAATAAGTTTTTGCTGACAAGATGCACTAGTAGCTCTGCTCTTGACTCAGCTCAAGGCATGTTTGTCTCTTTCTGCATAAAGGGGCACAAATGTGGAAGGAATGATTCCCACAAGTTGGGATAAGTTTTTACATAACAATGACACCTGATTTTGTTTCCTATGTGCATAAATCCGCATATAAATCAAGATATGCATAAAAAGACACCCTAAATGTGGATGTATCAGTATGAAGCCTTCTGTAATAAAGCAAAAACCTTCAGAAACTTTCCTCATATTAAGACAGACTTCTCATTGTGGCACATTTACAGAACAGCTTTAGGAATGGCTGCCAGGGGTTTGGGGAATGTAAGCAGTACTTACTCCAACACATTTGGAAACTTCAAGCATTACATTTCCTTGTGGTTTAACTTTCTTGTACATTCTGCTTCCAATTACAAACACAACTACAATATGCAAACAGAAAAGCAACTCAGGATTAAATTAAAATAGTGGCAAATAATTAGGTATGGAAACTGCAAGCCAAAGAGGTAATCAGGGTGGGAATAAGCCTCCCAAGAAGCAATGCAATTGCCTATTCACATGCTATCATACAGTAAGACCAATCAAATTAATACCAGCAGATTCCTTCTATTCAGGACAAAAACTAAATCTGGATACTCCCACAGTAAGTGCTCAGTGGGAGGTTTGCTCAACTGAGGGATGGTCAAAACGAGGGCATTTAGGACCTTGACTCTGGCCTTGCTGTAGGGGCTCCCTTTCAGGAGCTCACATCATGCAGGGACACACAAGGCTCTGCCTGAATGCAGGACTGGCCAAGGTGTCCTCTGCTCCCAGGCACGTTGCTCAGCCTCACCATCCCACACCCAGGGCAGGCACAGGCAGAGCCCCACAGCCACCATCCAGCCTGGGCTGGGCTCATGGGCAAGGCGAGGGCACTGGCATCCAGGTGGGCTTCCAGTCAGGACCAGGAAGGACAAGGACCATCAGGGATACTGAAGCACCTAATGGCACCCCCAGTTTCTTGGGCAGCAGTAAGGCTTGGGGAGTGACCTGTAGCACAGCTGGTAAAAATGCAGGTGTTTGAGAAGTACTGACATATCAAATACAGGATTTCTCCAGCTCAGGGACAATCACCTTACACAGATTATAATCCTGGACTAGAGACAATATCCAAAACACACATTTTCTGAGAGTTCTCACCCTACATTCAAAAGATCAATTTGTACACACCAGTAATCCAAAAAACATAGCCAGTAGATTAAAAAATGTACATAATTCAAGAATATATTGCCCCATCCAGCCTAGCCCCATCCAACTCTCCTGGTAAATCAGACTCTTCAGTAAAAGTGAGTACTTCAGATTAATCCCACCCACCTTCCCACCCAGGAAAAAAATTAAGTCAAAAATCACAGAAATGATCAGGTACTGGGAGAGGTCAATACCTGGGAATTTCTATCACACTGTCATTATTCTGAGATTATCATCTAATTACCAAGGCAACAGGATAGCAAGAGATTCACCTACCCAAGGCAACAGCCATGAGGATAGCAGGAACTCCAAAAGCGAGGGGGTAACATTCCTGTTTGCTATGAATGCCACACTCTGAAGCTGAAGTAAAAATAACATCAAATAAAAGACCCAGTCAGCACTGCTGATGTTTTCCAAATGGTTTCTGGTCTTTGCATTCACTGAAAACTCTTGCGGGAACAACAAATCAGTCTACCAACACCCTCAGAGTGGAGGATCAGTATCCAACTTATCTCTCAATATTGGAAAGGGGATTTATGTATCACAGAACAGTTCAAGAGGCAAGGGACCTCTGGGCATCATCCAGGCCAAGTGCCCTGCTCAGCTAGGGCTACCTGGAAGCAATTGTCTAGGAATGTGTCCAGATGGCTTTTGAGTATTTCCACAGATGGAGACTCCACAACCTCTCTGGGCAGCCTGTGCCAATTGCTGATCACCCTAAGAGTGAAAAAGAGTTTCCTGATGTTCAGAGGGAACCTCCTCTATTTCAGCTTGTGCCCATTGCCTCTTGATCTGACACTGGGTACCACTGAGGAAAGCCTGGCTCTGTCCTCTTCATTCCCCATCAGGGATATTTCTACTTGGTTAAAATGCCCCCTTTGCCTTCTCTTCTCCAGGCCAAACAGCCTAATGCCTCTCAGGATCTCCTCACAGGAAATTTACATCTAGTTTTACACTGAGACATGAAGAATTACACTAGAAGGGTCAAAAGCATGTCCTTAGTGAGAAAGGAACTAGATTACAAAAGTTTTGGGCCAAGTTCATAAGCAAAGATTTTAGTGATGTAAGTGTAGCTTGTTGAAACAAAACCACAATCACCAGCCCCCTCCCCTCCTTGGCATTAGTCACAGATTTGACTCTCACTGACTTCAGCAGTATAAAATAAAAGAAAAATCATTACATTCTTCACCATACTTCTTCTAAGAGGAGATTTAGATAATATGGTTGGGGAAAAAATGGCAGCTTGCAGATAGTTCATGTCTTGATTTAGTTGTATAAGTCTTCTGGTCAAACCTTTCCAGGCTGAAACCGGTTATCACTTCCCTCAGCTCAATTTGTCATTTTTTTTTCCAAGGAATTTTTCACCCTGTATCAGCAAGGAAGTAAACTACATGCTGTGCCTCATGCATCTCTCCTTTTTTTTTGGGAAAGGGTAGAATTTGCATTAAGCAAACATCTAAAACTCTTCTACAGAGTCTTTTCCAGTCAAGAAATCCAAAGGCCAGAAGTTCAGCCCGGTGCTTTTGGGTTATTCCAGAATTCACATGCTGTTTCCTTGCTTTTGGGAAAAGCAGCCTTGTGAAACTGCTGGCAAGTGCATCCATACAGCACCATCTGTGCAAGCTTGCCACAGAAATCCATATCCATATGTTAGCAAATTGCTGGGGTTTGTTTAGGATCATGCTATTCTTCACAAGCAAAACTTTCTTATTTAAAAAGATGAAAAATTATTTACTTTGTCACATGGATTAATATATTCCTACATGCAGAGATGCTTCTGTACTTAGCATGGGCACATTTCCAGAGGAGAAGGCTCTCTCCCCCCTTCCTTTCCCAGGAAGCAATACAATTCTATCAAGTGTGATACTTCACGGGTATTGGAGATGTGACACATTTGTACCTTAGTGGAATTACAACGTGCAGTAGGCATACAAGCTGCTAGCTCCAGCATGTCTCTTCAGATCTAGTACTTCTGGCCCTAAAGGCAATGAAGGTTTTCAACTGGCTTGTTTTTGAGAGTACCTCATCTCTGAGAAGCTGGATGACACACTGAAGACTATTTGCTAGATAAGTCCAGTGTGTCAGAGAACAGAACCTGAACTTTAACTGGACTGGACTGCAATCCAACACACCTTTTCTGGTGTTTAACAATCGTCAACAAACATGTGACCTTACCCATGAGCCGTGGGATGACTATAGCAGATATGAAACTTGCAACAACAGTGTTCTCATAGAAGTAAGAAAAGAACTTACTTCTTTGGTTTTCCTACAGTAAAAACAGGAAGATGTTTAGAAAGGCTTATGTTGTATTGCACTAAATAGTTTATTTAGTAGTTGTTTTGCACTGGGTGATGGGAAGTTTGTACTGGGTATGTTATGTTACTGAGATTGTCATTGCCCCTTCCTCATCACATGGTTTCTCCCCATGCCCTCCTTTCTACACACCTGGTGGTCAGTCCCATGGGTACCCCTCCCCTCGCCCCTCCCCAGTGGCATCCCATTGGCCGCAGTCCTCTTTCCCACCCCCATCCCCTTGGGTATAAAACTCCACTGCAAAGGTACCACACCCTCCTTTCTACCTGGGTGGTTGCTGCCGCCCGGAGTGTCCTGTCCCAAGCCAATAAACAGGATACTTGTACCCACGTGGAGAAGAGTGCTTCTCATCTCTTACTTTCTGTCCACGCAAGTCCGTGTGGGCTTGGGTTCGAGCTAGCCGGATTGGACCCACACAAAGCCCAGAGGCCCACGGATTACTGCAGGCTTAGCCACAACCCCATTGATGTGCCTAGATCAAAAAATCAGCACCTCTGTTTTCAAAGTTCAAGATAAATAATTAACAAGCCCCTTTTTCAGCTCCTCCGGAAAACCCTGCAGTAATGCACCTGTCTAAACATGTATAATATTAGAGTACTAAAATAAAACATTAGTTAGAGAATCTGTATAACTGAAAATCTGTAAGACATTGTTACCTGATCATCTTCAAACTGATCTGCACCAAATGCTGACACACACGGTTTGATCCCACCAGTACCGAAGGCAATAAGGATCAAGCCAACCATGGACAGAGCACTGGAACAAAGGAGAAAAAAATATATAATTTTGTGTTAGTTCTTACAGCATACATAATAGACTGGTTAAAAGACAGTTGAAATTCAAGTAACATAAACTTAAGTTTTCCTGTCCTTGACCAGCCTGGGAAAAAACCGTGTACAAGGCAACTCACGTGTGCACTGCTACATTATCAGGAGAGCCATCCTGGTTGTGATCCGTCAGGTCATTTATGGAGCTCACAGTCAAGACTGCCTGCCCAATTATATAGACAATGGACAGGTAGAGAATGGTCCTGTTGTCAAGAGAGGAGATACATTTTCTTAGATATGTTAACACACTAACACCAAGATAATTCCACAGCTAATGCAGACTTCTGCTTACCTTAAAGATTCCGGGTAATGAAAAAACCTAACAGATACCATGAGTTATGGACTGAACTTGTCAGAAGCTACTATAAAAATCAGGTCACATGCCACAGCCACGGTGTTTCTATTCTTTTTATTATTATTATTCTACATAGCCTTTATTTAATTAAGCAAGGCATAACAACAAATGGACTCTATGGGTATCACTAGGTCAGAGGAAAATACTTATATATCTTCAATGGTTGCCTTTTTACTGATCAACTCAAGAATTCCCTTTTCATCTTTTTTATAAGCTGAAGATCAAATGGACTACTCTGCAAAACTAAAATCTGCAATTTACACTGATTTATTTTTCTGTGTTATTTTATATTTCAGTTGCAGGAGTAAAGAGAAAAACAAAAATCTGCTTCACACATGGCAATACCCCTCAAATACTGTTGTGAACAACAACTCTATAACACACCTTCTTCGCTATAATTGTACCAACAATTTACGCTCAGATCTGAGTAAGAGCTGCACTCAAGAGTGCAGGCTGCAGGCTTTCAGCCTGACTACCTTGGCCAGGAGGAGCCTAGAAAAATAGTACTGCATAATCACCTGGCCTCTCCTTTTTATGATCCAATCCTCATTTCTGTAAGTAAAGGAGTGTTCCATTTTAAGTACACAGCTGAAGTTTAATCCATGTTTGCTTGTGTCCTTGGGTGGGCCTCCATTCAATAGGCACAGACACAGGTCTCCAGGTTGGAGGAAAAGCAGGAGAAACACAATGCAATGGTGTGAAATTATTTACGAACCCAGCTTTCAGGAGTAGTCCCAAACCTGGTGCAAGGTAGGAGAATGAAGGACAATGCTCAAAGATCTAGAACAGCTATTTGACTGTTAGGCAAGAGATCCTCACAGCAAGCTTGGAGCAGCGCCCTGACACAAGAGGGACATTGACCAAGTTCCCCTCACTTTAAAACAAGGTTTTGCTGAATTAAAATTGACCTTGCCTGCAGCAGAGTAAAAAACTACATAAAGTTGGGCAACGTGGAGTTGGCTGTTCAGTGGTATTTAAAAGATGGAGTTTAATGGGGTGGGTTTTTTAATTGCGCTTCCATAGGGTTGCTTTATTTACCTAGCAACCTGGGAAAAAGTCTCCAATTAAAGTTGAAACTGAGCTGATCAGGAGTGAAACTTCTGGGTTTTATTTGTGAGGCTTACAAACCCTCTACAAAGACATTCATAATTGGCACTGCATTGATGGCACACAATTAAACAATAACTGTCGTTTCTGTACTATTTTCTCCAAGAAATTCACACCCCACGATCTGTGAGCATGTCCCGTCACACTTCTTGACAGGCATTGCACCAAGTACATGGATTGTGGAAGACTGGAGCCTCTCCTTTAAGGGTCATTAACAGTGCCTAGGTTATCTCCCCTTCCACTTGACATCATAGATTTTTTAAAAAAAAATTTGTTTAAGCTTTCCTCATGACACCTTGCTGCATTTTTGGGTGTTAATACCTAATGGCATATGCTAAAGCATGTTTTCTCTTATTTAAGCCATCCTAGCAAGCTCCTGTTAAAGGTCTGGGCCTTTCAGTTGCAGCACAGGCATATCCAAGTACCAAAGGAGAAGATGCAAGGTCTGGAAAATTTCATCTTGATAAAACATGAAAAAGCCAAAATAAATTTTAAAAAATAAACCATAGCATGTAGACAAGCAAGTGCACAATATTTTTAGGCTGCAATCTGTAAGACGTCCAGCTAGCTGCAATGAGTTTGCACTGCTCAGAGCAGCTGCACAGAGCTCACAGGGCTGTGGTTGCAGCCCTGGGCTCCCAGGGGCTGTTCCTACAGCGGAAGAAGACAGCGCAGCTGACTGCACAGCACATCTCTGATCTCTGGGAGACCTTTGGCAAGGTCTTACACTCATGGCTCACAACCCTCCATAAAATCTTTACTGTGCTTTTTCTCAGGCAAAGTAAACACTTTTAGAATCAAAACATCAGGAAAGGAGAGAGAGATAAAGCTCTTGGAAATAACCTAGTTACATTTCAAAGCACTGCAGTGATACTATGCTGACCAACTAGCCTGCAGCTAAAGACACTAAAGACATTATTTGGAGAATGAATTCCTAATCAGCAATACCCCCTCACTGATCTGTCAATTCTGAAATCACATAGCATTTTAAAACTTATTCTAAGGCCCAGTTAACTCCAGACAACACAGTAATTCACTATTTCATTGGCCACTTGCAACAGGTACATAGACTGCCCTATGTAATTATAAATCCCAGTATCTATTTTCACAATTTGGTGAATACTCTCCTTAGTTTTGCTTACTTTTTGCCCAGGTGAGAGGAAAAACATGCAGCATGCTGGGAAAGCATGTTATCACCCTCGACCAACTCGCAGATCTGGAACATTTGTTAACTCACAGTGCAGTTTCAAGTCTGAGCTGAATAAGTGAAAACCTCAAGCTTTGATGAAACAAAACAAACTATCCTGGAGCAGGCAACACCAGCTCTGAAGCTGATGTTCACAGATGCAGTTTTAGGTGATGATTTAAGTAATACCAGTTTCAGGTGAGCTTTCAAGATCTTTGGCTGCTTTCTGAGGAAGCACTCACTTAAACTTTCCCAGCCAAGAGTCTGCAATGATGGCTCCAAGGATCGGCGTCAAATGACACAGAGCCACAAATGTGTGGTAGATGGCAGCAGTGAACCTGACATCCCAGCGCAGGAAATTTATGCAATATATAATGAGCACACCTGCAGGAAGAACATCAAAACAACAGGTTACAAACCCAAGTCAGGCCTGGGCAACACTCAGCACAAGGAGACGAGGGACATACCTGCTGTGACAAAGAAGGAGAACCGCTCGAAGAACTCACTGTTGATGATGAATGTGGCTCCCAAGGGGAAGCGAGAGCGGGGCCTCTGGAGGCAGAGAGAGTGTGAGCTCAGAGCTGTGCAACCCAGACTAACATTCTTCACTGCAAGCCACAGCTCAAGCAAGTTCAACATGGACTCAGTGGGAGTGGGAAGGTACTCAGGGTCTGTACACTGCACAGGCTTCTGAGGGAGGACAGGAGTTTACCTGAACCAAGAGTCAGTTGTCACTTTCCTCTCTTGGTCCCCAGAGGTCTGCACACCTCTCATTTTGCAAGAGACCTTCAGCAATGCTAGAAATGACCTACAAGTGTTGCACTATGCACATTTCAGGTCTCCAGCACCTAACCCTTACAGCAATCTTGACTGGTATCAACCCAAGGCCAACCAAAAATGCACCAAACCCCTGCAGTACACCTGTTAGAAGCTCAGGGCTACTTTTAAGCACCTGTAATTAAAACAAATACACATTTAAACTTTTCATTCAGGCAAATCCCCGAGGAAAACTACTTATCCTTAAAAATACTCTGTCTGATGAAGAATCCTTCATTTCTTCAGACCTGATAACAAAACAGACTTTATTCCTAACCTGAATTGACATGGCTTTGGCTGTCAGGTTCAATGAGACTTCACCTGCTGCAACAGGCATGACCATGTTCATCATCATGCAGTTCTTGCCATCGAGACAGTGGTTTAAGAGCATACATCAGGTACAAATCTGACATGGTCACTAGACCTGTAGCTTCATTTCTGATCACCTACTTGGCTTCATGGAGTGGATGAATATATAATTTAAAAAAACTTAATGGGGATGCAACTTAAACATAATCCTACCTTTTAACCTTTTTTATGGGTTTAACCCTTCTCCGTAGCAAAGAATCAAATTCTAAAGACATTTCCAGAGGCAAAAGAGTTCTTCTCCGTGTTCAAGTTGAATTAAAAAATGGCATTGTTTGAATTGCAAAAGCTTAGGAATTCAACTAATCTTTATTTTGTGTGAAACAGGAAGAAGTTAACTTTGCAGTTCAAAAGGAAAAAACATACACGGAAATCATGCCTGACACAAGTAAATTGCAAGCCACTGTTTCCAGCAAAGTCTAAAGAAACAATGCAACATTTGGAGACCTGGGTGCTACAACAGGCTGTTTTTGAGAATCCTACAAAAGAAATGAAAATAAGAGAGTGGCAGGAGCATTATTGACTAAATTCAGTCATGAGGATGCCTGAGCAGCCTGAGCAGCGCTGACCTTCGTTGTTTGCAGAACCAAGTACATACTGCATATCCTACCCATGGTTTGATAAGCAGGCTTCACAGCAAGAACTCCATCTCAGCTGAAGCCAGTGCCAGGTGGGACTCCTCCAGCTTCAGAGAACAAAAGTTTTGAGCCCTAAATATAAACTTGTGACTCTTGATTTATCACATCCTCCATGGGCTGTAAGAGGTGTCTCCAAAGGAAGACTATTCACACATATCCCAAAATTAGGTAAAATTCATTTGAGCTTGCACATTTCCTTCAGCTGAAGGCAGCAGGAGGTTTGGACAACTACTCCCAAGTTGGATACAAGTGCTGGAGGGCTGGAGCTCACCCAGAAGAATGCCTTGTGTCCCATCCACACAGCATTCCCCTAAGCCATGCAAATGGTCACAGGATGGAGAGTCACACACTGAAGTTTTGGTTCAGCACAGGTTAAGTTGGTTACTGAAACCCAGGCTGTGTGACTTGTAACTGGGAATAGCCCAGGTGGAGAGGAGGCAATGTCTGTTCCTGAAGCAGAACAAAGACCTCCCCATGTCTTTTCTTGCCTACAGAGGGAAAGACAAAGCAGTCCTGGCCCAGGAACTGGTGGGACCCATCTCCACCTGAATTTCACAAAACCTCACTAAAATCTTCTGACCACTTGGGGTTCTCACAAACCTCTCCAGTGTTTTGCCACCACCCTACACACGACCTTATTCTTTAGGACGGTGTTACATGCTGGTCTGGGGAGGTCACAGCGCAGCAAGGCTAGGTTTTTGTTTCAAGCCACCACTGCTTCTGTGCCTGGTGGAGCTGTCCTGCACTCCCATGCTGGCACAGCAGCCACTGGTTGGTTTTAGTGGCTGCCCCCAAACTGGAGAGGGTCTGCATGTAACAGCTGGAGCTGAGCACGGACAGGGCCATGCAAGAGACAGCTTCTGGGTCATTCCCAGGTGACAGGCCTTCTGTTTTTCCAAGTTGCTACAGAGAAGAGACTATACAATTAATCCTTGCTAATATATAATGCGTGCTTGTCCTTGTTTTGCACCGTACTGTCCTCTGTTACAGTATTCATGTGCCCATACACACATCTACCAAAACCTTTTCTGTTGTTACCCTCATTGGTCAGGAAGCACCAGATCCACCACCAAAAGGTAACCTGAAGGTTTTATATGTTTTATAATCCCCTCTGTAACCTCACCCTGCCCTGGGGACGCCACCACCCTGCTGCAGAGCTCTGACTTTGTCTGCTGAGGGAAAGCCTGTGGAGTAAAACCTTGCAAGATAATAAATACAAAGGCAGAGCTAGGGCTGCTGAGACCCATGTCATTAACAGTTCAAAGATTCAGGGTGGTGAACAAAGGAATGCTTAGCTAGAATTTAATAAGTTACTAGGCTGCTTTTGCACATTTGCCAGTAAGTCTTTATTGTATACATTTAATGTATGTTTATAGGCTTATTTTTATTTTGGGCGCTGCTAACATTAACAAAACAATGTAACCCAAAGAGAATCAGAAGGGCAACTTTTTATGAGGGAAAATAATACTTACTGACTGGCGGGAAATTCTTCCTTCTGTGGAGGGAAAAAACCAAAATACAAGTTAATTGCAACTAATAATACTCCCTTAAAGTCAATGGAAGATTCAAAAAAGGTTCAACTTAAATAAAGAATGAAATGTAAACACAGTACTGGTCAGGGTGAGTAAATTTTCAGTTTATTAAAGGGAGACTTTTCTCAGTTTTTAGGCAAAACTTCACTTGGCAGCCTTTGGTTCTTCAGAGTGAGCAGAAACTCCTACACTGCCAGGAGAGCCTCAAAGGGACTGAGGAGGCAAAGCATCCCATGGCAGCTCACCACACATCATTCAAGGGGGTGGTGAACCAGCCACCCACAGATGATGAGTTCTGTAACAACTCACTCTTGGGGATGTTACCTTCAAGGCAAGTCAAGATTAAAGAATAGGCTCAAGATGCCCTGCAGGGATGGAGGTCAAGTCCTGAAAAGGGACTTACAGAGGACTGAATATAAAGCCCCAAGTGAGTGATCCACTTTAGCAGGCACTCCCATAACCTGAACCCTTAACCTGGGAAGACCGGAAAGAGCAGAGGGGTCCCACTGAGGGCAGCAAGAGCACACAGCTGCTTGCAGCCCTGAAGTCACTTCCAGCTGCTCTTGGCAGGCCTCCTACCCCTGGCAGCACTCCAAGCAGAGCCCTGCAGGGCTTCCCCAGCTCAGGAGACAGGCTTGAAGGCTGAGCTTTCACTGTGTCAGATAAAGGCTCTGTGCCCACACAGGATTTCCATAAACATTTTACATAAAACACATGAGCAAGCTCATTAATATAAGACCAAGTACAAGATATGAACTTTGAAATCCTTGCTTGTTAATCATGCCTGGCTGTAATTCATCTCTCTAAGAAAAGTGTATTTGTGAAAATCATTATTTAGTCCACAATCCACAACAGATGAAAACAGGAAAATACTATTGTTTTTGACAGAATATTAAATCAAGTAAATCTTCAGAAATCACTGAAAGAGATTATTCCAATTCTTTCCTACACTGCTGTGGAGAAGTACCTTCACAACAGAGATAGTTGCAAGTAATTCAGCTATGCAGGTGATTCAAGAACATATTTTCCTAGAGAACAAGAAACATTCTGAAAGTGCTAACACACCCAGTTCAGGGCGCATGCAGGTACATGAGTGTTGCAATCCTGGATGCTGATAATATTAAACTTTCTGCGCTTAAAGGCACAGACCCACAAGAGAACGCTGCATTTGACCTGAGGCTGTGGAGAAGGCTTCCAAAATTGATTGATAGCACTGGCATACAAGTGTGTAGTTGTTGAAAAGTGTGTAATTTCACAGGGTGGAAAACTTGGAGTTTGGGGTTTTAGAATATAGAAATAAATATGAAGCAAGATGGAGGTTTTAGGATGGAGGCAGGTTGTTCATCTTTACCTTCTTCCTTCTTCTTTATGGGTTTGTGTGGTGTTTTTTAATTGGGCAGAAAAGTCCGCATAGTGGGCTTCGAGAGATCAGTTATTCGGTTAAAAGTGAAAATAATCTAGGTGTCCTTTCTTAACTTGATACTTCAGGCTTAAAAGGCCTAGTAACAAGAGATTATTAGCCATTTGTGCCTTGCTAATGATAGGTTGTTGAACTCATGGTTGTGAGACTGTTTTACTGATAAGAAATAATAAACACCTGAGTCGAACATGAACAACTGTCTCCAGTGCCTTGAATCCAGACCCAGAGAAAAGGATACATGAGTTATTGAAGTTATTGGCATTTGTCCTTTCCACAACCCACCAGAGAAGATACACTGAAGATACCAAGGTGTCAGCAATAGCCCATCTTCATATCAGCTCCTTGGTTATTTCCACTTGTTGGCCTTTCCAGCACAATGTGCATCCCACTGCCCGTTTTTAATAACATGCACTGAGAAAAACAGTTTGGGCAGCTCACTTCTGTCGCTTAGCTAAGCCTTGGAAAAAAATATTTAGGATCTGGTTGTTGCTATGGTTTGGGGTTTCTTCTGCTTTCCTAATAGCAAAAGTATCACCTCTGCAAGAAACCTTACCCAGAGGAAATCAAAGAGGCAAATTTTTTCAGACATCATCATCTGACTCCAATGTGTAAGAGACACAACTATTTCTAAACATTTTGACTTCACCCCTCTATTCTCTATTCTTGTTTTGCAGAGAGGGTTGGGGATACTGCAGACAGCATTAAAGCCAACCTTTCAGCACAGGCACCTCAACTGAGGACTCCACTGTCAGGCAGCTTCAGGATCTGACCCGCAAAGCACAGAGCATCCACCATCTTGCATGATAAATCTGAAGCTAGCTAAAGGCAGGTTGGAGCAGTCCCTCTTTGGGGCAACCTTCAGCCCCTCTTACTTTTTCCCCACAAATGATGACCCACAGAACTGCTCATTTTCATGATACCAAAATGCCAAAGAGCTCCACATTTTTCATGGCAAAGCTCGAAGCAGTTGTTCAATTTGTATTCCCTTAAGACATTTAACATTTTTTAAGACATGTAAAGTCAACAACCACTCAGTTCTTGGCTTCAGCACAACATCTAAATGATTATCAGTGTGCCATTCTCTGCATCCCAACCTTGCAGGTCAGGTGGGGCAGCCTTACAGCTCCAGCCCCCTCCCACCAGGGTGGTTCCTTCCCTGCAGTCACAGAGATGCAGCGGATGCTGCAGCCCTTGCAGCTCACAGTCTGTGGCACGAGGTGGGAGCACCCTGCCTTGCTCCATGCAGCCATCACAGCAACTCTGCCCGGATGAAATGCTTCCTGTTCATGGCCACAATAAATCTGTACACACCCACACTGTCACCTAGGATGTTCCTGCCTCCAGAGCAAGCCCGCAGTCCTACACCTGACTTGGGGCACAGACAAGCCTAGTGCCTCTGCTCCCTGGAGCAGCCCTACAGCACCTGCACAAGGATGCTGCACCCAACAGGACTTTCCCCTCCAGGAGTCCCTGCTCCACACCTTGCTACTCCAGAAAAACACCTACACAGAAACTATCCAAGCAAATCTATAAAGCAACAAGCCTGATATTAAATGGGCAGACACAGCGGCATCCCATTTCTTTCTCTTCAGAGAACTCTTTCCATTTTTCTTTTCCATTTTGGTTGTTTGCCCAAGCCAGCAAGACCCCTGGCAGTGCCAGTGACATGTCCTGCCTGCTCATTACTGCGGCTGCTTGTCCCCCAAGATTTGCTTGCTGAAGATGCAATGGCATTTTCTTGGGTTCATTTACTTGTGGGGTGGAGAGTGGGCATTTCAGGTTCCTTCCCTGTGTGAGACAAGGTTTCTCCAGCCCAGGAGCTGCTTGCTGTGAGAGACACCCATGGACTCAGGCACTGCAGGACCAAAAGACCAACAAAAGGCAATGGAGACATACATCACAAAAAAGTTGGGTTTGCACCTCTATTACTCAGTGTTCCAGTTTAGACAGGAAAAAATCTTCAGGATTAATTAGATAGGTGGGTTCTGGCCTTATCTGAATTTTCCAGCTATTTATCTATGTATTTAAAAACCACTAAGTCAATCCTAGTCAAGCACTCTCAATGAAAAAGCATTCTATAACATCTGCAAGGAACACCACCTTTAACTTGTGCTCAGATCTCAAGCCCCACATGCCTGACAAGTGTAGTGTAGGATAAACCTTACCGGCTCAGCTCTCAGAGCTTACAGAGACCGAGGCACCAGCTCTCGGCTCTCACTCGGGTTTCAAGGCAGGCTCGTATAAACACGAGGATACAGCGTTTGCAGAGGGAGAGTAGAGACCCAGGATAGCCGGGGACTTCCTCAAACCGACACCGAGCAGCAGAGGCAGCCCTGGGCGGGCGAGACCCTTGGCCACGCTGTCAGCTCGGTCACGGCACGAAGAGCCGGCTCGGAGGGAAGCGGCAGGAGGGATGCTCATCCCGGGCCGGCATCCCTCCCGCGGGCCGGGCACCGCCACCCGCTCCGGACTGCCCCGTCCCGCCCCGCCACACCTACCCATGTCGCCGGCGCGGTCCCGCCGCAGCGCTCGGGGCTGAACGCCGGCAGGAAGGCAGGGAAAGAGGGAAGGAGGCTGCTGGGGGCGGCCGGGCTTTAAGGGCGGCGGCGGGGCCCCGCCTGGCCCCGGGTGCTGCGGGGCGGCGCCGCGCAGGTGTCGGGGCGGGAGCGGAGCGGGTCGCGCTGGCCGGGAGCCATCCCGGGGCTCACCTGGCCCTGAGCCGCCGCCAGCGGCCCCGGCTGCCCCGGGAGCGCTCCGGGAGCCCCGGCGCTCCTCCCGCCGCCGCCGCCGCTCCCCTCACGGCTGCCAAACCAGGGCTCTCACCTGTGCCCGGGGCTCGCTTCGCCCTCCGGCCGCCAGCAAGCACCGAGACAGGGCCACAGCTGAACCGAGCGCCCTGCACTGCTGCCAGCTCCACCTTGTCCCTCTGCTGTCAACGGCGTGACGGAAAACTTTGCAAGCAAGTAAGGGAAATTATACGCTGTGTGGAGAGCAGCTTTCTGCCTCGTTCCCTCCTCTCGAGCCAAGGAAACAGATCTCCTAGACTGCTGCAGCTGCCACCCGTTTCTAATGTTCTCTGACCTGTGGCTCCAGTGGACAGATGCTTCTGAGAAGCTGCCTGGAGAAGATGTGCATGCGTCCCTGGAAGTGTTCAAGGCCAGGCTCAATGGGGCTTTGAGCAACCTGGTCTAGTGGAAAGTGTCCCAGCCCAAAGCACGGCATGGGAACTAGAAGAACTTTAAATTCTTCTAATCCAAACCATCCTGTGAGTCTGTGTTTCTATGACCACTTTGCTCATCCCTTGGTCAGTCCACAGCAGACATCTGTCCCATGTGCCATTTGTGCCACAAGCCATAGGGAAAGCTGGGAGAATGCACATCAGTACACCATGATGTACGTTTCATGCACACACCTTACTGAGCCATGGACTTGGAATAAATGGATGAGAAGTTTAGCAGGAGCAGGAGAGCCAGAGTGCAAGGCTGACCAGAAGAACAGCTAGGGGAAGCTACATGTTACCAAGGCTTGAATGAACTCAGCATGCAGAAACAGTTAAACATTAACTGACATTTTCAAAACAGAATTTTCTGAAAGAAGAATGAGCTCCTTCTTTGAGGCTTGAAGATACAGTGGTACACTCTAGTTTATGCAACCAATCCAATAGCATTCTCTATGGCATGCACTTAATAATTACCTGGCTGCCGAACAGGTTCATTTTGTCTTGGGTACAAATCAAACAAGCATTGCAATGCATTGCAATTTGGAATATCTACAGTCAGCACTTCAGCTGCTAAAGGCTGCTCTGATTTGTGGTCCAGAGCTACAGCTGATCCTGGGTTTCTTCCATTGTATCTGTATGGGGGTAATCTACTCAAAGGAGCTCTAACCCCTTAGCAGTTACCTGTACCCTTGACTGTAGAAATTAGTGAATAAATTCTTAAGTTAAAAATGAGTAGGTGGTTATAGCTATATTTATAGCAAGTTCTCCAGTAAGAAACATAAATCTTGCTGTATAAGCTCCACTGACACAGCTGATGCTAGTCATGTATCACTTCTCACTGGGATATACATATATGGCCACACAGCACAGGCAGTGTTGTGTTTCTCTATTGTGGTTACTCCAGCAAAACAAGCAATCTGTAATGCAGCAAAGAATGCTGAAACCTCCAATGGCTCATTCATCTACAGAATAATTGAGATATGACCACCATTTTCTGTTAAAGTATGGAATTAAAGATGCCATTTCTTCCCTGAACAATGGGAAACTTCTCATTGCATGACCAGTGTTGGTAAAAGGTTCGTTCCCAGGCACATCTTATATAGACCTATGCATTTAGTGAAAACAAAGAGTAGGCCTTTGATGTTTCTTCCTATAAAGCAACATACAACTGGAATTCAGATGTTGAGGAAAACAGCCATTCTCTCAAAAATTCGTGATAAATTAGCTAGTTTGATCACCCTGGCTTTCACTCAGTTTATCTTTCAATGTTTAAGGTCTCAAAGTATTCACCCTGCTGAGTACACGCTTTAATTTGTCCCACAGAGAGATAAAAGGACATACAATGGTTCCACAGCTGTTTCTGGGGTGGATTGGCTTCTGCTGTCCTTTGGTAAGTGGGGGCCAGAAGGCTGATCACTGTGGAGCTATTTTATGGTTGTATTTGTTGTAGGGACAGAATTTGTTCTCTGAGGATTAAAGTTTCCCAGTAAGGCTCCCTTTCTAAGAGAACTCAGAGTACAGCAGGGCTGTTAAATACTCAGCAAACAAAAATGCAGAAATGCATTTCTGCTTTTTTTCTACAAAACTCTGAACTCAAAGAAGCATATTTTCAAGGTTTAATAGAAAATTCAGGCAACAGAACTTTGAATAATTAAGCATGTTTACCTATGAGGGACGCTCTCAGAAGCCTTGCTGAATTCAAGGTAGACAACATCCACTGCTGTCCCCTCAAATCCCCAGGTAGTCATGCTATCAAAGGCAATCAGGTTGATCAAGCAAAATTTCCCCTTGTTGAATCCACGGTAACTATTCCTGATAAGCTTCTTTCCCTCCATGTGCTCAGAGATGACAACAAGGATGAGCCATTCCATCACCTTTTTGGTGACTCAGGTGAAGCTGTGACTGCCTGGTAGTTTTCTAGGCCTTCCTTCTTTCCCATTTCTAAGACTGAATTGACATTGACCTTCCTCCAGTCCTTAGGCACCTCTCCTGGTCTCCAAGGTGTTTCAGTGAAGGAGTAGCTTAGCAGTAACATCTGCCAGCTCCCACAGCACTCATGGGTGCATCCCATTGGGGCTCATGGGTTTGTGGCTGTCAAGTTTGCCTACTTGATCTCTAACTCAGCTCTCTCAGTACCAAGAGAAAGAAAATCTGGAGACAGGAGGACTTTCTTGGCTTCACAGTCTGGGATTCCTGAGGGCAGGCTTTAGTAGTAGGAACTGAAAGAAGGCATTCAGTAACTGCTCCTTGTCTTTTGTCACCAGGGCACCCACCTAACCCAGCAGCTTGCACATGTTTTCCCTAGCATTCCTTTTCCTACTGATGTTCTTGAAGAAGCCCTTCTTGGCCTTGATTATATTAGGGTCATAGCTCTTCTCATCTCATCCCTTCATACTCTGACATTCCCATATTCCTACCAAGTGGCCTGTGCATTTTTCAACATTCCATAAACTTCCTTATTTATTTGAATTTTGCCAGAAGCTCCTTGCTTATCCGTGCATTTTTCTTCCCTCCTTCCCTTGATTTCTTACTCAAAGGGATGCACCAGTCTTTAGCTTGGAGGATGCGATGCTCTATAAGGGCAGGGTTATCAGGGTCTGTCTGTCCCTGGCAACCGTCGGTGTCACGGATAGAGGAGCACTGCTGAGCACAGCCTGTCCAGGTACCTCAGGCAGGCTGCCAGCCACAGGCAATCTTAGCAAGCAGCTCGGCTCTTGAAGTGAGATCAGCTTTTTGGTGAATTCAGCTCTTTGCTTGCTAAGTGCCGTGGCAGACGCAGGGATGACAGAGGAGAAGAGCTGTACCAGGTTCCACAGATGTGTCTTTATTGGCAGCCTCTGCGAAGGGCAACAGTGACAGCTCTTCTGCCGAACTGGGCAGAGGCAGGGGTTCATATAGAGTGTAGGGCTTTTGGGAAACAGTCCAATAGTAAGGGTCAAGGCAAATATGATCTATGATCTTACAGAGACATAACGAGGGTGTGAGGTGGAAGAGAGGTTTCTTGGTCCAGCCATCACGACTAGGCATTTCTTATCTTAGGCAGCTGACTGCCAGGGAGGCCTTGCAGGCCTACAATGCTCGAATATAAACTCTTGGACCCTCCTACCTTGCCCACGGGATTCCTCCAGGTAGCCAAAATTAGCTCTCCTGAAGTCCAGGGCTGTAATCCTACTTACTGTCCTGCTTCTTCCACACAAGACCCTACACTCCACCATCTCATGGTCACCACAACCAAGACTACTCCCAGCTCTCATATCTCAAACCTGTCCTACTTTCTTAGTTCAAGGTCCAGCAGCACAGGTGCTTAATGACTCTTCCATCACTCATGTCCAAAAGTTACCATCAGTGCTCTGCAGGAACCTCCCAGGCTATGTGTGTTCCTGCTGTAATGATCCTTCCACTGGAGGGATGGTTCCACATATTGCTCAGTTAAAGCAATATGTGCATGGTCTGTAAGATTGTTTCCTTGCATCTCCTAGGAAGGAAGAATACAATAATTTCAGAGGGGCTGGTGAGGTGAGTCCATAACATGGAATAATTGATAACAACTATTCATTATTTAAGGATGAACAACCTGAATTGAGGTTGAAGTATTTTAAAGAAAATTAGGGCAAATTACTATCTGTTCAGATTACGTGTTATTTATAAATATTATTATATGTTTTTGACTCATATTTTTTAGATTGGAAGAATTGTAATAAGGATAAAGAATTTGCAGGGGTGTGCAGCTGATAATGGAATAGTCAGTATTGCAACATTCATGGAGTTCTGAGAGTTATGGAATGAACAATGAATTGAACAGTTTTGCTGAACTAAGGTCCTTTCCTTGCAGTTATCTGTGCATCCTTGGGAACTTCTTGTTTCTTCCTTTTACAGTCCACACCACTGATAAAAGCCCTGATCAAACACTGATAAAAGGGTACTTACCAGCTCTATGAGAAGTTTCACTTCTATCTTGGTACTGATAATGCTGACTGGAAGAAAATCATGCAGTCACTTTCTTTTCAGACTTCTTCTAGGCTTCAGAATCCTCTTATTTTTTTTTTCCCCAAACAATAAATGTTAACTCAAAGTTATTTATTCAGTGGCTATCAGCATTTTCTTGTATTAAGTCTAAGTTCTAGGCTGGTAAGCATGTGGTTTCCCTCATACACTTGGAAAAAAATCTGATGTGTTACTTCAATTAATTTGAAAGCTATATTTGTATAAAGCTGCTTAAACCTTATACCAATTCTTAAAATAGTAAATTGAAACAAAACTAATGTAAAAGAATTTTTATTTTGAAAGATGAGTGTGTTTTGAAGGCCTCAGCTGCAGTTCTGCCAATTATGGTCACAATTTTCATGTTCTCCATCTTAATTTGTCACATCAAACTTCCACATTTTTGGGAGTCAGATATCACAGTTATAAACATGAACAGATTATACAGCACTAGCTACAAAAATCACTATCCCAAGAAGCTCCACTTGCTGTTCAGGTATCTGGTGTCAATGAATCTTACAGGACAGAGAGAGACACACAAAGAAAAAGATGTTCTAAGGATTCATAGTGAAAGGTTATTTACCTAATTCCCTTCAGACTCCTTTTTTTGTCTTTCCAGCTAATCCTTCATAGCACAACCCAGAGAGCAAAACAGAAACATGCAGCTAGAAAACTCTCAGTGCTTTTTTCATCATTTACAACATGTAGTAACAAAACAAGGTGTAGCGTTTCCAAGGTATTTTACTAAAATCAATCACACCCTGCTTTGCAGCAAAAAAAAAAAAGTTGCAAGTTTACATTGAGAGAAGAAATTACAAAACTCATTTCTAAGCAGAAAATACCAGCAAAAAAAGCCCTAATATCTACTACAGTTAACTTGAAAAGGATATACTGCCTAGTCTCTAGATATAATTTTAATTGTTTATTTGTGTTGAGACCAAAACATATTTAGAGTCTAAAAGATTCTAAATAACTCATATATTCACTATACCACTTAAAAAAGGGAAAAACCCACCATCAAAATATTTTAAAGATATTAAAATATTTTGATATTTTGAAAATTAAAACTTTCAAAATATCATAAAAACAATTGAATTTTTTCATTATCTGCCAAAGCTTTCTTTTTTTTCTTCCTGCAGGAAGCTCCAGGACTCCCAGTCTGAATACAATTAAATTCAGAATTTTTCAGTTCATGAAAAACCACAGAACAGCAGTCTTCATAAATTTTAACAGCTAACCTTCATGGCAGACAGATGTCTCCTTTGTACTGAAGTTTTTTCATAAAGAAATCAAAGATAATAGAAACTGGATATAAGAAAAAACCTTGCCTGCCTTAGCACCTAGACTAGGTGCTTTCATTAAGAGCTAGGTCCATCCAAAGAGACAGTTTTATTTGAAATAATTATATTTCAACTTAAATACTTATTTTTAATACTTATTTCTACTTAAATACTATTTAAAACAATATTTATAACATTAATTTACTGCTTACCATGTCCATCCTCAGACCCAGCTGCAAAGACCCCCATGACCTATTACAAGTTGCTGTTGTGCATCTAACTCTGGCAACAGTAAACCAGAGCCCGCTCAACAACTTGGAAAAAGATTTTTGAAGAGTATGAATTGGAAAGGTCCAGTTTCATTTGTCCCTACACCTCCTCATCTTTACAATCCTTAAGCCCCCTCATTCCCGTGGGGGGAATGACAGACTGCTCAGCACAGAGTGATGCAGTCGAGAGGAGGGGTCTCTGCTTTGGCCAGTGTCTGTCTGTATGTCCCCAGAGCCACAGACCCTCTGGCCAGTGTCTGTCTGTATGTCCCCAGAGCCACAGCCCCTTTGGCCAGTGTCTGTCTGTATGTGCCCAGAGCCACAGATCCTTTGGCCAGTGTCTGTGTGTCCCCAGAGCCACAGATCCTTTGGCCAGTGTCTGTGTGTCCCCAGAGCCACAGATCCTTTGGCCAGTGTCTGTTTGTATGTCCCCAGATCCACAGATCCTTTGGCCAGTGTGTGTCTGTATGTGCCCAGAGCCACAGATCCTTTGGCCAGTGTCTGTTTGTATGTCCCCAGATCCACAGATCCTTTGGCCAGTGTGTGTCTGTATGTGCCCAGAGCCACAGACCCTTTGGCCAGTGTCTGTCTGTATGTCCCCAGAGCCACAGATCCTTTGGCCAGTGTCTGTCTGTGTGTCCCCAGAGCCACAGACCCTTTGGCCAGTGTCTGTCTGTATGTCCCCAGAGCCACAGCCCCTTTGGCCAGTGTCTGTCTGTGTGTCCCCAGAGCCACAGATCCTTTGGCCAGTGTCTGTCTGTATGTGCCCAGACCCACAGATCCTTTTCTCCCCTCGAGGTTCCCAAGCAGGGCTTGGTAGCCAACTGTCAGCCCTGGCAGAGTGCTAAGCTGTGTTTCTGCCATAGCCAGGACATCCTTTTTTATCAAATATTTGATCACCTCAGGATCCTGCACTTGTTCTGTGGTGAAGTCCCAGACTGCCAGAGGGGACAGTCCTTGTCACCTGCCTGTATTATCCCACATGCCTTGCTACCCATGACCATACTGCCTCGGGACATACCCCTGTGTGATATTCTTGAATTAAACTTAGGAAAAGCTGGAAAAATATACTTGAAACATGCCAGTAGGAATATCTTAGTTACCAAAGGGTATCCAAGATACTGAAGAGTTTTTGTAGAAAGGGAGAAAACATCTACCCCACAAGAAAAGAAGTGGAAGGCGCCATTCTTTCTTTCATCCGCCAAGTGGTTCTTGGAAAAGGGAAAGTGTCTAACTTCGTTGTCCTCATGAGATGGTTCCCAACGTGCAGGGAGGGCAACAATGCAGGGCCCAAATACCAGTTTAGGTTCAAGGCCAACTCTTTTATCATAGTTCTCCCAAGCAAAACACAACTAAATGATACTCTGCAAATTCAGCTTTTAACAAGCTCTCAAATTTGATGTACAGAAAAAAAAGAAGAAGAAAAAAATAGGGAGCATGGCAGTGATTAGATAAACTAATGCTGTGAACAAGTAAATCAACACTATGACCAACAACTGTCAAACTGATAATAATTATCAGTTCCTTCTATAACACACTGTGGTCAAATCTGTTATCTCAAACCCTTCAAGCCTGACACTGGGTGCCAAAACAGGACTGTTGTGATTCAACTTGATCCAGCTGCTCCCTCTATCCTCTGCAGCAGGATAGGGAACACAATCAGAAGGATAAAAGTGAGAACATTTGTGGGTCCAGATAAAGACAGTTTAATACATAAAAAAAAACAAAACAAAACCAAGATGAAGAAATTATGCAAAAAACCCTCAATTGCTTGCCAGCAGCTGACCAATGCCCAGCCACTCCCTGAGCAAGTGCTGCTCTGGCAAACTTTTTCTGCAGTTTTTATTGCTGCACATGACACCTATATGGTACAGGACAATCCTGTGCTCAGTTGGGATCAGCTGTCCTGGCTGTGTCCCCTCCTCCCTCCTTGTGCACCCGCAGTGTGATCATTGGTGGGGTGAGAGGCAGAAAAAGCCTTGACTCTGTGCAAGCGCTGCTCAGCAACAGCTGAAACATCCCTGAGTTATCAATGCTGTTTGCATCACAAATCCAAAACACAGCCCCATACCAGCTACTGTGAAGAAAATGAATCAAAAACCTGCACAGAGCCCAAGTCTTTATAAATAAATTAACCTACACTGGATAATTAATTTACATGCTACAGAAGTAACAACAGAGAAGGGTACAGGTGGTACAGAAAGAATTATTCAGGAGGGAAATGCCCCCATTTATTACTATGTATAAAGCTTAAACAGTAGAGGGTGTGTTCCCTCATAGAAACACATCACAAGAGATTAAGTCTATAGACATGTCATTTATGTGTTAATCATTAATGATTTAAATGATTTAAGCCTGTGTAAACCTACAGCAATGTCAACTACAGTTTGCTGGTTTTCATAGGCCAAGGTTCAGCAAAGCAGTTACATATATATTTAGATGTATGTGTGCCTCTGTGTGTGCATATATATGCATATATATATATATACACATAAACATATTCACTTCTGAATACAAACTACATTTATAGGTTAGTTGTCAGATGCATCTTAACCCAAGTGAGGTCTCAGTGCAAAAGGCAAACTGTCAGTTCTGTTACCAAGGCAAAGCAGAAAAAGTCACAAAAAATGAGGCAATTCAAAGAAGCCATCGTGATACACACAGCAGCTCTAAATACATGGATACAGAAGTCTTCCTAAGTGGCAAAACAGCTTTACAAGATGTATTCTATATTCTCCCAATAATGAAACACCTTTTGAGGTAGGTGTTCCTACACCTATTTCCACAGACGAACAGAAGTGTGAAGCATTTAGGGCAGAGGAGAAGAAAATGCCTCTTTCAGCATTGTGAGTTCACTGTCTAGAAATGTAGGATTTTTTTTCCTCTTGAGGGAAAGAATTTTAAACAATGAGAAATTTTGCTTCAGAAACATAGAGAAAGCAGAGTATATGCAGCATTTCACTGCCAAGATGAGCTGCTTTAGAAAAAACCTTTGATGAGTAATGGCAACATATGTGTTTCACACTGTGCTACAGAAAAATGACAGCAAACCTTATGTCATAAATAAAAGATGATTTCTACTGTCATGTGATGAAAAGTTTTGAAGACTTCCTAATATTAACTGTTGTGGTGAATAACAACCTGTAATTACAGTAACATGGTACTAGAGTCAAATGCAAGGGACTCAAAACTGATGTTTCAACTAATAATTTAATTGCCTTTACTGACAAGGAATATGAAATAAGACTGACAAGTGTCTGCATCTCATACACAGGATGCAAAAAGGCATTTTTTAAATTCAAGCTTTCATTTTTCCCAAATGTCAGGAGTGAATCTAAAACAAAAAAACGCAGCACACAGTGAGAAAAGTAACTACCTTTTTTCTTTTAATATAGATGTAGTACAGAATGTTTAATTACAGCAGGACAGTGCTTCCAGTTAAATAAAATTAAAAACCTTTATTTCCCCCAAATATAAAATTACTAAATTAATGTCTTAAAAGAATAAGAATATGGAAAAAGCTTTAAATTATACCACCATTTACCACAGTAACCATGATTACCAATTACATACTCCATTGCTTTGGCAAAAAAGGTTTTTTTTTAATAACTGCATATAAACCTAACATAGCAAAGACTGTATACATCTTTATATTGCACTTATTTATATACAGGGATAAATGAACTGTAAAGTCTGCATATACTTGGAATGAGCAAATTTTCAAAAGAAACTGAAAGCAGAATGGTAAGAGCAGGTATGAATATTAAAAAAATGCTTAGAAATGTAATACATTTATGTACAGACTGTACGGACTGTATTAACAAACCATATGTACATAACAATTTACTACTATTGATATTTTAGTATAACTCAGTGTTCATTAATACAGACCTTTGGTTGTATTTAGTTGTTCAGTAAGACCTAAGCTCGCATACCTCCAAAATGCAACAAGGTATAAAATAAAGCACAACAATTTGCCAAATGGTACAAAAACTACTATTGTCAGTTCCATTAAACCCCAAAAACTAGTGTCTCTGTCTAGCCCCAAAATAGTTCTTGTACTTGGAATCTCTATGTGCCATACACAAAAAGAACACCTGAATGTTACATATCTGCAAAATTACATCCCACAACACTTTTTTTGTAATGTGCAATTCATCTTAATAATACTTTCTAACGAAAAACAGAAGCTAACTTCATAATTTTCCAACACGCACTTCTGCAATGACATTGTGAACACTTTTAAATTTTACCAGCAAGATTAAAAAATATATATGTGTGCCTCCCTTACTCTAAAAGACTATTACCAGTAACTGCTATTTGCTAAGTGTGCTCGGACATTCGTATGAACTACGCAGTTTGCATGTGCCCAACATTTAGCTTCGAGGTCATCCTGAGTTTGCACACAATGAAGCAAATCCACAAGCTTCAAAAGAAACAAACATACTTTCCTTTACAAAACAATCATGCAACTGAAGAAGAACTGGGCATCCCGTGAACTGTTGTGCTTGTCGGAGTCCCACTTATGGCGTTGAAAATGTGCAGTGAGTTGGGCATGACACTGGCCTTTTCTTCCACTGGAGTAATCTTAAAATGAAAGACAGGTATTTACCAAAATGTTTCAAAATGCATTATTTATGTATTTATTTTTATGTTTAAAAATGGCACAGGCATGTCTAAAACAGCTAACCAATTTCTTGATGTGCTGCTCATTGACTCAGCCTCCCAGTACTTTTTCAACTGCACAAAACTTTTTGGAAAGGGTTACTCTTTTCAGCCATCTCCTAGATTTAGGAGAAGTTACTTCTCCAATATCAGTTCTCCTAACTCACTGTCCTCTGCAGAGGATGCTTGGACAGTTTCTATCAGTCCTCCTGTTAACTTTCAAAAGGAGTTTCATAGTGACAACAAGCTAACTTTTTGCCCTTTTTTAGTTTTCCTTTTTTTTGACTTAGAGGTATGATTTGAGCAT
Organism: Zonotrichia leucophrys gambelii; assembly: GCF_028769735.1. NCBI lineage: Eukaryota > Metazoa > Chordata > Aves > Passeriformes > Passerellidae > Zonotrichia > Zonotrichia leucophrys. The sequence goes on along the minus strand of NC_088169.1, from coordinate 40,465,644 downwards.
TTCTCACAAAAAGCTATCGAAACACTGCAAAGATTTCATTCTTAACAACTATAAACAAATTGATGCTAAAATTAGAACTACTATAAAAAAAGGAATTATATAAAGATTAGACAAACTAATAGAACAGAAGTAGAGAAAACTAATTACCATCCCATCTGATCATATTGGCAAGCAGCAGAGGAGAAAAAAAAAATCTGTTAAGATTCTTTTATGCATTTTTATAACAAATTTTTTGCAGTTCTTAAGACCTTGTATGGTTACATTACAGCTAATAGTTTATTCAGTGATGCAAAGCTCTTTTTCCCAAAACAGCAATAGGCAGATACATAAAGAAGAGATTTAAAAAGATTTAAGTGAAGACCTTCATGTTTCTAAGCCTTCAGGGGAATTATCAGTCTAACTGACAAAAAACCAAAACCCTAAAGCAAAACCACCAACAACATGGCATGTTTTAATTATATACAACTAATTACATTTGTATAAGAACACAGAGGTAGGCTTATAGTACATATTACTGCAGTCAGTGCTGTACTTTTATATTCTGTTCACAGTATCTTAAGGATATCAGTTGTTTGTCTAAATGTAAACCAAGAGAAGTAGGGGCAATGTGATTTACACCTGAAGTTTCACAACGTGCTTTTTCTTATCACCAATCTTTGGAAACTCACACATGTTAGCATTTTTTAAACATCTACATCTTCCACTGAGTTCAAAGTACTTTTTCTTCTGTACAAATTTTCATTATATTCTTTTCCTGTGCCAGGGAAATGCTAATCTTGCATTTATCATTAAATTCTTTGACCAAAACACTTGCCTGTCCTTTCCAAAGGGGTATTATGTATTGCTGTCTAATTCTCTCATGTACCTTGTTCATCTCAATCAGTTTTGCAATCAGTTATGCTCCATTCCAAATCCTCCTCTGCTTATCAATAAATCACATTGAAATATAGTCCAATTTCTGCTAGCTAAGCAAATTCTTTTTCTGTTCCACAAATCTTTCAAAACTGTTTTCCTCTACTACTGTTTTTTATTAAAAAAACAAACCCAACCACATAATTCTGGAGTGGTATCACGATCACTTCCTATAAATTTTGGTTCACAATGTCTTTTATTGATGGTAGTTAAAGAGTTATGTCATAAACTCTTCTCTGTGACAGGATATCAAAATAGGTGAAGGAAAATAAAGCCAGTGTGCTTCATTATAATTATATAATATCACACATCATAGTTATATAATATCACAGAGCTACTCAGAACACAGTACCTGAGAAACCACATTGGGAAATAATGGAAAGCAAGAAAGCATGTGAAGTGAGCTTTAGACAAGTGGCACGTTTTTGAACAGAAAAAAGTTCCCCATAAAAGTTTTGGGCACCATCTAAGCAAAGGTCGAATAAAGGCAAACCTCTCTTAAGAAATATGAACCATTCTATGTTTCTGGAAAAAGGTTTTAAAAGTAACAGTGCATGAAAGAAAACAGTGCTGAAGTGATGAATATGATGAATAAAAATGTCAAGCATGCAGGGATCAAGCACTGAACTTCAGCTCTTCCTGTCCTCCTGGAAATAATATCTTTGCCTTTGAACTCATGAGACATTTCTACCATGGAACCCAGATGCAAAGGTTCATCTCACTCCACAAAAGTTCTGGGTTTCCTTCCCCACATATTTCTAGCTTGTCAGTATAAGCCTGCCCTCAAGAAAATGTATTGGAATATCTCTTGAAAGACATTTAACTCTTTGTTGCAAAAGCAATTATTTACACCTCCAAAATCGATGAAGAAAGGGCTAAACTTGTGGATCATATATATTAATTTAATTACATTTGTTTTATCTTTACTGCAGTCTTCCTTGCCTACAAAAAACCAGGCTGGGAATACACAAGCAAATAAAAAAATAAAACCAGACTGGGAAATACACAAGCCAGAAAAATGAAGGTCCACCATCTCATGACAGGCTTATACTCCCACAGAAAGAAAAAAAAGAAACAATCCTTTTGTGTAAAGCATCCCATACATTTCCCCTGCTCTTTCCACATTATAGTTACATTCTGAATGATAGCATGCATAATTTCATTTCAGCACATACTTGTTCATGCATTATTTCAGAAAGCTCTTTTGCCATTTCTCTGTAGTTTGCCTTCATTTCTTCTTGATATTCCAACTGATCTTCCTTTATCAGTCGTTCATTTATACCCAGAGCATGCCCACAGGCTTCAACAAATTGCCTGATTTGGAGAAAATAAGAAAGTTCTCAAACAGAAATCCAAATGATTGATTTAAAATGTCAGCTTAAAGTACGTTATTAATGAATCAGAACACTTTAAATGTTGAAAGTTTCAAAAGGAATTTTTATGAGTCTTGGGAAAAAGGTCCGTTTCTTTTCCCTCTCCCTCATCCCCAAGAAATCCCAAACCTTCCATGTCATACCTAAAAACTTCTTTTAGGAGCTTTACTTTATTGTCTGGATATCTTTTGGTGTTAGTGTCATCTAAGAAAGCTCTTGCATATGCTAATGGACCAGCATTAACCTAAAAAGAACAAGAATTTAAAAACAGTCAGATATCGGACATACTGTCTTAGCAATAACAGTCCCTACAGGCATTTTTTGCATTTGATTTTCTTATGAGAATACATTGATTTCAAAAAAGCTGGACTTAAAAAACAAGAAAACTACTCAAGATGGAGCATGAAAGCAGGAGAGGTCTCTCCAGTGCTATAAACCTGTCCTGGCACAAAGAAACCACTTCAATGATGTGGCAAAGTAACTGCAGATATTGCCAATCTGCCATCTCTGTTATGAAATGAGGGTGGGAAAATGAGATAACCTACTACTGTTTGGTCTGTGTATCTATTGAAAACAGATTTGCAAGCTGAGAATTCTGCAAAAACCTGCAGAAGTTTAATTGTGCTCTTAGGGCAGCTACAGGAGAAGTGGTTTCAGTGACTTATGACTCATCCTTATTATTCCTTCATATTATCAACAAGAGCCTCTCCCTTCTCATCCCATAATACCAGCTTACAACTTACTGATTCTGGAACCTTGGTTTGTTTTTTTTCCCTTTTCTGCTGAATGAGACAGCTGGTCATATCAGATGACTGAACAGTTTCTTTGTTTCCAATCAATTTAAAATAATAGAGCAGCACTTTTGTCACTGCATTTTTTGAAGATCCTTTCCATACTGACTTGTATCATGCTATACCTGCTCCAGGTACCCATTCTGGTGAATCTGATGGCTTCTTTATACATTCCACTTCCTGCCTGCCTTAGGCAAAAAGGCACACACAATGAGATTTTCTATGGTTATCTTCTTCCTATATGTTATCACTCATTCTTTATCTCCATAGGGTTCTTACAAAAATGTCCTAGACCTACTGTGGGCAGACCTACAGCTAGACAAAAATAAGCTAATTTATCTTCACTTTCATCTATTATCTTCTTGCAGTTTCAGCTTTTCACCAAAATCTGGTGGGGCTTGGAATGCAACATATTCCAGAGATGAATCTTAATTCTTTTGTGCAACTGTCTCTGATCAGTTGTTTATACTAAATACTTTTATTTCTTTTCCTATTCATGAAATAACTGCAGACAGTGAGCATTTTTCTAATTTAGGACCCTGCTGAATGTGCAGAATAGAAACCAACTATAAAATGCCACTTATATAATATTTCAAGGACAGAAGCAAATGAAACTTCATGGCAAAGCTCTTACCTGAACACTGACACTTCCCTGTAGCTTCAGCTGCAATTTGATCATATCAACTTCAGCTGAAGAGCAAAGCTGCCTAAGCTCAGCAACTTTTTTACTCATTTCATCAATGGCTACTTCAATGGGGTTTAAATCAGTGTGGTGCTGGTACATCACTGGAATGCGCTTTTTCACATATGGGAAGCAATGTATGGCTGTGGACAGAAACAAGTTTAACAAAGTCACACACCTTTTAATAAGGTGTGCTTTGAGAGAATCTTACGCTAAATCTCATTTTGATGTAATTAGCTACCCAATTGTATAACTTATATAATTATAAATATTGCCAAATGGACTGGGAGGCAAGACACTGAAATGTAAATATGCACAGTGTTACATGCATTACAGCAAAGAAAGATCACGATCATTACTGCTACTAATAACCACCAGAAATAAACTACTGGAACTTAATTTATAGGAGAACTCTGAAAAGAATTGCTTAACATTGACAAATCTCAAAGAAGAGAAGAATCAAAAATAGCGAAGCTGTATTTTCTATTTCCTCACAGGTACTGGCTATGGACAGCTATAAAGTCACTTTTTATTATAAAGTCACTTTATTATTATAAAGTTACTTATTTGTTTTTACAACTATATTAATACAGAAACTCATACTTAACAGAGACAAAACACAAGATAGTCTTTTTCTAAGAAAAAGGAAAGCCAGAGTCCAGATTCAGAATTCTGAAAACTTAAGGAAAAGGAGATAATAATTTTGAGGATTCCTCACTGAAGAAATCAACCTGAAAAACCTAGTTGTGGCCAAAAATATGAAAAGGATTTTAGTTGATAGCTATAAAGGAGTTAGTTAAGTGAAAAGAAAAAACCCATACAGAATAAAATTAGACCATTTGAACTAATGCTTCCAGTGAAAGCATTCCATTCCATCAGTACCTGTCAAAATAGTCCTTCGCTTACACTGCTCTTCTACCCCTCCTTGTCTTTTACCACCTTGAGTAAAAGGCATCTCAAACATGAAGCGACGAATGTTATGAGTCCTTTCAAAGTCTGTTTTCCTCTCCTGCAGCTCCTTTTCTTCAAAGTATGGAACTACATGTGTAACTTGAATATATGCATATTTTGAATCTAAATCCTTAGGATTTACCTTAAAAACAGGACCAAAAAAAAAATCAAATAGCTACATTGTGAATAAAGTGGATCTAATAGTAGTCACACAACTTCCAGAAATTTTTTTAAATTCGGTCTCTTAACCTCTAAATTATTGAAAACATGGGAAATGTTCATGCTTCCACAGGGGTTTCCTGCATTCAATTTTTAACTATAAGGAAGTAAGACAGCCAGATGCATTACAGTGCACTGTGGATTTTTTGGTTTGTTTGGTTTTTGGAGGTTTTTAACCACTTGTGATCATGAAACCCAGCCCATTTATCAAATTTTCCTCTCCTTTAAAGTTCCAATATTGAAATGCCCACCATTTCTGCACTTAAAGGCCAAAATGCACAGAAATTTTTGAATCAAGGACTCAAAAGGATCCTTATCAAGGAACAAAAAGAGTCATGAAATTATACTAAGAGGAAGTCACCATAAAGTCTAAGGGTGAGGTGTGGAAAAGGGAAGAACTTCCAAACAATGACTGTGCATGAATGGGCAAGAAATATAGCTAAAGTTAACCCAGAATAAGATCATAATCCAAATTTGTTCTAAGATACAATTACTGTTTTGAGAGGTAACATTACAGAAATTAAGCTTTTTAGTTGCTCTAAAAGGCATACTTAGTAGGAGATAACATTCCTCTCATGCCTTTCCAACAGCAGAGCTTTTAGATGCAGATGCTTTGTGCCAAATGAGTAACAGCCAGTGAGCCCACAGTACTTCAAGTAAACTAGTGAAAGCAGTATATTATAATTTTTTAGAGAGAACAAAGATCATACTTTGCCAGAATCCTGAATCATTTTGACATTTTCAGCTCCAAATTTGTCAGAATAGAGTTTCTGGAGTCTTTGGGAAATTTCTGAGAGAGGTGTGAGTTTAGGCTCTTTATAGATATATTCCTTTCCATCTTCATCCTCAAAGAAACCCTGTAAAAAATAAAGTAATCAAAATCTTGGGGAACAAAACATAAGGGAAATTACTAAGATGGATATAATGTGTGTGGTTCAAAGGAAATATAAACATTTAACATTAGTATTCAAGCAAACATAAATAGACAGAAATTAAAATTAAGTAAAAAGATTTTCTAAGAGAATAAAAAAAAACAACAGAAAAATGTAATTCTCTACTACAACATGAGCGAAAGATAATGGAAACACAGAGTTTAAATTTTAAAAGTTTGTAGCAATTCTATGGTGTGACAAGCCTTTGAGATAAGTTTCTTTCACTTTTATTTAAAAGTGAACTTGCAGCACTGTTTCACTTGCCAAAATTGGTAGTCTTGCCCAACAGGACTATCTGTTTCACAAGTGACTATTTTGGCAGAAGTTTACATTGAAATAATCTGAAAATTTTCCTTAGGTAGTTATAAAAAATTAATTCCACAAGATGCAAAGATCTTAATTTTATGATGTACTATTGGTATTTATTTTATTACACACAATACTGTTTTTAAAACCACACCTAAATGCACAATACATGGAAAGTGAAACAGTTCGTTGGTTTAAAACAACAAGCCATGTTGAGTTCATGTTTGAAACCAGAAAATAAATATTTTTGTCATAAACGAAACAGACAAAATAGAAAGGCACAACATATCATGTATAAACACAGGCTAGATTGACAAAAATACCCACACCAAACTAAGGTGAAATGCAGTAGTTGGTACTGCATTGCTTGCTTTGTAAGCAGTTACTGTAATTACCTCAACATCTGTCTCACTGTCTGTAAACTGGTATTGCTATAAAGTCATAAAAGACAACAGAATACATGTAAAATTATACTGCTCAGAGTATTTTACAATTCTCCATGCTCAGCTGGACAATTAAGCAACTGGGCTATGCATGTAGAGAGTGTTTTACTGGATACTGCGTGATACCATAGGGATACAGAGGCATTCTAGACACGGACCAGAGGATGTGAAGCTGCCCAATACACAGCCAGAAGTTTGGTTTGAAGCATGCAATACTGATGCATAGAAAAGAGTGATCTGTTCTCTAAATGGAGCTTGATGTTACTTTTGGACTTGCAATGGCTATTAATGCATACCAATCTAAGAAGCAGCCTTGCAAACCACACCGTAGCACTACAGACATTAAGTCAATGCATTGCTAAAAACTGACATTACAGAAAACTTACCGCTGCCTTAAGGTAGTAAACAAAAGAAGAAAAAAGGAAAAAAGGCAAAAAAATTTACTGAGGAAAATTATAAGAATTTTACTGGAATTGATAAATGTTTTAAAAATAAGTTACTGATGGTGTTTCTTTATTTCATACAGAACACATTCCTTGTGCTTTTTATGTCACGGTATCAATACAGATGATGAAAGAGTAAACCTTGCAAAATAAATTCAGGTTTTTCTCACTGCATAGAGCAGGCCAATGGAAGTAACACTCACTTGTCCAAAGAATGCTACCCTGAAATAAGTCCCCAGCAGCCTCTTGCCTGTATGCATAACTTCAGTAACTTTGCTGTATGCTCGATGAAGGGTGTCATATAAGTGAGCAAGCCTCTAAAGGTAAAAGAAAACAATCATGAGGGAGAAGAACAAAGCACAACTTTCCCATCTTAAAATAACAAATCATATCTTTGTAGCCAGCAACAACTGAAAATATTCTTTTATTGAATGGTATTATTAGCTTTAGCATTTGCAACAGGATGACAATATCTAAGACTAATTTTTAATAATTTGTATTTAAAGAAAAAAGTTAATTATTTAAAATAAAATTAAACATTTCAACACATTCAAATTTCAGTTACTACTTTAATACTCTTATTATGTGATGCCCAATGTGCCATGCAGTTAAACTTGAAAATTCAGGAACTTTTTCTTGCCCAAATTTACATTTGATGAATTAAGTACCTCAAAATCTCTCCGTTTTTCATAAATGGGAATTATAAGCTTATATATATCAGCAATGAGTTCATAGCGTTCTGCCTTCCAGAGTCCATCAGCACACTGCTCCAACAATTCCATCAGCACATCCTAGATTTGGATACACATTTAGAACAATTCAGTACTCATCAAAAGCACAGCAAATAATTATACCAAAATTCTTCCCAGTGAAAAGGGAAATCTTGCCTCAAAACAGAATTACGTACACTTTGTAATTTAAATTATTGTGGCCATCGAAAAATGCTAAAAGGAAACAGAACAATACAGAATGGTCTGAGGTTACACAAATACTCCTCCTATTTAGAAACAGCATGTATCTTTTGTATATTCTTGAGAATTCTTTGGACCTTCTTCTACCACTCTTGCATCACCGTGGTCATGAAGGCAGAAGCTGGAAAAGCTCCTTTCATGCTTAGAAGCTACTCTATTCCACCTCCTTCTTCCCTTTGGAAGGGGACTAAGTCAGCTTAAAGACATCACTAAGAAAATCAATTTTAACACTGCGAGCACAGACTAAAGAATGGTACCCTTATCCTGTAACAGACCTTAAAATATTTCCTCCTTTCCCCCAGTCATTATGGGGCTGTACAGACTCCTCAGTACCTCCATTCTCAGCAGCCAAGTGGTGACAAGTGACAGACCAGTGTCACTGCTGGACCACGAGAGCTGTCCACCAACACTGGTTTATGACACAAGTCTTAATTCAGACACCAGAGGGCATCCAGATGTAGCAAAGTAAAATTTTGTTTACAAAAGGAAAAGAACATGAAGAGCACAAGCTTCAAAGCAGGAGAGCTGATAGGAAGGAGCAAAAGAACACAACATTTTTTGAGCCATATGTCTCAATATTTGTCCATTCTCATGGGAAAAGTTCCATATATGCAATCAGTTTCCCTTGACACCTGTGAGCACAGCCTCTTGCTCTTGGTGGTGCTTTTCTCGGAAAAGTCTGATTCTTCAAGTAACCGCTTTAGGAACTGGACTTGAGTTTCTTGACACCTGTCTTGACTTTTGGGGGTCAGTGCTGGGCACAAGGTTAGAGATGGGGTTCCACAAATGCCAGCATAAAAGGGAAAAAACTCCCTTCCCTCTGCTTCTTGAGTCAATCCTCTGAAACACATCACAATCTGCATTGGCTTTTGTTTCCACAAAGCCACACTGATGATTCCCATTCAACAGGCACTCCATTAGAAACTTCCATGTCTTTCTGCAGAGCTGCTGCTTGGCCTGTACTGAGATTTTTTTGCTCTTTTTTTTAAAAGGTGCAAGGCTTTGCACTTGTCTTTGTACAGGCTTGAGAGGACACTGTGTTCCTGCAAGGCTCCTTCATTTACCCATCTGCAAATCAGGACAATGCCTCACATGGAATGTCACAGGCAAACAACTGTTTTGGTGAAATGCACACAGTAGCCTTGTTAAAAAGCAAAATCCCAAACGAAATTTTTGGCTAGCTTAGGTAATCCTGACCTCACACAGAATTCTTTTAAAATGAGAACTAAATCGAGAATCCCAAAATTTCAATTTTTTAAAAATGAGAATCTATGGAAGTCTTCAGAAAAATCTCACTTAACTAGGAAGAGGTTTTGTAAACTGAAGAGTATGAAAGATATTTTCATCCTTTTAGAAACATGAAGGGATTCTCTCTGATCCTCCAATACTTGTAAATGCTCCTTTGGAAATTAAAATAACTAGCAAAAAGGGAAATATCAAGTTTTAAGGGAAGAAATTCCACATGGCTTGTTACCATGTATAGGAAAAATTGTCATCAGAGCATCATTTCGCTAAGTAGCAGCAAAATACAAAGATGTTGAAAGATGTTTCTGCTTTTTGACTTCTATGCAAAATTGATCTCATTTTTTTCTCAGACAATACAGTTCTGCTGACTTATGAACACACTGAGGAAACACTCCATTTCTGAATATGTTCCTGTTCCTGAAGGAACAGGCCTACCTGTTCTGAAGCACTTCTGAAATTATTTTTAGTCTGCTAAAGCCAAAAAGTTCTTCCCTATTGTTACTCTTATTATTATTACTATTTCTCCCCTATTATTCCTTTTCCCATGTTTCAGCTAACTTTCAGAATTTATCTGAAAAATAGTAATTTTTTTCAATATTTAATCAGTTAGAGTACTACATGGTTAAGTTTAGAAAGGGTTGCATGCAGGGAAAAAAGGAAATTGGCTTGGTTTGATCCTTCTGCAAGCTGTGCAGGCTTACATTTTCACTCTTGGCTTACTTCCGTTCCACGGAAATACTGAGAGATGGAAATAAATTTGTGTAGGGTTCAATGACCCAGAAAAATCAGTATATTCTTTTTGCAGGGAGTGACTAATGAAAACAAGAATAAAGACATTCCAGTTTTTAAAAAAATGCATAATAATTTAACTCTGACAAATGGTCTGGCAGGAAAACAGTGACAGAAATTTCCAACAAAACTTTCCATCAGCAGCAGTCACTAGAATTCCTGATCTTCAATAACTTAGAGCAGCTTGCATTTTGCTTTGAGTAACAACATTTCATGCTGGATCAGAAGAATCAATGATTTTAAAAAGACAGCACAAAAATTGAAAAAAAAATACAAACAAAAAACCAATTTGCACACTCAAGTAATATTGTCATAAAGCTTTACCATACACTAATTAAAACACAAAAGAAAAATATTTTTGTTGTACCATTACACTTACAAACAAGAGGGTTTTCCAACATGACTGCTGCCAGTTGTGGTCTGCCCCTCTCTGCCACAACTATACCAGCCAATACAGAGTGCAGACAGCTTTTCATGAGCAAGATTATTAACATTTTCATATAGGCTGCTCACTAGTAAAATTTACTGTAGAGTTTGCACAGATGGATCAGCAAACACACAAGGAGTGAAACTTAAGCCAGAAAAAACACATGGACACAAGTCTGGTGTCAGTAAAACTACTTTCATTGTTATGGCATATTTGCTTCGGGAAACTAAACAGCAGAAAACCAGTGAGCACATTTTCATGATTGCTGGTGGAGTAATACTCTAAATCCAAGTCAGTTTTACAAAACAACAGATTTTGCTAACTCTAATAAGTAACCCACATTAGTGTTCATCCTGTCAACTAGAATAAACCCCCAATTTGCTTTTATTCCAGAAGTGGAATAAAAGTTGAGTTGATGTGCCAGCACTGCATTTAAAATACATGCATATGGTAAATTCTCTAAATCTCACAGAGTTTTTTTTTTATTTCAGCTTTAGGGTACAAATATCAGATCAGAAAACAATTATTGTATCCCTTTATCAGCAATTCTCCAGACTGAAACATAAAATTTGGAAAAAAAACCCAGCCTTTCCATGTATGTAAAATTTAACATTTTTATGTTTACTTACTTCATTGAAGTGAACATCTTGCATTCCAACATCCTCCATCATTGAAGCTTCTTCATCTATATTTGGTGTGATTACTCTGAAAGCAGTACAGCCTTGCCTAAACATCCCTATCATTGAAAAAGAAATACAAACAAATTTCATTTTCTCCAGCAGGATAACATTGGGCCATTTTGTGATCCTGGATAAAGCAAAAGCCATGTTTAAATAAACCTATCACCAAATAAAGAAATAGATCAGCTTTCCACTGCATGGTTAAAATACAAGACCTTACATTACTGTGAATGTACAAATGGGTTTCAAAAAACCCAAAAATGTTACTATCTGGAACCTTACCTACCAAACTAAGTAGTGTCTGACTTTTCCTACTTTATCTTAAATTTGTGTCTAATCTACTCCACTCTAAGTCTAAGGTACTCAAGGTAACTTTTACAGTATTTAATTAAACTGCCATGAAGTTTACTTACTCAACTGGACCTGAGTACAGGAGCAGGACCTGGCACATAATTTTTTCCAGTCTGAACAATATGAATTACATTAACCATAAAAATATGATCAAGGGATGGCAAACCAGATTATTCAAACACAGAAAACCAGGAAAAACTAACAAAATACCAATCTAACTTCCTTCATTGAAAAAAAAACCAACTTAAGAAAAATGGAATAAAGAATGTTCCAACATGAAACCCATGTCTTTTACTCATGCTGTTTAGATATTTTTGATTACATCAGACTGCTGAATTAAGAAAACAGCATTTTCAAGGAAATCAGTAAATATTATGGAAGCTTAAGGATTTGAACATATTTATTTTACAACTCATTCCTCCAAAGATTCTTGCTCCTCAGTGAGGAGTTCTAACCATCAGAGGTTTTATGGAATGATTGCCTCAAATGCAAGGGGCTTTTCTGTTCTTAGAAGTACTATCCTCTGTATTACTGAGAGGAAATAAATTTTATATGACAGTTTACAAAAATAGCAGAACACCCAAAGGACTCACAAATAAACAGAGACTATCACTAGTTCTCAGGTATCATCAGGCTTCCAACTGGACACAGTAATTTGTCTAAGCAGCTTATTTCAGATTTGGTCTCAGAGAAGGTTCTGAAATCACTGGGGCAAAGAAAATAGACTATACACTGCAAAAGCATTTGGTGAGAAGCACAACAAGAATAGAGATAAATCATCTTTTAGACTCATGATTTTGCTTCATTTTGAACTGCCATGCAAATGCAAAGCTAAAAAGATGCAAACATGAATTTGCCCACAAATCCAAAACACTATCTCAACATCATAATCAGTTTTAACAGATTCCTGAAATTTTCTACAAGAGAGCTCTTTTTGTTAATTTAAATTGAATCTCAAATCCCTTACTGAGAACACTTCTGATCCTGTAGATGAAAGGTGGTTTTCTACCCTATCTCAAGGGTCATCAGAACCCACTTTTACAAAAGCTGCTGGCACAAAGTATACCACAACAAGGTGAAACAGCCTGAGCCCTATTATCATTGATTGAACATCTGAAAATTTGTACAAATTTATTTTGACTCCTCTGGCAATGCCAGATTTCCCTAGAGGCAGTGAGAGACTGACTGCTTGTAGAAACAAGAATATTCACAGATAACTTTGCTCTAGAAAGGATCTGATTTGAACTATTAGCAGCTCTGGTGTAAAATTAAAATTTTTACTTTCCAAAAATTTTACTTTGCCTTCACCTGAAATGCTGCCCCTTAGATATGCAAGTTTACTCTTAAGTATGTGAGTTTGCTACCTGGTTAGGTCAGAATTTTTTTCCCTGGTGAACACTGAAATACTTACAATTTCCTCAAGGAAATTATTTATTTTCCCAAATTCTAATAATAAAATATATTTGAGTCCATTAAAATAAGGTTCTGAAATCATACCTTTTCGTGTGAGATATTCTGCAACCAGTGCTGCTACATGGACGTAGCACATTGCTGCCTGAAACAGAAACAGTCTTTTAAAATACAATTAAAATGGGAATATTAAAAACAAGGTATATATGAAGAGCAACAGTATGAGACAGGTTCTTCAGTTTTCCGTTTTACTGCTTTGCAGGAGATATTCTATGACTACTGCAAGAGTTCTCCACCTCATTTATGTAAAGCTGTAATTCTGCAAGTGCTCTCTCTCCTCCTTAACCAGAGCCCTGAGTGGCATGGACAGCAGCTCACAACCTAAGAGTGACCCTGGGTCACAAATCACAAGGTAGGAACATCATGCTGTAATAAAAACAAGTGAATCTCTCTTTTGAGGGAGGTATTTTAAGTGTTAAGCTATTAATGATTCTACCCAACATTTGGTAGCCCTTCTGCTAACGTGTTTTGTCTGCTTTTTGGCTCCTGACCAAGAAAAATGCAGAAGAAACTGGTGACAGACCATTTGAGAGCAGCAAGAGAGACCTAACCTATGAATGGAATTTGAAGGAATTGGTGCAGTTTGGAAAACAGAAAAAAAAAAAAAAGAATAATTTTCAGATATCTGGGATTTTTTATGGATTTGACACTGACACTTTTCTTCAAAAAAATGAAAAGATTTCACATCCTTGTTTTATTAAAAAGGCTTAGGCTTTCAGCAAAGTAACTATCAATTGAACAGCTCAAATATGGAGGCTGCACATCCTCAAACAATGGAGGTGAAGGAAAAAGGTAAAAATCTGCCAGAAATTCTAACTCATACTTTGTATTGAGTTGAACTTGACAATTTGCAGACATCTTCATCTAGTTGCACAGTCAAATATTCTAAGCTTTTAACAAAAAAATGAAAAACATAACTGAAAAGGACTAAAAGACCTTGTCTTCTCAGATAGGTGAAGCTGTTCAGTTCAAGAGACAAGCTAATAACAGAGTAATGTGTATTTCTTCTGTGTTGCTACCATTTAGAAGAAGAGAATTCTAGTACAAAGAACTGAGTTTGGAAGATGGCATCTTCTATTTCTTGGAGATCTTTACTTGCTCACATGATGCTCATTTTAACAGATGTTTATGAAATGCAATGATTTCATACAAAGCAATTTACTTTCAGATGGAAAAACCTTCTAGAAAGAGACAAAATTAATCTCTATCCAGTTAAAGTGTTAATGTCTCATTAAGACATATAACAATCCCCAATTCTGCTTTTTGCTAGAACTAACTATTTTAAGAGCACAGTAAAAACAGAAAGCTTTCCTTTTTTTCAAATGACACAAAAAATATTTGTCAGTTTTAAGAACATCAGTAGTTTTTTTAGTAACAATTTGGAATAAAGTCAAGCTAATTCTGTAAAGGCAACTGGAGGAGAATTCAAGGAGTGGCTTTAAGTGTTTAAACAAGTAATAACAAAGATATTTTTAAGCAAAAGGCCTCTCTTCCATGGCTTGCTTTGTGCATTCCATTCTTAGTAGTGTGTCAGTTATAGCAGTTAAACATGTTCCTTACATTAATAACCAGAAATTACTTACAGATGTACTTGGGTCGGACAAAAACTTATCAGCTACTGAAACCAATCCAGCAACAATTCAAAAATTGTGAAAAAGACTTATTATGTTACATGCTAGCAGCTACATATAGTACACTTCCTTTCTATAAAGGGAAGCTTAAGCTTATTACAGATTACAACTAATTTGATTATTTTTTTCTCTTACCTCTGAAAGATCTCCATTTTTAACATGGATCCTTGCCATGCTGTCTAACCATGTTTTCCTCAGTTCAGGTGTACTAGCATAGGACTTTGCCAAGCTGTACTGGAGGTCTACAAGCATTTCTGGATCATTCTCATGTTCCTTCATCTGAGCTGTAGCCATCAGCACTGTACGAATCCGTTTGGTTAAATCCTTAACATCAGAAGGGAATGTAGTGTGCTAAAACATGGAAAAGTCAGGTTAACAACTGTGTTTTCGTAGTCATTGCACAACAAAGTGATAAAACATAACTGGAAAAGATGCTGTGAAAGAGTCTTCAAGCATCCTTCGCAGTATGGAAACAGGAATAAAACCAGACCTTAATAATCCTGTCGTTATTGGCACAATTGTTGATGATGGAAAGAGACTGCTGAAATCTAGTTCCTCCAATTCCAACCACATCAGCAATTAACTGGCTTACTGAAATAATAACCTTGACAGAAACAAACATCTTGTTAGTGCATATTTCATTAAATACCCTTGAGATGTACCTCTGAGGCAATTACAAAGCAGGTTTTGTTCTTTTTAATTGAAAAATCATTCTCCTAAATAAAATAATGTTTGGGGGTTCTTTTCCAATTACTTGTACAATAACATAGGATAAAACAGGCTTGTGTAAATTCAAGACACATGACTGAATGCTAGGTGAACTAGCCAGAGGTCATTAAACTGGCAAACTGCTGTTCCCAGCTTTGTCAAGACACACAATTTTCAAATTATTTGCACTATTTTAGACTTCTGTGTGCTTGTTGCTGCATTCTTTTCCTTCTTCAGATGCAACAGGATACACCATTTAACAAACAAAATAACATCTACAAAACAGAATGTTTGCACTGACAAATAAAACTCATTTCCTACAAAACACAGGGTCATCCAACTATTTCTAAGTATTTCCTTGTACTGAATATATTTTTATGGCCATCTTCTTACTCTGAGTACCAGCCTTGCTTCAACACCAGATAAATTATTTTAAGACTATCTGACAGGGCTTTGCACACTGGTATGCAACTGTGTATGTACAATATTAAAAGAAAAAGAAAATATACTAACTTGCAGATGTGTTCGAACAAAAGACTTCTTCCCTGTGTAGTCAAAATTATTTCTCATCAAAAAGTACAGTAACTGTGAAGCTTCATTTCGAATTGAACTCAGCTTGGAATTACAGTACTTCAGAATTTCATAGCACAGTGCAGAGCACATATCAGCTCTACCTTCATAAAATGTAGAAGGAAACTGAGGAAAAAGAAGAAAACAAAGAATTTATTCATTTAAACTAGGGTCAGATCTTGATAAATTAAGCATGTCAAGAAAAACACAAATATATTCATATCCTCAAACTGTGGAAAGAGCAAGAGTTAGAGTAGGTCATGATACAAAACAATTTTTACAGCAAATCAAAGGACAAACATTCCACACTGCTGAGATCAGATCAGTCCATAGTCACCAATTTTATTTTGGTATGTTACTTCTTTAATTCTTATATAGTATATTGTTAACTAAAGAACTGGACAAGTACTTGAAGATGAATTTTTTAGAACTTCTCACCTTGTAAATAAGTGCCCTTAAAGCACTGAATACGTTTTTCAATGCTGTTTCAGACTGATTCTTTTGAAGGAAGCAGAGGTATACATCAAATACTTTCTTCATCAGTGGATTATGTCCATGATCAGTCAGTAGTTGATTCTTTAAAACAACAGCAAGGATTTAGGAGTTTTGTACAGCAATACATTTATACTATAAGATCATATACAGATCATCAAAAAGAAAGACATTTAAAAAATATAACCTCTATGGCATTACCAGGATGTTTAATAACACAAACATACCTGAATTCTAACTAGGTATTTCTAACACTTCATTAATTTTGCTTATAAAGGAAGTGTTGCCTTCAGAATAGGCTTATAGAACATGATTGTTTTTATCAGTTGTTAATTAAATCCATTACTATTAATAGCTTTTTGAGGGGCACACTCAAAATATTAACAGACTTTGCTTTACACTGGCTTTAGCAGCCCACACAGTGCAATTTTCTCATAGCAGTATCTCCTACTACAAGGTGATTCTGCCCCTTCTGCAACTCCCCTGGGTGCACTCCACTCTTTCTTGTCCTCACTGCATAAATACAGGCATATATAAAGGAGTGGAAGAGGCTGGGTTCAGACTGGACATAGCAGAACCTTTTCTACAGTGAGGGTGCTGAGGCAATGGGACAGGTTGCCTTGGGAAGTAGAGGATGCCCAATTCCTTGAAAGGTTTTTTCAAGGCCAAGCTGGATGGTGCTTTGAGCGACCTGGCCTAGTGGAAGTTGTCTCTGCCCCTGCAGAAGGATTGAACTAGATGATCTCTGGAAGTCCCTTACTACCCAAACCATCATTTGACTCTGATTTTATATATTTTAGTGCAGTTTATTGAATAGAAGCTCCTGATTGTCCTGTTTTATTTGGATCTTTAAGACTAGTCTGGCATACTCTTGCCTACCCTCTCAGTATACAACACAGAGATAACCTTGAAGGATTGTCATTCCAAGCATGATGGGTTGATAAATGAAGGAATAGTGTTCATTCCTCTTTAAAAAAACCTTTTTAGCTAGTTTATTAATTTTCAATTCTGTAACCAGATCTGTAGACAGAACTGGCTCTAAACTCTACTAAATTAATTACCAGGAAAAAAGGAAGCTTATTGTAAATAAGCTCATGTTTTCATAACTAGATTAAAGATAAGACACTAAATTTGAATCTTCAAGCAAGAATCTGGATACACTGCCCCAATTAAGGAGAAACAAGCTAGAGTTATGATCTCTCCTTTTTATGGCTTCGATTTTAAAGTCTGGAAAACCTCAGAAAAACAGCCAAGAGGGGTAAGTAAGTGGTGTGCTATATAAAAATTCCACAGGAGAGCGACAGCAACTGATACAACTAAAAGAAGACTTATTAGTGGACAAATGGAAAAAAGTTACAGAAGAGGAATACACAAATCACTATTAAGGAGTGCATTATGATAATAAGCAGCCAAGCTCAATATGAAAGTCTGAGAGTATCCAATTATGGTTTTGCCATAGATCTTTCACCTCACATGGCCTTTAAAAGCCACTTTTACCACTAATATTAGATAGACACTAAAGCTCCTAGAACTATTTTTAAGTTAGGCTGAGGAAGGAGCTTTTCCCATAGATTACTGCTGGTGTATGATGTGCAGCTGAAGCCAAAGCATTTTGCTGTGAGATATTATCAGTCTTACATCGTAATAATAAAATACAATGCTAGAGAAGCTAAGAATAGCAATGCTATTTAACTAGACTATAAAAATGTAATTTAAAAAATAGTTTTTAAAAGTATTTCTTCTCAAAGATACTTAGGAGAGAAGTTAACACCAAGACATGAACAAACCTTAAAAGCCATTGTGAATAATGACAGAGTGTCCAGAATTGTAATGCAAACTTCGGTGGCAACATTTGCTTCAAGTAAAGACTGGTGAAGGACATCTGCATCTGAATGGCCATAGCCTACAGAAATTCCAAATGAAGTGTAAGTGCTGGATACACTCATTTAAATGTTTCTTATTTCCAAAAGACTTGCTGAACTAGGAAAAGATTAACAAGTAAAAAGCCTGACAGAAGTTAGTATTCAATACAGGAAAAAAAATCATATGCATTTAAATAGTTTCAAATATGGTCAGACAATTATTCTAACATAATTTGCACAGGACTATAAAATATATTAAGTAAGAATTTCAACAACAGAAGCATTAAACAGCAGTTAAAAACTATGTGATATTTCATATATATGTGCATGTAGACACAAATGTGTATATATATATATAAAGCTACACAGTTATATATATATATACACACATTTATACACACATATATTGTGGTAAGTACTGCAGTAGGATGAAGTTACAGCTGAAAATATGAAGTTTTGGCAATTTAGTGATGTTACAATGGTCTCAAAGTTAATCACAAGTCAACCAGGATATAAATACAAAATAGTAAGAGTTGAAGGAATACAATCCCATACTTATATGCAATTTACCACCCCAGTAATGAATTCTGCTCTTGCAGCAATACATTGCAATATCTTCATATTTAATAAAAACATTCTATCACTTCTAGCTCCACAGTGAACTTAAATAATTTTAAAAACATATCCTGCCTCAGCACTGATAATAATGTGTCACTTCTGTTCCCTAACACTGGTCATGAAGCACCAGATTGACAAATGTGATTGGGCTGCTTTATAAACATTTGGTCTGGGTCATGTTTATATGTCAGATTTACAAACAACTTAGCATCACTAAATCAATCACAAGGATGACAAACTTGTTGAGATCAAGTAAAGAACAGAAGCAATGCCAAACTCTTTTGTAATGACACCAGGCCACTTCTTTCTGCACCTTCTTGCTTCCCTCTCTGAACTACACATATATACTCATAACCACCAGTTTCTTCAGATTTATACATTCTTTCTTTAAGCACAAAACTACACTGAAATTTCTCAGAGATGAAAGGCATCATACCTTTCAGGTACGATAGGTATTGAAAAGGTATATATGGAAAAGGTATTTCAGTTTCATTTCTAGCTTAGGTGGTTAGAAAGGGAGAAAATAAGTTTATAATTTACACTAATAGACAACTATCTTGCCAAAGAATCTTGATTTTAGAAACAAGTAAAGCAACTATTTCCACCAGACACTTCCTCTCTTTATGTATCCCACACAAAATAGGTGCAAGATTATTCAAGCTCTGAATGCTATTTTGGATACATGACAGAGGCAGACTGACAACTAAACAAAACTGTAAGTTAACAACAACAGAACAAAGACATAAAAATTAATTTCATACTTCATGTGGTTTTTACAGCAACATATTTTTGATTTGTAAAACCTTGGTCAATACAATGTGTAATATCCTGATATTTATTAACTGTCCATTAAAAAAACCCTCACCTATTATCAGTTTAGACAAAGTTATCTGAATAAGACACCTTCCTTCATAATTTCCTTCAGTTGGAAAAGAATGGAAAGTTTCTTTTTACATAAGCATGCATTTTTTAAAATCTTTCAGCTCATTGTTTCCTAAAAAATCAGTAAAAATTGCCAAGTTCTGAAAGCATGAAATCTCTTTGCACAGAGACATGTTATCTGTTTCTCAGAGTTTTTTTTTTTTAACCTGTCTTTATCTGCAAATTATTATACTGTACCAAATGTGTAGCTACGTAGTGTAAAGGCTTTCTTTTCTGTATCAACAACCATGCAGAAACTATGACAATACAGCAGTAGCAGACTGATTGCAAGGGAAAAAAAAAGTAATTTTCACATAGTTGTCATTTTAAAAGCAGGCAATTCCATTTCTTACATTTAAACAGATGTGACAATGCATTTATGAATAGAGAGGTTTTGTGGGATTTTTTTTTCACTTTTACACAAGACAATGTGATAAGTCTTGTGCAATTAGGCTAAATTTTGCTTTATATTACAGCAAAAGAGCTAAAAGATTTTAAGGGACAGTTAGATATGCCTTGAGAAATCAAAGAATGAACACAGTGCAAATACAGTTAACTCAAGTTTTACTGCACACAACTCTTCAATACCAGTGTTGTATTTTATTGAATTAGTCAACCAGTTTCATTGTTTTTTGAAGCTGAAATTTGAGAAATGGTGCTTTAGAATACTTTACATACAGTATATTGCAATTTAGAAGCAGAATGTTTAAAAAGACAGGCCACAAGCAGATTTAGTTTTCAATACAGCAGTCTATACAAGCTGACTTCAACCTGATTAAATCTTACCATTGTCTACAGAAATTCCAAGAATACTTGATATCTTTCTCACACTGAAAACAGAAAAATCACTTCATTATTGGACGCTTTTTCACCTCCAGACAAACTAAATCATGGGCTTGCAATATTTGTAGAAATTCTAAGAAACTTATTTCTCCTCAGGGGATGTCAAAACATGGAGATATGGTCAGAATACATATATTTAATTTGAGACTAGTAATTTATAAGATCACATAGGAGAAGAAAAAAATTGAAGCTCAATAAAACAAATAGAAAAAAAAAGTCAATTTTGTAACTATGCGCAGCACAAGTGTGATGCGTACATAACTAAAAGAAAAGATTAAAATACAGTTTTAAGACAGACTGTAGTTAACCACGCTCCATGTTATGGCACCACCCAGCAGTGATTGCTCTATCACAAAGCAGAGAACAGACCATGGACTGCTTCCAGCTACTCGTTTGCCCTGGAACAGTAAAAGTCATTGGGATGCACTGGTGTGGCTCTGGGACCTGTCTCTGGTGTTGTGGTACTGGTTGAGGATGACAGATGTTATCATGTCATGAGACTTACTGTGGTTAAAAGTGAGAGAGTTATCCAGGCTGCTCAGCTGCTGCAATCTGGCATGCATCATTCCTGTTCTGTTACGGGAAACAGGCAATGTCTGAGATTTTCGATCATGAACTATGGATCCTAACCCCTCCTGGTTCCTGCAAGATGGGTGAAATGGGATAGAAGCAAAAGTTAGACATGTCAAACTGCAGCAAGACAGGAAGTGCTGTTAGTTAAGCACAAGAAGTTTTATAGAAAGAATTATAATGCAACCTATTCACTGTTTTCTTTATAAAACAAAAATAGGTAGCTCAAAAAAAGCATCACAGCAAACTCTTCCTTAAAACCTCAAAGCATGAAAGCAAAAGCACAAAAGCAGTCACTCTTGAAGTGTTAAATTTACTTCAGAGGTTTCCAAAAAATTGGTATTTGCAAACATAAATATTCTGAAAATATTCAGAACCCAAAACTGAATCCTCTATTTTGATTGCAAAAAAATTAGCAAAAAAGTTAGGACACACAGCAGTAAAATTAGAAAGCACACATGCAACAGGAGAGCAGGAATTAACTGAGATAGTATCATATACTTCTTACCCAAGCAGGAAGGGAGAAGAGCCATAGACTTTGTTAAATTTGCAGCAATCAAATGAAGAAAACAGAAAAGTGATCTGTGTTAGCAATCAGTACAGGCTAACTTCCTACTGTGTACCACCACCAGAGCTGATGAAAAATGAAAACCAGTGCTTGACCTGCAGAATTCCCTGTTCCCTCTCGTTCTCTGTCATTTGTGTATTTTAACAGCACGTGCATTGACTGTGATATACTTCAGTGTAGTGACAATGTGAAAGACATGAAAGTTACATTTACAATTCGCAACACCAGATGCTTTCCATAGCTCAGCATTTTCAACATTAACATGCAGCACACAGACCAGGTGATGAGTAAACAAAAAAGAACTGTAGTAGTGTCCTCTACAAACTCATCAAACAAAGCAGTTGGAAGAACTTTTATAAAAAGCCTGAGAATTATAGACTCCTGTACATTCAGAGTTTGATGTACATTTGAACACAAAGATTACAATCAAAAATCTGGCTTAAGAAAGCCAGATTTATTTTCCAGTTTTTTACGTTATTTGAACCATTTCCCCCCCCCCCAGAAAAATCTCCAAGGAGAGAGTCAAGTCTGTAGAAGATTCACATTATCTAAATTAAAATCAAAAAAGCTAACATTACAGTTAGAATGTATTACCATCCAAAGTCAGCAACAAATTTCTCACTGAGTTCAAAAGGGCCAGTATTTTAACCACATCAGTTTAATTATTACACTTTTACCATGTCAACCACAGCGTAAGGCCTAAAGAAGTTGGTATCTCTTACTCCATTAAAAAACACTTTGTATTAAAAAAAATTAATGCAAAGATATAAAAATAAATTAATACTAGTTTCTGACTTCCACAGATTTTCTTCAGACTTCAAATTTAACAACAGCAGTGTTGGAATGTTCACTACTTACCGTCAAGTAAAGACACTAAATATATGAAATTTCTAAAACATTTCAATTTACATGGTTTTATGGCCAACTGAGTAAACAAAACATTATCAAATTTCTTTCCCAATGACATTATTTCAAGGAAAAAATGCTGTAAAAGATAGCATTTAAGGGATGGATTCTAAAGTCATCATTAAAAAACAGCTCACAGAACATTCTTAAACAAATACCAGACTTCCAGACAGGATACAGATTTGTTAATATGGTAACCAGCTACTTACTTCAAAATCTTATGTATCATTCCACAATAACTCTTCTACTTGTGCAATTTGTTTGTTACAGAGGGTCAAGGCATATCTCACACAGTGCAGTTATTAACAAACAAGACAGTGAAATTTAAATTCCACACAGTACCTGGCTATGTATCGTTTCCCCATGTACTGGAACTGATGTAAGCACACTCTGCAGAGAACACAAGTCAGAGAAGACACATTTAAAAAAACCTTTTCTAGATTTATGTACACTGGAATTATACAACAATTATTGTTAACTTTAGACTCTTGCATCATAAAAGTTCTTTATTTCTAGCCTTAAAATTCCCTTCCAACTCCAAGCCAAGAAAAGGTAAATGTGTCAGTTATCTACAAATGGACAACAAGACAGGGCAACTAATGTGGAAGAGGGAAGCAAAGAGATAACCAGACATTGCCTATTCACACAAATTTTGTAAATTGTGTGCAAGTGTTCAAAACAGGGGCAAAACATTTTGCTTCCCCCCACCCCAGCCTAAACTCACTTAGCTACAAATTGGTGTTTTTGTTTTGTTGGGTTTTATTTAAGGTCTCCAAATTCCAGGATAACAACAGGGTTTCTGTTAGAACTATTTTCAAAAGGGAATATGCTTTTATAACAAGATGATGACAAAGACAAATTAACAACACAAAATTTTCATTAAAAAAGTAATCTATATTACCAGTAAGTGCACAACACTAATGACTAATTAACTAGAAGTCGTATTTTCAAATCAAGAGAAGTGGTGTGTGTGGAGCTGTAATACTGATTTTATTTTACTCTTTTCACACTTTAAACCTTTATTCCAATAATACAGAAAACAACACAACATCCTTGTTGATCCAATAAGATATTCTAAAAGTTCTTCTCTAAAGTGTAAAGCCAAAAGGAAAGCCAGTTTCAGGCTCTGTCTTCCATGTGCCAGCTGAGAATGAGAGCACAGACTGCCTCACTGCCTCTTCAACTCAGATTCATTTTTTCCTGAGACCTTGAGTAGCTCAGCTGCCTCCAACCTGCCTGGGCACAATGGTGTTTGCCTTCCCCAAACTTGTCATTCTGAGCACAAAATAACCTCAACTCCCCCTTCTGAGATCTTGTCTTTTAGACTAGTGGAGTCATACTGGAATACTGGACTCATCCTGCACCTATTCCCTTAGGGAATAGCAGAGGACACATGAGGAATGCTAGGAGCAAAGTTCTGAAGTTATGCAATTCAATCAGTTTTGCTACACAACCATGTATTTGCTATGGAACAGCTGATGTTAGAAGACACAGTTGAATGCAGAAGGGTATCAAGACAGTTGGTTCCTCCTCCATGAGCACTGCAATACTCTGAGCACTGCTTCTTGTTCAAGAACCTCCTGAGATCCCTTCTGGATAGCCTGATTCCAGAGACTATCATGGACTTGGACAGACATGCAATTGGGGACATCAAGTTAAGGACTTCCAAACAGATCAGGACAATATTATTTAAAAAAAAACCCAAAACAACAACAACCAAAAAAGCATTTACACATGCTTATATCCACACTCATGTTGTTCACAGAACAGCAAAACATATAGCTGCATGACAAGCACAACAAAAACTTACTCTGTAATGGTGAAAAAGTCCATGAGTTCAGATTTTGTAGCCTTGTTCCAATATGTAAACAATGCATCTAGGAAAATTATTAACAATATAAAAGATAACAATTACTATTTGAAGTTTTCCTTAAAACTGATTATACAAATGCTCCTATCAATTCTCCAAATGAGCTTCTGCAATATGATATTAATTAATAACCCATAATATTCCCATCCTAGTTCATATTTTACACAGTAATATTTGTGTAGCCTCTAGTGCCTACAGCCCTATAACAAGGTAAGACTTCAAAATATTTCAGACTGTTAGTCCTTTAACCTGCTTCTTTACAGATGGGTCCCAACCTTTTTTTAAAATTAGAATTAATTATTTTTTTCTTTGACCACAGACAGGGATGATTCCAAGATGTATGATCCTAACAAACAAGTAAGATGTGCCATTCATGCCCTATTTCTATACCTCTGCAACCTTCTTCAGGATAACATGACTCTTTCAAAAATTCAATGGATCATCTCACAAACATCCCAGGAGAATGAAGAAGCACTAACATCTCCATATTCCAGAAATGGAAATATATACAACAATCAAATCATTTGATTCCTTGTAATACAGCAAGTTCTGCAGAACAGAGCCTAAGACACTTTTACAGAACAATGAATTATTCTTCACCTCTGTTTTACAAACCAAACTGTACCATCACACACAAATGTTCACTTTCTTAAAAAGTCCTTTAGTTGACCTCACACTTTGAATAAATGATGAGTACTTAATGCTTACAAGTTTCCAGTCAGAGTTTAATTTGAGTGATCACACATATTTGTAAAATGCAGCACATCATGGTACCTACAACTAAAATATTCTGCTGATTTTGAGAAGTTATTGAAATAACAGGCATAAATCCAGCAAATGACTTTGAACTTATAAAAAGCAGGAGGAATTACCTACCATCTGACATGCTTCTTAAAATATGAAGGAAACACATGAGCAGACTTTTGATCTCTGCTTGGTCAAGTTTGTCATATCGAACAACAGAACTTCCTAAAGTGCTGCTCTGCTGGTTCTGAAAAGCAAACAGATGCATTTTGGTTGAAGAGTTCTTAAACTGAAAACAAATTAAATTGTTTTCAATTGCTGTAATAATTCCTGCAGCAGAAAAAGGATTTCAGAATGAAGACAAAAATGTTTCATGTAGAGACAGGCCACTAAAACACACATAACACACACCAAGTATACCAAATTAAGCCTCTTTGCTTTGCTTGTTTTTAATTCCTTCTAGGTATAATTTTTTTCCCCTAGGAGCAAAAGGAAAAGTCACCTAGGAGTGATTATTGAACAAGTTAATTATACCTAGGTACTCACATTGTAGAAATCAAGCCTGCCCCTTCTGCTTAGATCAAATACTTGAAAACCAAATGCTACTGTTAGGTGATACATAGATGCTCCTTTGCTTTTCAAGAGACTTTCTGCTGAACTGTAGACAGGCCTGCCTCTACAAAATTTGTTCCATTTAAAGATATAAGAACCTCAAGAAAAACGTACATGAAGGGCAATAATATGCATTCTGGAAGACTAACTGCTACTAAGTAACTTGCTCTTCCCCTCCCCTCCTCTCCCAACACACAAACAAACAAACCCAAACAAAAGCAAAACCCTTTCCCTGTTTCATTTTTTAATGTAATTCCTGCACTTGTGGGAAGTTTATCAGCAACCCACAATACCATCATCTGTGCAAAAAGATAAAAGCTCTATAATTGGTCTTGCAAAACGTATACCACCAAACAAAATGGAAAACTAAAAATTGTAAAAATATATAAATTGAACTTTGGGCAGAGACTTGTAAAAGAATAATTTCCACACAGTCTAGAGTTACAAAATCCTCAGTCTGAAGCTTTTATAGATATACTGCATAAATAATTTATATCTGTTTGAAGTATAAATTATGCCCTTCATAGTGCCTAATTCTCACATCAAATACGGCACTTATGCAAATGGAAAATGAACCAGACATTTAATAAGTTTTCTGTTAAGTCAACAGTCTGGTATAATTGATCTGTACAACTCTTACTGTAAAAAATTTACAAATACAAAGGTAGACTCAATGGAGAAAAGCACTTGGTTTCACAAACAAAGCAAGAAGTGACATTAGAACATTAGTATGCCTTTCCTGGCATACTCCTACCTGAAAGCAGGAGACACACTAACCATGAAGGAACATTTCACAGCAGCCATTCACTGCTGAGCCCTTTTTATGCATTCTGTTCCATTAAAGAATTCCTGTCCTAAACCAATCTGTGAATCTGATACCAGTAAATGTGTAAATCACATACTAGTCATTGAATGGATGCACAGTGAAACTGAATGTGAAACTATGATGAATAGCCAGAAGTTACTGTAATTTAGGAGGAGGTGGACACTTCTGTGAGCTCAATTATTGCAGATTCTAAAGACCTCAAAAAGACCTCAAAAACTGTTTATTTTGAAATATCTCTGGTGCACAAGGAGGTGCTACTCTACAGCTTTTTGGATGCCATGGCAGGCAATCAATGAGTGATGAGCAGAAACAGAATTGTGTTTCCTACACTTTAAAAAAACTGCCCAGAGCACTAGGTAATAATCCCACTAAGACTGTTTAAGATACATACAGATAAAATAGGACTATAGCTACTTCATTTAGAATCATGTCAATAACCTAAATAAATAAAGTATACACATATTGAAATAGAAATTGATATACTTCCAGTCTATTCTAATTCCACAAGCATAATACTACAGATTATTCTGAAAGAAAATTAGAACAAAAACATGGCTCTTCACTATAATGATATCAAGCAATGAGCAAAAACTTTGAAATAACATGCACTGAACAACTGATCTACTAGAAAGAAAGTTCAGAAAGCAACAAATAAGAAGCCAGGATTAAGTATTATTTGGGGAAAATATCAACAGCATGCAAAACATAAATCCTCTGTTACCTAAGTTGGCAGACCAGAGTAGAATTTTCAAAGGCTGTTGACTCCTTTGAAAACCCTTTTACTTGGTGAAAACACTACACATTAGTAATCAACAACATGACAACTAAGTAATAGATGACAGCATTGCCATTTAGCAACAGTGTATATACCAAGGTATTTCTTTATTACCTTGGTCAATACCAAAGAACTTTCAGTTCTATCAAAGACTCCAAGACTCAAATTCTGCAGTTATTGAAACTGATTGGATTTTTTATACTTGAACTAGATCACGTGCATGCGCCCCAGGTTTGACATTTGAACATATTTCACATGGTCAAATTGCATATATTGGGTTTGAGATTCAACTGTTGCAAAGAAGCGGCAAAACTACTGACCACACACTTCACTCAGAAGCTTAACTATACCAAGCACAAAAACCAGATACTTCTTGTAACTGAAGAGAGAAAGTAGTATGCAAAATGTTCTCTGGCAAAGCTGGGATTGTCAGAAGTGAAAAATCCATAGTGACACGGTTTTTCTTTGGAGGGTGACAATTCTCCTCTTCTTCTCCACCTGGGCGCAAAGCATGAGCAGAGTGCCTTCTGAGAAGCTTCTCCCTCTGCCCCACGAAGGCATGTCAGGGTCAAGGGGAAAAAGTCAACATGATGTGACTTGCACAACCAGAGCTAAGGAAATGAAATGTGATCAGCATTGACACAACCTCGAGAAAGACAGGACTGAATACCTCATAGCTACCGCAGCCAGAGCTCCTACTTTGTAACAGCTTTAAAGAAATGGTTTGGAAAAGTCAAACTAAGATAAAAGAAATCACCCAGAGAAAGCACAGAAACTGGTTTTCTCAACATTTTAGAAATGCCAAGTATATTGAGCATAGAAAGGGATGGAGTGATGATCTTTGGAAAACCAAAGAAGCTGTTCTAACTGAATTCAATCCTCTCAAGCACAGTTCAATACACTTCATCTAGTGCCTTTCACTAGCAAAGGAAACAACAACTGCTTGCTTTTGTCTCTACATTGAAAATCTGTTTGCATTTTTTGTGAAACAACTCAGTAAATGCAATGGAAATGGAGTTCACAGGATAATTATTTCACAAAAAAATTATATAAAATAGTGCTTTGAAGTTATTCTAGAAAGCCCATTCACAATGGAGATCAGAGAAGTTAACTTCTATGAGATTTAGGATAAAATTTTAAAATACACTTTTAGGATTCATCTTGGTTTGTTTTTTGTTACCTTGTCAAGAGAATTGCTCTTGTCACTGTGTCTTTCTGGGAGACTGTTTCCTGAGTCTGTGCTGATAAGAGAGCCTCTTGAGTCAGCATTCCTCACACTATTAATATTTGGAGTTGATGTGGTGTATGGGGAAGCTAAAAGAAAATGAAACCACAACCTCAAACAACATAAAAATCTCAAACAATACACACAAGTCACTCCATAGTTCAGTCAGACTTTTAAAATCACCATATATTTTTAAGAAGGCAAATAATTAACTCCATTTACTTATTTTTAATGAAGACAAACTTATTCCAGAATTTCAGCAAAGTATATATGTGTCTTAGGGTGACTAAGCACATACACACAGACTTATGTACAACTATGTAGACACATGCATAAAAAACATATGTAGCAACACATACACACTTCCATGAAGAAGCATGTCTATTTAATTAAAAAAAAAAAAAAACCAACAAACTATTCCCATTTTTAATATCTTATCACCTTGGACAGGGAAAAAAAGCAGCCCTGCTCCAGAAAATAGCTTTAGTTTCATGTAAAAGAGCAAACCCCAAAAGATCCCAAAAGACAGATTTTATGTACAGACTGAAAAAACAAAACAGTTCCTCTTTAATTATTTTATTTTACTTTTTTAAAGTGCTTACCAATGCCAGAGATAACACCAAACAGATCTTTAGGAAGGTTGTTATCCAGTGAGTTTCCTGATTTTTGTGGTGTTACTAACTGACTTGCAGTTGGCAAACTTGGTGCATCATCCTTTGTGCTCTGTTTGGTAAAGAGAGGAAAATGTGATTATTTTTCTATATTAAGGACTTAGTGAATATGACCTGCCTTCTAGAGAAATATTTGTTACATATTTCTTCCTTAAAATTTAATTTCTACTAAATATGCTCAAAAGAATGGAGATGTTCACATACTTGCATAACCTTGGAATACCTTAAAACTTAAGACACTTCAGGAAACATTGAAGAAATGAGTATTCAATTGAATTTTAAACCCTATTAAACAGATATTTCAAAAAGACTCACATTATTTTAATTCAAACACCCAAATATTTATCTTGTTGGAAGAGTTCGGGAGATTTTTTTTCTTAATACTAAATGGAACACAAGAAGATAAGGACAGAAGTAAAATACATGAATAATTAAATCTCAGATTCAATAGCTGTGTGCAGCCATATCAATATATACCCTTCACAAATTGCATTTTAATTAATTCTCCTGTAGCCCTCTTGCACTATAGCTCTTTCAAAATCACACTCCTTTAGGGTTAAGTTCTTCTCTAATTTCTAGAAAATTAACAATCTTTCTGTGGTCCATTTGTTTCAGTGCTGGACTGCGCTGAAAAATTGCAGAATTCTGAAGCTTCTGAAGCCAGAGTTTCATATACAGGTTACCAATAAATTATGATAAAAACAATTGAGAATACTAAACAAAAATTGTCACTCACATTGCTGGAAGGATTAACAGGAAATGGAGACACATCTTTCACATTGATCCGCTGAACATTTTCTATGAGCAGACCAAAGAGTGGCAAATACATAGTGGCTATTCTTGCTTGATGGCCCTAAATAGAGTTTAACAGTTCATTAAAAAACTACAGTTTTAATTTTTCATCACCAACTAGTTTTAATCTATTCACTCCTAAATTAAAAAAAAAAAAACAAAAACATTTAATAAATATTTGCCAAGCCTGAGCTTACATTTATAAATGGCAAAAGCAGGGATCATCATTGTATTTCATTCTAATTTACAAAAGATCAGCAAATTTTATTTACTGTCTGAATAAAATGCAGAAAAACTCCAAAAATTAATGTCATTTCAGCTAAGACTAACCAAGTAAATTAATGTTATGTTAGCTCGATGAGTTAATGATACCTTTCATTAAAATTTTTTTGGCTTCCCCACAGTACTGCTGATGTTAAAAAGAGTCAGAAAATTAAAAATCACTCAAAATTTACCACCACGACTTGTAGTTTTCTTATACCCATTTCATAAATAATAAATGATGGAAGGACAGTTTCAAAATACTAAGAGCTAATATTTTATGAAATTAAGATCTTGAAACACACTTGTAAAAATCTGATTACTTTAAGCACAGCAGTTAAAGTACACTGTGCTAAAATGCAAATCCACACCTAATTATATTAAAAGGTGCTTTGTCATTTAATTTGGTAAAAAGATGGAATTTGCAGATTGGTCTCAATACAGTTTTCATTACAGTCTGGGCAGAGATAATTTTGCTGAAAATTAACAAGGGTTTCTTCTATGAAAGAAAAAACTTTGTACGTGTGCACACCTAACCTTTATTATTTTGAACTACTAGCATAGCAATAGACTTACCCTGGTAGCATATCTATCATCAAAAGAATGCTTTATCATCAAATTCTTGAGCACACTGATGGCAATCTGCCTCACATCTCTGAATTCTTGTAAGGCATTGCCCACCTCCCTTAAAAGCAGTCCAACCAAGAAGTGATTTTTACAGAATTCATCAGTTAATGAATAGTCCAGCTGAAGGTCTGGAAGTAAAATACAAATTTCACATAAGGAATGGTTTTATTTAAATCAATTTACCAATCAACTTAAGGCTGAAGTAAAACCCAGCACATCAGACACAGCAAAGTCAAACTGCTCCTTCTGTAAAGTACATTTTGTGTAATAAAATAATCCAGTTTATTTATGTACTGAGTGTATGACATCTTTAGAGAAACTTCAGCTTGAAGGGCTCATTTATTAGAACATGTATGTTTACAATGTCAGCTGAGGAGGTGTAGAAGAGTTTCTCATGTTCCCTGTCATTGCTCAATACAGTGATCACAAACGAGATGCTAATCTCAAAGCACTTTCATTTTCCAAAGAACCCTCTCAGTAAGGCAATCCCTCAAGTCAGAGAGAAGCAGATCTGAGACAGCACAGCCATTATACAGACACTCTACAGGCATTCCTGTAACACACTTAAGAGCCAGCCACATCACCTGAGATATCTTTTGCTCAACACAGCAAAACAGAGCCAGAAACATTTCTTATAAAGGTCTTCTTTCCTGGCTGAACTCCTAGCTCTCAGGGAGCAATTTATACTCTTCTTCTATGTGCAATCAGAAACACTGTCTTCTCTGGGTTTGCTATTTTCTAAGGTTCCCTAAGCCATCAGCTCATAGTCTCTCTTTTCTATGAAAATATTTATGCAGTGTTATTATCCAAGACACTCCCAAAGGCTGAAAAAGCCAAAGACAAAAGAGGTTCTAAGCAGCTCTTCAGCTTGTGGTCTCAAATCTTGCTTTCTCTTGCTCAACCCTGAGGAAAGTGTTAATTAGTGATATTCAACTTAACTAACTAGCAGAGTGTACTGAATAAATATTTCAGGAAAAATAGCCTATTCTACAAAAATATGTTAGGCAGGTTTACTTGTTCCTTGTAAAAGCACCTTCCTTGCTTCTGTTTAGTGATTTCTGCTGTAGTTCAGTGCCTGGAAGAAATTAATGTGTCTTCACCGCCACAGAAGCAATAGCAAACATATGACTTGTTTTGGCACAAGACTGGATGTACCAGGAACCCAGCTGGGCTGCACAGAACTTTCATGACTGAGCTCCTACCCACACCAAAAAAAAAAAAACCCAAAACCAAAAAAACCAACAAAACGCCACCCCACAAAGTGGAAGCAAGAATGAGCTGCAAATGAGGGATACAGAAGTATTCAGGGAGAGTGCCAGGAAAGCCAAAGCTCAGCTCCAGCTGAAACTGGTAATGGACATCAATGAAAACAAGAAAAGCTTTTACCACTACATGAGCATTAAACCCCTGAATAAGGGAAACATAGGATATTTGCTAAATGGGGATTGTGATTTAAAGACAGTAGGCTCGGGTAAGGCTGAAGTACTCCATAGCTTTGTCATTTTATCCTTCTCTGACATGAGACTCAGGCCTTAACATTCCAGAAACTATCTTCAAGAAAGACAATTAGTGCCAGTGGATAAGGATCAGGTCAGATTGCTCACTATTACCTTTGTTAAGCCATGGTGAAGTCACCTTTCAGCAAGTGAAGGAGAAGAGTGTGACTGGGAATGGCCAAAATAAATTTTTAAATATTAAATCATGTTTTAAGACTAAACTGTTGTAAGGGGAGAATAGCAGATGTTGATATGGTCATTGTATCCAAGCTGGGACATTTCAGTCTAGGTGAAGAGACACCCAAATGTGAAAAATAACTATGTGGATCACTGGGCTCAAAGTTGGAGGTTAATGGTTTGTACCCTGCTTGGAAACAGCTGCAAGAGGAGTTTCACAAGGACCATCCTACTTATTACTACTTCATCAACAGCCGGAAAGGGGAGATGGAATACACCCTCATGAAGCTTGTGGATAGGTACAGTCCATTTGCTCAAAGGGCAGAGCTGCATTTCAGAAGAATCTAGATTCTACAGAAATGGCAATCAAATTTCTCAAGGAATAATGCAAAATTCTGCACCTGGGATGGACAAACTTCCTGTAATGACAGGAATCCTTCCTTCAGCTGTGGAAGGATTAGCATTTCTAGAGAAAGGTGACATGATCAAAGCAGAAAACTGGGCTACAGACCTACTCAAGTTCCTTTAAACCTGAATGAATATATGAAAATGAGTTTACCATGTCTCTCTTTGGAAAGATTACTCTGCTACCTAGCACTTCCTTTAACTTTCAATGAAAGGACTGAAACTTTAGACTTGTATTAAACAATTTCAAGCTTTCCATCATCTCACAGACCTGAAGTTACACAGTGTACACATCTAACAATAAAAAGCTGACATACAAGAAAGATAAATTCTTCTACTACTTTGGAAGAATTTACCTTGGTATCTCTGAACTCTGCCTTTTCCAAATGGCATTGGTAGATTTAGTGGTATATAGTGCTCATGATTACAGACTACACGAAGAAATTCAAATTTGAATTCAAAAAGAGCCTGCAAAAAGAAAAGTGTAAGTTAAACAACTGATGCAGTGATTTGAATAACATATTAAAAACAAATTTCTAACACAAAAGGCTGATTCATTTCAGCTTTGCACTATGTTAGATATAGACCTGTCAAAGTTCCACATGTCAGCACAAAATAAATCCAGAATAACTCATACTTAACAACTGTTCCTATTTACTGTTTCCATTGTCCAAAGTTTACAGCCCTATTATGTATTGATGTAAGAAAAGTTTGGACACACAGCAGAATCTCTTTGGGTATCTGATACATGCTTTCCCCACTCCAGTACATGTAGCTTACAATATTCAGTATCAACTCTTCCAACTTCAGACTTCCTGCACTCATGCTTAAAATTTCTGCTTAGGGTGGCACGCCCACACCCCACTACTTCTGAGATTCACACACTCTAGTGTGGCAAAATTGCACCTGAAGATGGGAATCAAAACAGGAAACACTGCTTTGATGGAAAAAACAATGCTGTAGGCACAGAGCAGGGATTTCTAGTGTAACTGGGAAAAGACTTAATGCAGGACTTTATCCCCATGCATCAAGAAGAGACAACACTTAAAAACAGCTTGCTGAAAAACACTGAGTACCTTTGGATCTCCTGGGGCAAAGCAACTGATGTAGTTATTGATCTGCTTGAAAACAAAGCCTCTATCCATAAAAGTGAAACACCTCTGGGGAGAACAAGCAAAACCAAAATAGAATTGATTTACTACTTTCTCTGCATTCAGTAATTATATTTCTGTATTTAACAAGTTTATTTTTGAAACACATTATTGACATTTCAGTTTGAATATAAAAAACAATAAAACAAGTAAACTAAATACATGTATACACATATACAATGTATGTATATTATATATGAATATCAAATTTTCCCTTAGGAGTGCTGATCATAAATCACATATAAAAAGCAGTTTGAAAAGAATCTTGCCAGAAATGAAAATGTCATGCCACTAGAAGTTTTATCTATTTCAGATCCCATCCTTTTTTATCCCTTGTAGATATTATTGGCTGAAAAATGAAAGACAGTGAAATAAAATGCATTCAAACAAAGCACTGCTGAAAACTTTTGCAGGATCTGAAGGCAACCCAGATGATATTTTTAAAGGAACAAAAAACAAAAAGCAAAATACATTTTTAATAAAATACAAATTCATTTCTTAAATTACCAAATTTCTGAACGGATGTCATCTCGTTTACAGAAGATGTAAATCATACTTCAAAGCATTTTAACATGGACATAAAACTATATTTAAAAGGCTTTATGCATGTTCAGCTTTATATGAGTTGGCTTTAAGATTTCATAACATCCATACAGAAGCGATATTATTGAAAGAATAACCACAGAGTCCAAACCTCTTGTGTACCTACTTTTATAAAGGCAGCCAGGCTGTGGTTTGCATTTTTTGAAGCCTCTGGATTGTCTCTGTACTTCTGAGTGATGTGTGGCATTAGCATATTAACAACTGTTTCCACTGCATGATGAAAGGAGGCAGAAAATCTCTGGTTTCTCAACAGCTAGAAATTAATTCAGATACAATATTAAATATGGTTTATAACACTGGGATATATCAGAAAATTTACTTCAGATAAGATATAGATAACCTGACAGGGAGAGAGGAAACAGTTTTCGAATTTTCTCATTTTCTAGAGTGAGGGATCATTTGTTTAAAAGAAAATATTATAACATGCACTAGCATCTATTAGTGAAATTCAAGCAAGGCAGTCTTTGATGACATAAACCACATGTATAAAAGCTTCTAAGTGTAATGCATTAATATTTTTATATACTGCAATAAACAACACAAGCTTAAGAATAAGAGGGAATCTTTTAATTTCACCCATCTTCCTCTCCAAAGGAGACACCAGCTGGTTCACATATACTAATCACATTATCAGTCTTTCCTGTCTTGGAAAAAAATCCTTTTTTACTGTTCTGTAACTATCATGGTAATAACTGCTTTCACCAGTGAGGAAATTGTCATCCATGCTTCTTTCCTTCTTTCTCATACTCCTCAGCAACTTCAAAATCTCAGCTCTTCAGGCATCAGAACCTTACTCTCTGTGTTTTTAAGTTTCCACAATCAGAACTTCTTTCTCTTACTTTTTGGTACTTTGCCAACTAGCTTAAAAGATCTCCTCTTCATTCATAATTTCTTACTTTCCACTCACCATCTACATTATCTTCATCAATGACTTTGTACACCCTGACAAATATTGGTCAGTAAGTGCTCTTCAGCTTTTTGGCACTGCAGGGTCTCTTTTATTTCTCTACATCTTACAACCCTTACTACAGAATCTGTCTTTTGTGTAAAGAAACTAAATGGCATGTGGTATGAGGCTGATGACATTGACAAAAATTGTTTCAATTGTAAAGTCATTATCTCTTTAATTTTTGAAAACTGAAAGCAAAACATCCATGTCCAAGTACTTTTCTTTAAATAGTTTTTTGAGCTACATTAAATGCAACATTCCTAAACAGAACAATTGTCAAGGCCCCACATAAATCAATGATTACATAATTTGCTCCCTTTGTGTTTGAATTGCGGTCCAAAACCTCTAGCTTTAGTTTAAAAAAAAAATTAAAATAGATATAAGGCTGAAAAAGATCCCTTTATAAATATAAACAGTACTCATGCAAGAAGTAACAAATAAGAAATAAAGACTGTGTTGGTGGGTATGCCAGCGTCCTACAACACCCTTGTAGCTCTATCTTTGTTGGACAGTAATGAAACATAATCCTTGCTATAGAAATAATTTTGTCACACAAGAAATGCATCTTTTTATCAGATATCATAAGCAGGAAACATCTGAGTGTATGTTGCATTTATTACATTATCTAGTAAGGCAGAAAAAATCTAGCTAAATAATTTATGTTTAAGGGGCTTGTAAATCAAGAAGCAATATTCAGGGGTGAGAACACTTGCAAACTGTAGAAAGTTCTTCTCTCTCTTTCACATTACAGAGAAGGTGACAATAAGGCTCCTTCAACTGAGACTCGAACTCTACTGATGATACCACAGAGTTTTAAGTGTAGCACTATAAAGCTTTTTTTCCTGATCATTGTACAATTTTTTTTCCCTCACATACTTCAGACTTCCAGTTATATTCTAAATACACAGTGAAAATAGTGATAACAATATCACAACAACCTATTATGTTACTCACATGAAACTATGTTGTATACTTGAAACTTTCAAGATTTGTTTCAATCCAGAAGTAAATACACTAAAAAGTTGTCACCAATGCAAAAAACACTGCTCACAGGATAAGCTTGTAGAAAAATGCATTTCTGAAGTCTTAGCATTCTCCTTCCAGCACAGCAAATAACACAAAATTAAATATTGACACTTTTTACTACATCCAGAAGACTGTAAATTTCATGACTCACTGTTCTCAGGGTCATTTAATATCAGAGCTACAGTACTGCTCAGGAAAAAGCCCACATTTTTTTGATACAGCTTAACTCAAAGGGTTATCTACTGCTCCCAACTTCTTTGTACCACAAGAATAACGAATTTCTAATAGAAAGTCTGGTGATTTCCAAAGACTGCTCCACTCTATGGACTTTAGGGTTTCTATTCTTTATATTAATGTTGAATCCAGACCTGTAGTTTTTTCCATCTAATATTTAAACTGATTTCTCCTGCTGCCTCTTTCTCTCCCTTTCTTTCTAATATGCAGTAAGAAATATGTGACTGGAGAAAGAAGAGACCACACAGATCTTCCTTTAAATATTTTTTTGCAAAAGTTGACATACCTTCACTTTAGAGTTTTCTATCAAATGTTGAGCCATTGACTTTATCAGAACTTCAAAGAAAAACCATGAATACTGCAGAGGAAAGAAAAATTCAGTAAGATTGCCACATGTGTTCAACAACTATTTCAGTACACTTAGTTCCTGTTCTTCAATTATGACTAGGTAAGAACATACAGTAAAAAGTACAGTTCAACACATACCTTAAGCAGTTTGTTGCTTGTAAGAAAGTCAGCAGATGGCTTTAAAATTGTTGTCATTGACTTTGTCAGCTCTTCATGTACTGTCTTATATTCAGAAGCAACATAGGGTTCTGCTTTATATGCATACTTGGGGAGGAAAAACAGAATTAAATACAAAATTATGGCATAATACAAAAGAATTGAAATTAAATAGGTGCAACTGAATTTAAATATGTTCTTTATTTGGGAAATAAAAAAAGGAAATATTCCATTTACTTTTACCTACCTTCACATAAGATCTCAGGTAGCTATCCAAACCTTCTTCATGACACTGAGCAACAATATGGATAATAACCCTAAACAGAAGTCAGAAAACAAGTAAACCTATAAAGAAAGCTCTGATTGCAACAGCAAAAATGCTACTCTGTTACAGATTTATGTGATAACCAAATCATCATGCAGACTCTATGAACCACTTAAAATTCTTTACCTTGTCACGTTGACTGCAACTTCCTCTTGAGTTGCTCTGGTGAGAACTCTGAACAACTGGTTTAGAACAGTTGGCAGGAAAGCTATCATCACATGGCCCTCCATAGCATGAAGGCTCTAAAAGAGAGTGGCAATACTGTCACTCCTGTGACTCAACAGCACTTAAATCACAAATTCTGAAACCAATAGTTTATTGCAAGTCTTCTTCCAAAAATACAAGCTGCTTGCACCACTTGGTGTTTGCTACCAAAAATACGGCATAGAAAGCAATTGAGGATATTTTCCAATATAAATATTTAGTAAATGCCTTCTACAGGAAAGTAAATTAGGGATACAAATTAGGTGTTATTAACAGCATTTTAGAAGTACTTATTTGTGTTTCTCCATTGAAATGCACTCTAGGTAATGATTCAGTGAAAAGTCTGTCCATGTGCCCAATAGCATGCTGAGACTGATATTGGTATATTTTGGTATTTCATCCACCAATGCAGACATCTAGCAAACACAAGCTCCACAAAAACATGCAGATTTCTTACTTGAGCTAAGTGTAATACTAATTACACTAGTTACTGCTAAACAATAAACTAGCAACCATGTTAAAACTGAGGATGAACTAAAATCCCTAACTACTTAAGGGAAATTGGAGACAGTGAATTATTAATGAAAATTTCTTCCTGATATGCCTTTGCATTCCATCACACGCAAAGGGTCCTACAGACATAATCACCCTAACAGAAAAGGCAGTGCATGAAGCTCATCCTACAAAGTATTATGCCAGAAAATTCCCTGGAATTAAAGAGAATTTGACAGAAAGAATGTATTTGCTGAACGTGCATGCAGATAACAAATATCAAATGTTTCCATTTAGTGTTGGGTGTTAGGCAGCTGTCTTGTCTCTGACTGTTTGCCTGCACATCCACACTATTCAGGACACAAAATGGTCGTTCATCCTATGTGATCTGTGTCAGAAAAAATTGAAGTGGAAACCATTACTGATCTAATCACAAAAGAGAACTGAAGACCCAACAATGACAACCTTCTAAGCAAAATTTTAGAAAAATCAAGAGCTGTGATTCCTCACAATTTCCATACACAGTTCAATTTGATTATTTTAGTGTTTTGAAATTACCACTCATAAAACTGACCAATACTGTCTCATTATTTCTTTTTGGTTTCCTCTTACATTGCAATTGTAAATTTATTTAAGGCAGAAAGTATCTTTGTGGGTTTTTTTCACAGCAAATTCCATTAATGCGAGTCATAGTCACAGTACTAATCCTCACACTGAAAAATGAGACCTATAAAATGTCTGAAGCTCCAAGGCTTTGCAAAAACATAAATGAATTACACAATCTGTTATTCACTCCATTTTATACCTTAAGATATTTCACGAGATCAGTTCCTAGTGCACGAGCTCCAGACTCTGTTTTCTGACAGTACTGAAAAAAATTATGCAAGTGCTGGTCCTGTCAAAGACAAAAAGAACAACAAATTAAACAATATCCAACCTTACAATCTATAATTCATTTATATGTATAAATACATATCTTTGTCCATAGATTCAATTTTCAAAAATAATAGCTGAAGTGCACTATTCTGAAGACTTATTAAGTCCTAGTTTAAAATAAAATTTCAAGTGTTTTTTGAATACCTGTTATACAAAATGCCACCTATATTTGCTTCCTACTGACAGAAAATAGCATGCTTAATTATCCCAACCAATCATAATATTTCTGTGAAATGGTCTAGCAGGACTCATTGCTTTGCAGACATGCCAGGAAACAGCTTTTAGACAACTATGACCTTTCATCTAACTGGAAAATTCAGACTGGAATGGATGACAGGAGACAAAAGGCTCATGTTTTGAATAACTTCAATTTAAGATCTGTTTTTCACATCTGATGTAAA
Source organism: Zonotrichia leucophrys gambelii (assembly GCF_028769735.1). Lineage (NCBI taxonomy): Eukaryota > Metazoa > Chordata > Aves > Passeriformes > Passerellidae > Zonotrichia > Zonotrichia leucophrys. The sequence continues at coordinate 40,425,664 of NC_088169.1, read as the reverse complement.
AGAAACAGACCATGAGAAAAGCCCAAGAGACAAAAAAAGAGATGAGCACACCGAGTTCACGAATCTTCCCATATATTGTATATACATACTATGAACATATATAATTTCTAAAAATTCTCTAATTAAATTTGCTTTATAACTTACCTGTGTATACACAGTTGACACCAGATGAGTGGATATTTTTAGCAGTTGTTTGCCTCCATCTACCCATTTAATTTCAGGACCAGAATGCTGCACACATACATGAGGGGGAAAAGTAAAATAATGTAGTAGTATATTAAAATAAAACAAGTAACAGTACCATTAACAACACTTCTTTCAAAAAGAAAAAAACAGGTTGAAGAAATGCAGTGTGCAATGAATAAAGTCATAAATAAAGCAAAATTATGCAGGCAATATTTCCAAAAGCATTTATGAAGCTTAAAATGTACTTTACAAGTCCCACAGTATTTTCCTTGGTGGCTAACAAAATTGATTCTCTGCAAGTCACAGATTTTGTGTTTCCCCTAAACTCTGCAAAGAAACTTCTGACTAGAGAGAAATATTTACCAGTTTTCTCAAAAAAATAACACAAGGATTTCCACAGGTACTCACAAGGTTTAAAACTTAACATATGTCACTGACAGGTAGTGACACTGTCAGTCCTTCCTTCTCATCCCATTTCCAAAGAACTGAGAATGCTGACCCTGATATCCAGTTAGGGAGAGATTTTATTGCTAAATCTATCACTAGTCATATTGGTCCTGACATTGTACCCATGGGCATGAGCAGAGACAAACAGCAGAGGCATAAAGAATACACCTACAAGGTGAGAGGATGAAAGATGTGAAGGAGACAATGGTTGGAAAGCTTACAGCAGAGTTGAACAAAGAGCAGCTGGTACAACAGGAGGAGAGCAGCATCTCTTGCTGTTGATTTCAGGTCTCTTCCTCCAAAATTAGTCAATTTTGTCTCTGCATTCAAACTTTGTCAAATTCCCTATCACATTTTCATTTTGTATCCTCCTTGGTATGATTTTTATGACTACAATTATGCAAGCTTTCTGCTTTGAAAAATACAACCATAAATTTTACTTGTGAAGTATAGAGATCACAAAAATCAAGATGTGAGAATAAGACTTGTTCAGGAATAAAGGACTTACTGAAAGGAGACAGCATGAAATGCTAAAAAAAATTTAGTAAAGGACTTCAGATTATTTGCAGACCTTCAGAAACTCAGAATAATTTTAAATGTTTAAAAATTACTGTAATTTCTAGCTAATTATTACTATAGAAAATGAAACATAAGCATATCTTAATTGTATCAGCTAAATAACAACAGAAGTAAGCATGTAACAACTTTCTGACTTCTACAAGAATTTCACTCAACCTGTCCTAATACATTTTTTTTGTCTCCCATCTCTCTTTGGGCTTTTCTGTATCCTCTGTCAGACATCTGACTTTTGCTAAGCAGTCCACTTAAACTATAAAAGAAAATAAATTCTATTAGAAAATTACTTAAATCTTATCAGCAGACTAGGGAATTACAACCAATCTTTCTCTCCACTATGTTTAATCTTTTTTAAGATTAGAGCCATTTTCTATAACATACCTTTCCAATACCCACTTCTTGATAGCTAAGGTAGCCCGAGGGAAGATTTGCTGACACTGGGATTTGTTGCTCATTGGTGACCACTCTTCCATCTTTTATCAAAGGAAGCCAAGAATACCCAACTACAGAATATGAAAGGCAAGTAATTTTAAATATTATGAAACTCCACATACACCCTTACAACAAAAGTCTTAACAAATAATTTATGTAATTCATGAAACAGAAAATGTTACTGTAAAGGCCAAATGATTTGAACTCAAAAACTACAAAACATTGAAAGCACAAAGTAACTGTCACTGATTTTGAAAAACACTGTACATTCAAAGGACACTCTAAACCAAAATTTGAAACATTTAAATTAGAAGAAATATTTTATTAAATCTTTCAGTCAGTCCTATGTAACTAGAAAGCATTATATAGATCACAAGAATTATGGGTTACCAGATAAGCATACTTCAAAAAAATTCACTAGCAATGACTGAAAGTAAGGCATTAGTGTACAAACCTTGTGTTTCAACAACATCTTTCTTCTTTGTACTCCCTTTGCTTGAATTATCACAGCTGACATGGTAGAAAGTGAACAACAAATGGTGCTTTTCATGTAACTGAGTGGGGAGCTCTATTTTAATCTGAAAGACAAAGAAATCTCTGTAGAAGTTTGCAGCCAGAGCACTGACATGTGTTACTGGTTCTACATTTAAAGAGTAATTCCAGATTACATGTTATTTGAAGCTAGACCACAAATCAAACATACAAAAATTATAAAAGGTCCTTAGAAAGGGGGCCTGATTTAACTGAGAATTTTGCAACCCTCTAATATTTTCTTGCAATTTGAAATTTACATCGTAGCTGACCTGGTAGTTTCCTCAGAAAGGCAGCTTACCTCATCATAGAACTCTGGATTTTGATGGTGATGCAGAACAGCAGCAAATGCACTTCTAGTAAATACTGGTCCACCAGGCCTACCATAGATACACTAAGAATACAGAAAAGGAAAAAAGAACAAAAAGACCCTGTGATCCTTTTTTTACTCTCAGCTTAGGATGTCTCACCCAGAATTTGAAATATTTTAACTTGTGTTTAACTTGGTTTCTTTACATGATGTTAAGTCTGCCTGCTGTGCAGTAGAGCTGACACTGTGATCTCACTTCAGGATGCCTCTACATTTCTCTACTTCTGGTCTTCCAGGCACCTTTTATACACTGTGATAGCTCATAAAATGGAGTTTGGCTCTGCAGTTGAAATATATCTTTAATGTTTTAACTTACTGGGGAGCAGGGGTAAAATACCCTTGTTTGCAACAAGTTTATTCCTAGAATTTTAGCAAAAAAATATTAAAGACATTAAATGCTCTGAGGACTCTTTAGAATCTCTTTTATCAGAAACAAGCCATCCAGAAGTTACTCTCAAGCCACCATCCCAAAGTAGCTCAAATAAAGTACTACTGTTTTTTAGCTACCTGCTCACTATTTACTTCTATCAGCCACAAAAATGAAAAGACTGACCTTCAAAGGCAAAGAATCCTCTTCATCAGAATCCTTGAACTCAACACACACTGCAATATTTCTAGCCTAAAGCAGTAGTTAAAAAACATAAACCCAAGCAATTAATCATCACAGAAATAAATATGTAAACAACCTTAACTAAACCTGAGAAAGAAACTGGTACAGGTTTCCTCTACTCACCTTTGCAAAAGACTTTTGACTGTCATATTTTAAGTGCTTTGGATAAACATAAAGATGATTGTTGTAGATGGTAAAAGGCTGAGTGCATTTTGGTATACAGGGAACAAACTCCTCTATTTCAAATGCTGTGAGTGTCTTGGTATTGTTTTCAAACTGTTTCATGGGAATGTATGATGAGTTAACGTAATCTGAAAATACATTGAAAAAAACAAATAAAGAACTGAAGAGGAAAAAGCCCAAATGTCCATTTAACAGTGTTTGTTAATACTTACTTGGAAAATCTGGTGACACATTGTCAATTGTAACATCCAGATTTCCTAAAATAACAGGAAGTTTGGCCATCTTTTCAGGTCTGTAGGAAGGGGAAAAAAAAAACAACCTCTCAAAGTCAGGCTAAATGCAAATCAGATGCCAGTAAAAAAAGATAATAGGAAACAGAGGCAAAAGTAATATCCTGAAATAGGAGTATGAGAGGAAAGGTGGTTTGAGGGTGCATGACTGATCTGGTCTTGCTTTTTGCCTAGGTACACAGTTTTCTTTTCCTTTAAACTCTCAGGAAAAGAAAAAAAAAACACAAGTGTGTCAAAGATCACAGAAAAGCATGACTTTTTCTTTCTTTAAATTTAAATGAAACACCTTTTCAAAATTAAGTTTTGCCATGTAGTAACTCATGGCACCTATCATTTGCAGCCAAGAGGGAATCTGTAAGTAAGTTTTAAATCTCAGTGGTCACTGATAAGATCATGGCAGTAGGATAAACCTGGGGGAAGAGAAATCAGCAAGTTTCTATCTCCTGCTTTATCCAGACTAACAATTCACCTTGCAAAACCCAAGTATAGATGTTATGATATAGCTGCTTCAGAAACATGAAGTACAAGTTTTTCCATGCCAAAACCATGCAGAACCCTTTATTAAAGACAGTCAGCAGCAAAATTTTTAAAAATTATTGCACAGCAAGTGGATGCAAAGTTTCCCCTAAAAGCAATCCCATGTTGTGAAGCAAACTTCTGGTTGGATTTGGGATTCTAATTCCAACAGATATGCCTTAGACATTAGAACTCCTTTCCTCCTGTACTTCCTGTGAAATACTGTACATGGTTCCACAAACAGGATGCTGCAAAAACCAAAAGCACTCCCTTAACTCACGGAGTAGTGTGGCAGGCTAATTTACTGTTTGTTCCAATTCCAGTAATAGTGTTTATGGCAAGGAGTACTATTATTGTCTGTTGTAATGTCACACACTTTTAATTAAACTACATACTTATAATCTCAGTTCTACTATTTAATTTACAAAACTTTCTCTACAATCTCAAGTTAAATATAATATTCTCTTAAAAAATCAATACTTAACAACACAAAAAATCTAAAATTCTCAACAACTAAAGTTCCAACAGAGTACCAGCATACTCCACTGCTACAGGAAGTTCAACAAAACTTTTAGCCCCTTGCTAAAAGTGACCTAAAATATCTATTGCAAACCTCATCTCCTCATCAGATTTGCTAAGCAAGAAGAAAGAAACTGTAGCTCATTTTGTGCTTAGTGATTGTTCAAGTTAATACTTATAAGCCTTGCACACAAACCAATAAAAGCTTTAAGAATACTTGGTAAAAATGTTCTGGTTTTTAGGTATCCTGAGACACATTCCCAAGGAAGATGGACTGGAGACTTGCTTGAATCCCTTTCCCTGAGAGCCAGCATCCCCTGTCCAAGGTCAGGGAACAGATGATTTCTGCTCATACTTGTTTTCCTTTGAGAAACAGATGAGCATATTGTGCAAACATAACTCCTAGCAGAGAGATACTTCAGGATATGACAGCATTTTACATGTGGGATTATACCTCAGTCCTGTTTACAGCCCTATACCATGTAAGAGAAAGATCTGTAGCTTGTTTGAAGGCCTTAATTATATTTATATAGATTCTATATTTGATGTGAAAGACATTTATAAATACATACATCAAAATATTAGATGCTCCAGTTCAAGACCATAAGAAAATATTGTGTGGGTTAGGAGTGAGGGGTTTTAGGTTGGTTTGTTTCTCTTTTTTCAAGTGGGAAAATCAGACTTACTTCCTGAAATCTGCTAACAATTTCAACATGTCTTCATTTGAGAGTTTATTACTGTCTTGCCTGAAGAGAGCAGAAAATCTTGCACTTTTGTCCAGGGTTCCTGAGGCATCTTTAAACAACGTCCTGAAAGTAAAAATCCTGCTTTTAGCTGAGTTTATGAAAGTGTTGAAATTCATTTCAGGAATTTTTTAAATTACAAATCAGAATATCCTGCACCATCCTTCATTAATATTCATTAAGCATTTAATATTTTACTTATTGTAGGTGAGTTTAACGTATAAACAGCTCAGTCTAACAAATAAGTGTGAGCCATTTCATCCTTAATAACATAAAAAATATTGACAACAGAAAACAGCTGGCAATATCTACAGTTTGAATAATAATGTATGTTTATAACTCTTTTCCTACTACAGAGCTGAAGTACAAGGTTGCTGGAAATCTTGGGTTAATTGAAAGCAAAAGAAGAAATAATTCAAATAGCACATTAAGTTTTACAAGAAGGGAGATGAAAAAAGATGTTAGAGAAAAGTTAGGAAAAAAATACAGATTGACAAGATTTGTCCTCACCTAGCTGCCCAGGCAAAAGGCATTCTGTATTGACCTAATCTCTGGCATGCCTGCTTAGCATTCTTCAAAACTTTCTGTGCAACCTACAAGGGACACAAGAAATAGCCATATTTGAAAAGCTACGTTTTTTTGAACCATTACTACTCAAGGAAAAACCCACATATTGACACTGACATGAATTAGAAAATCTTCTTTAGAAGACTATAGATTAATCCTAAGTATGTGAAGAAAAAGACAATTGATAATGCCTCTTAACTATTTATTTGAGGTTAAGCACAGCCTGCTGATTTCACAGCACTTCATGGATGAAAACAGACCCATCTACATTTCTGGTACGAAACACTTAATTAAGCATGAGAAACATTATTATACACAGAATACAGACTGAAAGCTAGAGCAAAATTAAACTGCTTTTAAAAATAAAACTGCAACTCAAAAAAAAACCCCAACAAACAAAACAACATTTCCCCTCTCACTTGCTCCCCCACCTCTATCCAGCACTCACCCTCTGTACCAGAACACATTCCTGCAGAATACGTAGCACAATACCCTGCAAGACTTGTACTACAAAATCTTCCCCTACAAAGTCTCTTCCACACAGACTATTGGAAAGAATTGTATGAAGGTCACATGGACAACCCTGTGCATGGACACTGCAACACTGTTCTCATTAAAAATTTAAATTCTTGATTTTAACTTTTAAATGAACAAAAAACTCCATTATACAGAACCAACAACTACAACAATCAGAAGCCAGAAACCCACTGGTTTGAGATGTTCAACACTGAGCTGGACCACTTGGGCTTCTCTTTTCCAGAAATCAGCTTTTCCCATGTGTTCATACAGAGCAAAACCACGTACAGACTAAAACTTCCTGAGTATTATTCCCTGATCTGTGCTGTTGATCTTATAAAGAGTTGATTCTATTAGTGTGTTTGAGAGGACTCTCCATTACCCTTTCCTGTAAAAAAAGGGGAAATAGCACTCGGAACCATAGAACCTTAGTAAGCAATGATCATTAAACCACTGTATTCAACATTAAAGGGGAGAAAAGGTGATTTTTTTTTTTTTGGCTGTAGAATTTGCTGCTTCCATTTTCCCTTTTTCTTGTCCAGACTAGTAATTTTGCAGGGAACTGGAACTCTCTCCCTACACTGATCCACATGGAGGCCTATATAGCTGGTACTGTTCTAATTTGTTTCAGATTAATACAGTGTAGTTCCTGAGAACAAGAACACAAGAAAAATTCAAACTAAGCATTCGTTGTATAAAACTGTAAGTGATTGAATGCTAGAAAGCATAAGTTAGTATGACCATGAGCATTCTCATTGTCCACTCCCATTGTACAGGACAACTACAAGTCCAGAACTCAGCATCAAATGTGGGAACACCTGGGCTTTTTTAACCTCCCCACATGGCTCAGGCCCAAGGACACCAAAATCACCCACACTCAGTTCAGGTTTTATTTTAACTCAGAAACAGTCAACATCAAAACCAGACTCCTAAAATACAAAGCTGCTGTTTTTCCAACAATAGCTGGGGGGGAAAAAAAATAACTCACACAATCCTGGAAAAACAAATCAGTAGGCTGATCTATATTAAGACCAAGTGAAAAATACATGGTTTTTTACATGCAGCTCAGCCAGCATCAAATTTGTAGGAAAGAACACTGTTGCCCTGAAGAGACTGAAAGTCAACTGTTTATTCTTAGCTGAAAACAGGCAGAATGTCAACAGTAGCTGACACTGCCTACAAAACCACTTTTCTCACTTTTTCTGGTATGCTGGTCTGGCTATTTAAGCATAACTGTAAATCAGAAACACTGAACTTCTGCTCCTTCACTGACAAGAAGTAGCAACTAACAAAACTTTTTGTAGCTATGTTTCAGAGAGCATCAAAATGTTATGCCATCCTAGATTCCTGGAAATTTAAGATGTTCCAGTGGATAATTTCCAGAAGTGATTCGGGGTTCTATCAAATCTGCAAAGAATTTTATACATAAAACCAAAAGCTTAATGATCTCAATGGTTCTGGAGGAAAAAAACTGCAGGAGTGCAGATAAAGTTATAGTAAACTATTGTCACCAAAAAGTAAGACAAACACATCAACTATGTTACACTAAGTAAGATACACTAACTAAGAGAGACATATAGTTATGATCTATATTTAACATTTCACTGTTCAACAATTTTCAACTCAACTTTCACACTGAAGTCCAATATTCTCTTGTCAAAACAGTTTACTTAAAGACATTCTAAAAATTACATTGTCACAATTATAAAAAGTGAAATAAATGTTTCCAATAAAATGTTCCCTTATCTACAGTGTAATAATAGTTACATGAAATAACTACAACTTACTAAATCAAATTATCCAGTTACATGAATTTACTATAAAACAACTAAGATTTTGATTTATATTAATTTGAAATCAATCTGGTTTGCCTCAGCATTTTTTTCATGCCACAGAAGAAAATAACATACCTTTGATGAATCTGAACTTTTCATGTATGGCTCAGCACAATGTGTAATACTTCCCTGTAACACCTTTTCTATTCTAGCCACAAGGAAAATGTCTGTATGAGGACATGTGACTGAGAATATTCCCTAGAGACAAAACAAGAGATAAATAAAGAAGGAAAATGCACATTTTACATCACATATGAGAAAGCAAATGAAATCATGCAGGAAACTTGCATCCAAAATCCTACTAGCTCAGGTTCCTAGCTCTTACCTGCTTTGGGTATTGCAAGACAGTTTCATGAATGTCCTGAATTCTGTGTAAGCTGTCACCACTGCCATTCATCATTTGTTGAGATGCACTGGACAGCATGTGCCTTACTGAGGGGTGGTTCAAATCAACGTGGAAATCTGCTGAAATCTTCCTGTTGTTTTTGATATCAAATAGTGACAGTGTGACAAAGAAAGGTTCTACCTAGACATTAAAAAAAATTAAAAATCAAGTGTCAGTGCTGGCATCTACATCGCTGTAAAAATGTGTATGAAAAAAAGATAAGTAATATTTTCAGGAACACATATGGCCATCACCCTACGTATTACTGACAACATGTAAAAGACACTGAAAGAAAAATTTTTTTTCTCTCAACGACCCAACAAAAATATTAGCAGCAAAGTTAATTCATGTAGGATTTAGGCCTTCATTGTGATTTAAAAGAGCAAAAATCCCCATAATAAAAATTTCTCAATGACAATGAATCCCTGTCATTAAGGATAGTGCCAACTAAACATCAGGGTGTTTATTTCCAAATTAACTGAAAATAATTAGATTAATTATTTACATTTGTTGTTGGTCCTTCTTCATTTTCTGCAACGCAGCTTTGCAAATTAAAAGATAAATCATTACACCTTACAAGAATTTTTTTTCCAAATTTCTCTTCAAATGGCTTCACTTCTGGTTCAATACTAGAAAAGTCAAGTTTCTATAAAAAGAGAAAAGAAAAAGTAAGGTACATTTGCTTTCATCTCAAAAGGATCAACATAAAATACCCCTGCATCCTTGTAAGAAATCTAACCTGTGCATCTGGATCCAAGGCAAAAAGTTTAACTCTGCTTTCAGTTTTCAGCTTGATTTCTGCTTCTCTGGTGCTCTGTTCAAAATAAGAAAAGAGGTCTTGATATCACACCATTAAAGTGAGCTTTAATTTCAAGCTTTTTTCTGTGATGTTCAAAGCTCCACACATTTTTGATTCATGCATTCATTTCTCCCTTGCTGAGCTTTGTACCTCCTGAGTTTACACTGATCAAACATGACTAAGCACAAAGTGAGAGCCTTTTCTCCTAATGCTTCTTTCCAGCCTAGAAGTACAAAACCTTACATCAGTAACATATAACCTTCCATGCTCATGAGAAGTACACTTCAGTGTTATTTATATATCTGCCTCCTCAAACAATAACTTCCATAATCCTATTTTATTTAAATAAAAACACATACTAAGACTGCAGGTTAAGGCTCAGAGCTATCCTGAGACCATAAGATTGCTGAGGAAACAACAGATCACCTATATTAAGAAACACCATCATAGCTTGCTTTCTTTTTTTTTTTTTTTTTTTGTTGGTTGCTTTTTTTTGGACTTTTCTTGAGCTCTACAGCCAAAGAAGTGGTTTTCCTGTGGGCAGCTGGAGAAAACCCAAAAACTTCCAAAAGATAAACCCCTCACATTTAAAAGTTACTTTGCAGAGTTCACTGGGATTTGTGGACACCTATCTTTAAACAGTAAAACAAAAGTGAAATGAAACAAAATAGAATGTGAAGACTGATGGTATACATAGGTTACCTTTGTTTGAAAAAGGAATTATTTAAAGAGCATTCTATGATTTTTAAAGTCCCAGGACATGACAAATGAACAGATGCATGTACCAAAATTACCCATGCAGGAGAAATGCCATTCTTAAAGTAGCAACTGGCTAAACAAGGATACAAAATATTACATTACAAGCAGGTGTTCTTTTTGGATCAGCCTGTATGGGTTAAAAGAAACTACAACCCAAAATGCTCATCACTGGCCATCAGCAGGAAGTGATCTACTGTCTACATCTGCTTTGCTGGAGACTGAAGCAACTTTTACTCAAGAGAAAGAGTGTGTCTCGAGAGAAAGAAAAAACAAAACAAAACAAAAGAACAATCTCCAAGAGCTCATAACCATATTTTTAGGTTGATACAGGAATTTAAAAAAATAATTTGGCTTAGAGGATGTATTACAGAAGAGAAAATTCTGAGGTGCTATTTTGAATATAAATGCTCCAATGGTTTTCATTTACTTTACTTTGCTAACTTTAACACAAAAGAAGAAAAGAGGAGAGTTGCTGTGAAAGAGACGACCCAGATACGCAATACCAGCAGAGTACTGGTAGAATTAGCTTCTGGTTCAACAATTAGTTGAATTGGTACTGGTTCAACAAGCTAATTATAATTAGAAAATACAGGAAATGTGAAAAAGTTTAAGGATGGCAGGAAAGTTCTGTGCATGTTTTGCAAAGGTAAAATTTAGTGGCAAGAACTAAGGAAGAAGATTGCCCAGCCATAGGAGCCAGACAGAAATTGCTTCAGCTAAAGCATCTTGAATAGTTTTAGATTCTTTAGTGTTTTGTGCAGGAAGACCAGAGGATTATATGCATTTTTGACTGACAGAACAGGGGTAGTTGTCAGAATTCAAAAACTGAAAATGCATGAACCTGTTACCTGTTACCATGAACTCTGTCTACAGCACATCAGTGGCTCTGTGATTTTATTTCCTCATCTGTAAAACTGAGACAGTATTTTCCCACCTCAAGGTATTCTGGGACCAATAATGATAAAGGAGATGCTTGGGCACATTGATCATGACAGTCACAGCTACTTCAGAGGTCTAATTTATTTTAAGATTAATAAATGCAACAAAAACAAACAACCCCAACCAACCACACAAGAAAAAAAAATCTACTACAAAACCTCTTCATTCACTTCTGGTAGTTAAATTGCAGATAAATGGAACATGAAATAGGTAGGAAAGACAGACTGAGACAGATGTGTGTCCATCTATGCACTGAAGTGCAAAGTACAATCTTATTTAGTTTATGTTATGAACTAACAGCTATTGATAGAAAAATGAAGGCTTGGAGATGTATGTACTCACAAGGGTTAAACCCTTCCTAGGAAATCTGTTTTTTCCCCTACTGTCAGGTGCTCTACAATCACCCCTGAAGGAATTTCTCTCTCCTCATAAGGATATGAGGTCAGCTATTGTGAAATTTTCCTCCTAGAACTAACAAAAATAATAGAGCAGCTATAAACTCTTCTCAAAGAAAGCCCAATACCCTGCAAGGCTTCCACTGGGGAAAAAAGAACCAAATCCAAACAACAGCTGAAAAGACAAGGCAAGACAGAATACAGGACAAAAAATCCTCCAAACAACACCATTTATATATAACAATCAAGTAAAGACACAGAGAGTAATGAAAATGGGCAGAGTTTTCCCTGTAATTTTCCTCAGGAAAAAAAGGGCTAGGAAAATACATTAGAGGAAATTATTTTGAAAGGCAGTGTTTAGGAAAGGTGAATTAGAAGGGAAGGGGAAATTAAAAAAAATTGAAGGAAATAGAAATGTAAATAAGTTATAACAATGGAATAAATAATAATAATAAAACATGTCAGTGCTTAAAGAACTGAGCAAAAATAATATTCTAGAAAATAACGAGCTTTAAGAGCTGAATGCTTCTGATCTAAAAGTTATGGAAACTGGAGTACCAAAACTATATGCAGCCCTGAAGTAAAGTCCCCTCTGTAAGGAATATGGACCATTAGCATTACAATAACTGACTGGGAAGAAAGAAAAATCTTCCACAGAATAAGAGCATCTAATTTCATATTTAATTCTGAAACAAATTTTCATGGCCTCATGCAAATATGCTGTTTGATACTTGCAACTCTTCCTAGGAAGCTTTGATTATAAGCACCACAACCCAAATTAACTTCCAATTACAGCCATAGCTGGAGCTAGATTATCACATAAGAGCTTTTTGTGTGCATGTGCTAAATTGATTACAAAGCAGTAACAGAAAGAATTAAGTCAGCCAACCAATTTGGGTGCTAAAAGCTTGTTAATGTATTCTGACTGGATCCTTTGATATGTTAGCTACTGTAGTAAATAGAATTTGGTTTGCTTATTCTCAGTTCATAAGCTGCACTACTTTCAGGAGGAGTTACTAGGTCAGACAGATCCTCAGGAAAAAAAAAAGGACAGCATTCCAGAGAATGGTCAAGCAGAAAAGTTTCAATACTCCAGGCTGTACCACACAGAAGAAAGAGTAAGGAAGTCACAGGAAGGTGTTTGGATTCTGCAGCTTCAATAAAAAAGGTCACCAGTTAAAGTTCTTGGGTGATTTAACAAAAATTTCTCCTTTACAAAATTCACAAAACAAACTGCAACACAGAATTCACTGATTTAACTGAAAGTCAGCAAATGGGCTGAGGAAGAGTTACTGTTATTTTCTATTTGGCTCCATTTTATTTCATGCTTGTTTATATCACACTTCACTAAGAAAAAAATGGAAAAGCAAGAACCATGGCAACACAGGAAACATCCACAGACCTGCCAGTTCATTATAAACACAAACATCTTAAAATACATTCACTTCATCACTGCTATTAAGCTGCCCTGGATTTTTAAGTCTAAAAATAAAACTTGACTTTAGTACAGCTAGATTTCTATAGAAACACTTTAACACTTACCTGAATGCAATAAACCAACACAAAATAGAATGAATTAATAAAATAAGACATGCTGAATTTACACAGCATATTAAGATTTATATAGGAAACTTCAAGACAATATCTTGTTTCCTTCCAAAAGCAGAAAATAATGAAGCTCAATAACCACATCTCATAAAAGAGCTCCTAAGCTTTCCAAGCACCACAAGCTACAAGCCAATGCCTTACCTCTACTGAAAGTTCATGTGGCTAACTTATGTTTAATACTTTATATCCCAAGTTGACATTTACAATATATATTACCTTGGCAATTTCAGGATAGTAGTTATCAAAACTACTTGATGAGCTTTCCAGTTTGCTTTGTTCATCATCTGAAATTATAAAACTCATTTTAAAATAAATATAAAAATTCCAACGTGCTCACAAAACTCCATATCAAAAGAATTTCATATTTTTTAATCTCCTGCCCCCACAAAAATGACAACCATTAGCATAAATAGGTTGTGGACAACTGCATCATTTTGGTGCAGCGATTCTTGAAAGATGTAACTAGTTACAAAAACCATTAAAGTAGCAGTTATGTCTAATCTTACCAGAACACATCTTTAATTTTAATTTTAATATCTGCATGAGGCAAGCAGATACTCAGTGCACAAACTTACATTACTCTTTCCACAATGCATTGTAACTTGATTTCAAAACAAGTTCCCTCTGTTCATTAGGTTCCCAGCTCTACTCACCAACAGTTACTGGATTTACAAAGCAGCCATTCAGTCAGCTATAAACATCTTGCAGTGCTAAGGTCAACTAAGGACCACAGACTAAAATGTCTTTCCCAGAGCAAGATACTTCTCCTTTTCATATCTGCTTTTGTTGCAAACATCACACTAAATTCTGACAGTCTTTGAAGACTGTGATATCTCATTTTAAACTCTAATGATCCCTTTTGGTACTTTGTACTATCTATAAAAAACCATCCTTCTGTAATATCCTCCAGGCTCTTTTGGATATGCATACAGTTGGGTTCACACCAGTTTCTCTCCCCATTTACCCTCAAGAGGAAAAGTGAAGGAGAGGACATTCCGATTTTCTTTTTGTCACTGAAATACTGGTGACATACACTGCATTCTTTACAGATACCTGCCTGACCCATTCTTAAAGGGCTCCAACAGAAAGGATTCTGCACCCAAGCAGTCTATTTCAATACTTGCAGGAAATATTTGTGGTCAAGGGAATTATATTTAAATTCAAGCGCCACACTGTAACCACCATTTCTACCTACAGTGACCACAGAACAGATTATTTCATTTTCAGCAGCATTTTACACATTCCAAAACAAGTCCATCCTAAGTTTTTTTTTTCTTCCTTAAGCTGCCTCAGTCCTGATTCTACATTGTGGGTTCTACTTTTCTAGACTTAATCAGTCCCAGAATTATCTTGTGGACTTGACTCAACTGGAATCAATACAGAACAGTACTGTTTTAATGCCCAAAAGGCTAAAATGCTCATCAGTTGAATTGGACAGTAAAAATGCCTGCAATTTTTATGCCCAAAGAAAACAAACAAAAAAATTTTGCCACATGAAAGCCCTTGATTCCAAAATGCATGTAAGGAGACATGGTCACGTAACATCAGCCTTGCTGGAAACCCTGCTTACCTTCATGGGACTCGCCATTTCTTTTTTCTTGCATTGCAGCCTCAAAGTTAAGCTGAAGGATTTTGTTCAGAGTGTTTATCCACTCTTCCATTTCAAGTTCACTGTCTGCAGCTAAAAGGAAACTACTCTTGTCTTGCATCTTGAGCTCAAATGCGAAACGTCTGACTTTATTGTTCTATAAGAAAATAAAAGACCTGTGTAGCACTTCACATGCTGTCTAATCACTATCAAAGGAAGTTACACATATTTCAGATACTCTATACAAAAATAGTTTGATATTTTGAAAAAATGTGTCATAATGACAGTTTTTGCTCTCTGACATTTGACTTTTAGAAGTTATCCACAGCACTGCAACAAGTGCAAGTAGGAAAGAGAACAGCCTGTATTCCAGTTTCCAGTCATCATTCTGCTTGCAATCATTTCATAAAAACCCAAAAGCAGTCCAAAAAGATTTCCAAATCTTTATGTACTTCAGATCACCTAGAAATGAAGCTAATTAAGGTCTACTGAAAAAACAAAGGAAAACAAAAAGCATGAAACACTATTATATTTGAGTGACAACTGTTTGCAGACTGGGATTTTATACTGGAGGTAAAATTATAACCAACATAACCCCAAATGCTCCAATACTGTTAGTCATATAGATATACATAAAGTTGTGAATCAGTTCCTCCTTTTTTCCTCAACCATTTCTGTCATCCTTCTCTGCACAATTTAAACCAGGGTTTCAAATGCTACTTAGCCTGACTCATGTTTCTGGGAATGAATTCAGAAGTCTTAAATGAAAATTCTATATTATCATCAACTTAGTTTTACAAATTGATAATGCACTAGAAAAACACTAAAATAAACAGTAAGGCAGACTTAATAGTTGGGGGATTTTTTGTTTAAGTTAAATTAAATGCCAAATTACATATTAGTTTCATTGTATCTCTGATTCTTCAATTAACTACATGTTGACAAAACAGTCAGCTTTCTACCAAAGCTGAGTTTCTGTCAAGCATACAAACAAAAGTGAAGACTTCAGACAGCCCTAAGACAATCTTACCAGTTGAAGTCAGTGCTGAAATAAATGAAAAACTCTTGAGAAAAGTAACCTCTATGTTTGACAGTATAAAAGCTTGACACAGGCAGGAGTTGTCACAGATCTCAGATTTCACAAAACACTGAATTAGAGCAACCATACCTACACATGTGGCTGAATGTGTGAATAGATACACTGCATATATTATGTGTTCCTCATCTCTGATCAGAAAAGTCTCTATAGAATTTAGTATTAAAACAAAATCCCCAACAAAACAAAACCAAATATGAAAACGCCAAACAGAATTCCAAGAATTCCAGTTTCTTCATTAAAGTTTGGGGGAAAAAAGAAATCCACCCAAAACAAATACCCCAACCAAATAAAAACCCTCCTATTGCACAAATTTAGCATTCCTCTTGATACAAGTTCTGATGAAGCAGCATATTCTGGTCTAACTTCATGTCTGTAAGTGAAGTCAGTATTTTTCTCTCAGGCATCTACAGTCTTTGAAAAATAAGTAAGCAAATGCACTGAATGAACTCAGACCAGGGGAGTGTTATAGCAATGCAGTAGGAACTAATCTCCCCTCACTGAAAAGACTAACTCTGAAACAAGTAGTCTCATTCCAAGAACAAAATCTTGTAAGCATAACTACCTGAGAAAAACCATTTCTATAAATTCCACATCAGACTACTTCAAAGTAAGATGGCTGGGTCTTTTTTTCCTTTGTTTTCCTCTTCTGTTAAATGAAAGTGCAATTTCTACTGTGTAGATACCATTTTTTTCCCATATGAGTTTTTAAATGCTAATTCAACACCAACAGTAAAACAATAAGGTCAGCCAGAAAGGATACAGGACATATTATAAGACAATAAAAATACATGCCTGGAACAGGGACGTTTATGGATAATGTTTGATAGTTTAAATCACCCTTAATTGCTCCACATCAAAAATTCAGGTGAAGAAAGAGTTATTTCCAAAACCCTTTATTCTAGCCACTGAATAACTACTTGGCTTCTTGGAAGTGAGCATTAACTGGTTTTGATTTTGCACATGATGCTAATTCATAACTAGTCTCAAATTTTTACACGCAGTTTTGAAGACCAGGTACCAAGATGATCACTGAGGGTACTGTACAATACAGTACAGCACTAGAGACTTAGCCAACTATAAATTTTAAAGCATCCAAAGTACACTTTTACTTAGAGATGACTGTATCAGCCCTACTTGCAGAAGAACAAAAGAAACAGTAATACGTTGTTTGTTTTAAAAAGCAAGCTTCTGGCAGAGTCTGAGGAAACTTGAGGTTAATTGGATTGAACTGCCGGAACAGAAAGTATGGAACAGCATGAAAGTGTGTGTGAGGAAAAGAGATTTTCAGGTTTTAAATCCCATAATGAGAGAACAGTTACATGTTAGAAGGGGCCTCTGGTCGTCATTTCATCCAACACTCCCTCCTCAAGCACAGCCAATTGGAGCCGTTTAGCACAGGCCAGGGAGCTTTTGAACATCTCCAAGGATGGAGACTCCAAACCTCTCTGGGCAGCCTGTGCCAGTGCTCAGTCCCCTCACAGTGAAAAAGTGTCCCCTGATGTTCAGAGGGTTCCAGTGGTTCAGGTTGTGCCCATTGCCTCCAGCCCTGTCACTGCACAGCACAGAGCAGAGCCTGGCTCTGTCCTCTTTGTATCCTCCATCCGTATTTGTATTTATTGATGAGACCTATTGAGTGGCTTAGCAACCACTTTTGTGTTTGTTGGCTTGTTTTAAAAACACAAATTAAATTCACTTCAGTGGAGCTGGCCAGAATTGTATCTCTAACGCAAAATATTTCCTGTAAAATTATATATATAACTTGCAATATGATAAAATTTATTACAGTTATAAGATTTTCATAGAAGTTACCTATTAAATGTGTATCCAAAAGACAATATTACAATATTTGGGTGGAAAAAAATCCTCTGTAAAGCTGTTTTAGCTCTTTGTGTAAATCTCCAGACAACTTTATGTTACAAAAATATTATTTAAGCAACATATTTTCATTAAACTTTGCCTATTTCTTTATTTATTGTACAAGTTAAAAAAAAGCCTAAGACCCATGGGGTTTTTCCAGGTATGCTGTGCCTAACAGAACAGTTGCATGCTGTACTATAAATACATAACAGAATCACAAAAAAAATGAAAAACAATCTTTTCTTTGGCACTTGCTACTGACAAACATTTTACCAAAGCCCTTAACTTTTCAAAATAAAGAAAAGCACAAAAAAGTAACACTAGAAAGGTCAAACGAAAGCATCTGGAAGGGTGTTTGAATTCAATACAACTCCCGCAACAAAAATCCCACACAAGAAGCTATGAAAAACATTTTACAGCTCATGCAAGCACAAAATCTAACTGAAATAAACTTCAATTTTATGCTGTCATTACTTTGCCAACTTTGGGGTTCTTTGTGCATTTGCCTTAGAATTTGGTTTGCTAAATACTTGACATCAACCAGTAATTTATGTTCTTTTCAGAAAGATTTCAAAAATTCAGTCTCCTGCCCTTTGAAATCTTGTTCACTGCTTTGGCAAGATGCAGCCTGTCTACTTGTTTCTCTGCATAATAGGTACTTATCTACATTCAACAACACTAATCTATATTTTAAATAAAATTTCACTTGCTAATAAATATCAAATTAATTGGCAAACAGGAGAATAATTATAATTACCTGAACCACTCCCATGCATGAATCTAGAAATATTGATCCTTTAGGTTCTTTTGATATTTTTTCATCTTTGTAGAAATTGAGATTATAGGATCCATCACCAAGCTGGATTAAGTGGAAAAATCTTCTTTTAAATGACTAGTGAAAAGAAAGGAGGGAAGAACAGTGACAACAAGTATCAATTAGCTTCACATTGTATACTCAAAAGTGCTATTTACATAGTAGGTAAGAGAAAAAAGTTTTTATTTATAGATAACATAATCAGTATCTGCAGAAAAGAAAACAGAAACCATTAATTAAAATAAATAAGTTATGATATCTGCAGCAGGACTGTACTATACCATTTGACAGTATTTTTGACCTATTGAAAGGTATTTAAAACTGACTCTATAATATACATAAGAGGCATATTAAAAATTATAGTTTCATATAAAATACAAACAAATAAACCCCCATCAATATTACAGTCCCTTTTCCACTAAAATCACACAAGGGTATAGTTAGGAAAATTTCTCTCACGTACCAGATTTTTCATAGCTTTTTTTTTCTGATTTACATAAGATAAAAGCAAGGTTTCAGATACATGAAGTACATACAAGCTTCCCTCTTTCTTTTAATAAGATTTTTTTTAGAACTAAACTGTGGTAGATAGTTTTTCTGTTGTAATCTTAAGGTATTCCTTATTGTGAGTTTAACCACATACCACAGATTGACCTCTCCAAGGCCCAGGGATATTGAATATCAGTGCTCAGGTTTTTGTTTTATGTAAGATATTCTTAAACTTACTCTCATTGTCACACTGATTGCACTGTTCATGTTGCCTTTGTACAGCCATCCTTGTTTTGTTATTCCACCCTTCTGAGACCCAAGAGATGCTGCATCCTGGACATGAAGAAAGGAATACAGGAAGAAAGAAAAAAAGAAGAAAAAAGAAAAGGTAAATGTTTGCATCACAGTCTATGTAGTATTTATCAATAATTTCAGAAGTAATTTTAGAAGTTGGAATAACTATGGTCATAACATAATGATAATAATGTTACCATGAGTCCCCGCTGAAATTCTATGGCTTTTCCATTATTTTATTTAAAGACCTGGCATGAGATTGACCTCATCTAACTTTTACTATGTAATGTGGCCACTTCTACAGGCTTTATCTACAGCCAACAGAATGATCCAGCCTATAGATAGCTTGATGTTAGTCAAGACAAATCCCAATGAAACAGGGGAACAAGCAAACTTAACGAGTCAAAACTTAAAACATTTGCTTACATTTACCTTGTCACCTTTTCCACAGAGTGTAAGAATTTTCACCAATTTCTATTGCCAAAAAGAACAATGCAAACACATGCTTATCCAAAACTTCAATCAAGATTTTCAAACCATTTTGCTTTACATACAGTACTTCAAAGACATCTTTCTTAAAAATTTAGAGAATTAATTCTTGAATTGGGTCTGCCCTTTTACAGATCAGAATCAAAGCTTTGCAGAGAGAACAAGACTGAACTTGGCAGTGATGGCAAGTTCACAAACAGCAGATCCAATGCAAGCATCACACATCACACCCACTGCCTGTACCCCACATCCATCTGCCAGGGGAGGGAACTGAATGACTGCATCTAAAACCTTAAGATGTTAACAACTACCAAAAAGCAGCCCTTTGCAATCAAAACAGATCAAAAAGACAGATTTATAACTGCCACAAAATAAATATTAAATCACCAGTTCCAAGTAATCTTTTAGAGTACTACAAAGCTGACGTTACCATGGCTCCCTGTTGATATAGCCCACTTTGAAACAAAATTACTAATGAATTAGACATGTAGGAGGATTTTCATCCATATAAAGGAGAAATACTCCTGGTAATGTTTTTACTGAAACATTCAGAATTAGCTGAGCATCCAGCTGAAAATAAAATCACAAAACATCCTCGAGTACCTCAAGTATTTTTCTAATTCGTTTTCTTGGCTGTTAAAGAAAACATGCAACAAAACCTGATTATATAAGGGGGAGAGAGTCACTAGTTCAACAACAGAACATTAAACCAAATCTTGGAATAACATGAATCTGTTTCTGGAACTGAATCAAGGAACATTCTGTAAAATGTTACTAGGTAATTTATTTACAGATTATTTGGTCTGTCTAGCTTGCATACTCGTAAGCATATGCACATGTGAACTTCAAAAAACTGTGAACAGAAGGCAAAAGATGCATCAATCTGACCTTTTAAAATTTACTGTCAACTTGGGACTATTGAAGCTAGGCCCAGTAAAGATGACATGGTCATCAACTATCAGAGCATCTGATATAATGGCGCAAAGGCATAGACCAGAAATACTCAGTAAATTTTCATGTGCTCCAAAGAGTCTCCCTGTTCGAGCAACACAGTTATCATTTTTCCATATTTTCAAGTCATTAGCCTCCACTGCTCTTCTATTAGCTAATAATTATTTTTCTTATACAAGAATAAAGATACAGATACAAACTTAAAAAGCTAGGTTTCCAAATATGACTCTATATGACTCTTCACCTCCCCTGGCATGAGTTATCCCCAAGGAAAGGGTGGGTTTAAATCACCTTTACAAGTGTAAGGCCATGAATATATGATGAGTTATTGTCAAAACTTGGCACACAACAGCCTATGCTTTTCTGTAATCGCACAAACCATGCATAGGGTCACCTCAATGACTAAAATTCGTTGATTACCTGAGTTAACAAAAATTGAGATTTAGCTCTATTAAGACTCCAGTTCCCAGTCTCTGAGGTGCACATTTCCCAGCTCTGTTGAGCTGCATGCTGTTCTCTAGCAATAGAACTGAGCATCATTTGGGCCTCTCTAGTTACAGAATTTCTTCTGTCAGGCAGAATTCCTGCCTGGAGAGCCAAAAAGCTACTGAATCTTTCCAGCTGACCATCTGTTCATACAAAGGAACCCAGGATCCAGTTGTTAACACACCACTCTCACACTGAAAACATGCTTCCTGTTTCCAACTGGTAAGGTAATTTCCTCACTTTTATCATTGCTGCTGCACACTGTGCTGCACTTTTTAAAGTGATCTTTCCCACAAACTTGGCTCCAAAGTTTACTTCAACAGCAACTGTTTCAACAAAAACAATCCCATATCTTGATCCCATACCGGATTGAAAAATTCCATTTGCAAACATCAACCTGATGGCTTGATAGCCTGAATTAATTTTGCAAAGGTAATTTTCTCCTTTTTAATGATGTGTGATTAAACTAATATTTATCTGCAATTTTCCTGCAAATATTTTTCCTGCAATTTTTAATCACTTTTAGCTTTTTGTTTTCTATGATTCTCTTAATAAATCAGCTTTCTTCAAACACAAACAAAAGCAAAACAAAAGGACCAAACAACTTTCAATCTAAGGTTTGCATCTGTGCTTTTTGGCACAGAAAGATATTCATGTCTGAAACAAACACCTCTGGCATTAAGTCTTCCCTTGATGAAAGAATTTATGTCCCCCCACTCTATTGTACCACTAACTTCCCTTTTCCTCCCAGCATGTCCTTTTCTTGTGTTTATTTTCTAAGTTCCTCAAAGAGCAGCAGAGCTCTGCTCCAGTGACTGTACTTCTGAAAGAGATACCCTGTTCCTGCCTGTTCTTGCAGGACACAGGCTCTCCTCTCTACCTACATTTCCTAATGAAACACATACTACCTGCTAGTAGCCAAATTACAGTTTTTCAATGTTTAACTAACTCAACCCATAATGTATTTCCTGGTAAGAATTATAGTAAATTATACATCCATTTAATTTTTTAGTGTTTAACTCGCTGTTTTCTAATACACTTCTGTTGTCAGAAATATTATCACAGTAAATAATGCTAAGTCTTTTAAATGTCAGTATAATAGTAATCATAATTATTCCCATCCTACAAATAGGAGGTTTTGGATATAGATGCACAAAGTTATTTGTCCAAATATCACAGTGCAGATTAATAGCAGTGCTGGATAAATGTCAGCCTGGGACTCTCTGCTGGGGAATCTATCTACTCAGATGAATTCCCCAAACAACTTCTTCACATTTAATCCTTTCATTTCATATGCAGCAGTTCTGAGTACCAGGAATTTAGAAGCAAAGTAATTGCCAAGAGGTAAAAAAACCACAAAAAAGAAAAATTATTTTATTTTCATTCTTGTCTGAGATGGAAGAGTTCAAGTAACTGTAAGAAAAGGTAACAGTGGCATTTAAAAACATGTTTTGGAACAGGGTGTGGTAAAAAATAAATAAATCACAAAAATAACAGAGGCAGTTGCTGAAAAAAAATTCTTTGGCATTCTAAATATACTTGAAAATTGCTCGATGCTATACATCTCTCCTTTCCCTAAGCCAACAACACCAGAGAACATATCTAGGAGTTTTAGTCAATTTTTAAAGCCTTTGTTTCCATGACAGCTCCTCAAGTCTTATCCTGTGCTCATATTTGTGATGAATTGATTTTAGCTCTCACACTGTATGCTATACTGTCATGCATGCTGAAGTGCATGTGCTGTTGCTGTGCTGGAACAGATTCACCTATGATTTTATTCAATTCCATGATTAAACTGCAGGAAACACTTCCCTCTGGGAACCTGCCTACATAGACACAGTATAAAACAGATTTTATGACAGCTGAAGGATTATATGTCACCAAGTACTAAAACTTCAATTTTATTATCTGTCAAAACTTTTTCTGGCTCACCTGACAGATCTGCAGAGAACAAGGTTATTTGAAAGGAGACAAGAAAAATAACTGATTTGTTTCCCAATAAGGTGGTTCAAGCTAATCTCTGTTTTCATGTACTGACATCAACACTTAACCAAACTCACAACCTCTACACACCCAACATTCTTTAATGAAAACAAGAGAAAGTAAGGAATTGCTATTATCTCACCTCATCTTTATCTGCTTCTTCATCCACTTCATATAAATGAACAGGAAGCTTGTCTGGCTTTGTCCCTTTACTACAAGAGAAAGAAAAAGCTTCTGAAGTACTAGGAACTTTGTGATTAGTTACATATTTTATTGATGCAAAAATTTAGATGTTCTTTTCCTACTTAAGAGGAAAAAGCACAAGAATGACTAGGTAAAAGCATGTATTTTTCATTAATTCTACATCTTAGAAAGCAATTTTCCTCATTTGTACATCTGGCAGCCATGTCCTTTTTGTTCTGCTTGTTACTGTGCTGACGTGTAACTGAAGAGAACAGATGCCTTCTCATTCATTGCACTCCTAATATCTTATCAGTAAGAATTCATACCTGCAACCACTGGCTCCTTGCAGGACAATGCACTTTTTAAAATTCCTATTGTGGTTTCTGTTCAGGGCAAGTGAAAACCAGGTCCTGCCTTGTACAAAACCTGTGAGAAGATCAGAACTCTCCAGAGGGCAAGGCAACTATTTCTCAGCTGATAGATGCAGGACAGCAATCAGGGAAGACACAGATCTTCCAGAGCTAGGGCATTCAGGGTATTTAGCTACTCTTAGACATTCTGAATTAAGGTTCTAATCTCTATCCTCTTCCTACAAAATTTTGAAAAAGTGGGAAAACATTTCTCTAGCAGATGGTTTAGAAAGTTTGTCACAGATGTCGGCTAGGCTTGTACTTTGAATCATCCTTGTGAAAAAACCTGCTCCAACCATCTCAGTTAGGTTCTATTCCCCAAGCTCCTAAAGGGAGTTCCAAAAGCTGCCTTTGAAACAATGAAAACAGGATATTACCATTTTAGGTTCATCTAAACATTAGCCTGTTCAGTTATCTTACTCAAAGTCACATTGTCAATGATACAATGTCTTGTTTTCACTTCCCTGTTAACAAGGCAACGTTATGACAGTACCTTCCCAGCAAATGGTTTAGCATGATATTACAATTCAAGTTCATCAATTCCATCCAACAAGTCTTTATCCTCTCTACTGACCATTAAACATGGATATAGCATATTTCAGTTTAGATATTATACGTATCATACTTCTCAAATAAGTAACTCTATATTAAATGCAAAATTCCTCCACAATTTCAATTTATCATACCACTAAATAAACTACATAACATACTTACTTTGGAAGCTGTCGAAACTCTCCTGAGTAATCTTCATATCTGTAGTTAACAATATGCCAGTCTGAATTGTAGGTTTTGATGCACTGTTTAAATGAAAACCAAGTATCAATATTAACTGGAAGAGGATTAAAGGCATTCAATAGGCACAGGACAAGAAAATCTCTTAAGATATGTCTGTTTATGAACTATTATGGTTACATGTCAATCTTTGAAAATTCTGTACACTTCCTTTCTTTTGCAATAGTCTAATGCAATATAGCTTTTGGAACAAGTTATATGTTTCAATGGAATGTTATGATCCATGCTAGACATGTATTTAATAAAAGCAGAAAATGATGAATGCACTCAGCATCTGGATTAACCATCTTCAGTTGTCCAGAAAGTTAAACCAGCATTTTGCTGAAGCTGAAAACATGGCCAAGTCTTTAGAAAACTCAGCTGAAGCTGAAAACATGACTGAGCCCAAAGACAGCTCAGCACAAAAACAGACACCTTATTAAAATAGAATGTTCAATTGTGCACATAGTGATACAGAAAGCCAAAAACATATTTTCCTGAATTTATACTTCCAGTACAATTAAATTAATACTTAAATTTAGACTGCATGCTTACAGTGGTTGAAAAGCAATTATGTCATTAAGTTCTGATCTAGATCACAGGAAATACCACTTTACTCCACCCATATTGTTACAACATAAAAGTA
The DNA here is from genome assembly GCF_028769735.1 of Zonotrichia leucophrys gambelii. Lineage (NCBI taxonomy): Eukaryota > Metazoa > Chordata > Aves > Passeriformes > Passerellidae > Zonotrichia > Zonotrichia leucophrys. The sequence goes on along the minus strand of NC_088169.1, from coordinate 40,400,398 downwards.
CTGATTTATCTTGGCTTTGAACAAAGTAACATAAAACTGACAAAATCTGTTGACAGAAACCATTCCATACAAAATTTTATGTAACACAATAAACCTACACATACACAAACACAGCATCCAATAAATCGTAAATATTTTCTTTGTATTTCAAAACACGAGTTTAATACTTGCCAAGCAATTGTTTCAGCAGAAACTCATTAAACTCTATGAATTACCTCTAACACTCCTCCCTCCTCTTGTCTATCCTCTTCAAATTTATCTCAGAAATGTTTAGGTTAGGTATTAAGGGTATTTATCAGTGTGGATAAAACACTTTGATGTACATTCAGCTATGTGGACTCCTTCAGTTTTATTAGAGTTACAACAGACATTTACTTGTTTCAGATGTTAAAATAACAGCTTAAAACATATCAGTAGAAAACACAAAAAAAAAAGGAAAAACAATTGAACCTTTAATTCCTTAAAGGCCTCAACAAGACAATAAATGAAGAACAGCCTCACAAAACCAAAGGAATGCCAACCTAAGCAAACAGTTCTGAGAAACTTTAGGGTTGAGGACATTTTTTCTACATATAGCATACAAGCTGAACAGTCATAATGAATTTTAGCCTCCACAAGTGTTACAGTTCTGGATACTGTTGTATCTTGTACAGTTCTGTTCCAGCAATCTGTACAAGATTATTTGAAACAAAGTAAGAATAGCTAGTGTGAGAGACTTTATCAGAAAAAACAAGTCCCAGTGATTCATTCCAGATTTATTGTAGATCCAATATTATGCATTGAAATCACCCACGTTCATCTGGAAAAGCCAAAAGCATAATGAAGTGGAGGAGAACCATCTGCAAAAGCCAATGACGCAAACAAAAGAATTAAAATCTATCCTGTAAAATTTCTTTTCCAGCCACCAATGGAAAAAATACTGGGTTTTAATACTAGGTTTTCCTGGAAATTTTGCATTGAAATAATTTACAAGCAGCAATAAATATTTAGTTCTTTTCCCAGGGCTTATTTTTCTGTTTGTTTTAAATGGTAAAAGAAGGAGAAGAAAAACAACTCAGGTATAATATTGTTATTGCACACAGTCACATGCAACTGCAGTATTACCTCAGTTACAAACAGGCTCTGAGCTTCTTTCTCTGCATTTTCAGGAACTGTTGACCGAATGTATCGACTCTGCCGCTGCAATAATGCTGTCTGATAAACAACAAAAGCAATTAATGAAAATTGCAATTAAGGGGAGATGACACACTATGGCCACACTCAGTTACACCACTACAATGAAGAAAAGCTCAGCAGAAAACATCCTATGAATAGGATGTTTCAGAATAGCCAATAGTGAGAATTTGCTTTCATTCAAGTGACATGTTCCTTCTTTCACAATAAGAGTAAGACTGGAATCAGTGAGGAATAGATGCCATAGGACAGTTTTTTCCACTACATTGCCAATGTGCGGAAGAAAATACTAGAAAAAAATAATTCCACCATGACAACATAACTCAAACATTCTGAAGACAAACATTAAGGTAGTGTTATTACTGCACATAAATACTATTATTCAAGGACGGTAAGAAAACCACACCAAAATAAAAGAATAATTGAACTGCAGATCTCAAGTGATAAAAAATGAGACTAGCACTGTTTAACTGCAGGTTTAGAGAGAAGGTGTGGATCACTGAAGTATATACATATTTCAGCCTACCAAGTCAGAACTTATTCCTATCCTATGTCAGAACTCAGAGAGGCACAGGAAGGCTGCCAGAGAGCAGGAAATATCTCTGTGACCATGGAATTCTGCTTCTCAAACCTGTGCTGAAGTAAGCCTTAGGATACTTTACATTTGTAAAAGTGAAAAAGATGAAAACTTAACAAAATCTTCTGGACTACAAATGAAAATAACTACAGAGCAATAGAAGTTGTTTTTGCACTATGTGGAAAGGAATCTCACAGCTTAGGCCATCAAAGGTGAGCAAGAGAGATTTACACAGCCAGGGCCTGGAAGGGGGTTGTGGTCCCTCACCTGTTAGTTACAGGACTCCACACATCCAGGAAGGATCAGATAAAAATGTGACAAGAAAAAGCTCCCCATGTTATATTGAAAAACAAAGGGTGCATAAGTACATTAGCTTAACTTATCTCTTTTGAGAGTCTGATCCATAAGGTGATTGATTATCTTGGTCATTACCAAAGCCCCACTCCATTAACTGGGGAGGGTATTTAAGTCAGAACATTCAATTACAGTAAAGATTGAAAGGGAAAAAAAAACCCATAGTCATGGTCAATTCATTCATCTAATCTAGAGCACTACAATTGACAGTGCTGACTTCTTGTGTGGGAGAGGTGGGGAGGTATTAAAAACAAACACCACAAACTCCAAAATATTTCATGGGACCAATAAATCTTGCAAATTACAGTTAAAAAAACAAAAACCCAAACTGCAAGACAATACACTTTTATATGCTAACAGGTTATAAATGAAGTTTTCTTAATTCTAGAAATAATTTCAAAGCATGTTAGATTTTTGTTTTCACAAGCTATGGAAATAAAAACTTCTATTAAGAGCAATAAACTTCTTTAAGACCAGAATTTCTAGATACTATTCCAATGAAATAGTCTGATATTTGATGAGAAATTATTTATACTTTATATATAATAAAGTATACATAATATATGTAAATACTGCATGTGTAAATATTACATGCAGTATTTATATATATTCTACAAGCACACAGTTATACCATGCTTTCCTAAAAAATATTATTTTAAGAAAAGCCAGACACTAAGGTGGTATCTTACCAGGCACTTTTCACAGGAAACTCATGAACTCATCAATCAAATTAACACTGTAGCATAATTTGGTAAAATTGAAGTTGCTGAACATACTTTTAAAATGTCTGCTGCAGTTACCCTGCTAGACAACTATCAATACAATATTAGGGCTTTTTTCCTAGTTGTTCTCACATAATAAGATTTTTATCTTAGTACTGCCTCAATATCAGTGACAAACCAGAAGAATCTGACTTGTCAATTTTGTTCATATTAGTAATTGTCTTAATGCATTTGTCTCCTTCTCAGCACATCCATCAGCTGCAGTAGTGCGTCAAAGAGCCAGGAAATGCAATGAGCGAGGTACTGTGATTTAGAGCAAACTCCTAAAAATAATTACTTAAGCAGCACCACAAAAGAAAGCACGCACATAAATACACATCATATTCCAAAAGAAAAACTAGAGAAGCAAGGATTGTCTTCTCAATAAACTCTCTTCACAACTACATTGGCTGAACTCTTTTGTAGAAATGAAACTTTTCAACTCTCTGGGTTTGAGTGATCATTTGATTTATGGTAACCTCAGGAACCATAAAGTGTTTGTCTCATGCTCTCAAAGAAAATTTAAAAACCCTTTCAATTAGTCAGCTGTCAAAACTAAGGAAGGCCACTTCTAACACGAGCCAGGACTCACATGCACTCACTGAGGCACACAGTGAACAGATTCTTAGTGACACAACTTCCTGACCGAGTCCCAGGGATTTAGAGTATGTTGAGGTCTCAGAAAAGAGAACAGCAGCAAGAACATTTCCCCAAGTCAACTAAGGAGTCCTCACTACCCAAAACCTGATGGAATGTGGATAGTGAACGTGTCCACAAGGAGAGCAGACTGCAATGGATGCTCTTTCTGCGCCAAGGTTGTGTTTGCCAGTGAGGCTGTTACCACAGAGGCTCATGCTCCAGATGCAGAGACAGAAACTGTTCTAAAAGACTCAATGGAAAAGATGGCAAGCTGTGAGATCCTGCCCTTAAAATAGCCATGTGTCAGAAGTGACTTCACCTTTGCATGGGAAGTGTCAGATCCTTTGTATGGGAGGTGTCAGAACCTGTATTATAAAGTAATTTCCAAACTAAATTGATTTAGAACAGTTGGCTAAGGACTTAAGGGAAAACACCAAAGAGATTTGAATGGGAAAAAGTAATAGAGAAATTACTTGGAATAATTTAAAATTAGTTATTTGAGGAGTTTAATTTGTGCTCTCTAAAATAAGGACATTACTTGGATTTATTTTTTTGCTTTTCCTCTACTGAAGATGTGCCTTCTCATAGAATGACCTGGATTTAGTTTTACTTCTGCAAAGTTGGCACAAGATCTATTTTCAGAAGTACTTAACTCGCATTAAATAAAAGCTGAGAGCTTTAAGTGAAAGTGTGTTAAATCCAAATGGCTCAAACCCAGAAATAACAAAGGTGAAATGTTGTCTAAGCTAAACCACCAAGTTGCCTTCAAAATAACACTGTGATAACTTTGCAAAGACAAATTTAATAAGGGTAGGAATGCACCCACATTTTATTTGCTACAAGCAAATTTAGCCTGAATTTGCATCATTTAACAGGACAAAGGGGAATGGATTCAAACTGAAAGAAAGCAGTTCAGATGAGACATTAGGATAAAGTTCTTTACTGTGAGGGTGGTGAGGTACTGGAACAGGCTGCCCAGAGAAGCTGTGGATGCTCCATCCCTGGAGATGTTCAAGGCCAGGTTGGACAAGGGTCTGAGCAGCCTGATCTAGTGGAAGGTGTTCTTGCCCATGCCAGAGTTAGAACCAGATGATCTTTAAGGTTGCTTCCCACCCAAACCCTTCTACGATTTTATGATTTCCTTTAAAAATTGAGGTAGTATGCAAAACTTATGTATTTTGAAAGGAAAAAAAGCACAGTATTTAGATAGAGGGTGACTTATTGCCAAGTACACACTAGTACTGTTTGGGTTAAGGTTTCTTTACTCACTGTGCAATTAAGATAAACATCACCAATTTTGCAGTCATTGAGCTTACAGCTTTAACATGACAACCACCACCACGGAGGTGGCCTGTTTTAAACTAATGCTATTTTGTTATGAAGCCATTTCATTATTGAGCAAATTACTGAAATTCAGGTGAGAAATTTACAAGCAGCCATGAAGAGGCAAAAGCTTGGATACAAGAGTATCCATGCAATGGATAATTTACTGTTACAAAGGAGATGGCTCTTCCCACTAAGAGGCTACAAGAGGGACAGCCTTGAAAATCTGGCAGCATTGTTGTGACTGGGAGAAGCAAGAACCTTAATAGAGATGTTCCAATGAGTGGCAGAAAAGTGGTTCTACCATCATAATTAACAAACACAATGTATAGGCAACAAAATGAAAAAGAGGACAAAAATGTAGCTGAAAATGAACAGACTACAAAGCATGAACAAAATTTAGGCACCCCACTTACTAAGAATGAAAGCAAATTCAGGGATGCCAACAGCAAAACATGTCTCTGAACACAACCTGTCTGCCTCTATAAATTTGTTGAGAACAAGGTAGGGAGTAACCTGATAAGTGAATTCAGTGCAGAAAACTCAGAGCTTGAGCTTGTGAAAAGCAGCTGAAACAATCTTCAAGTGGTACATTTAAAAAGACCCAATATATGGAGATGAAGTTGCTGATTAAGAGCTCTTCTGGTAACTACAGAAAAGCAAATCTTGCTATTATTTAGATATAATAGCATGAAGGAAAAAAAAAATTGAAAGAAAAAACATTACAAGTCAACTTTTTGGATTTGAAGCTCTACACAAAGCAGAACAGAAATCATGTTCTTATGAAAAGTAAATGAACTGCTATCAAACATATATAAAAAGAGAGAAAACAGGTTTCATAACCTCAGCTAACCACATTTGGGACAACAGCAAATGCAGTTAAGTGGAAATCTGGACAGATTCCTGTAACCAGATAGCTGGCTGAGGAACAATCCTTCAAACTTTATGAGTTTTCCAAGACTGGAGCATTTTCTGAGCATTTTGAGCATCCATGCTCAAATGTTTCTTTGGTAGTGATTTGAGCTGAGAGCTGCTTCTGACAGCATGTTTAGAGAACAGTCGTACCTGACAGAAAAAGAGCTATTTTCCCCTTTTGTGTTGTTTTTTTCCCCCCTTCTCTCACTAGACAATTTTAATCTGAGGAAGAGAAAAAGAGAGGAAGAGAGGAAAGCTATATGTGATCCCAAAAAAGCCAGTTGCTGTGCTTTTTCACTTCTGATATGGACTAAAACTTAATATGGGTGCTCCTTTAATACAAGCTTCTCACCCGTAATAAATTAACTTTCAGTTATCTAACTGCATTACCTGAAAAAATCCAAATCAAGCACAAATATTTCTTTCCTATTTCTCCCTAAATAATTTAAACTTTAACATAAATTCAATGGTGGTATCATCAATGGTGCTGTTTTGAAAACATGCATCTTCTTCTGTAATCTTCCAAAAATTCTGAAAGTCATATCTAGTACTGCAAGCTTTCTATTTCCCATGCCATTTAAGTGCTAGTTTTAGGGCCATGCTGAACAAAATAGCCTCACTTTTAATGTTATTATAAATTAACACTGCTGAGCTTCCTTTCCAGGCAAGGGTTTTTATATTGTAATCAATTTAACCTAAGTGTGAGGAAGAACTTTGTAAAGATAAAAACTGAATGCTCTGAAAGGAAATAGCTTCAACAGGTTTCTAGACAATGGCAGGCATTTCCACCTATAAACAGTCATAAGTGTGTTTACAGATAGTTCTAAATGCTCTAGTTCACTATTTAAAATCTTTCTTGAAGGGGATGAAGCCAGTATCAAACATTTGAGCCATGGCTTACCCAAGAGCTGCTCATACACTGAGTGACAGACACAAGTTAAGATAGAGGAATTAAAAAATACATGTGAAGCTGAAAGGCAAATACAGAAAATATGCCTTAATTAATTTTTTTTTTAATTATTCAAATGATACTTCCAACTATGTAATGACTAGTGATTTCAAACCTGTAAATATGGCTATGGAAAACTGAACAGGGTTAAAAGGTTTACCTTTCAAATAAAAATAATACACACTTAAGAGTTTTCTGTTCTCTGACTTGGAAATATTTGCTTAATATATTGAATGACAGATTTAAATGTTTCGTGTTGTTGAAAACAACCTAGATAGATCAAAGTAGTGCAGAAGAGTCATATGTACAACAAAAATATTTGGAGTTAGTTTGTGCCAGCAAGTCTTCGAAGGAAATGAAAGTTTGATAATACAGTTTGATAGTACAAACCTGTCTTCATGTAAATCACATTATGAAATGAGACTCCACCAAAACTGGGGAAACCCAGAAAACTTGTTCAGATATTATACTCATGAGGGATAAAGAAACAGGAAAACTGACTATATTCCAAAACTGTGACTACTTGAAGGAAATCTTCTGATGTAACACACACTTTAATGCCTGCCTTGATGAAAATCTGACCACAGAATCCAAACAAAGGATGACAAAAGCCAATACCATTTATGACAAGATTCAGTCACTCCTTTTGAAGGATGAGACTGAGCTATGGACTAGCTTCATTCATACAGGCCTGAGGCTAAGAACTGCAGGAGGTCACTAGAAATAGCAGTTAAACACTTCAGCCATAGCCCCAGACTGCTCAGACAAAATGCTGAGGATATTCTTGATGGCTTTGTTTCCTCTCCATTGATAATTCAGAGCTGCTCACCGGAATGACCCTGGTAAGTGAAGCAGTCAATCAGATAAGGGCACACTTAGCAGAGGTAGCCTGGATTCCTTTTCACCTGTGATACTGAAGAGGTACACTGCAGAAGGGGATTTTGGTGGTGTAGCCTACTCATGTTTTTCAGTCCCAGAGCCAACACCAGGTGTAGGGTATCATACTGAGAGATTCCATATTCGAAACTTGTCTCAGTACAACATCCTTTTCAAGAAGTTTTACTCCTATAAACTTCCATGCGGGGCTGGGAACACATGAAGCCCAAACTCCTCTCTAAATAACTGTAGCTTCCCAAAACTCAAATTTTTTAGCTGAGAGTGGGAAGACTACAAGTAGAGTTATTTGTGTCAGAATCAAAGAAGTCCCCAGACTGTATTAAAAAGAGAGTCCAGCTGCATTCAGGTAAACACTCTATTAGGCCAGAGAAAATTAATTACAAATTCAAGATGTAATTTATAGGATTTCAGATGTCCTTCTGTAGAAATATACCAACTCATCATCAACTTTCCCCACATTAAACAAACTTAGCTTCAACTACTTGGTTAAATAAAATTAATTTACAGATTGTTCAGATGTCTGCATACTTTTCAAATAGACATTTTGATTACAGGTATGAGCATGTGGACAAGAGACTTTCCTCACTATTTACTCCAACCCCAGTGTCTAAGATGCTTGGTAGTTATCCTAACAAGATCTACAAGAAGATTTTTTAAGAAGTGTACTGAAATAAACTATATATTTCTATAAACATCATCATAAAAAAACAAGATAACAAGATTATCCCAAAGCTTGGTTCAGTCTGGCTTAATCAAGTCAGAAGCTCTGTTATGTAAGGGGTATTTTACTAGAGCACAGTTTTGGCTGGGATGATGCAGCTAAGAGTAGCAGACTGCATTTGAAGAGTTCATGTCTTTCACTATTAAGAATGAGGGGAAAAAATCAGTTTAAGAATTAAAGAAAGCTGATTTATTTTTTAACCAGTCATCACATCATTTCCTACATTGGAAAGGGAGGGGGAATATCTACAAGTGACTGATCATTTACTTCAAAAGGCAGCAAAATTGTTGAGTTGCAATAAGTAGATCTTATGGTCAGATAAGGAAATTGTTTTATTTCTTCTGTACCCAAAAGAGTTAATCAAGCAGGGTAATGGGACTCACAGCAAAGATTTTGTGCAGATTTTTGGAGCTAAAGAGAGTTAAGAAACAAAGAAATAGGAGGTTATCACCTCATGGCTCCTACTGCTAAAAGCCTGTGGTAAAAAATGAAACCAACCCCAAACAAACAAAAAATCCCCACAACAAAACCAGGGTGGATTAAATTACCTGGAAGTCATCATAAGGGAACAGTAGCATCTCCCGTAGAGGATCATTCAAAATCTGTGTTTTCCTCTGAACAATGACATTTTCATAGTCTATCGGTTCTATAAGTTTTGGCTTTGCCTACAGGAAAAAAGAAAAAATCAAAATAAATTCAGATATATTGAGGGAAAATTACAATTATTGACTTATTCTAGAAGTTACTCTTTAAAAGATTGGCAGGATTATATTGCATCTACATCAAAAACATACAGTATTCAAAATGCAGACTTTGTCATGTTACACCATATGGGGAAGTGCAAGTGACAATTAGAGACAAGCATGCTGATTGCCTCAGAACTATCTCACAAAATCCAGTAAGCCAGAGCTTATTAACATAATCACATATGTATTCTCACAGCAAAAAAAAATTATAAAAAAATTACTGGTCTCTTATGTTGATTGTTGCCTTTGCTTGATACAGCCCAGAAAGCTCTGATTTGGGTTTAAGAGGAATGAAAACAACCTTGGCTCAAAGACTGAGCTGTATTTTAATTCAGCAGTAACCTGCAGCAGGGGCAGGCTAATTGACATTCCTCCTTCTTTCTATTTTTTTTCAAAATTCCCATAGGCCATCTACTTCCCTCCTAATTGCACATGTAGCTTTCCTCAGTAACTGTGCATTGATTCCACATTATAACCCCTTTCCACAAATGAGGCATTACAGCTGCCCCTGCACAATCAGACAGAGAAAAACCTTCACCCTGCCAAGCATTCTGTTAAGTGGTCAGATGGCAAAGCAGGTTTAGACAGAGCTCTGAACAAGGCAGCACTGCCTTGGAGTGTGCAAACTAATGCAAAAATGGGGTTATAATCTAGCTTGAACTAAAATTCAGCATCACAGTAACAGACAGAAAATTACATTTTTTTTTTCAAGCAACAACTACAAGAGACTTTACAAATTATACTTTCTCAAGATCAGTGGTACTAATTTATAGGCAAGGTAAATTAAAGATAATTGTAGCAGCAAGACCAGTTTCTGTCATCATTATAAGTAAAATGACAAGATAAACTTTACATATTGTTTTATATAACTCATGACAATAACCTTCCAAATTCTAATTGTCCTACACGGAACAAATATCTCTATCAGTAACTGCTGGTAATCACTAGTACATTAATAATATTCCTGAGAAACCCTACAGATGTTTTCTTAATCCAAAAGTGAATCAAAGAAATTTGTTTGTCAAGGAATTAGGAAAGCTTTGGTCAGAGAAAGTTACCAAAGTTTTCAGGGTTAGTTCACAGGCTATTTAAAAGTTTTTGAGATTCCCCCATATGTACCACACAGTAGTTTTATTGGCAAGAAAAATGTGGAAACATAACAAAGCATAACAGCTGAAAAGGCAAAAAAAAGCAAAGTCTGGAAAAATCTACCAAAAAATATGAACAAAATATGGCTTTGTTAAGAAAAACAGCTAGCATTTACAATCACACAGGAAGCATTTACTAGAAGTTCATTCGCTATATAACAACATACTCAGCACAGACCAATACTTCTAAGAGGCATGATTATTATGCTGTGTTTGACATCTTTCTGCTCAGATGAGATGGAGAAGGGCTGCTCAGTTCACTCCATATTGCACTCTGACACCCTTGGAGAGCTTCTCACCTCAACCCCAGCTCCTGCCTAATCTTCTCCTGTCATTCATGAACATGAGTTATCACAAAGCCAAGAACTAATGTCAGTGTCCATCAGAAAAGGCTTGAGTTTACGTTCATGCACCCTTCTGCAGCTTAAATGGTTGGACAGTTTAGCTCAGAAAAGCATAAGGCACACACAACCTAAGAAAAGATTATGTTTCCTCTAATGTACTAATTTACACAAAATATTTTGATTACAAGTTTACATTTGACTCTTCAGACTGCTGCAGTGAATCCCAAGCTAATGAAATGATGTGCTTTACACTTCCTTGTTCCTTGTTCCTTGTTCCTTGTCCACCCAACTATTTGAAACATTTCCTACACCCTGCAAAATTACCCCTTCACAAAATTTCAGACTGAGCAGCCCCACTCGAACAGATTGTCATACCCAGCTCTGATTCCAAATAAACTACAGTAACTTCACCTCTTCCAACTCTTCACTAAGGCAATAACTGTCCTTTACAAATTTTCTTCCTTAAACACAGTGAGATAACAGAATACAAAGAGCATTTCAAACTTTACTGGTCTATAAGTGAAGTACAAGGCAACATATCAGCCAAAACCAAAACACCCTTTGCTCACCTTTCTCTCACTTTCAGTATAACAGGTCTCTCTCTACCTATCCAGGCAAGCAAGATGCCCACCTGCCAACCACTGAGCCTGAGCTCCTATGGATTACATTCTTTCTTACATTAAAGCAAGGTTTAGAGACTACTACAGCAATGTGGCCCAGTCACTCCTTTTGGCCAAGTTTGCCCTTCCCATGTGACCACTCCTCAAGAGTTTGTCATGAGAAATGATACACAACATGCTATGGTGACAGGTTGGTTTGAGAGTGGTTCAGGATGACTGACCTTTAGAAGAAGCAAAAATAAATACTGCAAATTAAACTGTGCACAGAGGGACCATTTGATTTGTGGAGACAGTCTCTGCAGTGAGCTGAAAAGGCTTGGCTTCACAATTGCCTTAAAGCAATTAAAAGCAGGGCTGACACCAGAAGGACCCTTCCCCTCTCTCATGGCACATTTCTGAGAAGTGGCCTTCTCACACAAAGACCAGCAACTGAGGCAGAGCTTTTGTGACAGCTTAGGAGGTGATCTGGCTGGGGAGAATTCCTTCCAACCAGGGGCCTTCCAGTCAGATTGTGTCTGAAATGCTGCTCAGATGCTGTGTGACCACTTGCAGCAATCTGGGGAGCTTTTTAAAGGAAAGAATAAACACGTGCTTGGTCAATATTGTCAGAAAACTCACAAAGCAGGACAGCTACTATCTGAACTAGCAAATGGATAGATCACAGCCCCAGTTCCACAGCCTGGTAGCAAGGGAAAGCTGTCATCTCAAATGGGTAATTGTAGGGGGATAGAATATAAGAAAACAAAGGTAGAATAGAAAGTAATCTTATCCCTTAAGGAGTTGCAGCTAGGCCAATTATTAAAGATTAGGAGCCAGCCTGACTTTACCAGGCCACAGCTGTAGCCAATAAGAAGAAAAGTGCTATAAAAGAGTGGGGTGGCTGGTTGAAAATGGAGCTGGAGTCCGTTGGCTGCTGTGAGGACAAAGGACGAGTCAGTGCTCTGAGGAGCTGCCTACAAGAAACACCAAGGAGGTATGAAGCTCTAGCAATATGGAACCTTTGCAATATAATGACAACAGGTAATGGATTTTGACACGGTGCTGCACATGTTCAGCACTCTCATTCACCTCTCCCTGGTGCTAAAGAGCTATGTCCATCCTCCTGTTAATACTCTTGGGAAGGTGACAGGTGAACACTGGAAGAAACCTAGCTCTGGCTTCTCTCATTTTACCAGCAAAACCAGAGGAAAGGAATTACTTTTAAAGAACATGCAACTAATATTATTTCATGGGTATGCAAACACACACACGCTTGTCTAGCACAGCTAATTCAAAACCCAAAAATACAGCTTTAAAAATCATCCAATTAATTGCAAATGCCTCTCTTTGCCCTGTAGTCACAGAACTGGTTTACCACAACCATCAAATTCATGAAAAGGAATCTTTAAAGAATATAAGCTTTCCTTACATTTTGTTTGCATGCTATAAACACAAGATAAAAAAAAAAATCCTCATGAGAAGCTTTTAAAAAATCTAAAGCTCACTGGAGCTGAGGTCTTAAATACAGACTTCTCCTATTTAATCAGTGAGGTATTTGATTTGCAGAAATATCATTTATGTAAAAATTAATGAAGAATTTGCTTCCTTGGGTTTCTCCTAAATGTTACTCATTTCTTTCTTAGTCATTTTTCAGATTCAAAAGGAAGAGGATGTTTTATCAGTTTGGACCAGATATGAAAAAAGAAAACAATAAACAACACACTGATACTGGCATTTAGCCAGACATAAAACAGCACAAGGAAGCAGATTCTCTCTCAGGCTCTTTTACACTTAAAAATCTGGTCTATTACTTCATGTAACATAAAAGAAAATATGATGGGTAGTTACACAATTGTTAAATACGATTTATGGACCAGCAGACACAGATAAAACTCAGCCCAGTTAAAACTGCAACATCAAATTTATAGGCACTAAAAGTCAGTCTTTACAATAAGGCTTAACTTTTCCTATTAATCTGCAGCCAACAACATTTTTATTTCTGTAATCTAGGAAAATGCTAAGAGCATAGGTGTTCATGGCTGGTTCTGAGCCAGCCAATGCTCTATTTCTGAAAGATAAAAGAGCAAATTTTCTGCCATACCACTTTGGGGTTTGCCTGAGTATTATAGGCATGGAAACTTATCAGAAATAGGAAATATTTCAAAAGAGAAGTATGACACCCACACAGCAAGCATTTTAATCTGTCAGAACACAGTATATATATTTGGACAAGCAGTGTCAAAATTCATCAGATAAAATAAATTTTAAGCTAAGAGTTCACTGATTACCTGCATTACAGAAAAAAACCCACAGGACATGTTTTCCTTGCATGCTTAAATTGAGACAATTGTTATTGTCCAATTCTCTTCTCAGAAAACAAAAGGTAAGGCTAAGCACACTGAATATTGTTAGCCTCCTGCTACAAAACATCATTTACATTATAAAAACATGCTTGGCTTATACACCTGCAAATTAACAAGTTCCCATAAGGAGTAAAATGGAGCTACAGGCACTAGCAGGAAGCAGCGTATAAATAGATTAATAGGTGTTATGTATTTCTTAATAGTGGCCTGAGGAAAGCCACTGTGGACATGCAGTAAGATTATTTAATACTAAACATGGGTAACAGCTCCATGTATCTTACTGTCCCATAATAAACAGAAAATAAATTGCCCAGGTTGAGGTTTTAAAAATTAATTCAAGAAATTATTTGTATCCTAGAGCTTACTTTTAACTATTACATTTTATTCTGCCAGCAAGTTTCCAAGCAGAAAGATGACCTCCAAAATATCCAACTTCCCAGAAACATCATCTGTTTTGATAAGCAGTTACTACTTGTGACTATCAAAATGCAGCTGGACAGCAGGAACACTCATCCAGTAACTGCTACAAGAGCTAGCACAACAGCAGCTCATCCCAAGCAGGGTTTTGAGGCACCACCTGGAAAATCTAAATGTTTTTTCCATGGGCTCTTCTTGCTTGTTAACCTCAAGGGCAAAGTTATGACCCAATGTAATTCAAATCACAGGAACACAAAGGAGCGCACACATACTGACATACTGGCACTGAAAGCAGCAGATGACTCTGTCTGTGAACCCACCCACCTAATCAGGAAAAGTTAATTCTGGCACAGCACTCAATCAAATAACATTGTTTCAATAAAACATGGGAGTCTTCCAGTTACAGATACCCAGCTCCCTCAATACTCCGACAGACTCTCAGTGAACTACTGTTGAAAAAAATTAAATTAATATGACATAAATTGACAAAAAACCTGTTGCTTTCTGACAGCTGATCCTATCTCATCTTTATAAAGAATACTTAAATTGAGTGCTAGGCAAATCTATTTGCACAAAAGAAATACATCCACACTTGAAAAAATATATTAGGTAATAGTAAATGAGAAGTATTACTAGAGTAAACCAGAAGCCTACTGTTTCATATGGAGGATTGCTATCTAATGTAATTCCCAGGTTTTTAACCCAGGAAACAAGAAGTTCTGCTGTTCAGAATTTGTTGCAGCAGCTAGCAACTTTGTCAGTCTCAGTTATTTCCCCACTGCACCCTGCACCAACACCAAGGTACCTACCTTCACTGTGCCAGTAAAAATTTACTGCAACAATTTACTGCAACATCACAGCCCAATGAAATAAAAATGGACGCAAATGTCAATGTCAAATGAAACATATCACCTTACTCTTTGCTTTGAGCCTGGCAACACACTTGCTGCAGTTTACTTGCACCACTTAATCTAGCTGAGCCCAATAACTAGACAAAAGGGATCTATAATTATGTTATATACACATTTGTGTATATATATGTAAACAGATTAAGAACAAAATAGTAACTGAAATGACTGTGAAGAGATTTTTAGTGTGACCTATCCAAAACCTAAATGTTCTTACCTTTAAATATTAACCTTTGTGTTGAATGCATGCACTTAATCCAAAAAATTAAAAAATGGGAGAAAACACTGGAGATGTATTATTCCATGAACATTAAATAAAGTAGTATTTGAGGTATACTATTATAAAGAGGTACTTAATAAATGGCAATAAGTAAACACAACATTGTGTTATACTTCTTTTTCCTTCTTAAAGAAGTACATCTGCCTTGCTGATTGGCTGCAGTACTCCAAGTATCTGCAGAAACACTAATATCCTCTCTGAGTATTCATGGGGGAATAAAAACAATTCTAAATAAAGTTAAACATTCCAAAGGCAGGAAAGCACACAGAAGATTAGCTCATATTGTACTGATGAAAATCTGGACCAGAAATCAGAACACACCCATCCAAAAAAATCCCACAGTCTACTAACAACTCTGAATAGAACAAAACCAAAAAAAAAAAAAAACAGTGACAAAGAAAAGAAAGTTTGTCTTACTAGCACACATGTAAGCTTTCAGTTATATACAGTAACAAGTCCCTAAAAGTTACAGATGAGTATTACTAAATACAAATGGCCAAAATGTTTTAGTGCAATTCTTAAATACATAGTTTGAAGCTCAAATAAGAGGGAGAGGGGACACTATACTTTGAGGATCACCCCACTAACTTCAACTACAGGCAGACAAATAAAGAGAAGACCAGCAGCAGCAGCAATTAAGAATGAAATAATACCAAATGAAGTTGAAATTTTAGTAAGAACTGTCAAAGTACTTCTTTCTACTAATATACAAGTGCTAGTTTCCCAATTCTCCTTTGAACAGAGTTGGCAGATCTGTTGCAGCTCACTTACTATGTTCTCTTGCTGTACTATTAAAGTCCCAACAGAACTAAGTGTCTAGCAGTGTTTCAGACAAAATAGTTCTTATTTGATTATTTCCCCCACAGACAGAAAACTTTCCTTTTCCTTCACGGGAAGCTATTTTAGAACTTTAAATTCCTAAATAATTTGCATTGAAAGAATTGAAAAATAAGTCCTTTAACAGATAGATAGATACTTTAACAGAAGTAGTCATTAATTATTTAGACAGTTCTTTGATCATTTAAGTAAAATTTAACTGTTACACACACGGTTCAGGAAGTTCAAAGATACATTAATTAGAAGATATGCTGGGCAATTAAAAAACAGAGGTGCTAGGAAGAGTATTAAAGCATATGTAGTTTTCATGCTAGGTTCAAAGAGCTGTATAAAATATGCTAGACAGAAGAGACTGAAAAGCAGCTAGTCTGAAAGCCAAATTCCAAAGTCACACTCAAAGAGAACCAAATATCTGATAAACTAGAACAGTAAAAATCAATTAAAAAGGCAGACAACCCACAGAGAATCAAACCTAAATCCTAAATGCAAATTATTCACAAGTAAGAATGCTGGAACTTCTCATCTGTATCACATTAATAAGTTTTTCATTGACAGAAAGGACAGGATTTATTAAAGGGAAGAGACAGCCTGTTTAAAGAATTCTTACCAGCACAAGCACAGGACTCTCTCCTTGCACTTCACAAGGACCTGCATCCTTGCCTTTCTGTGGAGATTCTACAGAAAGCTCTTTCTTAGGATTTCTGTTTGTTCTTGCCTGCATTCTTTCATTGAAAATACAGACAGCAGCAAAACTGTATGTTTTTTGGCATCAAAGTAATCCACATGCCAGTGATTCAGTGAAAACAAAAGCTTTTTCCCTGGCACAAGCAGCACAAAGCAAAAACTAGTCTAACTTCTCAGCTGCAGTTTGCTAAATCTGTTATGGTGGGAATGCATGACAGACAAAGGCCAGCCCCTAAACATGCTGTACTCCTCTGGGGAAGGAAAAAAAAAAAGGTGGATCCATTTTAACGCCTTAAGGTTATGAGTCAAACACAAAAGAGAATGTGCATATCTAAAATTACTATGTAAAACAGGTTGAGTATTTTGCAGCATGTATAAAAATCAAGGCTTCAATAATTCAAAAATATTTTAAGTGTAAGAATTAGTCACTTATAGACAACTGTGTCTTTTTAGAAGCATGAAACCCTAACTATTGTGCTTTTTAAAATTTTTTGCAATAACGTCACTTACTCAGGTGCTATCAACAATCCGCCACTAAGCAAGGACATTCTCCCTGAACAGATACCCTACTCTTTTTTGGGGGTAGAGTGGGCATGACCTTTTTTATCTTAGTGCTAAATCTGTATTAAAAGTTTCACTTAACACCAAAGTTTTAGTGCCTTCACACTAAAAATCTTACATACTCTACAAAGATACTAACTCAAAATAAAATTTAAAAAACTTAACTCTTCAACTACCAGTATCCCTCTGCCTCCTTCCTCTCTTCAGCCAGTTAGCTCACTCCTGTATTGCACATTATTTGTGCTCATTCCTCATTCCTCACAACCCTTCAACACTGTAGGTGTCCATGACTGCTCAACGTCCAAAAACACAGAGAAGACAATGCAAAAAAAAATCTTCATTTTGAGAGAAGGCAGTTGGGAAGAAGACACTTGTGCAGCCATGAAGACCAGCCAGCCCTCGCTCGCTGCCTCTGGCCAGTACCAAACCCCGCAGGGTGTCAGCCCTGCCGTGTGAACAGCTTGCAGAAATGTCTCCTGGCCTCAGGATATCCAGGCTACAACAGCGCTCCGTGGCTGCTCTCTTCCTTCCAGTCTTTAATTACAACATAAACTCAATCACAGAATTCACAGAATCACAAGGTTGGAAGAGACCTTCAAGATCATCCAGTCCAATCCAAACCCCAATACCTCAACTAAACCATGGCACCAAGTGCAACATCCAGTCTATTTTTGAACTCATCCAGGGATGGTGATTCCACTACCTCCCTGGGCAGGTGACAAGTAATGCTTCAACTTTGCTTTTTTAACCCAACCTACTCTCTTACCATAGCACTGCTTATAGCCACTGTTCAACACACAAATACAGTGGCAAAATAAGAAGCAGCATTTTTATTGGAATAATTTCTGTGCAATCGCAAAGAAATTTTGTAAGCAACCTAGATGATATTTTTGGAAATTTTTAAGGTTTGACTACTCTAACTTCTGCACACAGTAGTTTTAGCTAAATTCTCCTGGGGAAAAAAAGTGAATGGAGATGAGCAGTTTTCTCCAGGTTTTGAGAGGAATATTTTGGTTTTCCCTTTGTTTCTTTTCAACACTAATGAGTTGCAACCTCCAAGTTCACAAACCTCAGTAGCTGTATTTACCAAGCAAAAATACATCTGAGAGAAAATTCAACTCCCCAGAGAAACACATCCTTATTTTAGACTCTCTGTCTACTAAGGAACCAGACAGCTGTGGAAACTAAGCCACCACCTTCATTCAGCTCTCAGTTCTCTTGGGACAGTTAGTTATCTCAGTTCAATATAACTCACATCCTAAATTTAACTTGGCATAGACTTTTATCTATTCTCTAGTAGAAGAGAAAGTCACCTTAAACTGCAGAAAGCAGATGAAGTTGTGGAGAAGCACAACTATCCTACTTTATCACTAGTATTCTTAAGAAGGCACAACTTGAGGCAGAGGTTTCTTGTTCTTCAGAGCTAACATAAGATGTTGATCTCCCTTTCTCTTCCTCCTCTCTCCACTCTCACACTTGTGTATCATACTCCTATTTCAGCCTGCACTCGTGAAATTGAGTCTGAACAGGTGTCCACAAGTCTGAAATTGTGTCCACAATGCAACTACATTTCTAAAGAGTAAGAAATAATAATATTTATTTATTGTCTAGACAATAATGATTTATTGTGTTTCTGACTTTTTCCCTAGGAGATACAAGTTCCATCCATGTACTTTTTAAGCTGCCTCTCTCATACTGAGAAATTAAACTCCAGAAAGCAGTACTTTATGAAGCTTCATTAAGAGTTAAGAAGGAAAGCAGCAGTTCAGTCAGATTTACAAAACAGATCTTCCTGTGTAAAGTAAGGTACACAATAGTTCAAGAACATTTAGTTACACTTTTTATTTTGCACCAGCCCCCTTTGTTTCCAGAGAACGGAAGCACAGAACAGCTTAGACTAAATTACACCATTACTTGAGGATGCAGCTGCCAAACAGGAATTTGTTTCATTGAGATGGTCTGCAATTATACTTAACTGCAACCAGAAATGCACAACCTTATTATGAAAAAGGCATTTGTGAACACTCATACTAATAAAGGCTTTAAAATTATATACATTGCAAGTAGTATTTCTGCTTAATTTAACAATGCATTCTTCTTCTAAATGGCAACATTATTTTACCCTGGGCAGGTACTTCTCCTGAATGCATCTGGATTACTTTAATTCAGTATAAATGTGATTTTCTTTCCCTGCCATTCTCCCTACTCTTCTCCAAATGTGATGAGGGACAAGAAGAAAGCCAACAGGCTAACATTTTTATAACATCAGTTTAAAGATATAGAAGCTGTTTTTCCTTATGAATGACTCATGTAATTTCTAGCTCGCATTTCACTCACAGATACACCAGTAGAAGAGGTTCTTTCATGTAACAAAAACAGAAGTGTGAGGCAGTACCTCTGGAACTGTATCCTGCATGAAATAGACCTTAACTGCCAAATTGATGTGTACTTCCAACATTCATTTTCTGTTGAGGACTTAGTGATTACCTCAAGAATTTAATTAATTTAAAAACACTTAGGGGGAAAAACCAACCAAACAAAAAAAACTGCAGCAAAAATATCAAAGCAAACCAAACAAACAAAATCCCAAGAGATATTGTCTATTCAGGCATCACACTGTCAAAATATTTAAGCTACTTTAATAAAGTAGTGTATTGAAACAATTTACCAATAATACAGTTAAATTCAAAAAGTGAAATATGAAAACCAGAACTTTAGGATATGATGAAACTTTTATAATCTTGTTACATGACCTGTAGTTTTAACCTCCTTAACTGCAATTTTTAAAAAGTAACAAAAAAAATACTCAGTTTGTTGCATCAGTCAGTTAGTTACCTCAATAATGATCAACAGAAAATCCAGAAATATAGTGCATACACAAAAAATGTCACACAAAAAATGTGCAAAAACTGACTGCATTTCCAACATGGCTTTCAAAATTGCAGGAAATGACTGGCTAGAAACCTATCTGCAAAATGACTCACATTATTATGGAAACAATGCAATTCATCTTTTTACAAACATTGTGGCTTGAAGGACTTCACATGGTACTTTTAGCAACCATAGTTTTCACACCACTTCCAACAGCCAAATATTTGTCTCTCTTCTTGCATCATACAGTCCTAAGGAACAGCCTAATTAATTACAAAATTACATAGGTAACAAAGTTCTGGCATACCCCAGTGATTCATCCAGCCAATCTGCTGCCCAAAAGACAAAAGATTTGATTCCTTCAAATCACTTTTCCCTTCAAGAACTTACTTAGCTAATGCACAACATCACATAAAAAGTGAGTGATGATAAGAGAACAGGCAGCCTATGAAAACTTCCTCTGAACTTTAATGGAAGAAAAGATGACTACCCAGCCTCTGTGTAGGAGCAGCCTAAAATCTGTGTAGTTTGGTTTGATGGCCCTTCTTTTGCTTCAAGTCCAACTTAAAGTTGGCATCAAGGTCACTAAACCTACTGGCTATAATTACAGGCACCAAACTTGCCTCTCTAAGGTGTTCTAGGGAAAGAACTGTCCCTAACCTATAGCAGTCAGAGGGAGAGGAGTTAGAACAAGAGAAGGAATAATATTACTGTAGGTTTGCATGTCCTGTATCTGGAAAAACAGAAGGATTTTATATTATTTGCTAAAACCCTACAACTGTTCTCTGCTCTGAGGCTACACTCTCTACTTTGTGTCTCTAAATTCCCTGGCAACTCACAGCATCTCTTAAAAAATAATTCAAAAATGAGAAGGATAGGTAACTGGAGAGGGTTGATGCTTTGTTTTGCTAGGGCTTTGGGAGTTGGGTTTCTTTGGTTGGTTGGTTTTTGGTTTGGGCTGGATTTCTAAGGCAATAGCTCATCTGAAAATATGGACCCACCTTAGCAGTGTGACAAGAACCATTAAAAGCCAGTACTTCTTGCTCTCCTCTGTATTAGTACAAGATATTCCAGCACTGCCCTCCCACACCTGGCAGCTTGCCCTGCAGCTGCATTCAAAGCTAACATTTCACAAGTCAGTGGAAGATTCAGTGTTGCAGCTATATGTATCTCAATGCTGCCAAGTTTCATAAGTGACCAACAGATAAGGGCTTCCCTGGAAGAACATATGCACAAGTTCAAGAAAAAGGCTGATAGCAGATGGAATGCAGCATGCAATTCACCTAGCAATTCCCTGCCATCCATGCTACACTCAGATGAAATAGAAAAAGTCACACAAAACTGAGGAAAACTCCTTCTATGGCAAACACTGCAAATGTGTAATTTGCAGTCCCACCAATAAGAACATTCTCAATTGGAAACAGGGATGAGAAAAGAAAATGTGTAGGATACAGATAGGAGTGTGCTGCACATTATGCAACTTCTTGTGTTCACTTTCTTTGGCAAAGCAAGAAATAAGCCTATTTCACAACAGGGAGAACCACAACCACCCTTTGTAGAGGTACCTCTAAATCAGTATGAATGACACAATCTTAAATTTTGCATTGCAGGGAAAATTACTCTCAAAACACTACTTTTAGGGAGAGAGTTAAGTAGCCTGGATAGGACAGAAATGCTAAGATACTACACAGAACAGATCTCAATCATGAGTAGGTTGCATCAATCAAAAAAATGTGACACCAATGTAGAGGTCCGTACTACCACTCAAGAAGCTGGACTAAAAAAGCCTTTCTTTTAGCAGCAGTATAAAGTTAAAGGATTCTTGCAGTGAGCACCTCTATTGGACCCACAGTGATTCTGCACAATGCAGTTTTTAAAAGCCTTATTTCACAGAATAAGAATTTGGCTAAATTTGTCAAATTTGTCAACACAGACATGGCATTATATAGTAGCTTAGTTGGGGCACTCTTACACAGTGACAAATAAAAACCAAAACAAATGTAAAATCACAGCAAAGCTAAAAAAAATACAGATTAACATTTGTCCATGTCACATATCTGCATACCATTATCTATGAAGTATCAACTTGTGATGCAATTAATTTCATACCATCTTAGTAGGAATGTTTTTGGGCAAAACCAGACTTCCTTAAGGTCCATGGGGAAAAATAAAAGAAAACAAATCAAACAAATAGGAGATGTCAAGATCAAAACTGCACTTCTGAATGAACTGTGGTCCTGACATATGTCCTTACAGACAGGACAAATACCAGCAGACTGACTGTGGAAACAGTATTGGATTAAAGATGGCTTTTTTCCTAACTGGACAGGACCTTATGACTATCAGAAACTAACAGGGCAGAACAGATCCAAAAGTGGATCAAACCCCCAAGTCTGAAGATCTCTCCAATGGAAGCAGTTCTGTGCCAAGCAAGCCTGAGGGATGGGGGAGGAAGGGGAGGCGTGGGAAGGTGCCTGGAGTGTTCAGGCCCAGGTTGGATGGAGCTCCAAACAACCTGCTAGGGGAAGATGTGCCTTCCAAACCAAAGGATCCCATGATCCTATGATTTACTTTAGTTGCATTTAATTTCATGACAGAATAGGGTACCTACATCTATAGATGAGTCAAATGAGCATTGAGGCTGTTCCTAAAGCAAGTGGATAGAAGTATTAATCAAGAAAGAGGAGCAGAGGTGTGAACTCCTTTCCATATGCTCATGAAGTCTACACTCTAGTCTTAAAAGCTTTATATGTGCAGCTTCTCCAACACAGGAGTCTTCTTCTCATTCCTTAAATCCATATAAAACTTTACAGGGGGTTTTCAGGAATTTTTTGTATGGGTTTTTTAGGGTGGTTTAGGGGTTTTTTTTTGGTTGGATGGTTTTGTTTGGGTTTTTTGTTTTGTTTGGGTTTTTAGGGTGGTTTAGGGGTTTTTTTGGTTGGATGGTTTTGTTTGGGTTTTTTGTTTTGTTTGATGGGTTGTGTTGCTCTTTGGAGTTTTTTAAGCTCCACACATTTTGACTTCTTTCAGCACAAGATACCCTTCTGCTACATTCAAAGGGAATATGTTTTCCACCTGGATGTAAACTGGGGCCACATTTTTGGGTTGGGTAGCACATATCTTTCTGTGCTAGTCCAACACATTTTGTCATTGATGAACAATGGATTATGCATGCAGACTTGACCAACTATCCTGATTTTACACCCAGGCCTGAAGACATTTTTCCTGAAGATAAAATGCTTAACCTTATCTTCTGTATGCCAGGGCACTGAGTGCTTGCCAGCCTGTTTCTGACAGTCCTCTCATGCATCTTTCAAAGATGTGTATTTGGTGTAGGTACTATGCACTTGGTGAATATGTGCTGCAATTTCCCCTGCTGAGAGGGCAGAGGGATATGAGGATGGACATTCGAGCATTCTTCCCAAAGGAATCTAATGAAAGGTCAAAACAAAAGAAGCCTACAGAAACCATCAGGAGATTTACCAAAACTACAAGTCAGCACATCAGCCGCCAGGTTTTTATTCAGGCAGAGCAGTAAGATGAAAGGAGATAAAAGAAGTGCTCTAATTCAAGTGACCCATGAAAAACCCCATGCCACAGTTAGATGCTGTACTCATACATATCTGTTTCCTCCTCATTAAGAGGCCTAATGAAGCCTAATGCTCCCCTTGCTGATGAGTAAAAGCCACTGGTAATACAGTTACAAGTTGAAGCAAGTTATGAGAGTGCAACAACAGACTAACTCGTACAAATTGTCTGCACACCATTACAGAATTGCTGCATAAGCTGTTTGAGCATATTAAAATAAAACAACTTCCACTTACTCAGCACAATTACTTCCTCAGAACTCTCTCCCTTTTATATATTTCTACTAAACCTTTCTACCTCATACAAACAAGTTGATATTAATTTGCAAATTCAGACAGCAAGAACACACCTTAATATCAGCTGTTCAGTAAATGAAGGCTTTAGAGTTTATTTAAAATATAACACATTAAATTAAGAAGAATCTTTCTTAAAAATTATACATATATAGTTCATTTTGAAACCAAAATATCTGCAACTTGAGTGTCTCCTGTGGAGTTATTTCCAGAATGATGTAGCTCACTGCTGTCATTAGTCAATCTTCCCACAAGTCCAGACTTTGGTATATCTTAAAAGATGTCACAGTTTATTAATAAACCAGATGACTCATGAGCAACACAGGAAAAGCAGTCACCAAAAAACTCAGGAACACCTAATGATGATGCTGCTGTCAAGTCAACTGGTGACACACACTAAGACAGTGCAGCTACTAAAATGCAGCAGGTTCTGTTTCCAGCCAACACCTAAATCTACCCTATTAAAAGCTGTGCACGTGCTATTTCAAAATGCCCCGCATTTCTTTTCAGAAACTGTGTAAGAGCAATTTAAATAACAGATATTTTCAACACCAGACATAACAAATTTAAAGACTACTTGAAATTATCAGGCCCCATCTTGCACAAGCTACAGCCACCATACTAACTTAAGTAGGTTTACCAAACCACAAGGTTCTAAAGCTTAATGAGAGAAATGCCAGCACTGGATAGGCCATTAAAAGCAAACTGGACAGAAAGCATTTCAAGCATGGGAAAAAAAGGAGTTGTTTTCTGCAATTTTCAGACAAATAAGTAAAAAATAAGTGAATGTCCTTCAGTGCAGTCCATCTCACTGCAGAATTTTCTAGCTCTTCCATAGGTACTAGTAACCCACTCACCCCAGCTTCTTCCATCACCAAATACTTCAAGGGGATTGTTAGCAAGCCTCAAACTTGTAAAATTTTGCTAGTTCTGCTATCACCACATCATTTATCCTTGCTCATTTTCCACCTTTATCAACCACCCAAAATAGCTGTTTATGACCTGACTTGTACACTGACATTTGACTCTGAGATAATGTCAGCTTATACAGTGATAACAAAAAAAACCCCAAAACCAAAAAAAAAAAACCCTAAACAAAAAAAGAATATTAATATAAAAAGAAATAACATGCAATATTCTTGTGCAGATTAATTTTTTTTAATCACAGGAAAATTGAGAAAAATTAAGTAAAGTAAGTAAAGTAAATGAGCACTCCAGCTAGTATTCTGAAACTATGTCCTTCAACTTACTACAAAATTAAGCCCATTAAAATGTTTTCTCAACACTTGCCAAACATAAATATGCCCAAGATGGGCATTTGGTGAAAATATAATTTCATTAATTTTGGTGCAACTTTTAACAGTATCTCAAACTAAATTTATAATCTTTAATTAAAATAAAGATCCTTATACACGTGGACCTAAAGACCCTACAAGACCCCATGTTCTAGCAACACAAAGTGACAGGTTAGAAATATGCCTGAAGCTAAGCTATACCATTTTCATTGCAAGTTTGAATGACATGAGGTGGACAGAAATAAACTGTACTCGTGAGAACACATTCTCAACATGGGCTTCATTTTATCTTTCCTTCAAGCAATCAAAAGAGCAGGTCCTCTTAAGATAAAACTTTAATTAGATTTAACTAGACTTTAGATTTAACCTCCTGACATCTGGGTTAAAGGGTAAATAAGAAAAACATATGCTAAATCAACTGCCTCTGCCTCCTTACTTTCTTCTCAGAAGAGGTGATTTGTTCTTCAAGTGGAGCTACTTTCACTGGAAATTTTCAGGTTTTCAACATGGATTTTACAAGAGGATCAATGTGTTGTTAACTGAAAGGAGTCCCTGAAATTCACTGGTGTTTTGACAGTAGCTCTGTATCTGGAGATATTTGATCCAAAGTGGCTACACAGACGTGATAGGAGGTACAGCCAAACAGGCTAAGCTAAGACATTGCAGCGCAGATATGTTACAGCACAGACAAAGAGGTGAAACCACACACCCACTTGCATCTGTTGCAACAATCACCAAAATAAAAAACAACACAAGCAAGAGACACTGCTTTTGGTGGCACTCTTGGTCTTGGCCATACAGGTTTTCTTTAGAAATGAGATTTCTGGAGCCTCCACCTCCATGCACAGCTTCTTGATGAGAAGTAACACAATTTGTGCCCCTGAAAGCCACCACTTTGGAAGGGAAAGAGCTAGACAAGGTAGCTTTCATAGCAAAGCCTGCAGACATTATGTAATGAGATAAATGAGTAATTTAAGAGATACAAGTCCTATATACTTCGACAAGTTCCATAAAATCACTTGTCACTGTTGCCGGGATTGCAGTATCTTCCCCCTCCTCCCCATTCTTCAGAGAATCCCACTTCCCAATCTTCAGGGCTAAATCTGTAGCAATTGCTCCCCACCCTCAGACAACACCTAAGAAAGCAATAGTCAGTGCCAGTTCTGATTATCAAGAGCACGACCTTTAAACAAACTCCTGGTTTGTTCTTGCAAAACCCTGACTTTTATTTGTCTGGACTACGCTGGTCCATTACAATGAGCAGGAAGTCATTCTGACTCCTTGATTCCACACACGCCTCCACACTAACATTCAGGTATTTTCCCCGGAAAATACCTTATCTTAATCCACTACTTCCAGTTAAACCAAACTACCAAAGCCATAAAGGAAAATTCAAAAAAGTAATGTCATTATTTAAAAGCATCTAGACATTTTGGAATTGGAAATAATCCAACTCCTCAAGAGACAGATGTAGAACTTCAGTTGCAAATGGCAGCTTAAACATATCTTGCCAGTTTGTATCAATTCTGAAGGACAAAATTAAAGAAAAATAATTGCTGGAACAGTATCATGTGAAACAAAGAAAAAATATATACAAAAACATTTCACTGCATACTCCAAGTTGCAGTAAGTCATATTACATTAAAAAAAAGAAGTATTTCTTCATTCACTCACCTAACTATATGCAGAATTCTAGGCCAGTAAGGGTGTTAGGTCTTAAATTCAATGGGTTACCAAAGTAATTGAAAGTACTCATTACACAGAATTTAACAAATTTCTAACAATATTCCGTATGAGGCTAACTTAAAAATGGCTAACAGTGTAAAAAGGCTTCTAATACCCAGAGGAAGCCATTTTATTTGTAATATCAAACTATATTAAGCAAATGCAATGCTATCATGAAGGGTAATATACATACTATAAGTTATTGAAAGCATCTGAAGACAGCTCAGATTATTCTGTGTTCTTTCCTAGAAGCTTGTGTGTGTATCCATGAATAGAAATATACATGTGTGCATACATATACACTTTCACACATATGTGCAACCACACACCTGTTTTTTCCCTTAAATTTCAGTTCAGCAAAATAAAAAGGACCTGAACAGCACAAAGGCAACAAAAGCTTTATGAAATTTCAAAAGACTTTCCATAGCTGCAGTTGCACAGCATGGTTATGCCAGCAAGATAACAAGCTCAAAATCTGTCCAGCTATTTCAGTGCACCACGCCCCTCTCATCCCAACTACCGAGCCAGTGACAAAGCAATTAGCAAGTAAACTCAAACTGGTTTGAATTAAAATTAAAATCCTTAACTAGCCCAATTGTGAAGCAAGTTATGCACATTAGTTAGCTCTTGCAATTCCACCCCCTCAAGCCTAAATGTAATACACCTGACGCAGGAACACGTCACAAACCTGGGGGGTACCAAGACCACAGTCTCACTGTAAAGCCTGGTTTCTTTACATCAGGAAACACCTAGAAAGTCTTTCAGAGCAAAGCAGGTTCAGGAAACAGTTATTGCTACCTTTAACCATTTTTTTCCCTTCTAGAATGCTCCTGTATTCCTTTCAGGAAGGTAAACAGAAATAGAACAGTTAAACCATTTCAGAGAAAAAAAATGCACTCAAATCCCTAAGAAAAAAATAAACCTTAAATGCTGGGTTACTGTTTCCTCAACAATGCCTTCCTCAGTTTTTTCAAAAAACATAACCATCAGTTGTTCCTCAGTCCAAGTGCCAAATACATTCCAAGAGTATGTTTAGAAAGATCTAAGAGCACACAATCTTCTACAACAATTACAGAGTGGAAACTCTTCAGAGCTATCATATAAATCTAAATGATACAAGGAATATGAATCTTAAGCTTTAACATTACAGCTGCATGCACACATACATAACATGCCACATACATGCACTAACATCCTACAACATCAGGACAAGATACATATCCATGTCTGTGCATAGCAGATGTTAAACAAACATGTTATTCTAGTTTTAGTTTAGCTTTCAATTAGCAGATAAAATTATTAATGAAACAAGTTTTTATTTACCAGGAATGAATGAATCAATATTTCTGAATCTTCATCTGGCAAGCTGAATGCTGTGTATTCAAGGGCATTGTTTTCCCCTTGCTGTTTGCATATATAACCACAGTTTCTCTCAAAAACTGTACGAATGCCTTTAAACAGAATCACACTTGTCGTGCAACCCATTCCCAATCTGTTGAATTTTGCATTTCTAGCAGCCCTGATTGCATTTGCAGAATGTCTTCTTCCGTTGCTCGACTCAAGTAATTTTCCTGTGCTTTGCAGAAATATTTCTTTGTACAATCCTCATTATGTCCCACATTTAGTATGTTCCTCGACTAGAAACCATCAGCTACGGAAATGTAATCCTATTTGCTTAAGCCAAATACTGCCAAAAATCCAGCGGCTGAAGACAAAAAAAATCAGAGGGCGATGAAAAGCAGAGGATACCTCAGCTGTAGAAGACAGGAGGCTTTCAGCATGTGCTGCACTCCACGAGAGAGATGAAAAGGTATTCCAAGGGGTTATGGAAAGAGCTCCTGTATTCAGAGATCCTCAGAACATAATCAAAGATGAAAGGAAACTGCAAAGATACTGCTGCAGTTTCTGCTGCCAGCCACAAAGAATCCTCATCTGCTGCAAGAAAGCAGGCTCCCAGAATGCTTAGCACAGAGTTCGTACTGGCAAACACTTCTTTACTTGACCTACATGTGCTTTTTAATGTCTGAAACAAAAAGCTTCAATATAAAACACTGGAAATATGAGGGGGAAATACTAAATCACTGCTGCTATGCAAAGAAAACAGCATGCTATGTACACTTCTTTCAATCAAACCTGTACGTCAGAGCATGCTATTATCAGTTCAGGCAAACCACAAGGGAGCTGAAGACTGTCTTCACTTTTCCCTTTCTTTCTTACATGCAAAGTGATTTGTCAGTTCCCACCTGACAAAAGCTGAATTTACCAGTCCTTGACTGCAAATAATCAGTTGCAATTGCAATAATTGCAATTTTCTTAATCACAAAAGAAAAGGAAAAACAAACAAAAAAGGCTGTCTAGTTCAGATCAACATCCACCTCTAAAACAAAAATATACAATGAAATTTAAAATACATATATTTCTTGGTTTTATAGTGACTCACACCTGTACTGACTGAATTTATCACTACAGGGTACTAGTTCACATACTGCAACACTACCTGTTGTACAAGCACATAAATATCTTTAACTGACATTGGGAAGAAATGTCAAATTTTTAAAAGCACTTTTAAAGGTAAACAATTTGCAAAAAATAACTGTTCCAATCCACATCACAAGAGTGCTGTGTCACCCTGTCAGAGTGTGCTGGTGAGTTTTATATTTCTGCTAAACTGAAAGCACTTATTTACTTACCAAATTGTAAAATTGGATGAAAAAGTGAACTTACAGCATCACAATTGTTGCAGTGGAGTTAAAACAAGCTAAATTAAAAGCAGGGAGGGAGGGAATAAACAGATTCAAGATGTCAGCTACAGATTTGTCCCCATGAAATTTTCTTCTCAAGGAAATATTTGCAAGCTATAATAATACTTCTCAATAAATATTTCAGACTTAATACCATTTTTCCCTAACATCTGCCTAGCTAATACATGTCTATATGCTTCTCATTACATTTCTAATCTAGATAAAACACAGTAACATGCAGACACATCAATAAAAAAACTCCAAAAACCCAACAATACTAGACAGTGATCCAAGTAGCTCCTGTCAGTCCCATATTCAGAAAGGCAGAAGTTAGACCATTTCTCATACTGGGAGAAATACCAATTGTTTTAAGGCAGTTCTGCTAATAATGAGCAGCTTTATCATAAGGGGGAACAAAGAAAGTCATGGTGAAGAATTTGGCATAAATTCTACTATGAAGGACAGAGATACTTCATACATAACCATGAAGCTTGCACAGCAACGTCTCCCTACCTATCTTACCCTCTTTGAAAAGAAGAAGTAGGTCAGTGAGGAAATGCAGTGCTCCATTCACTAAGGCTGCATAACGACATCCTTACAAACATGCAAGGGAAAACAGCCATGGGAATTACCACCGAAGGCATTCCCCAAAAATACATTCAAGTTAACTGTTTCTAGTGCAGAAGCCCACTTTGTTCCCATCTGAAATGTAGGATTACAGAGACCTGACAAAGTTCAGGTTATACACACGGTATCAAAAGTTAAGAGATCATTAAAAGGAAGCACTGATTAAAGGGTTTTCCATGCAATTTCAAAGACTTTATAATAGCAAATAGCAAATGCCTCTAGCAAAAAAAAAAAAAAAAAAAAAAAAAAAAAAAGTAGCTAACACCTTAAGAGAGTATGAGAAAAACAGGTCAGTTAACAAGAAGTTATCATGCACAAGGCAGTTCTTCCACATGTCTAGAAAATTACCTTACTTGTAAAATACTAGCTAGGTTATGGAGAAACAGGAAGACAAAAAATTTTAATTTGAAAGGACAAACACCATAATCTAACTCAGGTTGGAAATGACCCTGGGAGGTGTAATAATTCAAAACCAATTAAGAGAAAATTTAATTCCAACTATACCTTGAATAAATTTAGCATCAGGTTTCTACAGTATTTTAGAAACAGCAACTGAAACTGACATGGATCAACACAGTGGTAACACCACCATGAAAAGCATCCTCATCAGTCTAGAACTTCCTCATGAGGAGAAGGGGAGGGGCAGGCACTGATCTCTTCTCTGAACAGTGACAGGACTGAGGGAATGGCCTGGAGCTGTGTCAGTGGAGGTTTGGGTTGGATATTAGAAAAAGGTTCTGCCCCCAGAGGGTGTTTGGGCTCTGGAACAGCTCCCCAGGGCAGTGCTCACGGCACCAGCCTGACAGAGCTCAAGAAGCTTTTGGACAATGCTCTCAGGCATATGGTGCGACTTGGGAATAGTCCAGGGCAGGGCCAGGAGTCAGACTCTATGGTTCTTGTGGGTCCCATTCAACTCAGCTTAGATTCTGTGATTCCAAACAGATCTTGAAAGGGAAATCATTATGGGGACATGTGGGGTAGGAAGAAACCACAGGGAGTGGGAGAAACCTGAATAGTATACAATGCAAAGAAGTCTGCCAACAATCAGACTTTTCATTAATTTGGTGCAAAGTGGAAGTTTCCAGCTTCATTAAGGAGATTCCTTGAATTATAATCAGCAACCACACTGCACAAGCAGTGACCATCCGGGCAGCAATGTGACACAATGCAATATTATTCACTTCAGTTTCACATCTAAAAGTGAAATGGTGTCATGGCTTAGTAAAGGTATTCCCCAATTTAGTGTCCCCACCGAAACATTCCAAACCATTGCCATTGAAACACTCCTCATTCATTGCCCCCTGCTCTTCCACAATGTGGGTGGCTGGAGAACTAGAGGCACAAAGATCACAGGCTGAGAGAGGAACAATTTCCAGGAAACAGCAATTAAATAAGAAAACACAGTAACAGCAGCAACACTAATAACAGTGTACAAGAATGAGGTGAATGGTTCACACAATTGATCACCACACACCCCTGGTAACACCAGAACCACCATCACACTATCCCCACTGCAAGAGACCACTTCCCCTGTCCCCAGAAAATGACATAAGGTGGTAGAGAGTAACCTCTGGGAAAAAGCCATGCCCCTCCTGGTTACTGCAAATATTAACCCTGTCCTGGCCAAAACCAGGACAAATGGGAGGCCAGAAAAATTCTTACAAAGGTCTGACAGCACTTTGCCCACTGAAGAGAGCTAAAAGGTAGCCCAAGGTAGGTAAAAGTCTTAATCCAATGGTAAAAATACCAAAGCAGAACAAATCAATATATGAACAAGCCTGGACTGTCCATATGAGCACCAAACTACCCATTGCAAACTGCCTTTAGCTGAGCCTGGGTTATGGAAAGTCTTTTTCCATAAGGCAGGGAGTGGAGGAGAGGAATGTAAGGCTACAGGGAGGAGACAACACTAATGCCTGCCTTCTCCTGGTTTATGCAAAAGGGCATACACCAGAAAGCATGCAGTCTTACAAGCTATTTGTGTTAGTATAATTGCAAACATTGCACCCCTAAGCCAAACCCTCATTTATATGGGGAACAACAAGCTCCTCCCTGCTGCAGACTATATTCAATCTGCACTGACTGCACCAGGAGGACAAAAAAATTATTTAGGTGTGTTAGCTCCAGGTTATTCAGAATCATGTATTTTTGAGAAATGTTCTTTTGGAAAAGTAATAAAGAAGTTCTAGTTTCCTTCCAAAAAACAAAATTGCTTTAAGGACCCAACCACTCCTCTGATTACAGTAAATTACTAATAATCACTTTGCATTTGGGAACTGGAGGATTTCAAATCAACATGTTAAGCAATTCTTTGCCAACCAAATGAGTTCCAAGAAAGCATAATGACACAGGTACAAATTAAATGTGTGTTAGCAATCAGTTCTAAACAATGCTTACATGTTTCCATTTGACAATGCTTAATGTATACGAAGGCTAAGGAATCAGCCTCGGTTGATGTAAAATCTTCAGCTCATCCTATAAAATTCTCAGTATCAAAATGAGAACTTAGAGACTCCTAGACAGAAATAGAACAGTTAAGAGGGTAGAGGTCAAAACAGGGAGACCTTCCAATTGAATGGGTTACTACAAAACATGTTTCTGTCTTCAGAAAAACCTTGACTGAAGGAAAACACTTCATAGAGACACAGCCCCCTATCTGCAAGAGAGCATACTTCAGGGAGGATTCAAGCACCTAAGTCCTAGCATAAGAGCCACAAGAACATCCTTAACCACTTGAAACATTAGCAGCAGGTATTTGTATTTTGACCTACAAAGTTGTCCATGACAATTTAAATGCCCAAACTAATGCCATCTTGACATGACTGAACATCTGGTTCCTCAGATCTTACACATCCTGGCTGAATTCCATTTTTCACAAAACATGACAGCATTTGTAGGTGGAGGAGCACCACCTCTCATCTGGCAGCTGCCTGTACATTGGCTCAGAACATTTGAGATGGGGCCCTAAAGCCTCCTCAGTCCAGAGGTGAAAACCAACATCACTTGACATTTTTGGAGTGCCTTAACAAGCCAATGACGTATTTCAAAGGCAACACACTCCCTTCTGCCTGAAAAAGCTGTGCTGCAAAAAGACCTGAAGATCTAATAGCCCTGCAAGAGTAAAAAGAAGTGTATATCAAACACTTCATACTTAACAGGAGTGCTCATAGAGGACCAAAAGTTCAGATGTCAGTTCCTTTTGCAAATACTGTTTCTGCAATGACTGCTGCATGCAGATTTCATAGAAGAGTTTTACCAGGTAATTATCTTCAAGAAGTAAGGTTTCTTCAGAGAAAAGAAACTATGCTGAAAGTTTCTTTGTGGCCACAACAGGGAGTTTTATTTTGTCTTAAAATTCTTAAGCACTTGATTTGTCAAAACTAGTGCAGAGGATGTGTTTGAATTCAGATTATCCTTAGTTATCCTCATAGTTGCTCTCCAAAATGGTAAGGAGAATATGGAAAACTACAAGCTGGTCACATTCACTACAATCTCTAGGAAAATTATGATGCAAACCCTCCTGGAAGCCATTTCTTGACATACAGAGAGTGAGAGATGTATATCAGTTCCAAACAGACCACATGGATTTATTTAGAACAAAGTATGCCTGACCAGCCTGTTTGTCTTCTGTGATGTGATGGTTGGCTCTGTGGACTAGGAGACAGCATTGGACACTGAATACTGTTAGTGAAAGAATGCTTTGGGCAGTCTCCCATAGCATCCTTGCAGCCCAATTAGGCAGATGTGGTCTGGATGAGTGGGTATGGATGGATGAGGGGATAAGAATGACATCCTGCTGAACAGGGAGTTGAACATGCTGAGCAGGCTCCTCTGGACAAGAAAAACATTGATATATTGGACTGAGTCTAATGGAGAGCCATCACAGTGTTTCACATATGAGAAAAATCTAAGGGATCTTGCATAGTTCAGCCTTAAGTGAAGGCTAAAAGGAAATCTTATTGCTGTTGCAAAACCTAATGGGAAGCTAGAGAGAAGAGCCAGATTGTTCTTGAAGATACAGTCACAGAACAAGAGGAAACAGAAACAGAATATTCCATTTGCATAAAAGGATTTATTTACTTTCTCTTTAACCATGAGGCTACTGGGGTTAAAGTATTTCCATCTTTGTGGGTATAACAACCAGGTTGTCACAGTCTCTGAGCAACCTGCTCAGATCTGTTTTGAGCAGGGGATTGCACTAGGTGACTTCTAGATATCTGCATTTCAGGAAGTGCATTTCCATGATTCTGTGATGGTACACTGGAGAGCCACACACTAACCACTGAAACAGAAAGACAAAAGCTCCAAGAGAATTTCATCCTTCAGAAGAAAGCCAGGGTAGTTACTCCAGGAGTAGTCTCGAGAACAGTATCATTAAATTCCCAGTAATTTTGACTGAGCATCTGAGCACTCAGCAAGACCCTAAGAAGAGATTTTCATCCAACAGAAACAAAAAGCTACCATGACAATAGACATACTGAGTATAGCACCAGGCTGAAGACCAGAGGCAGTTTATCATTCATACAAGATGCCACGAATGTCAAAGATCAAAAGTAAAAGCAAATGCTCATGAAAATTGGAGGAAGATTTAGTCTGTCCTACCTGTACAAGGTATTTTTTGTGTCTACTATGCCTTTTATATTTTTAGAGAAGTGAGGAGGCATAAATGAAGCAATCTCAGAAATGCTATTTCAAATCTTACATACACATATGACTGGGATTATATAGGCACTGATGGAGAGATGCACACAGATTTATAGCCCTGCTAGCTACAAATTGCTAAATATCTTAGCTAATAGTTTTAAGTTTCATATTTGAGAGCTGCAGAAAGCTCAATCTTCTCACAGATCCATTCTTACATGAGTAATACACATTGATCCAGAGATGAGCAATGGGATCTGCCAGTTCTGTGCCTTAAGTTCAAACTTAATATTCCTTGAGGACAGACATATCAAGAACAACCCAAAGAACTTTGGGAAGTTGACCAAGCTGATCTAAACTGAATAAATGAGCATTTATTGCTAAGCATGAGACACAAAACACCAACCCCTTTTAACTCTGCAAGCCATAACACAGGATTTCTGGTATTGAAATATGCTCAGTGGACTCCATCTAGTGGTCACATAACTTTCAGCTTTCCGAACTTAAAATGATTATTCTGGGGTTTTAAGTAGCTGATACAATAACCATAACAGAATATTATTTCCATCAGAGAGCTACAAACCAAAACAGTAATTACAGGATATTATTTTATTACGAAACTATGATGGAATAAATAATGGTCAACAATACAGCAGACTAGGGAAAAAAAATCCATTTTTTTATCAAGCTTACTGTATTCAGGTAAGAGCAGCAGAAACTTCAGGCTCAGACATCCTTTTTTTACTTTTAGTTTGTCTAAGAAGGTCATTCAGGTTCAGGTCTTTCTCCTTTCCTTTGTTCTGAGCTCTGCCAGGAACAAGTTCCAACTTCCCCAACAGGAGATGAATTGCTGCCAAAATATTATGCTGGGTGTATTGTCCCTTGAACTTTATCAGCAAGACTGCATACAGCAGGATTAGTTGATTTTTCTTTCCTAATAGGAACCTCATATTTAATGTGAGGAAAAACTTATTGGATCGTGTTGTATACTCTGGCTGGGAAGAAATTAATATAACAACCACATTAAGCTATATACAATACCAGGCAAATAACTCCAAAGTGATAACAAGCCTGGCAAGCAAGAATCCCAGGACAATTTCTGCAGGAAATTTGAATAGCATCCTTGAAATAATTATGATGTGTGTCATCTATTCATTAACCTGAATGCTCTTTTTAAACTCACTGACGTTTAAGGACCAACACAGATTTAAAATCCCTTTTGGACTAGCAAACAGTGAGAGTGTGGCCTCCTTGAACATCCCTTAAAGACAAACACACCACTATAATTTACATATAAACCACCTATGAGATCAGACAACATAACACTGCACATAGAAGTGCCAGTGCAAGTGGGTGCAGATATGCCTGGCAGAAAGACATCTGAAATGCCACTTGACAACATCACTGTACTGGGAAAAATGAGACATGGGCTAGGTGAGACCACGTTCTATCTTATTTTCACAAGGCTCCACTTCTGTATCATTCAGCTGCCTGGTAGTCCCTTACCAACATGGCTACAAACAAGCCCAGAAAGGCATGAAGTGAAGGGCAAGCAGATTCTCTGTCAGAATCAGCACCGTGGTGAAGGACAGGACTCCTCCTGAAACCAAGGATATAAAGACCATTATGCAACATTAAAGAACAGAGTGTGATTGACAAATAGTATTGTCAATGTGATCAAACTGGAAAATGGATGACAACCCTTCCAACACCTTAAAACTCAAGCCTCTTTTCTATATGTTGATACCCACAGCATTTCCATTTGACTTTTGATTTCTTAACAAACCTGTTAAAATGAGAACAAGAACTATCTCACTGTCATTCTCCTCTCCATGGAAAACACCCAGCTCTTTCTGTGGAGCACCCACCTTCTCATTCACATATGTTTCAGCACTCCTTCCAGCCCATGAAGGGCAGCTGTGTATTGGATAACCAGTAAGGTAACAAGATCATGTATCTCCATCTCAAAACAAAAGCATCCAAAGGCAGTGGAGGCTCTGGATTTGCAGGCTGAAACCAAATTTTTTGTCTATAAACTCAGTCACATTGAATTCCAGGCTCTTGAAATTAACTACTTTACTATTTGGGTATTGTAACAAGTAAAATGTATTACATCCTGCACTGATGTAACCCAATCTTTAAATGCTTTCTCTACTTCAAATTATGCAAGCTTTATCTATTCTGATTTCAATTCTCCCACTCTTTGTTGGGAGAATAATTTTATAGTAGTCAAAATATAAGCTCCTGTCTTATCTCTGAATTCAACAAGCAACTCCTCCCCACCCACAGTGTACCTGGAAGTACTAAAAACAGTTCCATCTATGCCTCAAATTTCCAAACCCAGATCAGTGTCTGTCAATGTGCCATTTCTTCTTAAGTCAACAGCTCCACCTGAGTATCAAAAAACACACAGAAGTACACAAAGCAGCCGCTAAGGATTATTTATTTACACTGATGGATCTATATTACAGGCTTCTCTGAACCCTAGCAGCTATGGATCAGCATTACTCCTTCTCAGGTTTGTTGTGACTACATTTATGTGTTCATCTCCCTTGGTTTTTTTTTTTTTTTCATTTTGGGTGGTTTGGCATTGTTTCTCTTGTTTTATTTGGGTTTGGGGAAAAGTTGTGTTTTAAAGCATATTTAGGTAGCTTAGCTAATTTTATGTGAGGTCACTTGATACTTCCACTGCATGAAAAAAATTATGTTTCTTAGCAGAATAAACTTCAGGAGGGACTATTTAATTTTTACTTGTAAGGACTAACACTGTTCATTCTTCCCTGAAAACTTTAAACAACTTTAGAAGAGTAAGGTATCATTTTGAAAAGCGACTACTTTTGTAGAGTTGGTGTCCTACATTTTTTATTTTTCAGTATTCTTTCCTAGAATTGTTACTAGAAGAAATTTTCCATGAGCACTATAAATACAGTTAGGAGAAAAAAAGCCAGTCTAAATCATGTTTCCTTGACTTGCTCAGAATTATAAGGTTGTCACTTTCTTTCTGAACTATCGCTACTGAGAATGTTGCACAAAACAAGGTCTGCTTTGCATTTAACCTTTCCACAGAAATACTGTGAATCTGATTTTTTAGGCAATGTGCAGCCTCAGCTGACTTATTTCTTCCTCTTCCAAGTCTCCAGATTGAAAAATGATCTAGAACTTTCATATTCTTTGTTGTTGTTGTTGTTTTGACACAGTTGCTGGCAGGGGTTGAATTACAAATGTTGTTCTAAAGGTACCTGGCATTCTTTTCATCAGCTATTGAGCTGAAGAAAAATTCTAGCTGGTTCTCTAGAGAAATGGGCCTTTCTATTCAGAGAGGGCCCCAACCCAAAACTTGGCCTGGACCAAGAGGTTTAAAACTAGAATTGCAGAAAAAGCCTCCATTAACATTGCCACCAACAAGTACTCCAGTCTGAAAGAGCCTGCAGTCTGCTTGAGCCGCGGATGTACTGGAGAGAGCCCAGCAATGACCATAAAGGTGAATAAGGAACTGGAGCACCCTCCCATGAGGACAGAGAGCTGGCACTGTTCAGCCTGGAGAAGGCTCAGGGGATCCCATCATGTGTATAAACACCTGCAGGGAGGGTGCAAAGAGGACAGAGCCAGGCTCTGCTCAGGGATGCCCAGTGACAGGGCTGGAGGCAACGGGCACAACCTGAAACACAAGAGCTGCCTCTCAACGTCAGGGAACACTTTTTCACTGTGAAGGTGACCGAGCACTAGCACAGGTTGCCCAGAGAGGTTGTGGAGTCTCCATCCTTGGAGATACTCAAAAGCTCCCTGGACACAGCCTTGGCAACTGGCTCTAAGTGATGCTGCTTGAGGCAGAGAGTTGGACCAATTGACCTCCAAAGGTCCCTTCCAGGCTCAGGCAGTCTGGGACTGTGTGACAGAACCATGGCACTCCTTTGCATCCCATCCCTTGCAGAGATCTTACCTGCTGCCTTTTTTTTTTTTAATTCTGGATATTCACTACTAAGCCTAAGGTAACACTGCCTAGTCACAGAATGGAATGTTTAGTTTCACCAGCCTGAGGTGCCAGATCCAGACTTTTTAACAAAGGCTTTTGGTTTCTTCTTCCTCATTTTTCCCCTCATCTGAACTGCCAGGAATCCCTGGACCCAGCAGGAAAATGCAGAAGACAGTGCCTGGATTCCCCATTCCTCCTCTTACACCTGATTCATTGGGCACAGATGGGGAGGTGACAAACTGCTGTAACAGATGCAGCCATCCATCCTTACACTAACAGGGAATCCCATCCCTCACTCTTTGCAGCCAGATTAAGACTTTTTATTTTCTTAATGTATCTGCAGCAAAGCTGCTATTTCTCCCAAATGGTCACAATGGGAGTGTAACTAGAAGACAACACCAGCAACAGATGTTGAATTTCTCTGACCAAACCTTTTTGGTCCACAAGAGCTTTCTTCATAAAACCCCACTCAGTGTTTCTGATCAGCTTTCTGGAGACCTTTAGATAACCTAGCACATTTTTTCCTAAAGCAGAGTCAATTCCACCAATGGAATTCTAGCCCTTGCTTAATACAAGAAATCTAGTCCTTAATGTTAAAAGGGTTAGGTTTCAATGTGTGTTAATTTATTGCACTTTTAGTGCCAGAAGAAATCTCTGTTTTGAGATAATACATGTTTACTTTCATTCTCACAAAAAGAACTTTACTTACAATAAAATAAAATTTAAAAAAAAACAAACCTGTACCTTTCTCAAGATGCAATAGCTACCACTATCTCATAGATTATTAAATTTAAGAGATCAAAGACATCAGTGCCTCTGGACTAAGACAGAATGCAAGCCACCTTTCACAAATCAATCAATCTATCCATCTATCCATCCATCTTCTAAATTAAGGTCTTGAATAAGCTACCTGACCAGAATTATTGGAGTATCTTCTTGTCTTTAGAAATAAGTTATTTCAAAAATACTTCAATGAGAAAAGTGTTGTGTCATTCATGGACTACTCCTGCAACTTTTCTGCCTTGCATAATTAATCCTCTCCATGGACACAGACAATCTAAGGAGGGGCAAGGGAAAATGGATTTGTCTTTACTCTTGCAAAATGATGCCCAATGCCCAATGAAGCACTTGAGACTGTTCAAGTTCAAAACAAAAAATAAACAGTAGCTAAGGAAATAAGTTTTACATTTATATTATTTTAATACATATTATTTTCTATAGTCATTGCATTATTATGTTCTTCAGCCACCATCAGAAACTTCAGGTCTAAATGAAAGCTCCCTGAACACCAGCACAGATGTTACTGCACCTTTTATCTCCATAAAGAACCAGTGGCATCAAACCACCTCTAACAATTACAAAAATTCTTAAATAAAAGCAATATAGGCTATACATTTCTCAGGAGGCCAGAATCAAGCTGCTTGCTATCTTGAAAACTGAACTTCCCTTGTTTGCTTCAATAACTTATTAATAACTTCTCATTATTTTTAGAGCAGACCAACATGAATTTGTCAGAATCTCCAAGTTACCTCAAAAATACAAATATCTGGCAAAATTGACAAGTTCACAAATGGTTCATCTTGCATACACATTCATATCTCTGACGGTCATCTAATCTCAGGTACACACTATTCACAAGAGAGCCCAGTGACCACATAGGCTTAAAAATTACTTGAGCATTCATATCTATGCAACAGAAAAGACAGTTTACACTAGTTTTCAAGAGGAGTGGTTACAGACCTTTTTGAAGCACTTGCATTGAAGCATAATGTAGCACAACTAATGACTTTAAGTCAGATAAATGCTTTTCAGTTAATTGCACAAGGTCTTAAAAAATAATAATCACAGAGTTGTGAAAGTCCCAAGTTTAAATGTAGGTGTGATGAGTTCTACTTCCATTGAGATAGAAACATCCTGATTGAGGATTAAAGGGCATGAGTAGGAGGAAGAGAGGAAAGATAAGGTATGCTGTGGTATCCCATATTGAGTAAGATGGAAAACCCAAACCAGCATCAGGTACATCTGACATTTGCTGTATTAGGAAAAACTACTTATAAAAAGCACTTATTCTTCTATCTTAAACATAATTATCCTTGTCTAGCAGGAAAGAAAAAATTCCAGAAAATAATAAAGAAAATGCACCTTTCAAGAATGATCTAATGTTGCTGAAAGTCTAAAGGTCTACCTGTTCACACAGAAACTCAGCTGTCCTGTATTTTGTCTCTCAAACTGCCTTTCTGAGGAAGAACTTTAAAATTCAAATAAGTTTAATGGTATTTCTTAATAGAAACTTTAGTATTGTAGTCCAGCCTCTGAATCTTTACAACCATAGAAATGTCTATCACATCCAGTGAGTCCTCTTTGCAGTATCAGACTTTCCAGAAGTAAGTGTTGTAACTACTGTCTTGTACCAAATCAAAAAGGTTTATATATTGCACTTTGCAGAAATAAAATTAGCACCTTTATTAAAAATATCTTATTCTCTGAGTATTTTTATTTCCTTTACAAAAGGTAAGCAGCACATACCATAAACTAAAATAACTTCTTAGGGTCAAGGACTAAGCTTTTTCCCCCAGGTAAAGAAAGTTCAGCAGTTCAGAGTGACTGAATTAGCATCACCATTTTTAGCACGTTCCTACAAGATGAAATACGTTATGGTGATGTTCATTGCCAGCAACAATTTTTCCTTTAAAATCTTGAGTGTCAGTTCACATCTCCCTGCTTTTATTCATCCATTTATAACAATTTGCTGCTTCCAAATTCCCTATGTATACAATTTCGCATTCCATGTACAGAAAGCTCAAGCTTCATCCTTCTTTCCAGCTTTTCTGTATCCATCAGCTCTAAAACATCCCAGTCCTTCCTCATCCCTTTAGCATTACATACCACTTTTAAATTCCTACTTGGCTAAAGGAAGCCATCAACCCTCTTTTGTAGACACACTATGACTGAAATCTGGCACTTAATGAGGATCCAAATACTCTGTTCATCACATACAGAGAAGCTGCTGTGGAGAGAAGCACTCTGTGCACACAGCATATGAAATGATACAGGAATCGGGAAGGAAAATGCCAACCCCAAAATAAATACTACATAATCCTCCCAGTATTTTTTGGGAAACATTGTATTAAAAACTTGGCAATAACACAGCATAGAGTGCACCTCACCATCCTTTCTTATGGAGTTGAGATTCACAGGAAGCAGAGATCAGGATTGGAAGGACCAAGTTGACATAAGTCTTCTTACAAAGAAAAGAAAGAATACCAATGAATTTGAGATCAAAGGCTCAGTAGGAGATCCAAGCATTGCCTTTGTGATATACTGATTTTCCACCATGTCTGAAAAGCTGAATTTCTGAAAGAGTTTTAGAACTCAAGAGCTCCATCAGGTATCTGAACTTAATGTATGAAGCCCAAGATTGTCTTAAGATACAGTTCTAGCCTTTCAATAATAAAATCTATTTTACATATCCAAATCAAAAAGAAGAAATGTATAGAGCAATTTGGGAATCTCTCAGATTTCATCCTATTTCCCATATCGCAAATTTCTTCTGTATAATATTAATTTTTACATGGGGAAAACAACTTTTGCTGCATTATTTGGCATATTTCATCATTTTCATTATCTGCACATTCAACAAAGGCATTTTATTTACAGCTAGGCTAAAGCAGATCAAATTTCACAGGCCAAACATTATCTTAATTGCTTATTATCCTTAAATGTCAGCTCTAATATAGGTATATTATTATAAATAACCCTAATGTAGAGTAATTTTGTCACTGAGATGAGTTATCATTAACATACTACTGAACAAGACACTGATCTGTATGCAACATGCTTTGAGTAACTCATCATCACTTAAAGACATCACTTTCAATTATGCATAATACTAAAACTGCATTGAAAACTGCTCTTGGCAAGATTGCTGGTTTAAGAGACACACTTGTCATCCCCATAATCTTCCCTCTCAGACATAAATGTATTTGGGTGGCCAGAGGCATCAAATTAAGTCACATGACAAGTCTGAAGTCAAAACAACATCAACAATGCACAAGAGGATATTCAGCAAGGATGCTACTGTCAAGCAGAAAATACAAAAACTGAATCCAAATAATCAAGAAATGCATTATGGGCCTTAGAGCACGGTGAAAAGCTGATTGCCAAATAACAAGATTTCCTTTCAGCCAACCAAACTGTACTTGTTGGTTCAGCAAACTATATCCAACAGAGAGAATGTATGAGATGTCAAATGCTGACAAGACAGCTTGCTTCATTCTGTGATGAAAACTAGCTTGGCAAACCACATCTGCTTCATGTTTTTTTACTACACAGTCAAGTTATTTAGTCTGTCAACTGGCTGAAAGTCTCTGACTTTCAGATCCAATGAAGAGCTATCTGAAAATTTAAGATATACCACACTATCCTGCTGACATGTGGTTTTCAGTTCTTTTTCATCAATATAATCTCAAGGACATTAATAAAATGGAAAAAAATAAGCATATTTTAGTAATGTGATCTAATAAACCTCATTAAATATGGGCAAAGGTTTTCTTTTCCCTTTTTAATCTAGCCACACATTGGTGATTGTAAAAATGGATGGAACTGTTAAACAGTAGCCACAATAGCAACTTACAGAATCTACTCAAGCTCAGAGAGATTCGTAGTTCCCATTTATCTGCTAGTGCAAGTAATGACTGCATGTTTTGCATCACTGCTCAGTACATTCTGCTGCAGGGATGTACAGTCCAAAGCAATAGCTGGTTGTAAAGATCTGGACAGACCATCCACCATGAACTGTTAGTTGGAATTAATTCCTTCCTACCTCCACATTCTACACAGCACCACTAGTCAATGGCCAACAGCAGTGTTTCAGTACTGGAAATCCTCAGCACTTGCTCATGTGCAAGTGATGACAGTAAGATCCCTTTAGTAACCAGTGCTGAACTATGTTTTAAGCAAGACAATTTGTTGACGACTCAGTTGAAAAAATCCTGGGAAAGTGCTATATCAAAGAGCTGTGAGAGGCAGCTTGGGAAGGAAAATGGGTCTCCTTTACTTTAAAGTCCCACATCTGAACAGAGCATTCCACAACTACTCTAACACTGGTAAGACTCGTATTTTCACCAGGTCAGCCTAAGAGATTGTTCAGATAACAAAGCCCAGAACTTCCAACAGATAAGAAACAGGTTAACCTGTCAAACTTAGAGATGCAAATATTTTTTTAAGTCTTCTATAGCAGACTATAAAACAATACTATCCCACCGAAATTTCTCCTTTAAAAAAAGTATTATCTCATTCCAAACATCAATGTTCAACAAAAAGAGTTACAGTATATTAACAGGAGGAAGAAAATGCAAATGTAAACTTGCAATTACTAGCCTTTTATTTCATTATTTAAACAGTGTGTGCACAAGAACATTGGAGTTCAGTGATAAAAAGAACAGCACTGATAGTAAAAGAGACACAGCAGCCTGGGTAAAATACAGCTGAAACAAGAAGGTGAACTTCAGCACAAGACTGTAAGCGAGGGACATGGGGATTCAGCTTCATGCATCAAGCTAACATAAAAGGATCAAAAACCTGACATGAATGT
Organism: Zonotrichia leucophrys gambelii; assembly: GCF_028769735.1. Lineage (NCBI taxonomy): Eukaryota > Metazoa > Chordata > Aves > Passeriformes > Passerellidae > Zonotrichia > Zonotrichia leucophrys. The sequence goes on along the minus strand of NC_088169.1, from coordinate 40,355,855 downwards.
TAAGTCACCACTAATGGCAAGTCACCCCTTCTGCTCTCTAAAATGCTGATGAAGACCTTATCCAGGATAAGCTAAAGACAGTACATCACTCCACACCATCAATTCTTTAATCTCCATAAAATTCTGCAGAACATGCTGCTGTGACAGCATAAAAACACCTGGGATATTAGTGCCTATCACCCTATTACGTACTTAATAATTTAATTAATCCAGGTTCACCATTATTATCATGAACCTGAATTAATTAAAGATGCACATAAATATTTTCCAACTCACTGACACTAGTCATGAGTGACCGAAGGAAAAACCTTCTAAAGGCAGAGGAGGTAATGGCAGGTTTGCAGACTACTGCAAAAAAAACCCATTTATGTCATGAAAATACCTAAATCTCCTTTGTGCTCCCCCAAAACTAAAAGTATTTTAAAATACATATACTCTTTTTCTACAGATCCCTGTAAGTACTTGGTTCCTCAAGAAGTGTTAACATATTTGGATGTTCACCCCATGTAGATGTGCTAGTACCTTGTGGAAAGCTGTCAGTATCCAGGAAGACTCTGAACCCTGCATGTTTTATAAATTCTGTGATGCACGGATGAGTAAAGGGCAATTTAGTTTTAGAGCCACTGTCTTTTTTAAAAAAGGTATTTGTCTTTCAATCACAGCTACAGCATTTGTTACTCTCAAAACACACACTTAGGACAAGACACTGTCCCAACAGGAGGTTGGGACAAGACAAGATCATACTTAGCAAGCGCAAAGAACAAAGGACAGATCAGCTTCCAGTATCAGGAATGCCAGCACCAAAACTTCTTCACTTACGCAGAGTTAAATGCTTACTGAAACATTCCCCTTGGAGATAACAAAACCGCAAAGAAAACAAATGCATACCATGAATAAGAGTCCCAGGAGAGAAACCCTGGAAAGTCTTACTGAGGCTATTTAAGATGTCATCACCTGCTGCCTCAGTACAGCATCGAACAGAATTAAATTCTGAGGGTTGGAAAGGGCTCCTGGAGATCATCTAGTCCAAACCCCCTGCCAAGGCAGGTCACCTGCAGGAGGTGACACAGCAACACATCCAAGTGGGTTTCAAATGTCTCCAGAGAGGGAAACTCCATGAGCTCCCTGGGAAGCCTGTTCCAGTGGTCTGCCATCCTCAATGGAAAGAACCTCTCCCTCATCTTGAGGTGGAAATTCTCGTGTTTATGGCCATTGCTCCTTGTCCTTTTACTGGGCACCACTGAAAACACTTTGGCACCATCCTCTTGACACCTGCCTTTGAGATATTTATATGCACAGCGATGCCCTCTCAGCCTTCTCTAAACTAAAACACCTGGTTTAGACAACTATTTACACAAATTTACTTTCAGCAGTTTCAATTAAATGAACGCGCCCAACTGTGCACTGGAGAGAGCAGCAACCATGTGCGAGCAGGGTACAGGACAGCGGAATAAACAACACACCAAAACATTCCTGCTGCACTTGCCAGCGCTCATCTTCCATTCTGCACGACACAACGAAAAGCTGCATCTTACTTGTAAAGAGAGCAGGGAGATGAAAGATGACTTTCGCGCCGCAATTTCGACACACGCGAAAGCGGCCGTGTCCCGTCAGGCCGGGCTCCAGCCGCCCGCTCCACAGGTGAAGTTTGCGGGGAGCGGCGGGAGCGCCCGGCCGTGTCCGCCGGGAGCCGCATCCCCCGCGGCCGGCAGCGCCCGCCCCGCACCTCGGCCCGCCGCAGAGGGATCAGAGCCCGCCCGCCGCCGTGACAGCCCGCCGGGGATCAAAGGGCCCGTCCGCTCCCGGGGGCCGCCGCCGCAGCCCCGCCAGGCCCGGCCCGGAGCCCCGCCCGGGCCGCCGTCGCACTCACCAGGAGGACGGAGCCGCGCACCACCTCGGAGACGCTCTGCCGCAGCTCGGCCGCCGTGCCGGGCTTGCTCAGCGCCCGCGTGAACTTCCGAGTCTCCGGAGCCACGAGTGCCATGGCTGCTGCCTCCGCGCTCCCTCCCTCCCTCGGCGCGGGGCCGCAGCAGCCCTCCCGGCGCGGCCGCCGGACGGACGGACGGACGGACGGGCAGCCGGACAGCCGGGGCTGGCCGTCGGGGGGCGGGCAGGGCAGGCAGGGAGCGCAGCCCCGCCGCCGCCGGGAGCCGCGGGCAGCCCCTCCCTCCCCGCTTCCCTCCCTGCCCCGATTGGCGCGGCCGCCAGCGGGGCGGGGGGCGGGGCCTCGCCGTGCCCACCTGTTCCCGCAGCGCCCTTCTGATTGGTCGCCGGGTTACCTGCCCGGCTGCGGCTCCGCTCTCCCATTGGCCCGGCGCGGAGCCGGGGCTGCGCGGGGCGGGGCCGGGCCGAGCCGGAAGTTGCCGCCTGCGAGCGGCCCCGCCCCGGCGGGAGAGGCGGCGGCGGCTCCTGTGTGGCGGTGCCTCGGCCGGGGCTGCTGCCCGCGCTGCTGCCGCCGCTGCTGCTGGTTGTACCTGCCCGGGGGAGCGAGGCGTCCTGCCCGCTACTCAGCCCTGGTGCAGTGCTGTGTCCAGTACGGTGCCGGGGAGTCCTGGAGCGGGTCCAGCAGCGGGGAACAAAGATGAGAGGGACTGGAGCATCTTTCGTGTGAGAACAGGCTGAGGGAGCTGGGCCTGCTGAGCCGCGAGAAGAGATGTCTGAGACAATGTTTATCAGTGTCGAAGGGAGCGTGCCAAAGGATGGAGCCAGGCTCTGCTCGGTGATGCTGAGCAGCAGGACAAGAGGCAGCGGGCAGAGACTGATGCATAGGAAATTCCGCTTGAATATAAGGAAGAACTTCTTTACTGTGCAAATGACTGAGCACTGGAAAAGGTTGCCCTGAGAGACTAAAGATTCTCCTTCACGGGAGATTCAAGAACCTCCTGGACACGGCCCTGTGCTTGGGATGACCCTGCTTGAGCAGGGAGGTTGGGCCAGACTCACTGTGGTCCTTTCCAGCCTTGTCCCTTCCAAGATTCTGTACCTGTAGACACACGTGCACATGGAGCTGTATAAGTGAAAGAGTCCAAAACTTTGGGAAATATTTCGTGGTATGAGCATGTGTGCTGCTCATGAATCCAGCTTTTTCTCTGAGGCTTTCCTTTTTACTTTTTTGCCCTCACAAATTGTATCTGTTTGTAGGTAAAGTTGCATGTGTCCTTATTTAAGTGAGGACTGCAAAGGTGATGAGAGCTCTGGAGCATTTCTCAGGAGGAGAGAATGAGGGAGCTTGGTCTAGAGAAGAGAAGACTGTATATAAATTGCATTAATGCATATAAATGTCTCAAATGCAGGTCTCAAAAGGCTAGCGCCAGACACTTCACGGTGCCCAGTGACAGGATGAGGAGCAATGGCCACAAAGACAAGAATTTCCACCTCAAGATGAGGGAGAACTTCTTTCCATTGAGGGTGGCAGATCACTGGAGCAGGCTGCCTAGGGAGATCACCTGCTCCAGGTGACCCTGCCTTGGCAGGGGGGTTGGATTAGGTGATCTCCACAAGTCTTTTCCACCCCTAAGAATTTGCTTCTGTGGTTCTGTAGAAGTGTGGATGCCTGTAGCATGTTTAATTACCAGGAGTTCCTGCTGAGAGCCTGGCTGGCAGCACTGCTGGAAGGTATGCAGGCATCAGACACGTTTAAATGCCTGGAGCATTTGAGAGCATTAGAGCTTGTGCACCTTTATCTTCTTAAGCACCTTTTTATATAAACTAACAGCACTTGTCTACACTGAATATACAGCTCACCACTGAGGGAGGGAGGGACAGAGGGACTGAGTGCCGTGGGCAAGGGGTAAGGGGGCTTTCAGGTGGACAAAAAATAGCACAAAATGTTTGTGTATGAGGGTGCACACACTGCTGGATAAAGGGCCTACTTTTTTGGCTGCTTCAGAGGTACATCTGTAACTAATAAGATTCCAAGTAATTGAGGTAATTCCTTCAGAAAGACAGAGGATAAAAAATGTTCAAACACACAAATGTGTATCTTACACAGAGTTCTTGTCCTTGAAGGATCTTGCCTACAGATGCTCTGCAGACCTGCGTCAAAAGCTCATTTATCCAACAAGCTGGGATTTTTTGGTAGGATGTCTGTCACAACTTGAGTGTCCCAACTAGTTTATACCTTAAGAAAGACATAATGTGCAGAGAGTGGGACTTGCCAGGCTCACTAAAGATCACTGAGTTTCTGTTTTCACAAGTCCAAGACCTGGTGTGTTTATGAGTCAATGTTTAGGCTGATAAAACAGAAAATTGCATACTGGTGAGAGAGATTATCTGAATGAGCAGTTATGTAAACATTTAGCTAGAATGAGTTATCTTATGATCATCTTTTTAATTTTTGTATCTCAATCTGTAGGATATGTCTAGATCTCCAACTTCCACAAGTAAACATGCCCTAGATTTTATATAAATAATTGATGATTATTTTCTAAAATTAAATAATTTGATATTTTCTCTCAGGTTCTCAGGTTAAATTCTGACAATTCTGACCAATATAAAGCCACTTTAATCTAGAGATTTTAACCATTGCTTGAATGTAAAATGGCATAATTTAACTGTGTTTGCATAATTAACTGTGTTTGTATTCTATAAATAATTCTCATGTATATTATGTATTTTCCTGGAAAAAAGACAGTGTTCCAAGTCTGAAAAAACTCTGAATTACACCTGTATAGGTAGAGATATGTAGGAAAATTGGTAAATGATAGTTTACTTAAGAAAACCACGCAGGATACCCAAAAAATTAGGTTATGACAATCATCAGAGTTTCTTTACAACTAAATTGATTTAGTTAAAGAAAGAAAAAGACAGTGACAATTCTGTGTATAAAACAAAAGGAAAATATGAAAGCTGATAAACAGAAATGGTAAATTACAGTTGTGAAACAATGAGAGTGACTAATAGTAGCTAAATATAGGAATGAAAAGTCTTGGATCATTGCCTAAAGGGCAAGGGGAATAATTTTTTTAAAATATCAGGATAAAGAAAGAAAAAAATCTAGACAATGGCATGGTTTCCCTGCTACTTTGAAATACACAACTTTGAGTAACAATGCCAATGCATAAAAGCATTTGTTTTTTAACAGAAACCTGAGTAAAACTTCATGGCAGTAATACTTCGTGGATGTAATTGCAAATGTTTATTCAATCAGTACTTAGTAAGGATGCTAAAGAGCAACCAGTAAAGGTCAGAACATTTAAACTTTCAAGACCAACTAAGTCATAGCACAGAATTTCTAAATGGGATTCTAAATCATTCATGATAATAATTGACCTGTGTTTTTTTCCAGAAATTAAGAAGAGAAACTGATTTAGTGTCCATTAGAAGCATAAAGCAAAGAGGTTTTGGAGCTAAAATAACATGATGGCACTCTTTGGCAAAATCTTGAAAGTCAAAAGTAAGAATCACATGTAGGAATTAAAGAATTATCGAGTTTCTAATATCAACATGATTTGCTGAAATTTAGGCCTGTTGTTTAATGGGATTAGTATTTTACCTGGCACGGGTCACTGTATAATTATGGGTTTCTATGAAGACGTTAATGTATATTCTCTTGAATGCTAATATTCTATTCAAAAAAATATTTATACAAAACTTGCAGCATAGCTTTATCTGAGAAAAAAAATAGATGCAGATATAAATATTTACAGGAAAGAAAGGCATCTAAGTACAAAGAATATTTAAAAGTCAAATTATAGAAGTGTTATAGTGTGGTTATGAACAACTCAAGAAGATTCATGCTTGTGGTACAAACTTTGGATTTAAAAGTGAAGGAATATTAAGAAGTAATGATGATGTTATATATGGCATTCATCAAATTTTTACTGAAATAGTGTTATTGCACTTTAACACAAATGATTGACAAACTGGAAAGGCCAGGAAAATCTGCCTTGCAGTGAGGGAATGAAGAAGCATCTGTCTAGCTTATACAAAACCTTGATCATAATGTACTAGGATTTATAAAAGAATTTCAAATATTAAAAGTCCCTTTAATCTGTCAGCTAAGATGACAGTGAGAACCAATAAATGGCAGGTGAAATTATACTCATGTAAGGTAACATCCTTCTCTTTTAGCCACAAGAGGAGTTATTTGGTATTATCCCTAAGGACCCACTAAGCTCTATTTCCCAATTTCTAAATTAAGATTCAATGGCTTTTCTAAATCCTGTGATCTAAGTCATCCCTCAAGGTATGGACTCAAAGCAAAGCTCACATTATAAAATTTCTTGGCTTTTGTTGCTGTGGAGGTCAAAATGATCATAACCTTTCTGGCCTGAATATCCTTTCTGTTGGGGAAGAGCTGTTGAGCTCAAGGTCTCTGAAAGTACCAATCTCTTCACTCTTGTGACCAGTGGCAGGACTTGAGGAAACAGCCAGGAGAGGTTTAGGTTGGATATCAGGGAAAAGGTTCTGCCCCCAGAGGGTGTTTGGGCCCTGGAACAGCTCCCCAGGGCAGTGCTCACAGCACCAGCCTGACAGAGCTCAAGAGGTGTTTGGACAATGCTCTCAGGTGTGACTCTTGGGGTGTCCTGTGCAGGACAGGAGTTGGATGGATAATCCCTGTGGGTCCCTTCCAACTCAGCTCATTCTGTGATATGGCCAGAGTAGGTGCTAAAAGATCAGAGGAAGCAAGGGTGTACTCACTAAATATTAGCTAAGCAGACAGTCTGGAGGTTTTACAAATAATAAACAACTTTAAAATGTATTCTAAAATCCAGAGAAGATGTAGGAGGTTTTCTGGGTGGTTTTTTTTGTTTGTTTTTTTTTGTTTTTTTTTTTTTTGGGTGGTCTGAAAGGCAGCAGCATAAAAAGATACATTTTGATAGCATTTTATCAGTAATTTAAAAAAATTTACTAGTTTTCTATACCTGTAAAAGTTAAATTAAAACAATACTGCTAATAGGTAGATTTTTTAGCATCTTCAGACATACTAACCCATTCAATGATGTGCTGGAGTAGGTTCATTTAAGCTCCTTTTTAAAATTCTCCCAAAGCCTGAAAAGAATAATGAAGTGTTTTTGCCGCATCTGGCTAAGCCTGACTTTGTCCCAGATACAGCTAATCTACCCTTCCAAATATTATACAAGCAGTGCACACAGATATTTCTGAATAGCAGCATTTAGTTCTTCCCCACCACCCCCAGTGGAACACAAGAGCTTGCCAAAGTTTGTGTACAGAAAGGTACAAGCATTTAAAAACTACTTTGATTATTCAACACTGGTCTTTTCCCCTCCATGAAATCCATAGTATGCCTTTTTAAGATAACACTTTTTTTTTTTTTTTCATATCAGATGGTGTCCCCAGGTCTACAAAGTTCATCCTAAATGCAAATACCTGATTAGTGTAAGGTAGAATAAATATGTATTTCCACTGAGGAGATACACCATAAATTACTTTGAGGTTATTTCCTTCAGTTATATTAGTAAAAAAGAGCACACACATGTTTCTGCTGCTCATAAATGGAAATGCAAAACTTAGTTTAGCTTATTCTCTACCTGGAAATCTGGCAATATCATGAGGTGAAAGGAAGGAGCATTTAGTGGAAGTTTCTCTGTAATTTCCAGCATGTTACTGTTTATAACACTACATCCATTGCCTGCTTTGCAGAATGATGTAATTAATTTCAGTGAAACTCTGTGTTTTAGGCTTAGTTCTTGTAACCCTGCCAATAGAAACTTGAAGAAGGACCAAGTAAGTATTACATGATCTTCCTACCCATTCATGTACAAGTTTAAAAGATCATTTTTCCAATTGTATTTCTCCTGTTCAGCGGAGATATTACAGAATTAATATAAGCAAACAAAATTTCTCTGCACTGATGCACAGCATAAATGTACCTTCTTTTTTTCTGAAAAGCAGAGGTGATGTTAACTCCCATGACCTGGCTGAACTCCAACCAGGATAACTGTAGTTCTATGTGAATATATTCCTATGCAAGTTCACAAGGATACAAAATAATTCGCTTTCTGCCTTTCCTACTGACCCCTAAGACAATTATGACACTCCTTTCAGTTTATCAGTCAATCAGTTTCATTCAGGCTTCTGGCATAGTATTCCCTCTTCAGCATTAGTTGTAAGACCCTATCCATGAGTATTGCTGACATCTTTTGGAGAGTTAGTCATGCAATATGAACTGAGTTCCACATAATTTTCTTCTATATCCAATGGAGGATGACAACTGTGTGATTTTAAACCTGATAGAAAATCGATGCAGGAATTCTGAGTGGCTGCTCTGATTTTGTTTTAGTTTATTTTGGTTTGTCTAAACACAGTTTAGATAGTTTTTGTTGGACCAAGTTTAAAAAGCCTACACTTAACAAAAGTAAAAATAGATGTGTCATGTTTTGTACCAATAAACTCATATTTTAAAATTATTTACAGTTTGACTTTTACAATTTAAAATGTTTATTTACCTTCACAGTTTTCTGTGAACTGCTGTTTAGGATTGCTGTGTTCTTTTAAGCGATGCTTCGTGTCATGCCATGACCACCAGAAGCTGCTTAAGAGCCTACCATGGGATACATCTTTCTTTTATCATCAGCATAAGGATTGTTGAAATCTTTAGAAGAGGATTTCTCTTCTCAGTGGGGATGGAGATTTCCAGCTAAGCCAGACCATATGCTGATTCCCGGATTTCTTATCTGTAATCAGTCTTTCTTTGATGTTGTCAAAGATGTTTCCACTAAAACTGCAGAATAATTCTGATACTTCATCAGTGTTCATGTGCAGTATTTATTATGATGAGACTACATCCCTTACTACATAAATCAGTAATACATTTCTTGCAGTGTTAATGTTTGGGATTCCCTACCCACTTTAAACTCAGAGCAGCATAGAGGAGATGGCTGATAACCTCTTAACACATAAAAGTACTGGCAAGGCCTCCTGCAGACACTGTAATTCAAAGTAGTCTTTGTGAGCACAAATCCTCCATTATTGACTTGCTTGCTCATTCCCTGAGTTTGACATAGCTCACATTTCTTCCATTCTGAGTAGGTAACTTCTTCCTACTCAAAGCATTTGGATAAGTGTTCCTTGTTTCAAGGTCAGTTTAGCTACAGTTCCAAGACATGATCTGAGAAATAAGTAATAGGGCATGATCTGTATTCAGCAAAGTAACTGAGCAGTGATTGTTTACACCATAGGTGAGTCCTAAAGCTCACAGTTCTTACCTCCACGGCAGAGGAACTGATGCAGCAGAGATCCTTGCTGGCACCAGGGATCAGCTTTCACCATATGTTGTTCACAAGAAAAAGAAAACTTTTTTTTTTCTGTTTATTGCATGCTTGTCTAGTATCTGTTCAAGTAGTGCATTTAGGAGCTTGTTTCTCTGGTATAAATATATACTCTAAAATAAATATATACTCTAAAATGCTAGGATTTGGTTCCTGTGCTTTCTTCCTTGCCAGTTCTGGCTGTCATCTATAATAAACACAGTCACAATAAGAAACACTGTCACAAGTGTCACAAATGCAGTACACTGCCATAAAATAAAATTATTATAGAATATTTTCTTGTAAATATTTATATTTTAATACAACATACAACTATTATAAACAACTGCACAATTGCTAATTTTTACTGGCTAGGGGTTTGGTTTGGCAGATTTTAAAACTGCTTGCTAACTGCTTGCTGTGGTTAGCTTACGTAAAGTAACCCTGTGGAATCAGTTTTTAAACTTTTTAAAGCAACTTTTAAATAGCTGCAGGGCAATCTTAAAACAAAATGAAACAAAACAAAAAAAAAAAAGCCAAGCAAACTTGAAAAACAGTACATATCCAAAACCAAAAGAAAATATGTAAAGGGTTTGAAAGTTTCCTGTTCCTTTATAATTTTTGCATATTTGTAGTCTATGATGGTATACCACAACAATAAGCCTTATTCACATGAGGAACCACAATGACACTACTAGAAATAATCACATGAGGAACAGCTGCAAGAATGAATTTGTGGATGTGGTGTAAATAAGAAAATTGTAAAATGGAATGCTGGAATTTTTGTGACTACTACAGAACAGAAGGGGAAAATTCAGACATCTTTCTAAGAAATATAAATACTAAGGAAGTTAAATACTTCATAATCAATCCTGGACTATATGACAGACTGAATTTATAACTTGGTGCAATACTACCTAAGAACAACATATCCTAATCAAAATAATTATTCAAATCCTTACTTGAAACCTTTCAAATGTGACCAGTGATCAATGTGACTTAGGACAAAAATCAGATTTCTTGGAAGGAGAGTTGAAATTTGTTTAGCTGTTAAGCACATTGGTCTTGGAGGAGGATCCCTGTGAGTGAATGAATCAGATTCCACTGTCTCCTATTTTCCTATGAAACATGATGAATGGAAGCTCATGAACACTTGTCAGCCTTCCTTTGCAAGGACAAAGGAAAAAGGTCATTTTAGGTTTGATTTCTTAGATTTTCCTGATGTACCCTTTCATATGTATTTATGTTGTTTCAAAAAAGCAAGCAAGCAAACAAACAAACAGAAGAGAAATTTACATTTAAAACTGATCTTGCTTGCTATATAGGATTTACATCACTTAGATGTCACTTCTCTGTCCCCCAAGAACTACCAAACAGGCCTTGCGTTTAATTTTAATCACATGTGTGTTCAGAATTAGTTGTCAAAAAAGTGACAGGGTTCAAACTATCTGTTTGAAAGCTTCAGCTGTCTTGTTATGTGTAGTAGTATCTGTAGCAACCATAAAGCCTAAGAGCCTTCCAGAAACCTATTAAGCAATGTGAGTAATACATTTTTGTTTGGGTTTGGTTTTGGTTGTTTTTTTTTACTCATGGAAAAATGTGCATCTGCTGGAATGTTTTGGCTGCTCTTTAATAACACATACTCCATCCATTCATCCACCAATATACTATGTTGTTTTCTTTTGTTAGACAAGAGAAATTCACAGAAAAAAGCCTTCAGAGCCTGTGGTGCAGAGTGGGGAATTAATTGCTGGAGGTCCCTGGAAGGCTCTGTCTCCTCCATCGGAAGTCTTTTTCTCTGTAGGGAAGTCTCACGTGTCAGAGGATGGAGCAGCCAAACCCAGATTTATTTTGGGGCCATGTTGTCCTTAGGTTCTCTCCTAAACACTTCGCAGCTGTCCTCTGAACTGGTAAATCCTTCAGGAGTTAACATGGCTTATATTCCAAATACAAAAGCAGCTGTAAGGAGACACAGGGCCACAGATTTACTGGCACATTCCAGGGGCTGCAACAGTGATAAATCATCTGTAAAACTCACATTTGTGATGCAAGTAACCATATAAACAAATATGCTATTTTTATGTTTTACATATATAATAAGTAAGAAAACATAAAGCCTTGTGTTTGTTCTGACACTAATTTTGTCTCCATTTCTCAGCATTGTTGCTCAATCCTATAACAGTGAGTAAAATTCCACTAAATAAAAATGCTCCTGCTTTCAACAAGCTTTGCATTTGTTTTCAGAAAAACCTCTAATGTGTTGGACAGTGTCTTCAGCCCTCATCATCTTTCAGATCTATGTTCAAACAGCAGACAGAGAGGATCAAACAAACTGTCCTCTGTCCCTGTGGCTCAGTCACTCGGCATTCCAGCTCTGCCCTTTCTCACTTTCTTACTTTTCTCAGGGTCATTTCCTTGCATCTTAATTTAAAGAAAAGGGGTCATTTAAGTTTGCATAGCACAGATCTGTTTGGGATACCATCTGTCCTGAAGCATCATCCCTAGATTCCATGTTTGGGAGACTTTTTACATCATGCCTCACTTTCTTTAGATTTTATATTATGCTCTAGTTATCTCCACTCATCATTTTTAGTTGTCTAAAATACCATTTTAAGAAAAATTCCTGTATCTTTCAATTGAATCCCTCCATTATTTTCTTCTCTTCCTTTAGTTTATTAAATGTATTTCAGTTCCATTCCTCAGAACAAATGCTACTTTTATTGTTCTTATCACTGTCTTTCCTGCTTACATTCTTCTTTTGTATTACTGGCCATGTAATTAGGAAACCTGGAAGAGAGTACAAAATATTTGTTTGCCTAATAATTTCAATTTCCAAAATTGGACATATTCATAATAAATGTAAAAGAGAAGGTGCCATAACCTGAAAGGATTGTTGGAAAATGCTGCTTTAGGTAAATAATCCAGCGTAAAGTGAAAGAAAGTCCAAAGAACAGTTAGAGTTTAGGACCAGATCGAGAAAATGAAACAATAACCAAGTAGCAAATAGACCAAAACAATGTAACAGAAAAGGAAAAGAAACAAAGTATTTAAGCTAGCCCTAGGACTAAGTATAAGAGGAATGGTGTAAAGGAAATTCTGACTTCCAGTTAAGAATCCTGCTGCTGCAGTTTTAACTTCTTGTAATTGTAACCTAAGAGTTTCCTGGAAGCTGCTAGCACGGAAGCACATTCAGCCTGCGGAGAGGCAAGTTTTGCCAGCCAAACATTTTACTTGCTGTTAAAATGAACTTGAAATCTGAATTTAATCCATTGTTTTTTATAATAAACCACATCACAATGCATATTATGAAGCTCCAGTGAATCAAGGCAAATGGTTACAGTACTCGTGCCCTGTGTCACCTCTGCTTTGAAAATTAACTCTTCCCTTTTCCACCACTCTTTATTGGTTTGGACTGGAAAGAGTGAATAACTTTGATTTAAAGAGCAGACTGAATGTCCTAGAAAACAGGTTGTGCCTTTCCACACAGGAGAATATTTTGCTCCAGCAGCCAGAGGAGCCAGTGAAACCTAGTGGGATGTGAGCATTGCTCCAGGGCAGTCCCACAACATCCTTCTCCCCAGCAATACATGGCCCCCAGCTGCCACCACAGCATGTCATTCAAGGACAGCTCTCCAGCAGCCTTTCCACAAGCTGAGCTTCAGGTGTGGCAATGCCAGGGTAAATTCTAGTGTGGAGAAGTCAGTTAGGTGTGCAGCACCCCATGGAAGAGGCACTGGGCTGTGCCAGACATGGTGTACTGGTGAAAAATGTTAAGGAGAAACTATTGTGGTGGTTGGATGCTGCAAAATCTCAACTTCAGACATGGCTCCTACCACAGCCTAGATGAGTTGTCTTCATACAAATGGGAAACAAAGCCTGTTAAAGCTGTGATTTTTATTGTCATAAAACTGCTTTCAGGTGGCAAACAGTTGGCAGAATGCCCTTGTCATGCCCCATCAGGGTTCCCTGAGAGCAGCACAGTCAGAGACCATCTTGGCTATGGCAATAGGCAGGGGTATGCTAGAAGGGGTGGGAGCTTCTTTGGATTTATGCTGAGTCCTGGAGAGCTACATCTGCATTCTTGAGGAAGCTGCAAATTTACAGTAACCTTGGGATCCCACCATAGGCTTTGCACGTCACTTCCATGGGGCAAAGTAGATTAGATGCCTTGGTTCTCTTTTCAAAACAACACAGACATTGAAGTTGGGATACATACAATTCACCACCTAAACAGTGGCCTAAACCTCACCATGTAGATAAAAGGCAGCAACAAATGTTTCCAGAGGGCACTTTGTTGGATCTACTTCAGCTGTCTGCCTTGGGCATGAGTTGCTCTCTGCAGGTGTCCCTTTCTGACCATCAGTGCTAAAGGAAGCCAAATGCAACTGCTATAGATACGGACATCCATCTTTTAGATGCCTAACTTTCCTCCCCTCCACTCTCCTGTGTGAGACTCCTTTCCAAGCTGTAGCCTGAGGAGGACAAAAGTGTGAAACTGAAACCTTGGCAGGGACACTGATAGGACATGCTCACACCATATAATCAAAATGAATTTTAAAATCACAGGATAGCTCCTCTTCTTGATAAAGTTGTTTCAATGGAGTCAGGACAGTGCATGTAACCTGTGCTCCTTAGAAAACAAACATAGGATTGTTAACTGAACTCCTCCTATGTAGTAATTTCCTTTGGTACTTCAAACTGTTTTTTTCTGTACATTTAATTTGGAGATGCACAATGGAATAAACTTCTGTTTTATATTCAGAAATACACATGAACATCACACCCTTGCCATGTAGTCTTTGGGAGTCCTTAGATCAGGCCTGGATTTCATACACTTTTAGAAAGGAAGGGGAAAGAAAAAAAATGCACTCGAGCTAGTATTTGAATTAATAGAATGCTGTGGATTGTTGACATATTTTGTACAGTTCAGTAACATTAGGGTCTAAAGTATTTTACTTGTACTTCAATTATTTGACTGGTAAAATGAAACAGGACTTCATGTAATACAGTTTGTTGTCAATAAGCTTTTAACACAAGTGTCAAATAATGACTTTACTCAGAACTAGGTCTGATTCTAATACATAAAAAACTTTACAGCACTTCAATTTACTATTTTAACATAACTGGGAAAAAAAACCTGTAAGTTATTACATAAATTAATGAAAGGTCATATAATGTTCACTGACATCTAGCAAAATCAGTGATTTGGTTACAGTTAAAGTCTATCTTAAGAGTATTGCCAGTTTTACTTGCCACAGAAAGCACTGTGCTTCTGAAAAGCCCTCTTAAAATGAAAATTTTTGTTGGAAAATATGGTAGGAATTCTAAAAACTGCAAAGTTTGGGTATTAAAATTGCTAGCAGAAACAGACTTGAGTAAACATTTTATGTCCAAATATAAAATAAATTAGCTGTTCAAACACTCTCTTACCAACAGATGATGCACTGTAGTATCAGTCACCAATAAATATATAAAGATATGCAAAATACATATTCTATTTAATTTCTCTAGATGTTAAAAGCACAATGATTTTGTTAAAGTAACTTTTCTGTAGACAGGTTGGCTGGCATACAGTGGACACTGACACGAAATTTCAGGGGATATGTGCTGTGATAAGAACAGCTACTATTTGTACATTGAAAACTGGTTAAGTGTAAGCTGGTTTAGAACTCAAATTAAATATATGCTTAATTCTGTGAAGATAATTTCTTTCAGGCTGCCCAAGCCTTTGCTTATACCCTTATATTTAGCTTTAATGATGCTTTTCTAACCTTGCCCTTCTCAGTGACATTCTTCCTTTTGAAAGTCTTCATTACCCTCCATACAGTTTTCCCCTTCTCATTGATTCAGCTGCTCTTAGGGCTGCCATAACTGTGGCAGTTCAATTACTTTGTTTCTGCCTACCTATTTCCTTTTCTCATTAAAGCTGAACGTGCAGCTTTGAGAAGGAGCTGTTGCAGCACACTCCGTGTAAGATGGTACTCAGAGGTATGAATGAAACAGCTGACAATGGTGATAGTCCTCGTGAAAGATCTGCTTTGATGCCTAAAAGGCTGCAATGGCTTCCTATTTGTCACCACTTGTATATTGGCTTGTTGCAACTGGATCTTTAAAGTGCTATGTGGTCTGGATCCTGTTGTTTACAATGCCACTTCCATCCCAGTGACAGCTGAGACAATCCCATCTGCTTTGGTTAGCAGCTCTGATATTAGTAGGTGGCTAAAATAGTAAAAATTGAAAATAAAAAGAAAGCAAGAAAGGCCACCTCCAGACAGGTGTCAGGTCCTTGACTCTGTCAGCAGTTAATACAACAGAGTCCAAGGGTATGTCAAAGAAATGAATGTAAATGTTTGCTGTCATACTTGTGATAGCATGAGTTTAGACAGGGCTTCACGGAACAAATAGTTTTGTTTCAGGCAACATTGGACAGAAGCCAGGGCTGGTCACATCCACATTCAGATGAGGTCAGAAAAAAAATCCAGAAGTGTTATTTTGCTTTTCTTGCAATAACTGTGAATCTTTGAAAAGCTCTCCACAGATTCCATTCTTGGGATGCACAGTGAGTCACAAAGGCCATGCTTATCCTCTCTGCCTTGTAGGATGTGTGTGGATTGTCTACTCAGCATGAATGAAGACTGAGCCTGGCCAGCTGAGTGCCCTGGGATGCAGAGTCAGTCTGGATGGCTACAAGGCTACAGAGCCTGCACAGGTCAGATACACAGTGCACAACACATGGCTGGCTGAATTGCAGGTATGACTTGTGCACTTTATCCACTTAGGTGCAGAAGCTGCTTACTGACAGTCCCCAAGAGCTGCCAGCTGCTATGAAATACAGGAAATGCCACATCTTGCACAGAGCAATGCCAGAGATCCTGTGAAGTCTGCAGGATTCCTAGCCCTGGCTGAGTAATATCACTGAGGGCTTGGACCTGCCAATGTTACTGTAATCTCACCAACCTTGATAAAAGCACCTTTCTTGTGGCAGGCATTTTATGCATTTCCCTCTTGCCAGAAGTAATCCTGTGGTTTTCCAATTTTGGAGTCAGTCCCTGGATGCCAGTCCTCTTGCCCACCCCCAGCTTTGAAGATGCTTGCAGAGCCATCAGCAGCATGTAGGGAAATTCCCTCCAGGAATCTGTGGTCAGTCTCACCACGGTTATTGAACATTTCTGTTCAACTAGCCTGGCTCCCAATTCATCTAGAGAGAGAGTGAACAGCAAAAATCAATAGACACACCACTAGTCTCCTGCTTAAGGCCTTTCAGTGTTGCAGTCCTTGTTGCAAGGAGAGGGACTTGGGTTTGCTACTACCATGATATAATCCTGGCTGAATCTCTGCCAGGTCACTCTCCTCAAGGCAGTGCATCCCTCCTACTGACGACCAGCTAGGCAGGGTGTGAGCAGATTTTTTTCCCTTTTATTGCTGGAGATGTTCCCGAGTAGCAGTGGCCTTTGGTATCACCCTGGCTCACACACCTGAGTGCAAATATCCCGTTTGTTCTCCGAACAAAGCTTCCTTCTTTCCTCCCTTGCTCTGCTCACTCATTCATTCCCCTGGCATGCTGTACTGCACAAAGCATTCCTGTGAGCCAGCAGGGCTGCTGTCATCCCTCAGAGCTTGCTGAGAGCAACCTGCTACTGCTGGCAAGCTCTTGCTGAGTGATGTAATCCTGGGCAGATCTTACGCCACCATCCTGATGCCAGATATTGTGTTGGCTCCTGTTGTTTGTTACAATGTGTATGGCTCCTTAATTTCCCCCCCCCCCCCAAAGGATCTGAAATTTAATCCATGTTTGTCTTTTTGGTTCTTGATTTTTCTGTTGGAGACCTCTGAAATCTCTGTATCTGGCATTGTGGAAGGCTCTTATCCTTCCTCTTGTATGCTCCATCTGGGCTAGGTGATTTCCTCTCTTTCACAAATTCTAGTTGTTTTGTTAGCATTTAACCCAAGTCTTCCAGCTTTCCAGTCTTATGTTCCTGATCCAAATAGCCTTGTTTTGTTTGAGTCAACTGTTCAAAACAGCCTGAGATCAGTCAACCTTCTCCTGTCTTTTACCCTCTTTACTTACCTCCTGATGAAAAGAGGGTTTTTAAAATGTTTAACTCCTGCATTTTTACATTCTGTAATTCCCTTTCATGATTCATCCCCCTGGTTTCATGGAACAGTATCAAAGGTACAAAGTGCTTCAGCTCTTGCCAGAAACAAAGCCAGGACCTGGCTGGTTTCCATTTTGCTGCAGCTGTAATATTGTTACAGTCATTATCTTTCAAGTACCTGGGTGAGAAAAATTTTGTAACAAGAAAGGTAAAATACCTTGCATTAACCTGATTTTTTTACAAATACCTCTCTGATTTCTCCTCTCATCCTCTACATTTCCTGATATTTTCAGCATTTAGGGACCAATATGCAGCTTCCCTGTCCTGCTCAGACATTTTCTTGGTTTCTTCTCTTCACTACAGTGTTTGTTTGCTCAGTGATGACTCAGAACAGAAAACTATGAAAGAGGTAAACCTATTTGTTTCCCAGCCTCCTAAAGGTGCAGTTATCCACCCCAACAGGAAATTCAAGACTTTGTGAATGGATGTTACAGAGTTATAGCAGCAAGAGGAGCCTTCGTGCCATAGCCTGGCACACATGCAAGGTGACTTCCATAAGCCAAATAAATTAGATTAATTGAGTGGAAGTAAAAATCTTCCCTGAATTAAATACACTGAAAAGAGAAATAATTTACAGACTGTGCTGCCAGGAACCCAAAAAGGTTTTTCTCCTCCTCCTCTGCCCTAAAACCTGTGCACTGACTCCTGGAAGGAGCTCACACAGCAATCTTCCCACCAGGTCCATACTAAACCACAATAGATCAGAAAGGTGATGTTTTCAGACTTTAAGTGTTACTAAATTAGACAATATTAACAGTATTACAACTTGGTAGTTACTTTGTAACATGGGAAAATACAGAGGTACCAGCTGTGTTTTTAAAACGCCTCACACATAGCAAGGCCTGAATAGTGCTGCAGCAATGACTGGAATCTCCCTCATCTGTTGAAATGCATGTGGATTGGGATCAGCAGGGCTCATTGAAGCAGATGTGTGCATTTCAGGATTTTACACCTTCCCTTTGACTGCAAGGTTACAGTGTTGACTCAACCTCCAGTTTACTTCCTCTCGGATTTCCCCATCTTTGGATTTTGTTTCCTCTGTCTGTTGTAGGAGTGAAATGTTACAAAACAGCCATTGACATATAAAAATAAACATTGCTTTTGAGTAAAATTATGGATTAACGTAGCATTATAAAATGATTATAAAATGATTAAAATCAGTTTTATTAGTTATTAGCTGGCAATAACTGAGACATGAATAATCTTTTTTTGAGGATTGACACTGATTTGTTGTTCATGGTTGAAAGACATATAAGATCTTCATTCTGTGCTATTGACAGCTCTTTGGCAGCACTCTCTTCAGGATCATGCACCTTACCATCAATATTCCTTTTTTGCAACCTGATCCATGATTCATTAGAATAATAGAAGTCGGAATTGTTTGACATTCAAGGAGCAGCCACTGGAGAAGTTATGAGTTTCTGTTTCCTCCTTTCGAGAGATATGGAGAATGGTGAAAGAATATTTGGAGCAGCTCCTTTAATATGGAGCAGCCTGGAGAAGAAGGACTTGGGGGTGTGATGAATGAGAATCTCCACATGGGCAATGTGTGCTTGTAGCCCAGAAGGCCAACCACATCCTGGGCTGCATCAAAACCAGCATGGCCAGCAGGAGGGATGGTGATGCTGCCCCTCTGCTCTGGGTCACATCCCAGCTGGAATGCTGCATCCAGCTCTGGGTCCCCAAGGCAAGAAGTGTGTTGGAGCAAGGACAGAGGAGTACTACAACTGTGATCAAATGGCTGGAGCACCTCTTCTATGAAGACAGGCTGAGAGAGTTGGGGCTGCTCAGCCTGGAGGACAAAAGGCTCTGGAGAGAGCATGTAGCGCCTTCCAGTATCTCAAAGGGGTACAAGAGAGCTGGAGGGGGGCTTCTTACAAGGGCCTGTAGTTAGAGGACAAAGGTGAATGGCTTTAAACTGGAGGAGGAGAGTAGATTTAGATTAGATTTGAGAATGAAATTCTTCTTTCTGAGGCTGGTAAGGCACTGGAACAGGTTGCCCAGAGACATTGTGGATACCCTGTTCCTGGGAGTATTCAGGGTCAGACTGGATGGTATAGTAGGAGTCCTAGTAAAATCTATGTATTGTATAAGTGGCCTTGCCCCAGTCCTAGTGGTTCTAAATGGGCTGCAGCTGTGATGTCCCTAATTGGGTGGCAGCTGTGGCTAATGAAGATAACTGGGATAAAAGAGGGTGGGTCGGCCAGTTAGGGAGAGCCTTGGAGGAGCCCTGATGAAGAAGCAGGAAGGGCACTGCTATTGAGATCTGCAGCCATAAGAAAACACTGAGAGAAGGTATGGGACCCCTGATGCAATAGAAGATAGGACAGCCGAGAGCTGTGGCAGCCTGAGAGCTGGGACTCTAGAAATATAACAACAACAGAATGGGACTCTGAGTAACCTGGTCTAGAAAAATGTATCCCTGCTCTTGTCAGGGGATTGGAACTCAATGATCTTTAAGGTCACTTCCAACCCAAACTATTCTATGATTCTACTATTCACAAATACCAAAATCACACTTTGATGGTTTCAGGTGCTTTGTCTATTTCATTAATAAACACTTACGTGACTGTCACTGAGTGACAAACCTGTGGGGAGGGAGAGGCAGAGCAACTTGCCTGTGGCAGCACAAGTCATGGGTGGAATGAGGATGATGAGACAGGATTTCCTGCCTCCCAAATCTCTTCAGGTTCTTCCAGATCAGGCTGCCTCCCAAGCAGGTAATTACATGCATATCAGTCATACCGCTTATAATTTTCTTATCTTTATTTATGAGCTGTGATTCTCCTACTTAACTCAATTGTACTTCACTGCATTAATTAGCTGTGCTTCACAAAACAACTTGGAGAAGTATTTAGTTAGTGTGTTCATGAAGTCAGTTCCAAGAGAGGTAACTAAGCTTTTAACAAGGCTAGACAAAAAAAAAAAAACCCAAAGCCCAATTACAGTGTATTTGAAAGTGCTTATTTCTCTGCCAATCAAATGTGGTAAAGACACTTAATCACCCACAACTCTGAGGGTGAATTAGTTGCAAGGAAAATTATAGCTGCACATATTGTTTGCGTTCAGGGAAGAGATTTGCATGCCTAAACAAAATGAACTTTAACACAGTTAAAAAAACTCACACATTTTGTAAGTGAGATGGTTTTTGTATAAAGTGATAAGAGGAAGCTATATCTTTTCTCAGTTTTGGAGGAGGGAGAGGGCAAATCCTCAACTGCAATAAAGTGATTTTGGTTTAAGGCAATGAATGGATGGAGCTAGAATTTTTAAATCCATCTAATGATCTACATCAAATATATGATACTTTCAACTCTGAAATTCATTTTGACAGGTGGGGAAAGAATGGCTGCTTTGGAAGAAATGTTGCCTAAACACTAAAGAAATTGTTGGCCAATTTCATTAGGTTTGTTGTTTTGTTTCATTTTCCATGTCACTGAACAATTCTGCTGTCTGTTCCAGCCATGAAGTATTTTGTCCTGTGAGGCTGGTGGGTTTGTTTTAAAAGTATCTCATCCTTTTGACATTTTATCCAAACTGAATTTCTTCACAGAATCGTAGAAAGAATTATAGAATATTCTGAGTCAGAAAGGATCCATGAATTCAGCTCTTAAGTGCACAGCCCCTATGGGCACCCTCATTGTTTCTGAAGTGTTCTTGCCTCTCTGTCTCCATTTAAGAAGGGGCACACAGAAAGCAGGATGTTAGCTGTGCACACCAAGACAATGGCAAGATGATGTTGCCCCAAATACCTAGAGAAGTGAACATAGAGTCTGAGCACAGACTTTTTGCATACATAGGCTATTTTTAATGTACACAGCCACAATTAATTATTATAATTAATAGTTTTCTGGTCTGCTGCTTCTGACTCCTTCTGATCTCCCCAAAGAAGAGCTGTGTCAGTTAGCTGTGTTTTAACATCACTATCACTTTGCCCAAGATTTTCAATAGAACAAAACAGAATCATTGCTCTATCCTTTGCATCACTGGTCTGAGTGAGACAGCATTGCTACTTTTACAAAATAAGAGTAGTAATGCTTTATAATTATTATTTTTGGCACAATTGTTTGCATAGGTGAAGTAGGGCGGAGATGACCCTACAAAATACTGCTAATTGCACTTTCCAAAACACATGAGTAAGCCTCCAGAGATAATAAAGTGCCTTTTATTAACTTTGGTGTTTTCTTTCTGAATCTCTGGGCCAAACTTGAATCACATTTTTCAAATCTTTCTTTGCCATGTCAAGGCCTCAAAAACGTTTCATTTAGAAACATAAAAGCAGGAATTCTCTGAAAATATCTGGATTTCACATAAAAGAAGATCACAGAAGGTACTAAATCTCATAATAAAGGGATGCTGTAATACATCTGGGCTGCTTTTCCATTTTGCAGTGCCTGCAGTACTGAGGCAGAATGGCAAAGGCGGGTACTGAAACACATTCTGCTACCAGCTTGTTCTTACATGTCCTCCAAATAAATATTTCTTTGCTTCAGGGCTGAAAGCTGTGATGAGCAAAATATATGCATGTGTGTATATATATATATGTGTGTGTGTATATATATATACACATGCATACACGTATCAAAACAAAATCTAAAATCAAATTAACATGAGAGGAGAATCGAACCTTTACCTTTGCCTAATCCTTGAGTACTTGTCTACACAAGGGACAGCCAAAACTGAAAAGGAAGGAACTATAATCAGCACATAACCTAGTCATGGGGCTAAGAGACAAGGAGAAATTCTCATATAACCATCCAAGATGTTGACCCAGGATGCAGAAATAATCCCTTCTGAGTACTATATTCATGGATCATGTGGTGTAAGACATGAAATAGCTGAGCAGGACAGCACCACAGTGTTTGACTTTTGTGCAGGGTGATGCTTCTCTTGGAGGTGGTATTGATGGAGGTCGTGGTGGACTGGGTGAGTGAGCACTTTAGCCCCACATTTGATTTCCACTTGTAAACTTGGGCTGGAGAGCAGCCTCTTTACCACCACTGCCTTGTTCCCAGCATCTTCTTGGTTGGTTAGCACAAGTTATGACAAATTCTTTAAATGTGTTTACATGAAGGAAAAGCCTGAAACAACAAGTGCTAGAAAGATTCTGTGCATCAAGTGATAGTACTGAGTCTCTTGCTGGTGTTTTGTGTGCAAAAGTTATTCTGCGTTAGATTATGCTAAACCTCAAGACAGCTTTTCTTGTAAAATAGGAAAGTCTATGCAGAGGGCAGATATTAAATAATAATTAAACTCTAATTATGTCTCATAGCTATTGCACAACAGTTTCCATACAGGAAGTCTTGGAAAAAAGTCACTTGACATGGGAGGAGAGTGGATGAGGCATTTGGCCCCTGGCACTTAAGTCATTGAGCATAGAATCATGGAATCATAGAATCCTAGAATGGTTCAGGTTGAAGAAAAGCTCTAAGATCATTGAGTCCAATCATTAACCCAGCACTGCCACATCCACCTCTAAACCACATCCCTAAGTGCCGCATCTGCCTGTCTTTTAAATACCTCCAGGGTTGGTGACTCAGCCACTTCCCTGGGTAGCCTGTTCCAATGCTTGACAACCCCTTCTGTGGAGAAAATTTTCCTAATAGCCAACCTGCACGTTTCTTCTACCAGCTGTGCTGTGGTGCTGGCAGCCATCGCCAGAGAGACTGTAATGACCTGCTGCAGGGTTGCAAGGGAAAACAGTAATATTAATTATGTAATAGCCCATGACAGCACTCAGGATGAACTGTTCCATGACCTTCCCCAGCACTGAGGTCAGGCCTGTAGCTCCCCAGCTCCTGCTTCCAGCCCTTCTTGCTGATGGGTGTCACATTTAGTAATTAGGGCATCCCATTTGCTGACTTCCAGTTAACCAGGACCCCTCCAGTGAGCCAGGGCTGCTGGTAAATGGTGGAAAATGGCTTGGTGACAAGTCCCACCAAGTCCCTCGGTGCCCTTGGGTGGTTCCCATGCAGCCCCATAAATTTATGTGTGCTAAAGTGGTATAAGCATCTGAGGTCACGCCTCTATTTTCATTCTTTCAAGCCCACACAGTTTAATGAGGGTTCCCTGTTGCCATAGAGCAGCACTGCTGATTGAAAGACCTGTGCAAAGAAACTGTGACAGAGCCATATCAGCAGCCTGCTCCCTCATGTTTGGGCAGTGGGAATATGCAGAACCAATTAGTCAAATTATGAGAACTGTCACAGCAGGAAAGAGATTAAATAATCCCTGTTGGGTCTGAAGACACTTTGATTATGCAAGCTGTTGGCAAAGATTCCTAGGCCTAGAAGTGATTTATCAGTCAGGCTACCCCATTTTGTTATCATACTGTGAATAAAAACCAAGACACTCATTTGTACACTGTGATCTAAGGGGGCAGGGTTATTGGTCAATAAAGCTTTGTAGGAGACAGGAACATCTGTTGTTTAATCATCTTCTCAAATAGGCCAAAATCTAGAGTTCCCTTTAAACATACTTACTTTTTTTTTTCCCTTGGTTAAATTATTATTTGTAAATCTAATCAATTCTCTTTCATTCCTCACATCTCTGAGAAAGCCAGCCAGGGTGCTGACAGAGGGACCACAATTGCTGTGGTTTAGCCAAGACAATATTAGAACCTGGATTTTGGCAACGTTGTCTGGTTTTTTCATGAATGCAGCTTACCTCTTAAATGTGACAACCCAGGAAAGAGAAAATACTCCACCTTTACCTCTACCCACTGTGAAAGTCTATATGATTTTTTTCTCCACACTCTAATTAAACCCTTGAAGTCTTAATTCTGCAGTGACTAATCTACTACCCCTTTGGATCTCAGTTCTGTTCTCCAAGTCTGAAACAGTCTTATCTTGAATCCAGGCCAATGTCTTTTTAATTATGGCTGTGTCTGAGAGGATCATCTTTGTTGTTACTATATCAGCAAGACAAAATGAAGAAATCTAATACGTGATGAAAGACACACACACCTTTTCCAATTTTCCACTCAATAGTGTTTCTCAGGCCCCACCCCACATTCTTACCATAGCTGGTTGCACAATGTCACTTGAATTAAGTGATCCACTTACTGATTTTCTTCCTTGTGCTTCTTTCAGAGAAGGGAGAAGCCAAGTTTCATGCTCTCTGGATTTAGAAAGTATTTGCCTCTTACTTGCAAAGAACCTTGAAACTTCCTTAAGAGCGCTAGTAGTAATCAAACACCAGTGAGTCATCAAATTTCAGTTCAAAGTCTATAAAATCGAGTTTTAAATTATATTAGGATTTTTTTCCTAACGTACCACAATGAGATCTTGTCCCATTTGCTGCTTATATCGGGAAGAGGCTCATTCTCATAGGCTGAAGCTGCTGATAGGGCTGTTTAGCCCGTGCTATTACTATGACATAGTCACTGATCAGCCCAGGTTTTCATTAAGTGTTTTCTATCACAGAAGTACCAACAGTAGACAAAATTACTTTTTAAACTGTAGGGTTTTTTGCTGGAGAAGTACCCTGATATCTTTTACAGCCTCCCAGCACCTCCTTTAGCTCCCAGATTATGGATTGTGTGTATTGTAGTTCTGTGTGCATGTACACTAAACATTTATTGGCAAGTACTCTCCAAGAAAAGTTACTTACCTGCACATTATTTGGAGGGTTTTGCTGGGTGTTGCCTACACCCATACTCACAAGGTCCTATAATATTTGCATTTTACACAGGAAAGGCATTTTTTGCACTTCTTTGTACCTTATGTGGAACATGAAGTTACTCAGAATACAGAACACCCTAGTTAGTGCAGCTCAGAAAACCCTTTTGTTGGGTGAACTCACACAAAAGGAGGAGACACAGTGGACACCACATACAAAGCAACCAGAATTCTTCAGCATTTATCTCATTTCCTTTTTCATCTTTTGTTTCTCTTTTTTTAAGTCATCATGCTACCCTGCACAGACCATGGGCTCCATGCTATTGATGTTACCTTTCCCGTCAATCCCCCCTACCACTTCTCCTCCTCGGAGCTTTTTATGGATTCCTCCTCCGCCTGCGTCAGGGGTTAAGACCTGCCAAATTGCATAACCCCAAGCGTGCCTCTGTTTTTTTCTCCTGTCTCTTGCTCCACCCTGCGCTAATTCCGCACATTCCACCCAGCCTTCCTCTCGGACCGCTCCCTTCCTCTCTCTCGTTTTGTTCTGGCCTCAGTATCTCCATTCATGCCATAGCCATCCATCCGCGCGGAGCACAGGCGGCCTCCCGGTGGATGCCAGCTCCGCGCCCCGCCGCTCCCCGCTCCGCAGGAAGGCGGCAGAGCCCATCTGCTCCCTGAATCATCCCGCCCGTGACGGCCACTTTCCATCTGCCCCAGCTTGCTGCTGCACTGTCTGCGGTTTGCAAGTTTAAAGTGCACCCATCTGAGCCAAAGTCTGCTGAAAACATAGCAGGCTTCTGGCTGATGAATTCAGGGCACTGTGAATCAGGCCGTAAATCACCTGGGACTGACATGCTCTTTTTTTGTCGCTTTTTTTTTTTTTTTTCTTTCCTGTTTTACAGCAAAATGTAGTGACGCATCTCAAGCGTTGCATCAAATGCAGATACTTAAGCCCCAGATTGGTGCTTTTCCTGGGCATGGTGTCTATCCACACAACGACCTTCAGAAGAAAGCAATTAACTTACAAGCAAGCAAAATATCTGGGGTTTGTGTGAGGCAGCCTAGGATACAAATGGTTAATTTTTGCCCCCAAATGTACATGCCACCAAAATCATTGATGCTGAATTCAGCTGAAAAGCTGCTTCTCCTTTTTACACAAACATATCAGCTCTTACTCATACTGACTGCACAATACGTTCAAATCAATTTTTATTGAGACCTCAACCATGCTGTTGTGGAAAGACTAACTGCTGTGAAATTTGGAATCAAAATGATAGGAGAATGGCTAAGAAAACTTTCTTTACAATTTGCTTTCACACACAAAATTAATCAACAGCAGTGTCCCATCCAGTACACATGAAGTATGTGTACTAACCCATTCTTGTCACCTGTGTAACATGTCTTATGTGGAAAATATATAGTTATTAGTATAGATAGTCAGAGAACAAATACATATCTAAGGAACAAATGCTGCAGTGAATGCATGCCTGGTGTGTATAAAGAAGTGTACTGACTTTGTTGGTTTATTTTTCTCCCACTTGAAAAGTTTGCTAGCTCAGTTTACAGTAGGAACAAAGTAATAAACTTGAGCTTTTAGTATGAGCAGATTTAGTATTTCATTACTATTTCTTAAGGGCCAAAAATGGCCTCAACCTTTAGCACAACTGCCAGATCAATATATGAGCCAGGAGGACATGTCTGGGCTCCAGCTACCCAACACTGCCTGTGCTCCCAGAGGAGTCTGTGGCAAGAGCTCCAACACATGTAAAATAGAAAATATTAAAATACTAAAGGAAAATACTCCTCAAATAGGGCCTTCCAGTTCCTCCTCTTGCAATGAATTCCCAATTGCTGTCTCATTTTTCCTCAGTGCAGCTGCATTTGCTTAGAGGAGCCACCCTGGAGCAGTGAGGGCAGCCCAGGCTGGTCTGTCCAGGCTGCAGGCCATGTGGGAAGGTCCCCTGGAAGCTTCATCACCCAGGCATTTTGGGGTTTACTTTGAAAATTGTGGTGACATGAATGGTTTCTCTGGTTTAACACCCCAGTCAAGTCTGTCCTGGGAGCCCAGTGGCAAAGTGCTCTCACGGTGGTGCCAGCTGACCGGAGAGTGACACTGTCCCACCTCCTGGGTGAGGTGAGGAAGAGCCCAGAATGGCAGCTGAGTGAGTCATCATGCCAGAAAAAATTTCTTTGCCACTCTTGGTGATTTCTACTACAACTAGCCCCACAACCAGAGAATTTTATAGTACCCCAATTTATAAAACACTCTAGGTATTTTAGAAATGTACTAAGTATATTAAATTGTGTTCAGCAAGTAAAGCAAGAAATGCTTCCTATGTGCAGAGAAGGCAATTATGCAGTAAGAATGCCAATGTTTGCATTTAATGAGTTTTATATTTCAGTCTCTGACTAGATCCAATCTTCAGTTTTAGAAATCTGCCTAGCCTTACAATGTCTGTAGCAGCAAACAGATAATGGTCCATACTGGAAAGAGTACAGCAAAGAATCAAGAATAATTGTAATAAACTGTAGATTCTCTGTGATTTTAATAGCCCTACTATACCTAAACATTATATGTGAATATACTGATTGTTTTTACAGTAGTTCTTCTTTCTGATAGTGAAAAGCAGTTTGGTTTTCTGATAGCTATTTAAAGGACACAGCTGGGCAAAATTTTACACTTTTGTATGCTAAAGCTTTTTGACAACTAACTTTGCCATTATCAACATTCATGGAGGAGAAAAGAAAACCTGGGAGTGCTTATTTCCTGTAGGTGTACATATTTCTATTGCAAATATTGTGCAAGTATATTGCTGGGATGAATATCCTCTATTCTTTTGCAAGGTCTTCTGAGAGATCATTGTATTTCAATAAAATTATATGAAGACAAACTTCTGGTTTCAGTAATTAGGTGAAAAAAAGACAAGACTATTCCTTCATGTTCAAATTTAACTCAAATACAAATGAGATAATGAGAACTGCTTAAAGCTTTATTGGTTCTTTTAATCTCTTAGCAGTGTTATGCTACAGGCCTGATAACATCATGATGTGGCTCATCAGGTATTCCCTTAAACACAGATTTGCCTCCAAGTGTAAACACAGGTGATTAATAATCTTTGCACTGTGTGGAGATACACAGATAACATTGCAATATGGATGTGAAGCAAGAGGATGAGGATATCTGAGACACAGAGAAATATGGGTAGCTATCAGAGATAAGGAAGGCCTTTAAAAACTTCATAAATATCTTCTAACATCTGATTTTCAGAATAGGCAATTTCAGTACAGTCGTACCTGTGTGGAACTATGAAAATAATTTTCTGCATCTTAAAGGCTCTAGTGTTTTTGCTATCACTGATAGTTATCTTGGGTAATTTAGCATATGCTCCAGATCTCAAAGGTACTCTTTGACATAAATTCAGTCTGAAATAGATGACTAGTGCTTGATCTCTTGTATGCATCAGAGAACACAGATAAGCAAAGTACATCATGTTATGCAATGCTATACATAATTATTTGCCCTCCTAATGGATTCCTTAATTGGGTCTTCTGAGCACTATGCTTAAACATTATCATTTTGCTAATGCTTACTATGTTTCACAATTTACTTTGCAGTAAATTAATGGCCTTCAAATGAGTGATCTAAAATGCAGCGACAGCTGCTTAAACAAGGGCAGCCAGACCAGTACATTTTTAATTCTCACAAGAAGTCTCATCTAAGTGAAATAAAACATGAGCATAGGCAGATTGATTCTGATGCTTCTTAATTGTTGATTTTAATCTGAGTTTTTAATATTCTATCTTAACCTTGCTTTCCCAATATGTTTGCATTAGGATCTGGTTCCTGGTTATGCCGGCCATATGTTCTTGTTTTTCACAGGATCTCAACCTTTATTGAAATAAATTTATTGAAAATAAATGTGACACGGAATTTTAGTACTTTTAGGCAGTGCTTTATGAGTACTTAGAGACCAAGCTGCTGATCAAGTGCTTGGTGCTGCACCTTGAACACAGAGATGCCAAAATCTGGGTGCATTTGGTGCCAGTGCTTGGGATCACATGACATGGTTAAAAGGGAAGTGATGGTTAAGACCTGCAGTGTAAAAGTGCATGTGGCTCAGCTCCAGATAAGCCAGTACCTTAAACTGTTACTGCACTGTCATTGCCTGCCATTCAGGGGGTCCAGCTGGAAAACAAGCCAGTGATGTGTTTGAGTTACTGAAGCAATAGCTGCCCACATTCATGTTACCAGACACTGACGTGCCATTCAGGTTTAACATGTTTGGCATTTTAAGTTTTGTATTCAGGTTTAACATGGCATTTAAGTTTTGCAAAAAATCTCATAGCTAGCACCTAAACTAATGGAACATATTTGAGTATTCTAATTTTTTTTATAATAGTGTGATGCAAAATCAATTGTAAAAATAGCAAACAAAGCCCAATATCCCTTCAGCCACTCCATTGCCCCTTATTAACTATATGCCTACCAGCTCTACATGGAAAGAACTGAGGGAGAAAACATTCTGTATCTTCTAGCTCCAGTAAAAACCCCCGAAACTATGTAATAAAATGATCACACTAGACTTTAAAAGGACAGGAGGTCTGCTGCAGTATAAAGTCTTGTCCACTTCTGAAGGAGTGAGAGAAATTCACTAATTTTGGAAGGATACAGGTCAAATCAGTCTGATTTCAGTAGCGTGAGTCTCTGCCTTCTGTTCCTATGCAAGCTGCTATCAGCAAGCTGCACTGCTGCTGAATTTTCTTCTGCAGGGCATGTGTGCTGCACAGCTGCTTTCCTTAACATCTTCTGTAGCTGAATACAAAGGTTAGAAACTGTAGGGAGAATTTACTGAAATAATTAAATTTAGCATTAACTTATCTATGTATCTGTTAATATTCCAGGTAATTTTAATAACTGCCAGAGCTACTATGAATGCCATGAAAGCCCTAGATGTCAAAGAGACAGAGAACATTTGCAATTAACCTGCAGAATCATTAACCTGCATTGAGTTTAGTCAGAAAATGCCTAAGCAAGGTGTTACATTTCCATCCTGTTTTCCTCTGCTGCTGTCCTTCATTCTATATGCCAGAAGAGAATCTGACTGTTGGAGATTAATTAGTAATTAAGAATTGCTTCAGAAACATCGCAAGTTCAGAGAAGAAAGCAACCTAATCATATTAGAAAATAGAAATCTAAATTCCAGTCTCCTGGGATTTTCTTTTGAGCAGGAAATTTAAATAACTTTCTTTTGACCATACCACATTGACCCCACTAACTAGATGTAATAAACAAATGGGAGATATTCAAGCTGACATTTGAGCAGTGTCAAAGCCTTCTAAGCTTGTTCTGAGTAGATTAGTAGATAAGTGCTAGCCTTCCTATTCTGGGATATGTTCCAAGGCAAGCATGAGGACTGATGATTTCATTTAACTCCAAAGTAGTCAACACTGTATACTTCAACAATGCAAATAATTTGCTTAATTCTTTTGACACACTACCAGTTGATGGTGATGGTGTTGTGATAAAAATACCTCTCTGCTTGGCACTCTATTTGAGGGCAAAAACTACATTTCCTCTGCTATTCAATCAGTATGTGAAACTGTCATTATTAGCAAGGGGTGTGCAGTTTTCTCAAAGATACATAGTGGATCTCATCTGCTGTATTCTCAGAAATATTGACATAATCATTTAAAAAAAAAGAGATAAAAACATCAGGGGTTTCACAGACTCCGTAATGTATTTGTAGACATTTATAAGATAGCAGCAAATAGATTGAGAGCCAGCTGCCTGTATTCCAGCAGTATTGACAAATCTGCAAGGGTTTTGGTTTGCTGTTGGGAGAAGCTTGCCAGCTATTGCTACTCATCCAGCTTTGCTGTATCTGTCAATGATAACAAGTCCACAGAGCTGCTTTCAAAAAGGCCCTTAAACATTTCCCAAATGCATCCTCATTGAGTGGAGTACATGCCTAAGTCTTTAGTACGTTCAGTGATTATGACTTGAATCCAATTCTAGCGCCTGACGTGGCAGAGGAGAATCCCTCTAATATGATTACCTTGCAGGACATCAATCTAAGGAAATCTTCAAAACAGAGCCTATAAAACAGAAAAATACTAGGCCTTGGCTCTTAGGACTGTAAACTTTTAAATAATGATTGCTCTGTCACTTGATTCTGTGAGACTGAAAGAAAAGAAAAAAAGGCAAGTTTTATCTCCAGCACTGAAACAACATTCCTAAACCTATTACACAGGCAATACTGGAAAAGTTTTCAGGTTTTATCCTCACCTATAGTAAAGCCAGACCCACAAAAAGGCTTAATTACTTTAAGTGGAGGTTAGTCAAAAAAGTTCAAAATGGTAATTAATTAAGCCATGAGTACCTCATTAGAGCCCTAAAGCTTCAGGAGACACCAAGCTTTTCCCAAAGAGGTTTCACACTGGAGGTATTACAAGCTTTGCAGGCTTTGCACCTCCTTATTTACCTTCCATTCCTTAGAAATGAGGGTTGCCTGTCGCTTTTGTGTGGTTACAGGCATTCAGCAGTGCACTGGCAAGACAGAGTTTGCATATGTAGCATACAGCAGCCAGAGTCATTTGCATTTGAAAGAAAGAAGGAAAATTTCTGTAGCAAATCATTTCTTCCAGCTGCGCTTTAACAGCAGAGAGTAAGCTGGTTGTCTGCAGCCAAAGACACAAAGTAAGGATGGGTTTCATGCTGTGAATCCAATTTAGATTCTTTTCAGAGGAAAGAACCTCAGCTTGGGATAAGTCAGGATTTCCAATGTGCTATCTCTTTGTCTCATCCTCCTGGCTGGTTTAGACATACCTCCTGCTCTGTGAGCGGATTGTAACTCCCAATCCCACCTGCCTGATGCAGGCCTTGTACAGAGAGGACAAGTGAGCAACACAAATCTGAAGATAGTGCCGGAAATTGGCCATTTTCAAAAGACATGCTGATATGCTGATCTTAGCTGAAGCCTTTGTGAACCAAAGCAAAAGGTCTTTTTATGTCCCCTTGGCAGTGTTTAGGAGATTATGTTTACAAAGATTCAGGAACTCAGCATTTCTGAGTGCTAGTTAATAGTTGCATTTGAATGCAAATATTAAAATGCATTTTTAAGGTATATTACAAAATTTATGGAGTATAAGAAATATATGACTTACCTAACATTTTTTTATTATTGGTTGCTCCTTAAAAATTGTTACCTAGCTGAAAAGTCACATTTTTCAGTTCCAGAGTGCCATTTGTTTTCAGTCTTCCACTGCAGTAAGGTAAATGCAACTTTGAGGCCCACAGTTCCATCACTACACAAACACAAAGCGCACACACCTTATGCTGCAAAGCACTGTCACCTTTTTTAATGCCCAGCATGATTTATTTCAGTAAAGTCTGAGTTCTGCATTTTCATTGAACATGTCAGTGAAATTTGTTGCCCTAATAGTTTCAGCCTTATGATATGCTATCTCCTATGAAATCAGGAATTTGGCTCACCTCATTCTGAGGGCCTACCTTGCTGTTAGAGAGCTGGAGTCTGATGTGCCATTAGAGCTCGTGTGATCTGTTCAATGCGGTCCCTTGGTGGAGCCCGGGGAGGAATTAATTGGATCCTAAAGCAGACACCTTAATTCGGCCACCTTAAAAGCTCTCCAGACTCTGCTCTCCAAACTCTGCTGTCTGTGTTGGCTCTGTCTCCGTTAGCTGCAATGACAGCTCGCCCACGGCTCCTAATGAGACATTTACCTGCTGGACTCCCCAGATCAGGGTGAGCCTCGAGGGCCAGAGTTTTCCCAAGGGTAAGGAGTCAGCCTTCCTCAAGGCACCTACAAATTTAAAATTTAAATCGTGTTGCACCACGAAATCACAGAGTAGTTCGGGCAGGAAGCGGCTTCTGGAGATCGATTAGTCCAACGCCCCAGCCAAGGCAAGGTCACCGGGAGCGGGTGACACGGGAAAGTGCCCAGGTGGGTTTTGAATGGGTCCAGAGAGGGAGACCCCAGGCCCCTTCCCGGGCAGCTTTCCCAGTCCTCTGCCACCCTCAGTGGAGAGAAGTTATTCCCATTTCTTAGGACAGGAGTAATTACAGATAACACACGCACACCGAAGCGCCGCCCGCGGCCCCGCTCGCCCGGCGGGCCCGGCAGGGGGCGCCGCCCGGTCGCCTGGCGGCGGCGTTTGGCCCATCGCGGCCGCCTTAGCCCTCCCCAGCCCCGGCCCCGGCCCGCCGCGGCTCCTCAGGGGCTGCCCGACCTCGGGGGCTCCGCCAGCCGCGCCCGCCGGCCGGGCCGGGCCGGGCCGCTGCCATGTTCACCAGCACCGGCTCCAACGGGTTCTGTGAGTACCGGCCCCGCCGCGGTCCGGGGAGGGCGGCGGCCAGGGGTGGGAGCGCGGGCGGCGCTGCCGCCGTCGGCCCCGGGGGAGCCGCTGGCTTCGGTCCTCCCTTGGCTGGACTTTTAAACTACGTGACGGCGGGAGGAGCCGCGGGTGTGTCTGTGTATGTGTCTGCCTGTCCGTGTGTCTCTGTGTGTTTATATGTACTTGTCTACATCGATACAGATCTCCGTGCCAAGATACGTATCAGAAAACGCAAGCAACCCCTCTTTTCTAAATGTGAAATTTAACTTATTTTTTAAATCCAGTTTATTGATAAGGCAAACGTAACGTGCCCCTAGCTCTGCACGGCACATGTAAATAATTTCGTGTCCCGGTGCTGCCTGAACTGACTTGGCAGGTGTGTGGGGCTGGCTCTGAGCTTGTTTTACAGGACAGACTCTGCAGCGTCTGGGGGCAGCAGTGGGGAGCTGACCTGCCTGCGCTGTGGACTTGGGCACCACAGTCCTAAGAGCAGGCGAGGACAAATGCTAAGTCAAAGCTTTGCTGACTAACTGCGTGCTCCTTGCAAAACGGGAGGGAGTGTCTGTCTGTCCGCCTGCTGAAGGGCAGGAGGGCTCTGCAGAGCTCTCTGAACGGGCTGGATCAATGGGCCCAGACTCAGCAGCAGGAGGTGCAGAAAGGTCAGGTGCCGGCTCCTGCACTTGGGTCTCAGCCACCTCAGGCAACACTACGGGTCTGGAGAAGAGGGGCTGGAAAACTGCCCGGAGGAAAACGATCTGGTGCTGGTTGACAGCCAGCTGAGCATGAGTCAGTGTGCCCAGGTGGGCAAGAAGGCCAATGGCATCCTGACCTGTATTAGCAATGGTGTGGCCAACAGGGCCAGGGCAGTGACTGTTCCCCTGTACCCAGCATTGGTGAGGCTGCACCTCAGGTGCTGTCTTCAGTCCTGTGCCCCTCAATTTAGGAAGGACATTGGGGTGCTGCAGCATGTCCAGAGAAGGGCAGTGGAGCTGATGGAGCATCTGGAATGCATGTCCTGTGAGGAGTGGGTGAGGGAGCTGGGCTTGTTTTGCCTGAAGAAAAGGAGGTTCAGGGGTGATCTTATCACTCTTTACAAGTACCTGAAAGGAAGCAAAGTGAGGCTTGCCTTCTTCTTGCAGGCAACCAGCAACACCAGAGAACTTAGCCTCAAGCTGTACCAGGGGAGGTTCAGGTTGGACATTGGGAGGAATTTCTTCACAGGAAGGATAATTAGGTATTGGAATGGGCTGCTCAAGGAGGTGGTGGAGTTGCTATTCCTGGAAGTGTTTAAGAAAAGACTGGAATGTGACACTCAGTTCCATGGTCTTGTCAACAAGATAGTGTTTGGTCAGAGCTTGGACTTGATGATCTCAGAGGGCTTTTCTAATGTAATTTATTCTGTGAAAGGGCCCTCTGACTAGGGGGGAATAATTCTGGCATTTAAAAAGGGATGTTAGTTGTAGCTGTATTTTGTATGAGGAATCCAAAGAAGGGAAGAATTTTTCAGATGGATCTGATAATACTGTACCTTGATTTGCAGCTCCTGATTTTTCATCTTTCCCTGTGCCCCCCCAGTATATAGATACTGTAGAGGGACTTTTCAATGGCATGTGTCTTTGTATAATTCTATGAGAAAGAATGGAGGAGGAAGAGTATCCTTGTTAGACTGAATGAGTGGAAAGTCATGGTCAGTATTTACAAGTTTTTCCAGGTTTGATCCATCAGAAGGATGAGTGGGAAATGGTTGTCATAAGAAACATATATATGGTAGGGAAAAAAACCTAGATAATATGTCATTCTGCAGAAAGAAAATCATAGACTGTCCTGATCTGGAAAAGACCCACAAGGATTATCCAGTCCAGTTTCTAGCCCTGCACAGGATAGTTCAAGAATCACACCATGTGCCTGAAAGCATTGTCCAAATGCTTCTTGAACTGTGTCAGGCTGGTACTGTGATCACTGCCCTGGGGAGCCTGTTCCAGTGCCTGGTCACTCTCTAGGTAAAGAACCTTTCTAACCTAAACCTTCCCTGACACAGCTCCACACTCAGTGTTGTGCTTTTTTTTCCTTCTCAAAAATAAATATGCAGATGTTCTTACTGACCTTACTGTTAACCTAAAGTGGGTTTTTACAGTAAGACTTGGCTGGTACAGGTGCACTGACAAACTCCAGTAGAGGCATGGATTTAGGTGCAGTGACATGTGCTCACTTAGGGCACAACTGTGGCAGTCTCAGGTGTGCCTGTGCCCTCAGAGTTGTTTCTGGGTGTGTAGCAGAAGTTGCTGCAGTAGCAGCAGGAGTGTGGGGTTCTGTCAGTGATGCACAGAATCTGATGGTTCAGGCAGTTAATGAGTTGGTGCCTGGTGTTGTATCAGGGAACTCTGTGTGTGTGTTCTGCCCTGGGGGTTTGGGAACCTCTGGCAGAAGGCAGTGTTGGTGGGCTATGGGACCTGTGTCAGTGACCCTGCATAAAGTAAGTGGACACCTGGTTCAGCAGCAGTAACAATGATCATGCCAGGTCACACTGAAGGCTCCTGCAGCCTGCTGTGCCACCTCTGACAGACTAATTGACATCTATAATGTTGGGACAAGGAGATGTAAATGCAAAAATAAACATACCTGGTACACGGTACGACTGTGAGATAGGGAAGCCAGGAAACAAAGGACACCACCTTTTAAAAGGACAAAGATAGTTTGCCTCTGCTGTGGAAACTGTTATCTGGAATAATGGAGGAGCTGGTATGCTCTGGAGAAAAGAGCCAGTGGCTCTGGGTACTAGTAAGAGACAGTGCAGATATATGCAGATGGCTTATCAGAACACTAACCCAGGTGAGCTGACTTGTCAGAGGGCATTGCAGTGTGCTCAGGGGGCATCCTGGCAGCACCTGGCTTTAGGTGGGCTTGACAGCTGGGCTGAGGTGCCAGACCCAGGCTGGTTGCTTGTGTTGCAGTCTGCTGGCAGCTTCAGTCCCGTGTACAATGCTGCTGAAACACTTGGGCAGTTCTGCAAGGGCTCACATGAGTGTGTGAATGGCCGGGCTGTTTGCTTTACTGCAGTGCTGCTTAGTTTGCCATGAGCAAAGGATGGTACACAGGAAGGCTTTGCCTTATAGGACACAAAGGCCTTACCAGCAGTTTAAACCAGTTAGACCAACACAAAACCTTTCTGCAGACATTGTAATATCCCCTCCCAATATTTTTCATGCTGTTTATGTACTAGTAGGAAAGTCTGTTAAGAGTTAGTCATTAAGGTAAAATTTGAGTCTATCTTTTAAAGTATATACACTTGTTACACCTGAAAAACATTTGACTACTTTGACTGCTGCACACAAGCTATTTCTTGTAGTAGGAGGGAGGAGAACCCTTTGAACTCACTAGTGCAACTTTAGCCTTTTACCTCTGTGAGCCTTGTAGTGCAGAGCTAGCAATTTGTTAAAAATCCCCAAGGCAAGAAGGGATCTCTGTGCTCCTCTGCTTGCATAACTGGCAGGACTGAACTCTGTTGTGCAGAGGCGTTGGGAAAATAATAAAGCGATGTAAATTAATGCTTTGTGGTATGACTGAAGGAAAAGTGAAGCATGTACTGAATACATAACACTTGTGCATAACAGTGTTATGCAGTACAGTACTATATGGGAAAGCAAATTAGCTTGTACATCAGCATGCCACTGTGCAGCCTGGTTAGCCTGAGCCCTGAAAGCAGCACAGCATTGAAGGCCACAAAACTGTGGCTATTCTGCTTCTGCAGAGCTAGCTCTGTTCATTTCAAGCTCGTGTGGGGATCTCCACATGGTTTTGTGGTACCTGTTATTTCTGACAGTGTATACTAAAAGTAGTATGGTAACAGCTCTGGTTAGAAGGAGGAAAAGTTTGCTGAATAGGGTGAATATTTTTGATACTTTCAACCTGAATCAGTTTCTATTCCAAGTATTGCTTTTAGAAACAAAGCTTTTCTTTTTTTTCTTTTTCTTTTTGTATCTCCTTTTTTTTAATTTGTGACCTAGGCTTCACCTAGCAGTTTTCTAAACAGTAAATGTATAGGCAAGTGGTTTGATTACAGTCTTGCCTGTACCTTTAAAAAATAGATTTAAAGCATGATCACAGGTTTCTCTATTAACTTTCTTAATACTAATATTATTCACCTCTCAGCTTCTGGATTGAATTTAGAAGCATTTGGTGAAGAACTGTTTCTGCAGTGATACTCTTACTTGCAAATGAACATCACTGCTGGTTGGTTAGCCAGCTGAAGGTTCTTGGACAGGTCTTGGAATACAATAGATTGATATCTGCATGATGGCTTAATGCAGGAAAAACAATCACTCAAAATGCAGATTCTGTAAGTGGGTTTGGGAAGTACTGTGGATTCAGTTGTGTATTAGTTATAGTTTAATTCACAGATCTTGTGTATGAGCATTTCAAAACCGTTTTGTGGGTATTTTGTGCTATTACAGTAACACCCAGCAGTTAATTGTGTGTTTGAAAGTGACATGCCTGCCTTATAGCAGCTGGGTTTGGGAAATTTGCAGGTGAAAGTGGAAAAAAAGAGTTGTTACACAGCATGTTTTCTGCAGCTGCTGTGTGAGCTCAGTAGGGATCCCCACAGAAATTGCCCTGAGCTGATTTGAACTTCGGCAGCCGCTGCTCATCAGCCGGCTCATCACTTCCCATCAACCGGCAGTGAGATCCTGTCCCAAGTCAACACTTGAGTCCTGAGCCTGGAGTAGCAGTCCGGGGGGTGAAGCTGTTCCTGCAAGGGCTCTTGTGCCACAGTAGCTTGGTCTGGCTGCCTGCTTTGCTATGCCCATCTGCTGTCTCTTCATCTGTGAGTAGTGAACAGGCAGGGACAGGAAATAATTTCAAAAACTGTAGTTGTTGCTGTATCTTTTCATTCTTGCCATTAGTGCTGTGCTGATTTCTGAAGCTGCAACTCAGGCAGTTGTGCCATAAACCTCCCCCTCTGTTTGTGACAGATGGACACTTGTGTCCTTCACTCTCTGTACTGTAAAAGAGGCACAGGCAACCAGCAGAGTAGTAGGTTCTGGAAGAAGAGGATCTGTGAGCTTTGTAGTAAGTGCAAGGGTGGAATGTGGAGGCTTAGAAGTGGTTTTCTCACCTATGTCACATTCTGGGATCAGCTTTGCATTGCACAGTTGGTAGTATGAAGGTTGGGACACTTGCCCATGAGATTATGAGGGCAGTTTTGGGGGAGAACTTCTCCATTGCACCAGGAGGAGGCAAAGATCTGTAGTGGAAGCTAATTCCTTGCTCTTCATCATACTGTGAGTGTATTCTGCTGGTTATTACCAAAATTTCTCTGGGTACTTAGGTGGATGCTCAGTAGATGTGTTGCAGCACCAGTGCTATAACTGCCTGTTGTTTGAAAGAAATGCCGCTTAAGGAGCACTTTGGGATTGCAAATTTATTCCAAGATCTTTGAAGACAGTATTTGATATGTTTTAACTTTCAAGGTCAAAATGAGTGTTTATCCTTTCATTCTTTTTTCTCTATGTGGTATAAAGACACCATGCTGCCAGCAGACTGGTGCCCTGGTAGGTTTGTGGTAACTAGTTCCATCTCATCCATGCTTGCACATTCATTGGATTAGAATTCTGCTTTCTAAATTTTACCTTTGCATTGTAAGTAAGGAATTTGACTTGGATATCAGAATGCCCGATTGTGCAAAATCTGGCATTGTTGTCATTTTTGGTCTGCCATGCTTGAGGCATTCCACAGTAGTGGGAAGGTTATTCCTTCCCCACAATCTCACAGCAGTCCTCAAGAAGGAACTATATGCTCTTGGGGAATGTAGCAAACTGCTACTCTGTGCAGTGAAACACTTGGAAAAAGAATTTCAGAGGATGCATTATTATATTTTTCAAGTTCACCAGACAAGAATAAACTTCTCAACCATGATGGCATTATAAGAAGCTGGAGAGTAGAAATTTCCATCACTTATGTGATGTTTCCTGTTGGGTGACAGTCAGATTCATGGGTTAGGTGCTTCTGTGGTTTTTCACTTGATGACATGTTTTATAATAAGTATTTTTCCCTGTATCAGAGTTTAAAGTGTCTAAGATGAAAGCTAAAAGGAGATTCTTAATAAAAATGTGTGTTCACACTTTTGGAGAAAACAGATATGGTTCTGTTGGTTGGATTTTTTGAAAGCATTC
The DNA here is from genome assembly GCF_028769735.1 of Zonotrichia leucophrys gambelii. Taxonomy (NCBI): domain Eukaryota; kingdom Metazoa; phylum Chordata; class Aves; order Passeriformes; family Passerellidae; genus Zonotrichia; species Zonotrichia leucophrys. The sequence goes on along the minus strand of NC_088169.1, from coordinate 40,316,345 downwards.
AAATTAGGAATTAACTTAATAGGATGAAGTATTTCGGTGTATATTACCTATAATGTAAAAATGATCTAATAAAAAAATTGCAGTAAAATCTACATATTAAACCTGTATAGAAAAATATAGTCACGGTGGGATATCTAGAGACTATGTTCTCATGTGTGTCTGTGGTAATGTGATCCTTGTGTAAAAAGTTTTATAGGATTAATTAGTTCTTGTGAACTAATTAATTTCTTAAAATTAATGAAATAATGTAAATGCTTTTAGTAAAATATAGTAAAAAACCAATTTAAAGTGAAATTTAAAGTAAAATTTAAATTTGAAATACAGTAAAGTAACAATTTTTATCAAACTTTGGTTCAGAAATGTTTACTGTTGTGACTATTACAATTCTTCCGAATTAGGCTGTACTTCCAAGTATCAAAAATCTGTATCCTGATTATAAAATTGACCTTTTCACATCGAGAAATGTTAATTTAAGTAAGTTAACTCAGGGAGTATTGCTTGAGGTTTCAAATGAATATCTGTGTGCATTGTCTTTGTAGTAGCTTTCAGGAAGTTCCAGCTTCTTTTTCCTCCCCAGTGTTGTACAGTTCTGTGATGGCTTCAGATGGTTTTGAAAAGTCCAACTGAATTAGAGGAATGAATAATTAAATAAAAAAGGATGTCTAAAGAATATAGACTATTTTTGGAGGAAAAAACCCAAAAAACAAACCCAAGGAAAGATAGCAGATTGAAATGTGGACAGTTTTCTTGCATTAAAAAAAAAAAAAGAATCAGCCAGACTGGTGTCTGATGCAGTCATAAAAGTAGAGCTTATATTTAGCATAGTAACATCAACCCTTGCCAATCCAAGTCACTGCCTAATTTCTATAAAAGGATGGTTCTTCAAGGCCATACTTGCTTAAATGAAAACTGCATTTTTAAATAATGAACTCAAAAGGTATGGGTGTGAACTGAATTAATAGTTTTAAGTACAAGTTTCCATTATGATACACATAGATGTTTTCTTCCCATGGTGAACATCAGAAGACTGCAGACTTCAAGGTGGTGAGCATCTCACTGTGCCCATCAAAGTAATTCTTGATGTCATCAGTTAATACTTGGATGAGGATCATGCTTAAACTATGTAGCAAGAGCCATTTTTTTGGTGGCAGTGGGATTGTGCCATGATTAAAGTCTTCTCTTTGGTGCCTATTGCCATCTGCTTTTTCTAGCAGTTTACTGTTCTAGTGCACAGCAGATGTTGAAAAAATCATTCATGATAGTCACTTTAATCTGGACAGGTAGTAACTGTTCATTGTATTATGCTGTTTCATGCAGTTTTGTTCCTGCTGTGTTCCTGCTCTTCACTCCCCATTAGTACTTTTAATGTAATCTCATTGCTCCTTTTATTATATTAGGAAGAATGACAACAGAACTATGGATTTTTGTAGTACCCTGCAAAAACAGTTGTGTGAAAATGAATGGATTTTGTGCTGTAGCTGAGGTGTTTGGATAGGAAGTAAATGTGATTCAGGTTGCATTTGTGAGAAGGAGAGAAGTTATAGAATGAATAACATTTCAGAATCTCTATGCTGGCTTGAGTTTTTAGGCAAGAGTTTGTGTTTTATTGCACCAACTGCACCAGCAGGTTAGGGGGAATTGCTGCTATGCTCCTGCTGGATATTCTACTTGGCAGATTTTAGTAAATGCGAAATATGTATTGCAGATTTCGCTGTTCTTTGCCTGCTTTCTTGTGTGTGTCCTTTCTGAAAGTCATGCCCCTAGAAGGAAAGAAGTTCTCATTTCACAAACATTCTGAATCTAGTAATTTCTTTATGAATAATTGTAGTGATTGAATGGAAGATGAGTATCATGTAAATTGACTTAGATATGATTCCTTGAATGGTATATCTAAGTGCAGTGGTGAGAAAGTCCATTTATTCAAGTGGTTCCTGCTTCATAGCCTCTAAGAAAAATCAAATCTTAATCCCTAAGGCAAGGGAAACAGAAGTATTTAACAGATGTGCATGTATATTTTGGTAGAAAAAAGAGTGATTATTTTATTTCCTGAAATGCAATGGAGCCTTCCTAAGTATAGGAGGACATGACCTCAGTAGGTGCAAAGAGCTTAGGTTTAACTGAGCCAATTTCATGACACAATGTTGGAAACAAAATGTCTGGTTAATATTCAACTGTAATTAATATTTCTAAACATTTCCTTTGATTAGTGTGTTCTTCCCATCTATTCACAAGTTTTTGAGAACTTGGGAAGTTGTTGAGCTAAAAAGTCAAGGTGATGTCACTGCTATTATGTCTTCCAGTCACCTGTCTAAATATGTCACTTTTTGAATGTGAAAGACTTTTCTCTGAAATGGTTTGATTGTTTATTTGTTTTGTCTTTAAGATAAAGCGCCTTTGTCAAAGAGTTTGTTACTAGTCCCAAGTGCCATCTCGATTCTATTGACTCTGCTCTTCCAACACTATCAGAAGTTCTTTGCTTATAACCTACAAGCTGTAAAGGAGGATTTTCAGGTAAGAGTCTGTTCACTTTGTGTGAAAAGGGACTGCAAACTGTGGTTTTCTGTGCAATTTCCCCCCACAGTCTGTTTGTCCTTTGGCTCTTTCCCTTTGTTCTCTGCTGTAGATCAGCTTGTTCTTATAGTTTTTTATATAACCCCAGTATGCTGCTTTTTGGAAAACATGAGAAAAACTGATCTGAAACAATCAACATAGCTTTTAATTTATTTTTCTTGTCTGGGAAACTACTTGGTTTGTGTTGTTTTTCCTTTCAGGCATTGGCATGTGTAAACTTGCTGTGAATGAAGTGTGACTTAACCCATTTATTAATACAAGTATTTTGATATGAATGTCAGTGTCTTATTGTGCCTAATTTTTGAGGCTGAAGAAGGCTACTTTGATTAGGCATGCTGATTATAAATTAGTTATTTTAACAACAGAGGCCATAATTTTCATTCTCTATCTAACTGTTGTAGTCAGTTGTGGAAAACTAAACTTTGCTTGTTGAATAGAACTGCTGCTTCTAAATTGAAAATTCCAGATGATGGGGAGTTTGTCGTGCTCTTCAGTAATTGGGTAATTTCATACTCATTCCTGTTTCAAACTAAGACACTTCATCTTTTAGATATTGTATCTTGTAACATTTTATTTTAAATTTAATTAATTAATAAATTTTAAATTAAATTAATTTAATAGTATCAGCTCTAAATGTTGAAATAATGCACTTTGATAAGTTCTGTGGGTATTTCTTTTGGGATGTTTTTAATTTTTGGAAGTGGCAAACTACTGCTCAATAGAGAAAGGTTAGCAAATGCCTCTGTGTTTATCTTACCCCACAGATATTACAATTGCATCAAACCAAAGGTATGTAGTCAAATTAATGTCTTTGAGGATGCCAGCTGTAGCCTGTAAGCAGTAAAAGATTATTAGACCTAGCTAGTGATCTCTGTGCTATTGTGGTCTCTGTAATCTTTCTTGTCAGAAACAAGAGCTTTATTGTAACAATAAATTACAACTCTGCAAGAGCACTGCTCATACTTACCAAGTATCTTGCTGATGCAGTGCAGTGAAAATACACAAATGATGTCTGCCTTTTAAAAATGTTACAGCCAAGTGTTTGAGGAGGGGAGTGAAAAAGTCTGAGAAGCTATTCAAGTTTTAATGGAAATTGTGTGGGTTTGGGGTTTGTTTATTTGTTTGTTTTGAGATCTGTCTTCAGAGGAATCCTCTCTTTCCATATGTTTGATCTGCTAAAAAACAGTAGTAGCTGCATTTTATTAAAAGAAAACATCTCTACCGTGTCTTAACCATGAACACTTGCAAGTATGTGTAAAAGCTGTGACACTTTTATTGTGGTGCATTGGGGGAATTTGTGAGTTTGGATTTTTTATTTCATGAGATCATTTCATTTATTGCCACAGCCCTTGGAGCAAGCTATGTACTATATCACTGAGTACCTCTGAGATCAGAGAGAACAGATTGTTTAACTCCTGTCTGGTGCTAATATTCAAATGAGAACTCTTAAAAGAAATTTTGTTTAGAATAAATTCACCTGCAAGGATGTGTTTAGTGGAAAGGTATTTTTTCAAGGAATGAACAAACATTTTGGATGTTGGATTTTAACACTTCTTAAATCTGGTAGAGAGCACACAAATTAAAGTGAACAGTTGAAGAAGAGTACATTTGATTTGGAAGGCAAAATATGTGCTGCCCAAAACTAAAGGGTCATTGTCTCCATACAGAGGGCCCTCAAGAGCAGTGAAAATGCTATGTGTAAAAGATCTTCATTACATCATATGTGTTTTTTTAAGCTGGCTAAAGCAAAGAGCAGTAAGGCTAGAAGCCTTTCATAGTCTGTATGAGAGCTGTTCAGTTAGTGCATGAAATATTCAGCTTCAAGGTCATGGCCCTGCCAGTCTTGACTTCAGGAGGGATCATAGTCAGGCTAGCATTTAAAACTGGGCAAGTTGACATGGGATAGTGGGAATGCTGAGTGGAGTGGATTTGGGCCAGTACTGTTTGGTGTCTTCATTCATAACTTGGACAGTAGGACATAGTGTTCCCTCAGCAAGCCTGTGGATGATGTAAAACTTGGATTTGGAGTTGTTACACCTGTTAGTTCTGCAGCCATTTAGAGGGGAGAAAAGGGTCAGTAGGAACATTAGTACAGCAAGGGCAAATGCAAACTCCTGCTCAGAGAGGAGTAACACCATGCACCAGTACAGGCTGTGGGCTGAACAGCTGGAAATCACTTTACAGGAAAAGCCCTGAGGGTCCTGGTGGAGGCTTAAATTGAAATGCAGCATTGAGGCTAAGAAGCCCAACAGCATCCTGGGCTGCGTTAGGTAGGAAGAGCCTCACAAGGAGGCCTGGAGGGTGATCATCTCTGCTCTCAGTGGGAGCAGTCTGAAGTGTTGTCCCTTGTGCTGGGCTCCTGAGTACAAAATTGACCTTGGCATGTTGCAGAGAGTTCCAGTGGAGGACCACCAGGGTGGTCAGGGGCTGGAGGATTTGGTGTATGAGGAGAGGCTGAGAGAGCTGGGATTGTTTAACCTGGGGAAGAGAAGGTTTAGGGTAGATCTTACCAGTGCTTGTAAATACCTCATGTGAGGGAGCCAAGCCCAATGAAAGGACAAAGAGGCAATGGGCAAGAATTGAAATACAAGAAATCCCATTTAAAGATAAAGGTTTTTACTGTAAGACTGATGGAACAGAGGAACAGTTTCCATCCTTAGAGATCTTCAAGACTCAACTTGGCATGGCCCTGAGCAAGCTGATCTGGTTAGACCTTCTTAGAACAGTTACACTGTACCACTTTGTATCTTGAGGTTGCTTCAAAAATATTTTTTTGTAATTCTAAATTCACTAGGGATGTGATTTACATTTGTATTTCTAAGTGTAAAATAGGAACCTCAAAGTGTATTTTGAGTTAATTTCAATTGTTTATTTATTTTAACAGTTAGACATCTGCTTTGAAAATATTTTTGAGACTCTCTGTATTTTCCTCCTTAACTGTGCTGTGTTTCTCTTACCTGACTCCAGTATTGCATTCTCTCTGAGCACAAATTCTGTAAAGAATTTCCTTGAAGGAGGAGTGACTTAACATGATGATATTAACCTTCCAGATTTGGAGACTTGTCTGTGGAAGAACAATATGTCTTGATTTGAAAGACACATTCTGCAGCACTCTGCTCATTTACAACTTCCGAATATTTGAAAGAAGATATGGCAGCAGAAAATTTTCAGTAAGTTCAATTTTGAGAGTTTTTTAATAGAAACTTTTCTATACCGTTTAGTCTTGTACTCCTGGATGAATACTGAAGTTTTATTTCTAGTGTGTTGTATAGAAATGTGTTATAGGGTTGTAAAGATAATTTGGTTTTAATAAATTTAAATTTATATTGATAATACCTTGCAGTCAGTGGATTATTCTGATTTCTATTTGCAGTATCACTTGTAAGATCAGACTCGTCAAATTTAAGTTTGGAAACAATCTTACTCTTGATTCTTCAGTATCTAGACAAGTAGACCTGGAATTACATTGTGTTCAAGATTGAATTTACCTTAATTTACCTACCACAGAGGTTTTCTTATTTTTTGTTATATTTAGAGGTATATTAAAACCTTATTTTGAAACTGTTGAATTGATTCAAATTAACCTTTTTCTTTCCAGTCTTTTTTACTGGGCGCTTGGATGCTCTCAGCTTTTTTTGATCTTCTCCTTGTAGAAATCACTCAGTATGTATTTGGCATCACCATCAACAGCTTGCCTTCTGGTTTGTAAGTAGCTTCTAATAAATTGGTTCCTTTAGATATAGTTTCAAGGGATTGTGTTCTCAAGATTTTATTTTGAAAAACCTTTCTTTGTGTAACTCTTCAAATTAATTTAATCCTCTTTTGAACTGAAGTGTAAAGGTTCTTGGCACAACTACTGTAATTTCAAACATTTATTTCTTAGCTATGATTTGTGTTTAATTTATAATTTATCCATACGATGATTAGTTTCCAATCTCATTTCCTCTGTTAACATGATTGCAACATGGCTTGCAGCACACAAATTATTGCTGTATTTGTTCAGTCTAAATTGTTTGCATCCATTCAGTTTGTAAAAACTGCAATCAGTTTGGGCTGATTACTGTCTTAAATCAGAAAGGCAACAGGACTGTAAGTCATGTGCTTTATGTTCACTTGTAAATGCACATGCATTTCGTATTGGTATTTTGTATGTTTTTGAAAAATTGAGTGCCAGAGGTCGTTACTCCATTTCATGCTTGCAGCTGAAGTTCTTACAGCTTTAAGGTGTTCAGTGGTTCAGTTTTGAATAACCTATGTTTGAGATTTCTGCACTTAATAAAATATATGCATATTACAGTAGGACCACAGAGCTTGCAGCCCTTTGTGGTTAAACTTCTGGCAGATGAGATCACACACACTTGAGTTTCCATGTGTTGGACACTCTGAGGTAATAATAAAAGCTCTTGGAGTAAGATTTTTAATATTAAACACCATATCAGATGTTTTCTTTTTTATTTCTGCTTTTCCAGAGAATCTGTTGAAAGTATCTAAAGATTGATTTATAAGGGACAAAAAGCATGTGTTTGATATTATAAAAATACGTTTTTTGTAGTGTCTGAGTATTCAAAAGAAGTTGAAAGCTTGAGTAGCTACTGCAGTTACTTGTGTTTGTTACCTAGAATTTGTTGCTAGGACATAGGCTGCTAATGTGTCTGGAGAAATTAATATTTTCCTATATGTAAAAAGATATTTTGTGCAAAAGTAAGGTGTCATAAATGTGCACACCATACCCACAGGTAGGTAATCAACAGTCTGACCATTTTACCCTTTGATGGTATTTTTATGACTGCAGAATGTAGTCAGTTACAAAGAAATCTGCATCAAATAAGTTTTTAATTAAGTAAAATATAAATATTATCTACATATACCTTCTCATTAAGTCATAATGACTTTGATATTGAGAGAATGAAATTAATTTTAGAAATGTGGGATATACAGTAGTTTCAGGAGCATTTGATCATGCAAATATAAAAAATTCATATATGCATTGCATCATAATTCTTCAGTGTTGTCTACTTTATTGTATTAATAGTCACTTTCACATCTGACAGTATTCACAGTCGTTTGAGGTGATAAAAGCATTGGAAAGTTTAACGCTGGTGCTAGGTTTTAGTTCATTTCAGGTGAAACAACAAAAGATGTTGAGCAAATAAAAAGAAGTGCAATTATTATTCTGCTTCTGTCACATTTACAATGCAACAAATATAGCTGTTACCTTTGGTTATCGAACATCCTTCTGTGTAGCTGAGTGCTAGAATTTGGAAAAAGAATCCCTTGTTTGCATTGTAAAAGTCCCCTGACATTTTTCCTCTTTTTATATCATTTCACTGTTAATATTATTGAGTGATCTGACACTTCCAGTTCGAAAACTTTTCCTGCGCACGCTCCGAAGGTAATTGCGATAAAGGATTACGCTGATGACTCTTGCCTGGAATTGTTTGGAAACAATGTAGTACAGTATAACATCCAAGCATGTGCTGAGATTCATGAGGAAGGTGGTAAAGGCTGCCCAGGGATTGTAACTTGTATTTTCATCTTGCAGCATCAGGAAGGCAAAGCAGATGTGGAAGGGTACAAAGCAGATGAGTACCTGAGCAATCAGAGTAACTATGATTCTTATGGATCTCTCCTTGGCCTTAGGCTTCAGTTTGGAAGTCTTGCCATGAATAAAATTATAAATAATGACTAGGTAACACCCCATCATGATAAACAAGGGGATCAGAAAGAAAAAAATCAAGCGACAAAAATTCAGTGTATTTACTTCCTTTAAATGGATGATATCAAGCATTTTCATGCAGGTGGTGAAATTTGAGGCTTGGTCTGGATCAGATCGTAAAAACACCAACGGGGATGTTGTTGAGAGGGTCATTATCCAGATTCCAGCGCAAGCCAGCACAGCTTTTTTTGTATTTTTGAGTTCTTTGACATGTTTGGGCTGGACAATAGCCATGAATCTGTCTACGCTGATGAAAGCGAGCAGCCACAGAGCAATGGCTGGGTAAAACACGGTGAAAGCCCCGAGGATCCGGCAGAAGGTATCTCCAAAAGGCCACGCTTCTGTCCCGTGGTAGATTATCCGGAAAGGCAGCGAAAAGATAAAAACCAGGTCAAGCAATGCGACGTTCATCATATAAACAGTTATAGTTGTTCTCTTCTTGGTAGTGCAGCTGAACACCCACAGTGCTGTGGCATTCACCAGCAATCCCACTGTGAACACAAAGCTGTAGAAGACCAGTGATGCAATCCTGTATTCTTCTGGGTGGGAGTTTTCTGGCGTCATAGTTTAATTGAACTCAGGAATAGTTGTTGCACTCCATAAATCCCCTACAATTAGATAAAATATGGGAAGTTATTCTCAGTCAAATAAAATCTGTCTTTAAAAACAAACAGGAAGAAACATCCTAAAAACAAACATCCTTGTTTTAGGATGGTGTTCAGTGATGAAACTATTGTTTAGCTCTGAAATGTTCTAGTTTTGTTGCTTTTTCTGACTGCAAATACATTATCATCCTCTGAGGGAAACATATGTATTTTCAGACTTGTGAAAATTGTAAGTATGTTTGAATAAAATATTTTTATTACTTACGGGGCTTTTAATATAAGGAATTAAAAAGTCAAGATTGGCATTTCAAGTGTGCATCAGTAGCTGATAATTAGATTGAAATAGTTGTATTTGAGATATGACAGGTACTTTCTAAAGAAAATATTTCTTCAAGCTGTCTCTGTTCAAAAAATTCTTGACTAAAACTAGTTATGAATAGAAACAAGTCAGCATGGCATTTAGTGACATTTGGATATGCAGAGTATTGACTTTGCCTTTTATCTGTGTAGGACCTACTTAACGCCCAAAAGAGCAGGTGCTTGCTTATTAAAGACACTTAAAAAAACTCTTTGAGTATCTGCATAGCTTCTCATGTTTAATTAGTGTTTAATCCCAGGGCATCAGAACCACCCACCCAAAATATGAGTAAAATTAATAGATAATTAGACTTCCTGTTAAAAAAACTAAAAAGGAGGAAAGCAGCACAGTCTCCAGCCTGGCCATATGGGAACAGTATTTGTCTGGGGCAAAAGTTGCTGTGTGGTAGCCAGCTACCCCAGAGCACAGTTATGTTCCTTCATCCTGCTTCTTGATCATAGAGGTTGGACATCTGAAATGTCCCTGTGCAGGCTGAGGTGATGAGAGCTGAAGGAGAGGGTCCCTGGTTTTCTCTGGAGCCCATGAGGATGGCAGGCCTTACCTGGTGCTTGCATGAGTGCTTTTTTAACTTTCACCCCCAGCACTTTCCTGGCCCTTTGTGTGGTCACAGTTTCATGACTTTATGTGGGAGGGTTCCTCTTGTCTGGCCTTTTACCCAGCCCTGTGGCAGCTTTATGAAGAGGAGGAGGAACAAGTTAGTTGTTTGTCTGATCTTCCCACTTGTGACAAACGGCCAAGGAAGTTCCACAGTATCTGTTAGGCACCAGAACTGTTCTCAAGAGCAGAAGGGTGCCTAGTTCCTGTGTGTTTTATCTCCAGAAGTGAAGAATGCATTGAAACCCAGGTTTATTGTTACTGCCCATCTGGTTAACATTCTCTGTAATGTTACCCAATGTTTCTCAGTGCTACAGGAATGCATAGGGGATTGAACTAGTGTTTATGAATCTGGCATCCTGGTTTGACGCTGGCAAATACCAGCTGCATTTGAGAAGATTACCATGGAGTAACTAACTTAAATATGACTTATTAAATCTTTATGTAGGTTAGTTTCTGCCTTGAAATATAAAATTTGGAATTCTAATTTTCTTACAGTTCTCCAGTTTACAGATATAATAAAGTTATGCATAGAAATATTTAACCCTTAACTTTGAGGTCTTTTTTTCAGCTGTACAAAACAAAAAAGGTGTGTTTTGTTCTCAGATGAGGACATTAGAACATGCAACAAAATTTATGTTTTGTTTGGGAAAAGCCATGTACGTAATACAAAAGAGAGGTTTGGGGGGCATCTGTATAAATGCCTCTCAAATTCCTCATTGCGTGAAGAACCCTAAAAATAAGAAAAATAAAATAATTAAATAATGCTAGCAAACCTTATTGAAGGTTAGATGGCATATGCTAAAAAATGTTGTGCATGTGCTAGCAGCATAGTTAAAATGTTATCTGGCACACTGTTCCACTTTCACTACTGTTGCACAAAATTGTCCAAATGTTGCTTAATATACACCTCCCCCTTGCCCTTGCATATTGTAAGTGGTTTTTTTTTTCCTCTTTTGTTCTGTTATTTTTTCTCTCTTGCTAGTGATTGTGTTTGACAGTTCAGAGCTACCAAGCTCAATATCCTGAGTGATTTGGCAGGTGAATTGAGTAGTAATGTATAAGACAGGTAGAATAATTCACTTGAATATTAAGAAACATCATGGATTTTAGTTTTGATTTTGCTCTTGTCTCCTTTGGACTTGCAGTGACTGCAGTTAGTTCTGGTCAGGTCATACTTTCAAAATAACCAGTAGCCTGATGTTGATGGGAAGTGAGGAAGCTGAATCTCGTGTCATCTACTTTTCATGCCTTGTTTGCTGGTTATTCCAAGTTTGCAACAGTTTTGAGATATATCAAAGAACTGACTTGCTGTAACAGAAAGGGTTTGTTGGGTTGTTTTTTTTTCCTTGGTTTTTGGAGACTGTTTCCCAACTTTGTGAGTTTAAATGCATGCCAGTTAATTTTTAAGAACCTAAAATGTAGCATTTATGTAGGTAAGAAATATTGAGATTTTTGAAAAGCATGTTACTTGTCTGCATTTATACACAATTGGAGATATTTAGCTTTTTCGTTGGTACTTTTCTGCTTGGAGTTCAAGTTGGTACCTCCCAGGTCAGCCCAAGCATATCTTTGGGTGCCTCTGGGTGGATGGTTTTGCCCTAGTTGCCATTTTTCATAATGGGAACATTTACTTACTGGTATTGATTAGAGCACTTGCTGAAGAGCCCTTGGTTCACTGGTTTCTGGAAGACTTGTCTGTGTCAATTCTGAATGACTACTCTGTTGTTTATCTCTATATTTTATCAATCTTTTAATTTTTTAATGATAACTAACATTCTGAATGTCTAATGTGGATTGTGAAGGCCAGCAGGTGCCGTGTACGAGACAAAGATGTTGACAGCAAAATCACAATTAAATCTTTTCTTTCAGATTCCTAATGTAAGTTAGATAACAGTGGTTCCATTTAAAGGGCCATGTGTGTATCTCTCTTCCCAATTCCCCTTTTTACTTTGTCCCTTATATTTGGTTGCAATTCCCCAAGGATAACATGGCTTTCACTGAAGCACAGAGGTACCAAGTAACATGATCTCCTGCTTTTCATTTCATGAAAACAAACATTTTTCTTTTAGTGATAAATGTACTTACCAATGTTTTTGTTTATTGCATACTCTTAAAATTTTTGTTAAAATCTTAAAATCCTAAAATCCAGTATTTATGGTACTATGCTTTTACAAATGCAATAATTTTTCTTTAAATGTTATTTATAGAATGCTGCTGATATTTTGAAAGTGCATTAAAAATTAAATATCTTTTCATTAGTTCTAGAATTAATGCCCATGTTCTGCTTCTGAACAAAGTCTCTTAGCCACATCTATGAACATCCAAGTTACTTTGTTAGCACAGCATAAGGGATAGTTACTCACCTTTTGTGCTCTACAAAATTCCTTCAGAGATGCTTCTTTCATGGCCCCAAATCTGTAGAAGGTTTAGACTTCCTCTTCTTTGCTCAGCTTCACTTAGCTAAAATAGCTCCTCTTCTCAGGCAGGAAACAATGACGTAATCTCACTAGTGCTGAGCTCTTTTATTGGTCATGCTTAAAAGTTACTATTTCACATAGATGGGGTGTGTGTGAACTGGTATTTCTATTACCTTTCAACAGTCAAACGTTTGTAATATTTCCAGTGTGGTCAGACTGGGCTGTTGTACTACATATATTTTCAACTTTTAAATATTTGTGGTACAATGAAAGCATATTTTAAAGTTTCCATAAAAAGGTATCTGCAAGAATACACATCTTGGTTATGCATAAGTTTGTAATAAGCACAATGTAAATGTATTTTCAGTAGAGCATAGTCTGGTGGATTTTTTGTGGAAATCCCCTTTTTATTTATATTGCCTTGGACAGTAGTCAATCTGAAAGTGACAGAAAGTCACTGCATTTGAAATGAGAAGTTTGATTCACTTGAATACACAACTTTGTTTATGCCTGTAATTACAACATTTTATTTACACAGCAGCAATGTTTCTATTTTTTATTTGCTGTCTAAATTAATAACATGCTTATTTGAGAGCTTTGCTGAAAAATGCTGTATGAAAAGAGGTTTTAGCCTGTGTTAAAATGGAGTAAAATCTCTCAGCTGTGTCTCTACAAGTCATCTTAGGTGGGATGGGAGTAGTCACAAAAGTTTATAGGTGGAGAAGACTAACTTCCCGTGTTTCCTCTTTGTCAGCTTGAGAAAAGATCCACCCTTTAGAAGAGCAACTTGGAGAAGGAGCTCGTGCCATATTCTCTGTAGAGTGCTTGTTGCTTCAGGTCTCTGGCTGGCAGTCTTTGGGAGGTGGTAGCAGAGAGCTCTGTGTTGAGTAGGGGAGCAATAATGTTTTGGTCTCCACCTGACATGTGGCCAAGAATTTGCCAGGATGTTCCCTTGGTGCCAGAAGCAACAAAGTCCTGCAGTTCAGAAATGGCCAGAATCAGGTTTGTTTGTGGGAACATCTTTCTTCACTGACTGTAAAACTAATGTGGGTAGGTGATCCTCACTTAGTGCTCAATATAACTTCTGGGAAAATAAACCCCTCTCTACTGTAAGAATGTAATTTATATCAGCTGAATGGGTTTGTATTACCATGTAGGTGTCTGCATGGGTCAGTGTGATTGTTTAGGTAATTATAGGGAGGGACCTGGGCGTGATCTTTGGTGTGTAGATTACCTTTAAATATTTAGGGTTTTTTTCTGTTCAGGGGAACTAATATGAAACTTGTTTTTTTATGATCATTCCAAAGGCCTTTTAAATGCAGTGAGCTGCAAATCCTGCCCAGATCACCCTAGGGAAATATAAATTTATTTAAAAGCACTTAATATTTTAGGACTAAGGTGTATCTTAAAAGGGCTAACCAGTGCTGAAAACTCTCCAGTGGCTTTATCATTAGTAAAGCAACTCCAGAGCATGCTTCAGCAGAACAAAGCACTGTTTTCAACTGTTCAGTGAAATTCAGTGCCATATGTCTATCTTGTGGAAGACAAGAACTGGACTTTTGCACTCTCCTGGGCAAGAGTACTTTATTTTGGGTAAAAATACAGGATTGTGGAGGCACCTTCTAAGCTGAACTGCTCTGTGAATGCAGTTTATGTATTTATGTTTATGCCAGAACAGGCAAGTGGACAGCCAGTGCCTCCCTTAGCAAAAGAGGAAGTACAGAAGTGATTCTGGGTTTAATAGGAGGCAGGCAGATGTTGAGTTTGGGATCAGAGAACCCATATGCTGTGAGTTGTCTCTAAGCTTGTTGTCTGCTTGGGGGAGGGTGGAAAGTGTGACCTCTTGTAGCTGTGTCATTTTGTCTGGAAGGTGGCTGATGTTCTGACCCTGCAAGGGAGGTCATGCCTTGTGAGGGCAGCTGAGATCAAATCCCACACTTTACACAGGTGGCTAGCTGCAGCCCAGTTGAGTCTGCTGGCAGGTTAGCCATCCATCTGGTTTGCTGCAGCATGTCAGTGTGTGTTCTGCTTTCACTCAGGCTTTTCACAGCCTTCCTGGTGGAGAAGAGGCAGCCAAACCTCTCTGCTGCTTGTAGGCTGGCAGGCCTTCCCCCAGGCATGGAGAGGCAGCTGTGTTTGGCAACAGGAGGCTGAAAAGAGGTGTTTGCAGTACCCGCAGTTGCATACTCCTTGTCTAGGTGCTCAGCTGGCTGCAGCTGCAGGCTGCTAAGCATTTGGAGGTGAACACCCAAGTCAAAAGTTGCACTGCCTGTGGTTTGTGAGAGGCAGTGGGCTGCTCTGCAGTGCCACATTCCCCTGTTACTTTGGTTTCTGCTGTAGGAAGCACCTGGCTCTATTTTTATTTCCTTTGCTGTTTTATCAGCTAGAAATGAGTGCCTTGCATTGGTTTCCCACAGATGGGTGAGTACTTCCTCTGCTCCAGCTTCTACTGAATTAAATGCTCAGTTCCATCTGGGGTCTTCTTTTGCTATTCTGAACTTTGAGCAGTAGACAAGGTAATTTTAGTTGCATTATGTTGTGCTAAAGCTGGTTTTAAGTAGTTAAAAGCTAAGCCAATGTGCTTCCTGTCTGAGGATAGGGCAGAGTGCATGTGGTCTGCCATGGTGTCTTCACTGACTGGTAGTAAGCCTCAGAAGAAATGAGTTTGATCACTTGCAACAACCTCAAAGTGCAGCACTAAAGAGATTGGTTTCATGCTGTTGCTTTTGCAGAATTAATGCACTGCTGGTTCTTTCAGTGGTTTAGTCATGGTACAAAAAAGTCTGCTTTTCCTGTTCACTTATTGTGTAATGTAAGCCTTGTCCAGCTGATACAGAGAAGGTCTGCACACAGTGGGACAGAAGGATTACCCTGTGCCTCAGTTTGGCAGGGAGCTGGCTTGAGCTCATGTTCTTCTCCTTTCAAACTTTCCACTGTTGGGATCTATTGAAAAGAAAGAACTGAAGCTTCTTGCATGGCTCACTGCACCAGTGGTGCAGGAAGCAACTCTCCCATGTCAGTGTGTTAACTTACTGGCTTGCTGTTGTGGGTGAGTTCACATGCACTTTTGGGTTACTGTTCTCAACCTTGATGAAAACTGGCCTCATTTTTTATTCCCATACTGTGTTCACCACAGTGAATACTAAAGAATAAACTACTGGTTAAAAGTTGGCACTGAATGCATAAACTTATTGCAGTTGTTTCCAGTTTTGCTGTGTGTGTTACTCAGAGGCTGTGTCATGGCACAACTGTCTCTCCTCTCCCACTCATGTGTGAGGAGGTATAAATGCAGTGTGCAGCAGTGCTGAAGGAATGGAAAAGGGAGCAGCTTAAGAGAACTGCAGCTTACTTAGCTGTACCTGACATGTCTTATTTACTGTTATAGTGAGCTTTCTCTTCCCTGTTTTGCTAGTACATGGTATGGTTTGAGGAAGGAGATCTTGTTTTTTCCCTTAAAAAAAAAAAATCAACATTCCATGTTTCTCCTGGGTAATTTCGGTTTTTTCCTACCCCTCCTCCCTTCCCTCCACCCCCTACACCACCTCTTGTACAGCCAAGACACACCCTGTGTCACTAAATAGCCTAAAAATATACAGTGCATCTGGCCTGTAGTTCATCTGTTTATCACTGTCAGTCAGCCTTTGAAAGAAACAATACTTTACAAATTAATTAAAGTGAAAGTTGCATCTCTGAGATGTCTGTGGCAGTGGGGGTAGTGGGCTGGAGACAATGGTCTTTTACACACCAGCAATCTCAGTGTGTCCATGGTCTAATATTAGCTCATGGCAAATACCTGCACAGTTCCATGCTCCTTGATGACCCCATGTTGCCTTTGACAAATTCCTGTGTTCTGTTTTTTGGGAAGCAGCTTTCCTAATTCAAAAAGTGCACAATTCTCATGACAGATATTTCATAGTTTTTTAAAACTGGCATGAATGCTTAACTTTTTTATTTTCTTTTTTAAAAGCTGCATTGTCAGGAACTAGTTAGTTCCAGTTTGGAAGTATCTAGGAGAGGGTTTTTTTCCAATACTCTTTCCTTACTAAGTATGGCATATGTGATGTTTTTGCTATTAAACTGCTCTTAAAGGTCTCAGGTGCATAAGAAGTATTGTTCTGAAACCTGATATGCCTCCCAGGAATAGAGTTAGTGTTTCAAAAGAAATGGCTTATTTGGACCTGTATGTACTCAGATTCCTTTGATGAAGTCAAGTGCAGGAGTAGGGAGAGTTGTTCTGACTCCTCCAGAGTTCAGGTGTTTGGACAAGCTCTGTCAGTAACTAGCCCAAGTAGATGTTATCAGAAATTAAACAATTAAAAATTGCTACATAGGCTTTAGCAGAGCAGTGAAGGGTTTAATCAAAAGTACCTGTAGTGAAAGTGGCCTGTGTGAATTAGAATAAGCACTTCAAATTCAAGGGTGCCTTACAGTGCCCTACAGTGATGGTCTCCTAATGCTGCTCTGCCTGCACCCCCTGTCCCTGGCACAGATGAACCAGCAGCAGTGTATTGGGGTTGTGAAGCCTGGGGTGCTGTGGTGGAGTTGAGGTGACACAGGAGGAACATCAGGATGATAAAGGGGCTGGCATAGTCCAGGCTGGGACAAAGCAGCCTGGTGCCTGTTGCACAGCAGTGAATCTGGTTGGTTAGGAGCTCTGCTGGGCAGGTTTGCTTGCTGTGTAGGCTCAGCATTGTCCTTGGAGGAAAATGAAAGAGCTGCTGAGTGCGAGTGTGCTCAGAGCACCAGGACAAGGGCAGCTCGTGCTCTGAGCTGGCTATAGTGGACAGCAGAGCTGGCTGCAAGCAGGTGATTTCAGGGTCACTGTCTTTTCAGGTACAGAGCTACGTCCAGTCAGAGGACTCTGTATTTCCCAACTAACTGTTCAACTACAAAAATTATATCTCCTTTACACACACACACACACACACACACACACACACATGCACATTAAAGGGAAGGGGCTGAAAATCCCAAGCTTTATCATGACAAGAGGCCTAGGAGCGTAAGTCAGGGCATAAATCTGAAGTTCAATAACGTAAGCAGCTGTTTTCCTTATGTAGAGATTGTGTTGGTAAAAGTGGTTTTAAGATAGGATGGAACAGTGAAACTGAACTGGGACTTGTGTGCTCCGTATTCTCTACCACTTTCATCCTTTGCCTCCAAACCATACTGCCTGTCAATGCTTTTTTATTTTAGTCTTAGAACATCTAGGACATTGCCTTTGTTTGCTTGTAACTGAGCTATGTGCTGTCTGATGATTGAGGCCACCAAATTCATATCACTTACAAATAGCAGAAATGAGAGGGAGGGCAAACCTTGTTTTGAGCAAGGAACAGTGAGAGAAGAAAGGGCAGTAAAGGTGGCAGGATGTTGGACATCTTCGCATTCCTTCTTCTTTCAAATTTGGAGCATATGGAGGTGACCATAAGAACTGTGGACAGCAGCTCTGGCTGGCTCTGAACCAGCAGCCCGTGGTTCACAGCATTCATTACTGTCTAGATAATGTAGTTTATTTCCAAGGTAATGGGGCCTAACCTGTCACAGTTATTCAGTGAGTGATTGACACAGTGTCTTGTAGTAGTGATCCTGGATGTGGCTTCTCTTTAACTGCCTGACAGTTCCTGGCCCAGTGCTTTTACTGCCTGGTGCTAGGATTTCTCGCTCTGGAAAATGGGGTTTAGCCTCAAATTCGAAGCAGTTGGGTGAAATGGTTTTGATTTGACCTCTGCTGTGGTGAGGACTAATTACTGCATCAATGCTGCCATCTGCGGATCTTCAGCAAGCATAGCAGCTCATCTTTGGAACGGCAGAAATGGCTGATGGATTCATTCCTTTATACACCTGCACTACTTAGCCTGTTTTTCAGAAGAACTGATTATAAAGAATGAAAGCCACTTTTTCTCTCCTATGAAAGGGACATACCATGTGGCATGGAAGCTGTGATTGTTCCCATAGTTGTGGAACTTCAAATTCTGTTATTGCTCAAATAGTTACATTTCATACAGGTCTCCCCTTTGCATTTCTGTTTAATTAATTCTGTGCATTAAGGTGCAATTCTGAGAATGAGTTGTAAGCAAAGACTTTCTTACTGTGCATAGTCTGAGTTGACCCCGAAAAAGTGAAGAATTAGAAGACACCTAGTGGAGGAAGAGAAGAAAGACTGGAAACATTTACCATTCTTCTTTTGGCTTTGTTATACAGCACGAGGATATAAACTAATAATAGAAATTAAGCAACTCTGTGTTTTTAAGCTATCCTCTTTCTGATTTTGTTGTTGTATTTGTTTGATATGTCTTTATTAAAATAAGACACAATAGCAACGACTCTCTTTGCACAGCATTCCATTTTTCAGAAGGAGATTTGTGAAAGTTTTATGATTAAATTATTTCATGAGAATAAACAATGCCTTCTTTCCTATGTGGGAATAGGGGCCTCCTTTTTAGCTTAGCAGTTGACCCTTGAAGGTTGTTTTCAGTCCACGTGGGCATGATCAAGCTTGCTTTCTGTCTTTACTGGCAGCTTGGGGTTTTTTTCCCCTCTCTTCCCTTCCTCTTTCCGGAGTTAGAAACACCTTGTTTGTTCGTCATGTTCAGCCGTAGTAAAGAAAGACAGGGATGTGGAAGTCCCTCTGGAATTTAAAAGGAAATCCTGCAGCTAATTGTAGATGTCTGTGCCAAACAATTCTGTACAAGTTATCATTTCAGCTATTGTTTGCAAACTGGCTCACTGCAGTGCCCTCTGTCATTTGATCTGAAGGGAAACCAGCTTAAAGGAGTCATTGCATCCTAGAAACATCAGTTGTCTCCTGTCTAGTTCTGCTACGAGCATACATTGCTACATTTTGTTTTAAGGATCTGATATCCTTTCATGTAAATGATATTGTCCTCCATCACAGAATAAACTGCTTCCATTCCAGTGATGTTCTTTGAATCTCTTCCCTCTCCCTGTATTTGTAGGGCAGTTAATTATTTGATTGCAGTGGAGGAAGAAGGAAGACAAATGAATTACTAATTCTTCACAGCAGTTGAAGACATTCCTAGTGTGAGGAGATACTCTGCCTGTTGTAGCCTTTTGCAAGATAGTGTGGTGCTAGGATTGGTCTCCTAGGACAGATGAGGAGGGTAATGAAGTAACTTCACAAAGAAGGTCTTGCAGTGACTAATGCTTTAAAGAAACCCCTCTTGATTTACCAAAGTAATGAACAGAAATTGATTCAGTAAGTTCAGTGGTATCTAAGAAGGTACAGTTGTTATGGCTGAGACTTTAAAAAACAAATGTGCACGAAACAGAAGATATTGTGCACAGTTAATAAAAAAAGTATTGCAGTTGTTTCTCTAAAGAACTTAGAAATAAAAATGTCTCTTTTTCAGAGTTAAATGACCTTGAAGACTTCCAGTATAAGTAACAACATCTTTTAAAATTTCCTCTTTGCTTTTATTTTATGCTTACTGAATACTCTCCTTTTGTTTAGTCATCACTTTGCTTCAAATACCTTGGTCTGTCGTTGAGAAAAAGGGTTATATGGTGGTCTTAATGGGGAAGTTTGTTTTGCAAAGAAATCACTTCTCTGCTACAGCTTTTCTATTTTGTTACTGTTTTATCATGAACAAGCTAAAGAGTTTCCTGCCAGCAACTTGTGCCTTACAGTACTTACTCATTGGAAAAGTCGAACTACAGCCATGAATCACAAGGAGGTGTGAATGGTCTCTCGACCAAAAAGCCCTAAAATGGTGGGAAGCATTTTAAGGTTCAAGTATTGTGAAGTAAGTCAAACTGTGTGACTAAGATAAACATTAAAACCTCCCTTTACTAGTCTTCAGCCTTTGAAGATATGTTATGATGTCTGTTACAATATCCTCATCATAATGTGGTTAGAAGGAATTTGATTTTTTTACCAAGAGTACAAAAGTAGTTAAATAAATGGCTCAGCTAAAAAATAGCACAACGTTTACTAATAATATTTACTGTAGAAGAGGACTGAGGAGTAGCCAATAACTTAATTGTTCTACAGAATTATGCTTAAAATATTGAACACAGAATATATGAGTCACATTCTGTATTTAGCTTCAACTTATTGTCTCTACCATGAAAATAGGTCATAGTAAATGAGGCAAAAATAGCTTGTGTGCTTTGCCACATAGGTCAACATTAATTGCTGCACTTTGGCTCCACTCTGCCCAAGCATTATGCTAAATACAGATCCTGATAAGATCATTTAATGCTTGTATCAGATGGGAGCTGGGAGTGAAGACCCTCTTCATCCCATCACATACTCAGGTGTGGTCTGGGTGATCTGAGCCGTTTGTGGGATCAGTAGGGTAGAGAGAAGCAGGGTTTCTGTGCTGAACTGTTGGAGCTCATCGTGCAGTGAAGGATCAGGTATCAGGAGATGGTAGGAAAGGCTACAGCACTCATTCATGTGTGGTGCCCACCTCTCCCTCCCCAGCACAGGCAGTTGTCATGTAGCCAGACTTGTCCATGCAAAGGATTCTGTGAGACTGATGCTACCCAGGGGGTTCTCTGCACTTCCTTTACTCCAGGAAATATTAAACAGGTGAAGTTATGGGAACTGTAAGTTCAGGTAGCATCTGCATGTTTTGAAAATGTTTCTCAGGTGAAGTGAGAACAGCTGTGAATCTAATAATGATGAAAAGTAAGTCAATGAAATCTTAACCCTGAAAATTCAGGTATGTAACATGCCAGGGTCTTGGATCACTACTTATCAAATATGTTTTCTCTAAGGCAAGAAGTTTGCAGAATAAAAGTATATGCATTAGAGTTTAAAGCTATCTCCATTACAAGTTGGATCATTCCCAGTATAAGGTTCTACTTTTGAGGTTATATGTGTCTGAAGGGCCTTTGAAGTAGGTGCTTATCTTAAATGAGGTTACCTGCTCTTCTTGATTCAGTAGAGTGCCTCCCAAGTGGCATTTTACCACAATAAGTGTCAAGATCCTTAAGATCTGCTAGACAGCTCTCTTTAGATTCAGAAAGATTATAAAAGGCTTGGCTGTCCCTCATAGAAGCATGAGTTTGCTTCCAGGCTGTCCGTGTCCAGACTTGGTGGGCAGGCACTTCCCTCAGGCTGTGGTGTGCAGCCTCACATCCTTCTGGATGTGTCCTTTTGAGCCCCTTGGCACTGTGTCCAGAGGTGATGCTTTGCTCCTTGCTTGCCTTGCACACAGGCACAGTTTGAGAGAGTGAGTATACAGTGGCAGTAAAGCCAGTGCCCATGGGATTATAGCCTATTGTCATTGTTACCAGGTGTGCAGTCACAGATTTCTGTGGCCTAAATCAGGAACCTCCTGTGACATCTTTTGAGAAACAGAGACCCTGTGTCTTTAGTTTGCCTATCTGTATATCAGCTAGGCAGCAACTTCGGGCTGGGTGGTCCCTTTGTCCATCCAGGTACAGCTTAAAGCTGACACTGCCATGGTGCATTACACAGGCATGAAGGGTGACACATCACTCTCCAGCTTTGGTTAGGGATACTGATCATTTGGTGGAACTGAGAGGGACTTTGAGTGCTTCAGTTGGGTGTGTCACGAGCAGGAAATCTGAGACGGTTTCTCAGAGCTGTTTTAAAAATGTTTTCCTCTGTTCTGGAACCAGTCAGATATGTGGACACCTGTTGTATTGCACTAAATAGTTATTTAGTTGGTTTGCACTGGGTTCTGTACTATTGCACAGAATAGTATGGTTGTGTCCTCATGGGATTCCCCTTTTATATCCCATGGTCTTTCCCAGAAACTCTGGTGGTGATGGTTTGTCCCAGGTTTACTCCTCCCCTCACCCCCTCCTCACTTGTATCCCATTGGCTGTGGTCCTCTTCCACTGTCCCCCATTCCCCCAGGTTTAAAAGTCTCCCACCGTGAGGCATCTCTCTCTTTTCTTCACCTGGGGAGTCACCTGGATGATCTGGTGTCTCCTATCAAGGAAGTAAAATTAGGACTTTGTCCTCACGTGGAGAAGAGCGCTTCTCATCTTTTCCTTTTATCCTGTGTAAGATCGTGTGGGCGGGGGTCCATAGCTGGCCAGATTGGACCCAAACAGCCCACCAGGCACGGATTCTTACAGACACCTTTTCCAGTTTTCTGACAATACACAGAGATTGGCCAGGATGTAGATGAATTAGCTGTGATGACAGTGTTCCATCTGAGTGGGAGCTTTTGTTCAGGACTATCTCAGCTAGCAATGCAGTTACACTACATCTACTTCTTTGCTTTTTGTAAATTTCTTCTGGCCTGCAGATAGCTTTTGGGCTTTCTAAAGCATGTCCACTAAAATTCTTCATTGAGAAACAGTTAAGAAGAAGCACTTACTCCTTTGTAGTTCATAAGTGAGCTGACTTCCCATCAGTATGAGACAAAATACGTTTCTCAATTTTAAAACTTTAGTTTAGTTTTTTTAGCTTTTTATTTCTGTGTCTTGTACTCTTAATAAAATCAGTTCCATAAAGGGATACTCAGCATTAATCTCTGTGCTTTTCTGTGAAGAGCTTTTCTATTTCTTGTCACCAGGGGTTTTAGCAAAGGCTTGATGAGAGGTGGTTTTGTTTGTCTTGCCTTCACTTAATGATCCTTCTTCTTAGTGAGATATTTGTTTGATGCAATCTTTCCTCACATCACAGCTCTTTGAGACTGTGGTCACCAGCTTTTTTCACCTTTTGATAGTGTTTTGGTGGTTGTGTGCTCTGCCACAAGTTTGAAAGAAGATTGAAACCTGTGTGGCGGAAAAAGTAGAACATCCTGTGCTTCTCCTCTTTTCATTTTTAAGATTTCCTCAGAATTCATCCCACATTCCTGTATCACTTGTCAGAAAATCAACCTGCTGGTGTTTCATTTAGACTCCGCTTTTTTTTAGAACTGGAGCACTTCTTTACCTCCTGGACATCAAGTACTTTATTCTTTTTATATTTCTAAAGTTTGTTCAGGAGTTTTTCTTGCTTCTTCGGTACAATAAATGTCTGTACAGGCTGACACAATAAACAGCAGCCTGTGTGGTGACAGGGGAGCTCGGGGCAAACACAAGGCTGGGGCTGCACAGTAGGTTCACTACATTCCTTCTTCAAGTAACTTTTTTTGGGCTGTGGTTAAAAGAAGTGAATGTTTGCAGTAATCCCAGTGAGTGTTCCTGCAAAGATTCATTCAAAGGAAAAAAAGGACTTCTTGCTTATAACTGGAGACAGGGACGTACTATCTGTCTGCATATCTCTGTCTTCAGATCTACTTCTGAACTCCTTCTGTGTGTCAGAAGTTTGAGGTAAGCAAATGGAATCCTTAGGGTATGTTTCACTCCTTTCACACTGTGTTTAACCAACAAGGGGAGTAGACAGTCAGGAGTCCACCTTTCTGGCATTAAGCTGAAATGTCTTTGTCCTTAAGTGCTTAAGTAATGCACTTCTAGATTGTCACTGATTATTCCCATCCAAAAAAAAAAAAAAATCTTGTGCCAAAAATGTATAGCAGGGACTCATTTAAAGTAATTTCTGCTTAATATAGGACTGATTGTGAAAAGAGCTGAAAAAGTAAGGGGACAGGATCAGAAAATGAGACCAAACATACTTAAGAGTCTTGAGGGAAATAGGAAGATCTTAACATATGGGGCAGAAGAGATAGAGCAATGGTAGACAAAAAATATCCATATCGAATACAAAGTGACACTTGGTCAGTGTAAGGGAGTCTGAGGCACCTGGACTGAGGGCTCTGACTTGCATTCAACTGATGGAAAGAATGGAACTCATTCAACCCATAACCATGGTTCCCAGCCATGTTCTCCAATCCTCTGCCTGTGCCTTGCACAGGAGGCAGCAAGAACGAGCACTCATGGCTTGGTTTCACCTGCTGAAGGTGCAGTTTTGTAGCAGGGCCGAGCTGGTTGAAGTGTGGGCTGCTGCTTACAGAGCTGCCAGTTGGCTCTCACGTGGACTTTCCTATCTACATCTTGCAGCACAAGTCATCTGACTTCTTACAGGCAGTGGTTATCAGGAGATAATGTTTGAATGTAAAACATATATATATGTATGTTTTGTCATTTGGGATCATTTCCCACCAGCTTAAATTTTTAAACCTGCTCACTTCTGGGGTGGATTCATACCAACACCAGAGCAAGGAAAGTGATGGAAACGTGTAGCTGGGAGATAGAACAGGACTTTCTTTTTCCATTGCTCTGTACCACAAGATTTACAGTTGATTACATCAGCCCAGCCTCAGGTGCCTGATGTTAAGGCACGAATTGCTGCTGACAGAGGATGAGGGTAGATGAGGCAGAAGATCATAACCTCTGACCTGGGGTTCTCTGTGGTGTATCACAAACTCTGATTTTAGTAATTGTAAGAGGAGTCATTATCACCCAGATGCTCTGCCCTGTACAAAGTTATGCCATTCAAGATATCACATGTAAGAACAAATGCATAATCAGGTGTTTTTTAAGTGGTGTCAAGATTTGCTGAGGATTTTGAGGATGATCTTGAAATGTGGCAATGCTCCATTTTCACATTAATTAGGATACTTACCTCTGCCTTGCAGCTGGGACGTGAAGTCAATCTGATATTGCACCTCTCTGATAGGCACACTCATGTTCAGTAACAGTATTTAGAGAATGAAAGCAGTGGGAGGTAATTTGGCAAAAAGTAAAAAAAAAAATTACCAATGATTGAATATGTCTGGAAACAAGATAGAGCATCTTCGAAAGGCTTTCCTGAAATGAGCTGTGCTTTTAAAATTCAGCGTATTGAGTGGCATTTGTAATTGCAGGCACTCATCACTTTCACACTTGCTGTTTAGTTGCTTTTGTTAGGTGGAAAGTACCAAGCATGGTTAGAGATCTGAGAACTACTTATTCCAATTGGAAACTGGTCTGCCCTGCAGCAGGATTAATCTCTGTGGTCAGCACTCTGTAAGCAGCTTATGGAGGTAAACATTACATGTGTCTCTGCCAACCTGGCTAAATAATGCCAGCTTTAAGTCTAAACTCTTTTTGAAGATAAATGAGCTGTAATTGGATTTCTGCACTGGATAATTTTAAACAAGGGCTATTAGAAGCGGTAGTTGTTATGAAGAAACTCCACAGTAGGCAAATTATGATGAGATACTGCATGTCTGAGTGATTTAGTATTTCTCTGTTAAAACTAGGGCAGCAGATTAGAAAGAAATGTGCTTTGGTGAGGCAGTTTCAATTTTTTCTTGTTATGTGTGAACAAACAGAAATGGTAAGGAAGTTTGGGTTGAGTTGGCTGCTACTGAGAGTTGCACAATGTCCCAACAGTGTGAACTTACTAAAAAAAAAATTAAAAGAAGGGAAAAGATAAATTGCTATCTTTTGTATTTCAACAAAACTTGAAAAAAATAAAAGCAGACTTTTTTTCTGTAATAATATGCTTAAAAGAAAAACCTGACATTTTAGTCAGAAATTGTTTCTCCATACAAACAGTTTTTGTAAGAGGGAGGTAAATATTATGAGTGGAAAGCATTAATTTGAAGAGACTTTTAACCACTGTGCTGGCAATCTTATTGAATTATATGAATCTTATGCTTATTGAAAATTATTAAAAGCGTAAAACTTAAGCCCAACAACTGTGATGTTGCCCACAGTATTTGATTTGCTTGGTGTTGTTACCAAAGACCAGCAAATGGGGTTTTTTGGGAAGCACGGATAAGAGTTCTCAACTGGTAAAATCTAAATTTTTTTATTTAGGGAGCTTTTTGTTTCACTAGTTTGTTTTGAACAAATAAAACACAAGTTTATTCAGCTTATGATGTGTTTGTGAATTTTTTACACCAACATCTGAGCTCTTACATATGAAGGAGAGGAATCACTAAAAAATTTAGCCATTTTTTTCCCAAGTTCATGTAGCCTTAATTGGTGGTTTCATTTTTGTGTGTTTTTTACCATCCCTAGACCATAAATGTGGGGTTTTTTTCAAGTTCATATTATAATTCCATGTTTTCTTACAACCACTGCTTGATTACAGTTTTTCTCAGAGAGAGCACTGCTTGAGGGTCTCACAGATTTTAAGATCACTCACTGTTTGGTTTTCCATGACTAGTAATTTGCTTATGTTTTTATTCCTTTTTATTCACTCAAAGCCTTATCATCAGTTTGTTTTTTTCGTTTTGCTCATAACAAAAATTAACTTATTAAATTTTTTTAACTTAGTGGCTTTGGTCTTTTTGATTTGATAGAATACTTCTTGGAGAAAATAATTACAACTCATCTGTTATCCTCCTGGTATCTGCAGTTGGAAAGGTGATAAATAAAAGACCAAGGAGGTCTTTTGCATAAGGAGAGGACTAAATCCCTGTAAGAAAGGCACAAACACTTGCAAGGCAGATAAGTGTTCATTAATAGCCTAGAAAAGCCAATAGCAAGTTATGAAATCCTTTATCTTTTCCAGTGCTGGGAACAATGAGATGTTACAGCACTGGCTGGAGCTCAGGTCAGGGGCAGCACACGGTGCAGATCCCATCTGTGGTGAGGTTCACCAGCTCTGACATCACCTGTATTCCTTCAGGGTCTTCTCACAGTACAGGTTGATCAGTCACTGGCAGAACCCAGCAGGGAGTAAGGACATGGCTTTCAAGATCCCTTTGAGCAATATAATCACTCTTATATCATTAATAAAGCTGCAGTCACAAAACTGTTTCAGATAATAATTCATATGAACAAGACATTACATTATACACATATACTTAAATGTGCATTGACTACACACTGGGTAATTATATATTGACTGTGCATATAGTGATTAATTATAATATTGATTACATGTGCCTTGAGTAAGTAGTGATCATGTAGTATGTGTGATCCAGAGGCCTGTATCTCAACTGGTAGTTATGTGGGTCACTGCCTCTTCACAAAATAGCTGTCCACTGCTGTCTGCTACAGTGGGTAAATCATTATTGATAAGGTTATTTCTGCAACTGCCAACATTTTGGTTCAAAACACAGCTGATTTTATGTTTTCTCATCAATTGAAGAAGTATTACTGTTCTAAGCAAAGGTCACTTAACTAAAATAAAATTTTCTGTATAGTTCTGAGGTGCTCTGCAGTTGTTGATGTGTCTTGCCTGTACACCCTGACATTTTTCCCAGGCCGGTGCTGTCAGCATTCTGTGTATGGAGGAATCCTGCTGTGAGCAGTTGTGTTGTATCATCAGATGAAATGGAGTATAAGTCATGGTTTTTCGTTGCCTGGACCTTTTTTGACATGTTCACAAAGTTGAGTAACACTGTCAAAAGAGAGTAGCAAAACCTTTTTCTGCTTGTGGGTCTGTGGCCAGTGAGGCACACTTGTTTCCTGTTTTTGTTTGGGACTAGAAAGTGGCACTTCTTGAAAGAGCATTTGAATCAGATTTCTGAGAATTTTTTCCCTTTTTTTTCATGTTGTGAAGACCTTGTCTGGACCATATGAAAATGAGACTTCATCTGTAGTTAAAATACGTTATGGTACTAACTCTTTATTGATGTCTGTTCCAAAAATTATTTTTGTGGGTATTTAAAAATTACAAATCCAATCAGTAATCACTTAATTTCAACAGGAATTTACAAGCTGCAGCACAAGAAGCACTGCAAAGGGATTGTGATGGCACTTGTGCTTGACTGCTTGAATAGAGATGCTGAGCTGCACAGTTAAGTGGTCCCACACTACCAGCAGCCACACTATTAGGAAGGCAGGGCTGTAGCCAGAGGAATTAGTTTTTCCAAGTTCAGCTTCCTCATGCAGTGGAGGACATGTAGAGAGACCTTTTGTGGAGGCAGTAAAACCAATTCAGACAGGAGGCATTTCCCTGACCCTGGGCTCTCCATCTGCAGCAGCCCTCAGCTGGTTGCTCTCAGCCATGAGCTTGGCCTCTGGGTTTGCCAGCTGTGGGCAGCTCTCCCTGTGCTCTTGGATATAGGGATGCCAAGGGCCTGGGATGTAAGTTGAGAATAATCAGTCTTCAGCATCTCTATATTTAAAGTAGGCTGCCTTGGAGTTAAACTAACCACAACTTCCCTTGAAAGTTACATGACACAGGAAGGATGAAACTGCTAAGCTTAGCTGATTAGAGGGAGGAACACAGCTCTCCTTTTGCATTTTATAAGACAATGCATACTTTTCTGGAGGGGATAGGATAACCACAACTTTGCTGCCTTCCAACAGGTGCAAAACTTTCTTTTTTTAGTTTAGCCCTTTGCACAACATCTGTCACAACTGAGGAAAACAAAAGAGGAAGAGGAGAAATTCATACTTTTACAGTGAGGAAAAATGAATGCAGTTTTGTGAAAATAAATCTGTGCCATGTCTTGACCTTTCTTTTATTTTAGGAGGATGCTAATGACAGCATTTTGATAAGGGCATAAGTAGAGGACAAGACCAGAAGATTTTAAAGTTATGTAATTTGCTAGTTTTACTGCAAGGCGGTTGAGTTTCATGTTGCTTTCCTGTATAACTTGGACTAATTTGCTGGTCATAACAGAGGCAAGTTGAAAGGAGCCACTGGGGATTATGTTGCTCAGCCCTGGAAGTACAAATTTCAGCATGGCTGTGTCAAATCAGGTTTGGAGTATCTCTAAGGACAGATATTTCAAAGGCTTTCTGTTTAACCTTTCCTAATGTCTGACTAACCTCATGATGAAAAAAATGTTTCTTAATGTTTAATTGGTCCTTGATGCAATTTTTGCCTGTTAGTGGGTGTTGCCAATTTTCTGTATCCCTGCCTGTGGTGGTGTTTGCAGGGGTCCCATGAAGAGGGAAGAGACGGGAATGTTGACTCCATGTTTCAGAAGGCTAATTTATTATTTTATGATATATATATTATTAAAACTATACTAAAGAATAGAAAAAAGGATTTCATCAGAAGGCTTACAAGTAAAGGAAGAAGAATGGAATGATAACAAAAGCTCCTGACTCTCAGAGAGTCCCAGCCAGCTGGGCTGTAATTGGCCATTAATTAGAAACAACCAACATGGACCAATCAAAGATCCACCTGTTGCATTCCACAGCAGCAGATAATCATTGTTTACATTTTGTTTCTGAGGACTCTCAGCTTCTCAGGAGAAAAAATCCTAAGGAAATGATTTTCATAAAACATGTCTGTGGCGCCTCCCCATTAGGCAATTGCAGATAGCAGTAACATCTCTCAGTGTGAACCATCTCAGTTCCCTCTGCCTCTTCTCCAGTAACATGTGCTGCAAGCTCCTTCCACAATTTTGGTGCCAGTCTGCTGGGCTTGTTCCAATATGCCAAATATCTTTCATCTACTGGGAAACCCAAGACTTAGTACAGAATTCCAGGCATGATCTCACAAGTACCAAATGGAAGGGAAAGAATTCGTTTTAAACACAGCCATGTTTGTTTATGAGGTCACACTATTAGCTCTTCTTTAACCTGTCTACCAGGAGCCCAGAATTTTTTGCCAGTTTGCTTTCTAGCCAGGTCATGCCCAGCCTCCACTGTTGTGTGGAGTTATTCTAGCTTGGTTCTGCATTTGGCCGGCTCATGTGAGTGCATTTTTCCAATCCATTGAAGTCCAGTTCTTCCTTATTTAGTGCCCTGGAGCAAGGTTATCCAAATTTGTCAGTCATGTGGCAAGATCCTAGTTTAGAGAACCTTTATGCAAATATGGTAAGAAAAGTAGATCAGTATACTGTTGATTTCATGTGTATAGAGATACCCTGTTCTCTTCTGCCACACAGCACAAACACAACTGGATTCCCATTCTTTATTTATACTTGCCTTCTTTCCTTCTTTTAGAGCTTGAATGAAGTGGTGAACAGCTTTTATCTGACTGTTTACAGGAGAAGAGACAAGATAACTTGAAGGAAGGGGATTTGGTGGAGGTTTGTAAAGTCACAAGTACTGTGGACAGGGTAAATAGGGAGTCACTGTGTTCATTCGTTTCTGGTACAAGAAGCAAGGGACTTCAGATGAAACTAGCAGGTGTCACAAGTGAACAAAAATGGCTCCAGACACCATGGGTAGTTATTCTGTGCAGCTTCTTGCTGCAGAACGCTGCAGTTGCAGATATTTTATTTGAGTTCAAAAAGGGACCAGACAGGCTGATGGAAGAAAACATTGATTGAGGGCTGTCATGTGCAAATATGAGACATCTGCCTCAGGAAGTCCAAAGTTAGACATTGCAGGAAGCCAAGGGAGTATTCTAAGGGGAAAAAAAATTGAGGAAATATATCTTAGCATTTACTACACAAACAGTAATTCCCATTTTTCTTCAGAGAAGGGTTGCAGCTTGGCAGAGTTTTTTGTATTTATTTTGTACCACAGTCTTAGTCTGCAGGCTGCAGATTAGCCAAGAGTGTATTAGGAAATATTGCACTCAGATGAATTTGTTGTTTTTCGAGTAATTCGTGTGTCTGTTGACACACTGGCTCTGTATTGAGCCAGCACAGTGGGAGACTGCTGAATACAAACCTTAGTTTATCTCCAGTTGTTCCCCTGCTCTGTACCACAGACGTGGTGACAGAAAGAACAGAGTATGTCACTGCTTTTCAGTTCCTCCAGAAGTGGTCATATTAGGCAAAGCTTTTCTTCTCTTTCTCTTCAGCTGCATGCTATTTATTTTTCCTATGTTGCAGGCTATCTCATTGGTTTATTGGAGTCTTTTCATTCCTTACTTATGTAAAAGCTTTTAAATTTCAGAACAAAATTTCCTTAAATGGAATATCTATTTAAAAAAGCTCAAAACCTTCCTTTTTTTTTTTTTTTACACTAATGAGTTTGCTGATTTAAGAGGAGTCACCACTTTCAAGAATTGTGTTATTTGTGGTGGCACGTTTACAACTTCAGACAGTTGCTGTCACTGTCTTTTGCTAGATGACCATGCTGCTTACAGTTTCCTCGTCTATATAGCTTTCAGAACCACAGACCACACAGGCACACAGCAATCCTCTGGGACATACCTGTCCTCTTCTGCTGGGACTGTAAGCCACAGAAGACTGCCTTCTTTATCTCCACAGTTTCAGTTAGTCTTCAATACCTTAGAGTCCAAGGCAGCTGAGGGTACTTGCACTATTACTGTTTAGTTTTGTGTTCTCAGTGTTCTCAGAAAGAAAAGATGAAGGTACTAGATGCTCTTCTGCTGGAAGCGTGCGTGTTTTGGGATTTTTCACATGGTGCACCTTTACTTGATCATGTGTTTGACAGTAGATGTCTATCCAGCTTTCTTTTCTGGACTTAGAGACAGCTAAAAGGTACCAGTTGGCCACCATCATCACTTTTGTTTCCTATATGCTCTGTCTCATTCCCTACCAGGTAGGTTTTGAGAGAGTTGTCAGCAGTGGACATGCAGTATTAGTACTAGAACTGGGACTCCACAGAGTTGGAGTCCTCTTAGCAACTGACACTCCAAAGTTTAGAGATAAAAGAGATTTTGTTGTTTTTTTTCAAGAACATGTGTTTCAGGATCCTGACTAGACTTCACCCTCCAAATAGAGACCCAGTTTTTCTGAAATACTCCTGTCAGATCCTCACAAGGAGCATGCCATTTAAACCTATTGCTACTTGTCAGTTACTTTATTTGTATGTGAAAAGCATGAAAGAGCCCCAGGTCTATGTGACCATTTACCAGCCTTTCACACAGAAAGGACCAATGCTTACAATGTGTGAAAAGCTTCCCCTAAAGAAACAGCTTCTTTTTTCTTGCAAAGCTCACACTACTTCAAGCCACAAGTTAGATAAGGGCATCATGGAGGAAACCAGTTGAGAACATCTGTAACTTTTTACTCTCACTGTTCTCCTTTGCTCCCATGCAGCAAATTGTTACCATCTCTCTGAGGATGGCTGCCAGCCCCATGCCACAGCTGGTACAAGGAGCAGGACAGATGCTTTCTAAATGGTTTGCCTCAGTGCAGTGTCCCAAGCCAAGTGAGCTCACTGCTGCTTTTGGCAGATGACAGAAAAGTCTCCTCATTGACACAAGTGTGCTTGAGCTGTGAGTGCATCCTGACGAGGAGTGAGGACGAACAGTGGCATCAGCTGCCAGAGATGTCAATTGTCATTGTCCATCTGTATGTCAGTGCTCGCAGGACTTTTGTCAGGAAACTGAGCTTATCTTAGCTTTTAAAAGTTTTTATTTTATTGGTTTCTTCTTCATTTGAGAAACATTTAAATAATGAGAAAAAAAGTAGCTTTTCTCAGACTTATATCTAACTGGACTCATGCTGGAGCAGTATTTTGATGTAGTGTTAGCTGTTTGGGAATGCTGGTGTTATTTAGAAACAAAATCCAATATTGAAAATAACAAAATTGCTAATATGAGAAAATGGGGTAGAGAAAGATGTTCAGTAGACATCTAGACACTACCTAGAAAAGTGTAGTTACCTGCTGTATGTGGTGTTTTAATACATACTGAAGTTACATTTTACAGACAAATATAAAAAAGGCTTCTTGTCATTAAGATTTTATAATCATAGTTAGATGAAATGCATGCTAAAAATTCAAAAAGCCCAGACATTGGTAGAATAAAGTAAGCTTGTAC
This sequence comes from Zonotrichia leucophrys gambelii, assembly GCF_028769735.1. Lineage (NCBI taxonomy): Eukaryota > Metazoa > Chordata > Aves > Passeriformes > Passerellidae > Zonotrichia > Zonotrichia leucophrys. The sequence continues at coordinate 40,283,584 of NC_088169.1, read as the reverse complement.
TAGTGAGATGTTAACAATACATATATTTTATTTCTACCACTTATAGGTATTCATGAGTGGTCTATGATTTTATCTGGTTACCATTTGCTTAATTCAGTAGGAACACATTCTTAAATAATGTTTTAAAATAGTTTATTAAAAAAGCTGACAAGAACAGAACCACTAGAATATACAGAATTAAGTAGAACTTCTGATAAAAGTTATTCTTCTTACACTGCTTTTCTGAAGCTGCATAGTGTCTTTTATATTTAGGAAAGAGAGAATTAGTAGTTTAGAATTAGAAACTCAATTTTGGCAGTCTAAGTGGTATGAAATATACAGGGTTTGTGGTTTCTTTGCCATAAAATATTAATGGTTAATTTAATGTTTTTGTACTGCTCGTCAGGTACAGCCCTTCTGTGTTTGCAGGTAGGCAGGGGTCAGCATGTGAGGAAGGAAGGAATTGCAAAGATGACAAATGTAATATGTTTGTTTGACTTCCAATACGACCTCAATGTCAGAAAGATAGAGCTGAAATAAATAAAATTTGTTTTAACATGTGGTATAGCCTTTACTGATGATTATCAGGCACTCTTTAATTTTCCATCACAACCTCCTGGTTGAGTTACCAAGTTGTGTTGGCCAGTGAAGGCATAGTAATAAGATAGAACACTAAAGAAAAAGTTAGAGGGCCAGGAATAAAGTAGGGAAGGAAGATGAAACGTGACGGAAGGGCACATCAGCAGGAACCCAGGGCTTACATCCTGGATTCTCAGCTGGTATTGAGCTGATTCCAGCAGGATGTGTTTAAGTCATTTGGTCTATTTCCTGAGGCAATTTCAGCATGCCTAAGGGGATCCCAGATATGCTGTTTGAAAGCATGATGGAAAACTTGTTCTTTCCCAGCCAATTCTGCTGTTCTTATTTATTGATCTTTCAGGTAAACAGTGCTTAAAGAGAGGTAGCCATCTCACACCATCAGAATTAATCCATTAATTTACTTTTTGAATGATCTCAACTATGAACATTTATTCAGGTTTCTAAAGCATTTGTCTTATGTCCATGACTGACTTCAGCAGAAGTTCTGAAGAACACTGTATCACTGTTCTTCTAACTGAAATGGTGCAGTTTTCATATTACAGTCTCTTGCTTCAATTCATGTTTATAAATAATCTATATACAACAGAGTAGAGAGAGACTTTTTACAATACACACTAAAAAGGAAAGTTTTCCTTTAGGAAAAGGAGTAAAGAGATAATACACCTTGTGAAGATGAGTGATTTTACATACAGGAGATGTTCAGTGTTGGGAAGAACCAAACAGTTCATTAGCTTTTCATGTGTTACATTTGACAATGTTTTCTATGTGAATTGTCCAATAAGGCATTTGTGCTCCAAATATTGTAAAATGTAGTTTCACCTCCAAAGAGCTATAAACTTGTCATAGTCAAATGAGCAAAGAAGTTGACCATTTTATCTCAAAATTTTATTTCCTATGTCTGTGTGACTGGCCCAACAAAACCATTGCTGTAATTGGAGCTCAGCTAGAGGTCTTGAAATTTTCAGATGTTCTGGTTGTAGTTGGTTGAATTGTAAGCTATGTTTGTGCTCAATCCTAACTGTGATTTGGCTCTGTTTGAGTTAGTAACATCCAGGCATATGTATGTGCAGCATGGAATCTGAACATCCTCAATGGTGCATATTTCCTGGAAAAAATAAGAGATCAGTCAAAAGGATACAGCAAGAAGATTATAATGCTGAGTTTTCCTGCTGTCCTGTGACAAATATTTTTCAGTCCATTACTCCTTGATTCTCTGACATCATGAGAAACAGAAGTTTACTTAAGCTGCTGTAGGGGAGGACTAAGAGTTTTTGCTGTGGACCCTGGCTTTATAGTCTTGGTTCACTGTGGTGTACTACAGAGTTTATTTTTCAGGTAGCTTTCCATTGGGGGATTTAGCAAGTACCGTCATTTGCGTTTCTCCTGCGTCACGGGAGCTTTCTTCATGATGTGACCTGGCAGCACTTGAAATTGATACACTCACTTGTCGTCGCAGTATTTTCAGTACAGTTCTCTTGTATCCTTTGCATGCAAAGAAGTAGATGAAAGGATCAAGGCAGCAGTTAAAATTCATTAGAAATACAGTATAGTGGAGTGACTTCTGGAAAATTTTTGTTTCACTGCACAAGGGTTCTCGCTGAAGTTTCTTAATCATGTGTTGTATGATTGCAACATGATAAGGAGTAAAGCAGATTATAAACACTATAATTACAAATATGATTGTATTGATGGCTTTTTTGTTTATCCCTGATTTTTCAGTCAGTGGATTTTCCTTGGCTGTTTGAAAAAGTTTGCAGCTGATTTGAGTGTAGCAAAATAGAATAATCCCCAGAGGAATAAGGTACCCTATTAAACAGGCAGCAAGAAGTATAAATGGTAGATGTTCTATTTTCTCAAAGTTTGGATATTCCATACATGTAGTCCTTTCATTTTCTCTCTGTGACATGGATTGTATAAGTAAAGGGAAAGTTTGACTGAATACAAGAAACCAGACAAAGACACAGATGCACTTGGCATATTTAATCCTTCTGATCTTGTATCGGAAGGGGTGGACGACAGCGAAGAAGCGGTCGATGCTCAGGCACGTCATGAAGTTGACGCCTGCATAGGTGTTGACGTAGAACAGGAGCGCCGTGATTCGGCACAGCGCCTCTCCAAAGGGCCAGTGGAAGCCCATGCCGTAGTAGGCGATCCTGGTTGGCAAGGCAATGCAGAAGAGCAGGTCGGAGAAGACGAGGTTTGTTGAATACAGGGTAGTGGAGTTGATCTTCTTTCTGTTTTTAAAGATGACGGTGAGGGCAATGGTGTTTCCAAGCACCCCAAGGATCAAGATGGAGCCGTAGAAGACAGACAATAATATCCGTGCTGTGTCTTTGTGCTCATATAAGTCACAGGTGGAAATGTTGGTCTCAGAGGCTGTGAAAAGGTCCATTTCTGCCATCACTGTTGTTGCAGGAAGCTCAGTAGACCTAACATGAGAGAAAGAAAACAACGAAAGGGAACATTTTGTAAGAAATGTAGATAAACTGCTTCTACATAACAATGGACAGCCTCTGTTGCAAAATAAGACTAAAAAAAATGAAATGAAACTTCATTGCTGTGAAATACTTTTCAAGACTCTATCTGAAAACAGACAGATGCCTCCTTTTGGCTTCTCTGTCTTGTTCCCAGTTGCCTCTCTAATAAAGAAAATCAGACAGGGGACAGTGTAGTAAACCAGGGATGTAATATATTTGGAAGTAAAGTCTATAGATGCTCAGGAGTTGGGGGACTGTTTAAAGCACCTTGAGGGGAAAAAAGAGTCTGAAAAAACTATGTGATAAAGCATCAAATTAAGTCCCAAAGGATCAGACAAGCAGACAAAGTGTTTTAAATGTATTTTAGTTAATTTTAAGGAAATTTTTGTTCCTAACAATTCACACTGTGATGCTTTAACTTGTTTAGAGAAACATTTTTTTTCTCAGCACTCTTACCATATTGACATTATAATAGAATCACAGATTAATTTAGGCTGGAAAAGACCTTTGAGATGATAGACTCCAACCACAACAATTTGTTTAATTCTAGTTTTAAGAATTGGCTTTTGGAATCTAATTCAAATATTGTTGCATACATAAATTCTTAAGACTACTACTTTAATCACTCCAGTGACCCTGCTAAAGAGAGGTAGTGCAGGTGAACTATTTTACACTTTGTCAGTTTAGTAGATTTTAGAAATTGTTTCATCTGTACAGTCATAAGTAGCATAGAAGAGTTGCAAAGTGGCAGTGATTTGGGGGGGCTAAAAATATTTTAAAATGATCCAGCAGAATTTCAGAAATGGGAAGAACCCCATTCTGTTGATACTGCTCAAGGTGCAAACATTTCCTAGGTCTGCTGTTACCTGACAGTTGTGTAGTGTAAGCATGAAGCTCAGAAAGGATGGGGCATCTCATGCTATTCCTCGGGCAGCTGTTCTACAAATGGGTGCCTCTTAGAGACCCCATTTATGAATTTAAACAGCAATCAAAACAAGATTGCTTCTGTTTTAACAAAGAATACTACCTGAAGATAAAAGCTGTTGTAATTAGAATTTTGAGTCTGTCTTGTACCTTTTATAAACATATCTATGTTATTTCTGAGGATCTGTCATTCAACACACAATATTTACAAGCAACTGTAGCCTGTTGCACTTGTAAAAACTCTTTCTGGGAAATACCTCTCAATTTTAAGGGATTTAAATCACACATTTTAGAAAGCATTCATTATCCTTGTCTTAACTTGTAAAAGCATTTAAAGGTTAGTGTTTTCTTTCAAGATTTGAGGAGTTTGTCCTGCTTATTTCAGGATGTTCACAATTAATGGTTCTCTGTAAACAGTAAACCTGCAGATAGTGGATGATGTGTATTAAAATATGTAAATTAGTTACATTACATGTTTGAGAAAGAGATTTGACTTCCAGGTAGTACATTAAGTGTGTGTTTGCTGCATTCCGCAGGCAAGAGGGAAGACAGGTGAGTAATTTCTGGCTGACCGATGCACAATGTTCTGATTCTTAGGTATTTGTAAAGTAAATGCTGTCTTTCAAGACATGGGGATACTGCATTCAGGGTTGTATGTCAAATCTGAATTGGGAGTTCTGTGCCTTGAATGAAGGAACCAATCTGGTAAACAACAGTTCCAAATGTAGTGCAGGTTTAAGAATGTCAGTAATTTTATATCAGTTAATTCTGCATTGTTCACGCTGTCTTGGTGTTAGTGTGTTTAATGATTGATTAATGCAGTGTTTATTACCCTGAGCATAGTTCTGGTATGATTTCCTCCCATCTTTTCCCTCGTAGAAGTTTTTAGGATGGATTTTGTTTTACCTAAGTGTAACAGGCTTTGCATAAAATGGTGTGGGTTTATGTAGGTACCGTATATGAGTCAGTGAGGTATTTTGTTTTGTTTCTCATATTTAAATGCTTCTAATTCTTGTTCACATTCCCAGCATCACGTCTATCTTCTATTAATCTCTTTCTTGAAGTTTAGTTAAAATAATTTTGTCAACATATTTAGGAAAGGATAATCTAAGATTTGTGATAAACAGTTCAATTGCAGTAACTAGCTACAGCATATTAAGTGCATGGGGTTTTTTTTGCTTTAAAGTTGTAATAGTTTAGGTTCAAAAAGAGTGCACATAATTGTCACATCCATTCATATGTCTTTCTAGTAAAATGTAGAATAACTATTATACAAATATATTGAACCTTAGTTTAGGAAGAAACCTGAATATTCAGTAAAATGTGTAATTTTTTACATCAAGAGTAGAATTTCATAAATTGCATGTTACCTAATTTTGTGCTATGAAGTTGGATCTTTAATGTAATAAATTAATCCAGAACTTGTTGTTCAAAATAGGCTGTTCATCCTCACATATTAGTGTGGCTGTATTGAGAAGGAGTCCTAGCTGAGACAAGTGTTTGTCTATGCATGGTGCTTGCATGGATATATGTTGGGAGCAGTTCCATGGCAGGACAAACTGGCCACAAATGGACGAGGAGAAAGCTGGAGAAGCACAGCTCATGGATATTCCAGGGCAGTGTGCAGTCAGCCAAGCTGTGCTCCTTAGCAGGCTCTTCTGCCTGCTGTGGGAGTCAGCCCTAGGGGCAAAAAGTATTCTTTTTTATCCTCTGTTATCCCCAAAATATTTTGACTGGTAATGTAGGGAACACATTTTACAATGCTGTAGATTACTGTTAGTGTTTTGTCTACCTGTAGGTAGGTCTGGGCATTTTTGAGAGCCACCAAGGTGTTTAGGTGCTACAGTACCTGAATATATTCATTTAAAAAAAAAAAAAAAAGGAGAGATTTTATCTGTTTTGTGGCCCAAACAGATGATAAAGGTCATACCATCCATCATAATGTGCATCACCCAAGCTGTGATAACTTCTTTGTACTTCTGAACTCTAATTGTTGATGGATGAACTCCATTCATCTCAGCAGGTATTTCGCATTTTCTTTTCTTCCTGAAAGGTGTCTGGACTATTAAGTAAGATAAGATCTTTTTTTAAAAAACCTACTCCTTGTGTCAGGTTGCTGTTTATTTCTTGGCAGCAATCCTGAGTGATCCACTTACACATACATCATATGACATCCTCTACAGAATGTATCTAAAAAAAGAACATTTTGAATACTTTTTGTGAGTTTTGTATTATTGGAGAATAAATGGAGAATGTTACATCCTTACTGCTGCAAACCTCAGATTAGCTGGACATGACTCTGTTTTAATGAGCTGTGTGCCTGAATAACTCATATGAACCTGGCCATCATGTACTGTCCCAAATCCAGATGCACCAATGAATTTAGAATCACTCTAAAACTCTAGAATCACTACTAAAACTTTTGCTCTTCTAGACTGTTGGATTAAAGACCCTTCCAGTGGCTTTCTACGTATATTAATTATACTACTTTGAAGTATATACTTGGAAGAAAGATAATATTAATATCCCTTACCAGTTTGGTTTTTGGCTTAGAGTTACATGCCAAAATGTTAAGGTATAAAGTATTGAGAATTCCTGTCTGTATATCTGTATTGTAAAGAAGACTGTTTAGGTGTTCACATTTTCTGAGTCTATAAACACTCAGTGACACAGACCACTTACTCAGTTAATGTAATCTTCTGTGTAGTTTAGATTATATTATTTTAGTCATTGTGTATGGATTCTGGTAACTTTTCTTTTAAGCATACTTTCTATGATGCTGTTTATCTTGGAGAACTGAAGAGAAAGCAAATTACCCTTTTGTACTCTAGTCTTTGGTCAGTACCTCTCTGTTAAAAAATGTGTGTCTCTGTCTTATATGTCTCTAAAATTAATTTGGAACTGCTGTTTTCATTGAGTCTCTTTACAAAATCTCATGGTTTAGGCAATTCAAGGTAAGCTTCTCAAATATTTCACTACAAGATGGAATGATCCTGTGATGTCTGTTCTAACTGCAGCTGTGTCCCACACAGGACTTGGGGTTCCAGATGCCTCTTGGTATTACTGTGCCTGGAGGCAAACTCACCGGTCCATCCCTGCCTTTTCTGCTCAGTGCATTATGCATGCAAGATAGAGTTGTGTAGCAGTGTACTGGCAGTTTGTGAAGTTAGGTCACTGTGCTCCAGGAGTATTTCTCTGATTCACTCTGTCATAGGATATCTCCAGTGTAAGGGCATTGCTCTCTGCTTTCACCTGGAAGGACCTTGTCTGGGAGAGTTTAAAATTAATTTTACTGTTAAATACTATGCCCAGGCTTGCAACCAGGGCAGGTTGCTCTATAATGTTCTTTCCCTTGCCATTTCAAGTCTTAGGACATTTTTGCATGCATGTTTGCATTTTTGACCAGCAAATTTCTTTAGTCAATTACTTAAGAGGTTTGTTAGATAGGCAGCTGCTAGTCTGTTCTCTGTGGTTCTTGATGTTTCACAGCCATAACATCCATCTGGGGAGAAAGTTCACAGCACAATGGCAAGTTGCTTACAAAATCTAGCATGTCTGAAATCTGTGCAGGTGTCTTTCTAAACTGATATTGTAATCTCATCAAAGAAGGAAAAATAGCTTGTGTGGGAGATTCATGTTGTGTGAAAACATTTGACTGGCATCAGTCATTTGTTTTATGTTTATACATTTGTTTTGTGTTTAATCCCCACAGCAGAAGGTGTTTGATGAACAGGATGGTGACCCCAGTCTGGAAGTACTGTGGAATCTAAACATTTGCTTCACAGACATGTTTGTGTGTGATGAACTTTGTGTGTAGTATCATAATATTACATACATTTAACTGTTAAGAAGAATAGATTTAAGCTGTGAGCCAGCAGTTGCAGTGTTGCACCTTAGATTACATGGGTTGGGACTGTGTGCAAGCAGCAGTACAAAACTCTCTCTGTATGCTAAATGAAATTTATTCTTGTTCTCATCTCCTGCTTCTGCTGAGGAGCACCATCTGTCTTTTCGGCAGAACAGGGGACATGTAGAAGCCTTTTACTCTATTGTAATCTAATTTGTGATTTCTCTGTGTCTCTTCATAATTTTCATTCTTTGAAGATGAATCCCTGGTCCATATGTCCCAGGTCCAGTTGCTAATTTAAGATTACTAATTATATTCTTGGAAAGGCACAGCAGTTCATTAGAAAGATCTCTACGGGCTCTCGATACATAGTATGGTTTAATCACTATGAGATGGACAGTATTTCCTTAACAAATCATATTGAGGGTTAATGTTGTTTTTCTCTGCATGAAGAGTATAAATTATTTTAAAGAAATGGTCAGGAAAGAGACTTCTCTTCCGTGCAAGATTCTCTGATCTTACAGTCCTCTATAGATATAATCTGTGTAGGTCTTACATTGTTTTAAAACAGTAGAAGATGGGAAATATGCAGTGCTGTGTTTTTGTAGGTTTGATTTTTTCCTTAATCTCAAAACTATTTTCTTTCTGTTGAGCAGTCATATTTACTGTTTGTATTTCTGTTTTACCGTACAGGTGATTTCTATTGTAGATGTTCTCTGTTTGAGAAAAGGGCTTGATTCAGCTAAGCTATGTGTATTAAGAAGTGTGTGTGCTACACTGCATAGCAGAACACATTGTTAAAATAGAAGGAACATATACCTAAGGTGCATAATATGGTATGGGTGGACTGGCAGCTGGGGACTGCATGTAGTTTAATGAAAGCTGAGGCGAGAGACAGACATGTCCTAAAGCTTCCTCTTTCTTTCTAACACTTTAACACTCATATGCTTCTAGTGCTGTTTGTTAATTTCTGTTCAAAAGCTGTTGAGTTTTGTGTTCTAAAGGCAGGTGAGCCAGCCTAATGACCTGAAGATTGAGTCCTCAGGTCACAACCCACAGCTAATTTTGATGACAGAGTTTCCAGGCTAGTGCTTTTATCCCTCTTTGATAGAGATCCAAATTTGTTGGCATAGTAAACTCAAATTTGTAACACACGTGTCAGAGAATCCCACATATTGTCTTAACAGTGTCTTAAATTGTTTTAACAGTGGCTATAAAGAATGAGAATATTCTTTAGCTGCTTAGCAGAATATGCAAGTGCACATGTGGGATCTTTATGTAGTCTATTACTATAGATTTTGTATGACAGTTATATTTGGTGCTAAAAAATAATACAAACTATAGTAAGTGAGATGGAAATAAAAGGAGTTGAGCTGAAGTGCATAACTAATTAAAGAAAAAGTGGAATTCATTTGAAGGGTGCACCCTGGTCTTATCTGTTGGATCTCTTTACAAGGATGATGTGTTCTACAAAAAGTGTGAGACCTATCTAACATAAATCATCTCTGCCTAAAATACATACTGATTTGGAGAGCTGTACTGATGCTAAGATGATTAACTTCCCTTCAGTTTACACTTGTTAGGTATACCAAATATAAAAAGGAGAGAGCCTAAAACTGGAGCAAATAAGCAGAATAAAAGTGTGAGCCACTGAAAATTACATTCTTTCTAGCAGAAGAAAAAAGTATTGAAATGAAGATTTTGTACTTTAGTACTAGAAAACATGCACACCTATTTGAGTTTGGGGTTTTTTTCTGAGTTACATGAAACCCATACAGGTATAATATTTAATTTTAAGATTTACAGCTTCAGATTATAGCTTCTGTATTAAGTTTATTATTCTCTGTACATGCTCCTGAGTCTTTTGACCAGAAAAAAACCCAATATTTGGGCTCTTAAAAACTAATTGCCAGGTAAATTTTCAATTGCCTTGTGTCTTCAGGAGCAGCCATGAAAATGTTAGACATATCTCTTGTATTTTATGCTCAAAGGCATGTACTCTCTCTTACTTTTTAAGATAAAAGATAGTTTAGTTTAGTTTCTGTCTGTTGAACAGTCTGTCTTGTTTTGCCAGTATAATAGGAAAAATGTATCCTTTTAAATTGGGAAGGTGCACAAAAATCATACCACTTGTAACATATCTAAAGAGCAGTAATAAGGAGAAATATATTTGGTCATTGCAATTCAGAAGAATGCCTTCTAAAAACCTTGAAAGAAATGTGCACTAGAAGTTAAAAGAGGAATTAGCTCATAAAACTTTGAGCTCCTAAAATGCTCTGTTGCAATATTCAGACATGAGAAGAGTGAGAAGTTTTCAAGCTGATAATAAAGGCTGTTTTCATAGACAAGAAATGCATGTGATAAAAGCAAGCTATGCATTCACAACCCGGTATGGATTTGTTTTAAGGCTTTCTCTTACTATTATTCTGTGAGGTTCAGTGACTTTAGAGCTTCAGTGCTTCCTTTACTACTTCTACAGTAGTTACTTCTGCACTGGTATAATTTAAATTAGTGTTGCTAAAAATTTGCCTAAGTTAAGGCAGTGTGAAATGTTTTCCCTGTGATTGTCAGAAGGCTGTACTATGAGAAAGGAGTTGGAATAGCTTGTTGATGCTGTAGATCAACAGATCCTTTAAGTGGAAACTAACTAGCAGCATATTAACATGGGAATATAAAATATCAGAGAATTTCTTCCATGGGCCTTTCCCATACAAAGCTCATTTATCCTTACTACCACATGAAAATATCCAGTATAATGCAAAAAAGGAAATATTTCTGGAATGGTTTGCTGTTGCTCAGTGACAAAGGAAAAAAGTAAAAAGTTAGTTCTTTTCTGTACTTACATCTCTGTAGCTTCTTGGATCCTCTGAGCAGTTAAGGGCATTGACAGGATGGCCTGACTGAGAAGGTTTACCCTTGCTCATTGTTCTCAAGAGTGATTACGTGAGTCTTTTGTGGGAGGAGTAGGGTTTTTTCAAGTGCTTCAAAAAATACCCAGCCCTGATTTGCTGCCTACTGTTGTTTTATGGGATGTGAAAGCACCTATTTTAGATCCTTTTGCAATTAGTCTGCTCAAAGAGAGTAATTATAAACAACACTTCCACCTCCCCCCTGAAGTTACGCACTACTGACTGCCACAGAAGGGACTTTACCAGAGGTTTACTTGAGTAATTGCTGACCGACTAAAATCCCTCTCGTATGAGAAAAACTTTGTTTATATGCCATCTGCATTTAAAAATACCTTAATTTACAGCAAAGAGCTGTGTAATCAGTACATACTTTGAACAACTTCTTACCGAGGAGATCTGATGCAGCATGAGGAAACCTCAAAAGTGAGACATACCGAGATGTGGTGTTAAAGAAGACGTCTCAAACGCCTGTGGACATTCCCAGCACGGTTTTAGTATCATAATGATGAGGATTTACAGAAATGCCTTTCAAAAACGTATGAGGGAGTTAAAGAACTCTGGGACTTTGAGAGATTAGTAAGAATGTCTGCCTTTGTAAGCTGCTTATTACATTTATATGTAGTAGTAGTAGTAGTAGTAATAATAATATTAATAATAATAAAAAAAATAATAATAATAGTAAGGTAAATACATGAAAGATAAAAAGCTTCTAAGACACAAATCTGATTCCCCTAAAATAATATTGACAAGAATGAGTGGCTAAGGAGTAGGAAAGGAATGGAATGTCAAATTTTGAGTTAACCCATTTGTATCTGAAATAACTTTGTTTCTGGGTGAAGAAGTCTTAATGTAAGAGCTAAATTTTGTGTTAAGAGGGTTTTGGAGTTCAGAGGCAGATGGAAAATCCTTTTGTTTGCTGTTAGAGGTTGTGGTTGAGAGCTACCTGGGCTTTTCCCCAAAAACTGATACTGATCATTCATGACTGCAAAGGACTATTTCATGACCTCATTTGGTGACCTAATTTTAAACAACCAACAAGGCATGATAAGGCTATTTTTGGCAGGTCCAACCCATGCAGAGTGCAGGATGCCTCCTTGGAAATGTTAGGGCTGTGTTCACAGCGCAGGTGTTGGTTGACATTGTAGTGGTTAAGGTGTGTAGAGAGATAGGATCTCTGCTAACACGTCCATCTCATCAGAAAACCTCAAGTAAACACAGATCTAATGGCAAAGTTACTTTGTATTATAATACTTTGTATTATAGGAAATGTTTTTGCTATAGCAGAACATAGAGCCTTGTGAGCTACTTTTGTACCTGCTTGGAGCACTTGGTTGAGACTGCACACTGATTTTTCTGGTGTTGAACTCCCCCTGTACACATGACTTGATTCCCCTTAGATGCCAAAGAGCTGAAAGGCTCTATCTAGGGCTTTCAGCTCCTCAGTCTTAATGGAGCATTCATCTTCTAACATCACATTAGAATTAGACAGTCTTTGGAAAAACTTACCAGTCTTATTCTGGATTTTTTTCCTTACTTGTTTTTGAATAATTTTTTAATTTTTCAGCTTTATCAGAGACTGAAATTGCTTTCAATGAAGTAATGAGAATTCAGGACTACTTAAAGGGAAATTGCACAGGGAACTTGCTTCATATGTACGCAAAGTTATACCACAGTGTGGTTCCGTGCCCAGCACCTAAGGTCTGCTGTGGAAATGGGAAATTCTGAGATACGCAGTCATGTCTTTGCTCAAGGGCTGACATTAGTACCCCAGCTTCTTATTAAAGGAAATGTTTGCTTCAGAATTGTTTTATCATTATAAAACAACGGCAGTATGTGTTTCCTGCTTTGATCGGATAAAATATTGCCTTCCTCTGAATAAGATACAGTACTAGATTGTACCCTTTGAGTCACACTGGCGTATTAGCTACCAATCCAGCCTAGCATGATGATAAATTAAATGGTGCAGGTTGCATTCTTTCACTAACTGTTTATCCTCCTAGCTGTTTGTTTTCTGTTCTGATACAGCTGCTGTTGGTCCAATATCTGTTTGACTGCTCCAGGATTTGAACATGTAAATTAAGAAATTGCTGTGTTTCAGAAAGTGTTTCTGTTTACCATATATGTGCAGACATACATTTGTGTACATGTATGTGCAAACACTGTTCAGATTTTGGCAGACAAGGTGAGGAACATGGAACCCAGGTTACAAAATATATTGTTGGATAGTCTTGGCATTAAAAATTAAAGCTTACTTTAGGATAGGTATCTGACTCGTGCCTTCATGAGGGGATTGTAAGCTGTTGGTTAGATGGTTAGTCTCAAATTTTCATGAACTGCAAGTTGCATGGATTCTGCGGGGATATCCATGGACAGGAAGAACCTTTCTTTTCACCTCCAGATGCATTTTTAAATTTTTCTCTTAGCATTCTTACTGCTTTCCTGTAAAATATTCGTATTAGCTAGTGAGTACTGGGTAACAAAGCCTAAGGCTTTTGCTGCTATTGAGAGACCTCAGGCAATGGGCTGTCCTGCTCATGTGTAGTGAAAGAATTGGGTGCAGTAGGTGAGTCCTTTGAGTCCAGGACTCCAGCAGGAAGAGGGGTACTCACATCAAGGGTAGTCACATTCCACAGAGTTCATTAATTTTAAGGAATGTTTTTGTGAATATTTAGCATCTTCAGAGTAAAGGCTGGAACCTTAAGTGTAGTATGGCAGTGTTTGGACTGACTGTAGGAATGCAGGTCACTGAAGTGACTTAGTAACTTGAATTGCAAGTGTCCTGCTTGCGTGCCTGTATAATCTGCAGCTGTTTTTATAGGTGATATTTTTAGCCCCCCCCCAAAAATATGTGGTTGTGAATTTGTCAGTTTAATGGTTTTTTGGAGAACTTGAATGAAGAAAAACACAGCCCAGCAGTTAGTAAGTGTAGTGAGTCATTATGAATAAAATAGGTTATTTCTGCAAACCTAATGCCACAGAACTTCTATTGACAGCAGCAAGCATTTTTGCAGAAGCTACATTTATTTAGCTTTCTAACCCTTTGTTCATGCATTTTAGAACCATTTTTCCTCTGTTTTGTATATATTTTCCTCTTTATTTTGCATATATTTGCTAGTGCTAATAATTTCTTTTAATCTGCATTTAATAGTCACTCTTTTAGACTTTAAATAGTATATTTCTCTTGTAATATGTATCTGCCCCTGATTTTTCCTTCTCAGACAATTTTTACATCTCTGACTTATTTTTTTCAGGGATATTGTTTGTATATGACTTTTTTTTATTTCTTTGTACAAAACCAATCTCATAGATTCATATGATGTAGAATGTTCCTATCTTGTCACTGTGTTTATGTTTCACTTCAAATATTGAAATTTAGCGTGCTTTTCAAAATGGGGATGTAATTATTGTAGAGACAGCTATTGCAGTACATCTTTGGGATGAATATGTAGAATGTTCAAACTCTAGAATTCAGTTTTCAGGTTTTAGAGTTTTCTGGGTTGTTTGAAAATTTCATTTTCTAACCCATATGACTAAAATTAACTTCCTAAATATGAAGTGGGCAAAAACTCAGTTCAGAATCAGAATATGCTTGTGTCTATAGCCCTTCTTTGCACACAGACATCACAGATTTCTAGTAGAAGTTAATCATGGCATGTGAATGGACATTCCTGATATTCTCATAGTATAATGAACAAATGGCTGGGGCAAAGGTCTCTGCAAAAAGAGAGAAAGCACAGAAAAGGAGACTAAAAGAGATGAGAGGAAAAGCAAATACAAGAGGATAAGAAAGAAGTGAAGGGAAAAAAATGCTGAAGTAGTCTTTCAATAAGAATATGTTTTCCACTTGAAGATGTTGAATCTGATATATGGTACCAAACAGCTAATTAACATAACTAAAAGAGTTAAGAGCCAGTCCTTTTATTTACAGTATGTGGATGGGTGTTTGTACCTGTCCAGTGAAATACAGGAACAGAAATTCCTCCAGTGATCTTGAGACTTTGATTTTTCACTGAGCAATAGGGTGGCTTAGGTTTGACAGGATCTCTGGCAGTCATTTACTTCAACCCTGGGTTCAAAACATGTCCAACAAGAATGGGTTATTTTGGGCTCTGTGTCCAGGCTGTGTCTCTGAGGATGGAGATTGTACCTCTGGGCAGCCTGGTAAAATACTGGACCATCATTATCCTGTCTGGAATTGCTCCACTATATGAAAACCTTTCTTGAAGCATGAAGCCCAAAAGTGGACACAGTGATTTAGGTTTAAGCTCAGAGGTGCTGAGCAATTACTTCACTTGGCCTGAGGACAACACATTGATAATGCTGCCCTGTATATGATTGACCTCTCCTGCAAGGATAAAATGACACTCAAAGGCTGACTAACACTCAAAGGATTCTCCAGCTCCTTATCTGCAAATCTGTTTTCTAACCAGTCTGTGCCACTGCACAAGGTTGTTCTAACCCATATGGAGACTCCACAGTTACTTCTGTTGAACTCCCTAACATTCCTAATGTCAGCCCATTTTCGTCAAGGAATAGCTGAATGTGGTCCTGCTCTCCAAAGTATTGACTGCTTCCTCCAGTTTGGTTTCACTCACCAGTTTGTTGGGAGTGCACTCTGTCCCATCATCCAGGTTGTTTGATAAAGATAATAAATAGTGTTTATCCCAGTAGGGATCCCTGAGGGGAGCTGCTAGTAAGTGGTTGCCCCTAAAGTTGGTGCTGCTGATCAGAACCCTTTGAGTCCAGCAGTGCAGCCAGATTCCCTCTAATCTGCTAGTGCAGTGCATATCTTCCCTGTTTTTCTTTAAGGGCTGAAGAAGAAACCAAGTCAAAGGCCATCCTGAAGTCAGAGTGTACAACATCTGCCATCTTCCCCTTCCTTATCCACAGCACCAGAGTCACTCTTGGTAAATCCAATGGGATGTTAGCAGCTGCCTTGTCCATCGTGTAGCTGGCAATGGCTCTTAGAAGCTTTGCTCTGTAACTTTCCCAGGGATAGAAAGCTATGAGGATCCTCTTCTTGCCCTCCTTGAAGATGGGTGTGACATTTGCACTTACCCAGTCAGGAGCCTGTCCTAATCACCATGATATTCCAGTGAGGTAGCATTGACCACCTCCCTGAGGTGCAGCCCTGGGGTGCAGCCTATCTGGTCCTTTTGCCTCCTGTATGATCAGCTGGGCTCAAGAGCCTCCAAAGTGTCTTCCTTCACAGCAGGTCTTGCTCCAGTCCCACAGGACACTCAGGGACCTGCAAGGCCTGAGGGCAAAACTAACCATTGAAAACTGACCCAAAAAGACATTGAATGTCCTTTGTCACTTTTTTCTTGTCCTTTTTTCACCACTGGGTCCACATTTTCCTTGACCATCCTTTTGTTGTACTTTACTGTGTCAGCCACATTCTAGTATTATTCTGTGGGTGACTTGTCTGACAGAGCAGTGTCCCCATATAGATATTCTAAAAAAAGGCATTAGTTAACTATTGAAAGACAACAGAAAATAAAGGAAAATTTTCGAAGTACAAAATCATATAAAGAAAGTTGAGGGTGAAAGTTTAAAATTAACTGGAATGAATTTTCACACAGTGGAATTGCCTGTGCAAATGAGTTTCACACAGCATTTTGAAGGGCACCAGTTTTGACATTTTAAAAAAAGAAACCTGAATGGATATTGAGTAATACCCATTTGTATTAGATATGAGCTCTGTCTAAAAAACAAACACTGATTCCTTTAGGAGCATACTTCTGTAGTGCCCATGAACTTACTGTTTTAGCAGAAAAAGGCCATCACTAAGTTTCCTCCAGCTCCTCTAGGTTGTTGGGTACTCAGCAGTGTCAGACACTAGACTTTGAATTCAGCTGATAGCCACTCTGGACTGGGGTGGTGCTTTCTGTGGTCTCTATTGACATAATTGGTGAGTACTAACATTTAGGGAACCTTTTAGCATGCTCTAATCTCGTTTTTTAAATGCACTTGCAGTCTTGGGAAATTCCTTTTTGTACTTTCCTATCTTATGATTGAGTGCACTGTTGCATGTGAATCTCTGTCTCTGAGTCACTGTTCATCACATGATCAATAAAACCTGAAAAGCATGCCGCAGTTGTGGTATTCTCTTAATTTGGTCAGAGTAGAAAGAAATAATTTAAAAGTACTCTTCTTAGAAGAGAAATAAATTTTTTCTTTGTTTTTCTTCTATCTTCTCTTGTAAAACCTGATTTTTTTCAGTGAATATGACTACAATGGGATAACTTCAGATGAAGAATTATTTTTGTATGTTGCTTTCTTATAGCATTTTGACTCTTAGAACTTCAGTAATTTCAGTTTATCTCAGTAACGTGTTGTGTCTATTTATACAAGTGTATTTTGTTTGTGTAAAAAGGATTATATGCAAAATTGAGTGTCTGAATGAAATGCATTAGCTCGTATTCACAAGTTCAGTCTAGGCATCTGGTCATTGTAAAAAGTGCTTGAAGTCTTAGATTCTATGTCATCCTTGCAGCGATGGTTTAAAAACTTAAAAAACATCTTGTGTTGTGATTAAGATGAGGACCCTAAAGGGAGTTTATTTGTAGGGCCATGAAAGTCACTGGCAAAGGGAAGTTAAATCAAACTGTCATTATTCCCATCTTAGGTACTGTACTCTTTTGGCAATCCTCTAACACATTAAGTCTGGGTAAATACCAGGGGCTTAGCTTCATAAGTGAAGTGGTTTCCTTAACCTTTTGGGAAAGGTAAAATCCTTGCCATTTGTCCTTTTGAATCATATTTTGTTCTGATGTAGAACATTACTGCTGTTCACACTGTTGTGTGCTGTGCTTTATGGAAAGAATCTGCTATTAGATGAAATATGTTGCCTTCTCTTCTGTCTCCAGTCCTAAACATTGGGAAATAAAATACTTTTTGTCACTCGTTCTTATTTGCTAATGAATCTGTTACCTAGAATGCCAGAAGTTACCTAGTGTGTGTTCTTAAGGGAGACCTTTGTTTGCAAAGTGGTGTAACATTTTGATTGTTATGTACTTAAAATTAACTCCTTTTGATTGTTTGGCACTACTGTTGCTGGTATCATTCTTATAACCATCTGGACCTTTCTTTTTGCAGCTTGGGTCCTGTGTTTGCGCTGTTT
The DNA here is from genome assembly GCF_028769735.1 of Zonotrichia leucophrys gambelii. Lineage (NCBI taxonomy): Eukaryota > Metazoa > Chordata > Aves > Passeriformes > Passerellidae > Zonotrichia > Zonotrichia leucophrys. The sequence continues at coordinate 40,265,725 of NC_088169.1, read as the reverse complement.
GTTCCATTTTATTCCTCCATTCCAAGAGTGCAGGTGACACAAGTATTGGGCCACTTTTCTATCACAAACAAGTCTCTGGTCTACATACTGGGTTTACAGGTATGGTATGTACTTGCTTGTTCATCTTTTAATAAACTAATAATGTCATTAGTAAGTTTGTATTTCTGTTTGCCTGTGAATTTTGATGCTTCCATGTGCATGATTGAGCATACATTTAGCTAATAACTATCCCATCTGCTAAAACATATAGAAACGTGTGATTCTAGTATGCTGAAGTGGTGAGCAAGTGGTCTGTCCTTACCTTGTCTTATATGGGAAAATATAATAGACAATTCCACAAGGGTTTTTTTTTTTTTTGGTCAGTATAATGAATTAGATGAAAAGAGATTAAAAATGGAACTTGATCCTGAAGCATTTTTATCTTTTACCTTTCTAGTTTGCTTATATTCTTGAATTTGCTTATTTTTTCCTTGTCAATTAGAGCTCAAATAAAGCTGTAGAATATAGTATTTTTTGTGTTAAGACTGTTAGTAAACAATCAAGGTTTTGACTGAATTTCACTTTTATATAAATTAATCTTACTTGTATATCATGCCTTACCATGTGGCAGGTAATTTAGAATAGTGTAACATAGAGCACAGCAACATCATATAGTATTCTGTGAAATATGACTAGGAAAATATAGCTACTTGGTATAAAAAGCCAGTAAGTATTCAAGAAACAATTTAAAAACCCCAAGACCCAGCAGCCTAGAAATGAATGGACATTTGTGTCACAACCTGAATTATGAGATGTCCAAATTTATGAGAAATTAGGCTCACTTCTATATTTTCTAGGGATTCAAAAGTAGCTCTGGCGCAAGCAATGGGAAATACACCATAGCTATGTGAAACGTGGGAGAGAGTATTTTAGAATAAGTAGTCGGTTTCAGAATATTGACTTATGCTCCACATGGCCATTTCGTTCATCCTCATTCCTGTTCAGCCTTTGGTTTCCTTCACTTTCTGCTCCAGCACTTTATTTTCTTGGTCTCAGAAATCTTGTTTCCTCTCTTCTGAGCCCATCACTTGCACTATTACTGCAGTCTTTGGGAAAGCCATGCTGATGTGTGGGCTGTTTTCCATCGGGTCTTTTGCCTTTTGCTTCCGTGCACACAGCACGTCCAGCTCAGATCAGTGCTGTCACTGAGCCCTGTATCTCTGTGGGATCTCTCCCTGCTGAGCTCTGAACACTTGCTGCCATCACCCAGAGCCTGAGGGGAGACTCATTTGCCTTCTTCTCATTTGGAAACTCTGCCCTTATCTCAAGTCGCTGTTTCCGTAGTCTGAACTCTGGAGGGAAGGTGTTCTCATGGTTCAGTCAGCATCACGCAGAAACATTTTAGTGACCATTTTCAGTCCATTTTTCCAGTTGGTAATAACCTTCTCCAGGTGATTAATCACATACTTTGCTAGAAACAATGGGCTGCCATGTTGACTTATCAGGATTTAAAAAAAATTGCTCCAACTTATTTCTGTGATTTCATGTCAGCAAATATGTCACTGGGTAAGAACTTTATTTCCTTAATTTTGATGCTGGTGCTTTGTCTGTCTGTGACTGCATGTCTGAGAGCTTCACTTGGAGTGCTTGCCTGCTTGGAACTCTTCTCCTGTTGCTGCTGAGTCATTTCCTTTGCTTCAGTCTGTCTTTCAGACCTGTTTTTCTGTGCTGCCTATAACTGACATCCTGTTATACTTAGTAAGCTATATGAAAATAAAATGTATTGTTCTCTAGAAGGAGAACAATTGTTGGATCCCTGTGTTTTTTCCACTTGCTCCTTCTGGAATACTTCTTTTTTTTAATGGTAAACTGAATTTTAACAAAGGTAAAAGTCTGACGTCTCTCATTGTCATGATGAGTGCATAACCTATATCATATTGCAACTTAGTGGTTAATATAGCAAGAACTTAGTAAAATAAAAATTTAAATCCCTGCTCTTGTCTTCTAGCTCTTAACCTCCGGTTCCTACATCTGGATTTTAGCCTTAAGTGGATTGGTAAGTCCTACTGTTATAAAAATCATATGTTGCTTAAAACACACTGTTATGTCTGTGAGCAGCACAGTATATTTGGGCTCAAAAAGAACAGAAATTACTAAGTAACACTCTGTGTTGCTAACCAGAAAGTTTTCCTCTTCAACTTCTAAATATGTGAAGCACTGACTAGCTGGTGACAAACTGATAGACAACAAAATTGGTGATTAATTTTTTCAGGGTGCCGCTGCTCCCCGCATAAAATTAATTTTGTTGCCATGGATATAGTTGTACACCCACAACTACAAATGAGATCATTGAGGAAATGGTAGAAATGTGTACCCCAGGTTGAGGTTTGTTTTTTCAGATTTCAGCAAGCCTCAAGCTTTGATTCCAAAACTCAGGTTTTACTAACTTTGCTGTGAAGGTTTTTCATGCTTTGCTGTTCTCCAAGGAAATCTTATAATATAACTGCTTCTCACAATGACAGTGGCAGTAAGGGCACAAAATCATGTTCATCACATCAGTCAGATAAAGGAGCTGTGATCTTTTTCCTTTCTGACTCTGTTGTTGGTAAAGTGCTTAGTGCTGGAACAGATTGTGCTAAATTTTTCAGATTGTTAGATACTGATAAGCTTTTAAAATTTTACAGACTTAGAAATTAGGAGCTCAGGCTGATTTCTTGGCCCAAAGGACTGTAACCTTTTTCAACAGTGGGAGTGCTGCCACTTCCAAGGGAACTCATTATTAAGTTGATGGAGAACTCAAATTATGCCCTTGCTGTATAGAACCTACTAATTTGAATTTGGGTTGAGCTCAGAAGGAAATGCTGCTACAACTCAGTGATTTGATCTCTTACCATTTGCATTGACTGTGAGTTTCTAGGATAACTAATAACGGGAGTGACAGAGCAGCAGTGATGTCTGTTCATGATTTGATCTTGCTATAAATATCGATGAAAGCAGTGCAACTAACAAATCAGAATCCATCTCCCCTGGAAATCAGCCCAAGCCTCTGTGCCCACTGAAGGATCTGTGACTTCCTCCACACACACTACCCTTCCTGTTACTCTGCTGGCTCTTTTAATAGCCCTTCCTTTCCAGCAGGTGTTCGTTAGAGAGGGAAGGAAAGGAAAGAAATGGAAAGGCATTTTAACTCCCTCTTTGCTGATGACAGAAGCTCTGTGTATACTTGATTATACAGACATATAAAGAGTAGCTCATTTTTTTTTTATAATACATTATACAGTTCTTATTTTCATTCCCTCTTAATATAAAGTTTTATTTTCTATATTACAAAACTTGCTGAACTTTCTTAGTATTCTTTTTTATAAAGGATCTTTCTTTTAATTTAAGATTGACAATATGTTTTACTTAGATGTAAACCCATAGGATTAAATTGAGTTACTTCTGTGTCACAGGATGGCTAGAAAATAATTTCAAGGTTTCATATTGCTTCAGTCAGCATGAATTAAGTCATTATCAATTATAACGTGTTTTCAGTGTCAATTTTTTTCTGCACTCCATGACTTTGTAAGAAGTGCTGCAGTTTGAAAAGAAATTTATGCTAGGATTTTCAGCCATTTCTTTTGCATAGCGTATCTGCCACACTTCTGTGATTAAGAAGTCTTTTTTTCTCCTCTGTTAGAAATTATAATTTGGTGTCTTTTGCAAAAACTTGATAAAGGAATAAAGTTTCATGGTATATTAAATAATCTAAGCAGGGATATGCAACACTATAAAGGTGCCTTTTAGTACTACAAGTGCAGTTGGTTGATAACACATTGATATGTACAATTACAGAAATAGATTGTCAAATTAATGTTAAGTCATTCTGACAACCTATGTTATGTAATTCTTATAAATCTTAACATTTTTCTAGCTTACTGCTGTAGTCTTTGTGGACTCAAATTTTCAGGTATCTGTACAGAAAGGATGAGTAAAGGCATAAGCACCAGGTCAGATAGGTGTAATATTTAGTCACTAGTTCATTGCCTGGTAGACACTTCACTGTATTTTAAGCACTGAAGAATTACATAGGCACTCATATTGAGTGCATTATGATGCTGTTCTGTCATTTAGCTTTTGTTACACTTCTGCTTATGTGGAATATTAAAATGGATGGTGCCAGCACAATATCTGAGTTGTTATCAGTTTCCACTTTGTCTTCAGGGTGTTCCTAGTTTAAGTTTATTTAAATTCTCACAGTCTATATTTGAACATGACTAAATGGGATCTGACTTTCTAGTTACATCCTTGCAAGTATCTTGAGACCTTCTTGTGAATTCTAGGCAGGGTATAGAGGTACTGGGAACTCTACTGCCTTGAGTTCTTGTTTTCAGTGGTTTTGAGTGATGCCATCATTACAGATATGCATGTATGAGTCTGTGTGGGCAGGTGGGCATTGATGTAATATGCCTGGTGATAGGGAATTTTTCAGGATTTGTGGTTTTGATGGTGAATTTTTCTCAGGTGCAGAAATTACAGCTCATGATTTGTTATTGGAATACAAAGGTCTGCTGTGTCTGTCTTTGTGATAAGGTATATTTTGCTAGATCCAATTTTAAACCAGCACAGGATTACGGTCTTAAAGGCAGTTTCTTTACTGTCCACATGAAACTGGACAATCAATTATTGTACTTTTGGTATGTCAGTTGCTGGTATGTTGTATAAAACATGCTGTTTAAGTACATTATGCTTATGTATAAGGAAAACAGAATTTATGAAGTAGACTGTAAAGAAATTCACAAATCTGATGTCATCAGTAATCTGTAATCATTTTATGATTGATAGGACTAATTTAGTTTCTAGTGATTTATTTTGCCAGGAATATATGATGCCTGGTGCATACAGACAAAATTTGTTTCTTGTGATAAGAGTTTTTTGGGGTTTGTGCCATAAAATTAGGAAACATACTAGAGATGCCCAAAATTCTTTCAGTAGTTGTTTACAGAAGTGCCTCCATGTAGTGCATATCGCTAAGTTAAGTGAAGGCTTGAAACAGTTTCTTCACTATTTTTTTTTCTTTAAAATAGTCAGAACACCTTAGGAAGTGGTATTCATGTTTCATTGGATGTAGACACCTTCTCTCCCTTTTTTTCCACCCCTTTAAAATCTTTTGGATTCCCACTTTACATTTTTCCTTGCCATACTTTTGTAGGATTGAAATTTGAGAAGTGTGTCAAGGCTCATTCATAGCTTGAGCTCATCTGCTTAAAGAAGTCATCTCAGGTTGGTGACCAGCAGAAGACATGTCCCATGAAGACATGCAGTTCCCTCCACTTTCTAGGATAATGCCATCAGGCAGATCACGTGCCATGGGTTTTTCTGAGTAGCTTAGGGCTATATTTGATAGGGGGAAGGTATCTTTCAGGCCCTTTCTGTGATTTTAGTGTTCTAGCCTTTCTTCTTACCTCATGTTAGTTTTTTATTTGTTTGCAAGATGACTTGCACTGCATAAAGTTTAAAATTTGGAACCCACCAAGTCTCCTGTGAGCTGCCTTGAATTTATGTAGAGTTCAGTTCAAACCTTAGGAAACTGAAATTGAGAAGTTTCTAAACCCTGCTTGACTTGGAGATTTCACTAAGCAGAATGCAACAGTTTTCTGCATTGTTACTGAGCTATGCTGGAATTTACTTTTCTCAGAATGTATGAAAAGTTGTGCTTTTTATATTTAGATATTGGAAAATGTAGAGAATCTGTAATTTAGAGCTTGTACTTTAACAGCTTAAGGTTAAGATGGAAAGTTCAGACAGTGTTGAGTGCGTGATTTTAATTTCAGTTCTTTTTTTTTGAGTACATTAGTTATTATTCATAATTTTGAAGTGGCTAACTTAGTTTTGCATAGACTACAGATACTGTTAAATGCTCCCAAGTGTACTTGAATAGTACTTTTGTGTTTTGTTTGTTAAGAATTTTATCCATCATTACTGTTAGTTGTTCATCCAGCTGAGAAGTTTTTGTATAGTGAATTCAGGTCCTTTATAATTGGCATATATAGGATAAAAAGTGATTCAGCTGGGGGAGCAAAATAATTAAACCAGTCTTTAATTGGTTTAGGTCCCATCTTAAAAATACTGTTATGTAGCTAATATCTGATCAGATCTGATCTGATCAGCTGATCAGGAATTATTAATTTTCTTGTTGTTTTTCTTCCTCTCTCACACTTTTCTTAAGTGATTTTGAAGAATGCATGCTGAATTCTGTGTTGTTTTAAAACATTTTGTATTTGCATTTGTGTTACTTCACAGTATAGTGTTCATGTTTAAAATATCATCCCCTCTACATACTTAAAATTCATATTAAATGTGTGCTTTCTCAAAGAGGATCTTTGTCAGAGTCTGTTAATGTATGCAGTTACCTCCACATTTGTGTCCTGCTGTTCATCGTCCTTCATCCTCCAGTTAGTCTGGGTATTCTTCAGTCATCCACATTCAGTCTCATGTAGGACTGTAGTCAAAGTATGATTTTTGAACACTTTGTAACTGTGCTTGTAAGTGGATTCAGGTAAATGTTTGCTAAATGTTGTATCTAGTTAATTTCTGAATATCTGACATTGGTATTACAGTATAAATATCAGTAGTGCTGCTAGTATCAGTGAGACTACTCACATACTAAAAATTCTGCCCATGCTTAAGTACTTACCCAAGTAAAACCATGTGTTTTGTGTGTAATGGATGTGATTCCCCTTTCCTGATAGAACCACCTCCCAAAGAGCATGTACTCAGTTCACAGAATCACTGAGGGTGGCACCTGGTGCAGCCTCCCTGCTCAGGCAGGGCCACCCAGAGCAGCTTGCCCCAGGACCGTGTTCTGATGGCTTTTGAGTATCTCCAAGGATGCAGATTCTACCACCACCCTGGGCAACCTCTGCTGGTGTTCAGTCAACCTCACAGTGAAAAAGTGTTTCCTGATCCTCAGAGCAAGCCTCCCATATTTCAGTTTGTGCTCATTTCTTCATTTCCCTTCAGGCATTTCTTTACTTTGGTAAAATCACCTGGGCCTTCTCTTCTCCAGGCCAAACAGCCCCACTTCTCTCAGCCTCTCCTCATGGGAAAAATGCTCCCAGTCCTTTGATTATCCCTGTGGCCCTGCACTGGACTTGCTCCAGCAAGTCCATGTACATTAACACATGTGTTGAATCCTGCCCAAAACTATCGTGCAGTATTTCTGTGTGGACAGTGCTCAGTGTTCAGCTGAGTGACTGTAAGTGACTTTATCTGAGTGCCACTACATTCCACTGACTTTACAGACCTAATGCTCCCTGTGGTGGGAGCTGTGACACCCTGCCCACGTCAAGGTGTGAACACATGACAGCTGACTAAGCTACCAGTGCTTACTCCTGCATCACTTAATGCATCTGTGTAAAAAAGGAGTTGATTCATCTGGAATACAGGGGATGTTGGTTTGGAAATGAGGTTGTAATTGTCTGGGGAGGAGGGAAATGCAGATATTTCCAGCTCTGGAAGAAGGAGAAAGTAGTGAGAAAGGACAGGAAAACGTAATAACATGTTGTAAGGCACTTTTATCTGTAATATCTGTGGCTTCTGTAGAAAAATGGATATTGGTTTTCAGTCTGTGTTTCACTTCTAAATTTCTCTTAGATCTGAGGAAGAGTTTCTGTGTCCAAGTTATGGTCTGTTTGATCAGCTATACCAACTGGTTTTTTAGTACTTAGATTGTTCTATCGGTATTTGCTTTTTTTGGCAGCAATGTTGCCCTTTTTCAGAGAGGGAATCCATGAGAGTAATTCAGCTGTGTGTGTACTTTGGAAACATCTGCCAAAGGATGAGTTACATCCTAAGAGTGCCCATTTCTCTCTGGTGACTATGACACCAACTTTAAACAACCAGCCTATTAAGTAGGCTTTTAAATTACAGATATCTATGTTGGGTCAGATTAATCAAATCCAGGTCTTGTAATTAAAGAGATTTGGTTAACAATGTGTTAATCATCACCTACAGAATGTTGGCAGAGACCAAGGGAACCTATGCTTAGGACACCAGCACAAGTTAAGAGTAGCTGTGCTGTGCTGAAATGGCAGTACAGTCATGCTTGCACATACACAATGTTTTTTAGCTGATAATGATTCCATCTGACCAATTAAGCACTGATGGACTCTGAAAAAAAAGTTTCAAGGTATCTGGAAAATTTATGAGCCAAATCAATGGGAAACAAAATTGAAGAGAAGTATTTTAGTATCTCTATGATCTTATTTTTCTTTCAGGGTAACTTTTACAAAAGGCTGTTTATAGTATTTGCAACAATTTCCAAAAAGGAAACCCAAACAAAATAATATGTTAGAATTGTAACAGAAGTTGAAAATACATGTGTAGTGGGGTTTATTTGTTGGGTAGTTTTGTTTCTTGGGTGGTTTTCACACAATCCCTCTTGGTTTGATAAATGCTTTCTCTAATGAAGATAAATACAGAATCCTGACAGAAATTTCAACCCATCTTTTGAGTCTAAATTTTAGAATTCAGAACATACTAAGGATTAAGCAGATAAAATAGATATAAAAATATCACTTCACCTTAAGAAAACTATTTGATTTTCATTTGTTGTATCTGAAAATAGCCAAGTCTTGAGTACATATCATGAATGTATTTACATTTTTCCGAACAAGATAATCGAGTATTTGATGTCATGGTTTGTTGTTAAAATAATTTTCAACATAATTCTCTACACCAGTCTGTTTACTTTTTTCTGTTTGATTTCTTTTTTTGGTATTAATCAAGTACAGCGAATTTAAATATTTAAATTTTAAATACTATTCCAGCTACTTGTGGAGCATATGTATCTTTGCAATTTAAAATACTGGAGAGCTTCTATGTTTGATTTACCTAACTGCAGAGAAACTACAGCTACTTCCTTTTTCTCAAAAATGTACAACTTTGGAAGGACTTGAGGGAAGGGGAGGGGAAGTCAGGCTTTATATGGGGGCAGGACAAGGTTAGGAAACTTCATGTGAAGAATCAGTAGTAAGTCACAGCATTAAGAAACTGAAAATATCTAAGCACACTTTTATTCTGCAGTGTGCCAGAGAATTTCCAGCATCCTCCATTTCCTCTTCTTAGCACTGTACCACATACAATATGGCGGAAGATGTTGTGACTAACAGAAATTAAGATGCACCTTATGTTGCTAGCCACAAATTCTCTATTTTAACAGTGTGAACATAACCACAACGTTTTTTTGTGGTGACTTTTGACGGCTAAAATACAGTGGAAGCTCCTCTGTTTGGGGGAAGTAGCCCTTTAATCTGATGTACAGTGCTGAAGTTGGAAGATAATGAGGTCATTTTATCTTCATTGAATAAACAATGTTGCTTTATGTTATTAAACACTAAAAATTCACTCTATGTCAATAACACAAACAGTGTAAAAAGTTGCTTTTTACTTTGTCAAAGCTTATGATTTTTAAAATTATATCTATCAAGTTCTGCATATGAACCAGCTATAGAGGAAGTTCTTTGGAAATACTTGACATTAAGATGAGAGTATGACACTGAGCCAGACTGAATCACAAGACTTTTTTAAACTACAAATGTCTCCATTCTGGGTTTATTGGAAATATGGAAATAGCTATCTTGTCCTCACTAATTGAAACTTATTGAAAATTTGATATAATTGACCACAACATTTTAAAGTTTCTTATACTTCCATATAATAGCTTTTCATTTTAGCATGTCCATAAACTTTTAGCCTTATGAAGCCTTTTCTCCTGATTAAGTGCTCTGGAATGACTTGCTCTCTACAACTACCTAAAAGGAGATTGTGATGAGGTGAGGGTCAATCTCTTTTTCCAAGTAAGATAAGTGGAAATGTCCTTTAAGTTGTGCCAGGGAAGGTTTAGATTGAATATTAGGAAAAATTACTCTCCAAAAGGTTCATCAAGCACTGGAACAGGCTGCCCAGGGCAGAAAGAGGTTGAGTCACAATCTCTATTGCTGTTTAAAGGACATGTAGATGTGGCACTTAAGGACATGGTGGACTTGGCAGTACTGGGTTAACAACTGGACTTGATGATCTTGAAGTTCTTTTCCAACGTAAATGATTCTACGCCCAGCCATCTCTGCTAAGAAAAATACAAGAATGCTTTTACTGATGCAGCTGTTAATTGAGGCTTGCAGTATGCCTTCCCTTCTGAGACAAACAAGTTCCAAAGCACTGACACCAAAGATAGGCTGCTGTTGTCTCATTGCTCTATTTTCTGTCTTGACTTGATAAATAATGATTCTCTTTGTGGTTAGTATGTTCAGACACGTGTCTAGATTTGTCATATATTCAGGGAGATGTAGATTTTCCTATCACCGCTTGCTTTGTTTTGTTCTTGTGACTTTTTGAACCCGTTCAAGATTTTTGAAAACATTAGACCTTTTCAAAGGTGGTAAGAGAGAGCAGAGATGAGTTCTAGGAGGGACATTTGAAAGAAGTGAAGGAATGTTGGTGTGATGTTGGACAAAGTATTTTGAGTGGGATTTCTTTCCCTGCCTAGTTAATCCCTGTACAATCAGGTGCAGAATCCCTGGAACGAAAGAGGGGTCCTGGCTCCATAGCCTAATGATACTGCCCATATCTATACCTAACAAGGTGGAGGAAGGGAGATCATTTATATGTTCTAGTGCTGCTTGTGCATTTCGCATTGACGAAAACAATGAGATTAAATGTGTATGTAATATTTGCAGTCTGGTTCAGTAATTCTCACTCTCCCAGAACTGCTTTTTCAGTTACTGTGCAATCTAGGTTTTCTTGAGTGAGGGGCCTATCTACCTAACTCCCTCAGGATCAGGGGGTTTGCTTCTGGGGGACCTTCTTGCTAGGCAGACACCTCAAGCAGTACATACCAAAACCAAGTGAATTGCAGAAGTGATAAGAATTTTCTTCCTTTTGTTTTTGGTGATTATAGCTATGCCTTAATTTCCAGTTGATGTGCACAGTTTTAGTCATGAGTTTACAGTCATCTGGAACAGTTTCACTAGAGCTGAGGAAAGGATCTCTGAGGTCATGAAAAAGCTTCTGTTATAGTGCCCTGTCCAGTTAGGATCTTCCTTTGAATACAGAGGAAGATTTAATTAAAGGCAGCCTTCACTCTGATGTGATTATGGCCTTTATAGCATTTACCTCCTTTCTCATAGCATGACTGAAAGACTGAAGAGGTTAAGACCAGTTTAGAACGGTTCTTTCTCATTTTAGAATGACAGCCTGTGCTTGGGCTGTCAAGCAACCAGCAGCTTGGGCTGTACATCCAACTGTGAGTCATAAAATGAAAGTAATATAAACCATAAATCTTTGTTTCCAAAAGCAGAATGTGTTTTTGCTAAAAGTCTCGCTACCTCATTGGGTATTTAACAATAACCTTGTTAATAGTCTGAAAAATATCCCCACTCCTAAAGAATGTTGGTTTTTCCTATACTGTCTCCCTTTGTATAATCAGCAATGCATTTAATGTCTTTATACAAATGTCAGTGAGATACAACAAATCCCAAATAAATAAATAAATAAATACACCAGATTCAGAGTTTCTACATGCTTTTCACATAATTTCATTGCTGGGGTATGTTTACAGATTTGTTGAGGTTCAGATCTCTTCCTGTTCATTTCGCTTTGCTTTGACAGCATATTTCTTGTGGCATAACAGACAGTAAAGAGTCACAAATGCTGAAATGTGGCATAACGCAGAATGCAGATGGGACCGCTTTGGGCTCAAGTGCTGTGGCTTCACAATGGCATTCAAAATAATGGCTGAGGGATGACTGTCATTCCATTTATGGGGCTCATAATTTCTCTTTCTCCTGCAGAATCTGAAATGAAATCAAGCCCCAAGGCAGGCACAAACACAGGGAATGTGGTTTTTTTCTTATAGGTAGGAGAAGGGCCTCACGAAAACTGGCTTTTTCAGTATCACAGTTTTTAATGAATTGGTTTTCAAAATTTTTTTTCCCTCCTGTAAGGCAGCTGGGCTTCTTTTGGAATGAGTGTGTGCATAGTCTTAGATTTAACTTCAGTTCCGCTGGTTTGCTTTTATTTTTACTAGAAGGAGAGATTCAGGTGGTGGGGACAGAAGCCTTAAAGGGGTTTGGTAGTTTTTTTTTGAAGGGGTGTGTAGAGTGCTTCAACATTCTCAAGAGCTGTCTTAATCTTCTCAGGTCAGCATGCAGCATACGCTGACCAGCTCTTTTACTAGAAATTAAAATTTTGTTTTCATTTTGACCAGTTTTAGAAAGGGTCATTTTCAAGGCTTGGGTTCAAATTCCAAAACAAACAAAAAAACCCTTGAACCTTTATGAGTCACAGGCAATGCACCACACAGACTTAAACAAGCAATTTGTAGTTGTAGGGAAGTAAAGAAATCCCCTGTTTGTTCTCTGATTCTTGGCTGAGAACTGTGAGTAAATACAGTAAAAGTACTTAAAAAACCAGAAAGACCAACTGTTACCTGCAACCAAATTCAAGGTAAATGTGGTGTACTTAAGTATTTTTGTTTTCAGGGTTTCTTTAACATTTTGTTTTTGATTTTAGATTTCTGGGATTTGCTACAATAGCAGTATGTTAAAAGTTCATCGAATTCTTTGTGTACCCAGATGGGTAGCAAAGATATTTTCTTGGACTCTTGAACCAGTCTTCTCATCTGCGGAGCCAACGAATGAAGTTCGAGTGGGAATGGGAGCCACAGTTGACATCCAGAGGCAGCAGAGAATGGAGTTACTGGATCGTCAAATCATGATGTCTCAGGTTGCCCAAATGAGGCGGCAGAGACAGCAGCAGGTATTGCTATGCATTCTTTAAGGATTATATTTTTTTGGTTCATAGATTTTGCATTGTTCCTGTTTCTTAGAATTATTTTTTAATTTTTCTCCATCAGTCTTTCATACACCGTTGTACTGCTGATAGCCATTTAAGTGGTTTGTATAGCTTTGTATGTTAAAACTGCTTCACAAGATGGGAACAGGATGTCAGACAATCTTGTGGGGATATCAGTACTCCTGGCATTCTGTCACAAAAAGTGAGGCTGAAAGGTAAAGTGATTGCTTCTTGGTGTCTTTAGTGAAAGCCATTGTGTAAAGTTAGAAAGTCAAAATGCTCCTTACTCTTTTGAGTATCTGTCTGGTCAGCAGCCTTTTCAGAGAGGCTGAAAATTTTCTATGAAATTCCTTTGTTTGTAGATGTATAGGTTGTTTCTTAAGGGCAGAAATTAAAATCTCTAAGTTACAGAGGTAAACCACAAGTGACTTTCTTTTTGCCATGTTTAATCCTCTTGGTTTATTTCCTTATTGAACAGAATAGCAGTCTTTTTATTTTCTCTGTTTTATACAAACTAACAAATACAGATATTCTCAGTCTTTGTGTTGTAGGGCAGCAAAACAAGGCAGGTGGTGTCTCAATTCCTGTATCTTAGATATGTTCTCTGTCTTCACTGAGTTTTCTTTGCCTGAAACACAGTTGTATACTGATACAAAAGTTCTTTTTGTGTTGGGGGTAGTGCAGTGCAGACAGATATAGCTGTGTTACCTTTAATGCATTCCCAGAATTAGAGGTGTGGTGGCATAAAGCTTTGGCCTGCAGCTGGAGTATGAATCTTTGTTTTTAGTCCCTGATAACATTATTCTGGTTTTCTTATTTCCTTAACATTTCAATATGATGAAATTATTCCTCAAGCAGAAACTTCTAATCTATCTTTCTCCATTCCTATTAGAACACTGATTAGTTTTAACATAAGAACTGAACTAGAAATTACTCAATTCTTGAACATTGCCATTGTAATAGAAAATGAATTGAAACTGTATGTTGGACTACAAACAGCTGTGAGGAGTGCAGCCGGGTTTCTTCAGATGTGAGAAAGGAGCCACTTCCAGTTATGAAGGACAGTCTTTCTAATATCTCTTTAATTACAAAAAGTGGTAAATAAGTTCAGAACGGTAAATGATAAAAGAACTGTTGATAACATTTTCTTGTCATCTTGTCCTTTCCCTAGGCTATGAACAATGAAAGTGGAAAAATGTCTTTTCATGTTTGACTTCAAATAGAATTCTTTAAAAAGGTGGAGGGGTTTGACTAAAATGTAGGAACACTGTTTGAACATCAGTAAGACGCTTCCCTTTACAAGTTGCTGAAACACTTTCAAGTTACCTTCATGTTTAGCCTTTAACTTGAGCACAGCATTTATTTAACTGGTAGTGCTAATCTGTGAAACCCGTGATCAGAAGGCTATAGGATCAATGTATGAATGTTCCATAGAGGCTCTGCAGAAAAGGTTGTCATGAAAGCTTTTGACCCACCTGATGTTTTTTATTGACTCATTCACAGAATTTACTGGTCATCAGCTAAATCGGAAAAAGCATCACTCACAAATGTGCAGTGGTAATAATGAAAAACAGACTATTTTCCTCTCAAAATAATATTTGAAAAGTTGAAAACCATTTTCTGGGTTGGTGTACTTGGGCCTTTAGAAATTTGGCAAGGTGTAATTTGAAGACAGTGGAGTGGAAGAGATCATGCTAGAGATGAAAAGAATTTAGATGATAATTTTACCTGTGGGAGTGAAGCTATAAAGAATGCAGCTCAGTTTCTTAGATAGTTTTTTTTTGTGAAATTTAAAATAATGAAAGCTGCGAAGTACATGTCAGTCATCAAAACAGGCTTTGAATTATATTCTGGGTAAATGTTGTGTGGATTTCTGTTGTCCCAATATGCTGTCTGTAGGTAGTGAGCCATAGGTGAGATAAATTAACATTTTCTCTCACACTTTCTGCTTTGCTTGGTGCGGGAAGTGAACTTTAACTTTCTTCACTATGCTATAATGTAAGAATTTTGTTCAGCTGCCCCTTGGGAAGGTGCTCTGCTCATTCCTCCCACTTCTTTACTCTTCAGTTAATCTGTTTGAGACATGAGACAGTGCAGTTTCCTTGGATGTTGGTAGCATTGTGGAAGGAGAGCGTCAGTGCTTCTAATGGGGCTCCATTGTCTGGGCACTTTTAGCAGACTCTCATAAGGGAGGCTCTTCTCTTAAATAGATAATTTTTATAAGCATCTATTTATAAGGAAGTTTACTATTTGAGTCTTCATAAGAAATTCTGAAGAACATGAGCCTGACAGGTTATGCAAACCAACAATAAAAGTTTAAATAAAAAAAAAAGTGGGGGCGGGGGGGTAGGGGAAGGGAAGAAACTGGGGGCAATGCCTTTCTCAAAAGTTGTTTAGAGTATACCTGTATGATACTGAGATGTAAATAATTTTATCTTTTTTTTCCCTGCTGTTCATTAAACACTTCTATCCAAAGCAGAATTCACTTTGAATGCTTTCTGCAAAAAAGAAAAAGCAAGAAACAGTAACCCCAGAATTTCTTTGCTGGCAATTCTTTGAGCTTTACCATTCCCAGTCTTTTTCTAGCTGAACTCTTCTGGTCTGGAGGAACCTGAAGCATGGAACTGTGTGTGTGAGTGATGAGTTGTCAAACACCCTTGAATTCAATGAGTGGATTGAGTGTGTGGTAGAATTTGAAAGTAAACCCACCAAGTTCATTACTCGATGTACCTCATTTTAGCTCTTAAATATTCTGCTGGCACTGTGTCTGAATATGTTGCTAGAAGCTGTTATGTTGATAGTTTCTCAGGGGAGTGTGGTTAAATGGTGACTGGTTTTGTGTTTGTTTCTAGTTGCTGTGGATACAGCTCTTAAACACGTGGTAGTGTTCATCTAGAAAACTTCTAGATCTTACTGTGTTCTTTATTTGCTTCTGTGGATATTGCTGAGAAATTACAATCTTGCCCCAAATGAATTACATAGCATCACCAACATTCACCTTTAAAGGCAGTAGAATAAAATGTGTGCCATATGTACTCATTTACTGAAAATACCAGCTTGCAATTTTTTTGCTGCTTTTTAAACTTTGCTTTTGTAGTTATTTTCTTTCACACTCTTTTGTCTATCCTACTTTGTAAATAGTTTGTTATGTTTTTCTTTTTTTCCCATTATCTGATCTTCTATTCCCCTTCATATCACTGTCACATTTTCATTCCCCACTGTGCCATTTTCTTCCTACATTTTTGTCACCTCTTCACCTTCATCTCTCTTGTTTCCCATACTTTGTATTTGCTCCTATATAAAATGCTTCTTCACTTTGGGGAAGTTCTCTCCTGTCATGTCTGACCACCAGTAATCATTTGCTATTTTATCCTTTTGCTACTGTAATATTGATAAAAGTTGGTCTTCCTCTCCTGATGTTTCTATTTTTAGGTCTCTTTTATTTCTCAGCATTTTTCTAAAGTTTATCTTTATTGTAACCCAAATAAAACACTGGTGGGAAAAGGGAAGCAACTGCAGCATCTGTGCACCAGTGTGAGTATCAGGGCGTCAACTTGACTTTCACTTCCCATTGAGAACGTGGAGGGAGGCTGGCAGAGACCCAAACTGTGAATAGATAGGGAAGATATTGTGCCTAGGTGGTATTGGCTACTCTGATGTCACTGCAGACTGTTATAGGGAGGTGGTGGAAGGTTGCAAAAAGGTGGGGAGCACCTTGTGTTGGCATTAAGTACAACTCCTTGGAGCACTCCTTGCTGTGCCCATTCGGGATGGGCGGTGTATCAACCTCAGTCCCTTTGTCTTGAAAGAATGGGTTTTGGATCTGCAGAGCATTTTTGCTGAGCATGTTAAGGACATCATATTGCCTTCCTCTTTAATTCTCTTAAGTGTCTTGTATCAGGGAAGAGCTTCACCAGGTTGCTCCAGACTGTAACAAGCCTACAGCCATACATGAAAATCTTCATTTCACTACCTCTCTATCTACCCTGTTGGCCACTTCAAGCTTATGCTGTCTTTTCCCTCCTGTATTCTTGTTCTTCTCTTCCAGCTGCCATTAATTTTCACTGAGGGCAGAATCTCCTAGGTTCATACCACATGGTATCTCATATGTATATCTCATCTTCATCATATATGAGATTCTGCTGCTTGCAAAGACCAGACTTCTATAACAAAGGGACTTCCTCTAATTGTTTGTTCATTAAATGTCTTTCTCCTGGGACACAGGAGAGATGTTCTGTGGGTAGGCACACTTAGTATCTGCATTATTATGGGGAGCCTCATATCCTGAACAATTTGCAAGTTTCAGATTTTGTCAACTAAGGACTGTGTGTCTAGATTGGTAATTTACCTTCTGGTTATATCTAAGCAATAAACTCCTGACCTTGGAAAAAAATAGATTAATGGAGCAAAGGTTTTCCTGGCTCAAAAATTCTTCCTCAGGAATGTTATCCTCATTCAGGAGGGTAGAAAAGAAATTCCCCAGTGAATATACTCCTAGACAGTCCAATTCTGCTTTCTTAAAGTGAAGAGCTAGATCCAGGCATATTTTTTAGCTTTTCTACTGGTACTGAGATGGCAATTCAATGGAGTTTTCTTGAATCACTTCACAAGTCTGAGTACCAGCAAGAAGTCCTTCCAACAGATATTTTGAACCATGAAGACCTTTTGCAACCTTTATACATTGCCAAGTCCACAAAACCCCTTGTTGTCACAGCCAGGACCTCAGATGGAAGCAGCTTTTCCATTTTGTTCCACAAATGTGTGTATCATTGTCAGGAAGGAAACTACCAGACTGCTTTATCTGAATAAATGGGTGAGACTTTCAGCCAAGTGTCACACCAAGTCTTTTCTCTAATTTGGTTTCCATTCCATTCAGTCTGTGTTACTAAGGCTTCTTTGGGATTTTGTGACATATTTTAATAGAAACTGCCTTTAGCAACACTTGCATAAACTCCAAAGACAGTGATATGTAGGGTACCAATAGGATAAAAAAGCTTTTATGCCTAGACTCCAGGGAAATGTGTGCACAGGATTTGACATCATATTTTTAATGAATTCTGTTAAGCAGTGAGTGATTTAGAGATTCATTTCAGCCCATGAATGACGCCTGTATGCTGCAGCAGTAATCACTGTGGCTAAATTTAGACTCAGTATTCTATCATTCTTCCCTTCCTCTGCATGCCAGTGTACACACGTGGACACATTTTGAAATAACAGACAGTTTCCATTTTTGTAGAGAGAACAATACCTTTTCCTTCAGACCTGTGTGTCTTAAACTCATCCTTTGCTTTGTTATGCTCTTCTGGCATTTTTCAAGCCTTGGTTATTCTCTGTAGTTGTTTAAAACTATTTTCTTTGCGTTGAAAAATAAACTTGTATTTATATCAAGAGTGTATGGGGTGTAAAAACTGCATATGCTGCTGATGTTGGCATGCCTGAACTCTGGTTTTTAATAGTTTCATTTCAGCAATGTATTTGCAGCAGCTGATAACCCACTGCTATCTAGACATTCCGGATTATTTTGCTGTATGACTTCTTTAATGGATTCTAGGTGTGAAATTAAATATGTTGAATTTCCTGTTGAATTTCCCAGTAATGAACAATTCATGACTATTTCCTCTACAGACTACCACAGAAACTTCAGATTTCTGTCTTGTTTATGGAAGTTGGCAATTCCACAAGTTGACAGAACTAGAGCCAGCAGACACTAGTACAACTAGAATAAGCTGAGTGTGTCTCATTAACAGCCAGCTGTCACAATCACAGGATTGAGTTTCTCTATCTCCTGCTCATTGGTAACACCCTGCTCATATATTGAACAATCCTTTTTTCTCTTGGACTGGAATGATGAAATTCTCTTTCATTTTGACTCAGCTTTTGAGCTACAGCCTTTGAATTTGGTTTAATATTTGTAATCAGCTTCCTCTAGGGAAGCATTGATTGGACAATTTCATAAGGCAAAACACTGTTTTATTTCAAAGCAAGTAAATTGTTTGGAAAATAGAGTATTTTTATTCTTCTATGTGATTGGTCTGTATTTCTTTCCTCTGGCAATTTAACTAGAGGCAATTTTTTTATAAAAAGCATATGAGATACCAAATTGCCCCAGACATTTCCAGAGTATTTAATCCACTGTTGTTGAATCAAGTTCTGTTTACAGAAGGCAGGGGATTTTTTAGGTGTACCTGTCCCTTCATTTCTAATGAACATGGTGCAAATAAGGCATCTGTTTTGGGGCAGTCAGTTACTGGATGCCAGGTCTGCTTCTGTTGTCCTTCCAGTGTGCACTTAGAGAGACTTGATGGCCAATTTCTTCTTCCAGAGTGCCATTCTTCCAGATGGCTAATTTCTTCTTCCATTTTCCATAGTATGTAGTGAAAAAGAAGCCTGTGGTTCAGATAGTACATGGTCCTCCTTAATATGTGGGTGTTCTGGTTTGAACTCTGATACTTGCACATAACAAGTGTGAGCTGGTTCCGCCCTTGTTCCTTAACATGCTGCCGTGGTGGCTTAAGCCCAGCCAGCAACGAAGCACCACACAGCCACTCTCACCTCTGCCTGCCACCCTGGTGGAGGGGTGAGGAGAATCAAAACTAGGTTGAGATAAGAACAGTGTAATAATTGAAACAAAGTAAAATACAGTAGTAGTAATAATAATAAAAATAATAATAATTTTTTTAAACCCACAAATATGTGATGCACAATACAATTGCTCACCACTGGCTGACAGAGACCGAACCCCATTCCCTAACCTGGATCAGCCCTCCTTTTGGTTAACTCACACAGTTGTATATCCTGGGCATAGTATTCTGTGGTGTGAAATGTCCTTTTGTCCTGCTCAGCTCACCTGTCCCAGCTATGCAACCTTCCAGCCTTTTTTTGTGTACCTCCTCACTGGCAGAGCATGAGCCACACAAAAATTAGTCCTTGACTTAAGATAAATACAGCTTAGCAACCCCCCAAATATCAGTGTGTTACCAACATTGTACTGAATCCAAAACACAGCACTACCTGTCACTAGCTGCTGAGAAGAAATTTACTCTGTCCCAGCTGAAATCAGGACAGATACCTTAAGAGGTGCCACAGGTGCAAAGTGTGGACACCTTTAATATTGACTTTGAGATGTTAATAAATGGAAGCTAATCCTATTTGCAGCTAAGACAGAACTTGAACCTTCACATCCCAGAATGGGATGCTGATCTGTTTTTTTCCCTATGTCATTACAGACTAGTCTTTTATTTACTAAGGGATGTATATTTACATTATGTAGTATTTGTATGATTATGTAGTATTTTTGAGGATTTAGGTTTGAGTTTCCTTTATGCCAAGAGTTTATCTCAGCTTGTTAAATCAAAACAATTTTGGAACTCTGATTTCTCACTTTGATTCCAGTCTCTTCTTATTCCTTATTACTCTTTGAAAAGGTTTTTGCATAGGAGATGAGTGAAGAATTATCTAATGATCATGCTTCAATAGCAGTTCAGTGTCACAAGTCCAGATCCAGAGAGCCATGGGGTAAGGATTAAAACTGACTCTGTTTTGTGCAAAATGTCTAATACAGAGCTAAAGTTATTTCCTCAAGTACAGACTCCATGCTCATGCTGGTGGACCTGCTTTCAGCAGCTGGAACACTGGACACTCCCAGTGTCATGCCAGTGCATGAAATCCCTTCCATTGTCTCTCAGGCAGCTTCAGAAGCCAGATTAAGATGTTCCTTCTAGATTTCAAAGGAAATAGCTGATCAGGCTTCAGAAAAGACCACATGTGGATTTCTGAACTTGTGTGACATATGAGCTCCTCAGGGACAATGTAGGCATCAAAGTTCAGGATGCAGAAACTAAGAGCTGGAGACAGAGCCTTTTGGCTGAATAGACTGGTCTGTAGGATAAATTTTCAGGAAATTAGAATATCATTAGAAATTGCTGGAGTGCTTTACTTGGTGAAAAATTCTTTCTGTTGTTAAAAACAACACTTACAACATTAATACTGTTATGTTTCTACCCCCTTTTAAAAGAAGGAAGTTATTAAAGTAAGAAGAAAACAAAACACCAAAAAAATTCTCCCCAAACAACCAAAAAACAGAAGAGTTTTATTGTCACAAAAAGAGATAGGCTAGACTTTGAGTAAGCGTGCTGGAAATTTCACCATTTTTCTCTCTTATGCAATGTTTAGGGCAGCAGATATCATGTCATCCAAGGCTAGGCTTTTTATTATTTGTTTATTTATATCTTCAGTATAGGGACTTTGGAGTCAATGCATTGTTGAAAAATTTATGCCAGAAAAGCAAGTCAGTGTTTCTTATTTTCAGTAAATTTTGTTTTGAAGCTTTATATGAAAAAAAAAATAACACGGTATTTATATCTTTATCAAGTAAAGGCTTCTATACAGAGTGGAATATTTTACAAATGTAACTTTAAAAGGTGAAATGCAAAGCAATTTCCTTTTTCTTTTTTCTCACTGTGGTTAAGAAAAGGTGAATGTGACCTATCAGGAGGTTCTTCCTGTTTGTGCAAGTAGATGGCAAGTTGGCATTAACCATCTACAGGAGATAACATTATCAAAATATCTTAACCACGTGCATCACTTTCAAGAGGATTTTTAAAAGGCCTTTAATTTCTTTTGAAATTAATGTAATTAAAATATGTGCATATCTGAAGGCTGCATAACTGGATATTTGTTAATTGTCCATAATTCTACACTTCAATTTGTGAAGCTTTGGATAAGAAGTGTTTTTACAAAATATGCCATGGCAGGTGTGTATATGGGAAACAGGTTGACCTGTTTTTCAAAACAGAGAAGGAGATTCTCTGAAAAGAAGTGGCATAGCCAGGTTTTAGCAGGCTGTACAATCAGAGACATTTGCTAGTTCTAGATATTTCTTCCTTATTCTGCAGGAAAGGAGGATACTTCTTTCCTGTAAACAGAATTATCCCAGGCACCATTAAAAGAAAAAAACAACAACCCAAATTTTAAAAAAGAAAAACAAAATCAAGGATGTGACTTCAGAAGGCACAGCTTCTGTACGTAAAGACTTGGCAGCTGTCCAGGAGTAAATCATCAATATGGCATTTCCTTAAAACCTTCTCTGTAATGAAGAGCTGCTGTTTTCCCCATTTCTTTAGTTCACTCAATTTGTAAATCTCATTCTTGGGTCATCTAAACTTATGATGAGTTTGTTGTCGTCCTGTAACAGAAGTTTCAACATCACCACTGTTCTCCTAATCCATTTCCAATAGTGATTTATTAGAGACCAGTAAAATTACTTCCTTGGTATGTTTGTCTCCTATCAGGCAGTAACAAAGAACTTAAAATCAACTGATTCACCCAGTCTGTGCTGCTAAACAAAAGGAGACTTCTGACTTTTTCTAAAAAATTACAGCATTGGATTAAAGGGGGAAGAAAGTCTTACAGACCTTTCTTAGGCTTGTCTTGTCACCCTTCTAGTCAAATAATTAATGAAGCAGTGCTTTTGTCAAATCTTTCTCCTGATGACATGTCAAAGACTAAGCTGGGAACAGAGATAAGGGCCCAGGCACCAAATTGTGCACAGCATTTTTATGAATCATGGTCTAGAATTTTTCAATGCTCCACATTCTCTAGCGGAACACCTGCACTGGCTGCTCCCCAACACCAAAGATCAGGACCAAGAAAAATATTGCCTAAGATAATCTCAGTGCAAGATATCCTAAGTCTATTAGTTGTAGAATCTAGCTCTGGATGTAAGGGGCTTGAGGCATCCTCCTGACCTAGTCCTGGGTCATGTTAAGTCTCAGCCCCCAAACCATGTAGAGTTGAACTTAATTCTTTTTATAACAAACTGCCAACAGGAATCACAGAAGAACTGCCTGCATTTCACTAAATGGAGTAGACTGGCACACTGAAAGTGTTATCACTGAAAGTGCTGCTCAGAAAAGGAGCTTCCGTAGTTGACCCTGGAGCATCCCCACTACTTAGTGTTTTGGACCACTCCAGAGAGCTCTGTTATCTGGGACAAGGCTTCTGTGGAGAGTGGGAAGATTGGTGTGAGCTCCCCTGTGCTGTTGAGTGTTGGTGCTGAGGGTCAAGTGTGGTGTGAAATGCTTAAATACAGTTTGCTGATTTCCCAGGAGGGAGTCTCAGATGGTTTAGAAGCATCACTTACATAAATTAATCAGACTGGATATCTTCATGTGAAATCTTCTTGACTTCTCACAAGTAAGTCTGGTGGCACAGTGTAAAACCACTGTGCAACAGAAATGATAATGAAATTATGAAGGGGAGGTCTGCAAAATAATTTCTGTAAGGCAAGAATGAATATTGGTTTGGAAATCTCCTTCTGTGCATTTTTGAACTGGAATTTGTGATACTTACTTGATGTCAAGACATTATTTATGTTAAGACATTATTTGGTGCTTGGTATGGCTCAGTTTAGAACAGATCTTCATGTTTCTGCTGTGATAGTTAAGGTTGTCTGACGGTCTTTGCACAGTCACCATCCATACTGTGAGCCTTGATCTCAGCCTCCTGTGGATTTAAGACATTTGCTGCACTTCCCAGTTTTCCCTTACCTTTATGAGGCTGACCACATTACCAGTCCCATAGTGCCTGCTGCAGTTCCTTGAATCCCTGCTCTTTTGAGCCTGACCTTGTGGATGTGTGTCATCTAATTAGAAGCAAGACTGTGAAGGGAAACAATTTTCTTTCAGTTAAGATAAATGATCCTAATGCACCCGATTTTGGTGAAGTTTAAAAGACTACACAGATGAGTTGTGCATCACAATGTCAGGGTTAATCATAACCATCAGTGTTCACATACCAATAATGTTGGATATTTCCCTCCCATTAATATAGCTAAGAGCTGATACATTATGTTTACCACAGTTTCCAAAGGTTATTGAAATACTTGATTTTGATCTAATTGGTCTAGTCTGTTTTCTCTGGGAAGAGGTCTTCACATGAAACTCTTTTGAATGCTTCAGTCAACATCTGTAATTTATTAAGGTATCTGCTGTAAACCTTCAAAACTAAATAGTTGTAAGAAAATATTTGTAAGGAAATGGCAGTTCTTATTGAAACGAATGAATTCTGTGTATGTTAATGCAAACTGTATTGTAAGCTTAAGGTAAGGAAGTAGACAAGTCTGTAGCATTAGGTGAGAGAGCCCAGGACAGAGAGGATGCAAAACCAAACTGGAATAGCTCAGTATTGAAGCTCAGTATTGAAGCTCAGGGCACTGCTGGAAAGGTACATTTATTTTGGTCTTCAGGTACACTGAGATAAAGGCAAATTAAGGTATATTGTAGATTTTGTATTTGATATACATTATTGTGTATGACTTATGGTGCCTCAAAGGGATGTGTCATAGTCCTGTTAGTATTTTTACCAATTCAGTGTGAATGATTTGTGGCAGCATTACTTTCTTCTCAAGTCATCTCTAAATAGTAAAAACAGGTAAAGCAGCATTAGTGCAGTGCTCTCACTGAACTGTAGAGCTTAGTAGACTCTGAGAAATTCAAAGTTCAAAGTTCAAACTCAAAGTAATTCTTAGTTATGGGAAATTATATGTGGGGAAGTACAGGAGGCGATTCCCCAAGACCACAAGGGAGTGCAGTGGTGTCAGTAGAAGATCTGATCCCTCTTTCTCCTTAGGCTGATGCACCAAACCAGTTCTCCTTTTTACTACACTGTGCTGTTTGACTAACATGAGACTTACACAGAATTCTTTGATCAAAACCTCATGAATGCTAAGCAAATATTTTATACAGTATGGGAAATGTAGACACATACTTCTAAAATTCAAATTCACTAACAGTGGGATCTATGTCTTGAAAATGGGCGATGGCTTCTGGCTATTTCACATCTTCACAAGGAAAAATGTACTCTAGTATAGAAGGGACTGGAATATTTCTCAAGCTGATGTTTCAAGTCTCATGACTCTTCAAATGCTTTTTTTAAGTGTGCCATTGTACTGCCCCCTGTGGTGTCTGGGCTGGTTGAGTCTCCTCTGGACAGAACGGAAGGAAACAA
This sequence comes from Zonotrichia leucophrys gambelii, assembly GCF_028769735.1. NCBI lineage: Eukaryota > Metazoa > Chordata > Aves > Passeriformes > Passerellidae > Zonotrichia > Zonotrichia leucophrys. The sequence continues at coordinate 40,240,906 of NC_088169.1, read as the reverse complement.
AGGAAAGGGCAGGAATGCTAAATATTTTTTTTTTGTGAGCGCATTTAGCTGTTGCTGATCTGATTGAGCAGAGGGTATTTAATGCTCTAAGGATACATAAAGGCAGGAAGAGCACTCTGAGGGAAGAAAAGAAAAAGCTCTCCTAAGAGGAAGGCCTTCTGAGAAACAACGTTATAGAACTAAAATAGAGCAACTAGAGGAAGGAAGGCCATGTCCTATATATACAGAAAGGGAGGGGGATCTTCTCCATAGTAACAGGGAGAGCAGGGGAGGAGGGAAAGGACAACACAGACTGACAGACTGCAAAAAATGTTTCAACTATAGAAAAGAGATTGTTACCTGCTTATGGGATCTATAGGCTTTGTGTGATACAAAATCCGTTCCAAAATGTTGATTTTAGCTAATGAAATGAGGATTAATTATTTCTGGACAATTATAAAGCTTGTATTTTAGTATTTCTTCTTTATGTTCCAAATACCTTGCTATTACAAGATTGAAGTTTGGTTGTTAAGAGGAAGTTTCAGTTCTGTGATTTGCACCAGACCTATGTTACTGCTGTCTATTTGCATTATTACTATGCAGTTACAAGATGTTTTGGCACTGGAACATGGCCAGGTTTTGCAACAATATTTTATACACAGAAGTTAGGTAAATGTGGTGGGTCTGCAAGTCACACTGGTGTCACAGAAGTAGTCACTTGCATGAAAGTCCCAGGTGTCCTGAAGTTTGGGTTTATTCTGTTTCCTGATGTAATTTTACTGATGCACTGAGAAGCCGCTTTTGCTTTTTTCCCTTACTTATTTCTTGTACTCTTTTTCCTTCGTTAACTTCAGCAGCAATTTTGTAAAGTACTTGCAGGACCTGCTGTTGCCCCTCTTGCCAGGACAACCCCTGTTAGTAAAGACAGCTGTCTTTCAGCCTCAGAAACCTAGCACTGTGCTAAACAAATCTATCCAAATGGATCTGAAACATCCTTTCCTCCTTCTTTTCCTTACTTTGCAGTGATTACTTCCATTAACAAGTAAAGAAGTAACCAGTCCAGTTTTTGCTTCACAGGAGACTACAGCAGTTTTTGTCCTTTAAAATAAAGTACTTCACTTAAACATCTGCTTTGATATAATGTGGTACAGATGATTTTTTGTTTGAAGCATTTGTAGTTCTTTTTGCAAAGACTGACAGTGGTGTCTGCTTTCAGGGCGGGATGATTAACTGGAATAGACTGTTTCCTCCTCTACGTCATAGACATAACGCAAATTATCAAGATCACCCATCTGAACAAGGCATACCTCCACCTACTGAGGTTTCTGAAGAGCAGGTAAACACTTTCTATTTTAAAATGGTATTTTAAATGGTTAGGAATTAATCTCTACTAATTTTTTATCATCTGTTTACACAGTTTCTCCATGCAGCAAAAATGAGCATATAAGGTAATGGTTGCAATACAGAGACAGCATATTGTCATTACTATCAAAACCAGAGTTACAGGGCCCCTTGAGAGTTTCTACTTTTATGTGTTACTGCTTGTATTTTGTATTTAAAGCTGTTGATGGTTTCAGTAGTGGAAACTATTCAAATCTCATATAAGAAGTGTTTCAAAGAAAGAAGAATGATAAATGAATTTCATTATTTATCATGTAGAAATCATCTTCAAAGTCCCCAGCTTAAGTTTCCAATTCAGTAATTTTGGGGGTTTTTTTAATAAAAATGTTATGCAAAACACACTTGGGCTAAAACTTGGATGTTTCCCTCCATAATGTGGTCAACTAATTCTTCATACTGATGCCACATACAAGATTGTGTCCTTTCTATCAAGTATAGATTTACACTTCTAGACTTTTTTCTGATAGTTTTATTCTCAAAAGAGATGATTATTTACTTAGAAATTGAAGAATTTAAGATTAGTGTTATTCCTGCATTCAGAATTTATTGCTTGCAGTCAAGTTCACCAGGTTGTAGCCTATCTGCAGTTAGCTTTATTGGCCATTTTATAGTTTAAGGTCTCTGCTGCGTTTGAACAAGATTATGTTTCTTTCCCTTTTTCCTTTTTTATAAGGAGGTAAGTCAACACTTCGTAGCAGCAATGTGATTTTTAGTTTAAGCTGAGCTTCTCCCAAACACAAGTCTTTTCTATGATCTGATTTCTAGCTTTGATTGGATGTTAGATTGTGTTCAAAATGTTCAAAACTTTTTACTGCACTTTTGACTGCAAACCTTCAGGACTACATCTGGAAAGGGGAAAAAATCCAACAACAGCAACAAAAAGAAAAACTCCCAAAAAACCAACAAAACCCCAACTAACAACAACAACAAAAAAGAAAATAATAATAAAAACCCACATGAAAAAGCACATTCTGAGACAAAGCCCAGAAACTTTGTTTTGGCTGTCCTGAAGGCCTACTCAGTGCCAGTATGGGATGGACCAAAAGATTTCTCTGCTGGGTTGGCTTACTCCTTTAAATACTGGCAAATTCTGCTCATGGGGACTTCTATTTTTGGGCCAAAACTAATGAAATAGTTGCCAGTCTGGATTCTTTCCAAGGCCCAGATTTATGAAAGCAATATGCACTTATATTTTCTGATGCATTGAGGATGTAGGGCTCTCTTGATTGCTGTCATTTGCAAGGCTCTCTGGTCACCCTGCAAAGAAGAAGTCATTAAAGCACCTTTGGTTTTTCAAGACTGTACTAATAATGCCAAAAGTTGTCTTAAAATGGCAGAAGTGCAAGGGCTTCATCTGTTCATCACATTAAAGTTTGTGAGCATTTGCAATGCTTGTGGACAAAAATCTCTGCATTTCTTGTGGGGTTTTAGCACCTTTAGTTACTGTTGCCAGTTATACACTGTTTCCTGGAGCTGGATTCATTTCCTGTGGTTAAAATATGAAAAGATGAAAAGAGGATTTTGTTATTACTATTCCCTGTGGTGCTTGATGAGTATTTCTGCAAATAGGAACGTTGCAATTCCATCCACCATTTCTTAAAGTTAGAATTCATGGCAACTGCAATTAAAGCTTTACTTCTGAAGTGTGTTTCTGTGGTTAGCTTTCATTCCACTGCCTGCCCTTTTTCTTATAAAAAACCCACAATCTTAGATGAAAAATAAGAGTTGCAGATTACAAAGCTGAGTTTGGACTTAAATTGTTGCTGCAGAAGTGTTGAAAGTAACAATTCATTTCTCTCCCTATGAGAAGGCGAAAAAACGTGGCGGTGGATTGTAAGGTTGATGTTCTGACATCCAAGGTAGCTGTTCTCAAATGTGTTGTGGGGGTGTGTTTATATTAAGAAAAGGAGGACCTGCGCCTCTGGGCAAACTTGGCACTTGTATATTTCTCAGGAAGTCACCAAAGCAGAGATGACTAAAAATACTGAAAGTTCTGGAGGTGTCTTAGAGGAAAGAAAAGCTGCTTTTGGTGGCAACTTTCTTTTGAAAATACTTTCAGTGCTAGTGCTGCACATTGGTCTTGCACCCTGGGAAAATTCCTCTCGAAATGTGTACAGCCTCCTCTGCGTTCCTGCTTCACTCTGCTGCTGCAGGCTCACTGCTGGCAGAGGAGGAGGAGTGGCAGTGGCTCTCTGGCAGCTGCTGTAGCCCAGGACCTCCAGGTGCAGAGTCGTGGTGTCTGGCCATGAGACCCTTTGAAGCAGGAATAGGAATCTTTATGCTGCCAGCAGCCACAGTTACTTTGACATGCCATTCCCTGCCCTCCCATGTGGAGAGCCTGGTTCAAGCATGGCTTAAAGAAAGAGGCCATGAAGGGATTCAGCTAAGGGAAAAAAGCAGCCTTTCCCAGGCTTGATTCTGTAAATAATTAAGGTTCTCAGCCACCTTTTATATAAACAACAAGATTCTCAGACCGTTCTGTCCTTGGCTGCTCCTGGGAACAGATGGCCGGTCTGGGAACAGATATGAAGGTTTTGAGAACTTTTCATATCATGGTGAGAACACTGATCTTGGTTTCAGTAAACTAACTTCAGGTATTGTAAACAAAAGGAGCAGCTGAAGTTTTCTCTACAGCCTATCAGGAGCTCAGATTTTGCAATATGCATGAATTAACACTGTTATAAAAGGTGTCGAATTTGATCAATAAACTGGAGTCGATGCTGATCAAAGAAGATGGGTCTTCTCCCTCCACTTCAATACTCCCACACCTTTTTTCCACTTCTGGAAGATTAATTATAAAAGTGAATTAGTTATATTGTGACTTTCAGTCATACCAAAGTGAGACTTATAGATTTTAAATGTAATTTAAGTTGGTATTTAACCATAAATTAAATTTGCATTGCCTTTTAATGTCTGTTAACACAGAGCACAAAGTTAGGTGTCAAGTATGTGATATTATAAAGAGGACTGGTCAAGTGGTTATTGATTTAACAAATCACTATCTTAATGTGCCCTTTTCCATGTTTTTCTTCTGTCAGATGTCATTGATTTTTGCTTTGCAGAAGTTTTTGACAAAAAAAATTGCTTTTTTGAGTATATGTAGAAGCCCTCCAAGAATTTTCCTAAACCAGTTTAAGTATTGTACTTCCTCTACTTTAGGTTTATTAAAAAACTAACTTTAAGGTTTATTTAAAAAACCCCAACACTTGGAATTAATAGTTTTGAGGGTTTTTTTAAATGCTCTCTGGAGAAGTAGATCTTTTCAAGGAAAAGAGCTGAAGATGCATTCTGGATAGGTTTTCTCATCTGCTCTATAATTCTGTGTTTTGGTCAGTGTTGGTTTCTTGAGATCCTGTTCTAGTTGAGAGCAGCAAGCCCCCAGGTCAGACTGTAGTTGTCATGTGTGGTACCAGACTCTAGATTTTACTCTTCTTTCAAAATTGGACCAGCCAGGAAAATGCAGGTGTGGCATTTTCTGCAATCAGCTTTGAATTAAGTGGTAGAAAGCAGTCATCTCTGTGGCAAGGTTTTGAAGCACGCTGTCCCTGATAGGTATTTGATCAGTGGAAAAGTGATTTCTGACATTATTGACTAATGTGCACACAGTGTGAACAAAATTCTGGTTTTAAAGTGGTGTTCATTTCATTCACATTCATTTCACTTCATTTCTTTTCCAGGTTGCACGACTTATGGAAATGGGGTTTTCCAGAGGAGATGCTCTAGAAGCTCTGAGGGCTTCAAATAATGACTTAAATGTAGCCACTAATTTTCTACTGCAGCACTGATGGTTTTGTGTGTGAAGGAGCTTCACCCGATGGGTTTGTGCCTGCCTGGGAGAGGATCAAAGCCACCTGCTGGGCAGACTCACCAAGGTCAGCCTGCAGAGCGAGAGAGATACAGCTCCACGTGACAGGTGACTCAGAGCCATGTTAAGAAATGATGTGAACTGTTCCCAAGCCTTTGGATCACTTGGTGGTTTCTAGTCTGGTTATCCTTTTCAAATTAACTTTAGTTTCTACTCGTTACTGGATATCACCTAAATTTATTTTTAAATAAAATAGGTGGGTTTTTTCTTGTAAATCTTTGTTAGACGTTATCAGACTTAATGACTAGGAAAAAAAGCTCCAACAACTACAACAACTAGATTTACCTGTCAAGAAAAATCATATTTTCTTCATTTACAAGTCTAATTTCTCTAGCTTAAATGTTATTTTACAGTACTTGATTTTTTATTACAGTAATAAGAGGTTTGAAGATCACTTAATTTTCAACTCAATAAAGGGTTATGGGACTATTATGTCATTCTTTCCAAAGTTTTGTTAATGCCTGTAATATTTTATTTCTCAAATTTCTTTTTGAATAAAAGTTGTCATTCAGCACATCATAGACAGATAAGGTGAGAGAAGATTCGTGTGTGTATGGTGAGCTATGGCAAGTGACCACTGTAAATTTGAATTTTTACAAACAGAGTGAATTGCTGTTCAAATACGGGTCATGAAGACACTCACTGGAAGCAATAAAGGTGAATTGAATGATGCAATAAGATCAGAACTGGAATGATGTGAATGACTTCCATGGCTAACTCAGAGATGACTTCTAGAACAATGGATGTATGTGGTGTCCTATGTGCTGCTTTCAGTTTTTTCAGCAGGCTACATACTGTCTTAAAAGGAATTATAAAATGCTAACTTTTCTACATATAAGTCTAGTTTTCTAGTGTCAGAGATGAGGATGGCCCTGCATTTGCTGAATCCTCACTGTCTGATCAACTTTGTGTTGACCACTGGAGCATTAACATCAGAGGTGATCCAGGCTGGTACAGGAGGCAGCAGGACAGAAGTGCCAAGTTTGTGCCATGCTGGGTTTGAAGCTTGGATTGATTCCTGAATCAGCTTTGTGGGCTTGACTCAGAAGTGCTCAGTATTCGCACCTTGGGAGTTGCTGGAGGTGGGGTGCAGAGAGGGGAACATCTCTATAAAAGCAATCTGAAGGAGTGCAGGATTCCAGAGTGCAACTCCATGAACCAATCTACACATGTATCTTACACATTTCATGTATGTTTCTGTCTGTACTTGTGTGTGTGTGTGCAGCATGTGCATGTCTGTTTATATACACACAGGCATATTTATTACAAGTATACATTTAGAATAAGGCATAGTGCATAAGAAGTGTAACAGAGGCAATAACAGGTGCATAGGGGATGTTTTGGAAATCCAGATGAACACTGTGTACCACAGCACAGATTTTTGCAGTCTCACTTGGCCTGGAAAACGTATCAGGAAATTGCAAGAGAAGATTTAGGGGGAGAGAGTGATACTTCTCTTTCCTTTTTTAATTGACTGATAAAACTGAAAAAAGTCCTTTGGTCATACAAGTCATTATCTAGAAATTGCATCAAATTTGTGCAGCTTTCAGTACATGACATAATTTTTAATTAAGTCAGTGTTCTGTATGTATTTCTTTGGTATTTTGCAGTGGGTTAAGTAAGGGGGGTTTGGAATGACAGTGTATTTTCTTGGGCTTTGATCAATCTCCTTCAGGGTTTAGCTTGTTTCTGTGATCATATTATTTAGGGAGGGTCTGCTTTTTAAAAAAGGTTGAAAGGTTTTGTTTGTGTGAAGCTGAAGCTATGTGTGTGTGTAGACCACAGACACTTCTTTGCCCAGTGAACTCTGGAAACCTGCTGTCTTGGAAAGCAAAGCATACATATAAGAAAAAGAAGTCCTACCATAATCTGTATATGCAGACTACTTAAATGTTTTGAAACAAGTACAGGTTTTAATTTTGAAACATACGGATTCTTCCTTCACAAATATTTTATCCAAAAATAGCAATAAAGACTGATCAATAAATTCATAAGTCAAATTTTTTCTGTAGGAAATAAAATACCTATCCCAGAATAAATAAACATGCCCTTTTCAGACATTGCCCTGCTGTAGGGACAAGCACAAAGAGTATTCCTTGGAATTTTGAAACATGTTGAGTGGCATATGGGGTATGTAAGTGGATATTCTCCAAGTCTAAATCCTTTCTCACTGTTGCCTGTACAGGGGGTATTCAAAGGCCATGGTTGCTTGGAAAGTTCTATTTTGCTGGGCCTTCTGCAAAACATGGTTAAACCTAAGGGGTAAAATGCAGGTCTTGGTGATGTCAGTTGAAAACTCCAGTTGATTGTGAGAAAAGTTTGTGTTCAAAATGCTTCCAGGGTTGTGATTTCCAATTAAAAAAAAAAAGAAGTGGTAAAAGAAGGGTCTGAGACGCTGTTGAAAACAGTTCCTGTTTCATGCAAGAACAATAGAAGAAAGATTCACACGTTAGAGCTGGAAAACAACTCAGTTTCCATTTGATGGTGAAATTTTCATGAACTGTTTCTGGGAATGTGGGGAGCGTGTTCTTCACAGCCTACGCTGGGTTTGTCTGATACAGTTTTGAATGTCTCGTCACACAGTTTCTAATCTCTGTGACACAAGTCATATTTTTTGGCACCATGAAAAAGGCAGAATACTTTTCTACGTATTGGATTTCAAGTCTCTAGAAGATTCATTCTAGTTCTAGTAAAGCCAAGATTTGATATCTTGAAATAAAAGTAGTTGCTGCTGTTAAAATTTTCCCACTAGACAGGGAATATCATCTCGTGAGACAGCACTGGAGTAACTTACTGGGGGACTTTCCTAGACAGTTGCACGACACTTTGAAACACACCCACAGTGAGGTTGATACGTGTGTAAATCTACCTGATAAGCCACCAGGCTCAGGTTCTCAAGCCTTAACTTTTTGCCAAGATGGAGATTGATTTGTCTCAAGACCTACCAAAACCATTTTTCTCCCTCAAAACAAGCGTTAAAGGCTGCCTGTTACTGAGAGAGCACAGGGACTGTTGCAGCTGCTTCACACACCAGCCTGTGCTGTCTAGCACTTGCCAGTGCCTTTTGGAATATGTGGTGGAGAAAGATCTTGTTATTTTTGTCTGGAACAGAAGAATGAGCCAGAAAAACTTACTGCAAGGCACTGGGCAAAGGGCAGCGTTTCTGGCTCTCCTGTTTGTATGTATATGCATATATATGATTATATATATGCATATATGTGTGTATGCATGTGTATATATACAGAGAGTGGGTTAGAATATTTATGTATTGGTTCAATGAATTTAAGTGGAGCTAAGAGTTTGTTAAAAGAAAATTAAAAGTCTGTATTCAAAGACCCCCCCTCTCTCAAACGTGTGTGTTTGGAGTATCTGTGCAGTTACAATGGCACCAAGCTTTGGAAACACCCCAACTACAACTCCCATGCTAGGAGGGGAACTGCATCTGTTTGAGGATAAATAAATGCACAGCATTCATTTGAACTGATAGAGGGGTTTGATACAAAATTGCAATTAAATTCTTGTGTATTCTTCCACAAGTGAGATCAGCTGTCTTTAACTGTGTGGCCACAGTAATCAGTATGTTATATAAATGAGCAAATGAACTGCTTTACTAGGAGAGTCACATGAATACACAAACACTGGATGTGTTTATATACATATATATATAAAATGTGTGTGCATTTACTAAAAAAATACTAGTTTAATTTTTAGTAGGATTACATTCCTCTTGTTTCCATATCTAAAAGGATTCTTTCACCACAGAAAGTGCACTCTGAAACTCAAAGAGGGTGTGTGATTCCAAGCAGTGTTTGGTGCAAATATGAGGTGAGACGCCAGTGGTGGGAGCAGAGGAATGTTGGAGCTGGACAAATGGGTGTGGCTGTTGAGAATCTCAACACATTGGGAGTTGAGCTGTCATCATTTGTTTTCCAAAGGAGAGTTTTAAGAGGAAGGAGAAGTTAGTTTGACTCATACCTGTTTATAGGAGGCTGTTTCTATACCTGAATGGTTGCAGTGGAGAAAGCACTCCAAAAGGAATACACATCAAAAATGAGTGAAAAATTGCAGGATCCTGGCTGAAGTGAAAGCAGGATCCAACCTTTTGACTGAGGATGGGTAGGGACCATAAATGTCATGTAAGATTAGCAAAGGAAAGGACTTGAGAGAGATGAGGCAGGTGGAACTGAGCAAACTCATGGAGTTTAGGAAAGAGAAGCAAAGTAGAACTGAGGACAGAAAGAGAAGGCCTGCTGAGAGAAAAGGGACAGAGTGTTGCACTGTACTTAGTTCAGTTTTAAAAGAATTTGCAGGATTTCATGTGGAAAATGAAAATATGCAAGGTTATGGCTAATTTCGTACTGAAAATCCACTCTTTTTTTTGTTTTAGGGCTGTCTGGTGGGGAAATCCTCACATTTTATTTGGTGAGTTTTGCAGGAGGTGGTACATGTGGCAAGTGAGAAAGCAGTGTTATCCCAGCAGCTGGACAGCGCAGCAAACCCTGGGACCACTCATATATGAGAATGCAGATGGTTCTGGCTTCCAAAGCAGTTATCCCTGCCAGCCTGCCTTCTCCTGGCACCTCTTCATCCCAGCTGTGGAGAGACCTGCAGCAGAAAGGACACAGCTCCTCGCAGGCCCTGCAGCTTTTCCCATGGAAGGTGCTTTATAATTCCCTGTTCCATGAGAGCACAGCACCTGTGTAAGGGAAGTGGATTGAGAGCTTGTGCTTGCCCCTCGCTGCTTCTGGGCATTTGCCTGGGGGCAGGCAGAGGCACAGGTGCACCTCTAGGAGAAAACAGTTGCCCACATCTCCTGGCCTGATCAATCACACCTGGGCTTGTTATTTGGCCATGAGAAGCTTTTATTTTTAGTAGATTTGTGCATAATTACATCGCAATATTTTACTAGCTTACAAAGATGGCTTACAGATATCATGTATAACATGCAATAGTTTCAGTTCAGGACAATTTGAAGCACAGACTGAAGAGGTGTGTAAATTGGGAACCACTGCTAAGGGAAAAAAGCTGTTCTGTTTGAGCTCTCTCCAGCCCCCCTGCCAAGGGCAGGAACACCTTTCACTAGACCAGGTTGCTCAAAGCTCCATCAAACCCAGTCCCTGAACACTTCCAGGCATGGGTCATCCACAGCTTCTCTTGGCAACCTGTTCCAGTGTCTCACCACCCCCATGTAAAGAACTTTGTCTTAATATCTCATCTAAACCTGCCCTCTTTTTGAAGACATTCCCCTTGTCCTGTCCTTAGAGGCTCTTGTCAAAACAGGCCCTTGTCAAAAGTCCCTCTACAGCTGCCTTGGAAGCTTTAGCTACTTAGATTTTCAGTGCTCTAAGGTGTCCCTGAATCCTTCTCCAGGCTGAACAATCCCAAGGCTCTCATCCTGTCATCAAAGGAGAGGTGCTCCACAACCTGGATTATCTTGGTGGCCCTCTTCTGGACTTGCTCCAACAGGTCCATGTTGTTCCTGTGCTGGGGACCCCAGATGCAGTATTCCAGGTGGGATTGCACCTAAGTTGAATATAGGGACAAAATCATCTCGTTTGACCTGCTGGTCTTGCTGCTTTTGACGCAGCCCAGGATATTCTTCTGATGCAGCCAGTGCATTCTATATCCTATATCTGTGCGTGTATTACCTATTGTTGTGTGTCCACAGAGGGTACCCTCTGCCCTCAGATAAAAGTGCAAACTTCTCTTAGAAGACAGCACAGCACCAATAGGCTGCAGCGAAGCAAGAATTACCTGCACAGTGTGCAGTTACACCTCTCTGCACGGAATGCCTTCGGTCCCCGTGTGCCTCCCGTACCCTCCACCAGCAACGGCGCCGCATCCCTGCGCGGCAGCGGACGCGTGGGGGAAGCACAGCCCCGTCTGTCGCCGTCTGCTTAGACCCGTGGGCGTATTTCTAACACCGAGCAAAGGTTCCGACTCCCTCTTTTGGAGGGAACCGGCGCTGCTGCTCTCGCCCGGAGGCACCGTCGGGGCTCCCTCTGCCGCGGGTACCCCCAGCCGGGGCAGGGCAGGAGCGGCGGCCGGGCGGAGCCCGTGGGGAGGTATTTAAAGGACAGGCAGGTGCTGCGCTTGTGGACATGGTTTAGCGGTGGCCTTGGGAGTGCTGGGTTCATGGCTGGTCCCAATGATCTCAGAGGTCTTTTGTAACCTAAATGAGATTCTGTGCTAATGCGTTTTTGTGATTCCAAGGCATCGCTGGTGGGTCTGAGCGTGGAGCGCTGGGCTAGCAGCGTACAGCAAGAACCATGCAAGGAGCTTGGACTGAACAGGTGAACAGCAAAGGGCAGGAAAATGTTACTGTGCCTCTAGACAAAATGCTATGCACAAAATGTGTATGGTTTCTTTTCAGTTTTAGAGAAATGCTCCTTTTGCAAGCAGACTGGGAGGACACGCAGGTGGGTAAGCTAGTCTGGGCAATAGAGGGTTCTTCAGAGTTCTTCTTTGCCCCGATTCCTCTTGACCCACTCTGGCCAAGTCCTTTCCTTCTCCATCTCATGGATGTTCCCTCAGCTCCAGCTAATTGCCTGCTGTCCCTGGATTGGTACTTTCAAAAGCAAAGTAGCTGAGGCTGGTGTCCATCCAGAGGAGGAAGGCCGGATCCCTCCTGTATTGTGCATCACTACACCCAACTCTTCAGCTGTTTCCTACTCCAAAGGCTCCTACTGGTGGCAAAAGGTGGAGGTGCCTTTCTTGATAAAGTACGTCTGAGAAAAGCAGAGTCCAATAAGGAGAAAACAAGGTTATGTTTATACTCCACCTTCTCCTGAGAAGGCTTGGTCATAGACTGGCTTTTTCTCAGCTGTGGGCTGCAGCTTGGCAAAACATCTCAACATCTTCACCTTGAGTAGGAGGGCTGGCCACTGCTCTGGTGCTCACATGGAAACAAACAGCTGTGAACCATTGGCAGGCCCAACACAGTCCTGTGGAATTTGAGTTACAAAGATGGCAGAGCCAAGCTCTTCATAGCATGAGTAGGTGATGTTAGGGGCAGCAGCCACCACATGTGGATGGGAAAAATGGTTTTATCCAGAGGGCAATGCAGAGTGGAAACTGTCGCTTCAGCAAGGGGACCCTCCTTGCCTGGAGTTTCCAAGCCTTGTCTGCATGAAGCCATGTCCAGCCTGACATTGTGCCAACCACAGTCCTGCTTTGGGTGGGCTGCTGGATGAGGTGATGCAGAGATTCCCTTCTAGCCACCACTTCCCAGACATATTAATAGGGCAATGTAACTGTACAGCAACTACCAACCTAACCAGACTCCTTCAAGGGTATTCAGACCACTGACATCCTGATATTATTGCATCCCAGCTCTTTTTTGTCCATTGTAATATGCTTTTCAGACAAAGGCCCTCTGCAGGTCAGCACTGAGGTTAAACCTGCTTTGAGGAGGGCTCAGCCTCCAGAAAGGACCTAGTGGAGTCTGTTTCCCACCTGAGTTGTTTTAGGCATCCCACTTAGTCAGCCTTCAGCATGCCGTCAGCCTTCAAACCCATACCATAAGTAAAACCATCGCTGTCCAAAAGCTCATTCATGTGCATTTTAAACAATGAAGGGCTGCATGTGACTATTATTAACCTTCTAGGCATAAAAAGGTTATTACCTTAAAGAATGATTTGTATTAATCAAGTGTCTGTTCATGAAGCATTTTCAGGTATGCTTTTCAGTAAAATAAGTAGCTTTTTTTTTCCCCTTTTCATGTCTGTGTGTGTGTCTGTCCCTTCCAACTTCAAAGAAAAGACTAGACATGCCAGGAACTGTGAAATGCTCTGTGTGGGTTTTTTATCATAGTTTAGTGATTTCAGCAAAGAGCTGAGGAGGCTCCTGCCAACTTTCTCCTTGTCTGAGAGGCACAAACCTCAGCAGGAACCTGATGTCCCAGGGTTCCTTCTCTTGCTCTGGCAATAGTCACAAGTACACTCCCATAGAAGGGCTCTCAGACTCCTCAGGGCACGAGCTTCTAGGCCGGTCAAGGTCACAAAAGGCCACTCTCAGTTCTTGTTCCTATTTCTCTGCTAAGGACTAATGGGAAGGTTTGCCCCATGAGCACATCCAGGGCAGGTTTGCAGCCTTAGAGCTGGGCTGGGATCCAGGCTATTCCCATGATCCCCTTCCTGGCAGTGGGTCCCAGGGTGACTGCAGTGCGGTCAGGTGCGAGGAAGGGCACCCTGGGGAAGGAGCAGTCACCCCAACGGTGAATGTAGGCAGCAACACATCCAGGAGCTCTACAATTCACATCCTCACACCTCTTGCTCAAGAGAGGGCTTTTCCTGCATCTCCCACATGCCCCACAGTTACTGCTTGCCCCACGCAGAGCCCTGGTGCAGGAGCGGGATGCCAGGCAGGCAGAGAGCAGAGCTGCTGTTTGTCAGTGTGGAGAAGGAGCTGTAGGCCATTTTCTGCATGCAAATACATCCCAGCCTTTCCCTGGAGTGCCCTGAGTCCATCTCCTCATGCTGTCTGCCCTGAAGCCTGCAGGGATGCTGCTGTAGTGCTCCAGGGGCAGTGCAGGGAAGGGGGCAGAGGGGCACCCATGGTGGTTACCAGCCCGCCCCAGCCCCACAGGGGGTGCAGACAGGCACGGGAGAGGGGAGCAGTGCAGTGCTGGGACACCTCCAGCTGGGTGTGCCAGGCAGGGCAGCTGCACGAGCTGCCCCTCTGGGGCTGGCATGAAAAGGAGCCTCTCTGTGCTCCAGGCTGGCAGGTGCAGCAGCGCTGAGCACAGAGCCAGGCATGCAGAGCCAGGCAGGGCTTTGTCCCTGTCAGCTTGGCTTTGTGAGAGCCCCTGGCTCCAGGCAGGGGAGCCATGGGCCTGTTGAAGGTGCTGGTCCTGCAGCTCCACTCCACCTCCTGCCATCAGGGATGGTCCATAAGTCACAGGCCAGGGCAAAGGGAGGGCTGGTGCTGCTAGACGGAGCTGGAGGCGGGCGGCTGGCTGTTGCTGTTGCTCTCCGAGGGGGTCTTGGCAGTGGAGGAGGTGGCCAGGGAGCCGCTGTTCCTGAAGATGCGGAGCAGCCTCCGCTTGTAGCCCCGGAAGGCGAAGAAGTAAATGATGGGGTCGATGCAGCAGTTGAGGTTCATGAACGCCACCGTGATTTGCAGGGACATCTTGAAGGCTTGCTGCTCACGGCAGGACGGCTGGTAGAGGATCTTCCTGACCATGAACTGGACAATGTTGAGGTGGTAGGGGCTGAAGCAGAGCAGGACAGCCAGCAGAACCACCAGGATGACAGTGAAGGCCCGGTGGTGGTGCCCATTTTTCACCGTCAGCGGGTTCTCCTTGGCCGTCTGGCAGAGCTTGAGGTTGATCCTCACATAGCACACCAAGATGATTCCCACAGGCAGGAAGAAGCCAAGCATGCAGGCCACCAGGAGCAGGTAGGGCAGATTGGGAATCTCCTCGAAGTTGAAGTACTCCATGCAGGTCAGCTTGTCTCCCATCCTGCGCGTCATGGGCCGCAGGAGCAGCGGAGCCGTCTGCAGGAACACCAAGGCCCAGATGAGGACACAGATGGCCCTGGCCCGGCTCATCTTCCGAATCCTGCCGGGGTGCCGGGTGCGCACCACGGCCACGTAGCGGTCCACGCTCACGCAGGTCATGAAGTAGATGCTCACGTAGGTGTTCATGTAGAAAAGGAAAGCTGTGATCCGGCAGACCCAGTCCCCCAAGGGCCAGTCAGACTCCAGGATGTAGTAGGCGATCCTGCCCGGCAGTGCCAGGGTGAAGAGGGCATCGGAGAGCGCCAGGTTCACCAGGTAGAGGTTGGTGGAGTTGAGTTTCTTCTTCCTGCGCTGGAAGGTGATACAGAGGGCCAGGATATTCCCACAGGCACCGAACACCAGCAGGATGGTGTAGAAAAGGGAGAAGATGACTTTGGTTGAGAAGTGTTGGTTGTGCACGTTGCAGCTGCTCTGGTTGCTGGAGGTGAGGTTGGTGAGCAGGAGCACGTCCTCCACAAGAGCCATCTCCATGGTGCCTCACAAGCTCTTGCTCTCTCCCTTGGAATAAGAACAGACATGAAACTTGCAGCTTATTGATAACAGAAGTGGCACTCTTAGAGCTGGCCCTCATCACAAAGCAAAAGCCCTGTCCCCTGCTCCCTCCCAGCAGCACACAGCTCGAGTCATTTGGAAAAATGCTTCTCTTGTGATTTTGGTGAGAGCATCTCAACAGTGGCTGTGACTCATTCCCCTTTTCTTATCACGAGCTACTCTTAATTTTGTTTCTTCACAAGTCCAATCAATATGAGAAAGGACTGGAGGTGCTGGGAGGGGGGATTGCCTGTCCCACAAGGAAGGTCCCAAACTCATCTGGTGGCAATGATATCATTTTCTCGTTACTGTCAGGGGAATGGGGAGCTTCATTGAGAAAATGCCCACCGGCAGGCAGAAGTGCTGAGGATCACTTTCACAACCCTCGGGCAGGACAAAAGCAGCAACAAAACTGAAGAAATTCAGAGGAAAAAACCTAGCCTTCCACCAAAAAAAAACCAAAAAAACCCAAACTTCCCCAAAAATCCCGTGAGCCATTCTCGTCCGATCAGGGAGCTGGGAACAGCCCGGCACCGAGCCCCGCTCCCCGCATGCCCTCCCGCTGCTCTCCCGCTTTGGGCACGGTGTCCGCGCTCACGCCTGGTGACAGCGGCGTCCCCTCGGCTGCGGGGCTGCGGCAGCTCCCGGGACGCGCCTGCCGCCCGCCGCCAGCCCCGCCGGGACCGGGACCGGACGGGACGGGACGGGACGGGACGGGACGGGACGGGACGGGACAGGACGGGATGGGATGGGATGGGACAGGACCGGACAGGACGGGATGGGATGGGACGGGACGGGCGCAACGCTGCCTCTTCTCTCCCCCGGCGGCGCGGACCCCGAGGGGCTGGGATGCTCAAACGCACAAGCACAAAGGGAGGTCAGGGGCTCCAACCTGAGTGCCGCGGTGCCGCCGTCTTCTTCTCTTCCTCCTCCTCCTCCTCCCGCCCGACTTTTGGGGGGCAGCGAGCGCGGAGCCTCCTGCCAGCGTCCGGCACCGGGGCTCCCCGGCAGTGTGAGCGCCTCCCGGGATTCGCTCACACTATAAAAGCACCGTGAGATTTGGGGTTTTTTTGTTTGTTGTTTTTTGTTGGGGTTTTTTTTCCTTAGGGTTAGTAAAACTGTGTTCTTTCTGGGTGGGGCTTTTTTTTTTTCTTTCGGTATGTGAGAGGCACGCTGCTGCCGCGGGGGATATTCTCAGTAGTGGCTGTTCTGGAGAAGATAAATGACTGTACCTGCGCGGCAATCGCTCCCGACATCTGAACCGACTTGGGGTTTTACTCTGAAAACTTCTACAGGGATGCAAAATGCAACCGAACGACGAAAACATCTTCAGCCCTGGTTCACGTGCGGTGCGGAGTGCTCAGCCCGGGCACACGCACATGGCCACGGCAGCACGATCGGATCGCGGCAGCTTTTACAATAAATTGTGGCACATGTTCGAAGGAGCTTATTGTGCCTGTGCCCAGTGCAAACCATGCTGTGCCTCTGGTGAAGCCCAGATTTGCCTCTCACACACACATAGAGACATCACCAGGCACGGCTCCTTAGCACAGAGACCGAGTTGAATGAAACAATTTGCCCTCAGTGGAAAAATATTTTTCTTATTAAGACGACACATCGTGCAGTGAAAGTGTGGCAAAGCCCCTTGTCCCAGCTGGAACTCTCACGGTGGGCTCTGTGCCCACAGAGTGCTGAGCAGTGGAGGGCTGTGATTTATCCCTCAGCTCTGCATGTGTGTGTGTTACAGCACGGAGGGCTGTGATTTATCCCTCAGCCCTGTATGTGTGTGTGTTACAGCACGGAGGGCTGTGATTTATCCCTCAGCCCTGTATGTGTGTGTCCCACAGCATGGAGGGCTGTGATTTATCCCTCAGCCCTGTATGTGTGTGTCTCACACCATGGAGGGCTGTGATTTATCCCTCAGCCCTGTATGTGTGTGTCCCACAGCATGGAGAGAGCCCTTTCCTTCCCAGCACTTCCCAAATGTTTGCAGAAGTGCAGCCTGCCCTGTGGCCAGCAGGATGGCCTTCCCCATGGTGGCTTTTTTACCAGAGACCACTAGGGTTTTCAAATCCCAAGAGGAATTTTTATGCTTTTTTAAATGGTTCTAGAGTTTGGGGGTTTTTTTGTGGTGATGGTGATGATCTTGCTAGTGTCTGGTTTTATCCCTCAAAAAAAAAATCCTAATAAACCAGGAAATTCCCATCATGGGGCATTCAGGATGCTACTGAAAAACTGAAGTCAAGAAATACAAAGGTTAAGATTACAGTTAAGCTAAACTTCCATATTTCCCTCTGGGTCAGTAAAGCTCCACTAATTATTTAATTGCATAATATTTCTAATGTTTTAAAACAGTGACATTAAACTCAGTACTAATCTGTGTACTCATGTACTGTGAGTCATCTGTATGGAAATTACACATTATGGTCATGAATTTACTAGAAGTTGAAGGTACCTAGCAAGAGTAATAGTGAAAATTGGCTAACAAGCTTATCTATTAATGAAGATTCTTTTGTTGCTCGAGGGTTTATATTACACAGAGGGAAAGGTCAGCTAATAACAGAATAACTGCTGAGTAAATTATTAAAAATATTCCCTAGTAAAATAGGGGTTTTCTACTTGCACATCTGTCAAGAGTTAAGCTAATCAGACTTGCGTGGGGCTCGAATGTTCTTGAGCTGTTTCACTGTGATGGTGAAAGCAGCCAATGGATTTAACATTAGAGAAGTGTTGCTTCTACAGAAATGCTAAGCCCACCCCAGCGGGTGGACCCAGGACCGTCCCTTCCCCTCCCAAAAGCACTGCAGGACAAACAGGACAAACAGGACAAACAGCTGCAGCTCAGACAGACCAACACCGCTCCCATCGATCCGGGGCTCACTGCGGCACCGCAGCTGCAAAGCTCCTGCCCACCCTCATTACAGGAGAGTTTTGTCCCCACAAATTAACACCGTCGAGGAAATACATTTGGATGAAGCTCAGCAAAATCCGCTGGCTTCCACCCAGGGGCCCGCAGCGCCTCGGGCCGGCATCACCCGAGCGCGGCAGGGATGGACGGGGAGGTTTGCGATGCAAATTCGCGCCCGGGACTTTTCCGAGCAGTCAAACAAGGCCCCTTGTACAGCCCCTCCCGTCCCCGGAGCTCACCGGGCTCTGAAAGGAGAGCTGCAGATCCCAGGAGAGGAATCATGTGCTGCTGGCCCAGAGCTGCCGCCTGCCTGGGCATGGGGGCTTCCCATGGAGCCCACGGCAGCGGGAAGTGCCCGTGCTGTGTAAAGGGGGCCTGGATACAGGAGGGTCGGTGGGGCCCCAGCCCCTCCTCCCCAAAGGAGGAGGATGACCCAAGTGGCACCACCAGTCTCAAAAAAAGATGGAAGAGCCCAAACTGCTGGGTGACAGCCGTTTCCAGGGTGACAACTGTGCCCAGGGCCTTGGGAATAAGACAGAGGGAAAGCAATGCTCTCCACCTGATTTTATTTTTCTTTTTGCAGTGCAGAACAAAGGAAGTGGGTTCTTCTTTTGTGCAAAACACGCTCCTGCCCTGTGTGCAGCAGGTGCTGTGCTACAGGAGCGCAGCCCAGCTCCACCCGTTTGCACGGCTCCAGCACGGCTGCAGCTCCCTGCCCTGCACAGCAGCAAGGCCCTTTCCATGGGGCAGGGCACTGGGGGAGCCTCTCCCACCTGTGGGGATCCACTCCCTGCCTCTGCAGCCCTGGAGGAGCCAAAAGGGGATCTCCCCTCAGACAGGGTAGAGAAGCCCTGTGCAGCCCAGTTTGCAGCCATCTCATTTAGGAGACTCTGCTCTTGGCTGAGCCCAGTGGAATGCAGGGTGGGATTGGAGCAGTGAGGTTCCACTTCTAAGCTAGGTCCAGGCTTTCTTCTCTTGTGTCCATGTTTGCATAAAGACACCTCCCTGGGCCTGGCAGGGAGCAATCAGAGTCCCACAGTCCAGGGTGAGCAGGACCTGCTGTCCCGGGGTGTCCCTGCTGCCAGGGCACAGGGGACACCTCTGGGGGGTCCTGCCCAAACACTTGGCATGGAGAGTGTCTCTCCTGAAATGTGCACCATGGTCCTTAACCATGGCATGTCTCCAGCCAGGTCCCTGCCTGGCAGCCTCCACATGCTATCTCCAGAGCCAGATGTTGGGTATTTCAGAACAGATGTGCGCCTCAGAGTCACTGTGGCTCTTCTCACACCATGCTCAGGGCACACCGCTCTCTGCCACCCCATGAAGGCTCCCTGCAGCCTCCTTTTGCTGCTGGGGACATTTCCATGGATGTTCTTCCCAGCCCAGCAGAAAAGCCAGGCTGCAGCTCCTCTGGGACCAGGTCCTTGAGGTCACAGCTGAGCCCGGCCCTGGTGGCGGCTGCGGCGGGCGAGGGAAGCTCAGGAGGAGCTGGAGCTGCACCTGCAGGCACGTGCTGGGGCTCGATCACTGTGCTCCCTCCAGGGCTGCTGCTCAGCACCTCAGGTAGCTGTTTACACCTGCTGGGATTTCCCAGAGTTGAGAGATGATTTGGAGCTGGACTTTCTGAGGGCAAGGCAGCACAACAAATGAGGTAAGAGCCCCTTGACAGAGAGACAGCAGGAAGTTTGCGCCTCCTCTTTCCATTGTATCATCATCTCCTCTCCCTTCTTGCTTTCCCCATTGGCTTTGGTTACATTTTCTGTCTTCTAGTGCAAAACATTTTCAGGAAGCTTTGAGTGTAGACACCAAAATCTCCAGATGCTTTCAGTTTTGGTGCAACAGGCAGGGATTTTCCACAGCTCAGCCCCTGCCTCCCAGGTCACCATTATTCATCTGGCAGAAGAGCAGAAATTAGGAGAATCCCTGACTTTGACATTCACCCATTCAGTAACAGCATCTGCATGGGGAGGACAATGTTTTAGAGGCTTTAACTTGATATGATGGGAATTGTAGAGGAATAAAAATCTAAAGATTCCTACCAATTTGTGATAAAAATCTGAAGAAAACAATTACTGGAGTTTTGATTTGTTTGAGACCTAATCTGGCCCTAAATCTAAGTGGGAAATACTGAATTACAAAGCAGCTGAAATCTGCTTCTGCATATGACTGATTTTGTTTTGCACAGGCAGCACCAGCTCTGGAAATGATGGGGCAGCACCAAGTCACTACAGTCAGAGAGGTGGCACAGCTCATTTCAGCATCCCAAGCAGTGGAGCACAACATGGCAGCAGCTTTGGGAGCTGCTTGGTTCCACATTCCCTTGACTCCAGCCCCAAAATGTGGGCATGGAGCCCTGGGGGTGAGCCCTGCAACCACCACTATTTCCATGTGCCTGTGGCTTTGTTAAGCCTGGCTGCAGAGGGGGTAGCTGTGCTAACAGGGACAGCTCTTGGTCAGGAGGGTCAGGGCACCTTAGCAGGAGAAATTCACATTCTAAAATAACTTCCTCCAGTGAGCATGAAACACACTTTCTCCCACGCTGTGCTATGACTTAGAAACTCCATTTTGCTTTTGCAGGAATAAGATGAAAGTTTTCTTGGTATCTGATTTCTGTGGTTAAAAACAACGTTTAAATGCTTATTAAAAAAACACAATCATAAGGCAAATTTGGAGAACTAAAGTCCTATTTTTATCTGGTTTTTTCTTTTTCCAGGGCCACAAGTGCTATATGTGCACACACAAATTCATAACGTACAGCTACAACATCAGTAAAACACAACCGACACAGAAGATGATCACAAACCACAGAAATGAGTGTGTGTGATGGAAAATGTGCCAAAAATGCACATCTTCATTCAGTCTGGATCTCTATGATCCTATACAACAATTTTTTAGGCAGGGCACCCTCATATTCTGTGACTTGTGAGTCTTTTCCATTTATTCTTTGCGGTCAATGTTTAGGCCGTGTTATGGCCAGGTTTTGGCCGTGTTTAACACATACCAGGGAAATCCTGGGGCAAAAATTAGCATCTTCATGAGCATTGCCATGGGGTGCTCTGTTGCATGCACCAATGCCTCAGAGAATCAGAGTGGAAGGCTGGATGGGACCTCTGAGGAGCAGCTGGTCCAACCACACTGCTAAAGCAGACACCCAGACCTGACTGCCCAGGACTGTGTCGAGACATCTTGTGAATATCTTCAAGACACAACCTGTCTGGGCAACCTGTGCCAGTGCTCCCTGCCCTCACTGTGAAAAAGTGTTTATTGATGTTCAGACAGACCCTCCTGTGTTTCAGGTTGTGCCTGTTGTCTCTGATCCTGTCACTGCACAGCACTGCACAGAGCCTGGCTCTGTCCTGCTTGCACCCTCCCTGCAGGAATTTATACACATCACTGAGATCCCCCTGAGCCTTCTGCAGGTTGAGCAGTCACAGATCTCAGCCTTTCCTCTCAGGAGACTGCTTCAGTTTCTTCATCATCTTTGTGTCCCTTTGCTGGACTCTCTCCAGTATGTCCATGTCTCTGTGTACAGGAGAGCCCAGAACCAAACCAGGATTCCAGATGTGGCCTCACCGGTGCTGAGCAGAGAGCAAGGATCATCTCCCAAAGCTGCTGGCAACACTTTGCCTAAGGGACCCCAGGATGTCATTTCCCTTCTATGCCACAAGGGCACATTGGTGCCTGGTGCTCAGCTTGGTGTCCACCAGGATCCTGAGGTCCTTTCCTCTGCCGAGCTGCTTTCCAGCAGGTTGGCCCCCAGCCTGTACTGGTGTCTGGGGATGTTCTTCTGTACATGCAGGATTTTGTGTTTCTCCTTGCTGAACTTGATGAAATTCCTGCCAGCCCACTTCTCCAGCCTGTGAGGGTCCCTCTGGATGGCAGCACGACTCTGTGCCATATCAGCCACTCTGTCCAGCTTGGTGCCATCAGAAAATGTGCTGGGGGTGCCCTCTGCCACTCTGTCCATGTCATAAATGAGGATATTGAGCAGGACTGGAGCCAATATTGGCCCTTAGGGCACACAAGGTGTTCCTGGTTTCCAACTAGAACCTGTCCTGCCCACCCTCACCCTCTGGGTCTGCCTGTGCACTTTCCAACCCACCCCAATACCTCAGCTTTGTCTGCTGATTTATCTACCCAGCATTTGCATGTGAGAGAGCAGGGTGCTCTGTGCTTTATTGTGGGAAAGGAAACAAACCTCAGAGAAGTTACCGTGAGCAGTGAATAGCTGGAGATCTTGGCACTTCATTTTTTTTTGAGTGGTTTGTTCTTGCTTGCTTGCTCAAAGGGTGCCTGCAACAGGTGCAGAGGCAGCCCCAAGCATTCAGCACCTCTGTGTGTGTATTTCCACCTCCTCAAGCTCTGATCCTGCAGAGTCCTGTGGCTTTTGGGGGAGGGTGGGACCAGCTTGTTGCGGAATAAAAACATTTGTTAATGAAAACCTTTCTTAACAAAGGCGGTGATCAGAGTGAAGTCTGGCTTTTGTGGCTATTGCAGCCTAGATTGGGTGAGGGCAGAGCCAAGAGACAAATCTGTTTGCCCCACAGCAATGATTCACCTGCAGAGTGGCCCACGCGGCACCGAGCGCGAGCAGGGCGCAGTGCCGGGAGGAAGCAGCCAGAGCTGTCACCCAGCCAGAGCTGTCACCCAGCCAGAGGTGCCATCCAGCCAGAGGTGCCACCCAGCCAGAGCTGCCACCCAGCCAGAGCAGTCACCCGGCCAGAGGTATCACCCAGCCAGAGCTGCCACCCAGCCAGAGGTGCCACCCAGCCAGAGCTGCCACCCAGCCAGAGGTGCCATCCAGCCAGAGGTGCCATCCAGCCAGAGCAGCCACCCAGCCAGAGGTGTTACACCCTCCTGCACGTGCTGTGTGCCTGCACGGACCTGGGCTGCCTTGGGACACGCACTCCTCATGCAGGAAGGTCTCCATTTATAGGCCCAGAACTTCTACATGGCTGTCATAGATGGATAATGAGATGACTGGCTCTTGCAATTAAGGGATAACCATTGTGTGAATATTAAGAAAAACTTAAGTGATGCATAGTTAGTTATGTTATTGGGGTTTAGATGCTCTCTGTTCTCCCCAGAGTTCCCTTTTCCCCCCTGTACTGCTGCCATCAGACAGCCTGGGCTGTCTAGGACAGGTAAAGAGAAGGCTGCACTTGTGTCCCTGGCATGGCGCAGCTGGGAATGGAAAAGCTTGGTGCTTAGGGGTGAGGCATGGCAACACCTGAGCTCCAATCCAGTTACAAGAAAGCAATCTCCACTGATAAATGGCAAAGGAGAGCTGACTGACAGACTTTGGGAGAGGCCAGGGCTGGCTGGTGCAACCCCCAGGGGTACAAAAGACTGAGCATCCATCTTGAAGATGAACTGACCATGTGGTATGCACGAGGAGCAGTTCCCAGGGCTGCAGCTTTTTCCTTATGTAGTCTTTTTGTTGTATTTTTGTTAAGGTTTAATAAATCTCTTTAAATTTTCAAGTTTAAGTTGTCTCCCATGTGGCTCTTGGGTGTTTTTTTTGCTCCTGTGTAGGGCCTGGGTTCACATTTCTCTGCAGCTCCCTTCCCCAGCAGATCTCCCCTGAGTTCCACTTGCCATGGGCAGGGGACTTCACCAAACCCTCCACACCTTCTGCTCCTTTTCTCTTTGCTGTGTTGCAACTCTGTGTGTCTCCATAAGAAAATGTACTGCATAAAGCAGATTGATCTAAACCTAAGCATTCAATGAGATTGAATTTTGGATATGCTGTAAAGGTCTGGATTATATGGAAGAATTTATTTTGCAGCCATCAAATTTTACCTTTTAGGGCTGACCTGTAAGACCAGACAGATCCTTTCCACCTTAAGCTAAAAATATTTAGTTTTGCTGACTAAATATTGTTGTAATATGTTTATTACATGCCATTGCTTCTCCAGTCTTGTCTCCTGAGTCAAAGTTGAGGTTGGTCTCCTCCCTTACGTGCCAAATTCTTTCTTCATAGAGTAAATTTTGCTTCTTGGGGTTTCACTCACTAGTAATGTATTCATGGAGACTGCAGCATTTTAGCTGCTAATGCTTACTGAAAACACTTGAGTCTCTGGGCTGTACTGTAGCTACATCTGATGCTTCATGCTTTAAATAATTTGTGATCATGAAGGGTTTGATCTGTCAGCATAATTGCAAGTGGAGAGACCTCTAAGCATTCCATAAAAACCAGAAACTAATTGGTACAAGCTTTTTGCATTTTCAGGGGAGTTTTTTATGTACATGGGAGATAAAGAAAATTTGCCTCAAAACAAAGTTTTTTTAGGAAAAAACCAGAATCAAATCTTAGCTTAAGGGAAGATGCTTCCATGAAACAACAAACTCCCTTCTTTACACATAAAAGTACAGCCTGCTCAGCATCCCGTTCAGCCACCCCACAAAGCCATGAGCCACAGCTCAGCCAGGCCAGACAAGGCCCCTGCCTGACCTCAGCACAGAGGGGAAAAAAATTGCCTTTTAAGGCCCCATGGCTCTAAGCTCCTTCCTGTTGGGAAGGCTTTGCACAAGTGGGAAGCCCCAGCACTTCCAAGGCAGCCCCTTGCAGAGGCAGGGATAATTCCTCTCCATCAGGGGCCAAGCATCCCCCCTGCTTACCACCCCAGCATTTGCACAGATTTTACCTCTGCCAGGAGACACAGAGGAATGATTTCCATCTCATGGACAAGGATCCAAGGCAGGGAATTAAGTGGTATACATTGGTTTCTTTACAAATTGCAGTTGTGGGGTTTAGCACCAGGAAGCCAGAAATCCCAAAGAGGGACCTTGCCTGTGAGCCATGCTGGAAATATTTAGGGACTGTTAAAATATTCATTTGTTATTCCCCTGGTATTTTGCTTGTGATGTTTGCATGTTATGGAAACAAATTATTTGTGGTATTTTCGGGGTTCCTAGAAGAAGGGAGGAAATTATGAATCTGACTCCATGTTTTTAGAAGGCTAATTTATTATTTTATGATACTATATTATATTAAAGAATACTATACTAAACTATACTAAAGAATGGAGAAAGGATACAGACAGAAGGCTAAAAGATACTAATGAAAAACTTGTGACTCCTTCCAGAGTCCTGACACAGTTTGACCATGATTGGTCATTGAGTTAAAACAATTCACATGTTGGATAAACAATCTCTAACTTACATTCTAAAGCAGCAAAGCACAGGAGAAGCAAATCAGATCATTATTGTTTTCAATTTTCTCTGAGGCTTCTCAGCTTCCTAGGAGAAAATCCTGGGCAGAGATTTTTCAGAAAATATGACAGTGACAATTATTATTTTTTAATTTGTTGTTGTTATTTGGTTCTCAACTAGCATTAATTGTCTGCAGCAACCCAGGCACTTTGGTGCTGTTAAAATGTGTCATTTTGAGACGTGCAGTCAGACAGAAGTGTTTTGTTCTTCACACCCACAATCAAAGTCTGAGCTAGAAGATGTCTAAAATCCTGCTACTTTGACATCATTTTCAAGTGCAGAACAGGTCTCCTTCCTTACCCAGCTCTTCCAGCAGTGCTGCCATCACATCATCTACTGCTGGCTACCCTCAGGCGAGCAGGAATTCAGCTCAGGATTCTTATGAAATCCTCCCAAATGTGGCTTCAGTCTCTGGCTCCCTGTAAGCATGTGAATGTCCCTGCTCAGGAGGGGAAGTGACTGCTGTGGCTGCAAATGGTTGGTGTCAGAATGAGTTAAAGCTTGGCTGATAGAAAATGGGAATAAGGAAGAATATTTCTAAAAGGGCAAGAAACAAAGGGGATTTTTTTTTTTCAAGAGCTGGGGAAAATTTGAGGGAGACCAGTAATTTCCCATCTCTCCAGTGTGGTAGTCATCTGATGACTTCAGCTGGCTTTGACCATTAATTATACAATTCACAAAGTGAGCAAAGGCACTTCATTGCAGTGGTCTTATCTGAGGGGTTTTCTGTTTGGCTGGGGTTTCTTTTTGGTTTTGGGGGTTTTTTTTGATTGTGTTTTTTTAATGCATTCAATTACTCGGGGACAATAGAGTAATCATTCTAATTTGATTTAAATGCCAGCCCCTATGAAGAGTAGAATTAGTTATTTACTAGAAATGGAGACAGTGTAGTTTCACTTGCCTGACTTTGCTCCTCCTCGGAAGGTGTAGATAAGGACATGCACAGTCTCCCCTCCCACACTGGTTCATGAATTAATGGCCTGGCCATGGCTGGCAGACAGAATGCCTCGAGGTGAAAAAGCAGTTTCGGCCTTCAGCTCTTTCTCCTACCAGGGAACAAAAGGTCTGGTCACAGCCAAGCCAGCCTGGCTCCAGAGGGAAGCCTGCTGGGGGCTGATCCTGCCATCCTCCCACAGGCAGACAGGGCTCCCAGTGCTTCCCAACACAGCTCCCACTGCCTCTCCACTGCCAAAGCTGCATTGTCCACTGGCTTCATGCTGCTGGATCACCCAACACCCAAATCATTCTATTTCACTGCTTGCATGCTTTTTATTTTGCAGACAAGTTGTTCCCAGTATTTGATTTGTATGGTTGACTTGTTACTTAAAAACCACAAACACCTTTTCTGGTGTGATGTGTATTGACAATGTGATTAATATTTGTAATGTTTTTGGTGGCTGACTGAATTGAGGATGAGGGGGAAGGTGGTTTTATGTTCAGAAACACGTTTTCTTCTTGAGATGTGAATGTTTTCATCCTGTTCTTTGAGGTGGAGCATATCTGTGGGTAGATTCCCCATGGCTGGCTGGGCCAAGGGATCGTGTACCTTCACATGGAGTTCTTGTGAAAGGAGAAAGTCTTGTAAAATGTACTAAGCTTGACAGTGCTTACCACTTGGATGACCCAGTTTTCATCAAAAACCAGTCTAAGGTAAAAGAAAGGTATCACATTGAGGCCCTTGAGTAAGGTCCACTAAGCAAATGCTAATTAGATGCAAATTCATGCATGGAGTGAGGGCCTCTGTGACAGAAATAGCCCTGAGCAGACAGACCATGCTCTCTGCTGGGCCACTGGAGAGCGGGTCCAGAGGGCAGCTTCAATGGATGTCTGCTGAGCCACCCAGCTCAAGAGGTGGCAAACCATGTCCTTAGGCCAATCTAAATGTTTCCTTAAGGATTGTTTCCTGCAGCGACACCTTCCCTAAAATGCAGCTGGGTGAGATTGCTGTCCTGCCTGCCGCTGAGGAGCTGGATGGGGCAATGCCACAGTGGGATGGCACATTGGAATTCCTTTCCTTCCTTTCCTCCTGGAGGAAGGGAGCTTGCCAAGGGGCAAGTTCCCCTTTCTCAGGTGGTGTTGAACTTTCTCTGGCTCCTGAGGGTGCAGAGTGCCTGCAGGGCCCTGGCACTCAGCCCTGAGCAGGGTGATGTGTTATCTAACACCTCCGGGGCTTCCAGGAGGCACAGGAAGGAACCCCAGCCTACCACAGCCGCAGTGATGCTGCTGCTCCCAATATAAGATGCTCCAAAGGGAAAAGCCACTTTGCTGTCACTCCTGTGTGTGCATGGTGCAGCCGGGAAGCAGTGCTGAGTGACTTCTGAATTTCTGAAGGTAGATGTTTCTCCGGGCTTGAGCTGAGGAGGGTGTGCAGAGCTGTCTGCAGGTCCTGGTGTGGATTCACAGAGCTGCTGGAGGGAGGAAGTGGTTGCTCTCATGTCTGCATGATTGCTGCTCACACCAGTTGTGAAGCCTTGTATGGGGCTCGTGACAGAGCCTGCCCTGCACAGGTAAGACAGGATGAGGAGCTGGTGAAAAAAACCCCACATTTCAGGGAAGAAATGTGATTTTTGTAAGGGGAGGGGGGACATGTCATCCCACTTCACCTGTGGGTTTGAGACAAGCCCTGCCTGGTGCAGATGGAGCATGGCAAAGGCCACTCAGGCATTCCTCCACACAGCAGCCACTGGCCAGGGACCACAGGGGCTGCTGAGGCGACAGCAGCTGGCCTGGGGGACAGGAGGCCTCCTTGCCCTGGGTGGAAGGTGATGGGACAGGGGCACATGGGACTGGTTTCTCACCCCAGGATGTCCAGATATGAGATGAGGCTGAGTTCATCAGCCCATTTTGGCCCAGGAGCTTGGTTTTGTCCAGGGGTCTGGTCTTGTGTGAAAGCGTCAGCAGGGTGCTGGAAAGAAGTGGGAAGAAATGCAGGAGAAGGAGGGGACTCTCTTCTCTTTCTGGGCCTATCTGGAGCGGGGAGGGGACATGGAGGGAAGCTGAACTTCTAAGCCATAAACCACATCCTCTCCATAGTCACCGACGCCAAAGAAATGTCGATTTACAACAAGAAATTAGGAAAAATGAGAGAAAGCAAAAATAGATTTTAATCCTAGAAGCTACATTTTAGGATACCTGGAGGTGAAATCTGCTGCCCACTGTCCTGGGAAGCAGGCTCAATACCGGGGAAATATCCTCACTACACAGCCATCACAAACTACAGGGATGGGCTGTGTGCGCACCGGGCTGCAGAAAGCCCAGACCCAGAGCCCGTTCTGGTTCCCCCTCCATCTCCTCGGCCGCAGGGGTGAATGGCGGAGCTCGGGGCGGGTGCCCGCAGCAGGAGCGGCCATTGGCGGCTCCCGGTGCCGCTAGAGGTCCCCGGCACAACGAGGGAGGGAGGAGCGGCCCCGGCGGGGCGGGACGGGCGAGAGCATCGCTCCCAGTGCGGGATGTGCGGGGCAGCGCCCGGGCAGTGCCTCTGCCAGCGCCCCGGGAACGCTCTGTGCAAGGGCACGGAGTTAGAACAACCGGGTAATTACGTAATTTAATTAACGTAAAGGAGGGAGGGAGAAATCAGATGAAAAATGCCTTTTTTTTTTTTTTTTTTTTTTTGAGTTTTGAGTTTTGAGTTTTGAGTTTTGAAACTCTAGATAAGCGCGCAGCATCCTATGCAAAACCTTCCCTACCACGGCGCTTGGAAGCTGATTTTTTCCAACAGCTTCGGTGCCAAGTATCTTCCCACGCTGGCACCTCCATCAAACACGTCTTCTTCACATTTCCTCACCTCCACCCAACGGCGAGGGTGTGGGCAAGACATGGGATCCCAGCTGCTGCACCAAAATCTTTGGTTTAAAATCTATGCTTCTTAGTGTGTATGAATTAAAGACATTTTAGAAAATGAGGTGTTAAACTTGCCTGAGGGAAATACCTACAATTCCCCTAGAGCTTCCCCATGTCCATCCTTGGATGTTTGCTCTCCTGCCTGAAGTGTGCTTCAGCCTCTTTGGGCACAGAGAGCTCTCATTTACAAGCCCCAAATATTCCTGGGTAGGGTAGGGTAACGTTTAAAACTAAGTAACCATCATGGTTTTAGCCAGGTTTCATTCTGAATCACCAACTTACCTCAAAGCAAAACTGAGAAAAAGTTCTGGGCTAACTCTCGTGTTCTCAAACCTTGGACTGTTGCATGTCGTGACTTAGCGTGAAATTATTCAGAGCTGATGCTGGCAATTATTTCTTCTGTTAGAAACCAGACAAAACCCCCTCAATTTCAGTGGTTTCGGGATTTGTTTTTAGTGGCTGCCCCCATATTTAGCTGGCGGAAATGCCGGCAGCACTCACCAGTGACACGAAGCAAATTCACTCTCACTTTCCACGCTCGCACCCTCCGCCAAGCTGCTGCTCTGGGGACACTGCCTTTGGGGAGGACTTGGACCTCCAGCCCTCACTGGGCTGGGAAATGCCACACAATAAGGAGAACTGGGATTTTTGGCCAGTGGAAGGTGATGGGTGTACGGTGTCAGGAAGCAAAACCTGGTCAATATAGTGCAGGCACTATTAAACATCTTTCCTCATGGAAGCCAACATCCTGCAGGGCTGTGAGGGTGATGCCCTCAGGAGGTCTTCCCATGAAATTTTCCACAGAAAAATGCATTTTCCTTGTGCTGTAAGGGTTTGACAGAAATGTTTTGCCCTGATGTTGCCACTGTATGCAGATACCATGATGCTGGTGGGCACCTCGGGTAGAGGCAAATCCTTCCCTTTCACTCAGAGCAGTGTGTAAAACAGCTCTGAGTGAATCACAATGGTTTGGGATGAAAAGAACCTTAAAGCTCATCTTATTCCCACCCTCCTGCCCTGGGAAGGGACACCTTCTGCTACACTAGGTCACTCAAAGTCCCATCCAACCTGGCCTTGAACACTTCCAGGGATGGGACATCCACAGCTTCTCTGGGGACAGTTCTAGGGTCCCACCACCCCCACAGTGAAGAATTTCTTCCTGATATTTAACCCAAACCTGCCCACTCTCAGTTTGAAGCCATTGCTCCTTGTCTTATCACTGTAGAAAGGTCTCCAAACTCCTATTTAGCAGACACTTCCTCAGCTGTCTGGGCTTGCAGGAGGAGAGGGAGAAAGAGGTTCAGGGCCCTGCAGTGTGGAAGGCTTGGCTGGGAGAACGCTGCTGCAGGATGCTTTTGGACCCTTATGTCCCTTATGTTCTCCTCTGAACCCCAGGGGCCAGGAGGCATTTCCATGTTCCCAAAACATATTCACAAGTTTTTGCAGGCACATCATAACAACTTTTGTTCGTACAGGCAGTCCCAAGGACTTGTGCAGCCTTCCAGCTTGCAACAGCTCCTTGGCACACGTCAGGAGAGGGAATATTGTTTCCTAGTAAAAATAAGGGCACTGGTGTAGGTGCTGCAGTTTAATTTATTTTCACAGTCCTCCTTACACAAGGCCAGGTGTGGGGAAGAGAGAGGAAGAAACCAATGGGAGGAAGCAAAACACCCTGAGAGCAGTGAGGCCCTGGCTCCTGGAGGACACCTAAGGGTATCTGGAATTTAAAGGCTGTCACTAGAGCCCCTGTGATGTGGGAGAGCCCAGGTGTCAAGGCTGATGCTTTTCCTAAGGTGTGGAGGAGGTCGGGTGGACAGGGCACACAAAGCCAAGGCAGGGGAGGGCTCCCACCAGTCTCAGCTGAAGCAGGTGCCACCTCAACCTCACGGCACTGTTTCCCTCATCTTGTATAGCAATCTCCTACAGAGGCTGTAGAGAATCTATAAGAAAACCTCAATAACAAGCCCTGTGGTTCACTGGACTGAAATTACCCAAAGCCAGGGCAGCTTTACTGGGGGTTTTGTCCATTTAATAAATAAAAGGTGCTTTCCATCTCACTCTGGAAGCACGTGACCCCAGAGATTGAAAGCAGGCCAGGAGAAGCCCTGAGGAAAACCCCACTGTAGGTATGGGATAAACTCCAGTACAGGCAAGTTAGGTGCTGATTAGAGACCATAAACACCTGAATAGAAAACACAGGGCGAGCCAAGGTGCTGGAAAATCCATTCCTCATAGGAACCATAGGAGAAGATGAACTGCAGCTCTGTTTGGCACCAGATGGCCATGGAAGGCTCCTTCATGTACCATTTATTGTACAGGGGGATCTGAGGACTAATTCTTAAGTCAACATTTAGGCAGAGTAAGGATCTTGGTGCATTTCAGCCTTGTTATTCAGGCATTAAGTGAAAATCAGGAAGACATACATATACTCAGCAGTTTACTGTGGAAAAAGTTTCAAATCACAAGCTAGTTAAAGAAAAAAATGTACAGTGAGATGATTTTGTACATCCAAGTTAAAAATTATTCCCACCAATGCTCTCTTTATATGTTACATACTAAACCCAAGAGATAAAAGCAATAGATCTATGTTTTTTTCTAATTTGATGATCAAATGGTCAGTCTTTACTGATATTATCAACTGCAGCTTGGGTTAGGCTGCTGTAAGACCTATTCCAGCCTTGCCTAACTTTTGATGAGAGTTTGTAAACAACATAGATTGACAGATTTTAATTAATTACAAGCAGGTTCTAAAGGTCATGGGCTTGCTATCAACAAGAAAGTTAATCCTAGTTAATGCCTCAATCAATCACAAAAATAAACTGTCAGAAAAAAATCAAAAGCTCCTCCTAGCAGTCACTTTAATACTTTATTCTTCTTGGTGCAATGCCAATGACTTCAATTTTAGGGCTTTTGAATCTACCTAGGAAAATTAAATTTGTGACATTTTGACAAATTGGAGAATTTTGAAATAATTGATATTTTTGTGGTCTACAAAATGCCAATTATTTTAAAAAGGGGAAGCAGAGGGGCAGGCATTGATCTCTTCCGACTGATGACCAGTGACAGAACTCAAGGGACTGAAATGAAGCTGTGTCAGGGCAGGTTTAGGTTGGGTTTTAGGAAGGTTTTTCATCCAGAGAGTGGTGGAACACCAGAATGGGCTCTCTAGGGAAGTGGTCACAGCACCAGCCTGGCAGAGTCCAAGAAACAACTGGACAATGCTCTCATACACATGGTGTGATTCTTGGGGCTGTCCTGCGCAGGGCCAGGACTTGGACTCTATGATCCTTGTGGGTCCTGTCCAACTCAGGATATTCTGTTATTCCATGAAAAAAAATGACAGTGAAGTCACTGTGTCTGTGTAGGTGAGATTCAGCATCTCTGGACTCACCCACTTACACTGAGATACTGCAAACTAGCTGTCTTCAAAAAAAAAAAAAAACAGCTCTAATATTCAGATGCAGAGAGTGGAGCTGAGGACAAACAAACCTTCTGGAACCTAAGTGGATAAAAAATAGGAAAAAGTTACAAAGAAAAAGTTACCAACTGATGGCCTGGACAGTGAATTAAAAAACTGCACAGGTCTGTTTGCTGTTATTTCTTAGATTTGGGACATAATCCTGCCCTAAGTCAATGGGAGTTTTGCTATTGAATTCAGAGGGATCAGAATCAGGCACTTTCTCTTCTCCAGACTTGACCACTTTATTTGGAAATATAACTTTTTAAAACACACACTTCTCTCTTAAAATGCTACAAAGTAAAGCAAATAATTACATTAGGCTCTACCTGAAGCTCCGGAGAATTAAAACAAAGGCTGCTTGACTCTTGCCAGCTTTCACTATTAGAATTTTACTAGCACCATATGCAGCACTACTGTACCTGCTTGTTTCACTTAGTAAAATCACTGGGGTTTGGGTTTGTTGTTTTTTTGGTTTTTTTCTTCCAAAGGAACATGCAATATCCACAAACAAAACTCCAGGGAGTAGGAACCAGCTCGGAGGCCCATATGGTCTTAGTATCAAAGTAATCAGAGAGGGAACAGGTCTGTTTGCTCAGCAGCCCCACCCTTTTTGCAAACATGTGAGAGCTGGCTCAGGAAAAGGTGCTCTTTTGGGTGGTTTCTGTTGCTTGCTGTCATGCAAGAAACTGTGAAGTGAGATTTCCAGTGTTATTTTCAGCACCCCTGTAGCCTAAAAGGAAAGAAGCTGTGAGGTAGGGAGAGAACTGGCTGTGTCAGCTTTGAGACTATGGAAGGGTCAGGGACACTTTCCTAAGGACACCCAGGAAAGGGTTTCTGCAGAGGAGAGTTTTAACCAGAAAAAAAGCTAAGCCTGTGATTCTCATTTGACTAATTCCAGCGCAGGAGAAGAGCTGAATGCAAATGACACATACAAGGCTTCACATAAAGGCCAAAGTGTCTGCTAAAGCAGAGTAAGAGTCAATGAGGGATCTTTCATCACTGGACTTGAAAATTTAGTGACTTCTTGCTGAAAGATGAGTTTTGAAGACCCAAGATTCTGCCAGTGTGCTGCTTTGGCATGCACAAATACACTGAGCTGTGACTACTGCAAGGCACAACCACGTGGAAGTCAGATATCAATGACTTCAAGGCACTGGCTAGCTAAGGCTGACAGGTTTGTTTGCAATCTTGGTTCTGAACCCCAGCACAGACTAATGCTCGCTTGTAAGTGCTAGGCTGAGAGCAGCCCTCAGGAGATGGAATCTGGGAGAGCTGTCCTCTCCTTCTGGCCAGGTGAGCTAGCTGATGGTTTGGGACATGCTTCTCTGTTGCTCTGGGAAAAAGAACCACAGAATCACAGGAATGTTGGCTGGATGAGACTGCTGGAGCTCACCTATTCCAATCTTCTGTCAGAACAGGACTACCACAATCACCATACATTAAATTAGCCTTATCTAGCTAAGTCATAAAAAGCCTCCAAGCAAGGAGCCACCATCACTTCTCTGGAGCATCTGATGGAAAAGGCCAAGCTGAACATCTCCATCTGCCACGTGTGCCTGTTGCCCCTTGTTAAGTCCCCTGACATGACCAAGAAGGGTTTGGATCTGTCCTTTTTGTACCTGCTCTTCAGGGAGATCTGCTTTGGGGTTCCCTTCACGGGGAAAAACAAACTCCTTCCACCTCAATCTCGCTGCATCTGCACTCCAGATGCTGGGCCATGGTGGCAGCCCTCAGTTGGATCTTTCCAGTTTTTTTCCATGTTCCCCTTGAGGCAGAAGTCCCAAAACTCCAGCTGTGGATGCACCAGTGCTGGGAAAAGGAAGTGCTTGGTGCCAGATGTTTGAGCCACAGACTTGTGTTGAGGGCCAATGCATGGTGCAGACACTACTGTACCTCCATCCCTATTTCCACTGCTGACTGTAAAGGGGACTAAATAGTTGATATAAACTAGGAGAAACAGAGTGATTTTGGTTACAGCTTTGGCTCAGCATCTGTATATAACTTTCCATGCTTACTCAGCAAATCAGAGCAGAGCCCAACTTACTCCCTCTTGTTCCTCGAGTTGATCTTTCAGTCTAAGACTTAGCAAAACATAGTTTTATATGCTAATTTCCTCCCAGTAAACCCCTTACTGTATGTCATTCACCCATACCAAGCGGTGTACATGGAAGAGTAGGCCAATATTCTTTGTATATTACCAACTTTATGAGTTAAAGAATTACAATGTGCTTGCTTTATTTAGGTGGTAAACTTTTTTAATGAGTCTGGAGGGTCCTTTACATAAAAGTAGTGACTCTAGCTTGGAATCTCTTTCCATGTTTATTAGAAATGTGTTTTACTTTACCGTGAAAAAAGCCAAGGAAACATGCAGCCCTAAAGTCTAATGAAGTAGTTACTCGTGCAGTCAAAGTTCATAAATTTTAAACACATTTAATTTATAAATTGAAAACATAGCTTGCACTGGCTTTTTCAAGATTATTGCTTGCCACAGGGGTTTTAGGATAGTTGCTGGGCCATGCATGCTACCTCTTTTCTTTCCAGGCCAAGACTGAATCTTCATGATTTGTTCACACTCGTGGTTGTTTGGGTTTTTTTAATAAAAGTCTTTTCAGAAAGGCATCTCTTTGGAGTATTAAAAATCATAACCCATCCAGCAGTCTCAGCAGTCTCTTTGTTCTCAGCTTAGATAGGATTTGCTTTTGAACTGACACTTTGAGAGCTCTTTCTCCTGGTGAGAAGCCCTTTGTCCCGCTGGAGACCTGTCTTCTCAGCTAATTGGGAAGAGCAGTCTCTGCAGTGGCAGTCTGAGCTGGCTTCCAGTCTCACACCAATAAAACCTCAGTGCCAACCTGGGTGAGGAGCCCAGCTCCCAGGAAAAAAGAATTTGGGGAAGTGGGGAAATGAAGATTCTAACTCACCACCTTTGCTCTCCACATTCCACAGGTTGCTCATCCATCCCTGGTGAGCGACTCTGGCTGCACAAGCTCCACCATGGTTTGTCCTACTTGCAAAGCAGTCTCAGGTACAAAACACTCCATAGGGATGTCTGGCACACAGCAGCACTCTACCTGCTTCAGGAGGAGATGAGAAGAGGGTTCCAGTCTTATGCCAGCTGGAATTTCCACCAGACATCCTCACTGGGCACACTGCTTCATGTTGGTGCCTCTGTGACGTGAGCCAGCTGATACCTGATGACTGCAGGATCACTGTTTGTTGACTCAGAGTGACAGAAGGTCAGTTCTGGAGCTTCAGGCCACTTTACATGGATATTATAGAAATTGCACTGTGCCTATGATAGGGGAAAAGATCAGACCCACAGTACCTGGAACAGCAGTGTTGGTATTTAACTGTTGAATCTTCAGATTTATATGGACAACTCCCCAAGCCTCTTTTAGCAATATGGCAATGCAGGTAAAGAAAAAACGGTAGCAGGGCTCGCCCTGTCTGTTTCCATGCCCCCAAAATGATCAATTATACCCAAGCTACTTCAGAAAGATATTTGTGTGTCACCTGCCTCAGCATCCCCATGCCACGACATCCCTTGCCTGGATACTCACAGAGTTTCTGTCCCACACTTACCAGGGCTGCTTCCGCATGGTCCTTCTGGATCACTCCATCCTCAGTCGAGCAGGCACCTCCAGGAGCTCCTGAGAAGGCAGCTGGGAGGTGATGCCCTCCCAGTGGCTGACGCAGGTCCCTGCTCTGGCTCACTGTTTCTCCCATCTCCTCCCACCCTAAGCCCGCAGTCCCTGCGTCACTGCCGGGCTGTTGGCACACACCAGGCCCAGCCAGCGCCGGGAGCAGGGCCAGTAATTGGAAAGGGGAATTGCACAGCCCCAAAGCTGATCAGCTGGCAGTGAGGGAGCGTTCAGCAGCCACTTCAGGGGCCAGCCCAAGGCCCAGAGCGGGTTGGCAGCCTTTTGTTTGGTAGCACGGGGCGGACACGCACGGCTGCTCCGCTCCGAGCGGGCACTGGTGAGGTTAGAGCAGGATGGTGCTCGCTGGCTGGGGAAGCCTTCTCCTTCTGCTGGGGCTGCCAGGCTGTGCAGGAGCAGGGAGCAGCCATGGCATGGCGCTCAAGGAGCTCACACACGTGTGAGCATGACAGCCTCAGGCACAGCTTCTTGGCCTCGGGAGTGCCACCAAGCACCATTCCTGGGCACAGCAGGAGCAGCTATTTCCTCATATATCTTTTACTCATTAACCAAGCTTCTAAATATAGCCCTGACTAGCAGTAGCAAGAGATGGGGGGTGCCCTCTGTGGTTGGGTCTTTGCTCTCTGCCTACCTGCAGCACCAGCACCTGATCTGTGCTTTGTCTGGTGCCCTCTGCTCTCAGCCCTGGGACACATGGATAATTTACACCACAGGTTTCCTGCTGCACACAGGAAAAGCATGCAGTCCCAGGAATGGAGCCAGCTTCTCCCGTGCTCCTGCCAGCCTGTGCTGTCCTCCCCTTCATTCCTGAATCAACTGACCAAAAAATATCACTCTCTCTAGGAGAAACCAGGCTCCTGGTGGAGCCAACATGGGTAAAACCCATGAGTTCAAAGCCTGACTGCTTTTGCAGTTGTTGTCACTCATTACCTAGGATGGGTCTATTGGGAGCTCTCTGTTCTTGGCAGGGAAGGATTGAATCTTATACAGGCAGATAAAATGGAAGCTATTGCCTTTGCTGGGGAACTTTCAGGACATATTGGGAATATCTGACATATTTGTATGATTAGGTTCCTGACTTCAGCCTTGGCTTGATGGCAGGTAGTAGAATCCCTGTACCTGCCAATTACTCACTGCCAGACAATGCTTACCCCTTCACTCAGCAATTTATTCAAAAAGTGGGCAGTTGGGGAAGAGGGAAGACATCTCATGTTCCTGTGTGGATTTTAGGCTACATTCCACCTGTAGCTTCTGCAGGAGTTACATGTGTCCAATTCTTCTCCCAGTTCTGTAAGAATTGAAAAAGACAGTCAAGGGAGAAAAACTAAATGACCATTTGCACTTTGTCTGACAAAGAAAAGGTTATGGATGTTTAAAGGTTTGTTGCTATATTCTAGGTAAAGGAATATGATTATGATTTCTTGCATGTTGAAATATTGTCACTTGACAGCTTAAGGTTAATTTTTGTCCATTTCTAACAAAATGGCCTTTACAATGCAGTAAAAATTCTAGGTAGTCTCCAAAACTCCTCAGAGCAGTCTACCATGAAACTTCATAATCATTCTATGTGAATTCCTCAACTCATCTAGCTCAACAGGATTTCCTCGGAGTAAATGAAAGACCATGCTTCTCTATGCCTTGAATTCCTTCTGTTATAATATTTGAGGTAGGATAGCATTTTGTATAGAGAAAAAAACCTTGTAATGGGCACAATATGCTCATCAGAAGTAACCTGCCTTCTAGTGAATGGCCTCTTATCCATCCTCTCTTAGCCAAGGATCATTTTTCACAGTAGCTGAAAATCTAACTACCCATGTCTTCTCTCGGGAAAACAGTATGAGAATAAAATCTGTCAGTGAGCAAATACTTGGTGGCAAAGCCAAAGAAATCATGTTCTTTTGAGACAAAATTCTCTTTACTTACAGCTGAGTAGACAGAGATTAAGTTCTAAGGAATCCGGGCTCCTTGCCAATTCATCCCCATCTGCTTGTCAGGAACAAATGCTTTGTTATTTGGCTCGGAGAGGGAGCAAAGAGCAGGAGAGAGGACAGTGGGCCATGGCCATGACCTCCCACAGGCACTCCCCTGTTGGATTTTTGGTTAAAACTTCAACACTCCTCCACCCACAGGAGCTGCTCCTGCAGCATTAATACTCCATGTTAGTGACAGAGAGGGCCAGGACTGGCTTGCCAGCAGAAGTGGGTACCATTCAGGAAAATCCATCTGGATAAGAAAAGAAATGAATGAACATGAATATGTGAGAGCTAAGAAAAACAAAGGTGGGTGCAGAAATCAAGAAAGTAAAGAAGAGGGATTTTCAGTGTCCTTGTGAGATCAAGGTATGTTGTTTCACTGATAGGAGCAAAGAGACTTCTGGGGGCTCTGAGCAACTGAAAGAGTTGGTTGTGCCTGGAGCCATGTTGCTGTGTCACCAGTATTCTCTAAAAATGTGAAAAATTAGAAGAACAAGTGCAAGAACTATGTACCTCTACCACAGCAGCAATCTCAGCAATCCTATGGAGTTCAACAAGGAGACATTAAAAAGTTCTGCATGTGGGACAAAATAACCTCAGGCTGTGAAGTAACAGCTCTGCTGGGGGATATGGTGGGTGACAAGAGGAGTGTGAGACTAGAATGTGATCTTATTGCAGGTAACTAACTGCAGATTGCATGGCAGAGTGCTGGGAGGAGGATGGCCAGCAGATTGAGCTGGATATCTGCACGGCACTGGTAAGTCTGCAGGTGGAGTGGAACATCCAGTTTTGGGACTCTTGTCTCAAGGGGGATGTGAAATGAACTGGAAAGGTCCAGCTAAGGGTGCCACTATGGTCCAGTGTCTGGAGAGCAGATGCAGCATGAGAGGGGGGAGGGAGCTGGGCTTGTGTTTCCCAGTGAAGGGGAGCCCAAATGGTGATGGAACAGCGGCCTATGTCTGCCTGAAAAGAAGGTACAAAGACGACAGGTCCAGATTCTTGGTGGTTTCAGAGAATGTAACAAGGGGCAACAGGCACACATGGCTGGTGGCAGGCTCAGGCTTGCTATTAGGAAAGGTTTCTTTGCCAGATGCTCCAGGGAAGTGGTGGCAGTTCCTACCTTGGAGAGTTTTTACAGCTTGGCTGGATAAGGGCACAGCTGACCTAGCCGTGGTGGCAGTCCTGCTTTGAGTGGGGTGATCTTCAGGGTCTCATCCAACCCACATTTCTATGATCTCATTTCTTGGCATAAAGTTATCAGTGTAGGTACTGCCTCCTTCACTAGCACAGATGTTATTTTAGGAAAGGTTGCAAACAATCAGTGCAACACTACATAAACAGCTTGCTGCAATCCAAACATGTCACCCAACCTGAATCAATGAATGCACAGGCTGCATATTCAGCTGCATGTATTTTTCCATTCAGCCAGATCACACAAATACAGCTGTGTCCTTCAAGAAGCTTTTCCCACTGCATCCAAGGTGTTGAGGCACTAGCAGACTCAGCTGTTGGTTTTCTGTAATTGCTTCCAGATTCACCATTTTTGGCAGGCCAAGTCAGCACAGATTGCTCTTTCTTTCTTTCCTTGGCTTGCAAAGGAAAGCACTCAACATGCTTCAGACACAAATACAGGATCAAGAGATCTTACAAACCATAGGTTGCTGTGTCAAATGCAATGTCAGCCTTCCAGACTACCACTCTGCACTTACCCATTTATAAGAAGGAGGAACAGTACAGAAGCTGATCCTTGCTGAAACAGTGTTGTGAAGCATCCAGCGTACAACATACTGGCCAGTGCAGCCAGCTTCAGTATCTGTGAACACAGCTGCAGTACCATGGAATGTCACAATAGTAATTACCACTTCCACACTTAAATTTTCTATTATTTTAATCTAGGAGTTCAACTGTTCTGCATGTTGCAAAGTCCCACTATTGAAACTGAAAAAGAAAGCTGACTTGACCATTGAAACTGAAAAAGAAAGCTGGCTTGCAAAATTCTTGGAGTTGACAGATTTTGGGTTGTGTTACTTTCCATTTTCTCTGCAGCACTGCTCTGTATTCCTGCTCATCCAAAGCCAAGAATGGCAAACAAACACCTCTTTCTGAGCAGTGCCACATAACCTTTTCAGACTTCCACCACTAGGAGTGTTTAGAGATGATTTTCATTACAGGTATACTTGATTTGTTAGCAAATTCACATGTCAGGTGTGATTCTTTTCATTACAGCCTATTTCATGCTCCTGCCTATTTGCACAGTGACCCATATGTCTCATGGTAAGCAAAACTCCCAGTGAACATACTGTCATTTCCAGAGAGAAAAGGCCACTGAGAGAGCCATCTTCATTTCACCAGGACTTCCCAAGCATTTCTGTCTCTTTCCTATGTAAATAACATGCATGGATTTTTTTCACATCTGAACAATGTTCTACCCAC
Source organism: Zonotrichia leucophrys gambelii (assembly GCF_028769735.1). NCBI lineage: Eukaryota > Metazoa > Chordata > Aves > Passeriformes > Passerellidae > Zonotrichia > Zonotrichia leucophrys. Next base: position 40,200,123 of record NC_088169.1, on the reverse strand, counting down.
CAATCATAAATCGAAGAGGCGGTTTTGCATTTATCTGTATTTTACATAATCTTATTATTTTTTATGAGATATGGAAGACATAAATCAGCATGTAATTCAAAATTTCCAGCATTCCTCTGGTTTGCAATGAATTAGTAATACAGAATAGCAGAGATAATAATTCCCCTACCTGGTGTTTTACATCATTTTTTGTCATCCTAATCCCATTCATTGCTAATTTAATTAAGTTTTACACTAACCTCCATCCTGTTATTGACTGGGATGAATTTACAAAAAATAAAAAATTAAAGCATGTGATTCTTTAAACATTATCTCAGCAGACAATTTATACAAAAATCTATAGGGGGACGTATCTCTCCTGGTGCACTCTTTCCCCTGAAATATCTAAGCACTCCTAACACATCACTTTGAAAAGGGTAATGAGGGCACCTAAGAAAGAAGTTTATTTGCAAATGAGGCCACATAAATTTATTAAACCAGTTTGTGTGTGGGAGCTGGCAAAACCACCTCTTGCAGTCTACCCAGTAGGAAAATGCATCTCTTGGTTGTTTCTAATAATTCAAATTTGGGTGCTTAGAGACCCCACCCTCTAAAATATAAAAGGGAATTAATTATGGGAAGAGTTGCAGTAGGTTTGCTTGTTTTTCTCCCTCACTTGGGAAAACAAAAATCTTCATGCAAAGGATCTTAATATTTTTGTCTGCTTAGGGCAGGTTTGTGTTGACTGATCCAGCAAATCCCGTTCTGTTTACAGTCACACACCATTGCTAAGAAGGCAAAGGCATTTGCATGAAACTACAACAGTAGATCTGTAATATTGTGCTAAGTTTTTGTCTGGACATTATTTTGTTAGTCTTAGAGGAAACAAAGTTCCCCCATTTAGTGCCACTTTCTCTCTCCACACCTTTCTTCCTCCTCCATCTTCCACATACTTGGCTGATCCCTTCCCTCCTTTTTGCCCCACTGTGCAGTAGTTTAATGAAGACCACATGCCCTCAGTTTACCCATCAGAGTGTTTTATGGGACAGCACCAGAAACCTTTCTTGTACTGCCTGCCTGCAAGCCACCTTTTATAGCATCTTTTTGACTGTCTGGCCATCTTCCTTGATGGTCACACTGGCCTCTCCCCGTTCCTGCTGGGAGCCTCCTGCATCAGAGTGGTTTCTCATCCCATCTTCAGCGCCTCTTTTAGGAGCTGAGAGTTCTCCAGGGCTCCCTTTCCCATTAAAATTCCTTTCCACAAGACTGCATTTACCAATTCTTTGAGTGGGTTGAAGTCTTCTGGTTTAAGTTCATTAGTCCACTGCTTCTGCTCTCTCCTCTCCTGAAACTCAAGAGCTCTGCTGATTTGTGATCTTTTCCACTCAGAACACCTTCCTCAGCAGCAGCAGCCACTCATCCAGTTCTCCCACATTAACCAGCAGCAAACCACAAGTCACTAGGTAAAGCTGCACACGTCTCATGTCACTGCAGCAAAAAGCTGCTCTTTATCCACAAAACTTCAGGGATGGGCTAGACATTGTAATTGCCTCCTGAACACATATCTAGGACAGAGTTTCCAGTGCTGTGGAACTCCTACAGGAAATACAGGCATCACGTTTCCCACGTTCCCTGCTGCACACAGGGATCTGGTTGAAGGTATAAGCTCACTGCAGTTAAAGAAGGATGGTTGTGGCTCTGCAATCAGACCCCTCATCTCTATGCTAGCAGTTCCACTAGGAACCAGGACCAGCTCCAATGCTTTGGCTCTGTGCTGTCCCCCACTCCCAGTAAGCCCTGGGATGTAACTGACTGGAAAGAGATGAGACTGGGAACTTCAAAGTTGTGTTTGCATCCTTGTCCTTGAACCAATGCACTTCTTTCCCCAGTAACAGGCAGTCAGATGTTCAGATGCAGATACTGATTTTGCAGTTCTCATCCTGGATGCTGAATTTTTCTCTGAAGCCAAGGAAAGTGGCATCAGGAAACCGGCAATGCTGCAAGTCACAGACATTGTCTTAAGAAAGGGCAACAAAAAAACCTGAACAAAATCCACAAAAAGAAAGGCATATAAATCTGGAATGCAGAATTCACAAAAAGAAGAAAAAAGAATTTTTGTCTGGATTTCTCCCAGAAACAGCCACAAAAATTCTCTGCTGGGCTGATGATCAAGAAAATTATCTTTTAGTTCTACCCACATCATCTTATGTGGTATTTTAAACATAATATTATTCACGGTAATTTTTCACTTCTAATTGCAATGTCCTTTCACTTCTTTTACTTCTAAGTGCCAAGCTTACAAGAGCTAAGCAAAACTCTTTTCAGTGTCAAATTCTCCCCAATTTAAAGGGCTAGTTGCGCTGCATTACCATTACCATTTAACATCCATCCTGCTTTTTGTGGTTCTGTCTTGCTTTTCTCCACTTATTACTTTTTCCCTTTCTCCACTTTCTATTTCAGGCTGTCAAGGAGAAAGCAGAGTCTGACTCCTACAATGAAATGCTTCACCTGCAGAGCCTGCTGAGAGTGAAATTGATAAAGGACAGCACCAGCCCAGGCAATTTCACTCACAGCGGGCACTTGCAGGTGAAGCACTACCATAAAATGGAGCAAGGTTACTCGCCTGCTGCCTCCCAGCACAAGTCACCAGTCGATAGCTGCTTGTTTCCTGACCCTTTCAGTTGTCTCCTGCCATGCACCACTTGCTCTGACCCCAGTGGGAGAGGCAGGAATCAGCCACGTAGCCCAGTGTTTGCAGGCAGGGGCTGAGCCCAGCTAAGTGCTCCAAATGTGGAAAACTTGGCCCAGTTTTTTACGTGGCCCAGGCACGGGACTGCTCAGGCCACCTTCCTACCAGGGGGGTCCTCGGGAGGATGTTTGCAGTCCCACCCACACCTTTACCCAGTACAACAGTCCCACAGAGCTGTCACCACTGCAACTGCCTGACAGGACAAAATCAACTCAGAGATGCTTCTGTAACATCTCTGTAGGGTACCAGCCTGATGCCCGATGTCATTTAAGACAATCTATACATCATTTTAGCTGCTGGTTTCCATGCAACACAGGTTTGATCCCAGGGGATATCACTCTCACTGTCTCGCCAGCATTGCTTTGCCCCAAGTCCTGCTTCCTTTACTATTTGAAAATCTGGTGTATTAACGAGCAATTCTAGTCAGTTCAGGATTATTTTTTTTTAATAGGAATGTTCCTCAGAGCCTGACAAATACCAGGGCTGATGTTTTTCCCAAGACAGGTTAGTGTAAGGAGCAGTCATATGAGAATTGTGGTGATGCAAAGTAGGGAAACTGGGCTCTGCCATCTACCCCTTTTTTCAATACTAGAAGCAGGGGATGAAACTCAGAATCTCCAGATTTGGAAAAAACAAATAAAGAAGCAAACTTTTCATATGTAATTCATCATGTATTTAACAAGGTAATGACACTATTTCATGCCCAAGATGAGAATATTTTAAAATGTAAAATAGCTTAAGTCTTTCAGGAGAACAGTCATAGTTTTACTTAGATCACATGGATAAAGCAAGCTTAAAAGTTCCAACAGATCACCTTTCTCATACTTCAGGGCATAAAATTCCCGGAACAGAAGGGATTATTGAGAAACTCCTTTTCTAAACAGTGCTATACAGTCCTTGTTAGAGACTTGAATACCAGGCAGTGCCAGACATGTGGCAAAGCAATTCCTGCAGCACTGGTGGGGGAAAATCATTGCTACAAATATTCTTTCTATAAATACCCATCATACCATTTACAAAATTCGAGGACTGAAATTAAGACCTAAGGAGCACAGTGCAAACTCAATGTACTTGAATACCCAGCTCCTAATTTGGAACATAATTCTCAATTGAAATTAGTGGGAAAATAGGAGTCTCAGAAGGATTTAACTGCCTCAATGCCTTCATGTCTAGATTTCCAGTAGGTGCATCTCACATCAGCTCTGAAGCCTTTACTGTGCTGTTCCAAAAGGCTTCTCACAATCTGAAGTGCAAAATTTACCACCAGGAACTGGCCTTCGTAAAAACCTTTATCAATGGCTGATTACAAGTGTGATTATTGTCATTCCATGGAAGGGTACAGGGCAAGGACAGAACACTTCAGAAATGTGACCACAGGTTAACTGCAAATAAGCAAATGGTCTCTGTGTGTTCCCATTTATGAGCTAGAAACAGATTATAACACTTTTTTAAAACGATTTTTCCCCAAAAGATCTAGTCTAACTCTTGTCAAAGATCCTGAGCAGTCTCTTGGAGAAAAAAAAAAATCGACAGCAGATTCTTCTTTTCCCAGTTGATAGAAATCAGTGACTACTAAGAGTGATTTAAGCTTGAAAACTTAAATAAGCCTGTACATTTAAGCTGACAGTAAAACTATTACTTGACCATTCTCACTGCTGAACAGCTAACCAGCTCAACTGATTTGGGGGTCACAGAGCTATAAAAAGAAAGCATTTCCCTTTGTTTTATCCACAAACATATCAAGGGTATAAGAGTTTGTTTCTTTGCAGTCTCTGTAATTCGTGCTGATGTTAACAGCATTATATTTTTACACACTAATTGGTGCAGCCTGAACCAGACCTGGTCCAGACGAGCCTGGAGCCTGGGAGATGCGAGCCAGGCAGGCAGCAATCTTCCCACACTTCCTTTTGTGCCGGTTTAAAACTCACCAGGGACCTCAGAGAAACCTTACCAACAGCAACAGCTGAAACAAGTCATAAATGTGGCTGCTCCCAAGGCCCAGAGTGTACAGGCTGCTCTTGCCACGTGTCCCCTCTCCCTCCCGGGAGAGTCTGGATTGTGCTTGCTGCAAGGCATCACCACGGCCCTCCTGGCACACTCATTTCTCCAAAGGCTCTGCCCCATTGTTCAGGCAATTGCTGAATATTAAATTCAGGCAAATACAGTATATTAAAAGCTGAATTTAGCTTTAAATATACTGTAATTGTCTCAGCATTTTCTTTTTAGATGTAACTCATTAGCTGTTTTTACCTGAAAGAGCCCTTCTTTGCCTATTTTATTCAATCAGTCCCTTATCTTTTTAACTTGGAAAGTCAGGCACTGGAATGATTGCATGTTTCTAGTGCCTTTCCCTTTTACCAAAGGAAAAAAGGACATAGGCCTCCACAGCATACCAAAAGCTGGAAAGGATTTATGTTAAATATTAATCTGAAGTTGGTCATAAAATCACAGGAAGTGCTGAATCTAATGCATGAACAAAGATTAAAAAAAAAAAAAAAAAAGTGCCAGGGAACCAGACTTGCAAGTCATTAAAAACTAAACAAAATCAGCAATGGCACAACCAGATGAGTTTCTACACACCTTGTGACTACTCAGAACACTGCCTTGTTTACTTAGGTAATGATGTGGCTTCTGTATGAAAGGACACATTTTCCCATTGAGACTGTGCCTCTGCTTGGGCCTGAAGGAGAGGCACACCTTGGGTGCCACCAAGCCCTGATGAAGTCTTCACCTTTACTTCTCATTTTATAGAAAAATAAGGCCAACCCACCCGTGTAGGAGCTACTTAACAGCAGGGCATTTCCCCCCAAATATGAACAACAAATATGAAATTTGTCATTGTTAGTGCTGGTTGCCTCAGGAGAGAAAAAGAATGCACTTATTTACAAAGCTCTATATTTTAGTTGCTTCAGATTCCAGACTGCAAATAGATTGTTTATATTTTTAAAAAAGTTGAAATGACAATTAGCAGCAAAATGGACATTAGTTGTATCCAGTTAGCACCCTGAAATTTATGCAACAGAGCATTATTTTATTCTTCTGGTACTAAAATTGGAACAGAACTGTAACCTGTAGTGGGAAAAACAACTGTGTGCTTTTATCTGCCAGAGCAAGGATTATTTGTCTGTTCCACAGCAAGTGGGACAGCCCCACAGCTGGGCTGCTAAGGCACTCAGGCAAAGCAGGGAATACTCTAGGAGAAGGCATTAGACACTGAGCTATAGGATAAGAGTGAATTTTGGGACTTTGTTTCTGAAATGAAGAGATGAACTGTGGGAACTGTGAATCCTCAGATGAAGAAGGCACCCCTTGGAGCCCAGACACGAGAAGCAAAATGTGAGAACCACCACAAGAATAGCAAAAGTTATTCACAACACTTTCTGATAAAAAGAAGGGGTAGCACTTTTCCAGGAGTGACACTTCCTCAGAAGTTTCCAACTACTCTATATTCTTAGCTTTGTATTTTCTTATGACAATAATTTATCAGGAAAAAACACAGAATGTCCTTTTACATTGGCTTATGTTGGTTCATTAGTGTCACAGTATTTTTTCCTGCATTTTATTTCACAGTCTTGCATAACCTTGAAATTTCTGATGATAAAACCTGTGATACTTGTTCTGCCAGTACTAAAACCACGCCCCCTGAACTGTAACCTATGGCTATAAGACTCGTAGCAGGGAAATTCAAGAAGAGAAATTTTCAAGCAAGTTCCCACTGAATTTCTCATTAAATTAGAGAGGATGGGTTTTGCCCAGTTTCAAACTGGATCTCAAGGACCATGACCATTCCTGGCATTGTAACCCATGGTTATAACTGCTCCAAAATAACACAGCCTACAAACAGTTTTCCCCCATCACCTTTGCAGAGCAGTGAGGAGCATAGCATATGGCTCCACATGCACAGAAATGCTGTCTGGACTGACTGGCAGAGCACTCCTTAAAATAGCTCTGAGTCAGCAGGTTTTGCAGTCACGAAGGCAGAGCAAGGGGGGAGACTGAAGCAGCTCACAAAGCATCGATGCACACACCGCAACTCCTACTCCTGGCGCAGCTTCTGGAGCGTTCTCAAGGAAGAGGAGGGTTAGATGGGCAAAGGCTTTTAAATATTCTCTCATGCAAAGGAATGGAATTAGGCCCACAAAAGTAATTTGCTTGGAATATTAACCTGGGAAATGGGAGATACATTTGAACTCCCTTGTGGCAGAAAAGCAACTGAACTTGGGTCATTTACAACCTGATTATCCTAACCATGAGTAATTTTAAATAAAAAGAGGCAACTGGGATTTCTTCTCCAGCTGTGCTTGTCATAAGGCTTGATCTTATAATTGTGCTCTTAGGATACCTGCAGGATGAGACAAGTAGGAATTGGAATGAGAAAGGTAGATGAACAGCTTATATTTTAAATATAGGGAGAGTTCAAAAATATCTAATGTATATGCTATCAATTACCATGCATTCATCTCAGACTTGAAGAATGGTTTGTGTAATGTTGAAAATTCATACACATTTATTAAAATAACCTTGCCTAAGGACTATGTTCGGTGATCTAGGTGCTTAGATGCTCAATCCTGCATCTGGTCAGATGCTGTGTGAATTGACCCACCTGAAGCTTCACCCTGCCCTAGACACTTTGGCTACTGCAGGACTGTGTGATCAACAGGTGTGACCCCTGAGCATGAACAGCAGAAATTAAATAAAAGGTGTTGTGAGGCAACCTATTATTATTAAAACCAAGGCAATTAGTGAAAATTCTGCAGCATTTACAAAAATAGTTTTTCATGAGAGGGTGTTGTTTGGAGTTTCTGAAGTTGCACAAACCCAAACGGATGGAATCCTTTAGGAAGTAGGGAAAGATAAAATGATAATCTGAGCAATGTCCTCTCCTACATTATCAAAACAGACTTTTTATGTCTGCCTCTCTTATAGGGTGGGGTTTTTTTGGAGGGGATTTTTTCCAGTAGATTTTTACCAGTGCTATATGACAGCAGCCATAGATGATGTGGAGAGAATGAGGACAGAGATTGTTCTGAATGCTCAGCTGCAATGGACAGCCACCACAGCTAACACCTGTCTGTCTGTCTGTCTGTCTGTCTGCCCCTCTTCCCCAGCTCCACTCAGCCAGCAGTATGCCTCACCCCAAGAATTCGGTTTGAAAACCATGAAGAGTTGTCCACCCATGAGAATCAAAAAACCCAAGACCCATGAGAATTAAAAAGACCAAACCCAGGCAGGGATGTTGTTTGCTCTGAGTCTGGTATGGGCAGTGTCATGCCATGGTCACAGGACACCTGAGTCTGGAGGCCACTCAGCCTTCAGGGGTGATTGCTCCCTGCCTAGCTGTGTCAGTCAATAATTCCCCACAAGAGCCCATGGGAGGAGAAGTGAGGAATAAAGACTGGATTTTCTGTTTTGAAGAGATTGTATTTTGCATACAATTTTTCATATTTTTGTTAAAATAGCCTCACCCCCCTCCTTGCCAATAACAACCATATTCTGCTGCATCTAGAAGAAGCCCCTGTTTTGTTTCAGTGATTTGAAATTAACTTTATATTCTAATAACCCCTTCCTCACTTAAGAACCCTTGAACGGAAAATGATTGGGAATTCAAGGGTGCTGGTAACAGGGGCTGGGTATGGCAGGACCCTCTTCCCAGTGAAAACCTTGAGAATTAAGAAAAAACACAAAAAATAAAAAAACAAACAAAATTTATTTTTTTAAAATGATAATTTATTTTTTAGAAGACAAAATTTATTTTTAAAAAGACAAAATGTATTTTTAAAAAAGCAAGGACTGCAGGACAGGCATGAAGGCAGTGCAGCCTGACTGGGATCAGTGGATCCAGGCTTTGCTGGGATTGACTGCCCAGGTGCGGGGGTCCCAAATGGCAGCTGGGCACCATTCCTGTCTATCACCTGTGGACATGTACACAATCGCTGAATGGGACAGGTTGCAAGGGACCACAGTGGGAAATCTGGTCCAACCTCCCTGCTCAGGCAGGGTCATCCCAGAGCACACGACACAGGATTGTGTCCGGGCAGTTCTCGGGTATCTCCAGTGAGGGAGACTCCGCAGCCTCTCCGGGCAGGCTGTTCCAGTACTCGGTCACTCGGACAGTACAGAAGTTCATCCTCACATTCAGGTGGAACCTCCCGTGCACCGGTCTCTGCCCGATTTCTCTCGTTGTATTGCTCGGCACGACCGAGCACGGCCTGGCTCCATCCTTGGGCACCCTCCTTTCGACACTGATAAACATGGATGAGCTCCAGTCCCAGCCGTCTCCTCCCGAGGCTGAGCAGGCCCAGCCCTTTCAGCCTGTCCTGGTAAGAGGGGAGATGTTCCAGCTCCTGGATCATCTTTGTCTCACCCCGCGCTGGACCCACTCCAGGAGCTCCGGTCTCTCTCGTACGGAGGAGCCCACACGTGAGGAGCAGGGCAAGCTCACCGCCCCGCCCGCTCGCCGGGCTCCCCTCACGCATTCCTGCCCCCCCGCCGCGCGAGCCGCTCGGGGCGGGCGGGGCCGCGCTACCGTGGCAACGGGGGCGCGAGACACCCCGGAAGCGAACGCGCGCGCCGGCCCCGCCCCCCCCCCCCCCCCCTCGGCGCTCGGTCTGGCGGCCCCGCGCGCGGCGGGTGACGACGTGTCGCGCGCGCGCGCGAGGGGGGAGCCGGAAGCGGCGCTGCCGCGTCAGGGCGCGCGCGGGGGGTGAGAGACGGAGCCGCGGCCCCGCTGCCGCCCAGCGACCCCGGCCCCGCCGGTCCCCGCCCCGCGCTCCCCCGGCCGGACATGGCTCTGCGGCCGCTTCTCCTCATCGCTGCCGCGCTGGCGGCGGCCACCGCGCCCGCCGCCGCCTTCTACCTGCCGGGCCTGGCGCCCGTCAACTTCTGCGAGGCCGGCAAGGAGAAGCCCGAGTGCAAGGTGAGCCCGGGGGGCGCTGATGGGAGGCCCCCGAGGCCGCCCGGGCGCGGCGCGGCCTGGGTGTTGTCCCCCTGCCGCGGGGCTGCGTAGTGGAGTTTGTCCGGAGGGTCTGGAGCCGCCTGGCCGTGCCGTACCGGGGCTGTGGCTGCCGGGGCTCCGAGCGTGGTTCCGTTCCCGCTGTGCTCAAGTTGCTCACAGGATTGTTAGGGTTGGAAGGGACCTCTGGAGACACTCGGTCCAACCCCCCTGCCAAGGCAGGGTCGCCGGGAGTAGGTGACACAGGAACGCGTGTGAATGTCTCCAGAGGGGGAGACTCCGTGACCCTCTGGGCAGCCTGTTCAATTGCTTTGTCACCCTCAGCGTAAAGAAGTTCCTCTTCGTATGGAGGTGAAACTTCTTGTAATTTAGTTTATGACCATTGCTCCTTGAAACGGAAATTGATGAGCCACGGGAATGGAGAGGTGCTTGCCTGGCTCAGCTCCGGCCTGCTGGGAAGGGACCACGATCCCTGCGAGGGAAGGAGAGAGCTGTCGGCTCATCCTGTGACTTACGGCCACGTCGGGCAAGTAGCAAAGTAGGAAGCTCTGGTCTGTTATCGCTTGGGTCCTTTCGAATCCCTGCAGGAAGCTGCAGCAAGTAAGGATGGCAGTGACAGGTCATGCGGAGGGGTGTGTGTGTGATTGTTGGCAGGAGCGAGCAGCTGGTGACTGGAGCAGATAGCAGAGTAAACATCCCGTAACACTTTCCTTGCTCTGTCTTCCTGGCTGCAGGAACCTGAAGTGTAGGGGCTGCCAGGGCCTGGAGTGTCAAGTGAAGCTTAAACTTACCTTCATGTCTGCAGAAGGGACAAGCAAAGTTTGCATAACCAAGTAACTCATTTGTAAGGATATTGGTGGGGGAGCATTAATGCAAATCTCCTCTGATGAAAAATCATCTTTGCTCCTTTGGGGCACCTTTTGAAGTTGTTTCCTGCTGCTGTGATGTAAGTTACAGCAGACTGTGCTTTAATACTTGAATGAGAAAGTTCAAGACTAATCAGTTTTACGATCCATGGTCTTATACTGTAGAAAGCGGCTCTCTTGCACTTTCTGAGCTCTCAGCTTCTGCCTTGCATGAAACACTGGTTCATAATTCTTCAGAATAAGAGCTTGCTTAAAACTGTATGCTTTTGGTAAATACCATGTGCTGACTTTATCCTTCTGCTGTCCTGAATCAGCTGAGCTGGGAATAAGCCAAGCACACAATGAAGGCTGTTCAGTTGTAGTAGTAAAATGTCCTGTGGACATTCTTTTACAGGACCACAGAAATGGTGTTTGGAAGTGACCTCAGCAGGTCACATACTGCAGCCTCATGACTATGGAGCATGAGAGGGCAGAAAGCACCACTCTTGTCAACGTTAGATCAACTCAGCTCTACCTTTGTTAAGGCAGGCTTTGGAAACATCCAAGCACGGAGTAGCCATCTCCTCCCTGGGTGACCTGTTAGAGTGCTGCACCACCCTCTTAAGGAATGGGGTTTTTTCAAATACAGGCTTAAGCTTTCAAGCTGCAGTTTGTGTTTTTTCACAACATCCCTGAAAAACATGGCAATGTTTGGATTATTCCTGTCTTAAGCTTGTAGAAGGCAGATTTATTTTTTTTAAGTCAGGTGGACATCATGGCCTACTATATTTTGTAACCAATCTGAGACACTTACGGGGTAATCTTTCTCAGATATCTCTGCATTTTTATTCCTCATAAAGCACATACAAAATGTTTGTCTTCTCCTGAGATTTTATCATTTAATAAATGTGACATGAGGTACTTGGGTAATTTAAAAGTTCCACCAGCAGGCAGCTGAGCACCTCAACAGCTGCAGTAGTGCAAAAATTCTTTCTGCAATTTCCACATTAGACATAGGCATATGGAGAAGTCTAAAGCACTCTTCACATCTCATTCTCTCCATGTAGTCTGCAGCTGAATGTACTCTGGTTCCTTGTAAAGAGAAACAATATATGATTGCATTATTGCTGTATCATATTTATGTAAGTGGATAAAATGAAGCTTCCTTGGACAGGTTTCTTGCAGTTATCACTGTTAATTGCAACCTCAGTGCATTTTCCTCTGCCTGAGGATTTCGATCCAGATGTCAGTACCTACTATTTGTCTGTTATGATCCCTGTTATCTCCTGTCCTGTGTTGGTGAGCTGGGATGAGATGTTGTTTGCAGGGCATGTAGCTAAGAGCAGTGAGACCTGTGGCTTTCCCCCTTTCTCCAAGTTTCCTGCCAATCTGCTTGGGCAAGCTCAGTTTGGCTGCTTCTTCTGGTTTTGGTAAGAAAATCATCAGAAATGGAATGGGATCTATGCAGACTGAAATAGTAATTCTTGCTTAAAGATTAAGAATCCTTACTCAGTTTTAAAAAAACCTGATTGCTCCAAAAAGGGTTTGGTGTTGTATGGAAATGGTTTATCAAATGTGCTGATCTGCAGTAATGCATATAATTCTTAGGAAAAATTGCAGCATTCAGTAAATCTTCTCTGATGAAAGTAGCTAATTTAAGGCCACGGTTCTGTGGCCAGCTGAGGCAGTCTAATTCCCTGCTGCTGCTGCTGAGAGTGAGAGATTTCATTGCTGCCTTCCCCTGGGCAATGTGTTCCTGTCCTCTGCATTGACTCAGCTGTGTTACTTGTTGTGCTTTTGAGCTTAACATGGCAGGGAAACTATCCAACTTTTTGCCAGTCTAGTTTCCTGTTGTGTTTGGGAGTTGAAGTGACTTACAGAGTTATGGCAAGCATAGAGTCCCCAGAGGTGAGTGGCAGTCTGCATGGCTTAGGGCAGGGGAAAGCTGAGCCTGGAGGTGTGTTTTCATTTAGTGGGTCATGCTAACAGCTCACAGAACTTCTGTGTCTCCCAGGACTGCATCCTGACTTGCACATGGACAGCTGAGTTATCAGTAAAACACAGTACCCAACTGAAGTATCTGAGCTACAGATACATGTGAACATTTCTGGCTTTTCTTTTCCTCCAGAATTTCTTGGTTTGGCTAAACTTGAGTGAATTTTGATAGGGAGGAATGCTCTTCTGTTGGTAAGAAAATAGATGGCTTGCTGTTGAAAGGAAGAGGGTTTGCTCTTGAGGGCATTCACCTTTGTTTTGCCCTTCAGCTTTTGTCTGATTACACAGTAAGGCAGCTCAGTTTGTGTTGTGGTTTAACCCTAGCTGGCAACTAAGAACCACACAGCTGTGTGTTTCCTGCTGACCCCAGTGAGATGGTGAGGAGAAATGGGGGGAAAAGTAACTTGTGGGTTGAAGTAAGAACATTTTAATTGAAAAAAAATACATACTCATACTACTAGTGATAGAAAAAATAATAATAATTTTAATTAAAAGGAGGGGGAGAGAGAGAGAGAGGGGGGCATGAAATGCAGGCAAAACAAGTTGCACAATACAATTGGTCACCACCCACTGATGGATGCCCAGCCCATCTCAGAGCAGTGATCATCCCCTTCCAGCCAACTCTCCCAGTTTGTATTGTGAGTGTGGCATTCCGTGGTACGGAGTGGCCCCTTGGCCAGTTCAGGTCAGCTTCTCCTGGCTGTGTTCCCTTCCAGCTTTTTGTGCACCTCTGTGCTGGCAGAGCATGGGAAACTGAGAAGTCCTTGACTCAGGGTAAGCACTACCTAGCCACAAGTAAAACTTGAGTGTGTTATCACATAATTCACTCATTGAATACAAAACACAGCAATGTGCCAGCTACTAAGAAAAAAGAAAATTCTGTCCCAGCTGAAGTGAGGACAGCCTGCTGTGATACTAAGAGCTGCTTTTCAGAATTTTTTTGTTTAAGTCTTTTGCTGTTTAAGTCCATTAGATTGGTTTACTGTGCAAGCAGATAACTGCCAAAAGCAGTGTATGGCAAACATTTGAATTTTATTGGAACTGCAAGACTAGAATAAGGGAAGGGATTTTGAGACTAAGAGATAAGAGTGAGAGTCCTTTCCCTTTCAACAGAAGTGGAGTAGCCCATCTGTAATTAATGTATATTGATTAAACTAGTCTGAAACCACAGTAAACTGAATTTCAGGTTCTTACTCAAATTGATAGAGTCAGTGAAAAACTTCTATAGGAGGGTAAATGTGGGTATCCTTGCCTTCTCATTGAAAAGAGATTCTGTTTAAACTTAAAATATATCAGTCTGAATGCATTGTTTAAATGATCATAGTTCAGTTTATAGTTACTACACATATAAAATTGTGGAGCATCCTTAATTACAGGGAGAAGTACTGGTCTCATCTGCACTTTCCTTCATGTTCTTTTAAGACTTCTATTACACAAAAGTTGTGATGATAACTAATATGACTTGACTTGGTACATTAAACTCAAACACTGGCAGCTGTGCTAATGATATTATTTTTGTGCATGATTTCCTGCTATCTTGTAATTGGAATGGTTATGTTAGCCTTTAAGTGGTTTTGTCATGTGGTCACTGCTTTTGTGATGGTGAGATAGTGCCTTACTTGTGCTCCTAGCAGATACAGTGCATTACACATCAAGATGTACCATTACACAAATCTTACATTTTCAGCTTTCCTTAACCTTATTCTAACAAACCTATTTTTGTATATCCATGGGAATTGAAGGAGTGCTTTAAATCTAACTGCTGATTATCTCTGCTCTTTCAGTCTGGAATCGAGCTGTTTGTGAACAGGCTTGACTCAGTGGAGTCTGTGCTCCCCTACGAATACACTGCGTAAGTATATGGTACCATTTGTGCCATTTGAATTGTCAGTTCTTCCAAAAAGATGGATTTCATTTACCTTATAGTATTATGTACTTCTTCTTACAGCAGTGTGCCACTGAGGCATGGCTATTTATTTTGCTAACATAAGTTTACAAATACAGAATTTTCAGTGAGCAGATGGATGCCTACATTCCTTCCTTTGTCTCAGTTTTCTGCTCATAACTTCAGTGCATGGATTTATAGGCTCTCATGCAGGTTGAATCGCTATTGTAGTGTAACTTAAGGTTAAAATATGTGTGTATAAATATATGATACTTTACTGCATCAGTTGTCACTGTAGATCAAAGTATTACCTCTGTCTTTAGTAGCCGCTGCCAGATGAGTTAAAGTGGTAATGAGGTGCCAACATCCCATCGATTATCTTAATGAGGTGTTAAACGTTTTCTTTGTACGCATCCATAGGAGTGCACGAAATGTATCAGTGCCTGGTACAACTATGTAAAGTTTTTGCTATAAATAGTATTTTGACTGTTAATATTGAAGAGCTTAAGCATCAGTTATGTCTACACTTTAAAGAACATTAATGTGATATATTTAAAAATAGATGAGAAAAATGTGGAGGATGTGCTATTAAATGTGTTGCTGAATAAAACTGTAATAACCGTTTAATAGTGTTTGTTGTAAGGGAGCTGTCTCTGTCTTTTTTATTTTTATTTTCCCTCAAATTCTGGAATCTGGCCTGCATGCTTTTTTTCTGAGAGTCATTATTAAACTCTAGATGAAGATTTAATTCTTGTCTAAAATCCCTGTTCAAATAGGAAACTTCTAATTACTCAAAGAAACTTATGCTACACTGTTCTGAGATAGCTGATGAGGAGACTTCAATGTTGGTTCTGTTTCATCTGGTTTATTCTCAAACCAGGATAGTGATTTTCACACTTCACAGGTTAAATGAAGAAACTGTTGTCTACAGGGAAAGCTGTATAGCTCCTTCACTTGTGATGAACATGTTGATTTGGGAACATTATTTGCAGCTGAGAATATTTTATTCATTTTTGTATCTTTTCTCTAATTCAGGTTTGACTTTTGTCAAGCAGAAGGAAAGAAGCGTCCATCTGAAAACCTTGGCCAAGTCTTGTTTGGGGAGAGGATAGAACCATCTCCTTACAGGGTTGGTTCCCTGACAGTAATGTGTGCATTCAAATGTAACCAAAGGAGATCAGAATCTTGAAGATGATTTTCACAGAGGCTTTATCTGAGAAAGCTTCAGCATCTGAAATTCCACACGATAAAAATCTGTCAGTTTAATCTAATTGTAACTGTGTGCTCTGCATTGTGGGGCTGTAGCCTGAAGTGCTGTGCAGGTTATCTTCTCTCTTTGGGATCTGACAAAACCTGATTATTGCTGCTCAGCACTCCTGCTTCTTAGAACCAGATCTGAAAATATTGCAGCCATAAAGTGGAAGAATTATAAATGGTGTTAGCTTGCTGGTCTGTCCTGCTGACTGAAGCTCTCACATGCTCTTCTACAGAGGTAGTTGGAGAGAAAGCTTCCAGTTGAAGCTGCCTGTGCCAGCATGGCTGCTGAGAGGTCAGATCACTTATCTGGTAAATCATGGCAGAAAATGTGTGCTAGTCAGAAACAAGGAGCTCTTGCTGGAGGCCTCCTACAGTGAGCACAGGAGGGGTTTAGAGCACACACCAGTATAAAAACCTCCTCTGGAGGGTTGATGTACCTAGTCTCAGTAATTTGTTAGGTGTTTTCATTATAATAGTATAGGCAATGAAATGTTTGGGGTAAATTGTTATGTACTGAAATAAGACAGTTTGTTACAACCTTTTTGCTCATGAGTCTTTCACTTTTCTTAGTTCACGTTCAACAAGAAGGAGACCTGTAAAACTGTTTGTACAAAAACATATGATACCACAAAGCCAGAAGAAAAACAGAAATTAGACTTTTTGAAAAAAAGTATGCTACTGAATTATCAACATCACTGGTAAGTTGGTAAGTCTAAAATTCATAGATTGGTTAATGTAGTATGTTGGTGATAATTTAGTTTATACTTTTGTATTTGCAAGTTAATAGATGGAACAATAGATATGTGCACCTAATTTCTTCCCCTTCTGCTTTTGCATAAAATCTTATATTGCTGGTCGTCTTCATAACAAAGAATTCCTTCACTTGAAGGATAGGCATTAGGAGCAGTGGAAATGAATCTGTTTCTAAACACAAAGCTTTGTGCTTACTGTAAGATACTGCTGCTTTTTTCACCTGTAAACGTGGAAGTTAGTCCTGCCTTAGCTTGAGAAAAATTTTACAGGACCTTTATTCTTTTGCTATTATATATTTGTTTTCCTTGAGAGCCCTTGCGCTCACCTTGAATTGCTGTGTCCAGGAGACAGGATCAACAGTTCTTTTATGCAATGTTTGTTTCTCTTCTATGGATGTGGAAGGGAAAGGTGGCCAATGAAAGCTAATTAATTAAATAATTTTGAGGAATGCATAAAGGCTTGGTCCCTTCCTGTTCTCTGGGCCTCTCTGTAACCATCTGATTGACCTTGGAGCTCTGTTTGAGCTCTGACATTGAATCCTTGTCAGATGGGCATTAAGGGTGGGGCAAGGCTGAATGAGTGTGCTGAATCTCAGGCAGATATTCAATTTCCCAACACTGCACCCACATCCAAGAGCTGTGAAATGTTTATCAGCAGGCTCAGTCTTGGCACTGGAAATGTCCCAGCCATGTTATCAGTGTTTATTTAGTGCTTGATGTGTTGGCAGGCTCTGCCAACAGCAGCTTTCAGGTGCAAGAATAGAAGGAACAACTTGGGCATGAGTACCTGAGGCATGTCTTAGCAAGGAATGCATGAGCATCATTCATTGATGTCACTCATAGGTATGCTCTAATTCCAAATATGGGCCTCCTGCTTTATGGGAACAAGTGTGTTGGTCTTCATCTATTTGGATTGAAACTTTTTGGGTATTTTAGTAAAAATGCAGGTTGAATGTTGCCACTGTCATTAACTGTTTTTCTGTAATGTTACATTGCATTCCTTCAATTTTGAAACAGCTGGAAAGGCAACAAGTGCATTTTCTACTGCTCTCAAGAACTGATACGGGATATCCCTTTGTGGGGATAAACTGTGTTCACTGATGTAAATGTTCTGGGAGCCTCTTGAAAATGAGTGTAGTAGGAATTTGATAGGTTATGTCCACAGGGTTCAGAGGCAAGAGTCATGTGTTCAGGTAGGTGGACAAGGAGGCCATAAAGAAACTCTGAAATGTACAGCTACTTTTGCAAGGATTTGAAGTGTATATGCCTAATGCTAAAACAAGTGGAGCTTCAAACATGCTGGACTTGATTGTATTCCTCTTAAATATGCATATGTTTGTAATATTTGCACCACTTTGAATTTCAGTCATGCATGTGAGTCTGGCATGAAAGACTCAGCTATAAAAGGTTGTGTATGTTTTGGTGTGTAACTTAAAAACAGCTTCCTAAGACTACAAAGCTTGAAAGAAGTTAATATTTTTTAGAAAAGCCCATAACTTAAGCTGATAGAAGCTGAAACAGAACTGTGTAAAATTAATCATACAAAAAAGTACTTCAGACTGTTTTGGTTTTTTTTTTTCCCTGTAGATTAAATTGTTTAAAAAATATACTTAGTGTATTCAAGTAGATGTTTAAGTAAGATATAATTCTGTTTTTCAGTGTGAAAACTTCCCTTGAAATTTAGGTTATTTCTTAATTCTTTTAATTGCATTTTTACTATATTTTTTTTTCCTGCCCACTGCCCTAAAACTTAGGGACCAGTGAAAAATCCTTGGTTATGTCTGTTAGTCCTCCTTAGCCACAGCTTCACAATGTGGCTGTGGCTGGATTTTGTGATTAATGATACATGCTCCAGGAGTATGGTACAGAGGTATGTTGTACAGGGATGAACAAGGTAGCATAAGTGAGGATTCAGTAGAGGGTGATTATCCAGCTTCAATTTATCATGAAATTCCTGGGGAACACAGATGGTGCAAAATACTTCTAAGGTTTCAAAAGCCACTTAATAAGATTAGGAATTGACATACTGAATTGGACTCAACAGCTATACTGATATCTTGGCTGACAATGTTCATCACCAGATGTTCTTGAGAGACATATAAGAACACTGTTGAATAGCATATTTGCTCCACATGTATAATCTCTTCAAGTCATTTTAAATTTGAAGATTAGTTGTGAAAAATGATTTGCTTCTTAAACTACCAGTTTGCTCTGGCATTGCTGCTGCTGCTTGAAGGCAGCTCAGGATGTCTTTGCTGCATAGATGCAAAGGAAAGCTTTTATCCAAACCAAACTTACTTGCAATATGTTAATGTTGCCTTGTTTTGATTAGGAGATGAAAACACTAACAAAAGCAAGTAATCTCTCTAGCATACATTATGGAGATAAAATTTCAAATATACAAGCACAGAATTGATTGAGTTGGAGAAGACCTCTAAAATCATTGAGTCCAGCTGTGTGGTGGGTTGAGCCTGGCTGGACACCAGGTGCCCACCAAAGCTGCTTTGTCACTTCTCTCCTCAAGTGGACAGGGGAGGGAAAATGTAGCCAAAAGGTCAAGATAAGGGTAGGGAGAGATCACTCATCAACTACTGTTATGGGAAAAACTGAGGAATTTTGTTCAATTTATTAGCAGCCAAATGGGAGAAGGGTAATGGGAAATAAACCCAAAGCTTAAAACTTCTTCTCACCACCACTCCCTTCTTCCCAGGCTCAGCTTCACTTGCAGTTTTCACCACCTCCTTTGCACAGGGGCGCAGGGAATGGGAATTGTGGTCAGTTCATCACAATTGTCTCTACCACTCCTTCCTCCTCAGGATCAGGGCTTCCCACACACTGCCCTTGCTCCAGTGTGGGGTTGCTCCTATTGGAAGAATTTTTAATGAACTTCCCCAGTGCAAGTCCTTCCCATGGGCTGCAGCTCTTCAGGAACTGCTCCAGTGGGGGTCCCTTCCATGGGATGCAGTCCTTTAAGAAGAGGCTGCTCCAGGTGTGGATTCACAGGTCCTGGCAAACCTGCCATACAGTGGCCTCATCTTTCCGTGGGGCCACAGGTCCTGCCAGGAGTCTGTTCCAGTGTGGGTCTCCCATGGGATCACAGCCTTCTTCAGGGCACAGCCACCTGCTCTGATGTGGGGTCCTCCATGGGCTGCAAGCAGGTATGTGCTGCCCTGTGCTCCTCCATGGGCTGCAGGGTGACAGCCTGACCCACCATGGGCTGCACCACAGGCTGCTGGGGAATCTCTGCTTCTGTGCCGGGGGCATTTCTCCCCCCTCCTTCCCCACTGACCTTGGTGTCTGCAGAGTTGTACATATTTCCCACTCCTCTCTCCAGCTGCAGATGCTGTTGTGAAGAGATTTTTCTCCCTTTCCTAATCTGTTTCCCAGAGGTGTTGCCTCTGGTCACTTATGGGCTTGGCCTTGGCCAGCAGGGAGTCTGTGTTGGAGCCAGCTGGCACTGACTCTCTCAGACGTGGGAGTTCTTACAAAACAGTTGTTTGATGGCTTACAATTTTTTGGTAATGCAAATCAACTAATTAAAATGTTGCATACTCTTTGGTAACTATAAATGAGGTTAATGATTAGGAATTCATTTAAATAGCAAAAAAAAAAGTTCAAGAGTGCTATGAAAAATGTATTTTGCAATGAGGAAGCTGGAGAATTAATAATTTGTGATGTAGGCTTTTTAAAAAAAGTTTGTTTTGTCTTAAACTTGAATTTTAGCTGGTTCAGCAAATTTGATTATTTTGGCCATTATTTAAAGACAAAATAATAAATTAAACTGTTACAAATTTGGACTGGGTGAGTTTTTGGCTTTGGGCTGCTTTTGCATGGGGACTTCATGAAGCAGTGCAGTGAATAGAGTGGTTTCAGTTGAAGAGCTCCATGCTTTGTAACTCATTTGGAACTTGGATTGGCAATCATTGCAATTCCATGGGTAGTATTATTCTTGTAGTTAATATTCCAGTAATGAATATAGCAAAGTAGATTAATGTTAATCTGGTTTTGTTTCCATTACACTGTGTATTTTGAAAAATGGTGAAGTGTCACTATGTCATTTACAGGATTGTGGACAACATGCCTGTGACATGGTGTTATGATGTGGAAGATGGCCAGAGGTTCTGTAATCCTGGTTTTCCTATTGGCTGTTACATTACAGAAGATGGCCGTCCAAAAGATGCCTGTGTTATTAATGTATGTTTATGCAATTATATATTTTTTGATATATATTACTTCTTACTAATTTAGAGACTAGCATTTCTCCTGTGTCATGTTTCTATGGTGAGTCCTTGCTGTTTTAAGAACACATGTTGCCTAAAGATAGGTGAGTGTTTTGGTCTCTGCAAGTACCTCAATTGAAAGCCTGATCTAAGCCTAAGAACCTTGTCTCTTACGCTTTGTAGTACAGAAGAGCTCTAAAAGATCAGGGGGTGAACATGCATAATACTCAGTACATGTGGAGGGTAAAGGTCATCCTTCATTGCCTAAGAAATGGAAATGTTTGAGGGCTTGGACTTACATTTTTGTGGGATAGAGGTGTTTTCGTCTAAGCAGATTTGCATAGGTGTGTTTGTACCTCTGTGTACTTTTGGAAGGTTTGCTTTTCCTAAAACTGGGAGCTGATGGAAGAAGATTCTCTTGTGATAGATCATATAGTAGAGATCCAGATAAGTGCACTGAAAGCATTATGGAGATAAGAATACAACAGAAAGTCCAGGAAGTCTTTGACTACCACAGACCTCTTCCATGGCAAGGTCACTGAGAACTTGGGATAGGTTTTTGGGGTTTTTCAAAATGGTTGGTTTTATTTAATAGATCTTACCAACAGATAACAATTTCTGTGGTTGCCAATTTTGTTTAATTGCCTCCATAATGAGTTGGTTTCAGGGTCTCCATGTGAATGGATGCATTTATGATCAAATATGTAATCTGGCAATATTATTTTAGTCTTATTTTAAGGCTTGCTTTTAATTAAAGGAAAATACCCTTTGAATAAATAACTGATGTACTGTAGAATAACATTTCATTTATGTAACTATTCTTTTAACTGGGGCTGCTCTGTAGAAAGGGTGGGAATAGAACACTTTAGAGGTTCTAACTGAACTTCAGTAGACATAGCTGTTAAATTACTTGTGAGTTTAACAATCTTTTAAGCAAACTAAATTCCAAGGTGATGTTTCCCTTCACCTGAGGTTTGCATTTGGCATTCTTGGCTGCTGCTTGCTGTTCATCCTTGTACAATTTTGGTTTCAAAGGTGGTTCTGCCACAGAGAGCATTTATTTGCATCGTCTTGGGAGGTTCTGTTTAATTTCTGAAAAACAGACTCTTTGTTTTAAAATACCTAATGCTTGTGAAATGCTTCTAATAACAAAACTTGTCCCTTAGTTATCTGTTCAGGTTGCTACTTAAATGAAATAGGACATCTTCAGTTAAATTGATTAATAAATACATATATATTAAATATTTTAAATTAATTTTTCTACTTTTCAATTTTACTAGACCATTCTTAGCCTTAACTTTTCTAACTTATGTTTTTAATGCAAGAAGGCACTTACTGTCTTTATAATTTCCAGTATCTCACATTCATATTTTAGAACTTCTTGACAGGAAAACGATATGCAGTCTAAAATTCTGTTATGCAGACTTCTGTCTAAGGCTTTGTGATGTCTTTATTTTTTGTTTGTTTAATATAACCTTTTTTTCATTGCAGTCAGAATTTCATGAAAAGGATACCTTTTATATTTTCAACCATGTTGACATAAAAATTTATTACCATGTTGTGGAGAATGAAGCTCTGGGAGCAAGACTAGTTGCTGCTAAACTTGAACCAAAAAGGTTAGTAGTTGAAAGTAACTTGTCATCAAAAAGTCATCCATCCCAGGACACTTGCTTTGATCTGGGAACCTGCTGCTAGTCAGAAATGCTTTCAGATATGTGACCTGCAGATTACCTCTCCTGTTGATTGATGTAGTGTAGTTAGGACAGTGTAATGTAATTTTGTAATTTGATGGACCTTGGTGCACTTTCTCCTACTTGGACCAAGAAAAGATGAAATAAAACCTGTAAGTGTTTGTGGAGTGTGATGAGTGTGTGTATGCATGCATGTATTTCTCTACCAGGGAATATTCAGTCTTGTATCAGAACAGGACACCAGTGCTTGCTGTAGGCTTGACTGGAGTGCAGGATTTGATCTGTTCAACAATCAGGATTTGTATAGAAAGATTTCACAGCTACACTCATCAGTTGTCCTGGTGTCTGTGTGGCTTTTGCACAATTGGTGTCTGTTGTGTTATTTCTTAGCATCTTGTCTTTCATGGTATAACTGAGCTTGTAGCATTGTTGGTTCAGTTGAAAGTATTTTTTCCTGAGAGAAGTTAGTAATTCTGGTGGTGTAACTTTTAAAATGTTTTGAAAGTTCATAGCAATACTAAGGCTTCTTTCATTTTTGGTACTCTGCTTTAGAGACTGTGCTCTTTTTAGAAGAGACAAATCTTGTTTAAGAAGTTCAAGTTTCAGAAATTCCTGAGCTTAGGATATGTTCCTTATGAGTCCTGAAATTTATGAGACATTAAGTACAATTCTTATATCGAAGGGAAGAATCCTTGGTATGCTTTTCTAAGATGAATGAATTCTTTCTTAAGAATGTTGTCAGTGAAGTGGCTTTCATTGTGTGTCTTGTCTCCCTGCAGTTACAAGCATACTCACCCAGACAACCCCGACTGCTCAGGAGTGCCCATGGATATAAGTAATAAGGCCAGTGGAGAAGTCAAAATTGCTTACACATACTCAGTTACTTTTCATGTGAGTACTAAGATTTCTGTGGTGGTTACCTCTTAAAATCGTGCATTAGTACTCTGAATTATAAAGATGGACAGTTAAAATTGGCTCAGAATAATAAATTTGTAGTTTTAAAACTTTATTTGAACTGGAATGTCAGAGGTGGCTTGGGATTTAACCACATACATTACAGTTTTGCATACCAACACATACAGAGTAGATGTGAAACACATATGTGGTTTTTAAGAGTCACACTTTCCACATCTGCCTAGGTTGTCTGGTAGATTATTTTTCAATCCAAGTTCTTAAGTCTGAGAAATTGTATGTTTCATGTAGGTAGGTTGGAGCTGATAGTTTTCTGCCCTCCTGCTGCAAAAGCTGCCTTCTCTTTAAGGTCTATCTCCCCTGGAATCCTTCAAAAGAGTAGGAAGCTGGTGGTCTTTGTTCTACTACTCTCCATTTAAAAGCAGAGGAGCAGTATATCAGGCACTGCAGGCAGCAGTGATAGCTGAATGTTTTTCATTCTGCTGACAAGAGAGGGAGGTTTTGATTTTGTTTTGGTTTTCTGTAGATGGAGTTTGCTGGACAAACTCTTTATCAAAGTTCCCTACTCCTTCTCAAACTGTTTCCACTCTGAGTTCAAAATACAATAAATAGCATAAGAAGTAGGAGGGATTATATTATGTATATACTATATAATGATATTTTAAGAAATTATATCAGTTGTGGTGCTGAAATGAATTTGTATACCGAAAAGCAAGTATTTCTGGAAACCTGTGAGAAGTCAGTAATCAAGAGTGACCTCAGCTTCATATTATTTTATTGTTTATCCTTAAAAATGACATGCCCAGCTGTGTGTGTGCGCCTGTCTTGTGCACAGTGTTACATCAATTGGAGGTAATCTTCTGAATTTCTATTGGGTTGGCAGACCAGGTCATCTCAGGAAGAGGAAAAAAAAGGCAGTTTAGGTATGAGGAAAAATGCAGTTCTGTCCTAGAGTCATTGATACTGGTTTAGAAATTTGTTGCTTCCTTTGAGACATGGTTTTGTTATCTCAGTGAACTATGTATGTGATCTTGACTACATTTTTTAACCCACTGGATTTTTTTCAAAATCTGGCTTTACTGGAAAGCACCCTTGTTCTTGTAAATTAGAAATTACTGAAATAACAGCCTGTCAGACACCTAGCCAGTTTTGTTAATTGGCTTGTTTAATAGCCACCTTCACCTGATTAACACTGTCTATTCCTTTTTTCCTGTTTACTCTGCAAAATAAAACAAAGAAATGTTCTTTTTGAAGTGTTTTTGATCAATGAATGTTCATTTTGAATAAGTTTAATCTGTTGAAATGCCTGGAAGAATAATTTGCTTCCCTCTGCTAAGTTCTGTCTCCCCACCTGTCCTGCAGTAAAAGCTGTTTGTAATGGGATTGGTATTTGGTACTGAAATGAGGTTGGATGAAAGCAAAGGATAATTTGGACAGAGCATGATGTAGTGAGTGAAGTATCATCTGGAGACTGTATAGCATAGCTTAGTTTCTTGCTATATGGACTTATGTGCTAAAAAAAATCTATGTTCTTTCATTATTCTGCTATTCCATTCCAGTTCTTGAAGGGAGGGTGCACAATTAAATTAATCTGGTAAGCCTTAATGTCTTAAGAAGACACAAGTGTTCAAATTCAGAAAATATTTTGGTTTAGATTCTATGGTCAAATCTTAGGTTTGCTCTAGGTAGCTGTTATTGAAGTATTCCCTGTAAAGCATGGAACTTGAAATTTCAGTTAGTCACAAGATTTAAGATTGATTTGCACAAACATCAGCTTTCAAATGTATGAATTGGATACTGACTGTATCTGATGTTCATGTGTTTACTCTTTCAGGAAGAAAAAAATATCAGGTGGGCATCAAGATGGGATTATATTTTGGAATCCATGCCTCACACTCACATCCAGTGGTTTAGGTAAGGAGGAAATTTATTGTACTGAAGTGTTTACATTGCAGTTTGAATGATGATTTTCATTAATTTTCTTTTTTTTTTTTTTTCAGTATTATGAATTCCTTGGTGATTGTCCTCTTTCTGTCTGGAATGGTAGCTATGATTATGTTGAGGACACTCCATAAAGATATTGCAAGATACAATCAAATGGATTCCACTGTAAGCCTGAAATGTAGTTCCTAAAATTTATTTGGAATGTAATTTTTCCAGTTAAATGTGTAACTGTAACAGGCTATTTAAGTTGCAATCTACTGTATTCAAATAGATGTATTTCTTTTACAGGAAGATGCTCAAGAAGAATTTGGCTGGAAACTGGTTCATGGTGATATTTTCAGGCCCCCAAGAAAAGGAATGCTGTTGTCAGTTTTCCTAGGCTCTGGCACACAAATCTTAATAATGACTTTTGTTACCCTGTGTAAGTAAAGTGGGGAGGATTTAGTTGATTGTACATGATTTTTCACTGCATGGTGCTAGTAAAAATAGCAGTATCATTTTGTCTAGAAATCTCATTAAAGTCATTAGAAACAGCTGAGCTGATGTAGTAGACATGCAACTTAGTACACACAGATTGTAAGACAGCTGATGTACTGGCTTTAAGTCAAACATATAGTCTAAGGTTTCTAACATCATTTCTAAAATTGTGCATCTCTGCTTCACAGTTTTTGCTTGCCTGGGATTTTTGTCACCTGCTAACAGGGGAGCTCTAATGACCTGTGCTGTAGTTTTGTGGGTGCTGCTTGGAACTCCAGCCGGTTATGTTGCTGCCAGATTCTACAAATGTGAGTAATAGTTACTGAAAATGAAAAGGCTTAAGTTCATTAACATAAATTATCATTACAGAACTGAGTTTTATTTTGCTGCACTGTTTGTAACTTCCCTCAGGGCAATGTGGGGAAATGTACTTACCTTAACAACAGAATATATATATATAGAGCACTTAACATAGTTACACTGGTTTTGATGTAATCATGCCTAAAGACCCTGAATTGCTCTTGCTGCTGTGTATTTGTGAAATTAAATAATAGTAGTACTAAGGTCATTTCATCTTGACATCAGACTGTTTTCTGCTTCTGTTTCCTGTCACTGTGGGCACTGTGTAAACCTGCATTGAGTTTTAGCTGTGGATGTTGCTTGGTAACACACACCTGCAGCCCCAAATTGTGAACCTCAGTTCTTGCATGCCTGAGATTGGTGACCTCTTTTTAGCTAGCTCCCAGTTATTTTGGAGAATGATGCTTATTGGAGTGTCTGGAGCACGGGGAGAAGGACTGTTCTGTAGCTGTGGAAGTCAGCCCTGTGGTGTCTGGGCCCCTGACAGGAGTTAGTTGATACTGTGCTCCCTCACTGATCCCAGCTATTGTTTCAAGACCTGTCTGTCTGCCAGCCTCAGATGGTTTACCCCTGTATCCTCTGATTTATTTTAAGGTGAAGCATGGCATTCCACATACAGCTTGTTTTAATTACCTTACTCAAGGTGAAAGGTTTTTTGACTTGAGAGAAACGGATCTTTTAGTTGTGAATATATGGGGCTACAGGAGAAGTTTATTTCAGAACTTCAGCCTGGCAGTAGATACTGGAGGTCTTCTTTCTTACCATTTTGTAGTTTTCATGTGGGGAAAACCAGTGGGAAAAGTGAGTTTGTATCTTGTAGGGAGTTTTTTGCAAAGTGGTGGTGACATGAAAATGAAGTATTCCTAATATCCAAGCCAGTTAAGACTTAAACAGAAGGAAATTTTAGTACTAAGAGCATAATTGAGGATAGAATTATTCTTGATATTGTGGTGTATACTGTGTGTTTTGAAGGATATTTTGAAGTGTATTAGTGGTAAATTGAATCCTATGTCTTTGGTGGAAATGTAGTTTTTAAGGATAAAATTTAATATTTTATTTATTGGTAATCACTTAGTTGATACTTGAATGTTGTATTTAATTACTAAGATAGTGAATGACTGATCCAGGGACATTTTTGTTGTTATAACAGGAGGTGGTTTATACCCTATATTAGAGCATGTAAACATGAATGGGATTTTTTTAATAGTATACAAATAATGTGATGCATAAAACAAAATGCAACTGAAATGGATATCCAATTTTAAAAATTGGGGTGTTTTTCAAAATTGCATTTAAAAAGTGAAACATGAGTTGAAATTAAATGGTTAATCTTAATAACTGCTGTCACATTTTACCAAGTTTTTGTGAAGAAATAGAAACTTAATTAAAATCACTCTAACCATAATCACTTCTGACTCTTGAAATAAAGAAGCATGTCATTATGGCAGTGCTCAGATGAAATTATCTGCTTCACTGCACTCCAGCAGGATATTTTCATTTGAAAGTATATTGACTAGAATTTTTATCAGCATAGTGCAAATTCATAAAGATTTTCTTAAAAAAAACTGTCTTTGGTCTTTTGGTATCACCACTGCTTAATGCTGCTAAGACTCAAGAAAACATCACTACTTCTGTAAGCGTGTTAGTTCTGACTTCTGTAAGATTCATTGGCAAGAATTATTTCAAGAAAACTGTTAAGCTTGGTTTTCACATATTTATGTATCTTTACCTACTGAAACCTGCAGTCAAATGCTAGAAAGCTTAAATTTCTTAATCACTCCAGGTTTAAAACATTTTTTAAAGATTTAGCAATACTGCAAATCTGCTTCGTCTTTTTAGTAGATAAAGTCATCAGAAACACAGTTTTAGTTGGATACCTTTCCTGACCTTGGTCTGAGACGTTTTGCTTTGAAGTTCTGTGGTTAAGCAATAGGATAAGGAAATCCAATTTTATTACTGAATATTTAGTTTACTGGTTTTGGGCATGATAGCACATGATTTGAGTATTTGCAAGTTAAGTATAACAGATAAATGGACTGGAAAATTAATAGTTGAGCTTAATACATGTTTTAATGTCTGTCAAATGTTTTAATATACAGCATTTGGAGGTGAGAAATGGAAAACAAATGTCCTGCTGACATCATTCCTTTGTCCTGGGTAAGTTGAGAATATTGTCATGATTAAGAGAATTTATTGCTTCTCTGATGTGCATAGCTAATTTTTTAGGTTTCAGCCATACAGGTAAATCTTACATTGTCCCTTTATTCTGGGAGCTCCAAGAGTATCATGGTGCTTTTGACAAAGATGAGTATGTTAGTGGCATATCATCCTTAGATTTTATTTTTTTTTGTAAGCGTTTGTTTACTCTCACCACATGAAAAGGTTGATTAGGAAAAGGCATTATGATAGCAGTAAGTTTGAGGCCCACTTTTTCATTGTTTTCTTTCATTCTCTGGACTGCACTATTCTGACCTCACTGTAGTCAGTCTCACATAGTGTCATGTAATGTATAACCACTCTGATAATTTTTTCCACTTAATCACAGCAAGCAGTCTTACCCTGAAGTGTAGTTAAGACAAGCATATATTTGAAATAGCTTAGTTGGAACGTCAGTGCCTGCTGGAGTTCAGTCCCACTAGATTAACAAAGAATTGCTTGTCTGATCTCTTTGTTTTCATATTTTGCGTGTGTCATTTGGTTTTAGCAGAGATTCGTGCTAAAATCTCAAAACAGTGCCATTGTTTTGTCAAGGTTACTGAATGTTCAGAAGTATTTCTGTGCTCTAAGTGTGCTCTGTGTTTTTCAGAATTGTATTTGCCGATTTTTTTATCATGAACCTCATTCTCTGGGGAGAAGGCTCTTCAGCAGCTATTCCGTTCGGTACCTTGGTTGCTATTTTGGCACTCTGGTTTTGCATATCTGTACCACTGACATTTATTGGTGCCTATTTTGGGTTTAAGAAAAACGTAAGTGTTTCTGAGAATTTGTTTTTTTAAGTGTATACATACATAAACACACACAAATATTTTTCTCTGTACAGGCCATGACTGAGGTAGCACCTTAGCTAGTTGCACTGTTGGTTCCACTTCAGTTCAGTTCAGTTGCTTTAGAACTGCCTTAGAGAACCAACCTTGGTATTCCAAGGCTGTGACACATGGTTGGTGGCAGTGATACTTCTCTGCAGCAAATTGGGTTGTCATTCTACTTAATTGAGTGACTGCTACAGATAAGTCAGTGATTTGAGCATTTTTATTTTAATTAGCATCTCTTTCATATACTAAAACAAGTACTTGACCCAGCAAGCATGAGGGAAAGCAAATTCTGCATTTCTGGGTTTTGTCATGTATTTCTTGTTCCTGTCTGCCCTCTACACTGAGGATGTTCCCTGATCAAATTGCTAGAGTTCTGTGAAATCTGTTTGCATAAGTGTTCTGTAAATGGTTATCTCTGCTTGGCAGACGTTAATTGTGATTTACTCCTAAACCAATCAGTTTTACGTATGACAGCTCTTTGTGACCAAACATTTAATAATTTGGTGACCAAATCATTAAATAATGAGATTGGTTCTTTTTTTCTTTTTTTTTTCTTAAAATCTGTTTACTGTCCCCCACAAACAAATTTCTATAAGTGCAGATACATTTGTGGGTTTTCTCCTGCACAGGAAGCCAGGATTCTGTCTCTCTGTAGATCTCTTGTAATACCTTCAGAGAATATTGTTTTAGTAGGCACTTTTTAATTCAGTGGGCTTTTTCTGATAACCATTTTGAAATTCCATCAAGTTCCCCTGCATTGTACAGGTGTGTACATCTTCTTTTAAGGAAGGAAGATTTGATAAGCTAATAAGGCAATGTGGTAGGTGTCACAAAAACTTGAAAATCAAATCAGAAAAGAAGTATCTGTTGATGCTTTTGATGTGATTGTTATGAAAGCCAAAAAATACAGAGTGTGCATGTATCTTACAGTGCTTTACATTGTTTTCTTTCACCATGCTGATCCATGCATGTGTCTTGAATTAGGATTAAATTGCCGGATGGAGTCCTTTCAGTAAGTTTATCCTAGTGCAATTTTTAGGTAAATCCTGAAAGACAACACACAGGAATTTTTAGAAGGTGAAAGCAGGAATCTGCACCACCACTACCCCAGCTGAAATATGGTAAATCAGCTCAGGCTCTGTAACAGATGATAGATAGGCAAACATTGAGATGGAAGTCCAAAATATCTATCACTGTGTTTTCAGTGAGAGCTGTCTTTTAGCAAGTTTGCCAGGCAAGTGTTGGTAACTGAGCTGGAGCAAAAGCAAATGTAGTGTAGCTGGGTATGCACATGCTCAAAATAAAGAGTAGACTTTGTGCCACCAGTCGTTACAAAAAGAAAGCAAAAAGGTTTGATACTTCATTTATTTAGCTGTTTTGTTATTTTTGTTAAAAGGCTATTGAACACCCTGTTCGCACAAATCAAATTCCACGTCAGATTCCTGAGCAATCGTTCTATACAAAGCCATTACCTGGTATTATCATGGGAGGGATTCTTCCTTTTGGATGTATCTTTATACAGTTGTTCTTCATTCTCAATAGTATTTGGTAAGTTCACCATAAATTGAATTTTCTGTCATAAAAAAGTGATAATTTTTTTCTGAAAGTTTTCTTCAATATGCTTTCCCGGATTATTTGGGGATGCATTGTTACCATACTGGTTTAATACTATTTAAATGTTAGTATCTTTTTTATGTTTTAGTGATACTCGGTGCCTGTTGTGCTTGTTGGGGCGTGCAGAGAGGTGGCTGTGATATGCTTAGCAATTTGCAGCTGACCTACCTTCAGATGGTTTGTTGTTTTCTCATGCTACTCTTGTGACTTCATGTGGAAGTGGCTCTGAAGCTGATATATAGCATATAACTTGACGGTAGTAAAGTTTATTAAAATCAACTTGAGATTTGTTTGGTAGTTGTTATTAGGCTAGAAAAGTATTACTACTCTTGGGAGGAAAAAAAAGAACCAAGAACAAATTCTTGTGAAATCTTTATTAAAAAAGAGTAATGATTTTTAAAAAGAAAGCCCCATAGACTAGTGCAGTATATAAGTGAATTTTGATGTGAGCTCACTGACAAACTAATCTACTGTGAGGAATTTGTCTTCCTTCTGGCACAATTTAGTTATTGGATCTTGTTAAACTGTTTCTGAACCTTGAATAGGTGCCTCTACCCTACACAGACAGCTATAGCATTTGACATTTCTTGTTGTTTTGGAGCTTTGCCCCTTTGATTGAAATGTGAGGTGAAATCCAGGTTCTTCTGAAGTCAGTGGAAGAGGTCATGCTGACTTCACTGGAACTGTGATTTCACCATTATGTTTAGTCATTTCTTTCTCTAAAATCCCAAACAGGGTCATGCTTTGGCCTTGCTTTCTTAGTGTTCTCAGACCAAGCTGCCAAGGTTCCTATTCTTTAGTTAGAAAATAAATTAGTCAATTGTATGGCTGCACAATTGACAGTTTTTCAATAGGAAGGGAAAATACTTAAGGTGAAGGTGATGTTACTACCTGTGAAGAAATAATAATAGCACAATGGCCATTTAATTTTTTTTTTTAACTCCCTTTTATAGGTCCCACCAGATGTATTACATGTTTGGCTTCCTGTTTCTGGTATTCATTATTTTGGTTATTACATGTTCTGAGGCTACAATATTGCTCTGCTACTTCCATCTATGTGCAGAGGTAGGAAATATTTCCTCTGTTTTCAAACCTGATAATGTTCTAAGAATGCTTCCAAAAATGTTAATGCTTTTGTAATTAAAAATAAGTATTCCAGAATTCAACATGAACACTAGAGCTAGATGAGATGTGCTTAAACTGTGTCTTTAAAAAGTGAAGCAGGCTACTTTTGCCAACTCTTGTAAGAAATATTAAAACATTGCACTGGGTGTTGCTGAGTCAGATGGCACATCTTTAGATTCTCACTCCCTGTTTTCTGAAGGTGCTAAATTAATCTATTAATTTTGTTCAGTCAGAGTGCATTTTGGACATACCCAGCCTTGGGAAAAAAAAAAATCTCTGTGTCTGGAAATAAGTACACCTGGCTTATTTGAGATTTTAGGATTTTGTGTATTTGCTATTGATCTTTAGGTTACTTATCTCTAGTTTTGAATGGTGTTATTAAAGCAGTATTGGTTATATATAGTTCTTCTCCCTCTAGATAAAAAAAACCTGCAAAAACTTACTTTTGGATAAAGTCATAATAGAGAAGGTAGCTCTGCATTCCCTGGTAGGATCAGTGGGCTAGAGGTATGCACAATATTTCTCACACATTTGTATTTTCTCTCACTCTAGGACTATCACTGGCAGTGGCGTTCATTTCTCACTAGTGGCTTCACTGCAGTTTATTTCTTAATATATGCAATACATTATTTCTTTTCTAAACTGCAAATCACAGGAACAGCTAGCACCATTTTATACTTCGGTTATACCATGATTATGGTTTTGATCTTCTTCCTTTTCACAGGTAAGTGTATTCAACCTGATTTTTAAATTTTGAATCTGCCTTTAGTTTTGCACAGTAGAATCCTTGGCAAAACTGATCTTGATACAGAATTATAAATTTATGTATGCCTTTGATTTTTTTCCAGGTGTAGCATATTGCAACTATGTGCTTACAAACTTTAATAAAAGAGATAAATGAGGATGAGGCGAAACTACTGCTAACTTGAAGTGTGGCCTGTCATTAGGTCTACAAATATGTGATAAATACTTTTTCAGATTTTATTTTTATGATAGTCATATGACCAACTCAGCTTTTAAAAATAAGTTGTCTTTGGAGAAGCACACTTCAAATCACACACAAGTATAAAGTTACAGTGTCAAGATAAAAGCAGCACATTTTTTTGGAATAGCTGGAAGGAAGAGAGAGGAATAAAGGTAGACAAAGAATGCCTTTTTTTTTTAAATTTACTCTCTTCCAGGATGTATTTACCTGTATCTCAATTGCATTGAAGTGGCATGGGAAGCAGACAGAATTTCTCTAACTTTTTTTTTATTAGTCTTGTCTGAACCTTGTAATCTTCATTGTGAGTGTTTGGAAAATACATCTGTCTTAGGTGCTACATTTCAATTTCCTCTTCAGTAATTGAGATGAGGTCACAAAATTTTCCATTGTAGTCTTCAGTCAGACAGAAATAGCCCTTGTTTAGGGTGGGAAAATGGCAGTGAAAATGCAAGAAGTCTCCTTTCAAACTGGTGCAAGGAAGGCAGCAACTGCAAATTCCTCAAAAAGATCTTAAAAATTCTGTGTTCTGCTGCAGCCATCCCTGTATACTGTGCCCTACAGAGCAGTACTTCTGAGACTACTTTGAACTGATCCATGGTTTAAATCATTTCAGGCCTCATGTTGATGATGACTTTTAATGATTCCAAAGTCTTGGATATGTATCTGTGCACAGATACTATCTTTTGGGGCCTCCTAGACTACAAAGGGCTTGTCATCAGAGCTTTTAATGCAAATCTTACTATGACTTTTAAGTAGAATTTTCATTTCCACTTAACCTAGGAGAACAAAAATAGTAAAAGAAAAAAGAACTAAGAATGGTGTTCATTTTAAGTATAACTGAATATTTCAAAGACATGTCCACTTCAGCTAAGAAAATATTGAAGCTGTTTGTGGACTGAATGCAGATGATGATGAATGGGAGCAATGGCCTGCAAGGATTTTCTTGGGTCATTGCCTGTTTAAAAGGAAGAAATGGGACTTGTGTGCATTATATAATCTCACTGAAAAGTGATCAAGCTGTGTCCCAAAAGTTGTCAGTTTTATCTTCCATCCTTCATTTTAAGTCAGTCCAATGTACTTTGGCATTGCTTGCAGGTAGTTTGTAATTTATGCATCTCTGCTTTTATTCACATTTCTGTACCAGCTTGCAAGTCATTCTGAATGCATAGATCAGAGATTCTGCCTCCCTTGCTCAGGTTTTCTTCTTTCTCACCTTGCTTTTCTCTTAACCTTTACTTCTGGTCTGGGTGTACTGGTAGTTTCATTGAACTAAAAAATCCTAGGATGTGTGGTTGTTCAACTGGAAATGAATGTGTACTGCTGTATGCAGATCAACTTTAAATGCAGTGCAGACTTACAAAGTAGTGTGAAAAATAGTAAGGCCTTACATAAGTGTAAAGTCAATTAATTTAGTTTCACCAGCTTTTCCAACAGATGTTCAGCAAGCCTGCCTGTAATAGTAAAACAGTTTTGCCCAAAACCAGAATTTACCTTGTGTTTACCTTGTCTCCTTTGTTCACTTTGGATGTGTGCACTAATTCTGGAGCAGATTCATTCAAGATAAAGGGGATTTACAATAATTTTCTGTGCTGAGACATGGTTTAGCTGCCTTTTGCATCTCAGATACCCCTATAATTTACATTTTTTGCCCTTATTCTTTCGAGGCAGTCATGTCACATGGCATTGTCTAGAGGCATTAAGATGTGTCCATTGCATCCCCTTTTTTCCTTTGCTCACATGTTCACTTTCAGTTGACCAAGTGGCTGTGCAACACCTGCCAGCAAATTTTTAGGGTAGGTTCATAAGCATGCAAAGATGAGGTGGTTTATTCTCAGCCCCTTTCAGCTGCTTTTTGTGGCAGTCATTTGTTTGTAATTGGGACAGTGGAAATGCAAGTCATCCTGTGCAACTAGAACTCAGTTTTCAGTCTGTATGCTCTTGGTTTTTTAAATTTTCAATTTCTATGTTGAAATCAGGGGAGGTTACACTTGAGGCAATTAATTACACAGAATTGTAAAACACGGTGCTTAACAATTTGTTATCTAATTCCCTCAAGATTAAGTGCAAATTACCTTTTAATTTGGGGAAATAATCCTGTTTCTTAAGATTTGAGAAGAATTATGTCCATTTAGGTTGATATGAATGTAAAAGCAGGTTATGTTCAGTTCTCTGAGATTTACTGAAGTGCTCTGAGATAAGAATTTACAGAAGAAATCAGAGGTAGGGTAAAGGTACAGGCAGTTCTCTTTTTTTTTTTTTTTAAACAAAAGAACATATTAGCAATTTAGCAAAAACTGCTCCCAAAGGCATCTGCCTTCCCATGTCAGGATGATAAAAAAGCTAAAAAGAAAAAGTCATAATTGTTGTATGAAAACTATTCTGCTGCTGCTTACTCATCTGTGAAGAATTGTCAGGCTGGGGAGGAAGGGTTTTGACAATGCCCTGCTGCTATGTCAGTGTAACACATGCTTCAGGCACTTGCATCCGTACTGCATTCCAGGTCATTGATCAGACTCAGCAGGCACAGTACCGGGAGCTACATGACAAATCTTTGATTCACAGCTGGGATCACAGCTACGTATCACAGTCAATGAATCACTTCAACATCAGTAGTTTAGCAAGCGTAAAGTGAAAAAAAGTGACCATGATATCATTCATGGTTCCTTTCAAGCTTTGATAGACAACAAGTTAGCACACAACTTTTGTTGCCCCTCTTGCCAAATCTAAAACAAAGGAAGTTTTTTCCTCTAATGAACTTCTTTGATCCTTGTATAAGTTCAGGATAGAATTGTAGAAGAGGTACTTAGGCAGAAATCAGATAATCTTCAGGGCTCTTTTCCTGTCCTAGTTTTTGTGGGAAATTAAGGTCCCTGTAACAAGTGTTCTGAGCTGCTGTTTAATCCAGTATCATTCTGATTGAGACTGAATTTTGATGTAATCCAGTTAAATTAACAAATCCCAACTATATTAACTATTTCACATTCAAAATAATATTTTTGTTAAAAGTTTCTTTTGGAGTTACACAAAAAGAAGGGATGAAGCCACTGTTTTTTTTTTTTTTCTGCTAGAAGGATAATAAATAATCAGGGAAATGATTTTCATCCTCCAATTTTAGTTCAAATCTGTGTATACCTTTTGACTGTCATAAATATTTCAGAAGTGTTTGTTTTTAAGGTATGTAACACATGTTTTCAGTAGGACTACAAGTTGTGTAGTAACTACACTATGGTTTGAAATTTTTATTAACTCATTCCATGGAGAATTTGTATTAACTCAGTCTATGGAGAAATAAAAGTAGTGCTCTAGTTTTCCAAGACCTTAAAGTATTGCTAAGTAATGGGAACTCTGATGATGTTATTATGTTTATTAAACATAATAATGTTCTGACAGCTGAGCAGATGAGATAAAGTGTGTGTGAGTAGTCACTGAGAAAGGGTGAAATGGAGCAGTGTGAAGGAGTGGGACTGCAGCATACTGGAACAAGAACAAAAAAGTAAACAGAAACATCTTACTACTAGAGTGTTCCACATGATCTGTTGTGCTCCTGAAAATAATGAGAGGTTACAGGGTAGTTGATGCCTATAAGGTCCAAGTACTGTCTGTAACTTTCCATTATCTGATGTGATTGATGTACTGAAGGCTAAGGACAGCAGATCACAGATACATACATCCTGACTTATAAACTATGGATAGAAATTAATGTCTCCTGTGTCAGTGTTCTAACATGTCATTTTCTTTTTTCTCTCTTTTAGGGACAATTGGATTCTTTGCATGCTTTTGGTTTGTAACCAAAATATACAGCGTAGTGAAAGTCGACTGAAGAAACCGATGTAAAGAGTTAACACAGAAGAGGTTTAGTCTTCATTAACCTAACTTAAAAACCTGGTCTCGTTGATGAACTTGAGCTTTATCAGAAGTATTGGCTACCTGTTCTTTGAGAATGATATTGAAATGCACCTACTTTTCCACTAACACGTTTGTATTGTGACTTAACAACCTTTTTTCATTCAAATCTTAATGAAGATCAGAGTTACAATATTTATGCATTTGTAAATACAACTATACTTTGAAAGAAATGTTAAATTCTAATGGCAGAATAGAAGTGGCTGTATTACACAACTTGATGATACTTCTGATCAAAGTACAACTGTAAATAGGTTTTTCTAGCTTGGTAGGTGGGATGATTTATTTTTCTTTGAGGGAAATGAGAACTTTTTATTATGCTAACTTTGAAGGATGACTCTTTAAGAGGTGTTGCTTTTAGTCTGGATGTGATTTTTATTTTTTACTGGTGTTACGTCCATAAATATTCTGATTTCTGTGACTTAATTAGTTTTGGTGTTCTTGGCCTTTCAAACTATGTGCCTCTGAGTCCTTGAATTTATAAATTCATAATCCAATAAACGTTGTAAAAATGTCTTCATTGACTTATTACATATTAGAAGTTCATAAAAATATGTAAATACAATTATATTGAAGACAGGTGCTTAAAGATTGCATAGAGTATTTTCTGGCATTTTCTATGGTTTAATGTATATTGACACACATTTAGATCTGCAAGAATTATTATTTGTGCTAAATGGCTTTAACATGGACATGTGATGGTGGCGCATGGGAACTAAATTATACACCCATTTAACAAAAGCTCTCTGCAGCATTAATCCAGTCCTTAACCCAGAGATTGCCATGGAGTTGTCACTATGTTGAGAAGATCTTACAAGGCATGAGTCGGCATTCTCTGCTGATCTTGCTTTTAGATCTCAATGATGCATATTCTATAGAGCAACTATTGCTGACTGTACTTAATGTAGGTTAAAAAATAAAAGAAAATTACTATTTTTGCCTTATATTAAAAGACTAATGTCAATTTTGGATGACTGGCATTAAACCTATATTTGCCTTTTTTTGGAAATGGAGTATTTTGTTCAAACCTTGTTTGATAGTTTTAGATTCATAACACAATTTGGCTGGTAAAATTTTATTTAAAATTAAACTTCATGTACCAATTGCCATTCATAAGGTTGGGGGGTTTATTCTTACCAGTTTACTTTTCTATAGGACCTTAACCTGATGATGCTTGAATATTGGACCCAATAAAAATATCCTTGGTTAAGGTAACTTGTCATTATTAGCATCCCAAAAGTTGGCACATCAAGGCTTCACAAGTTACCACACAACTGCAGTGCTCCACAACCCTTCCCACATGAGCCACAGCACTCGTGTTCTGCCAGACACAGTTCTGCTCAGATGGGCACAGGTTTGTTCTTGTGCCCCTCCCAACATATAGTCACTAGGAAATGCTGATTTTAGGTAAATCTTCCATGCTTTGTGTTCAAAAAAGGAAAAGGGTGAGTTTGGTAAATGTTTGCCCTTTACTACTGCAGTGATCTGTAGTGTGACTCTTGATTCAAATGTTTAAAACTAGAATAGTCTTCATATCCCTGGTTTTGTGACTACCTAGTGTATAGTCACTGCCTGAAATCACCAGTAGTTTTTACACAAATAGGGATACTTAGTTTGAGAAACGTGAATCAATTGTCTGCTACTGAAATTCAAATTCAAAAAAACAGATTTTTGTGATGTATTTACAATTGCTGTTTAAAAAAGATTAATAGAAGTTAGATGAAACCACTGTGGTGTATGTGTGGGTTTGAAACTGATGGGTGTATTTTCCTGGGGATTTTTCTACAGACTAGTTGACAATTCATGGCAGCTTCTCAAGTATTTTAATTCCAGCTCTAAAGACAGTCTGTGAAATGTGTCACTATCTTCTGGAATCTGAATCTGCTGCATACACAGCTTTTCAAGCAGCCTTGCCTTGTCATAATTGCAGCTGTTTTGCAATTGCAATGTTTCAGTGTGAGACAATTCACAAAGTTTAACACATCACAGATTTTACAGAAGAGCTGTTTAAAAGTTGTTTTTGCCCTTGTAACACTGCCTCAGATAATTTTAAATGTTTTTCTAGGATTTAGGCTTTTGGTCTGTGGTAAGGTATTAAAGCGTTCTACTGTATCTGTTTTCCTCTTGGGAGACCTGTTTTTTTGCCTAAACTTTCAAAATACTGAGCTTTTCAAAAAACTTAATGTATTATCCAGTATTTTCTTAAATTGCACTTATGGCAATCTGAGAAAATGTCAGTTATTCAGAGGGTTAAGAGGTAGGACAGATTGCTGAGCTGCAGGAAGACAGGGCAAATTTGGACTAAACACTTCACAGAAGTGTCAATTTTTTGGTGGCTGAAAAATAATTTAAAAACTTACTGTTCAGAGTCTGAAAAAGAGTGCCCATCACTGCCAAATTTAGTCTGAAAGGAATCCTTAGTCCAAATAATACTTTGAAAATGTGATATGGGAGTTGGTGTCCTGATTTTCTTTCTCCAGAAGAAATAAGAAAGCAGCTTTGTGGCAAGCTGTCACTCACCAGGGCAGGCTCATCTTTAGACTTTAGCTTCCCTTCTTATGCAAGGGTTTGGCTGTGTTTGAACACCTGTGCGAGCCCTCAGGTTTCTGTGGTCATCCAGGTTGTGTGAGCCCTCAGCTGCTTGGCTGGATCTTGTAAGCAATGTTATAAATATTAGTTGACTGTGAACCAATCATAGTGTCTTGAGGCTTTTTGTGCCATTTTCAGGCACAAATGACTTCAGGAAAAGTTTGAAAGTGAGGATAAGAGGTGAAACGACAAAATTCTGGCAGGCACCTGAGGTGCTCACTTACACTGATCTGAGTATCTGTTTGAAGGGCTGGGAGGCACCAGCCAAGTCCTTTTTGAACTGATGTACAAATCAAAAAGGTGGAATGTGGACAAAATGTTTTGCTAATACTGGAAGAGGCAAAACCTCCAATCTCTAAGCAGGCTGGCACATCTATATTTCAGGCAAGTGAGAAACCTTGAAAGGGAGTGGTTTTAGTGTATACGACTTTGGTCCGTGGAGTGAAATTGTGATCAAATTTTTCTGCAAAACTTTGTGAGAATGGCTGGGAGAGGCTGCTGCAGCCAGTCCTGATGACGGATGGTAGAGATTTAAGTCAAAACTGAGGTTTCTCACTGAATTGTTACTCGCCTGAAGGAGATCCTGAGTTTCACAGGTAAGTTACATGGAATTCTGGAATGGAAGTATGGTAAATCCTTAAGAGCTGTAGATGCTTTTGTGTTTAATGGCTGATAAAGCACAGCAGTGAGCATAGAATCACAGAATGGTAAAACAGTCCAACATACTTTCCCCTCACCCTGCTTTTTGGTTGTTTTTTTTTTGGGGGAGGGGCAGTGGTGCTTTTTGGTTTTGGTTCTTCAGTTTTTTCCTCCTTTTAATTGAGTGCTTGGTTTAGCACAGTGTATGGTTTAGTGTATCTGCTCCAGGAATTGAGCAAGAACTTTGGTAAGTTTAGCTGATGTGGGACACACATGTCCATGAGTTTTTGCCATGAAGTTACAGGCCATTTTCTTTCTGTTTGAGCATCTTTACAGTTTGGACACCACCTTCATTTCTGGGCAGTTGTATCTCCAGCTCCATCAGCCTATCAGAGCTATGTATTTCCTTAAAGGAAGGGAGATTACTTGTGCAGAGATGTTCTTGTCCCAGATACACTGCTTCCTACAATTTACCTCTAATTTAATTTTTTTATTCTCAGTACCCCACTGTTTCTCCTTATGTCAGCCATGAGTGATCTATTTATTTCCATATCTCCATAAATATGTGTTCCTCAACAGACTCATGAAATAATTCTCCTGTTACTTTAAAGAATTACTTTGGGTATATGTGTCTACACAAGTGTGGGACACTTCAGATTAAAGCACAAACCTTCAGGGACTACTGAGAGACTTAATTTATCAGTTGATTACTGTACAGCTGCCATCATGCACTATTTCCTCTTATGTGAAACATCTGGAACTTGCTGTTGATGAGATGAGAGTAGTTAACTCTTGTAAATGAGATAAGCCAGAAGATTACAAATGAAGCCTGTCATGTTTGGGTGATGACACATTCTTGCCACTTGCCAGGATTCCAGGACTTGCAGTGAAAATGCAGTTGAAGTTCTCCCTTCCCTCGAGCTATTTGAGGATAGCCTGCTGGCCACAGCACGCACACAAGTACAGGATGCAGGAGCAGAGGCAAGGGCATGACAGGAAGGTTTGACCAAAGCAGTCTACTGGAGGGATTTAGCATTAGATCTGTAAACATGCATGATCAGAAATGCACAGCCAAAAATCTTGGCAAGGAATAATAACAGTAATTAACCAAATAATTCACCGGTGAATGTGCTAACATTGTGTCTCCTGCAGGTAGTATG
Organism: Zonotrichia leucophrys gambelii; assembly: GCF_028769735.1. Classification (NCBI taxonomy): domain Eukaryota; kingdom Metazoa; phylum Chordata; class Aves; order Passeriformes; family Passerellidae; genus Zonotrichia; species Zonotrichia leucophrys. The sequence continues at coordinate 40,159,058 of NC_088169.1, read as the reverse complement.
GGCACACTGCTAGCAAGGGCCCTCGAGAATTCACTGGATTTGTAAAGCCTTGCTTTATAAGGATTAATTGTCCTTACTCAGGAACCCATTCAGATACCTTCAAACAGCTTTTCTAAGTTCACTACAAAAGGCTGCTTCAGACAGGGGCCCACAGGGTGTCCTGAGAGGCTGTCCAGCCTGGGCAGTGAGATGGGCAGAATGGCACATTCCAACTTCACAGTTCAATAGTGCTAACTCCTTATTTTCAAACAATTCAGCACAACTGCTGTTTTGCTGCTGCTGCAAGACTCAAAACTTGATGTGGCTTGTGTGGGTGGTTTGGGTCTTTTTTTGGGGGGTGTGGGGGAATGTCCGGTTATCTCGGCTGTTTGAGGGGCCTGGAAGGCCCGTGGTGGCCTTGGGGCAGCCCACGTGTCGAAGGACGAGAAGAGGCTTCAGTTCTTCTTTCTGGTTTTATGTTTATTAATTGTTTATCTAAAAGATGTTCTTTCAGCCACCAGAGATCTGCTCAGCAGTCAGCCATGGGCACACTGTCTCTGCCCTCCGGGGCAGGCACCTATCTTTATACCCATTGTGACGTGTACAATATTTATCATTTTTCCCCAATACCATCTATTCTTATAACTCGGTGTACTCTTAGTAATAACCAATCCAAAGGTGCCACCGTGGCCAAAGAAGATGGAGGAGAAGAGGAAGAAGAAGAAGGACAGGACACACCCCAATTCCTCCATCTTACTCCTCTAAACCCCCCTGTACATAAATCCTAAACCTTGTGTCTCACTCTCTAATTAGCTAATCTTTTCACCCTTCACCCTGTGAAGCCCTCATCCTTGTCGTCTCCTGTGCAGGGTTAAAGTCCTGCCACCAGACACTTCTGGCAACATTCCAGGACTCCCGAGCCCCCCAAGCTGGTCTCGGAGGCTCAGCATCTCAGGACTGAAATCTTGAGATCCGACATCTCCCCTTCTGTTGCCCCAAGAAACCCTCTTTTACAATCCGATTCATGGTATCTGGGACGACATGGATGAGGACTAGGAGAGCTATTACAATATAAAACCCTATCCTTAAGATTCTTCTCCAAATAGGAGAAATGTCAAAGAAATCTGCCAGCTGATCAATATATGATCCTTTGTCAGTTTTCCCTGTAATAGGTAAATTTACCCCATTGCCTATTGCAATTCAAGACCCCAAGGAGAAAACCTCCCAGTCTTTCGTTCTTATACAGAAATATTCAAGACCCCAAAGAGAAAACCCCCCCAGAGTCTTTCGTTCCTCTTGTTTCTCTTCTGAGTTGTCCTTTGCAGTCTGAGTCCCGACTTTTGTCTGAGTATTCGTTTCTTCTTATATCTTGTTGAGGAAAATCGTTGCATAGTTGCAGACTCGTTACGAAATGATGCTGTAGCTCTGCTGAACCGATCCGGCATGCCGTGCACTCAGGGGTTACCTAGTTTTGATTCAACTGACAATAGGGTTAAAACACACACGCCTCCCCGGGAGGGGAGAGGCTTGGACTCCACGAGGGTTTTTTACCAAAGGCACCAAGTCTGGAGAGGGCCCCTCCTCGCCGGAGACGTTACCGTGGGTCCGGCCCGCCCCGCCCGCGCTCTTTACTCTGCGCATGCGTGCTTTCCGAGCCGCCCTCTGTCTCTCCCGAGGTAATTTCTCCCTCTCCCTTTTTGTTCCGCCTCTGAATTTTCCCCCTTCGGTCTGCCCCGACTCTGTCTCCTCCTCCTCCGACACTGTGTGTGTGTGTGGCCCTTTGTCAGTGTGTGCGGCCGCCCCCGCCGGCACCCGCACCCGCCGCGACTTGCTCCGGGTTTTTTGCGTCACAACCGCGCGCCCCCTGCGTCTCACGGCAGCTTTCTGGGATTGCGCAATTTCCCCCATGCCGCTGCCCATGTCGGACGCCCCTGCTGCGCTGGCATGTGACTTCTCCCCCCGGGTTCTTGCGAGTTTTGCCCGCCGCGCGCGTTTCTGCTACCTTGCCGGCCCCCGGGGCCACTGCACCCCCCGGCCCTGAGCTTAGCAAAGCCGTATCTGAACACGCGTCTCTTGTTTTTTCTTCAGCCGCGCTCCCCGCCTGCTCCGCCGCTGCCTGGCTGCCGCGAGAAAGCGCCTCCCCTGATCCCTTTTTCTCCCCCCCCTGCTCTCCCCCTGCTCCTGAGTCCTCCATGCTCTCTGGACTTTTTGGACGCTTTTTGGGAGTTTCCCGGGGTTTCTGGGTTTTGGGACCTGGTATTTTAATAATATTTCTTGCTCTTTTTCTCCAAGAGCATTTTCCTCTCGGCCTTTTAAGGCCAGAGCTAATTTTTTCTTTTTTTTCCTGGAGCCTTGCTCCCCCCCTCTCTCAGAGAGTCCCCCCCCGGACGTCTGCTGCGTCTCGGGGTCTTCCTTCCTGGCCTTTTAAGGCCAGAGCTAATTTTTTAATTTAATTTTTTTTTTTTTATGTATGTTTGTGTCACACCTTATAAGGCGGACAAAGTTTCCCGTTGTTCCTGGGAAGGTGTGCCCCCATGTTCTTATTTTTCAGGCTTTCTTACCAAATCTGTTGTTCAGAGCAGTCTGGACGTCTCGATCTGTCCAGCAGATTACGAAAAGTGGACCCAGGGCGCCTTCTGGTTCCAGTCCGGGCTGTTTGCTACGAATTGTCTTCGGCAGAAACTGAGAGGTGGAATTCTCAGTGACTGCTGTTTTTTTTTTTTTTGCAGTCTCTGTTGGCTTTTTTTTTTCTTCTTCTCTTTTTTTTCTTCTTTTCAGGCTTCTTTCCTCAGGAGTTATCAGTGCTCTCCTGGGACCTCGTCTAAGATCGGAGCTGTTCCCTTCGGTCTTCTGGTCTTCAGGGCTTTGAGATTGCCCCCCCCCGAAAGGTTTTGTGGTGGTGGAGCCCAGCCAGGGACCGCCAAATGTCCGGTTTATCTCACCCCGAAAGGTTGTGGTGGTTCTGGTCCGCCCAGGGAACGCCAAGTGTCCGGTTTATCTCGGCTGTTTGAGGGGCCTGGAAGGCCCGTGGTGGCCTTGGGGCAGCCCGCGTGTCGAAGGACGAGAAGAGGCTTCAGTTCTTCTTTCTGGTTTTATGTTTATTAATTGTTTATCTAAAAGATGTTCTTTCAGCCACCAGAGATCTGCTCAGCAGTCAGCCATGGGCACACTGTCTCTGCCCTCCGGGGCAGGCACCTATCTTTATACCCATTGTGACGTGTACAATATTTATCATTTTTCCCCAATACCATCTATTCTTATAACTCGGTGTACTCTTAGTAATAACCAATCCAAAGGTGCCACCGTGGCCAAAGAAGATGGAGGAGAAGAGGAAGAAGAAGAAGGACAGGACACACCCCAATTCCTCCATCTTACTCCTCTAAACCCCCCTGTACATAAATCTTAAACCTTGTGTCTCACTCTCTAATTAGCTAATCTTTTCACCCTTCACCCTGTGAAGCCCTCATCCTTGTCGTCTCCTGTGCAGGGTTAAAGTCCTGCCACCAGACACTTCTGGCAACATTCCAGGACTCCCGAGACCCCAAGCTGGTCTCGGAGGCTCAGCATCTCAGGACTGAAATCTTGAGATCCGACAGGGGAACAGGGTTGTTTGGTGGGGTTTTGTTCAGAGATTTGTTGGGTTTTTTTTCAGTAATTATATCAAGTCAATTTCGTCTCTCTTTTGGGGAAATTGTTCAGGTAGAGAAGACAGTCTTCCTGATATTTTCCCAACTTCCCGTGACTGCCTTTTGATTTGTTTACAATTACACATTTGGTTGATGTCTGTGAAATCATTAAACTGCCTTGACTACATGAAGTGAAGAAAGGAAATGTGCAATTGGGAAGAGAAGTGATGTCCCAGGAGGGCAGGCAGATGCACAGTCTGGCCTCTGCTTGCCCTCTGTGTTGCAGAAGGTGAGCAAACTTCTCATTCTCTGGAGGCTGGAAAAGGCAGGTGGGCTGTGTTCCCACAAAAAAAGGCAGGTGGGCTGTGTTCCCACAAAAAGCTCCCACCTTTTGCATGCACCAGTATCAGTTGCTCTGGGATATTACTGAGGAGGTCAGTGGGCTTCCAGCATGGCCCATCCTCTCCCTTGGTAGCCCAAGGATACAAGAAGCATTAGGGTTGTGATATTTCTCCAGCCTTGCTTAGGAGCTACAAAATGGAGCAGCCAGAAAATCAGATCTGTTTCCTACATTTTTCTGCAAGTTCTCACAAGCAGCCCTCTCCACTTTCCTGCTGGAAACTGCTCTTCTCTGCCCACTGGAGGAAGGCTAGCAAGACAGCTGAGAAGAAACTGATGTTCTGTTGCTCTGTCTCCTTCTGCAGGCTGTAGTGACAGCAACAGAGCTAAATCATACGCGTTCTCCTGCTGCAGGATGTCACATCAGGGCAGCCCCAAGGCAGGTGGAGGGCAAGGCAAAGGAGAAACAGCAGGTGGCCTTAAATTTGCTGTCTATCCCAGAAAGCTGGGTGACTGTAGTAACACAGTCATAACACAGGATAAAAATTAGAGAGAGGCTTCCTTCCTTTCAAGAAGGACAATATCCACACCCAGGGGGCAGAGCCCAAACAAAGAATTGACCTATGCACCAGGAAAATGATGGTTTATTAAACTCAAGTCTTTTCTGTTAGTCTGTTACCTGTTTCAAGTGGGGTTTTTTTCTGGAAGAGACATCTTGGATCCAGAACTGAATTTCTGAATAGACCAAGACTAGCAGACAAATGTAGGCAGATTAAGAATATTACTAAATCCCCAGAGTTTTTCTTGACCAGTGTATTATGTTGAGGTTACTGTGTCTATCTTTCTGTCCTTTGAAACAGTTTTACCAACAGGTTTGTGAAGGTCCGTTGCTGCACAGAATGGGACAGAACTTGCAATCTCGGTTTTGTTGCATGGGACACTGTCTCCTGTCCCACTCATCCCTGACACTTCAGAGAATTGCTGGTAAAACAACCTGAGCAAGCCACCTACCATGTATTTTGATGCAGAAATACACTTCTCATTGCTCCAACTGCACAATGTTCATATAAATACCCATCAGAAACCCCTAGAGTTTGATGTAAAAAAAACAAACAAACAAACAAACAAAAGCTTAAACCCCCAAAAAAGGAGATAAGTAGGAAACAGAAATTTAATGAAAAATGCAAAGTTCTTGGGCTGCAAATAGATGACAGGAAGGACAAATACTCCGTCTTGCAGTTTCACTCAACTTTGAATCTCACACCCTGAGCAAATACAGATAAAGCTGCAGCACTGCTAGTTCATATATGGTATATAGCAGAAATGCATCTAAGTCTGGGCTTGTCACACCAGAAGTTGTTCATGGAAGAACAAATAAATATGCTCTTAAAAGGTTTGTAGGAACCAATAATAAGGGCTGTATTTACCACAGTTAAGCTTCAAAAGAAAATCTAGGCTGTCTGGAGTGAAAGGCAAAAGGAGATGGCTTGTGTGCAGATGCTACACAAGCCAGAGGGTCCAGTTTGGTATGGACATGTTCCAGCCCTTCACATTTATTTGTGTGGGTGCAAACATTTCTTTCTCTTTTACTTTTTAGCACAGCTTCAATAGGGTAGTGAAGGCATAGAAAGAAGCAGGTATTTGTCTCCGTGTCTTATGAGCAGTGGCAACATCCACAGCTGGAGTAAAAGAGATTGGATAGGACTAACAAATTAGAGAACAATAATTATTAAACAAATAATTATTACCCACTGCTTTCATTATAACTTTGGGCCATTTATTCCATCATCTCACTGCCTGCCCTGGCAGCTCAACAAATTGGTCAGGTGTTTGTTGGGGTTTTTTCCTCCTCTCCATTAGATGTTGTTCATTGTGACAGGAACTGCTGTCTAAATTTCAGGTAGAACTTGCAGGTCCATCTTAGCAATCAACACCTGGTGGTCTTTGGGAAGCAGCATGGAAGGTTGTGGTGGAGAATCACAGATTGCTATCAGTGAATCCGTACAAATTAAATACCCAAATTTGGCATTTCTGAGGGGCCAGGTTTATTCCTGGCAATGAACACTGGCAAGATTTTTATACACGGAAAAGACTGAATTCATACTATGGTCACCAAGTGTAGCAATCTCATTTTCAACTATTCTGTTAAAAACTGAACAACTGAAGGCTACTTCTGAATATCCCAATGCCACAGTGGTTAATGAGGCCAGCCGTCGTTATCGGGAGATGCACAGGCGGCTGTCAGAGTAGCTGTCACTCACAGCAGCATTAAGTACAAACCAAGGCATTAAAATAACAAACAGGAGAGGAAAGCTGGGCTGCAGAAGGATTATCCCGGGTCCTGTCCATGCTGAAAACACCACTGACCTTCTTCCCAAAGTGGTTGGCAATCACTTGGTTGCGTGGCAGTGAGTGATACCCTGGTGGAACTCTGGAAGGCAGCCTCTTCTCAAAATTACTCCTGCTAGACATTCTTCTTGTCTGCTTAGAGCATGGATTTCTCTTGGAAGTTGATTTCACTATTTCTGAAGATGATGATCTTTTTTTGAAGACTCTGTGCTTCCACCATGCCTGACAATGACTTTCTGCTTTGTGTGGTCTACGTCTAGCCAAAATTATTTGTCATTTTTACTTTCAGTTTAACTTAGGTCTAATTATCTTGATTTAAGCCTCTTGCACTAACACTAAGCTGCTTTTGTTTTTACTTTGGATCCAATAATTTTAATGTTTCCTCCATATGGCAGTGAGTTTTTGAAGGAAAAAACAAGGTCTGAGATGAAGTTATTTGAATGGGATTGAAATTTGGAAAGTGAAGCTAAAAATATAGATAGGAAATACCAAGTTAACATGACATAAATGTAAGGAATTCCTGTGTGATATAGACATATTTTTAAAAATTACAAAATTTTTCACTTCTTTTGTATCTGTAGTGGATGCCTTCCTTATGCCTTCAGCAGCTGGATAAGCAGCACAGCTACTCCTTTGGGGTGAATGCCAGAGAATAACAGTTATAAAATACATTTCAGTGATTCTAAACAATGAATTATACCTCCTTGTCAAAAGTATTTTTGTCAAGCATAACTGGCCTGTGGGCTTATCTGTGAGTGTGGTGTGTTTTGTTAGCCAAGTTCCTTTATAGTCACTTGGATCATTAGCATAGGGAGGAATATGGGTGTGTCGACCCAGTTTTTAGTCCAATAGGTATATTGGTAAATATTTCCCCTTTGAGAATATTTAGCATTTGTTAAATTCGTAAAACCAATATTGTTTCACAGAATCTGAATTTGGGTCCTCGTCCAGTTGTGGCTGTGCCCTGCGAGGCCAGGCTGGGGGGCTTTGCTCCCAAACATGGTAAGTGAGAGACTACATTCCAGTTAGATCTGCAGGCTGAAACGTTTCTGTGACCATCCTGAGCTCACTTCATTTCAAATACCCTTGATTAGCCAAGATTTCCTAATTAAACCAGCTGATTTCAACTAAACACCTTGGGTATAAATCATAAATCATCCCTTCTCTCAAGCCACCCACCAGGCAGCTCAGGAGGTCTGGCAGGTCACAGCAGGCCATTTATGACCACAACTGGAGCAAATCTACCCAAATCAGTCTCTATATTGCTTTGCTAAAAGCACAACTCTCTTTTTCCCTGTAAAAAATGTGTGAGGTACAGGAAGTGGCATGTTTCTAGATCTACTTGCCCTCCTTCACTTGCATTTAAGTCTCAGGTTACTCTCCAGGTTTTAGGTCTGGGCTCTAAGGTGGGAATTTTTTCAGTCCTGACTGATCCTAAGGTAGGCCAAGTTATTAGAGGATGTATTTCATGCCATGTGATAGCCAGATGGCAATATCTCTTAATGATGGATTATTGTGCTCTACTTGATGGCAGAAAATATTTATGTGTCATTAAAATCATTGTGACAACGACAACTACTTTTCACACCATGTCAGTCACAAAACTGGAATCAATTTAAACAGAGATTAAATGGGAAGTGTATTTCCAAAGTACTCCTGTAATGTCAGTCACTCTGAGGCTGCTGAGATGCAGGAGCTCTGTGTTCCTGATGGGCATGAGAAACATGGATGACAAAGTCAGCAGATATTCAGTTCAGGATCTGGGACCAGCACTAAGTTTACATCTGCCTTATCCACATGGAGAGCTGCAGAGAGCTCCCAGCTCGATCCTGCTGTGGCATGTGGCACTGGCACGAGTCAGTGGGGGAGCTACCTGGCAACTTCACCCAATGAAATGAACACAAAACCCTACAATTTGAACCCATGCAAAGGGGAAAGGAAAATTTAGTCATTAAACTTCTAGCTGAGACAGAACATGGGCAGCAAAGTGCTTCGGTAAATTTGCAAGAAATTCCAGGTTTTTTGAGTGTCCTGAGCCCTCCTGAGAACCTGTAAGGATTCTGAAGGAGTTCTGCTGCCAGCATTAATGGTCTGTGCTTGAGGACAGAGTATAACAAATCATCCCACTATTCATCTGATGAAGAGTCCCTGCTTTTTTCTGGGATGCTCTGGTACCTGGCTTATTTCATTTGATGTTTCACACATCGAAAACATTAACAAAATCTAATCATATTTGCCAAATCCTTTTTTTCTGTTTATAAAAATGAGAATATTACCTTATTGAAGTATTACCTTATTGAAGTGAAGCACCAGCCTTTGGAAAACTATTTTATTTTGAGATCTACTGCTTTCTGTCATGTCAGAAAGCAGTAGCATTGCAATGATGCTTCAGGCTCTATAAACAGAATAACATATTCCAAATATGCACTGTATTCAGAACATGTATTCATACCTTCTTGATCTCAGCAAATTTACCAGTTGAGAAAATCTTACTGGAAATCAGTGAAAGCTCTATTTCCTAGTTTTCTTTTTCCTGCTTTTTTACCTTTTGGCATTAAAGGATAATGTACTATGTATAATATTTTACATAAGAACTTCAGAAATGTTTAAAAATTATGTAAAGTCAGTCCAAGTGGTAGGTAGAATGGCTAGTTTCAAGTTCTCTATGACTTCTTTAAATGTTTTTTTCATCTTTCTGTCTTTTTCTCTAGTGGAGCATAATCTCTGAAACCAGTAGCAACCAAATCTAAATGGCTAGTACCACAGGGCCGAGTTATAACACTTTTTAACTCAGAAGAAGGAAAGGCTAAGTTGTACAAACCTTTAGTTTAGAATTAGATAGTCACTGAACATTCCTTAAATGTTGTCTCATGGAGAGGTGTGCAGCTAAATGAAGTCAGCTTTTTTCTACCTATTTTCTCCTCCAGTTTCCCAGAGCTGATTCCCCAGTTCTTTGGCCACAAGTGCTCCTTTGGAGATGCACTGAAAGGCTGCCATAACTCCTTCTTTTATTTTCATTCACGTGATGCTTTTTAGGATATGCAGCTTCCCAGTCCCTGTGATGCCTTGTGAAGGCTGACCTGGAACAGAGACCAGATGGAGTTAAAGAATAAAGTATTTATTAGGAGGCCTCAATGGATCCACCTTGGGCAGCACAAGAGCCAGCCAGGGCTACACCCAAGATGAGCACAAAATGGTCACCAAATGGATAACTGGTCACAGGGTCTCACACTTTTATAAGTTCTGGTCCATTAGCATAGTGCTGCCTTCATTTGCTGTGCCCTTCTGCTTGGGGTTTCACAACCTCCTTGCAAACCACAGCCTCACATGCCCAGAGGCTGTGCAGATGTAGAAGTGGACCTGAAAACTAACAGAGACGATCAGCTGGCAGATAGTCCGTGGAACAGAAATCTCCAGCACAGGCACACTCACAGGAGTTTAATCTGCTTGATATGGAAGTGTCTGAACCTCCATTCAGAAATATCAAGACTCTTCTGCAAAAAATACAATAGGGACCTGGACTAGCAGCCACAGGACTAAAAAAATAAAACCAAACAAAATCACAGCTAAAACTGTGATTAGGAAAAAAAAAATTAATAAGACTTTCAGTATAACAGAAATGTAGTATCAACATGTTCCACCTTGTGCCAAAAAAATGGCTCTGTTCTACTTATCTGGCAAATATCATGATTTCTGCACACAAATTTTTTCTTTACATTAAATTTTATCTTGCCTCCTAGTTTACTTGAAAGTGAGTGTCAAACAGAGTTCAGCTGTCCCTTACACAGAGTGAGTTTTAAAGACACTACTCCACTTACACACACAAACAAACCCAAGGGTCTCTGCCTTTCAGACAAACCCATTTCCCTCCCCCTTCAGCTAGTAAACAGCTTCTGGCTGCAGAATTGATCCTTTATGGAAGAGATTTTTCAGATTTTCAGGTCAGATGCTGGCTGACCTGTCCAGCACCCTGGTAATCCTCAAATCATCTGCTTGCCACGCTCACGAGGAGATGTCACCAAAAAGGCTTGTTGACAACCTTCTGCTGCACTAAGGACAAGTCTGTAAAACTGCCACCGTCTTACTCAGTTCAACTTCACCACATGGTTGCATAAAACTTAGTCTTCTGACAATTTCACCAAGACTGCCGACAGAAGGAGATTGTGTGGAAAAAATACTTTTGGTTTCCACTTCACTTTGTCTTAGATTAGATTGACACTGATCTGTATAACAGTTTGTGAACTCATTTGAATTTTTTTTCAATTTACAGGAGCTTTTTTTAAAGTGTGAACGTCCTTTCTATGCACATTCTCATACAATGCATTTTAAATGTCCACATACCATATTTTATAATTGCATGAAACTAAAATATTTTAATTAGATTCATGTCAGTTATTCAGTTTTTATTGTCTCCATATATAGTGACAAATTCTCAGGTCTTAAGATCTGTGTGGAAAAAAGTCAGTAATTTAGTGATAAAATAAAAACTGTGATATTATAAGCACCTATGAATCCTTCAATCAAATTTTGCATTGAATAATAAGTACTAATCTCAGCTAAACTGTTTTGTTACACATACAGCATGCTGTGATCCCAAACAACTCCTTAATCCACTATTTTAATAATAGCCTATGGATTAAGGGATCTATACTCTATACTGACACAATGTATTGAGTTCAGGTTCTATAGATGAACATTTCTGTGATCTATTTTAATGGCACACAAGCCATCATAGCATTATGGTGTCAACAAGGCTGCAGATTATCTCCTGGCTTTCAAAGCATCCTGCAGGAAAGCCAGTTTAATCAATCTCCAGAAAGGTGAAAACATTATCAAATCTATAGGGAGACAGGACTTTGAAATAAAAGTGATCATATAATAACCAACAAGCATTTTTATATAATCAGCTCTAGATACACAGAATGTTCGGAGTTTCGAAATCTGTCAAAATAACAATATTAAGAAGGACAGTCTGCTTTCTTGGCCACTCCTTCTCTACACATGCATCATCATTTTCTCCTGCACCCTCATTTCCTCTCACAATTTGCCAGTATTTCATGTAGGAAGCCCATCATGATGCACTTCACTCTTTTTTAAATTAACTTGCTCCAAATAGCCCCGTGGTCTGTTATATTCCTGCCTCTGAACTACAGAGTCACTGCCTTGCTTTAAGTCAAACCACAGTGCCTGAGCAGAGGTTCAGTGCAAAGCAGAGGAGTGTCCCCACCACCCACTTCACCTGGAAATGTCACTATGTGACCATGAAGGTCATTTTCCCCAAGCTCTGCCTGTAGGGAAAGGGACAGTCAGGGAAGGGACACACTCCTGCTGGAGTAGGAGTTGTTGCCAGCTCACACGAAACCCAGTGCAGAAACCGCACCTCTTTTTGTAACAGATCACCTGCTCCCACCCGGAGAACTGGCAAACACATCTCTCCAAAGCCTCTTACAAACTCTTGCTTTCCAGTTGTTTCCCTTGTTTCCCCACCCTGCCCCACCTTCTAATCTTTCCCAGACAGTTACAGAGCACACAGGGTGTGTTCTGCTTCCCAGCATGAAAATACTTTGACTTTTCTGAATTCTAGTGATACCATGGAGCTAATTTTCAATCATCTCCTCCCAAAACTGCATAGTACATAACAGCATCTGAATTGTACGGCAATGAATTCACTGTAATGTCCTCCCGATGCCTGGAAACAGGAATTCTTCATATCTCTTATCAAGCATTTTCTTCAATTTATGGCTGGACCTCTCTCCTAATTTATACTCCCTGCAGCTTCACCTCAGCTGCTAGCCCTCCTTTGTTTTCTCCAAATGTTTCTACCTTTTTGGACTTTTCCTATCTGTTGATGATGCTTACCAGTATCCCCAGCTTACTGCAGAAGGGAAGAGCTTGATTTCAAAGGTGGAGAACCAGATTGGACAAGCAACCTCCAGAGAACACCCCAGGTAAGCAGGGGTATTTACCTTTCCTGAGATCTGGAGAGGATCCAAGAGCATAAAGCTGTGGATTTCCCCTGGTTCAACAGGATGATGGTAGCAGGGGCTCTCTGCCCTTCCCAAGAAGAGGAAGCAGCTGCCTGAGTGGTGCTTCTGAGGTGGTCGAGAAAGGGAAGCTTTGGGCCCTTCAAGAGCACAGAGAAAGCTTTTCCTGACAAACAATCCTGTCTCAATATACCAGGGCTATTCAATCCATTTTCACCAAAATCCACCTTCCTTCACTCTAAATGCCCCAGATGATGTATTCTACATGGATTTATGGTGGATTAAAACACTCTGCACTGCTAGGATATGACACACACTGCAATTCCATTGGACATAACAGTGCAATGAATAGACACAGGACAAATAATTTTTCATCATGAAAATGCTGGCTTGTTTCCACTTGTTTGATAACACAGTTTTGGGGGAGGTTCTCAAAACTTTTAGGTGCTGGAAAGCACATTCCTCCTTTGGCTCTCATCCCACAGGAGGAGATGTGTGACATGAGGGAGTGCTGTGAGCTGTCTGGTCTCAGGTTTCTGTGGCTGAGATGACCCCTGAGGTGTTAGAAAGTCTCTTTTTTCCCAGCTCTGCAACTGAAGAAGAAGTGGAGATTCCTTGGTTCTGCTTTTCAAGGTTGTTTATTTTTTCTTATTTATTACATTCTTTCTCTGACCTGCTGAGATCTGTACAGCAGGTTGGGTTGTGGCACAGCCCCTGCCCTTGGGGTGGTGTTAGCTTTTTATACTAAAAACTACGTGTACTTGATTTACAATAATTTTCCAATACCTATCACTTATGTTAGACAGTTTGTCTCTACTCTAAACCAATCCAGAAGTGTCACCATCTCAGCAGAAGATGAAGAACAAGAAGGAGAAGAAGGAGAAGAAGGACAGGACACACCCAGATTCCTCCATCTTGCCTCTTGAACCCCCATTCTAAAACCACAAAATTCTACTTTTTCACCCTGTGATAAATTCACTGACATTCTACTCAAACTCTTGTGGCTTGTAACTCTTCACACCAAGTTGGTAATTGTTTCCATGGGCTAAAATCGAAGGCACAGGTGTTTTTGATTCCATGCCAAGGTCTCTGCCCCCTTGCCAGGGTCTCGAGTCACCCAGGGCAGCCAGAGGAATGTCCTGGGTCCCTCCAGTCTGGTGGCACCGGAGGCACAGCAGGACAAAGCTCCCTGGGTGATCTGTGCTCTCCAAGCTGGGGGCAGCAAACACATGGGCAGGAGGAGCTGAGGCCCAAAGCAGCGGGCTCACCACAGGAGCACTGTGGCACTGCTGGCCAGCACAAACCAGTGCCTGTCACAGAGAGGCACCGGAGCCTCAGCCAGACTGGTGCCAGCAGTTATTTGTTTCCCATTCTTGCACAGGAGCTGAGGACGACATCCTTTTGTGTTCACATAAACACAGAGAGGAAGGCACAACATGCCTTGGCTGTTATGATGCTCATTTCTCTCTTGAAAATCAAAGTAAATGAGTGTCAAGAGGACACTGACATGCAATAGCTTCAGGCAGCAGCACGGCTCTTTTTTTCCACTAAGATGCCAATAAAAAATTTCCTTTTATCGGCATGGTTTATTAATAGTTCTACGGTACTGCAGTAGTACACTGCTTCTTTTTCCTTTTCTCATTCAAAAATACTTGGGTTTGTCATTATCAACCGTCAAGAGACCATCATAGAATTAGAAAATGCTTGTAGAACAAGGACCACCACATATCCTGCCAAAATATTTGGTTTGCTCTTTTGTAGCAACCTTATTTGTTCAACATCTCAAAAGATACTAGACCAAGATGACAAATAAGGTGTTTGAAATCCAGCAATTTAAAAAAACACTGGACATTAAATGTACACTGTGTTTGGTGTGATGCTTTATTGAAGTATGAGAAGAAAAACTGGTAGGTAGTTATCCTTTTTTAGAATATTTTTCCTAATCCTTTATAGTTGCTAAATGATTTTCACCAGCACAGTCCATGAGTCATTTGACCTTCATAATTTATTGTTTATCTGAGAATTGCAGGATCCCTCTCTCTGATTAATTTGTGTGCAGTTATCTCACATCGAGCTGCAACATATGTGCACATGAGATTTTGCAAGGAGACACAAAACCCAAAAGCACCCACAGAAGTATCCTAATTCTGATGGGCAGTCCCAAATTAGCTCAGCAACACTTTTCTGCAAGTATTCTTCATGCACACATGGCTCCAGGGGTCTTAACCCCAACTATACTGCTGCTATAGTTGTATAGCAAAAGTACTTCACATCTAACTCTTGAGGATGGCAGTGAGAGTTAGGCTCATAAATACCTTCTGAGCATCCTGGAAAATGTTACACTGCCTTAATCCAATTAAGTGAAAACTTAGCATCTTTAAAAGGCTTTCCATTTTAAAAGGACGAGACAGATGCAGTATTTTCCCAGAATACAGAAGGGAAAAGATGGTAATGAGATTTAATTAATGTCCCTGTGCTCCCATGATCATTTACAAGTCAAAGGGATGCAACAGGCCAGGACAGTCCAGGTTTGCCAGCACTGGTTGATGCAAAACCCACACTCAGCTGCTAATGCTGAGGAAAGGTTATTTGGACTTCTGACAAAACCTGAGAGCTGCTCCTGTCAGCACAGCACCCTGCCTCCCCCTGATGTCACACTAAATGCTGTTCCTGCAAGGAGGATTCTTCTCTTGTCTCTGGTGACCAGTGATAGGACTTGATGGAAAGGCATGAGGCTGTGTCAGGGGAGGTTTGGGCTGGATATTAGAAAAAGGTTCTGCCCCCAGAGGGTGTTGGGGCTCTGGAACAGCTCCCCAGGGCAGTACTCACAGCAGTAGCCTGACAGAGCTCAAGAGGTGTTTGGACAATGCTCTCAGGCACATGGTGTGACTCTTGGGATGCCCTGTGCAGGGCCAGGAGCTGGACTTTGATGATCCCTGTGGCTCCCATCCAGCTCAGGATATTCTATGGCTCCATGATGCACATTTCAGGGGTTCTGCCTGGTCTGGCTGTACCCCTGCTCACATCCTCTCCAGGCTGCTGCTCTGCTCTGCTCTCTCTGTGGGGAGCCATGGAGAAACAAGAGCCAAGAGGGTCTATCAGGTGTCACACATCTCTTTTTGTTTTCCCCACTGCAGGCCATGCTCATCAGTGAAGTGGGGAAGGAGAGCATTTTGTACACCTGGGAGTCTTGGAGCTGGAAGGGGAAAAGACAAGAGAGGTGCCAGGAAGGAAATCTGTCCCTACAGAAATAAGGGAGGGGCAAGGAGACAAGTCCAAGGTTCTCCTCCAGCATGTCATTGTGCAATATCATCCTTCATAAGGAAGTTCCCCAAGGAGGTGAGGCTGGAAGGAGGAGAGAGCAAAGGAGGAAACAGTGACAGGAGGGAGAAGGAGCAGTCTCTGCCACACACAGTTCACTGGACCTGTGCTGAGAAGGGTTAACTCTGTCATGCTGCTGGTGATAAGGAAATGTTTGCTATCTCAGTGTGTCAGATTCAAGGGGTATCACCCATGACTTGCACGCAAGATTACTCGGGGGAGGGAAGCTGAGCACAGGTCACGTTCACGGTTCAGCACAGCTCTGCAAAACAGCAGATTTTATTTCTGCTAGGAGGGGAAGCTCATGCTTTGCTGACACCACTTCCCCAGTGAAGTGATGCTAAGCCACACTGGAAAATTTCCACACAGCTCGCTGACGAAGGAAAGCCAACTGTTTGTTTGGAAAACAACAAAGTTATACAGCAAAACTCAGTGACCCTAGGAAAGAAAAAGCCCTTCCATGAAGACTTGGGATGAACTTACGTGGATGTGAACCTGGGTTTTCCAAGGAATGGGGGCACTGGCTTGGGGTGTTCCGTTATCCACCTCCTGTTTTTAGGAAAGCTGCTGCAATTGAGTGTCTTGGGGATCTCTCTCCCATGGCCAGGGCAACATGTTCAGCAGTTGTGGAAGGGCAGGAATGAGAGATGACAGGACAGAGAGGTTGCATGATCCAAGTTTGTGTCCTTTGGAAACGAACTGATGTATCTACAATATTGGATACCTTGCTGGGATTATACTTTGTGGATCTGGCACATTCCAGCATCATGGCAAAGAAAATTATATTATATGCTCAGTCTAAGTTTGGACTGTTGGAAAACAGATTCAGAATCCCTATTTCCTTTTCCGGACCCTTTTCTTCTCAAGTTTGCTTCTCTCCTACCCCGCCCACTGCTACATCCTGTGTTATCCTCGGCCTTGTCTCTTCATGCTCTGCACGAACGGGCCGTTCGCACTCGCGGCAGTCACAGGCGCACCGGGGGCAGCGGAGCCGGGACGCGCTGGAGCAGCGGGAGCGCGGCCCCGGCGCAGCAGCGCGCCTCCGCCTGACGTCACACCGAGCGTGCGGCGGGGGCGTGCCGCGGGCGCCGCCGGCGCAGCCAATGGCAGTGCAGGGCGTGTCCCAGCGCAGCCAATGGGCTCGCGGGGCGTGTGGCGGCGGCGCGATGGCGGCGGGGCTGTGCTGGCGGGCCGGGCTGCGCGCGGGGAGGCGGAGACTGTGAGTGACGGGCCGCGCGCGCGGGCGGGGCGGGGCGCGGGACCCCCGGCGCCGCCTCCCCTCCCCCTCCCCTCCCCTCACGGCCGGAGCCGCGCCCGCCGGGGCTTCTCCGATCGCTCCGGGTGTGCCGGGGCTGCCCTCGGGCCCGGGCAATGTGGGAATGGCAGTCGGCTTCCTGCTCTAGGGGACGGTGTCCCTGCCCGCGGGAGGGGAGTTGGAATGTGGTGGTCCTTTAGGTCCCCTTCCGACCCGAGCTATTCCGTGCTTGCTCCCGCTACCGGCACGTTGCCCTTGCCCGGCTGTCCGCTTTGGTGCAGCTCCTGCCCGGAGGGTGACCTTGGGTCTTTCCCATTCGTGCTCCCGGCCTTGGATTGAGCGGGCTCCTCAGGGCCCCGTGCCCCATTTCCCGCAGGGGGAGCGGGGCCAGGCGGGCCGGGTCCGCACCGGGGCTTTCCCGTTGTTCAAACAGCATCCTGTGCCGCCTGCTCCACCCATGGATGACCCGGCATAGGTGGTGATGCGGGCAGGAGCAGGGGTGCCAGGGGCCCCCCTACCATCCCTTATCCTTGGGATATCCTGGGAGCCCCCCGTGAGCCCGGGGGTGCGGAGTCCCCTTGCTCCTGTGGGGGGACACGGCTCCTGCAGTGCCTGGATGAGGGAAGGTCGTGTAGGCAACGCATGTCCACTTGTCAAGGGCCCGAAATCAGCCGGTGCTTTCCCACAGGTGGGTGAATAGCTGTGCCAGGATGCTAGGAAAAGCTCTGCTTTAAACAGAGGATCGCCATACAGGTCAGCGTTGCAGGATCAGGCTCCGAGTGACAAGTGCCAAGGAAGATAAAGGCTCCGCTGCACTTTCCTGCTGGAGAAGTGTGTGGGTTTCATGCCCAGCTTTCTGCCTGCAGGTGTGTGCCTGCCTGTTCCCGGGGGCAGGGAGTGACTTCTGCCAGAGGGAGGGATTGATGGGTATGTGCTCATTTAAGGCAGGTTTTCAAGAGCACTGCTAGAAGGAGAACACTTTATTCTTTAGTATTGATATTAGGAAGGCAATCAAGTGTTAATTCATTTTAATATCAATATTTAAAGCTTTAAATTCTCGCATTCTCTGCTGAGACCGTGGTTCTGTAAATATTTTATAGCTGAGTGACAAAAGCCTATGCGCTCTGTAAAACTGTAACGTAGATGTTACTGTGAGCATGCAATATTGATGCTGGTGTTCTTGGGGAGCCTCAGGGACAGCTGGAGTGCTTTGTGCTGTACTGGAGGCACTCTGAAGAGCCCAGTAAGTCCATGTCAGTCATTCCTGCCCACAGGAGGGTCCTGCCTAGCACCCAGGGTCATTTTTCCAGTCTACCTCCTTCAGTGCACTTTTACAGCCAGTTTCTGGGGAAGATGCATGCACATACATGCTTTTTCCCCCCCCTTGTTTTCATCCCCTTTTCCCCATATTGGTGCAGAATCATAAATGCTATGCCTTGCTATTTCTGGTCATGAAGAATTTTGAATATTCATACTCTGGGGGGAAGAGGAATCTGCACAGTGTGAGGGCAGGGGTGATGACCTTTATGTGTGCACAGCACCTGTTCAGGGCTGGGAGAAGAGGCTGCCTGCATGCCCATGGTGAGGCTGCTCCCTTCCAGCTGTGGCTCAGAAGGGGCTTCCTTGGCCGGTGCTGCCCTGGGCTGGAACATGGCTGCCAGGCATCACAACACCCTTGCATGACTCCCAGAAGATGTGATGACCTCCCTGTGGTGGGATTTGACTGCTCCTTGTCATCAGAGCTCCTGTGGAGCCCAAGAGGCCCCTGGGCAGGTAGAGACCACAGAATTTTGGGCATCCAAGCAGTCAGAGACCAAGCAGGATGAGGCATGAGGAGTCCTTGCTCACTGTGTGCACTTGGGAGAGAAAATACAGGGATGACTTCAAATGTCAGCAATCAATGAACACGTTGATTGGATTTAATTGGCTCTTGTGTCCCACAGAGCTCTCTGCCATGCTGTTGGACTGGGACCCTAATTACAGCAGGTACCTCCGATGTGGTGTGGCTGCCTTTCCACTGCTGCCCTCCTTCCTGTGCGTGCTGCTGCCCCTGTGAGGCTGGGGGCAAGCAGTGCTGCGCAGAAAAGGAGGACCGAGTGTTAGTGTTATTATCAGGCAGGTACCCAGAGCTGGTTTTTCTTATTTGCCATGTTCCAGAGCCTACTGGGCTCTCTCTGCCTGTGAAAGATTTTTGTGTTGGAAAAAGTTAAAAAACCCTTCATGCAGCTGTTTTTAGTAGCAAGTGCAGCTGGTTTTGCTGTTGTTCTCGCTTTGCTTGGTGATGATGCGGTAAGAGAGGAGCATTGCACATTGAAGCACAGTCACCTGTTTGCCCTCAGCGAGCCAAGCACGTCACCCAGTACTAGAGGGTTTTATTACATGCATTCATTTACTGGCATGCCCCAGGCAGATCCATACCCACATGCCTGTGCTAAATCAGTCAAAGGCAGCACCCACATCTCAGTGGAACACTGCAGAGCATGGAATGTACAATGTGGGCACATATAGCCTGTTGTGCCAAAGGGGCACACGCTGGCATGCCTGCTAGGAACAAAGGAGCCTGACGAGTACTAACCCCGTGTCAGATCTTCTTCAGAGACTGTTCCTATGTAATTTAAAATTTCTAGCATTGGGAGTTTCTTTTCTCATCATCAGTTCTCATCAATTTCCCTCCCAGGAGTCCACCACTCCTGTGTCTTGTGGTTCAGGCTCCAAGTCTGTGTCTGCTTGGTATATTAGTGAAGATGTTTTTCATGTATTGGACACTGGAGGGTGCTAATGCAATGGGAGCTGAAATTGTTGTAGCAAATTAAAGGGTTCCCTTTTGTTAGTTGTGAAATAGTTTCATTCTTTGTTGCAGGTTTTAAGTGGAAAGACATGAATTGTGGTCCTTACCAGTAGCTGATCCTGTTCAGCGTGTGCAGAGCTGTGACTAAGAATATCAATAAAGTGTTATGTCTGTGAGGGATTTCTTTCCTTAACCTCAATCAAAAAAAATCACTCATTTTATGTTCTACACATTTTTAAGTGTGTCTTTTGAGATTATGGCCTCGGGGTGAAAATTATTTGAAAGTGTGACTTTCTAGTGATAAAAACACTTTATCTGGCAGAATTGCTGAGCCGCATGTGCAGAGTCTGCTTTTCTACAAGGTCACTTTGGTTCACTGAAATGAATATTGTTGTGTTGCTAGTGGGGTGAGAACCTGATAGCAGCTCACACTGGGGAGGGCACCCATTGGGGACACCCTGAGCACCCCTAATCAAGTCCCTGGCACTGGGATCCTGTCTCTGGGGGAGGACCTGATGGAGCCTCAGTCATCCTTGCATTCTGGGCTGTGTGTGAGGGCATTCCATCACAGGGAATGTGTGTAGGATGGGGCGTTCCATCAGCCATCAGGTGAAGCACATCACAAAACTGAGCCTTAGCTCTGGTGTTTCAAATTCACTCAAACATTTTTGTCAGGATAAAGTTCCATTGAGAGGTCTTAGACCAAAGGAGGTATTACCTGTTCTCTCTGCTCCAGCTTTCTGCTCAACCAGGTCTCTGTTCTCCTTTGCCCTTGGCAGGAAGACAGGGGCAATATAAGGTCCCTGTTGTGCACTCTGGCAACTCCACAGTTGGCATGAAGGACTGTGAAACTACTGCCTGAGCCAGTTCTCATCCTAGCAGCAGCAGAGGTATGATGGTGGATAATTAATGCTAATGAGAAGCAGGGTGCAAAGCTGGGTGTGTCCAGCTAATCACCACTGGCACCTCAACTGGTCTGCTAAAGCCTGCTCTGTTCTGGACAGTCCTGTGTGCAAACTCATCACCCAAATGAAAGCCAGTATTTGTAATGTGTGAGCAAAAATAACTGGGTACAAATACATCTTCCTTAGCAGCCTTTCTTGTTTGATATGCATGGAAAATGAGTCACTCCTCTGTCTCATTCCTTTTGCAAATGAATTGGGCTGTCCTGTCCTGGAAAATATTGTTATCTTGCTGTATTATATCAGTCAGGTTTTATTCTCTCCCAGGTGATGAAGTTTGCTTACATATGGTTCAATTTTTATTTCTTTTAAAAACACGCAGTTTTTTTCTGAATTCCTCCTTGAACTGAAGATGTGTATGAACACTGGAGAAAGAGCCTGTGGATGAGGAAACCAGAATCTCCTGTTCTGATACCAGTAGGGGCTTGCTGTTCATCTTGCAACCAGAAGCATGGACAATTTCACAGCAGAATTGCTTGGGTGTTTATCAGAAGCGGCAGAAATGTACCCAGTTAAAAGTTTACACTTTTTTTGCAAAGAGTTTTAGTAGCTTACCAGAATAGGGTTATAAGGGGATGTGAGCAGAAAAGCTTTTTAAAATCACTGTAATAAGTAGTGGTACTGAAGACACTCTGTTTAAGGGTAGTCTAAGCACACAGATGAAGTCTAAGCAGACAGAAAGAGATCTGGTTGACAGTATTGGTCTGGTTTAGCAGCTTTCAGAGAAGACTGCTTCTTCCGTTGCAGCTCCATGCTTCCAAGCAGAGAGCCAGGGGATGCATCCTGGTGTTGTTTCCAGAACCAATGGTCTAGCTGTGGTGCCAAAAGGATTTGAATTTGTGCATTTTATGTAGATGGTGTCCTAACTTGGAGTGAGAGACCTTTCTCCAGGAGAGAAGGTTAATGGACCTTCCACCAAACCTGTGTGTGTGACTGCATTGAGTTTAAACACTGCCAGCTGCAGGATGGCATCTTGAGGTCCAGTGCCAGCCCTGCATGGGAAAGGAGGGCGTGTGTTCCCTTGGTGGGTGCTCAGTGCCTTCCATCATTGAGCTTTCACACACTTGGGCAGTATTTCTTGGCTACTCATAAAGGCTGGGTGAGTGGGATCCCTGGAGTTTTCATACCTGTTGGGGAGATTGAGCTGCTGTACTTGAGGTCTCTTTTCTTAAGAACCATTCTGGCAGGTAAATGTCCCTTGATGCTAAGAGCTTTGTAGAATTTCTGCTGATGAACCCCTGTGTATCTCCTCCTGTCCTCTGCACATCATGTGAGTTTCTGGTAGTGGTTTTTCCTGGACCCCTTTCTCACACCTCCCCGAGTTCTGAACCTCCTTGTTTGGAAAGGGGAAACACTCAATTGGCCTTATTTTGTCAGCTGGGCTGTGCATGGAGGTGTTTCTCCAGCCAACTGCCCTTTTATGCACTTCCCTCTTCCACCCCACAAAGCTGAGGAGCACAGCAGGTCTGCAGAACTTCGACTGCAAGTGGGTCTGGAGGTCAGTTTGTGGTTTCTTAGCCCTAGGATGTTGAACAAGTCTCCTTCCTATACTTTACCTTATTTTCTGGTCAGACCTATATTTACTTCCCAGGTCTCCCTGTGCTCTTTAAATCTCCCAGCATCACTGGTGTAAATAGGATTTGCCTATCCCTGTGAAATGGGCATCTCTGTGGCTGCTTGCCCTGCTTTCTCTGGCTCTTTGTGGGACAGGGCTGTCCAGTTGTCATTGTCTGCGTGGCCAAACCTGCCTTCTTCTCTGCCTTTTTAATTAAAAAATGGTTGGCATCAGGGGCTCTGCAGCAATGAAAGGGGAACGATGAAACTTTGAAGAATTTGGAGCATAAAGTTGATCTCTAAATTTCAATGTACTCATTGCACTTAAGCACTTGATACATTTTATTATTGAGCATTCATGTGACCTAATTTCCCTTAGTACTGTACATTTAGCTTTATACATCTGCACCTAATTTGTAAAAAAGGACTTAATGAGAAACTTCAAACAGTTTAAATGTCAATTACAAAGAAAGCGAGGTTTTAAAGTTCCAGTAATCTGTCCATATTGGTCATCGAAACATGATCCCAGGTGGACGTTAATTCGAGACAGATGGCATTCCAAAGGCACAATTACAAAGAGCTTATATATTTTCAACACTAACAAGCTGTCACGCTATGTTGTAGCTACACTTCCACTACTGTATAAGCACAATTGCTGCTTTATCTGCTGTGGACTTGGTAATAAAGGGGTTTGATTCCCCACTCTTGATATTGTCAGTGGGATTTTTGTGAACCGGAGAGCGGGGTTAGTTAGTGTGAATATCTTTCATCTGCCCAGCCTGTTGGGTTGGGGGGTTGTGTTTGTTTCTGTGGTTTTTGTTAAGTTGGTGAAATGCTCTTCAAGGAAAGGAGAGGAAATGTTGAATATGGGCATAACAAGACTAGTTCATCACAGCTATATTTCTATTTCCTGGCAACATTAATTAACTTCAGCCTTATCAGCTGCTGGGCAATAGCTATGATGATTTGTTAAAACCCCCAACATCCTGGATGTTTTCAGTTAAAAAGTCATCTGAAAGCCTTTGGAGTAATGCACATGTTACTTGGAAGACTGAAGTCCAAGGGATTAATAGTGGCTTGACTTGCAGTGGTGTAAATGGGCAGCAGCTTGGCTGCAGCCAGGCAGGAGTGCTACCCTGGGAAGAAGGCAGTTGGAATTATTTTCAGATTTCTGAAAATATTGCTAGGCCCAAAGGCAGAGGTGGAAGAGCAAGGTCAAGGATGAAGCAAGGTCAAAGCAGGGTTTCCATGAGACTGAAGCATCAACATGTAGAGTAGTTGATCGAGTAGTAGATGGCCCTAGCCTTGGCAGGGGGTTGGACTAACTGACTTTTAAAGGTCCTTTCCAGCTCAAACTATTCTGTGTGGTAGATGGCAAGGTTTGTTGTTGAAGGACAATGTTTGGTATCTAGTTAGTAGTTGAGGTGGGCAGTGATCCGTGTAACTGAATGATGAAAGTTAATTTGGCATAATTTCCAGACTTTTTGTTTGTTTCTTGAAACCAGGTCACTAAAAAGCAAGACTTGCATGTCTATGACTAGACGGTGTTTTAATAGGCTTTAAAAATTCTGTGCTGCTAGCAGCAAGATTAATAATGCTCCCCAGGAAGGTTTTTAAGCTCCTATGGGCACGAGTGTCCTCTAAGAGGTGCTGAGAATTAAGAGCTTATATTTCTGCTCCTTTATCTACCTTTCATTGGTAAGTGGAGAAGAAAGCAGGAAGGCTAAGATGTTCATCCTCGCAAGGCAGGAATTAAATGGTAAGCTTACACTCTTTAATTTTTGTTTTTCATTAATGAATGTTATAAATAGGTTTTTTTAAAAGCATCATACCTGGCTTCCATTTTTGAAGGAGTTGTAGGTGCTATTTGAAATATGCAGCTCACCAACAAGTGAATTGGACTCTTGAGCCACACTTGAAACAAAATACCAATTTTGCCTGCAGTTTTACTAGGTTTCCTGGTTTATGCAGTGGCATTTGAATGGCCTCTAATAATTGTTTTTAGCAAGAAAAAATTCTAACAAAAATGAAAAACACAACTCAAACCTCATTAGCACTGTATTTGGCATGCCATGAATCGTTAAATCTTTATATAAATGCAGAAGTAATTTGTAACAAACAAAATCCTTTCTTTTTTTTGGAAAGACTTTCTTTTGAGTTTTTGTTCATACTGCTAAGGTGCAGTATGTTTTCCAAACACTGGATATTATTACCAGAATAAGAGCAGAACCAATCAATGTTTTAATTAAATATTATCTATAATCCTTGAGTGTCAGACATACTTAGTTGTGATAAGTGAAAAATATTAGGTGCAAAAAAAAAGACTAATAAATACTTAGATAGGGTCTTTTTAACCTAATATTTTTTTACCTAAATGTGGTGCTATTGTGTGTTGTTTTTGAAATGGTTTCCCCTTGGATTTTCTCAGTGCTTATCGGGGGAACATACTGAAGTCTTTTTATTTAGATCAGACTTGCTTTGAGAGTAACTAATTGTTCAAGTCCAAGTGGGAAACTTTCTTGCACCTGGAAAATTAGGAAAGCAAAAGATGTCCACATCCTTTCCCTGGTGGTTCTTCACCTGTGAATTTGAACTGCAGCAGTAGTAAAAGTTTTGTGGACCTCATTTTATGTGAGATCATTAAGCGACAGGAGAATTCAGGACTAGCTGCCCTTCGTAATTCAGGACACTGAAAGGTGCCATTTATAAGCTCAAAGTGCCTGCAGGAAGGCAAAACAGGCTTGTAAAACCCATGCTCCAAACCCTGCAAGGGAACCAGTTTGTACTGCTGCTTGCAGCCTTGGAGTGACAAAATTGCAAAGGTGCTGGGGTTTGGTTTAAAAAAATGGAAAAACACCTGCCTTTAATATTTCATGTAATAACTTGAGTTTTCACACTTCTTGTGTTGATAACTCTCTTTTCCCATAACAACCCCAAAATATCCCAGGCAGTGATCCCAGTAAAACCTTAGCAGTTGAACTGCCCAGCTGTTGGACTTACTGTCTTCGCTGTTACAGCCCACTGTTTTGCTGAGCTGTTAATTTGGCTATAAAATAAGTCTGTCCTGGCTTTTTAATAATCTTTTGCAACTGGTGACCTTGGCCCATCACATGGGCCAGGCATTTTGTAGGGAGAGCTCCTGCCTCCTTATTGCTTGAGAAGGAGTAGCAGCATGTACAACACTTGAAAGGGGGTGATATGGTGATATGCTGTTGTTACAACTCTGAACAGGCAATGTAATCTGCAAAATTCACAATATGCTTTATGGATTTAGAAAGCCTGAAAGGCAGCCCAAGGAAACACTGAGCCCAGTGTTTTTTCCCAGAGCAGGTACTGCTTTCCTTACCTGCTCCCCTGTTAATCCTCAAATAAGAGCTGGAGCTGCTGTTTTAAAGTTCATGACCAAAATGTAGCAATTGCTGCCTGGAATGAGCCATCCATAGCTGTAATCTGAAATGGCTGGGGCTGAACTCTTCCAGTCAGGCCAGAATAAGCCAACTATTGATGGCCACAGTAATGTCCTGTGGCTGAAGTTACCTGAGTGTCCATTTGCACCGTCAGAGCCCAAATGCCAGTGGAGACAGGAACTGACTGCACATCAAGTCTGCCAGCAGTGTCTTTGCTTTGTTAATCTGGATTAGTTCCACACCTGCCTGCTTGTGCACACCTATTCCAGCAGCACCTAGCTGTGCATTGTGGTATCCAGCCTGTGCTCCCTCCTCCTGTGGCTCACGTAGGAGCCAGTGGAATGGCTGCATTTTGGAAGCACATCAGTATTATTCCATTCTCTGTCACTGCTTTTGTTGGATTGCCGTGCTCAGGGCCCCAGACACTGCACTGAGCTCACTGTGACCCCAGGCCTTTGCAGAGCCGACTGCAGGACTCAGACCTTTGTAACCACTATTAAAAGGCAGTTATGTGACTGTTTATGTTACAGCCAGGTGCTTTGCTGCCTGTGGACATGCAGTTACTTGACAAAATTTAGTATTTTTAAAATTTGTGATCTAAATGTGATGAATATACTTTCCTGAGGACCTTACTCTGTGTAAATGGCTCAGCAGCCTTCAGCCATTGCTCAGATTTCTGTGGGGGATGTGAGTCACGTTTTTCTGGCTCTCTGAAGGGACGTGTCCACTACAGCATTCCTGTTATTTCTCTATTTCCTTTGTGAAGGACCTAAGGTTTCTAGATATCATATCAGTAATATATTTCTAATAACATTTTTGGGGAATTTATTATTCAAGTTCTCTGACTTGTAGTACATTTTTGAGTTCTGTGGGTTCCTTTATTGAGGCTTTATATATGAATGCAGGTTTTATGGGCTTATTGCCTTAACCATTCACTTGTTTTGTTAAATCTCTAGTGATACTAAAGCACTGAAGGTGCTTTGGGTTGGGTCAGCACCAAACAGTGACTTCAATATACTGGAAGAACAAAATCTGTTTTCTTACTGACTGGTTTTTTTTAGAAGTTGATAGATGTGAAAACCATTTAACAGTTGGGTTTTTTTTTACTTTCCTGTTAAACTAAGCTACTGAGGAAATCATCCTACTGCTACATGCTGCAATATGTCAGAAACACCGTTATGTTATAGTTGCATCATTATCTAAAGGAAAAATTGAGTGTGGGTTTGAAGTCGACAAGTGATGAAAGTAGCCCTGAGGTTGTCAATTAGAAAGCTAAGGCCTGGAACTGATAAGTTAATGGTCAGTCCCCTTCACACCCCCTGGCTTTGCTGCCTGCTCCCGCCTCACCCTGCAGCAGCTTTACTGCTTGGAACAGAAATAAAAGGCTCCCATTACTTTGTGTCCCAAAATGTATCTCACTGATCCTGTTCGCTCAAAGGCTTGGCTGATTGTGTTCTTAGTATGGACAGATAGTTAAATGAGGAGAAATGAGATGTAGCAGATCGAAAATACAAACTCAAAATCATCCCTTTTTTATTTTTTAATTAGTTTGTTCATTTTTGTTTAAATGTTGAACTTTTAACATGTTTTTTTCAGACTATCCTCCTGCAGTACACACAGCAAATTTAGCAGCAGTGCATAATTTTAACTTCTACCGTATGTTTGTTTGCAGATTTTAAAAGCTGAAACTTAATGGCAGGCAGTTGGAACCCATGTGTGCCTGCTAAAGGCAGAGGACAACATGTGTGGTTTTTGTGAAGGGAATACTGGTTACCAAAGTTTATGATATAATGTAATGTAATACAAAATGTTTGTATTTTGCTTGGGCAGGAGGGAACTAATGTGCTGCCATTTCTCCTGGGGAACACATGGGCTTACATAAATAGATATTATTTATCTTAGATAAACCATGTCAAACAACAAACAGGACTTCCTCAGATTTTAATGATTCTTGGTGTGCTGTGTGGTGACAACAACAGTAACTTTATGAAAAGAGTAGTATTAGAAGTAAATACAAGCATTGTGAAAAACAAAACATATAATTAATCTTCAGGTTTTGAAATTTCATTTATAAGTTTTTAGGGCTTGTAAAAGTTTTCAGTTGGGCACCCCCTTTGCAGTTTGTTATTGGCACTGCTTCAGTGGCAATGGAGAGCCAAGATTTTTTCCACATAGTCCTCTCTCAACCTAGAAGAGATAAGTAATAATGATGAGTTTGAGAAGGCACTTTAATTTGTAAGGATGTGCAAGTTTTTGAACTTTCTGGTAGTTTCACTGCAACCAGCAAACATCTGTTGAAAAATAAAAAAATTGTGGTTGCTACTTACCTGACACCATCCAATGAAATGGTGCTCTGAGCAGAGACTGCTGCTCTGGAGTCCCTCTCTCCTCCAGCCCGATTCCAAACCATGGAGTAAATCTTTTTCTAGCTTAATTCACAGGAAAAGAGATGTGGCATTGTGTTAAACAACTTGGTGTGGCATGGTATTTTCTCCTGATGTGCCATCTCTGCCCGAGACCCATGGGGTTGAGCTTTTCAGTAGTTCCCCATAGAAGCAGTGCAGAAGAGGTGGTACATGATTTTCCAAAGGCACGTGTTCCTTCTGTGCCCTACTTTAACTTACTCCTTGAGATACAGTACCCATAAATAATGAAAATGTGCAATGACATTTTTAATTAGAGGCTTTGTTTTCTTACACATTGTGACGCTGGTGTTTCTAGAGCTACAGGATAAGCTCTTGTGGTGGCCTGCTGCAAAGAGAGGTTATCTCAACATAAGGAGCACTGTATCTAGTTTAGTCTGGCTGGTTCAGGTATCAATCACATCTACCAGAAGGCATAATTCTGCAGTTTCCTCCTAAGATGATCCTTCCCTTGGATTGCAGTTTTGTCTTTTCAGGAGTCTTCTCTAGTTATTTTTTGAATGAAGTTCTGAAAGTTAATTGTGTTAGGTAAGAAAAGCTCCTATCTTTCTGCATTTTTCTTCTCTTGCCATCTTGCACACAATTTTACTCACCCATCAGCCCAGCAGGGCTGTTGTGCAAGGTACATCCACATGCTGTAAGGAAGCCTGTCAGCCAAATTTTGGTGGAGCCAGTAACTGCTCTACAAAAGGCAGCCTGATGCCGAAAATTTCCATCTCTCCCAGTGGGTTGGGTTCTGTTCCTCTGGGATTTTTTCCCCTCCCCTTTTGTTTCTGTTATTGGTTGTGTGTTTCCTCACCCATGACACTCTTTCAGCTTGACAGTCCCTCTCTTGCCACGTGTTTCTTTTGTCATGCTTTAAGCACATCTGTGTGTTTCAGTGTGGATGGTTTGATATGTGTGCTGTTTGCTTACCAGTATACACCAGTTGCTTCCACAGCACATGAAGCACAGCATGCTGAACAGCGCCCATCTTAGGGTAAAGGCTGTGGTGCCATACAGAGAGGGTACAGGTTGAATTTGGTTTTGTCTCCCTTTGTCTACCTAAGGAGTAAGAGTCTCATTTTAGGAGGAAAAGTTTCTTTTTTGTCTGCAATGCTGGATCCACATAAACTCTTGACTCTCAAGAAGTTTGGTTGCATTGGATCACGTCTGTCTGAAGGTAGGGAAGCCTGGCATCAGAGCTTTTGATGATATAAACTTCCTAAGGCTAAAAATCAAAGGGGCTCCTTTCCACCTACATACTTTACCTTCTCTGCCAAACAGAACCTGAGCAATGCTTCCTTCCCTTTTGAGTGCTCTCAAGCCCCATTTCACATTCATCTGACTAGGTAAATGTAGGAAAGAAATGAAAATGACTTACCAAAGAGTGATGTGGCATTTCCTAACATTTCTTTTCATTCTAGTAGAGAACCTTAAAATTGGGAAAATCTTAGATCCTAGATCCACTAATTTGGAATGAATAGAACCATGTCTTATACACAACAAATTAAAAAAAAAAAAAGAACAAAAGAAAAGGAAAACACAGTGACACAGTGCTTGCACAAGGACACATTCAGAGTGTGAAAGTTGACTTGGGATTTCCAGATTTGTAATTTCTGAGACAAAATTGAAGTGCACTGTGGTCTTTATGCAGTCACAATGGATTTCCTTTGAGTATATCTGAAATGATACAGACCTCAGTAAAGTCAACCTTGTCTTTAATGTCAGTATCATCATCTAAGACACATGCCATTGGCAGCATGTCTTCCCACAGAAACTCAGCATTGGTGTTCCTGAACAACATAAACCAGAAAATGAATGTAGTCTCAAATGGCTGCATTTCTTTGGACATTTTTGCTTTGGGTATTTTTTATCAGCTTCTTTGACTGCTTTTGCCTGGAAAATGGTATATTAACCTGAAAGCACGACCAACAAATGGCAGAATCTAAGAAACAAAAATAGACATGATAGTTTAGGTTTGGTATTGTAATCTATGACTGCATAAAATGACATTGATTATGCAATGGTAATGGCAAAATTAAATTGTTTTGAACCTAAGCATAAACTTGCTGGGGCAAACCAGCAATAGTTTGGGCCTTTCTGGTATTTCGGACTGCAAATATGTTGGGAGGCCTTGGCTTCAGAGACAGGAATTCTGATCCTTTGCCAGATGGATCTGTTGCAATGCCTCACAAGATCTACAGCGTGGAGAGTAGGACCTGCAGGATGTCTTCACTCCACAACCATGAAGGGAATTAGTTTAGAAAAGAAAGACTTTGAAAATTTTCAGCACTTTAGACACTGCCAGATTCTTTTTCAGACCACTTGCAGCCTGTTTACAATGGATAAAAATTATGTTCTGGCATCTTTATATAAAATATATGAGATGTAGGTCTTGCTGCGTTCTGCCACCAGTAATGGTAATGCTGGTATATTCCTCTGTTAAAGGAAAAAATTCTGGAACTAAATGATAAGCAGAGAGCTGAAATCAATGAGATGGCAACCACTTTGTGATCAAGAAATAAATAAGAAAAACAGTTTTCAAAAATTTGTGCTGGGTATATTTATTCTTAAAAATATGCCTAACTGCCTAATAAAATTACAGCAAATCCTAAATTTACTGTAATCTGTTTGAATAATAATCCCCCACCCCCAGCCAAAACAGAAACAGTGCTTCCAGGTTGTGGATCAAACCATTCAGCTGATGAAAGTCAAAATCTAAACTCTGGAAGCCCAAAGTGTTTGAAGTATTGTGTCGGCTTTTGAGATCAATAGCCTCCTCTGCAAGTACCAAGAGAATATTTTCTTCAATATATTCAATTAGCTCAGTTAAATGACTAATTTATTCAAACTTGACCAATTGGGAGTTGAAAGAAGCAGAAAAGCTTGTTCTTCTCTACCAATCTGTGAATAAAAGCTAATTATGAGAGGATTAGATTTGCTAATACTACAATATTGGAGGATTTTAAGACCAAATACTAGATTGGTGCTAATTCTAGCTAATACTAAGTTATTTTAATAGATAAATTTTTAAATCTAATCAGAATTTTTTTACAAGTCCAGCCTCTCTCAGATAGTGCTATGCAAGCTATAAGACATCTCATTATGTTTTAAATTGCATTCCAGTTTTCATCCAAAGAAACATAAATCCTAAGTAAACACAAAGAGATCAACTAGTAAATAAGAATTGTGCCATACATGATTTTCTAATAAAAACAGTAAAATTAATCTGAAAAAATGTATAATGAGGTATAGAAAAGTTTAAATATATACCAGCAGAGCTACTCTGTCCTTCTGGCTAGCAATAAGAAGTGCCAAATTTAGTGTAAAAGCTATATTTAGTTACAAAGAAACATACTTTAGTGGTTACAAACTGAGAATTAACCTTTCTCCAAGAAAATAACTAAAACCTTTACATGGGAAAACATGCTTCAAATTAATTATCTAACTCAAGGTTTCCCATTTGGTAGTGTAGTTTATTTTTAAGAAAAGTGTCTTGAAAGATTTAATCCTGCTGAAAGTCATCAATAACTGAAGTGAACCTCACCGTCAGTGCAAACTTGACATAAGGATTCAGGAATTCAGCCAAGAAAGCGATGTCAAGAAAATGTGAGGATACAATTTTTCAGTCCTGTCCATAAACATTTGGTACATGGGACACCCCACAATGAAATTTAATTACCTCTTCTGCTGGTAGGATCACGAGAGAAAACCTTGCTTCAGGCAGCAGCACAATGAGGTACGGAGGACACGATGGAGCATCTCGGTCATCGCGCCTTTGCGGCAGAGACGCTGCTGAGTCCTGCTGCCTTTGGTCCGTGGTGTCCCCAGCTCTGGGACAGAGCCACCATGGCTGCTCTCCATCTACTGGTCACTCTGGAAGCTGTTCCTGTAAATGCCAATTTGTAACCTGTCATCAAATTGCTTTGAAAAAACACTGCTTTCAGTTGCTGCTTAAAAATAATTTTGGCACTTCCCCACAAGCAGAGTCCCCAGGTGGTGCTGAGTTTCTGAGGGGTGGTCCTTCTCCAGCAACTTACTTGACTGTGTGGCTGGATGACTCTTCCTCACCTCTTAGCCAAGGTGATTGACTGGAGCAGTACAGACCAGTGCTTGGTGCAGTGCTGCCAGACTAAGAAGCAATCTCAGGGTGCTGCAGCACCCCATTTGTGCACCTGCTGCTGTGTGCCTGGGTAGCTTCTTTATGTTTTGAGCTCTCATGAACATGGGTTCCTCATCTCCAGCAGGTCCATAGCAGAGCAGTGTAACTTAGCAGTAGCACACTAGTAAATAGGAAAGGAATTTACGCTGGACATTTTGCTGGGTAGAATGGCCTGTTTCCCCCAGCTCCCTATTTTCCCCAAGGCTGATCACTTCTGTTGCTGACAAGCCTGGGAGAGAATTGTTCTTAACTGGCCACCCAGCCTGGTGCTCACTACTGGAGGCACAGCAATGCACCAGTGATGGGTGTTTAAGGGATGAAAAGCCCAGATGATCATGTTTACATCCCCAAAACTATTAAGATGACCAGGCTATGGGTTCATCCCAGCCTGTGTTCTTTGCAGCCTCCCTTACTGGGCTGTGGGATCCCCAGCCCTGCTTGGGCATTCACTGTGACAGCAACGAGGCTTTACATCTTTATTGAACTGTAACCACCAGTGTAAAGGGTGCTGAGATAAAGGCTGTGTGTTACCTGCCCTGTGTGTCTGCCAAGGCTCCAGACTTTTAAATATGCTATTTCTTTGCAGCCCGTTTCAAGTGAAAATCCAGATTTTGCCATCTCTCTCCCACATACATCCACTGTGAAATTCAGCACAATATTTAGGTTTCTCTGGACTGATTTTCAGGACAACTTGGACCTTATTTTTTTTTCCTGTGATGTTTCTAAAACTGGCAGAAGAATATTTTTTTTTTAAGCCTGCATATGCTGCAATGAGTATTTTAAAATAAAGATTTTTTTTTAATCTGTAAGCATGTTTAATGCTTGTATAAGGTGCCAGATTTTAATTACAGTTGGCATTTATAAGTGTGGTGCTGGCAATGGCAACCATATTGCTGAAAAAAGGCATAAATTTTGACACTGGCAATATGGGAACCCAGCATATGAGACTGTAAACCTCATTGCTTCCTGTTTTAATATGCTGCTTTAAGGGAAGGTCTTTTAACAGTTAATATTTAACTAGAACATTTAGGGTTTGATATAAAGTTTTTCTAATTTCAAACTATTTAGTAATTTAGGTCCTATCAAAGATCAGCTTAGGTAATAACTTTCTATTAAATAGCCTTTAAATAAGCATGGTTAAAGTAGGGAAAATAAGATGCTTCATTACAAGAAATGAGGTTGGCATCTACCAGGTTTTCCATTAAGTTCCAGGTCACAGACAAATAAAGGAAGTATGTTAGAAAAAAAAAACCTTTTTAAAAATAATTAGGGAGATGTCTGTTTTGTTCACCAGATGGAAAATCAGTAGTTGTGGGTGGTCTGTGCTGGATGGGGCATCTCACAATTGGCAGAACTATGCCTTTAACTTTTAAAGTCCTGGGACAAAATGTGAAAGTAATTGACTGTTCCGAATGCTCCCTCTCTGGATACCTAGCATGCTTTTAAAACCAAGATTTGGTGAGTTTCTGACTTTTTTTTCCTACAAATGCTCAAGCTGTTGTGTCTAGTATTAGGCCAATTGGATATATTTTGGTAGCTGTTTAGTGGGGCTGTTGTCTTTTGTATTTATGCCTGCATGTGCCTAGACCTGCCTGCACGCAACTGAAATGCCACAGCTTTACAATTAATTCTCCATTAACACAAGATTTTCATAATATTGTTGGTGTTTGCTGTGTTCAGAATATATGTAACTGTTGGCTAACATCATTAGATTCTTTCTTCTAGTTAATTCAATTTTAAGGAATTTAAATCTATCCACTTGCCAACGTGATAAAGAAAACAAAGTTGCAATCTCATTTTCACAAACAAGAAGAAAATTCTTGGTTTAAAATAATTCAGGCATTTACAAAAGTATTAAAAATCCACAGTATTCTTTTTTTTTAAATGTGAATAAATAAATCCAAATGTGCATGTGTGGATAGTATGTGTAAGATATGTATATTAAATACTGTCATTTATGAACATATTAGAATCTTCTTGGTGTAGTTTGTAACTTTGCTTGCTGTTTCAGAACTACGTTATAATTTCAGATTAATTTGAGAAAACAGTATTTTGAATGTGGAAGATGGGTTAGAAAATCCTTCTATTCACATTAAGAATAACAGATTTTATTATCTGCACTGCCATAAGAATGTATTCTGTTCAGTGGTGACCTCTCAAAGAATGAGACAAAACCCATTTATGTCACAGGAGGCAATTGCTTTATATTTACCTTACTTTACAGACAATTTTTTTGTAGTTATCTAGATGAACGGTCACAGGGAATTGTATGTGTGTGTTATATCTATATTGTGGCTTGTGTTAAACCGATCCCCACACTTATTATGTAGAAGCATTCTTGAAGATAAGTGAGGCACTCAACTTAGTGCCTTCTTTGTAAAATCCCTTTTGCTATGCATGACATGTACTCTGTATTTTTTTCCTTGCAGTAAATTAAAAGCTTTTTTCTTTCCATGAATCTCCTTCCAAGAAAACACATACAGCCTAATAACACTCGCCTTGAGGACCGTGCATTGCCTCCACTACAAAGCCGTGTTTTCATTGAAGAGATAATTATAATATGGTTTAATGTTCTTGTCAACCCTGAAACACTGTCCCTAAAGAGTGCTATTCTGCTGGATGTCTTTTTGAAGAGAGCTGAATGTGCCTAAGAGAACATACACATAGCCACACACTTGTCTGATAAACCAGGACACATTTTTAATGCAATAAATGCTCTCTAAAAAGAATTATATGTTTTCTAAGGTGCTAATTCAGAACTGCATCCACCACAGTGGATGCTAAAAATACACAACATTTTCTTGAATGTATTTATTTTACTTTCTTCTCTCCCCATCCCCCATAATATTTATACACTTTAAATCCATATGAGACCATAAACTCATAATAATTAAAATGTTTTTAATGTGCTTTGAGGCACAGACTTCAGATGAGTAAAAAAGCCCAAACTGGAACACAAATGGTTCTTCCCGGGCAACAAACACACTTGGCTGTTAATATGCTGTAATTTTCTGCTTTACTTAGTAAAAACAGCAATTACTTATTTGTTCCACATCCCCCCCCAGCACAGATGCTCCTCAGTCTGTCCACGTTGGAGCACGGAGCGGGCTGTGCGCGCGGGGCCACGCGTGCCTGTGCTGAGTGCGACACAGGGCAGCCTTGCTCCCTGCACTGCTGCCAGCACTGCTTTACTTGCACGGCCTTGCTCCCCGCATGCTGCACTGCTGCCAACTTGCACAGCCTTGCTCCCTGCATGCTGCACTGCTGCCTGCACTGCTTTACTTGCACGGCCTTGCTCCCTGCACTGCTGCCAGCACTGCTTTACTTGCACGGCCTTGCTCCCCGCATGCTGCACTGCTGCCAACTTGCACAGCCTTGCTCCCTGCATGCTGCACTGCTGCCAGCACTGCTTTACTTGCACGGCCTTGGTTCCTGCATGTTGCACTGCTGCCTGCACTGCTTTACTTGCACAGCCTTGCTCCCCGCATGCTGCACTGCTGCCAGCACTGCTTTATTGCCACGGAGGCTGCTTTGCCACCAGCCCAAGACAATGGTGTGCTGGCTGGGGCCAGAAAGGCCTTGCTTTGAGCTTGCTTTGACGTTTCCAGATGCTTTGCCAAGCTGACCTTGGCTGTGTGAAAAGCTGGTCAGTCACACCAGTTAAGGCTGAAGTCCTGTTGAAGAAATCTGTAGCATCTTGTCTTTTGCAGTGGTCTGGTGGTTGGGAACGGCGTCTGGTGCTGCTACAAGCAAAGTAGTCTCCGAAGTGAAAAGGCTTTGAGGCAAATGGAATCACAGGGTGGCTGAAGGCAATGCAGGGTGGCTTCAGGCTGTCTGGGATTTCCCCCTTGGGTTTCCAAGACCAGTTAAAGGCTGACACACCATAAAAAGTACAAATGACCAAAAAAACCCCCAAAAAGCTATGGACAGCACAGTTCCCTCACTCCTCATATGACTGTTAGTGTAGACAATAAATTGTGTGGCTCAGCACAATACAACCTGCTGCTGAATCAGGTGCCTGGGATCTTGAATTTAATACCTAATTATTTTTAAAAGTCAGTGTAAAATGAGGAATATGAGAGAATATGTTAATTAATTGAAAGACATTCTAGTAAGCATTTAATTAGCATAATTCTGGAAAGGTAGTACAAAAGAAACACAATCCCTGGCAAAAGTGTATCATTTGAATCTTCATTGCAGTTATCTCATCCTAAGCAATCAATTTGCTTGCTCTGAAGCCAATGGGATTTATTTTTTTTCCTTTGAGAAGGAATTACAAAGTAAGGCCTTAAATTAATATTGTAAATAATCTCTCTAGAGAAACTTTTCACTGCAAAAATTTCCTCAACAAGCAAATGTTAAAACGTTTATGGAGCACAGTTTAAAAATATCCTTGAGAATTTTTCCCCGTAGGTTTATATGTTCAAGATAGAAAGAATAAGCAAGTGTTTCTTGCAGAATTAACATTTTACCATCATGACAAGTATGTTTTGGTTTCCTCATAATTTTTCTTTCTTTTTTTTTGGTGGAAAAAAAAAACAGCCAAAAAATACAAAACCTTAGTTAATGAATGCAGATGCAAAGCATCATAAAAATGAAAAATGCCGTTTTCCAATTGCCCCCTCTTTTCATAGCTTTGAATTTGTTACTATGTGCACTATTTTTAGAGTTTCTTTTCTTTTCACAAGATACATTGTGCTCCCACCTAATCTTTTTTATGCAAATCAGCATGTAACGTTTTGTTAAGTCTTGGGTTTGGGGTTGTTTGGTTTTGTCTTTTTTCCTAAACTACCCCGTTTCTTTTTTGAACAAAAAACTCATTGTGGGATTAAATATCTGCAAAAAAACATACTGGACTTTGCCAACAGGAGAATATACATTCCTTTGGCAATTTTATTTCCTCTTTCTTTTTTTTTTCAGGCTACATATTCAATTTACTTTAAATTTTGTTTTGTCTTATTTTAGCTATGGTGATGTCACATATAAATCCACTGTCACATTAGATGCTACAGCAGTCACAGCTAGAGCTTGGTGATTTCTGTCCAACAGACAACTATTTTTGTTGCTGTGTGTCCTCACAAATTTCCCTCTCTAAGAATGGCTGTGGAGGGATACTACTTCCCTCCAGCCTATTCTGTGCAGTCCTCCTCCTGCTGCCCAGAGGCACTCCTGCCAGGGCAATGCTCCTTCTCTGCTCTTAACATATTCTTAATATTTCACTCACCTTTTCCATGGACTCTTGCAGATAAGAAATCCTAAAGGCCCTAAGTGCTCTCAGTGTTTTATTTAAAGTAATCTTGATTTCTAGCACCTAATGTTTGGAAAGGCACTGAACTTCCAGTTCACATCCAAATCTTGATATACAGAAAGCAACTGCATGGAAGGCTGTGTTGCTGAATGCTGATGACCAAACCTGGTTTCAGTGTGTAAATACTCTCTCTGACCACATCTCCTCTGGAAATTCCCATTGGCTGCATACTTTATTGTTGTGAAATGTAAGCTGATTCACTGATATTTTCTTGCCTTTTAAAAGACTGGGGCAAAATTTTGCTGAAGCTGTCTTTTGATATTATTAACATTGTTTTCTTTTATGATTCAGTCATTCTTTCAGCCTCTGTGTCTCCCCACACACAGCATTCTTAGAAGTGTTCTTTTATAAGGGGAGCTGGCAAAGTCTTGCAGCAGCTCAAAGCAGCTTCATTAAGGCTGGAGAGTAAAATATTCAGGAGTGAGGAAATGTCAAAATTAAGATAGCTGGTGCAGTTAAGTTCATCCCTCCTATATATTTGCTTGATAGCACAGTCTTTTAAAATCAAGATCATACACAGCTTTTTCCACAGGACCCCTGCCTCAGCTAGTGAACAAGATGGACGATGCTGAGTTAATGAGCAGTTATTCAATATTTTGTTTTCTCCTAATTTTTCAATGTGTAGCCCTAGGCCTTATTTACTGCACACTATTGAAACCCTGCTGTGAAGACAGAATTGGTAATTTCCTTATGAGGTTTTCTATGGCACTTATTGCTATAAATATCTGAATGCTTAACAAACATTAATTAATTTATCTTCTGAAAACCCTCATGATAAAAAGGGCTGGTAATACTTCTGTTTTACAAATACTCAGCTAAGGCATACGGAGATTAGAGTCATGAGTGTCCCATAAATATGGGTACTTCACTGTCAGCTTGCACTTAGGGAAATACAGATCTCTCTTCATCTGCACTCTTTTACTTTTGAAATCATTTTAATTCTGTGCCAAGTAGAAACTTCTAAAAAGACTCACAGACCATCACAGCAGTTGACTTTACTAGACTTGAGAAGAGGTGGAAATACTTACCTTCTAAGTGAGCAGGGAATCACCTAAACCTAGACAAGGGGAAGTACTGCAGAATACCATTGCTTAAATCACAGCCTTTTCATGGATTTAGTATCCTTACTGTGGCTTTCAGGAAAGCTGTTTCTCCTACTCAAGATTTAGAGCTCTTAGCCCCTTATATTAGAGTCACTCATCTAAACTCCTGCATCCAAAAGCAGTTTGGAATTTGTCTTAACTAGGTAAGACCCTTCCAGAAGAGGACAGAAACAAAAATGTTGACAGGAATGTCCTCTTGCTTTAGAAGTTGCTCAGTGATAAGGAGCAATGGCATGAGTTCATCTTTATTTTTGAGGTTATTCAAGCCTGTATTTTCAAAACACTGCTTTGGGTTAAACCATGACTTTCTAGATGAATAAGTAGAGGGATTCACTTGGTAGGGGGCAGACCCAGTTTCCATCCTTGCTTCAATTACTTATCAAAGTAATTAATGTTAATCAAGTATTGGTTACAGTAAAAAAGTTGCTTTTGGTTGAGTCTCTTGAACTGTCCTCAAAGGTCATGCTTGGGCTTCTGTGGATCAACCCCCTCAGATACAGTGAATATATAACTGTGTGCTAGAGAGCAGCATGTCCACCAGGAAGTGCAAGACCTTAAAAAAACCTTAAAATGGACACACAAACAAATAAAAAACCACTCACATTCCTACAGACAATAATCATCCTTATCAGTCATGATTAAGGTCTGTCTTGTAGAACATCTCTGCAAGAATATATTATTGAAGAGAGTTTCCTAAACTGTGTGCTGAATTTGGATTACACAGAAAAGTCAAATTGGCTATTTCTTAACCTTCTGTTAGTTTACCTCATAGTATTTGCAGAAATATTTTAGTGGGTTTTTTTGCAGATTGCTAAGAGGAGATTTTAGCCTGAAATGATACTGGATCCCCCATGGTTTGTCAGCATGACTTCCAAGCTGGAGAGCACCAAGCTATGAGGCCAATGTGCAGGTAGTGCTGCAATATTTCATTGACCAATATGCATATGGTACCAAGATACTGGGCACTGATATGCTGTTGGTGTCCTCTGCACAGGTGTTTTGTCTCCTCTGAGGGGCCTGGGGTCACTGAGCCACCACCCCTGCCACTTTTGTCCCCAGAACATGGTCCATACCCAGTGTTGTCCATGGGTGGGAGGTTGCCATACTGCTTCTTCAGCACAGAGTCAGGGCAGGAGACAGGAGCCTGGTCCTCCTAAGAGCAGGGGACAGAAAACAAGACTGCAGGAGTGGAAGGAAATGGGGATTGCAGTGCCTTTAGAGCCCTATTCTGCTGCAGCTTTTCCTCACAATGTCTGAGCCCCCACTGTGGGCAGATCACAGGAGCCACAGCCTGCCAAAGTCCCATTTACTGTCTAACAACTTACTTATAGTTGGTGGAGCTATGGCACTTCTTCTGGATTATTCTTATGGGGGAATCTCTACAACTAAAAATGCTCAGGTACAGCAGGGCCATTGCAGGTGATCTGATGCTTTCTGCTGCAGAAGAATCTCACTCTCTGAAATTGCCTGTTATCACTGTAAACCTCTCAGAACTTTAGGCCAAAGTGGACATGTAGCCATGGCATTTCCTTTCCAACTGAAACTGAGAACTATATGGCAACTTAGGCTACAATATGATCCTACTGTAGATAGCCCACTTCCATGAGGGAAGCTGAATGTGAAGAATGATGTTGCTGTGCTAATGGAGAAACAAAACTTTCTGCAGACTTCATGGGGGAAAATGGCTATTTTTTCAGTCTGCTTAGGTTGCAAATTCCAGAACTCTAGAAAAATGAATTCAAGCTGTAGGCAATGATACCCCTCTCCAGTGCTCAGGTGCAGAGCTCACTAAATGTGGAGGTTTGATGGGTTTTGATAACAAAAAGACCAACACTGCTGATGCAGACCCCCTGCTATTGGAACACCACAGTGTTGGACTAACAAATTAGCACACAAGAAGTCTGCAATTGCGGAAAAACACGGGTGTCATGATTGTAACAATTGTTTACATCTTTCTACAGCAAAAAGGCTGTTTAATCATGTTGAATTACAACCTCATGTTCAGATAGTGGGCTCTCACATTACTGTCTTTGTGAAGATGAGTTGTCACTTCTCTGATCTAGGTTGCTCTCACAACAAAGAGGCACTAAGGCTTTCTTTTTGAATTAGAAGAAACAGAGGAATTTCATTTGGTGCTAGGCTGTGCAACAGTTTCCCTAAAGCTGAGCCTTTACTAATTGGTACTGAAATGAAAATGAATCTGTGTGAGAGAAGGGAATTCACAGCTCAGTTTTAATTATTGCAGAGAAAGCAAGCAAAACTGTGCTTGGGCTGTGTGAAAACATGGCATAGGAGTAAAATGCTCAGCTCGAGCTTGTTAACTGGAACTGATGTCCTGGAACAGCAGCTGGTAGCTAGGTCATATCTGTGCACTTTGTAGCCAGCCATGCAGGTTGAGAGTGGCAATGTTCCCCTGTCCGTGCCGCTCCAGGAGAGGCAATGGCTCCCGTAGGTGTGCCTGGGAGAAGTTCAATACACACTAATGGGGCTCACGGCAGCACTGAGGCAGCCCCTTCCCACCAGCGCGGCTCCGGAGGCAATCGCATCCGGCCTGCCTGATCCCAAGCACCACGGATTGATGCCATCCCAGGTTAGGTCCAGAAGAGGACGTCTGCTGCAGCCTTCAATCACTGAAAGCAGTAGGTGTCCTGCTGGTATATGTTTTATGGCCTCTGCTTAGCACAGAGCTCCCTGGAAAGCATTTCATGTTCCTCTTCTCCCTTTCCCTGGCTGAACTGCATAGGCTTTCCTCCCACATGGGTACTCAGTCAATGGAAACGCCACATCATAATACAAGTGTTGATTCTTTGCATGTCTCCATGAAGAACAAATTCATCCTCTGACTGATGTGCTATATCTCTACTAAGCTCCTGTTTAGCTAACATTCAAGCTGACTGATAAACATAAAGCAATGTATCCAGGGTTTTGGAAAAGGATGCTTTTTTCCTTTTGATCTATCTGTTGTTTAAAGAAAAAATAATGGGTTTCATTCCTTTTGTTTTTCTTTCTTTCCTTTCTCTCTCTTCTCTTTTTTTCCCTTTTTCCTATTTCCTTTTTTTATATTAGTTGCCTTTTTGAAAATAGGCAGCCAGTGAAATGAAAACAATAGATCAGTCTATGCCTATATTTCTTCGCCTCCCAATTTTGACCGGAATAGCAAAATAGCTTTGACAGTGGGTTTAGGGTTTTTTAATTTATTCTTTCTTAATTAAAATTTAAAAATCAACCTTCCCGAGTGAGTAATGGCCTTAGAGTACTCCTGGAGGTTGTTGGTAAGCAGCAGTAAGATGGGGATGAGATTCTGCAGCAGCAGTTTGTAGGCTGTACCCTTCTGGTTTGCATAGCAGTCATGAGGAAACACAATGCTGAAGTCATACCCCTTGTGAAATGTGGAATTACTGCTCCCCCAATACTGGCTGTTCTTGTAAGGGGCAAAACCAACCACAACCAGAGGTGCACGAGTAAGAAAAGATCATGCCTTTTGCAATCTCTTTTCTGAAAGAGATTGTAAAATTTGATTTTTGTTAGCAAATGGCAATACATGCTGGGTTTTACAAAAGTATTTTTTAAAAGACTTACAAAAACTTGAAAATCTGGTGACAAAAATACAGGTGTCCATCTGATTCCTTGGCAAACACTCATTTCCGCTCTTTTTCTGCTCTGGAACAGTGGCATTGTCTTTGTCCTGCATATTTAGAGGGACTTAGGCAGAAGAAAACAAGAAGGACTGAACTTCACAAAAGCTGTACTTGGCAATTATCTTTGCCAATGCTAAAGTCTATTAACTGTTGATTTTTTTTTTCTCCAATAAAAAGTAGAAATTAAATCCTACTGTGCCCATTGGAGATGTTTTTCAAAGGAAGAGTTACTGATGAGCTATTCTTCCATGATTGTGCTGGTTTCTCCAAATAACAACATTGCCGTGTGTTTTTCTCAAAGTGAGTAATTTGCATAGCATGCTTTTGGGGGTTTCTGCTGCTGCCAAAGCTAATTTAATACTCATTAAAGTACTGAGCAAGTCTAATCCAAAGCCTTATGTGCCTTCAATGCAGGCCCATAAAATGTGCAGATTTGCACTTGCTGGGCTGCTCCAGGGAAGGCATGCTGTGGAAGGAGGGGGTTGGTGTGCATCCTGCTATCACAGAGCTGCCACTGCATAAGGGGGAGTTCGGACAAGATTCCCATCACCGTGGGCAGGGGCATCTATCCTCTGGTAGCAATCCTAGCTGCCAAAGCTGCAAACGGAA
Organism: Zonotrichia leucophrys gambelii; assembly: GCF_028769735.1. NCBI lineage: Eukaryota > Metazoa > Chordata > Aves > Passeriformes > Passerellidae > Zonotrichia > Zonotrichia leucophrys. Next base: position 40,116,269 of record NC_088169.1, on the reverse strand, counting down.
CGAGGGTCCAGCTCTGATGATGATGCTCCCACCCCAGCAGGCTGCCCAAGCCATGTGGCTGCAATTCCACGAGGAGCAGCTGGCGTGGGCTGGTGTGATGCCATGGTTACCCTTTGCCTTGTGCCCAGAGAGGTCCTGGGCTGTGCCCCCCAGCCCTGCTTTTCAGGAGTGGGGCCCAACACCAGCTCGCCCCTGACATTTCAGTCTGGCGAGGAGTCTCTGCAATGTATGAAATCATGGCACTGCCTTTGCTTGACATGGGGCCTAGGATTTACCCAGCCTGTTGTAAGTGCCGAGCAGCCCAGCTGCCCGCGCTGTACACCAGGGTTCAGGCCAGCCTCTGCCAAAGCGGCACAGGCACGGTGTGCGTAAAGCCACTCGCCTCGGCGACGCCAGCTGTGGCTTCTCCGGACGGCATGGGTGCTGCCGAGAGCACGGAGGGGCCGCGGCTGCCATCGGCCGCCCCAGTGACCTCGGTGGTGGCAGCTGCGATGCCGACTCCTCTTTTGGCCCCGTGTGCGCCCCACACCTGGAACAGTGTGAACTGGGGCACGGCGGCGCCATAAACACCTGCGCAGCTGTGCGGTGCCGAGAGGCAGCCGGGGGCTGCTCCAGCTCCTCGCCGGGGCTCGCCTCACTCCGGACGGGACACGGACCCTGTCGCGCACCTCACCTGCAGCTTCGGGGCTGCCTTGTCGCAGCTCGCGATTGTTTTCCAGGCCGGGGAGCGGGGTGCCCGCGGCTCGGTGTGGGCCCGGCCCGGCGGACGGGAGCACCGCTAGATGGCAGTGCCGGCCCGGCGGAGCGGCCGCGCCCGGCCCGGGGCCTGCTCGGAGCCCGGGGCTTCCGCCGGCACCTCAGTGCTGCTCTCGGGGCACAGCTGCCGCCAGCGCTTTACTCTTCATCCCCCTATTTGTTAATTTATGCATTATTAAATGCCGCGGTATTGTGAAGTATAGGTAAATTGTTCCCTGCCAGTCGCAGAAACAGCAGCAACACAGGGCCCTTTCCAACCAGCCAGGATCTCTTATGTCCCTTCCGAACCAAGCCATTCTGTGATTCCAGGAGAACATTAATTCTGAGGCTGTTCCTGGCCGGCCTGATGGAGAAACAGAGATAAAATGTCAAATAACACTGTCTAAAAGCCATAGGCTTTTCCTCTGTCTTACAAACTGAGACACTGCCATTTAAAGGAATCACATTTCTATTACAGCAGAGATTAGGGCTAGACAATTTTATATGTGAACATGATAATATAATATTCAGGAAATTCCTAATTTTCTGTTGGAAAGGAAGGAACAAGTCTCCTGATCCTCCTTGTCCATGAAATGATGTCTGTCTGAGGCAGCTCTGCTTGTGCTGCTCGGTGAGATGTTAAGAGCCAACATGCGAGAGTGATTCATCTCTGTGCTTCTGGGTTGAGATAACAGCACCGCAAACCCGGCTGTTAAGGTTAACCTGTACACTGCATAAGGACAACAGATGGAAATTCTGGTGTAGAGCCACTGCAAAAAATAAAAACACGTTCCAAAGGGAAAAGGAGCTTGTATTTCTGTGTTTGAACCTTTGATCTTCGCTCACATCTGAAGGGAAGAGTAGACCTTTTGCTGAAGACACATGGTTTTGCATCTGTGAAAACACAGCTGTATAGAGCAAAACAAAATTGCTGCAAAACACAATGGGTTTGCTGTGTCAGTTTAACTGGTGGTGCTAAGATGCTTTAAAAATAGTGGGAGTTTTTTTTGTAGACTCTTTCAGAAAGTCTGTCTTTACACAATTGTTTGTTGAGATTTTACTCTGTGGATTTTAAAGTTCGTTAGTGATCAAGAGACAGCTGCTACCTAAATATTTAAAGCAAACTCATGGGAAAGTCTGGTGGTCCCTCAACAATCCTGTTTTAACAGTTTTCAAAAAGATATAAATGAGAGCATCAAAATTTACAGAAAAATCCACACTGTCAAAACCACCTTGATTCTGAGAAAAATAATCCATCTGTCATCAATGTTGAAATTCTTAACGAGGTGCATGCTGTATACAGCTATTTCATGGTAACACACCGCTTTATCTGAGTTGCCCCAAAGCACCCCCTGAAAGTAAAGGGACGTGTCCGGGTGTCCGCAGTCACATCGTTTTGCATTTGAGCGTGATGGCAGGGCTGTTCCCGGATGCCTGCCTGTTGTCTCCTGCCTCCCCGCATTTGCGGCGGCACATCGCTGTCCCAGCAGCGTTCCCTGCAGCCCTGCTGCCTCGCTGCATAGCCCAGCGCTACCTGTCCCTCCCCACACCCGTCTGTGTGTCCCCCCAGCACTGCCACTAGCACACTTGTGTCAGGAGCCTGGCAGCATCACTTGTTTTCTCCTTAAATCCCTACTCTCTCCAGTTGGTTTATTACGAAGGACAAAGAGGAGCTAGAAATGAGGAAGGCTAAATGCAGAGATGCAAAATTGTTCCTTTAAATAGAAAAAAGTGCTCTCTTATTTCCTAACCACCAGATTCCTTTTTTGGACAGAGAGGGAATCTGGCTTTGTTTTTCTAATTCTTGACATCATCACAACAACACTTTGCTCTTAAAATTTATCCATCCTGGAGCCTTATGATAAATTTTCAAATGTGTTTGGGTTCCGAAACATGCAGCTGGCACTTAATAGGATTTTCAAAATAGCATAAGCAGGTTAGACATCCTCCCATCCACTGAAATCAGTGGGATTTAGGTACCTATCTTGCTCAGTTGCTTTTGAAAATCCTGCCAGGTGCCTGTCTGCATCTTCAGTTGCCCTGGAAAATCTGGTCCCCATCTATCTCCGTGACACCATCCCACCCCACCTCACCCCCACGGCTCCCATGAATATTTGTCTTCTGTCTCTGTCTCCTGCACTCTGGCCTATATTGATGCTGGAGTCTCCTCCTTTGTAGTTCCTAACACCAGGGACATCCCTCTCCTTTCTCTCGACCAAACTGGCTCTTCAGCTGGTTAAAAGCTCAGCTGAGCAGCTATGAGCTCTCCCATATTTTTCAAATTAGTAGTTTTCCTCTCCTGATAATAATTTTTAATTCTTTCTTGGTGTTGTTTTGACTGTGTAAAGCATTCGAGGGTAAAAGAAACGGTGCAAACGGGAGCGAATGTGAGGGGAGCTGCCTCTTATGCCTCTGTTAGGCTTTTTGTGTCTCTAGGCTGAATGCAAGATGGGGAATTAATTTCTCCATCAGCTTGTCTTCTCCCCTTCCCTTGGAATGGTAAAGTGGTCAATGGGTTGTATATTTAAAGACGAGAAAATTGGTGTTTTAATTTCTGTCTCAAGCACGGTGACTCACTGGCTCTGCTCGTGCAAGCAGTTCCCCATCTGTAAAATGGATCCCCGGGTCCCCGTTTGCACGGGTACGGAGCAGGGGTAATTAATTAGTGTTTGTGCAGCCCTTTGAAAATGCTCAGACAGAACGTGCTGGAAGGTGCTGCGGGTTGGCCTGGGGCTGCAGAGGCTCACCCCGGAGCCCTGCCGCTGTCAGAGCCCACGGGGCCAGGACGGGAGCGGAGGATCCAGAGGGAGCTGCTGGCCAATTCCTTCGCCGCAGATATTTTCCATTTTCTTCAGGAGAAAACAAATTGGAAAGGGAGTTATCGGTGTGCACGCCTCCCTCACCGCGTGTTGCCTTCTCCTTTCCCAGGAATAACAACAGCTTCATTAGTAAGCTGACAAAAAAAAAAAAAAAAAAAATAGAGAGACAGAGAAAGAAAGAGAAAAGAAATAAGAAAAAAAGGAAAATAAAAGAAAAAAAAGGGGGGAGGCAGAGAGGTACGAGAGTACTGAAATATTAAGGACAGTAATAGTCCGGGTAAGGGAGACACAACAACTCGTCTTTGCCTCATGCAGAAAGTTTCCTCTTTGAAGTGGTTTCTTCCCTCCTCACCACGCCGGGAGGGAAGGGGGAACAATTGTGGAGATCTAAAGCCAGCCAGGAATGCTGAGCTGATGGCTTTCCTGCCTGCCCCCTGCCCGCACCCCTGCACACATTCCTCTCTGCCCCTGCCCGCACCCTGACCGAATCCCAGCCTGCCCCATCCACATCTCTGCCCGCCCCTTCGCTACCCCCTCCCAGCGCACGGCCTGCCACGGCCCACACTCCTGTCTGGATCCCTGTCCGGTGCCTGTCCGGATCCCTGCCCGGATCCCTGCCCGGATCCCCGCCCGATCCCTGTCCGATCCCTGCCCGGATCCCCGCCCGATCCCTGCCCGGATCGCCGCCCGATCCCTGTCCGATCCCTGTCAGATCCCTCCCCGGATCCCTGTCCGGTCCCTCCCAGGATCCATGTCCGGTCCCCGCCCGGATCCCTGCCCGATCCCTGTCCGATCCCTGCCCCAATCCCGCCCGGCTCCCTCCCGGCCGTGCCCGTCGGTGCGGGGACCCGGCCGCAGTTCGCGGGGCGGCCGGTGGGTGTCGCCCCGGCCCCGCTTTCCCTGCGCTGCGCGGGGGCGGATGAGGGGTGACCCCGAGCGGGCCGTGAGCGTCCCACGCCGCGGGTGTCCCGAGGAGACACAATTCCACAGACACACGGCGCTGTGAAAAAGCCTGGGGTGCTTTGGGTTTGACTTGTTGGTTTTGGTTTGTTGGTTTTGGTTTTGGTTTGGTTTCTTTACCGAGGGGGTTGTCGAGTTCTTCCCGCGTGGGGAGCATTCTCCTCCCTTCTCCTGAGCGTGGCGGGCGCCCTCCGACTTGTGCTGCCAAAGCGGCTGCTCGGAAAGGGCGCGATTCTCATCACGGTGCTTTAGCCAGTGTGGAAATGCCACCGGTAACAGCGAAAAGGGGAAATTTTCCCCTTTCGAGGTGCAGGTGTGCAGGTGTCCGCTTGCCATGGGCAGCAAGGACAAGAAATATTTACATCTTGCTAAAGATCATCAATGCACATGAGGAAGAAGTCCCTGTCTGGCTTGGACCAGCCAGGGAGATAGATGGATATTTGCTCTTTTGCGAAATACACACTCAAACCATTTTTATCCCTTGAAGTTTCTTGCATATCTCACAGCCACACTTTTTCCCAATCTAGGATTGTTTACCTAGAGCACTGTGATTTCTCTCTCTTCTTTTTCTCATTAAAAAAACCGAAACCAACCAAAAAAAAAAAAAAAACCCCAACCAAAAAAACCCCCAAAACCTCACAGAAACCAAAAGCAAAACTCAACCAAAAAAACCACCGTAAAACGAAAACAAAAACAAACAAAAAAACCCCCAAAAAAACAAACACAAATAAAAAAAAAAAAAACGAAAGAAAGCAAAACAAAAAACAAGGGAAAATACTTTTAGACGTCTTCCTATGTTATGGGTTATTCACGTTTTGCAATGTATTCCCAGTAATTTGCAACTTTTGAAAGCTGGGCATTGTTCATTTCAATTTATTGAAATGCACAGATATGTTAAATAGGAAGGGGAAGAATCCCAACCCCAGTGACTTCTGTTTGGCTGCATATGCAAAGAGAGGGCAGCTTGATTCTTCCCTCGGCGTTTGTTAGTCACATCCTCTTGGCCATTGTTTTGCTGTTTGTGCTGGGAATCCAATTTATTTAATGGTAAAGAGCCAGGGGTTGTTCGGTGGTTTTTTGGTTTTGTTTTATTCCACTCATTTCGAGCTGATCTGAGAAAGCAAAAAAAAAAAAAAAAGTATATTAGCCATGCCAAGGAGCAGCTCTCAAAGGGAACTCTAGTTGCCTTGAGAGAGGGATGAGGATCTCCGAAATGACAGCATACAAAATATACAGTGTTATTACACTTCCTTAGTAATTTTTGGTTGTATATTTTATTTTTGAAGATCTTAAAACCCATCCTTTGGATAGATGGTGAAAACTTGGCTGTTATTTAAGACGCTGGGCTGCATGTACAGTACTTCTTTCCTTTCTGCAAGCCTTAGGAGGTGGTCCCCTGGCTGCTGTAGGTTGCCTGTTTCTTGAAAATCTAAGTCCCCCAGAAAAACTGTTTATAGCAACAGGCCTATTTCCAAAGTCAAGGGGGGAAGGAGGGGCCATCGCTTCCAAATTACTTTTTTCTTTTTTTTAGGGAAACAGAAACAAATAAGTTCCTTGTGAGAAAGGTGTGAGCTGCCTAAATTGGGAAACTATCCCGTCTTTGAAAGCTCCCAAATCCCAAAATTATTTTATTTAAAAGGGCAAAATTCTGATGTTGTTATGGTAACAGAAATAGTTGGGTGGCAATGTGGGTATCCAGAACGTCAAGACTGTAAGAAACCAGCAAAATAAGAAGCGTGTTGTATTTGGAAAAACAAATTGAACGATGGTGGCCAAGTCTTACACTTCTTTCATTCAGTGTAATCCCCATTTTCTTCTGTCCAGCCATGCCGACAGTGCCTTACCAAAGGTGCCAACAAGTCATTACAGTATTTATTGCCCTTAAATGCGACCCGAGATTACAGTCTGGGTTTTTTTGCCGTTGACATACTAGAAGGGTATTTCCTTGTGTTTTATATTTACTCCTTCTTCAGTACCTCCAACTTTTCTTTTCTTTTCTTTTTTTGTGCCTTTCTGTAGCGACACGTGCTCCAATCCCTTTTTGTCCCCGCGCTCCCTACCTCGCCTGCCACAGGACCGTCGGCAATGCCCCTGTAAAAACAGCCGGACGTACTCCCCTTAAATCTCCGCGATATTAAAATTTCACCACCCGCTTTCATTTCGTTCTAGCTGAGGGAGCCCTGAAACCGCAGCCCCGTATCCCCTAGTTTAGAAACAGCCAAAGTATTTGGGAAGCTCGCGGGTCCCTACTGTAACACGCTTCAGGGACCTTTTGTACAGCAGCCGAATGAGATGAATTTGCCAAGTTTCAAATTTCAGGGGCAGGCAAGACATTTGTAAGTCGGTGGTTTTGTTATTCTGGAAAAGTTCTTTGATTTGCAGGCTTTTTTTTTTTTTCTTTTCCCTCTTACCTTACTTTTAATAAAAAGGAGATGGAGTGTGACATTAAGCAATTTTACAGCATTAGCAGCTTTGGGCTGTAAACAAAAACAAACGAATCCCGCTTACTTTCAGGCTCAGAAGTTTGCTGTCAGTCGGTCCTAAACTGGGGACTCGATCCTACGGGACGTTATTCAAGCGAAACACGGCTTGAAGTCTCGGGAGTTGTGTCTGAGTAAGTACCCGGGAATCAGCCCCTCTGCCTGCAGCAAAAGAGAAGTGCTGGTTATCTCCTTTTAAAGTTCTTTAAAAGAATGCGGTCTTTTAAAATGCTGTCGCAGACTTCGTCCTAAAGCTTTTGATTTGCTTTTAGATTGCCTTAATAAGGCAGGGGTCCTGATGCAAAAACTGGAGAGAAAAAGAGAAATTAATGCGGTTTTTTAGTAAGGCTGGGTTTTTTTTTTTCTTTTACATTTAAAAACATCTTCTCCTCCAAATAAAACAAACCAAAAAACCGTTTTTTCGAAGCATCTGATTTTAATTTGATGTGATTTTTGTTTCAAGTTTCTTTTAAAAATTAAAACATATCCCACTCAATGATTTGAGCTTCAATTTTCAGCATTTTACAATGTAAGATTACTTGACATTATTTAATTGGACATGAGGGTGTAATACAGGAATTTCCGTTATGTGATGGATTAATTGTTTTCCTAATACTTTAAAGGCTGAGATCCAAACATTTTTCCATTCTATTGCAAAATTAACTGCAATAAATCTGTCAGACCCAATTATTCATTTAAAACATTCCACACTGATTAAATCTGCACATTTGCCTGCGTGCAAGTGCGAGCGAGGGAGAGGAGGTGTGCGCGGAGGGGGAGTCCAGGTTTACTCCCTCTCCTTGTCAAAACGGCAGTGCTGTTAGAAACGAGTTCTTTAAATTTAACCTGGAAAATGTGAATAGCTAAATAGTCTAACGAGAGGATGAGGAATATGTGGATGCACATCCCTGAGCATCCCTGCTGTATCTCCTTCTCGCTGCCAGGTCCGGACAGGCAGAAGCGTCACATTTGGACGCTTGATGCTGTTTGAAAAGATCATATTTTACTTCTAGTGCGGGGGGGGTTCTTGATTTTTGTTTTGGTTTGTTTTGGTTTTTTTCTTCAGTTTGTTGGTGTTTTCAAAGTCTCTAAACAAAGTCAGATGTGTTAACAGTCTTATTAACAATGTTAAAATGGAATTAACAGCTTGTGGATACCTCAGGAGTACAATAGCATGTCAGCATACCCTGCCCCCTTATAAATCGCGTCCCGCTGTCTTTCTTTTGTTTCGTGCCCAATCAGCAAACTAAAGTTTTGTTGAGACAGAAGGGCAGTTCAAGTGTTCCTGCTCCGGCGGAGGAGGAGCGGCGCTGGGCTCTCTCCCCGGCCCCGGCCGGGCCCCCGTGCGAGGCAGCGAGCGGGGAGACGGAGCGGCCCCCAAACCTGCGGGCAGGGCTCCGCTGACCCGCCTGCCTCCCTGACCTCTGCCGTCCGGTTTTGTCAGTTTAAAGGGCTTTGCCGAGGTTGTAGTTTACTTTTATGGGCCTTTCAGCCCGGCTACAAAAGCTTTTGTTTATTTTAAATGTAGCGCGGTTCAGATTTCTATTAATCTTCATATAACTTCTGTGGCTTTGCCTCTTCTGTAAGGGTTCGTCGCTGAAGTGGTGCCGTGCCTGTTCTGAGGCAGCCAACATCGGCTGGGTAATTACAGCGAGTTTGGGGACTTTCAGAAATAATTTGCCTCTGAGAGTGGAAATTAGCACCAGCACATGCTGTTGTTTAACTCGATTTCACCATCATTTGGGCTCAGCGCTAAGAAAAGACTTTTGTTTTACCTGTTACTTGCTTGAGTTTTTACTTTTTTGCAATAGAACTCTTCAGAAGCGTCGCCCAGCCAATTTCAGCATTCAGTGCAAAGCGAACATTTAAGACGATCTAAATTTTTTCATGTGGCTAGAATTACATTGGGTTAATTTGCATAGAAAATTTATGGGGAACTCTTAAGTGTTTTCCTTTATGGTAATTATATTTTTACTCATTTCCTCCCATAATCTCCAAGTATTTACAATTCCTCCTGGAAGAGCAGAGCTCTACCAGGTGGGCATGCATTTCAAGTCCTTTTACTAGTAAAAAAACAGCAAGGCACAGACAGGTTGCAGTCCACCTAAGGACTGCAAAACATTCTCAAGCCCAAAATGGAAAATGTAATCCCTTTTGTTGGGGTACTCAGGCCCCATGTGCTTTCAGTCGGCCCCACAGGCTGCCCCAGCTCTGGTGCTCCCACCCCACTTGGCTCCCTGGCCCTGCAGCCGCCCACTGGGCTTGCTGGAGATGTACCTGCGCTCCATGGTGCCCCAAAGCAGGCAGCCTCTGTGTCCAAAGGCTGCTATCTGGAGCTCTAGTTTTGTCTCTGTCAGCCCCTCATATGGTGCCCTCTCTGAAGTAATTTGGCCAAGCTGGACTATGCTCTTCCCTTGCTGTCCTTGGGCTTCCCAGTGCTGGCTCCCACTGTGTCTCCATGTGCATCCCGCAGATCAAGGTGCTCTGCTTTTGCTTTCCATGCGGTAGCAAAGGGATGCTTGGTGTCCAGTGTCACAGCTGCAGCTGGACTGCCTGGCCCTACTTGTCTCTTTCCTCTCTTGTGTGTGTTCACCCTCAAACCCCAGCCTAAATCCCTGCTGCCCTCCCTTCCCTGCCCTTCAGTTTACACAGCTGTTCTGTAAACGGAGGAGATGATACCAAATGCAATGCAAATGGATTGGTAGCCTGTGGGCCATTTGATTCCACTCTGGTGCACACCAAGCATGGCTTGCCCACCACAGCACATGAAAATGTTTACCCTTTCTGCAGATTGTGTCCTTGAGAAGGTGTGCAGTGACGAGGATTGAGTTCATTGTTTTCTTAACTAACCAGTACAAAAACTCTCTCACAGGGAAACTTGTACTTTGCAACTACAAGTTTTGCACTTACAAAACCCAGTATATGGTCTTAATATGGAAAGAATCAGAGTGATAAAGACTAAATTATAGAGGAAAAAATATATCTTATTAGTAGTATAGCTTAATTTACTGTATTGTAAACATATTATATTTAACAGGCCATAAAGTACTATGAGAATATATAGAATATAATATTTTCTTTCGGCTTATCTGAACTGCTATGTGCCTATTTTTGCACTCCAAGGGTTTTACATCAAAAATCTACAGAAAAAGATGCATTTTCATCTTATTTTAAAGTCGATGAAGCTGATGAAACTGATGAACAAAGAAAAATTTATAAGTATGTGCCAGTTTACTTATGGAGAAAAAATGAATGCCCATTTTTGGGAATCAGATTAATTTTTGCGCAACATCAGCTGAGAGAACAAACACGTCTTTTGTCTGACTCCTAGGAAATTCATAAACAGTGTTTGTTGAGAAAATATTTGTTGCTGATTTAAATGGTACATTACAAAAATGGCATTAGTACCTTGTGCTTTTTGTGATTTTCCAAAATCTGAGCATGTTAAGGTGTCTCAGAGGAGCAGTCTCCCAGGAAAGGTGCTTAGGAATGCCAGGGTGAGCTCCGCAGGTCACCCTCTGCACACGGGTGCTGTGCTTTGCATTGGCCATCTCCATCACTGGGGCTCTGTGCTTCTGTCATTGTGGGGGTAAATCTCATTTATTTCAGTCGCGGACCGACAGCAGTGGAGGAGGGCAGAGGAGCAGGGCAGCCCTAGCTGGCTCACCTTCACGGGGCACCAAACCCAGACATCAGAAGTGCTGAGACCTTCCCATGGAGTGACTTCCACAGACTGGTGCCTGCTGCCTGCTGCCTGCCAGCATCAGCCCTGGCATCACTTTGTTGTACAGAAGCTTGGTCTCACGTGTGATTTTTCCAGGTTCCTTAATTTCTCTAGTTATAGAGAGATCATCTTCCTGCTAGAAATCTCCTGAAAGAAGATTTAAGAAGAGCCACATTTCCCCCTTCTTATTTCTATTCTTTATAATTTGTAGCAAATTCCTATTTTGAGGACTATACTACAGTTTGTTAACTTTTAATGTGTGGAAGTTTTGTATATGGAGCTATGTGGAAACTCATCGTCTGTATTGTCATCTTGATGAGCTGTCAATGATGCCCACAGGAGTTTGCACAAGCTTACTGAAAGGAGACCCCTAGAAACTACATAATTTTTTTTTAAAGAAAGAACAAATTTCGTGCCACTTATTTTAAAGCAATTTTAAATGACAGAATATATTATCCATTTGCTTGCCATTTGGATCCAACTAATTCTCATACAAAATTGTGGACTGGAAATTGCACCATAAGAACAGGGTCAAAGAAGTGCTACATTCTTGATCCAGAAGAATGTACCCACATATTCCATATTACAATGCAAAGAGATCTACTGAAGGTAAAATCAAGATACTGAAAAAAAATCTTTCCAGGATTTAGCCTTTATACAAATGTCTCTATTTGAAAGAAGCTAAAACCTTATACAGTATGGTGCTATCTTTTATTGAAGTCTAAAACTACTAACTAGTACCTTTTGGTCATATTTCCTGCTGATAAGTCTGAGAAGCCTCTTGCAGCTGTTGGAGTAGGCAGGATAGGAAGAAGGAGTCAGTTTTAGTAAAAAGTGGCTATGCTAGAGACATGGTGATCACTTGTTGACCCCCCCCTTGGAGAAGCCCTTTCCTTAAGACCTCAGAAAAGACCCACAGATGTCCCCAGAAATCTTACCTTGGCCTTTCACAGTAGGAAAAGTGAGTATGTGGCTTTGGGGGAGGAGGAGAGGGTTCAGCTTTGATGGGGGCCAATTTTGGGCTTTCTTTTCCTTTGGGTGAGCTCCACACAGGTTGAGCCAGTGCGGGGGTCCAGGTATGTGCCAGGGGCAGAAGCTGCCAAGGATGGAATGTCTCATCTTTCCTGCAGGGCAAAAGAGGCACCGTGACACAGAGAACACTGTCCTGAGCACTGGGACACAACTGTGCTTGAGAACCAGACGTTGTCCATTCAGTCATTGCCCGGTGCTCAACTGAGTGGAGGGAGGCCTTGGACCAGACTGCCAGGAGCTACACCAGAGTATTCCTCACCTCTATACTTAAATCCACCTGGCTAAGCTTTTCTGAGGCAAATAGTTGTGTTCATATTCAGTGTTCATCTGTCTGGATGACTTATTTACCTTTCCCATGCCAGGCAAATTTTACTGAAGGCATCCTGCAGGTTAACTAGTTGCAGGTGACTTCTTGTTTTGCATGCCTTCTGCCCTTGCAGAGAGATGGCCAGAGTGAGGTGCAACTGAGGAGGCTGCATTTCATCCACAGGCAGATCTGCGATGGGGCAGGTCCAGGTGAGCCATGGCTTGGCAAAGGAAGGAGGTTTTGGGTGCCAGAATGGCACTTTGGCTTTCCCAATCAATGGAAGAGTCCTATCACATAAATTCTTTACTATCACTTTATTTCTATGAAAACATACTCATGGTAGGAATGCTGTCTCACAATGTGTGATCTATATAGGTGTGCCTCTCAAGAGATTTCTCCCTAGAGGTATAATACTTTATAATGTATGTAAAAGGTACGAGATGCATTTTAAAGATGTAATACTTTCAAGTCTGTATTCTTTCCTATTGCAAGATGATTTTTAGATTGGAAACTTGAGAAAACCTTGCAAATGAGGCTGTTGGTTTATTTATTTATTTGTTTCATTTCAGCTGAGACAGATGGGATTCTCGGATCATGCACTGTTAAGCCTTCCTTTGGAATTCGCGCCACTGTGGCCACAGAGCCCAGATGGTGCTTAAATCTGTCATTTTTTAACAACCCGACTTTCTTAATTTTATATCCAAACACATTGAGCATTCAGAGTGATTAATTACTGTCCAGATATGTCTGTGCTGCAGCAATTTACTCGTGTGTGCCAAAGATCATTTCGTTTTGGAGTAGGTAGTTTGGTGAGGTCTGAGTGGGGGGCAAGCAGCACCCAGCAGACACTTCATGTTGGAGGTAGCAGCACGGTGCTCCTTGTATCATCCTCCCATGGCAGCAGCTTAGCAAAAAGTTTCTGTAAGTAAATCAGAGTTTTTGTTCACCTGGACATTTTATAGCTTCTCTAGGGAATTTTCACTATTGCATGGAAGTCTCAGTCTCACCAAATCCTCTATTTCCCATCAAAAGGGAATTATTTGTTGCCTGACACATGCCAACATTATTTTTTCAGGGTTTTAACTCCAGACATTAGAGGCATGACCAAGATTATAATGGCCAAGTATTTAGCAAGAGAAAGCTGAAGAGTTTCCACCAAGAAGCAGGCCTTGCTCCAGAGGGTTTTGTTTGAGTTTTTTTTTTTAAGTAGTTATTTTTCTGGAAGAGTTTAAATATTATTTGCAAGTCCAACACTTGCATTAATTTTCATGCTTGCAGCAGGCGGCCTTCAATTTTGGAAATGAGGGAAGAGCTGATGCTGTGTGGTCCGTGCCACTCCAGCTCTAGAGTAGACATCAATATAGCCTGTCAAAATCCTTGAACCCGTGCCCTTGGACTGAGCACCATTAGGCAATCACCAGAATGACCAGAAGGCTATTCTTGGATGTTACTGTATATTGTTCATTTGGCTGTGTGGGTTTTGGTGCAGGTGGAAGTGCAGTTTCAAAAAAACCAGAGAAGTGGGAGCTTTCTCCAGCCTTAAGTCAACCAGAGTTTCTAGGACTTCCATCTCCTTTGTGAAGGAATTGTGGTGCTTGTGGTATGTTAAACACTGGCAAAGCAAATGTCCAACTATTTTCATGCTGGGGACGCTGGTCAGTCAGGCTGTGTCACTTCTTCTACGCACAGTCCTTACACTTGCACAGTCTAAAGTGTTCATGCTGCTGTTTTGTGTCTTACCCATCGTGCACATCACTGCTGAGGGCCACTTCATGCTCAAGAGCAATTGGCAATTCTTTAGGGTGTAGAGGTTTAGCCCTGACGAGTTTGGGCTCTTCTCAAAAACCTAGAAAAGGAACTGCTCCTCACCAAATCAATACACTTTAAAAGGAGAGGGAGAGTGTAGTCAGTTTGAATGTTCCCAATTTGATACTGCATCTTCTGTTATTGAACTGCTGCTGTAGGCTTTTGTTCCAAAAGAAGATACATCTTGGAATAGACATTTCCCTTGTTACATTCCAGTTGAATTTAATTACCATTAGTAATTACTGACTCGTGTCACTGTTGCAAAATTGACAATTAATATGAAAAAGCTAATGTATAGGATTAGAAAAAGAAAGTTCTTTGGAGGAGGGAAGTTCCTCACCACCAAAGCCCAGCGCTGCATCATAGCATTGCTTCTGGAGCAGTGAACTGCCCCTCTTTCATGTCCAAATTTTCCTTCCATCTTCTAACACATTCTAGGAGGTCTTACAGTAATTATATGAAGTTGCAGCAATGCTTTGTTGTTGTTTTGGTTTGGTTTGGTTTTGGTTTTGTTTTTGTTTTTTGGGGTTTTTTTGTGGTTTATGATTTAATAAGGCAGGAGAAGGCTGAGCAGGCTCTGGTTTTTAGGAGAGATTTATTGGCTTTCTGGGAAAGGAGTTCAAGTTACTGTGCATTTCCTCACTTTCTTACTGGTCATATGGTTATCTAGCATGACATTTTTCAGACGGACTAAGGGTTAGAAAGGATTTTTTTCAGTCCTTTCTGGTTTGTACTCTGCAGTGTACTGAGAGGTGCTTACAAAGACACCTTCTATAGCATCAAAATATTTGGATAAATTTTAATGTAAGTTATAAACTTATCGTTTATATATGTAAGTTATGTAAGTTATAAACTTATAGTTTATATAAAATGGACAGATAAGCCCTTAACCTAACACCACTCAAAAAAAATCTGCTCTGCATAATTAGCACTAAATTAGAGTAAGTCTGGTTAGTATTCCTTTTTTTCTATTTTTTATTTTTATAAATAATTCAGCAACTCTAAAAGCTGTAAATAACATCAAATTAATGAAATCAAGTAAAATCAAAATAATTAAATCTTAAGTTTCCATTAAGTGAATCCCAGTGGTGTGGTGGGAACTTATTCTTCACTCAGAAGATTCAGTTCTCTACTCATGTTGCTCGTGGGTACCTAAGTTTCAGTAGCCTATTAACTGCCTGTGCTAAGCATCAGCAGTCACTTCTGCACTTTCTAGGTGCCCTTAAAATGTAGTACCTGGAGTTTCTTAGACAGTGGAAGGGATAGTTTTGTGATTTTTTTGGGGGTCTCTTTTATTTAATAGAAACACGGGTCAATTTCTGTCTCTAGCTTTAACCCTATTTTGTCCTTCCTGTAAAAAGAAAAATGCTTTGGGTTCCATCAGAAAGTCCTGATTTCCATTCCCTTTATTTGCAGGTAAATATAGAAAATTGTTGTACTATAGAAAAAGTGCTACCAGGTGTGCATTTTTCAAAATACTTCATGACAATTTCATTCTGAAGAAAATTACTGCTGTTGACACATTAATATTGCATGTTTGGTTTTGACACAGAGATAACTTGGAATATCTCTATACCAACTTCCTTAAATCTTCCTTAAAGCCAAAGAGTGACCTGGCATTGCTCACCAACTTCTGACACTCCAAATGCCTGAGTGTGTCTCCTCCTTGGTGTGTGTCCCTCAGGAAATCCAGAGGTTTGATCTAACTGCTCAAAATATAGAAGTGCTTTGGAGAAGTAAAAGTTAAATCAGGTTATGTAATCAAAATTTCAAAACACAATAACAGGAATGAAGTTCCCAAGACCTTGGTTCCTATTCACCTTCAAAAAAGAGCCCACGTCACAAACTCATAGAATCACAGAATGGTTTGTGTTGGAAGGAACCTTAGTTCCATCTAGTTGTGTGTAGGGTGTGTACGGACACCATCTGCTGGACCAGGCCCTGAACACCTCTAGGGATGGGGCATCCACAGCTTCTCTGAGATGTGCCACTGCCACACCACTCTCACAGTTAAGAGTAATCACTTTCATCTTATTTGAAAGCTGTCAGCTTCTATCTTAGTTATGCAATGCTGAAGGACAATATTCCTATCAAAATCTTTGTTAGGCTATGATGCCATTTTCACCAGTCCTCTGTCAGGGCACGATACAAAACTTTAATGGGAAAAACTGCAAAACAATTTGCTTTTTTCCGGAGCATATTTTTGTCATGGGAACAAAACATGGTGAGGAAAAAGGGTACCGACTCTGCCTAGGGCTCCTTTCTCCTGTCTCTGGGAGCACCTCTTCCCAACACCCCAAATGCTGGACTCTCCAGGATGCTGCTCTGATCACAAAAAAAAAAAAAAAGCTGTCTTTCACAAGTGAGTCTTTTAAACCTTTTGCTAATGAGTTCCCAAGTGCTTTTTGGCCATAGATATTAAAGCTTGTGTGTTTGCAATTTCCCTGGCAAGCTGCCGTTCGTAAAAAGGATATAGTGTTTTCTTGGTCCTTTGCCCAAAGTAATTTTGCAAGGAACTGTAAGTGCATTTAGTACATGTCATTCATTGGAGAGAAGTCATTGTAATTGCATTTGATCACAATCAGTTTATGGCTCTTTTATCATGTTTTCATGCTGCATATCTACTCAAACATCATAGCAAAACTTAATGGCTACTGTTTTACTTCTGCGTAAAACATTTTATGGCCTTTTTGTGCAGCCCACATTAGGTTTCAATCACCATTGCCCCATAGAGAGAGAAAAAAGTTGGATGAAGAACTATCAAAAGTCCTTAACTACATAAAATTTTATTTTAGGTCAACTTCCCATAAAAGATATTAAATGTATTTTGTGGTTTATTCTGCACGTTAACAATTTTAGAGGAGCTGCAATATTTCGGGGGAAGCAGTATGAAAGGGGGAAGTTAATTCACAGAAGATGTTTTACATTTGGGGTAGTTTTCCTTTGTAAAAGGATGGATTTGAATGTGGAAGGGGTGGCTGGAGAGTACTGCTGGTGCATTCTTGAAGCAGCTTTAAAAGCTCACTGTTGCCTCCACAAAATTCAGATTTCTGAAATTCTGCTGAGCCTTTTTAATCATTGCTTTAAATTTTTGATGTTCCATTCATAAAACCCTGCACAATTCTCGTGCCTTAAATTATATCTTTGGCTGCCTGAGTGCTGCCGAAGTTCCCAGCTGAAAAGTTTAATTAAAAGGGAAACTTTGACATGCTGCTGAGAAGATTAGTTCGCATTAGAATGGTGAGATAAAAGAAAATTTACTTCTAATCTAATTAACACCAATTAAAAGATGTAAAAGAATTTGCATCAGCCAATTGTTAATTATGCATCAATTTGCCTTTCCTGTGACAAAAAAAAAAGCAAAACATGACCTGTTTTGTTTCAGGATACCTATAGTGTGATGATATTGCCACAGTCATTTTTCATGTGAATTGGCTAAGATGGTAACACTTGCTTTGCATCGTCCTGGTGCTTTGGTTTGTGTTCAAGACTTTAGCAGAAGGTTATTTCAGAATTAAGCAGAAGCTTAATTGGTCTGTAACTTGACAACTGTATGTAAGGATGATAGAAACACAAAAAAAATCCCAGTTTTACAGAAATCTATTGCATGTATGTTTATGCTGCTTCTTAAATGCAATAGTTTGGAGATGTGAGAGGGGCATGCCTGTCCACTTCAAAGTTTGTCTCTGTATTTACACATGCTTATATTTATCTTGATTTGTGGTTTTAAGATTATAGCTGGGATTGTCTGGTAGTAAATATGGGTTAATTCCATGTGCTTTGACTGTGCTTTTATGAATGATGTAATATTTTGGGAGAAGTGATATGGCTAGTGAGCTTCTCAATTTGCTTCCAGGTGGAGGGCTGAAGGTATTTCATCACTGTATGGAAGGCACTTGCTACACGCTTAAAATGTTCTTTTTTCTTTTAATGTGCATTTGGTTTTTTAAAATTTGTTTATAGTTTTGCTTTTGCAGCTTTACAATTTAAACAAGGTGTTGAGTATGAAGAAAAGACCTAGAGAAGCCTAGAGACTAGAGAGTAAGTCCTGTGAGGAGCATCTGAGGGAGCTGGGCTTGTTTAGTCTGGAGAAAAGGCGGCTCAGGGGAGCCTCTGCAGCTGCCTGAAAGGAGGGTGTAGCCAGGTAGGGTCAACATCTTCTTCCAGGCACCAAGTGACTCCATGACAGAAAACGGCCTCAAGCTGCACTACGGGAAGTTCAGGTTGAACATCAAGAGGAATTTCTTTGCAGAAAGTGTTGTTAAACTTTGGCATAGACTGCCCGTGGAGGTGGTGGAGTCACCATTCCTGGAGGTGCTCAAGAAATCACTGAACATGGCACTTAGTGCCATGGTCTAGCTGACAAGCTGGTGATCAGTCAAAGGATGGACTTGGTAATCTCAGAGGTCTTTTCCAAACTAAATTATTCTGTGATCCTCTAAGTTGTTTACATTCTGTTAACTACATTTATTTTGATTGAGGTTGTCATATTACTATTTTTTATATAAAATTAGGTTTTTCTGGTAACACAACCAGACATACAATTAGTTTATGATCTTGGTTGCTGCTTGTGCCATCCGTAACCTGGAGGTAAATTTAATACAAGTTTCCTGAATTCATATTTACTCTATTATCTTTCCTAATGCTTTTACTCACTGCCTATCTGTGCAGCTGAGGGTGTAGATACAGTTTGCCTTCAATGTGGCAAGCCTATCAGGGTTGTGAAGATGTCAAAGTTCTAAGCACAAAGAAGGTTGGGTATGTCCAGAAACCAACTACAGAGGACAGCAGATGTGTTTTGGGGTCTAAAAGAGCAGTTAAGTCAACCTGCTTTAGAAGAGACATATGGGAAGGGGATTTCATAGCCACCTTGTAAGTTGCAGGGACAAAAAAGGACAGGGAACATGTCAAAGGGAATAGAACTATTTGTGTTACAGTGTTGTTTGCAATCGAATGGTATAGAGTTATAACAATGTCTTAATTAAGAATTGCCCTTAATTTGCTCATAATATTCAAAAACATAAGTAATTCTTTACCTCTGTAAAAATGTATCACATAACTCTTCTCTGGGTCTTCGTGTTATGCCTTGCTGAGCCGTTCTTTATGCTTTATATTGCCTTTTGTGCAAAGCATCACAAAGGTTTTTTCTAAAGAAAACAAACCAGGAGCTAGAACATTAAGAGTACATTATATATTTGACCAATCACTTTTATAAAGTCTGATGCAAGTCTTTAATCTGAGATCCTTGGAGAATGCTTTAGTTTTTAATATTTCTATGACCTTCTCCAGGGGACTGAAAAATTACTTTGAAGTAACAAAGTGGTGCATGGAGTTTTAGCAGTGTGATTCCCATTAAAGTCAGTAGGAGCCAGGTAGCTAAAACTCAACACAACTATGAAAACACACTCCTTGTGCAGTGTTAAGTAGTAAAGCAATTCTGTAACATGGCAGTGACATTTTACTGCATTTGCTAGCTTTATAGCTCCACTCAAGGCTTGCATTTTTACTGAAGTTTTACTGTTCAGTGAAAATAATAAAAGAATATTCAAAAGCAGGTGTAGGCTATTCTAGTAAAAGGCACAGCTGTAGGAAAAAGCTGGCAAATTACCTATATTTCTAATGTGAAATGGCAACATCTATTTTGCAAACTCTAGTTCATCACCTGCAGACTGGCCATGTTGTAAGCATTTGTTTGAGGTGCCTGAAAATATTTTGCATTCTCTCAGCCCAGGGCCAAAATCAGCCCTCGGTGACCAATGGTGCTGGCAGGTGATGGGGACTTCTCATCCCAGCCATGCTCCTGTCCAAGGAGAAAGGTGAGCCAGTGCTTCCCAGAGGTACTGACAGGCAAAGCAACCATCCAGAAGAGGAGCCTCATCTGATTAATGCAATTTCTTTCTGAAATATCTCTACATTTGTTGAATATTTCTACGGAATTCATTCAGTCTTTGAACCTCAGCAAAGGCAGAGCAGCTGAGGGGGTTAGTGCCATTCTTTTTCCCCCCCAAACCATCAGGGTGGTGGGAACCTCCAAGAGGGCAAAGTGTTTTCTATTTCATGTTATTTCACCTATGGATCAGGAAGAAAAGTCTTTCTATGGAAATTACTGACTTTTACAAGACTTTCAACTGAAATTCCAGTATTTAACTGGAAATTCTGGTATTCCAGTATTGTCCTGATGATTTGTGTTGGATAGATCCCAAGGAAGTCTGTCACCACATTTTAATCATTGTCACCAGTCTTCAGTAGTGTGGCTTTACTTTCAGTTTATGCACTAAGATTTTTAGTATTGTTTGTCAAAGATCTCCATATGTGGTATTTTATACGAGCTTCTTATTTTCATATGAGCCTCTGATTATGCTCCAAACCCTGATGCAATAAGTTTCGTGCTGTAGAGAACCTGTATGTATTATTTTGCATTAACCATGATAATCTGTCCTACATTTCTTTCTAGTAGAGGCAACCCATGAAATCAGAGGTATTGTTTATTCTCTTTAATAAACTTTTAGCTCTTCTTGTTTTGCAAGTGCATAGTTTGATTCCATATTATAAAATCAAATTGCTCCAAGCAGTGCTGTTTTTTTTTCCCTCTGGAGCTACATTCAGAAATCCACAGGGTTGTCCTGCACCAAGGACCATTTAGAAATAATTGATAATACACTATAGCATTAACGATGCTTGAGAAATGAGAGTATCACAATCTGTAAGCAAAAGACAATTCCAAGTTTTTCTGCCAAAGTTATATTTTCTTTGTCTGCTACTTTAGAAGAAGAAAAAGTGTCAAGAGGAGCTGATAATCAGAGCTCCATTCATCTCCTCATATGTGGGCTTTGTCCATGCTGACCTTAGTCCAGTCTGAAGTACCTGGAACCAGAACACCCTCTAAAAGGTCACAACACAAATTGTTAAATGCTGATGAAGTTAATTTACAGCAGCATAAGGCAAGAAGTCAGCTGTTCTATACATCTTTCCTAAATTCAGAAAGGAGGATTTAAAGCTTCCAAATCTTGCATTTCACAGCAAGGTTCAGTGGCCATCTGGACAGCCTTCTAATGACATCCCTACCTGGGCCTGCCATGCCCTCCTGATCAAGAAGCAGAGCTGGCTACCAGTGCTGCTGGCTGGGACGTGCTCCTTGGGGCAGTATTAGCTCATAGATGTTTCTTCTGAGAGCAGTCCTCCTGCATTCAAGAGAGGAGTGGAATACCTGATGAGGTGTACTGTCACAAAATGTTGTTCAGGAAATAAATTTATAGCTAGCTTATTGGTTTCACAGGAAGCACTGAAAAGTCAAAATCAATTGCTCCAGAATCTTGGGGCCTGGGTTCTTCTCTGACTGACATGACAACTCAAAAGATAAATCTAGCCATTAATATGTGACTATAGCTTCTTGATATAGCCAATGATATGCTGACATTTGCATTTTCACCCCAAAATGTGAAATGTGCATAATGCATCACATTACCTCAGTAATACTGCCATTTTTATGCAGCTGAGCAAGTGTATTTATAGTTTTCAAGTTATAGCATATAACATTTTATAGCATCAAGTGTTTTGTCATTAACACCATCATTTCAGCTTTTCTCAAGCTGACAAAAAACTTCCAGAATTAAATAACATTGAAAGATAGCAAGTAATGCCCATATGTCCTTAATTCCCAAATTTTTATTGTGTGGGTCTCAGTGCAGTTTACCAAGATCTCCCCTAGTGTTTTTTCATAGAGAGATGGTGGTAATTCATCTCCAATACGGGCATAGAGCTCCCAGCAGCTGCAGGCTACAGGATATGAAATGACCCAAAGTGCAAACTGCAGAGACAAAAATTCTGTGTCAAAGAGGGGTTTTGCAGCACTTCAGTTTTGAAACAGGACTCTGCATTTGACAGTCATAGTGTTGACTTCCATGGGTCCATCATTTTTGTGAAATAGATTCTCTGACCTTTCTTGAGGGTTTTTCAAATAACATTTTCATACCTTCTGAAGAGGCCATAATGATGAAATACTGAATTATATTATAGGAACCAGGCACAAGGCCAAGGAGTTGCTCCTTTTTCCTCTTCTGCTAACCCATGCATGTTTATACTGACCTACTGATATTTCTTGCTACATGACAATACAAAGTAATTCCTCTCATATGGTTAATACAAACAGATGTTTCTGTAATTTTATAACAACACAGTGTATGAGAGTGCATCTGTATTTTCATGTTAAATTCAATTAGTAGAAAAATCTTGCCTTTGATTTGCAATACATAGCAAGCATCTGAAAAACAGAAGAAATTGTATCATTACATTAGCTTGGTAGACTTTTCAGGCTTACAGCTGTAAACATATTATGATTTTATTTAATAGACTGTTATTTTATCATTCATTTCTCTTTAATTGAGAAGTATTTTGAAGTATACAGAGACTGAATTGAATTTTCATTACATACCTGGTCAGGGATCAGTCTAAATGATTCTTTAAGCAGTTTGTGAAAAAAAAATACTCATTGAAGACTTGTTAAGTTGTGTGAGAATATGCATTAAATGCTTATCTCTCCTGTGGGTATGTAGGTATCAGCTACTTAGTTTACTGTGTGAGGTTTAATGCTTTTCTTCTAATTTCTAATGAACTTTACCACCAGACTACTTGATCATGACTAAGCCTATGAACAATGCAAATGGAATTGCCCCCTGATGGTGAGGAATGGGGCCCAGATGGCCCTTAAAAGGTGATAATTAGGAAATATAGCATATCTGAGTAGCTAGAAAGAGAGAAATTTGTTGAAGACAGTCAATCTGTTTGAAGCAATGGTCTTTCCCTTAATTATATAGATTTTCATTTAAAGCTGCTTTAAAGTAAATTTTCCCAGAAAGTTTTATTTGCAACTGGAAACTAGAAACCACTGATTCTGCTTCTCCCTGTTTTAAATTCTCTGTGGAATCTGTGTCATGTTGTCTTCAAAATTTAGGTGACAGGCTGGCTGTGTGTGTTGAGACAGTATTTTGGGTTGTAGGTATTCTTCTGCTGCAAAATGGCAGAAAAAATGGGAAGCACCAGAGATACAGACATTGGTATGTTGTAAAATATATGTATTACCAAAATTCAACTGTAAACTCTGCTGGATGAGGGTTTACTTGCTCCTAGAATGATTTGTCACTGGTTTTCATTGCCTTTTGGGAGTTTCATTAAAGCTCAGATTTTTATTTCTCTATTTAACTTTATAACTTTGTTAAAACACTGTCATTTGGAAATATATTGTTGCTTTATATTATGGCTCAGATGCTAATGAAATAGTACCACAGGTTGTTTAAGGCTTTCCATTGTAGCTCTCCCTTTACAGCCACCTTATGAAACGAGGTTTTATGTTGATTGTATTTGCTGTGTTGTGAGAAAAATGCCTGTGGGGAGGGGACATCCATATTGCTGACTTCTGGGAGGATGCCACAGGGGAAAGGGTCAAGTTCTCCATCAATCCACTGCTATTAATTTCCTACATTCAGTAAACCCTGTCTCTGAGAGTGATGTGACTCAAGCAAATATCAAAATTTCAGAGAACAGGTAAATAGAAATAAAGGGAGAGCCATATCACATGTTCTTTAACATCCATCCATCCTGACTTGAATTCAAGTATTGAACACAAGCCTGTGGGAAGTGGTTTGCAGTAAAATCTGTTGGGATGGCCTTTTTGTCCCAAGCTTTTAGCATGAGTCACCATGTCAGAAATAATTCTTCATTACAAAGGTTTGGAGCCTTGCAGACCGTGTTTTATCGCTTTATTGAGAGGGGACAGTCTTGCTGACAAACTAGGGAAGGTGCTCTAGGGCGATTATTTTGTTCTGTACAATTTTTAATTCTGTCTCATATTTTGTGTTTCAGGAAACAGTACCATGTTCTGACTCTGTCACATTGAAATGGGAATGCAGGGCTCAGCAGTCACTGTATTGCCCAAAAGTGCTCTGATCATCATTGCCTCTGTTACTCTCCCTAGTGTTGTGTATGGTCCTTGGTTTCTAAATGCATTTTCCTCAGCTTCTTCTAGGCTGAATTGGATCATTGAAAGGTCAAGTTTCTAGGTCTTTAAATATCAGTGCATTGCTGGTTCCTCTTCTGCTGGAGCATCCTCTTGCTAGGAAGCAAAATCTAGTGCTAAAGAAAAGCCAGCCTGAGAGGAAAGCTGCAGGAAAATATTTTCTCCATGATTTTTTAAAATTTTCTTATTTCCAAGACTAAAGTAGTCTAGTGCATAGGATGATTATCTACATTCAGTTATCACTTCTATGTCTGGAGGTCTTACTGCAGAAAGTAAAAATATTTCCAAGACTTTGAATACACTTATTTGATGATACAGATAATATGAAATGGCAGTGTTAATATGAAGTGAGACTAAAAACATAGCTTTTGTTGCCAGTTTGGGATAGGTTAATCTGACAGTGTTGTAATAGATCCATAAGTTGCTTGTCAGGCTCATAGTTGTTTGAGCTCCAAGATTTTTTTTAAATTAAGTGTTTGGAAGCATGAAAGCAAAGTTCGTGAGAGTTGTGAAATTCTCATTTTAGGACAGTTTTAAAACTATTAGCTCTTACATAGAAAACAATGTCAGTTATTAAGAATAGCTCTGGCTGGCAGTATTTAAATTCAAATGAATATAATTTTAGGAGGCATGTGACTACTGAAGTGCCAAAAAAGTACCAGCTGTAAGTGTATGTGTGTGGGCAGAAACAGTAAATAAACACAGCAGATTTTGTCCTCCCTACCTCACATATCACAGCATACTGTAAATAAAAGTACAATTTCAGCAAGGCCTGTGGGACCCACAATGTGCCTGACCCAGGAGTGGTCCAGACACACACCCCACTAATCAGCATCCATACCTACAGCCAGATCCAGCCTGCAAGCGGGGGCAGTCATGCTGAGAATTGCCTGTGGCCTTGCATAATTTAGATGATTTTGTGGGTGTTGGAATAGCACTGTGTATTTGGATAGAAGCAGTTTAGCAAACACACAAAAGAGGTTCTTGTTCTTCTTGAGTATGAGTTTTCCACACGCTCAGCTGCGTGTCCATCCCAAGCAAGCGGCACATCCAAGTGCATGGGGTTAAAGGTGTGTAAACAGAAAGCAAAGGGGACAGACAGCTGATGTGTGCCCCTGAGGAGCTGTTTGCCTGTCCATCAGTTCCAAAGGTGACTTTCCTTCTGACAATCCATGTGGTTATCTTCCCACTTTTCCTTCCTTACATGCTGCCATATGGGAAAGCTTTGCTGCCACCCCGTTGTGTCTCCCAAGTCTCTTGAGTGCTGCATGTCTTTATGTTCTGTCTATTTTAAGCCAGCTAAGTAAATCTCATCTGCTAGGCATGCTTGCACTGCTTCCCAGTGTTTCTCTAGGGCCAACATTTTGGGTTCCCTTCTGCTTTGAATGGAATAGTTTGGGTTATTCTGCTTCTCTTTTGCAGCTGGTTTAAAAAAAAAAAAAAAAAAAGAAAAAAAGAGAGACTCTTACTGCCATTAATGGGGTTTGTTATTCAAAAAGTGATTTTAGTCTTTCTATCCATCCCAGCCTACCAAAAAACTTCCAGAACATTCCAGATTCTGACATTTAACAAGTAATTTATTGCAAGGTTAATTTTACATGGCAGGAAGGAGAAGTCAGAGGTGGAGGGTTACTGCATGGTGCTCTGATGTGATTCAGTGTGCTTGCTCTGTTTATTATAATTGATTGGGAATGGTTAAAGTACCTAACAGCTGCCTACTATATTGTGCTGATATTTATATGGTACTTTTATATTCTGTCTGAAACCATAAGCACAAAGGGCTTCTAAAGAATTAATATAAAACTTGCTTGTAAAATTCCAAGGTTTATAGCACGATTCGTTTGGTGCAGACCTGTTTGGTTTATGTGGGTGGATTCTACTTAACTCTGCACAATCCTTTTTCATGTTTCTCTCATACAGAAAAACTTCAGGTTTTGAAAAGCTTAAAACATTTTATCTTACTGAGACAAGCCTAACATCTTTTTGTAAGGATTTTTTTCTAAAGAACGTGACAGGTATACATGCAAGATTAATGTGGCACAGATATCCTGAAGTACTTTAAATCACTTAGGTAACCAGTGGCCACTTTCCCCTAGCACTTGAAACCTTTTGTTTAGGATTAACTCTTTAGAAGCTTGCTTGTTTGTCCTGTCATACAGACAGCCCATGGTTTGATCCAGGACATGATACCAACGCAAACTGGCTCAGGACCATCTTTTCCCTTTATCCAGTCACCACACTTGTCATGAGACAGGCCTCTTCTGGTACTTGCTCCACAGCTGAAGTTTTGTTTTTGTGTGTTTTACACCTAACCCTGGGTTTGGGGCTCCTGGTTTCCTGCTCTGGGTGCAGTAAACCACAAGCTCTTTTCCTCATGAGCCTGTAGCTATTGCAAGGCTTTGTACCACCTCCATCCAGCTGCATTGGCCTTTTGTTGTAAAAGCACAAGGGGCTGAGAGAAAACCTGCAGCTCTTTTAGGTGTTGGCAAACCTGAATGTTGCAAATATTTCCTCTGGAGCCTCTCCCACTACTACTGTGGTCACTTCTCCAATTTCAATGACTTCCTGGGAGCCACTGATTTCAGTCCCATAAAAAGAGAGCAGGCACATTAGTCCCAAGTCAGTGGCTTTGCTAAGGGCAAAGGAGGTGTAATGTGATTTTTTTCTAAGTCCCTTCTTACTGCAGGAGGCAGTGGGGCTGTCTTGGACATTTCTACCTCTTGGAAGGCTGCTCTTTCCCCAGCCCATAGGCTCTTGCCTTCAGGATTGGTGTTTGATTGTGGAACTACTGCAACAGGTGGGCCAGACCTGCCCCATGAGATGAGCAGGGCTTAGAGCAGGTCTGTGTTAGCTGTGTATGGCAGTGAGCATTAATCCTACCTGATGCTGTAACCCCACTCAGTTGCCTTGCTTTGGTGTTGTGTCTGCTGGAGCACTCGAGTCTCTGATTTCCTCTGTGAATGAGGTTTCAATGAATTTTCACCTGAAACATTAAAACTCACAAGATTTCAGCTCTTGTAATAATAATGCTGAGAGTATTCTGGCTTTGAACTCTGGGGTTCCCACATTTCCAAACTTTTCTCTGCAATCAACCAGTCCTGAGATTTACCTCATTTAAAAATCATCATGTAGGTCTATGATTCTCAGAAAGGAAGTATGAACAAAAACCAGCATTCCATGTTTTTTAATGCCTATAAATCCCAAGGACACAGTGAGAATCCTGTATCTTGACAAAAATGAGAACAGGCAAATATCCCTGTGAGTGTGGTTATTTGTGCCCATTTTCTCTTCATGGGCTGGATTCAGTTTTAATGACTGCATCAGTGTGGCAAGATCATCCCTGCTTCTTCCCACCCTTCCCACCTACCCCCCTCCTGGTCCGGATGTTATTACACAATGTTAAACATATTCTCTCTTGGACATTTGCAAAAGAATAGGAAGATTACCTTATTTTCATGTCTATAGCCTGAATCACAGATAACTTGTTCCCTGTTAGAAGTACTTATACTTGAAAATAAGGCTGTGGTTAATTTGCACCCACAGAAAACCTGTATTAAATAAAGAGGCAGAAGCAGGGTGGGATTAGAGAAAAGAAAAAAACTAATTGGTCACACAGAAGGAACTCTTGGGCAAGTGGGGGAAGAGCAAACTCCCAATCAGATGCATTCACCTTATTTTGTTTTGTTTTGTTATTGAACAGCTAACCCATGGATTGCTGACATGAAAATCAGAGAGTAGGAATCTGTGGTTTGAGTAGGCAGCAAAGCTGCCTGCTTTAACGGAGTGCTCAGTAGTGGGATATAAGGATTGTCTTCACTGGGAAAAGCAGTTTTGAGTTCAGGTAGCTAATATACATCTGCTGAGCTCAGGTAAAAACACAGTGAAGACCAGGCACTTGGGTTTTGTTCTGAGGTCATACCCTGACTCCACATGGAGTTAACCTTCTGACAAAAATGAAGTTCCCAGTTTCCACTGTCTTTCTACCTGCCCATATCTGCCATGCACAAGTTATTTCAGTGGGAAAATAAAAAAAGGCAAGCCGCTTTTTTATCAGGGAGAAGCCTGAGGTGATGGAATCCTCAGCCTTACAGAAATATAAATGACCAGGCTTTGATTCCTGCAGAAGGTTTAAGGCTGATTATTTTAAGAACCGTTGAAACCTGAAGCCGCAGCCCTCTGATTACAGTCCTAGTCTGTATTTGACATAGTGCAGTAATGATTTCTAACATCTATTTTAGTTTGGATTTAGGGAGAGAGAGGCAACCTACATTGAAGTATATTACCATGCTCTGACTTGTGTGCATTGTGTAGGAGGTTTAAGTCAGATTATTTTAAGAACTCAACAAGCCTGAAACAGCATTTTTATGATTATAGCTTTCCATCCCCCCCCCTCCTCCTGCATCCTTTCCACCCAGAGCAGTACTGAATTCTAACATCTCTTTTAGCTGGCTTTAGAGCAGAGCCAGCCTACACTGAATTGGCCTCTTTTGATGCTACAGTATTGACTGAGGGGAGGGACAGATGGAACAAAAATCCTAATTGCCCAAACTTACAATAGGTTCCCAGCAGCAGCCACCACAAAAGAAATGTTAATGCAGTAAAAGGTAAATGGAAGCAAGCTAAACTCAACTTGTGGACAATTCAAAACCTACATCAATTTATTTTAAACTGCTTCCTGCAGTTTGTGAACACCTTCCTTGTCATAGTAGCATTGTATTTGTTTTTACATTAGTCACTGCTCTGCAGAAGTCTTATCGTGCTTCTGCAATTTGTAAAGTAACTGGAAAATGTCATCTGGAATGAGGAACAAATGACTTCCTATGGTCTGGGCCAACTCTCTTGAAGTTATTTTTTGCAAGTGGTCAACTTCCCTTGCACAGTCTTCACAGCTGCAGCTGAACACTGTCTTTTCTAGCAGTGAGAGTTGAGGGTATCTGCGAGCACAACAGATGGCAGTGGTATTTTGATGCTTCAGCCATAAAATGAGGGGGCAAAATGTCATTACTCATCCATCCATCTCATAACAATTCTACTAACATGCCATTCATCACATTTATATGTTTTCTCTTCCATTTCCATTTTCTGATACCCTTACCTGTGCATTTGCCTTTTGAGCTGTAGATCCTACATCATGAGGAGTGCATTGCAACAAGCATGTATCCCTGTTCCATTCCATGAAAAACATCCCTTCATTAAATAGATTCTAAGAATTATTTTCTTTGGATGACCATAATTACCTTTTCTAAAAATGGGTACGACTGAGGATCACTTTTCTGATTTCTAAACTTCCACACTAGGCATTAATTGAAGATACAATTTCAACATGCTTTTTCCTGGAGTGTAAAGGATCTGTAATCACAGAGCAAGCCCTCTTATGTTAGACCAAATATTCATTATTTGGGAAGATGATCCATTCTCTAAAGAGACATCAGTCATAAATAATTAATATGTAATTTTCTTAACCTGTGTTTGGGATGATTGTCACAGACTGTCTGGAGTCCACTGTTCTACAGTTGATGGATTCCTGGAATTACACTCTCAGGAGAAGCAAATACCACTGTCCTTTAGAATTAAAGTGTGGTGGAAACTGATCCATATTTATCTCAGACAACTTTAATTTTTTTGTTCCACCCTGTTGATGAAAATAATTAATGAAAAATATTTTTACAAGGACTATGACTGGAAACTAAATCCTGGCATGACTGACTCAGTACCTTACTGAATTTGGCAGTCAGGTTCCTGCCCTTGCCTTGTCATGATCATGCATGTCACACCAGCAAAGTCTCTCACGTGGACAAGAGCAGAGGACAAAGCCCTTGGCCACTGGGCGAGGAAGAAGAAAGCTATTAATGTATTGCATATTTAATCAGAAGCTTTCTTAGTTGCTAGACATACAGCTTAATAGACTGCCATCATAGTTTTCTAAGAAAAATTAACCTCTCAGATGTGACTGCATTTGTCCAGCCATGGAGTCACATTCAGTGACATGGCTGGTGTCTCCCTGTTCCTCTGCACCCAGAAGGAGGCAGTCGGAGTCTTGGAGATGAAGCAAGAGATGCCTTCACTGTTGCTGGTTATTAATGTCAACGAGCTTACATGAACATACATGTATGATGATCTGTGCTTTTATTGCACAAAAACCCCCCAAAGTTATCTGTGTGCTTTGACATTATTCCTCATGCAGCTCCAGCTGGGTTCAAGATTTACATTTTAATTATAAAGTGCTTTTTCCTACTTCTGCCTGATTGTTAACCCCTTCTTTGCCTGGCACATGCACCACTGGTGGGAACACTGTGAAAACAGTGCTCCTGAGGTCCAGTATCTGAGGGGGGATGCATCTGGTGCTACACAGAGGCCACCAGTAGAAACATCTCCCCTTCTCCCATTTCTCTTTCTGCCTCCTTTTCCAGGTGTCAAGGAGTGAAACTTGGGTTCTTGTGAGCCAAATCACTTCCATCCTGTAGCAGCCCACGACTGTGGGGCACCTGGTTTCGGTGCCTGGCAGCAGTGTCGCTCGCTGGTCCCCTCCATGCTAACAATTCAGGGTCTGTATGTTTAGTTATAAAAGTCAAAGGTTAAGTGATTTGGGAATAAAATGTCACTTAATGCGACAGAAACACGACAGAACTGAACCCGCTGAGGCTTGCCTTACTCCTGGGGTTTTCTTTTTGCTCGCAGGCTCAGTGTTAAGTAATTTTATTAACTGAGGAGGGGGTAACATATTATTCGCTAACATTTTTATCCTCATTGCAAAATTTATTGTGTGTTGCCTCATAAGGTTTTGAAAGCGACATAATTGTGAAGGCAAGGAAAGTAAAAATGAAACATGTTTGGGTTTTGGGTGGTTTTTTTGTGGGTTTTTTTTTTTTTTGAGGTGTTATTTAAAACATTGTGTGATTAGTTAAAAGATTAATTGTTGCTTGTGGCTAAACAGATGATAAATTTAAAAATTATATTATTACAGTGTGTCAGCATAAAAGCTCTGTGTCCCAAGTGTGTCGCCTTTTTATGTTTCTGTTGACAAGGTTCACATTTTATAGCACACTACCAGAAAGTGTTGACACATATTCAGATCACTGATTAAATGTTTTAAAAACGTGCCACTCAGAAACTAACCCTGATGGTCTTGGAGACCGGCATTTTAGGAGTCTGAATGCATTTCCCTTCATCAGTAAGGCTGTAACACAGTGAGCAGTATTAATTAACAATTCTTATTTTCTTACACTGTAGTACATTACTTAAGAACAGAGCAAGTTATATTATATTTTTAGGCACATATTTTTTTGTTTGTCTTTAATATGGTGTCAAAATTATATGTTAAATAGTTCCTCTGAAAGATACCTAGACACTGAAATGGGGGGGAGGGGAAACATCTTTCTCATGTAGGAGCTTATGAAGGTGTATTTTGGTTTGGAGGTTTTTTGCTTTTGCTTATTGCTAACACTTTGGTTTGTCTGTCTTGAGACCATTGGACAATATTAAAAAGTACAGCTCAGTGTGTTTGTAATTTCAAGCTGGAGATATTCCCCTTATTTTGAAGGTTTCACTTATAACTTGTTTCAAGTCTGATTTGCCACCTCAGATGTTTTCTTTTGCATGGAATTGCCTGTTGTAGATGGTCAAGCTTCTTCCAGACCCACCATCCAGGTTTATTCCGAAACTTTTTATTATCCAGCCTCACAGGTTGCTGGGCAATTCATATTTCCCACTGCTGTCACAGAAGGACTACTTCTTTCCACAGAAGACTCACAGAATAAAAAAGCAAAACTAGTCTGAAAGCACAGCTTGGGATGTAGGTGGTTCCTCCCCAGACCTGTTCTCTTTTGCAAATTCGGGCTTCTTTGTAGTTTCTGCCCTCATCCATTTTCTGTTCTTGGAAACCAAGCAGCCTATTTGCAGGGATAACAAAGGTGTGCTATTAGTTGATTGTAAAAGTCCCTCCTGTGGGTTGTCATGTGTTTGAGCCTCTGGAGCCTGAGCCCAGCATGGGAATCTCAGCTCTTGCTCTGGACAGCAGCTTCTGAGTAGCTTCTTCACTGTCTGTCCTTCAAAGGAAAATAATTAATCCTCATCAGAAGAGCATTACTTTTCATTTGAGATAGGCTGTGGAACTTAATCTGATATTATCTGTTGGGTTTTTCTAAGGTTGTAGAAGTATGAAACATGCTATCTATTAGTGTTTGTGACTCCTATTTCCTTTCTCAGTGTTTGAGACTATTATTTCTGGAGTGAAAAGTTTAGTCAAGTAAGAATATCCAGTTGACAAATTACTCTTGCTATTTCATTGAAAAGAAATGTTTAAAATACTATGAACATACCTATAATTATCTCATCTCTTGGTTCACTGGTAGATTTTATTGTGCCTATTATTGTCCATCAAACTCTCTTCATATTATGAGTGCCATCTGTATTCTGTTTTGTTGTCTTGCAATGCAACTATTCAGATATTTTTGGCTTTGTTCTCAAAAATACTACTCAAATTTTGTGCAAATTTGGAAGCTGACTAGCTGAGTGAAGAAGGAATTTTTAATTGCACTATTTATAGCCTTTTGCTTGTTTTGTTTCCAAAATATTATCCCTCATGAAAAGCAGGTGAGGCCTCATCTTCAGTTTCTAGTGAAAACTCCCTATTAAATATTTCTAATTAAAAAACATCTGACAGAAGACTTCCTCCCATCTTTATGAATTGAAATATACTGTTGTGGGACAGATAAGTTCTGTTTCTACATCTGTAAGCCCTGCAAAGCATCGTATATGTGCTCAAATAGAGCAGATGAAAGAGACCTATCAATCTCCCTTCTGCTCTTGATGTTGACCTGTCTCTTGTTTTCCTTTCCTGTTGTGCCACTGAGGAGCATTTTTAAAGTGTCTGGATGGTGATACATACCTGTCCATGGGGCCATTGTGCAGCCACATGTACAACCAGTCCCTCTGGTCACCACCTCATGTGAGAGCCACCCTTCTTATTTTGCTCCTGCCATCTTGGGACCGCCACCCTTCTGCTTGTCCTCTCTGCTAGCAGGAGAGTTGGTTGAGCTTGTACAAAACAGGGAGGTAGGTATTTATTAAAGAGAGAAAAATCATGATTTTCCTCAGGAAGGTATTTCAGCCCATCCCTCAGACAGCAGTGATATACCATTCCATGGGGAGCTGCCTCTTTATCAACAGACTGCCTAAAGCAAACATAACTTGTGTAGGTTCAATACCTGATACTTAGTTGACTAAAGAATGTTAAAAGGCAAACTAATAAAATTCTGGCTCCGTTAAACCAGTGAGGTTTTGATTTTGTTGAATTCAGGGGTGTCAATGTAATTCTTCTTTTGTTGAATTCAGAGGTGTCAATGCAGTGC
The DNA here is from genome assembly GCF_028769735.1 of Zonotrichia leucophrys gambelii. Classification (NCBI taxonomy): domain Eukaryota; kingdom Metazoa; phylum Chordata; class Aves; order Passeriformes; family Passerellidae; genus Zonotrichia; species Zonotrichia leucophrys. Next base: position 40,083,044 of record NC_088169.1, on the reverse strand, counting down.
TCTGGAAAACCCCAATCTGGCAGTCGGGTAAATGGCTGGGCACAGGGCACCTGAAGCAAACCTCTTGTTTGCTGAAGTGACCGACACAGAAATGCAGGATCAATGGGCTCAGCTTGGGGTTTCCCAAGATAAACAAGAAAGCATTGCTTCAATATTGGCTTAATTTATATTTTTGAAAAATTAAATACCTTCTGAGCAATAACAAATGGAGCCATCACCGCACTATCAGACATGAAAATGCATCCATCGCTTTGCTCATGCTACAAAAAAGCTTGCACCCAAACTCCCAGTTGGGTATTATTTCCTGGATTTACTACAAAAAGAACAATGCATGTTTATTAAAAACAGAGTGGCTTTTAGCAGCAGCAGTAGCTCCGCACACAATACACCAAAGCACAACGGGGGCCTTCTCCCGGCAATTGATGTGGAGAAGACCTTTGGCAGAGCAATATGGAAATTCGCATTCAGTGGCTTGATTAATTTGGAGTTTGGAAGCCACCTTCCCGAGATGGATGACAGTGGCTTATTAAATAAATAAATAAGGAGCAAGCTGAAGTCGCGCCGGCGTTATAGCATCAGATTTATGTCATCTGCGCAGGCAGAAAAGGCCTTTGTGGCCGCTATTGTTCGGGCTGTCAGCGGAGGCCTTGGCAGCGCCTTTTGTCAGGACTTGTGTCGGGGGTAATGATGGGGAGATGCCGGCGGTTGGTCTGTTTGATGTAACCCAGTTTTATGGACGCCGGAGTTGGCACCCGCGCACGCGGGCGGAAGAAAATAAGCGTGCCGGGGTGCCGGGCCGGCCTGCGCTCAGCTCCCCTCCGCAGAGCTGGCAGGGAAGGTGCCACCGCAGCTCCGGGGCTCAGCCTGGCCTCGGGCCAGCTGAAAGGGGCGAGAGGTGGCCCTTGGGATGGCAGGTCGTGTCTGCTCCCCAGCAGCACGGCTCCCCGCTCCCCAGGCTCCGGAGAGCGTGCAGGTGCTGAGGGAGCAGCAGAAGCAAGCAGCGGGGTTCGGAGCACATGTGCCTAAAATTATGTGGAAGTAATTAAGAGTTGTCTGGTACAAATCAAAATAATGTGGTGAATGATAGTAACCTGGCACACTCAGGGTAGAAGCGGGGTAGGAACATTAGAAAAAATGCTGCACCACAAGTTGCTGTATGACATTTTTAAAGGGGCGAAGAAACCCTGATTTAACATCTTTTCAGGAAAATAGATCTGCAATCCCTGTGGTTTTTGCTAAGATCTTTGTACTTTTGCATTGATATTTTAATGTCTTGTCTGAAAAAGCAGAAGAGTTTAAAAAGCAAAACTTTATTTGGAATCCCCCGTGATTCATTTTCTTTACAGAAACATAAAAGAAGTTTATGCTGCTCATGTGGGAGTCACTTAGCTCTTCCACACTACACATGAAAAGTACATAGATCACTGCGAGTCATCAAAAATGTGAGCACACTGACCTGAAGGTGGAAGATAAAAAAGCCCTCTCATTCTAGAATCAACTAACAGCAACCCACTTTGTTATGCCACAAAGCCAATATCATTGGGTAAAAAATTAAAGACTATTTGCACCCACTGAGAGTACCTGTCCAGTCTGAGCTCTGTGACTACAGATGAGTTTGCATGAGGACTGAACTGTTGCCATTCACATTAGAGGTCTCAGTCAATTAAAGTCAATTAAACTCCACAAATGCAGAACTGAATAACTAGGAATTTACTAAAAAAACTTCTTGAACTTCCTACTTTGGCATTGTTTTGGAGGCAAGTACCTAAAAGTGAACTGAGTTTGACATCAGTGAACCCAGTGAGAAAGACGCTTCATCCAAAAGCCCTTTTTTGAGGAGTGAAGGGAGGGAGAGAGTGTTAAGACAAAGTCATCGAGATTCCTACTTAATTTGTGAATAGATTTTATACAAAAGTCCACAGTGTTAAAAAAACAAACAAAACCACAAACAAACAAGCAGTAAGCCTGGACAAACTCTTAGTCTCTCATGCCACTACTGACTACTATGCCACTACTAACTATGCTAAAGAGATTTGCCAGGGTGGAATTACAGCACAGAAGTTTGCTATAAAATCCACTGGACAGAATTTAATCTCCTTTGTATAATACAAAATCCATAAAAATACTGATCATTATTCTCTATAATAAGCCCAAACTTTAGTTTTTTTGGAAACAGGAGTGTTAGTTCTTTGTTGTATGCATGTAATGGAGAAAAATGTTTTTTTGAACCAGCTTTCTTACTCTTAAATTGGAGGGGGAGCTGAATGTAAAGAAGAAATAAATTTTACTGGCTAGTATTGTCCCGTTAGCTAGATGTGTGCTGCAGGTACACCACTTTGCATGAGGATTCCAGAGGAATGTTTGCTAAGGTCTGTGATGTTACTAAGATTGCATGGTATAGATGTGGTATTAACAGATCTGTAATAAAGTAATTTCATTTAAGAAACTGCACATTCGTGTTCATCTTTATGTGACTGGCTGAGTTTAGTGTGAACAATGCCAGTATGCTTTGAAAAACTGTCTAGATTGGTAAAACAGAACTGCTGTGGTAAGCTAAGGAGGTCTATACTACATGAAACATTTAAAATTTAAGGGCTAAACATTATAGATAACCATACAAAAAGTATTATATCTAACTAACTTTGGAAAGTATTCATGTTATAGATCTTTAACTTTGGAATATATTTTAGTAGCATTACATAGAATACTTTGTGTGATATTTTTCAATAACTCCTGCAAACACACCATCAGCTTCTCAAAGTGGTTGATGGTTACCCTGGTGCAGTTTTCATCTACAGCTGGCACAAGTTTTCATCCACAGTAACCTTCTAGAAACAGAAAATCTTCTTTCCAAAAGGTCTTCACTTCTGTCTGACTTCAGTTAGTGAATTGAGAACTTTGGGTATTTTGGAAGAAGCAGACTTCATTTTGCAGCATTTGTCTACCCTAATTTACCCATGTAAAAAACCACAAAAATGTCAAAAACCCCAAAATTGTTTTTGAAACCTCCTTCTGCTGTGCATGCTGTGACTTCTCTTTACCTCTGGAGCTATTCTTGCATGTGCTCAGTTGTGAGTGCAAATTACTGTTAGACAATGTCTTGAGGTGGTATTCAAAATGTTTTAAAGAAATTAGGGCACATATCAAAAGGAGGGCACCTAGTTATGGTTTGCACTGAAAATAGAGCTCCAAAAACCTGGAATGTTACTTGGGGTGAAACAAAGCCCATATTTTCATTTTGCAGAAGTACCAAGATCACCTTCTAACCCACTCAAATATTGCTCATTCACCACCACTAAATATGAATATAAGTCAGGCAATCACTCTGATTACCAGTGTAATGTTCAACACCTGCACACATCAGAGAATTTGTTTGCGTTTGGCAGGGTCTCATTGTCTGAAAGCATCTGATTATCACTGATTTAGCCATGCAGACTTTAGGAAGAAAATATATTTAAACAAGATGATTTAGCCATGCAGGCTCTTAGGAAGAAAATATATTTAAACAAGATGGCTCTCTTTAAATGTGTAGCAGGAGTTAGCTACTGACATTTCTCCTTTTCCTATTAAGTCATGGAAATCAGTGGGAATTTTACCAGAGCAGTTTTATCAAGAATGTTGGGCATGTGGATTTCTAAAATATTCTCCTTTGATAAAATGTTTGGGTTTGTTTCCTTCTCTTTTATTAAGTGCATGGCTCTGGTGTCCTACCAATCTTCTCAAATCTTCTTCTTTTCTCTCTATTTGACTACATTTCCTTTTGTACTGTTTAATTATGTAGGATTTACTCCTTTCTTCTTTGCTTGTTTGTAGCAAATAGTTCCAGTTGTTGTTCTTGGGGGACAGGAAGGATTTTTAGGTGAAGATCTGAGGACCCCAGGTAGTGAGATCACCATTTCAGTTAAAGCCTGAATTCTCCAGCAGCCCTTAGAGTGCAGTGAGACACATTCCAGTAAACTTTGTCCCACTAGTTGGGTGTGCAAACAGAGCGAGGCTCTTGCCTTGACATTTCCTTTGCAGATCCTTGCCCCCCTCTCATCTGGCCAATCTGATTGAGTTTTATTAGGCAAAAAAATGTAGCACCTTCTAATTGGGTAAAATGTTTTTGCTAAAACTGTTTTCCAGATTTTTGATGTTAAGGGACTAGAAGAAAAATTAAATTCCAAAATTCCTCTTTACCTATTCATTAATATTTCTCAAGACCCAAAAACAAAAACAAAAAAAAAAATCACGGACAACTATGTCTGAGAAGCAATGACTGCTTCAGGTGTGCACACCAACTAGTAAAAGATAGTTCCAAATCTGAAAACTGTGTTTGTGTTAAAGCAATGCCCTTGGAGATCTTTCTACAGCTGTTTTGTAATGTGCTGAAAATTTTTTGCTTATTTCTGAGCTAAATTTCTGGGTCCTAACCAAATCTTCCAAAAAGAGAATGAAAAAGAGAGAAAATCTTTTTGGAGTATGCCCTGACCTATAAAAGCACTGCTCTGCAGGAGTTACAAATGGCTTTTTGGCTAAGTTCAGCAGCTGAAAGGGCCTCTACTTTTGTCTCCAGCCCTGACAATAGCTGTGGAGAAGAATGTCTTCTTTAAAATTTCTGAGGATCAAGCTGAACCTTCAGCTGCCAGAGTTTCGTCTCTCCTCTTCCCTGCACACTCCATCCCTTCCCCCCAACCCCAAAAAAAAAAAAAAAAATTAAAGAGCCTAATCCTGCTTCCATTGAAATTGATGTAACTTTTTCTCTTGTCAGTATTTTTTTTTTAAGGCAGGCTCCCCTTTTTGGGATGCTGGAAGTATTTTTAGCTTACTTTTTAGAATGCTTCCCAGCTGAAACCAGGTTGCATATTTTACAATACCATATAAAAATAGCTAAGGAAAGGACACAAGATTTCATTTCTGTAAAAACTGTTTGGATTTGATAATAAGCAGTAGAAAGCTGGTGTTTTCTACATGGTTATAGACAGTGTAAGCTCTCCTATTATGGGTTGCAAGCTTCTGTATCAGGGCTATGGGCAGCTGTCCCCCAGCACCAGGGATCCAGCACCATCAGGCTCTCTGGAGTCAGGTAAGCAAAGCAGTTATTCCAGGAAATAGTCGAGCTGTCAGCAGGTCTCCTTGTTTATTTTTTTTAAAGAAGTGCCTTGGTGCCTGTATTTCTGATATTCCAGTGCTACCCCACCTGCCCTGGCAGTGAGAGCTGGGCTCAGTCTCACCATCACTCTGACCAGGTTCAGACTCCAAAAATGCCCAAGCTGTTCAGCCATTTGCTTTTTTCATCAAGGATCCATTATTCTTCCTGATGAAGCTCAGCAAGAGAGAAATGCCAATGCTTTTTATGTAGCAGAAATGTACCTGTGCCTCAGTTCTCCCCAAACCAGCTGGTATCCTGGAGCACAGGACTTCCCAGAGAACATGGACAATCGGGGAGATCCAGGATCCCCTTCCCTGGAACAAGCTCATAGGCACAGTGGCTTGGCCCTCCTTTTGTCCAGCCAAGTTTTAGGAGAAAGAGGTGCCTGTGAGGGAGCTCCTGCTGGGCTGGAGATGTTCTGCTGTACGGAGGAGACCCATCAGAGCACACTTTGTTTCTCCCTCCCTTGGTCCTCACAGAGAGCTGCAGAGGAACGGGAATACCATAGGAAGGGTTAAAAGCCTCCTTAATTGCAATTATCTTAAATTGCTAATACAGAAGTCTTGTGATGTAGCTGTAGCTTTTATAGTGCAAGTTGTTAGGGTAACTTCTTGTTAGGTCAGTAAAGGGAGAGAGGCAGATCTTCCAACCCAAAGACCACCAGGCTTTTTCTTTGGAAATACCTGATTTTCTTGGTTGATAAATAGAGATCACCTACACAGGTAATGCATTAGATTATTGGTGTGAGATATAATGAAATCTGCTTCTGAACTGGTAAAGTACTTAAATTTAAAAAGTTGTGATGCCACTGAAAAGATAGTAGCCCTGAAGCAGCTGGGGAAGCAGAAATATCATTCTGCACCCAAAATAAGTCTAATGGTTTGCTGGTGAAAAAAAAATTATCCTAAAAGATGTGGATTTCCAAAGGACTTAATCTGTGAATAAATATCTGTGAATTTGTAGAACTGCTAGAAAAATATATTTTGCTTTGCAGAGAAATGTAAAGTGGGCATCAGATTGACAGATTTTGAGAGAATTATTGCAAGGGAATAATGCCATTGTTTTCATTATTCATATTTTTCATATCAAAAGCACGGATCTTCAGTTTAACAGTTTCTGGGTTTTATTTTAAGGGGCAAAATGACATACAGAGACTTCTGAGAGTCTTCCCTGGTAGCAATAACCATTTTGAGCAGAGGCTGTGTTTGCTGGGTACAATACAGTGTCATGTAGAAAAGCTTAAATTACTTCTGAGTGAGCTAGCTCAGGAAGTCAGAGCAACGTAATTGCATTAAGTGCTCTACTCAAGCTAATGTTTTTTTCTGCTTGTACCAAGACAGCTTTGATATGTCTGATGGCATTACATTAGGTGTGTCAACTTGCCTAATGCACAGAGTAATGCAGGGTGCCTAAAGAGCTGGAGGACCAGGATAGGTGCCATGAAAGGTTCTGATGCTGTGTTACAAACTCGCTTTTCTACAGCAGGAAAACATCACGTGTGTGTTTGTCGTTGCTGTATGAAATCTATATAATCTATTTCATATAGTGTCAGGCATAATGTAAGGCCTCAGAGGAGGATTAAATCAGAAAGAAAAAGGAACAAAAGTGGGATCATTTGGCCTCCTGAGGCCCTCAAGGGAATGGAAAACAAGTGTAACAATGTGATGATTGTAGCTCCAAGTTGTCTCCTTGGTGTGACACCGTTGTGGGGCTCCCTTGTGTACCTATGAACTGTGGGATTTGCCTGTGCACCCCACTGAAGGCAGCCTTGGATGCACCCGGCACCACTCCAAAATCACAGTTCACCGGGATAAAATGGAGAGCAGTGGATTTCTTTAAGGGTAGAGAAGCCCTTAAAGAGGATAATGCAGTCATTTAACTGCCCTGCCTGGCTTGATGTATGAAGTGGATTCTCGAGTAGTTCCCATAACATTTTGCTGGTGGTTTAATCATTACCAAGAGAAAAGCCTAAAGAATGCAGAGAACAGGGCACCGCACTTGTGGGTTTTTTTCAGGGGTAGTGTTTTCTTCTGTTTTTAAGAAACGCATGTCTTTGATGAGATATGGCTGCAGGCTACCATTTTACATTTTATGGCTGCAGGCTACCATTTTACATTTTATGTCAGCTACCTTTTGTCAGTGGCTCATTATTGATGCTGTATTCTGTTTTAATTCACACTGCTCTGCTAATCAATTACAGCATTTATCCATTAATCAGGTGTTCTGACAGGGTCAATAACTGCTTTGCAGTTTTGCGGAGTGTTGCGCGTTATCAAGCAAGTAGCAACAGCCAGTGGATTAGTTTAGCACGGTGTTGTTTTCACAGGCTGGTGGACCTTCAGGGGAGTAAACACTTAGTGAGGTTTCTGGCAGGTATCTGGGTTTTTTGGATTCCTTGTCAAAAACCTCATCTGTTTGCAAAATTTGTCCTGGCTGGTGGGTGTGCGAGTGCAAGTGCATGAAAGTGTGCGCTCACGCATGTGAGCCCGCATGCACCCATGTGTGCCTGCCTTCCCCATCTGTGTGTGTACAAATAGACATAGGTACCCTGCAGCCTAAATATCCACCTTGTAAAACGTGCCAGTTCAGCTCCATGGCTTGTAACAGCTATACTGGGGGTAAATCATCACCAGCTTTAAAGGGTTTTTTTCATTTTAGCAAGTGGTATAGATAACAGAGGGGGCAACACTTAATTGGACAGTTACAGTTTTGGTAGTTAAGTTACCGTCTATAATGATGGTAACAGGTTTCAATTATCTTTTTTATGACAGATGTACCAACATTTAATTGTTTCTCGTCAAGTGTGGAAAGAAAAGACACTTCTGTAGATTTTTCAATTCTTCTACATGTCACTTAGCTGTCTGCACCATTGTTTGAGCTCCTTTCTCTCATCCTTTTTGCAGCAATGAGTTGTGTCATTCCCTCATGATCAGCACTTTTGTTGTCTTTGTTTTTTGCTGTACCTCAGAAGTCCATCTTTTCTTTCATCTCCTTCCCATTCATGCATGAGGGAACAGTTGTGCTCTGTTGTGGGGATGTTCCGCTGGATTTCAAACAGTAGGGTTTCTTTTTATTCTCTTCTAAGTAGTACAATGGGGCTGAATGTCTGTTGCAGAATGCACACACTAATATGCCAGGTTATTTGGTTTCTAAGAAGTCAATAAAAATGCTACATTTAGGTTCAGTACTTGGCTTGCTTTTTTTCTGCTGTTTGCCTTTCAGTCTTCAGTTATAAATCTGTTTGTTTGTTTCTGGTTATAAAATATAATCCTTGATATTAAATCCAAGCGTGGAATCAACAAACACTCAGGAAAAAATGTTACTGGCGATGGAGTATTTTCACACTAGCAGATTTGGCAGACTCTGTCTTCCCTGATAAGGAAGAGAAAATTGCCGCCAAATCTAATTAATGAGGTCTATAACAGGAAAGGAGAGAGAGGGAGTACAGGGCGGGGGGGTAGATGCAATCATGAGTTCATCTTGGCAAAACTTTGTTTCTTGGAGACTTAGCTAGTCTTTGCATTTAAGAAAATGTAGCATCAGTAGATTTCATTTTTAAGGAATTTTCTTTTTTGCTTGTGCATGTACTTAGTTTATAAACACTTGTTCAAAATCCATTTCAACAGCAAAAGGCTAAAGACATAAAAAGCTAGAGATATCTTCAGACACTTTGTTCTCATACTCAGGAACAATCTTCAAAATCCTTCTTAATGAGGTCATAAAAGAAAAAAAATCGAACAAGTGGTACTTGTGTACCTCTCTAGGATGTGTCATCGGGGTCACTTGCCACTAGGTTATCCTATTTAAAAAGGGATTGGGATAGTTCAATCAAGCATTGCATTAAGAGAGAGACTTTGATTAATTCCTTCTCTTCTCTATTGTGCTATAGATAATTTCAGTAAATTTGTGATACTTTCTTCTTAGTCAGTGTTGAGGCTTAGCGTTCTCAATGCGTCATGCTGAGTATTAGCATTTATTGGGCCTATTTGGCTGAAGTAAAGACGAGTGTAGGCTGCAGACAGCCCTCTAATCTTTGACAAGTGAGGCCATTCTTTCAACATTACCGTTATCTCAGGTCATAGAGAGAAAGTGTTCTCTTGCAAGGTTTGCTGCAGGAACAAATATGTCATGTAAAGGAAGGGGAAGAAGAAAAAGTAAGTAGGCTGATGATTTATTACAGATTTCTTTTTAGAAAAAATAGATGTGACTTTTACAGAGAAAATTACTGTCTTGAGTAACTTGTTCGTTTTGTGACACAATGGGAGAGAATTAAAGGAAGGCAAAGCTGAGCCTTGTTACCAACTTGAGCCGTGACTAGAGACTTGAAATGCAGCAGAACTGCAATTCAGAACCCAGCTGTGATTGCATTATATCTGTACTTCTTGAAAACTAACTTTTAATTTTTTTAAAGTGATTGGCTTTGGTGGGAAATTTCCTTTTTCCTTAAAAAAGAAAAAAAGGAAAAAGCCTCAAAGGACCTGTTTTGACAATGAAGAAATCATGTTGTGTCCTATTTCTCAACTTAACATGCACTTCTTTCCATTTAAATGTAGGTCTTTAGAATTTGCATGATATGTCTTTTATTCATTGTAAAAAATTTCTCTCTTTATGTTGTTGGGTGTAATCTCCCTTCTCTTCCCCAGCTGATTTTGAAAATGTGTGTGATAGTTGCTCCGGAGATTCAAGGCCCTGTTGGGCATACACATATTTAGGCGCTCTTTGAAAAGTGGATTTTTGACCTGATAGACCGTAACGGCTCCCAGGGAGCCACTATGGTCATTGTGTAAATCCTTCTTAGTTTTCGGTTTACTCACTTGATATACCGTAACGGCTCTTAGGGCCGTTATGGTCTTTTGTGGTAATCCAGCTGCTGCACATGCGTGTGAAGCTTTTGTGCCTGAAAATCCTGGGGAAGTTTTGTTGGGACCATAGCGGGCGCGTCCAGAATTGCTTCCTTTCTGGTGGGGTGGGATGAAATGGCTGGAGGAGAAAGTGATGGCTCTTCTTCCTTTCCCTCTGGCAGTTGCCGAAACCGCTGGAGCACCTAAAGGACCAACAGACTGCCAAAAAATATATACAAAAAAAGCCACAAAACCTACTGTTGGATGCTCAAAATATCATATGGAAAGAGTGATTTGATTCAAAATGTTCACAAGAGTGTAACAGCTGATTTTTATTTATGCAGTTGTTTCATTTATGTCTAAGACGTGTCAGGCTACTGCCCAGTGGGATTTTTGACAACTGAGTTATTGACCCTTGAAAACGGGGAGTTGTAAGTGAAAGGCTGATATAGTCGTAACTATAGCAACACTGTCAGTGTTCCTGTAATTATTAACTTTTTTTAATAAAAAAATTAGGAAGCTGTTTCTTTTCTTAAAGAAGCCTCTATTACAAACTGATGATGCCACCATGGAGATGTGATGTGTTGAAACAATGCATGTCAACTAATTACTACAATAATTAAAGTACTGCTAAAGTATCAACAAGAACCAAACATGGCTTGCGTGTATGAGTGAGGCCTATCGGTTCAAACTGTTCATACCAGACAGTGATGGCAGACAGGTTTAGCCATCATTTTGTGCTGTGTAAAGCTCTTAGAAGGCTTCATTTTAATCACTTGTGCAACTTTTCATGGAGTGCTCCCCTGAGGGAGTCAATGTTTGTACTGAGGCTGCAGGCAGAGATTCAGACATTTATTTGGAGTTAATTCTTTTTGTACGCGACCAAGTGATTTGACTGCACTGCATGTGCCTGCTCCTAGCATGAGAGCGGCTGCGACTCCCCCAGATGCAGTTTTCCATGGGTTGCTTGGCAGAGAGTGCTTCAGGTGGTGATGCCAGTGGATTGTCAGAGCCTCCCTCTGCTAAGAGCTGCCAGAGGTCGCAGATCTCTCTCCGAGCACGACTCTAAACACATGTGAGACATATCTTCTTGTACCACTTCCCGTGCTTTTCTCCCAACTCTTGCTCAGTAGTGGCTGTCAGCTGATGTGTTTCAGGTGGGGCACCTTCAAAAAATGATGCTGCTGTTCTGGAGTAGCCTTTCACCCCCATGGGGACACAGCCAAAGACTGCCCATCTCACCTGAGTATGGTTTTTCAGGACTATATGCATGCGTGTTTCGGGGGGGAATCAAGAGGAAAGGGAAGGACTGTCATGTTTCAGCAGGATCTCCTGAGCTGCAGACCACTTGCAGAACACTGTTATGGTTTTCTAAGATTTTCAAGTCACTAAAGCTTCTATTACTGGGCTAGAGTTTTTTTGCATTCTATAACCCACCTTCTCACAAGGATGAGAAATGTCTGTTTCTATATAAATCTTGAGCACCTTAATTTTTAATGTAAGCACAGGAAGACTTTAATGTTGCCACAAATGACAGCAAGTCCTCTATTTTCTTATTCCTTACAATCCAAACTATTGATAGTACTATATTTAATTGAGTTCTTTAATTCCGTCTGTTGAACAATCAGTTGCTAAGCTTTCCTTAGCCAGGTTTTAGATAATGGCTTTTGTTTTTACTTAGCCATCTGTCCCTGTATTAATTGTCCTTTTTCCCTAGCATTCACCCATAATTTTGGCAAACTGGTTCCTGAGGTTGGTCTAAATTCCTTTTGCTTCATTTTCTATTGTTGGACACTGTTACCTTTAGCATTTCACACATTTAATAGATGCAGTTCTGGCTACTGAAAGGAAGTTCAGTCACTTGCACTGCGTTGCAGGGAGCTTAAGTTTCTTTATTTTTATGCAACATTAAGTGCTGGCAAAATGATCTAGAAGCCTAAATTTAAATGATTGCTTGTGTACAAGAAATCAGTGTGAAGGCCACGTAAAAATATTTTTCTGCTTTCTCTATGAAGTGAGGTGAAAGGTCACACTTAGAAGGTTTCAAAAGAACTTCTTTTGGGATGACCATGGAAGTCCCCATTTCATTTCCATTCTCAATGCTGAACCACTGTGTTCTGTGCATTTTACACATCTTCTTCAGTCTTTTGCTGGAAGGCTCCTGTACCAGGCCCTGGTTCACAGTGGTAGTTAGTCAAGTGATACTACACAAGTGCTCAGACTCTTCACATTAGGCTCAGCTTAGTGGCTGAATCAAGATCCCACTGTCTCCTTTTTGCTTCCTCCTCTTCCTCCCTGGTGCTCCCATCCTTGACTCCTCTTTCCACTGTTTCATTTTTCAAAGACTTATGCCACTCTACCTGTTTTCCTTAAGTGATACAGCTGGCTTCCCTGAGTTAATACATCTTCTCTGTGTCTGATCCTGAATCAAGAGACTCCTCAGTTTCTGCTTCATTGATTCTTCCCTCACCAAAATCTCCACTGACCTTGTCCTCTTCCTGTTTTTTCTCTTTTTTATCTTTAAATTACATCTTCACCTTGCTCTTTTAATCTTGCCTTTGACCTTGTTTTCTTCAGACTTTCTAAGTGAATGCCTATTATGTCTTCTTGTTTGCATCCCTGGTTGATGGTGTGGTTTCTTTTCCATGGTCTCACCTCCTTTCTTTGTTCATCTCTCCCACATTCCTTCCTTGTCTTCTGTGGTGGCTCGGCTGGGGACATATCCTGGCAGAGTCTGCCTTGCCACTTGTGCAAACCTAAAACTCCTTGTGGTGCCTGGGGACCATCTCACCAAGGCCCTATGCATTTGTCACCCCTCTCCCGGCCAGCTGGGCCTTCCTGCCTTGCTGTGTGCTGGCTGTTAAGACTCTCTTGCTCTGACTGACCTCTAGAGCTGCCTGTTGCTTGTTGTCAACTTCAGTTTTTGTGTGTGTGGTGCCCTGGTCCTGGGCTTTCCTCACTTCGTTACTCTGCCAGACCTGTAAGCTTCTTGCAGCTTACAATTACTCTTTCATTCTCTTCCTCCTGTAGATGATTTTTAGGCTTCTTCCTTACTGGGTCTCAAACATGAACAGTCTTACAAAGTTCTCCATCTTCTCTGTTTTCAAAGCCTCCCTAATATTCCTTGTGGTAGGTTAAACATTGCTTTGTTGATTGCTGTTTCCAAGCAATGGAAAAGGTGTAGAGAGTAATAAAAGTGTATTTTGAATCAAGATGTGAATGTCCTTTAAAATAACAGGGTAATAAATATACTGCAGCCACCTGCAACCTTATTTGTCTCTCCAGCCTCTTTTATCTTCACTTCTCCTTAATTCAGTCTGTCCTGGTCTAGAATCTGTCTTCTGTTTGTTTTCTTCATAACAGGAACATTTTTGCAGAGGTTAGAGAATAATGAAACAGAATATTTTATGATTAGTATAATTACAACCACATGCAACTTAACTACTGGTTATTTATTTTTCAAACTAATATAAGCCACAGAGTCATGAAAAAACGTACTTGAGTCATGAAAAAACGTACTTACTAATGGTTATAATGTCCTTTTTGTGGATCGAAATCTACCAACATCTTCAAAATGCTCAAGTTAGCATGTATGACTTTTGTCATGGTGGGAAAACAATTTACATTTTATCTGCTTAGGACAGGAACAGAGCCTGTTTTCCCAAGGCCTCAGCTGTGGTTTTCACAGCCCGGACTGGGCCCTTAGGAGAGGGAAAGAGAACATAACTTGGATTGGAAAAGACCCTTAAGATACTCATGACAATAGTGTGCCCCACCTTATCCTGATTCTTCTCAAAAGGGAAAAAGGAAAGAATCATTATCTCTTCTCCCAAACCCCCTCTTTTGTGGTTCAGTTTAATGTCTCTGCCTACTGCTGTAAATGCCTGGTTTAGCCATTAGTCTTTCTTCCCCTCTATTAACAAATACTGGTAGAGAATTGTGAAACAGCCCCTAAATCCCCTCCTTCACCTCCAAAGTAGTATGAGCAGGGGCAAGGAAAGGAGGATATGAGTGTTCACTTTTTCAGGGCTAAAAATGTTGAGTTCCAGGAGATGAAGTGGAAAGAAGAAGTGTCACTTGTGGCTTGTTTATTCTGGCAGGGATTTGTCAAAGACAGCAGTAACGTGAGGGGCTGCACTGCTTTGGCTCACTGAGGCACAGCTTCAGTCTACAGCAGCTGTAAATATGCAGGGTCACACCTGAGCTTGCAAGATGCACAGGATGCCCACAGCGTGTGGATGCAGTGTGTGATGCAAAGACCTCAAGCCTTGCAAAAGCAAGGCAGGGCCATCCATAAGTAATGGTGGAACAGCCTTCAGTCTGGTACATTTGGGGTGCTGGGGGAACTCTGTATGCCACTGGAGAACTCCCACTCTAATGCCTTTGCTGGAGATGCAGGAACAGGAAGTTTATTCCAGCAAAGTATGAGGAATGTTTGAGACTAAAAGTTGGGGGAAAAAACCAGTTTTATTACTCCTTGGATTTATGGAAGTCAATTCTTTTTTACCACTTTCCACTGATCAGTGCTGCTGTTGTACTGTGCCATGTTGGGTCTTCTTATATGCATACATGTATACACATGTACATGTATGGACACTTACACATGTACATTTATATGTGCACAAATACATAAATAGATTGTGTATGTAGATAGACATATAAAGGCACACAAATATATAAACACAAGCATGCACACATACAAATGCTCACCTCAGAATATTGTGGCTGCAGGCCAAAAGAAAGCCTTACTTTTAAGGGTGGGCCTATTTTAATGTCTGCTTGGTGTCTCAGATTCTGTTCTTGCTTGCACACAGAACTAGTGAGGTCATTGTTTTGCATGTTCTCCCTTAAACACAAATGACACAAAAACAAAAAAGGAGAAAGGCTTTGCCTGCTGGATATGTTCTAGAGAAGAGAGTGAATATGCCACAATTTTTTTTTTCACCACATCTGATATTAATCTCTGTCAACAAATTTTGCTGCTACTGAGACATCAGCTCAACTAAACTGTTATTCAGGAAGAAGATAAAAATTGAGACATCCATAACATTCTTCCTATCAGCAAGGAAACAGATGATGGCAAGCAAGGCGTCAAGTGAAACTAAAACTGGTTCAAACCATCCAAATTCCTTATATACAATATTAACTTTGGGAGGTACAGTTTCTTAATATTCTTACAGATTGCTGGCATGCACTGCAGAATTAAAATGTATCTCAAGGCCTTTACACTGAAGTATATCTCAAATGTTACTCAAAGAAAAAAAGTTGGCTGATTCGGTAATGGAATAATTTTTCTCTTTGTGCAGTACAGGACAAAAGACATATGCGATCTAACTGCCTTATTTCCTTAAGCCTAAACCTATATTCATGACATAGGTTGTAAAGGAAGACTTAAAGGAAAGCCAAGCAATGTCTTTATGCATTTTCACAGGGATTTTTTATCCTCACAAGGTTATATATCAGTGACTTGAGAAAGTCTGTCTGTCATTCAGTTTTTATACAGATGTGGAATGCTATAACACTTACTTAAAGAAACACAGCTGCTCATTTAAATGTCATAAAAGCTGTTATGTGGAAGTAGGCTTAATCCTATTTCTCCTTATAGATTTTATTTTCCTGTAATCCAGGACTTTTGCTTATCTATAATGTACCATCATTATGAGCTAAAAGCCATTTTCTTTGTATGTGCAGATTGCAAGGGAGGAAGTAGATTTTTCTTCTTCACTTATTTTTAAATAAATATTGAACAGCCTGTGTCAAGAATTTAGAGGAGAAAACCCTCACTCTTAAACTAAGTTGGAAGAATTTCTTCTTCATGGGTCTCCCAAGCAAGCTGTGTGCTTGGTGACCTCTTCTCTTTTTCTTCCCTTCCCTCTCTGCCAACTTCTCTTCTCTCTAATATCCAACTCTTTCCTCCCCTCTAGGCAGCCACTAAGGACAAGGCTGTTCTCTAAAATTTAGTTTTAAGAGAGGGGAACCAGTGTGTGAACCAGTGTTGTGAGGCAGTGAGATAGGAAATCTCCATTTAATGGAACTGCGATGTCTGGGAGAAAAGGAATATCCTGTGGAGCAAGGCTGCTGGTGAGGGGAGAAGCTTTGGTTCTTCAGCTTTGCCAAAGTGTCAGTGGGCCTTTCCATGTGTTCACTGGCCACAGTGGATATATGTTATAGCAACCATAACCACACAAGTAATCTCACCTGGGAAATACAGATTAGAAACTTCCACAGGGAAGTTATCTGTATTCCACATGCCATAAAATGAGAGTGCTTGGACTTGCACTTGCACAGGCCCATCAGGTGCCCCCAAAAAGAGCTGCTGCCTGATAATTTAATCATGCTGATTTGCAGAGAAGTTGATTTTCACCCCATCTGACTTTCAGTCTGGATTAATTTTTTTAAGTGTTCTCGTTGATGATGAACTGAGCCTCAAATGGGATGGGACTTTGACAGTGGGGGATCTGAAACAGGGACCTGGCAGCCATGGTTTTAGGACAGGTTTCTGAGTTTCTTGGGATGTGGCAAAGCTAATCTGAAGAGTTCTGTGAAAATGTTCAGAGAATTAAATTATAAAAGTATCTTAGGAATAGGGCTAAAAAAAATAAAGTTATAGCAATCTTCTGATTTAGTGTTAAAATGTATTCCTTGGCTAATGTTTATCCCCCATCACACATTCATATTTTCTGCCTGGTAGGTTCAGCACCTTTATGGTCTCTGAGCTTGCCTGCACAACAAAGGTTGTGCCTGGTAGGACAGGCTGTCATGATATCACCGATGTGTTCCTTGAAATTGGTTCTCTGCTGGGGACACCCTGGGATGGGGTTCATCTCCCCCAGGCACACTCACCTCCTCCAGGGACATCAGGAGCTGCCTGAGTCAGGGGGAGGATTATGGCTGAACCTGCCCTTGAAAGGCGCACCCAGGGCTTTGACCACTCCCCCCAAATATGCACCCATGGGGGTGGCAGGACCTGACCCAGCAGCTCAGTGGAGGGAGGGGTTTGTCCCTTTCAGGGTAGCAAATGCCAATCACTCACTGTGGGGAACTCTGTGCATAGAGAGGTGCTGAGCTTGAAGACACTGGTGGGTGCTAAATTTGCAATTTTTAGTTTGCTGACCTTACTAAGGAGATGGTTTTGGAGGGCCATTTTGGAGTTAGGGTTTGGCATTCCCATATAATAAAATTATCCTTCAGCTGCTTATGTGAAAGATCAAAATGAGCTGACAGCTGTCACCTATTCATCATTAACGTCACCGTATTTATTTCCTTTAATCCTGATTCCTGAAATCTCACCTTTCACTTTTTTTTACTTTTCAAGAAAATTTTTGTCTTTGAAAAAGCTTGAAACTATGAAGGACACAGAACCAGAAAATAATGTTTCAATGTGTACTTTTAAAATATTGCAATTTTTAATGCATCATGTTCACGATTTTTTTAATTCTTGGTGGTCTTAACAAATAAAAAATGAACAGCTTTTTTTTTTTCAAGAGCCATATGGAATAAGGGGCAGATGCAGGATAAATACTGAAGAAAATATAGATCTTTCATTGTACTCTGTACAATAACAGTAATAATGTTAAATTTTGTAATGTACTGGAAAAGGCAGGGAAAAAAAGGAAGTTTCATTATTGCATAACAAAGCACCTAAATAGTGTTTGTTTACTGGAGATCATGAAGGTTCTGTCTTTATAATGTTTTTTAATCCACCCACTGCTTCTAGTTTGGTGTGCTTTAACATTGGATAATAGAACAGAGATGTAGTTAAAGGCATGAAAATATAGAAGTCAGAATTTTTGTGCATTTCTTGCTACATTTTGAAATTAATAAAATAAGAGCATGTTTTCAATTCATGTCATTTTCAAAAGAAATAGGGCTGGGCTTATTATTGTTACTACCACAATCAGCATAGAGAAAGTCCAACATTTTGCTAACATTGAGTAGTGCTAACAGCACAGAAGATTCATTTGATCTTATATAATGTTTTCATGGTTAATAAGATTTTCATATGACATTTTTGCATGATTATAAGTGCTGGAATTTCATTGCAGTAGGCATTAACTCCTGTGATTGAAGTTAAGGGAGATTTCTTTTTTTTTTTTTTTTTTAATAGCTAATCAAGAGTTTAACTGCCTCTGGGGCATTTTAAGAAAATGTTATACTGTACTTAACGAACATTATACTACAAATAAGAGTGATATTCCTGTAATTAAAACAGTCTGGATATTGCTTAATGAATGTTTTTCTTATCTTAATGTGTAGGCAGTAAGGATTCATGTAGTTGCCTTTATTAACTTGTGGAGTTAGTTAAAAAGCTGGTTAAAACAGTAAGTCCATATCAGGTCAATATAAAATGCTTATGTAGGGATTTCATTGCTCTTATAAATCCACTAGTTAAAAAATAAACACAGATGCTTGTTTGTGCCATCCTGAGCCATATTGCAGGGTAGTATTTCTGCCTGTAGACATTCCCAAAGTTAAGTGTTGCCTGGAGCACTGCAGGATTTGTAAGCGTTCTTCTTTATTGTCCGTTTAGGAAATATTTTTAAATTTCCACCAGGCTTGTATTCAAAGCCAGGGAGCAGTTGGTTTTCAATTAGTGTGGCCACAATTGCTGTTGAACTAAAAGCATTGTGTATTCGTTCTTTTTTTCTGTCATATTGCATCAGCTTTGATGTAATTACAACATTTTTCTTTTTTTGGATGTAATTGCAGTGCATTGTAGTTTTATAGTTCTGTTCTTCAGCGATTTAATATTTACTAATTGCTTGCTAAATTGTTTTTCACTGCTCAGTTATTTGGTGCAGAAAACATTCTGAGTAAGTCCAGTTTAATACAAAATAATTCTTTGACTTAGTAATTCCTTCACGTAATAATCCTACAGAATAATACCTGGCTAAACATAAATAATATGTTTACTTTTAATCTTATTCTGAAAATATCATGTAAGTTAGTTTTTTTTCCACCAGCTGAAATTGAGCATCTTTATATTGTTTAAAAGATATTCACCACCTGGATTGCATCCATATACATATAAGTCTCAATTTTGCACAAGTCTCTCTGCAAAAACCTGAAAAAAGCAGGTTGATCCATGTATAGCCTAAGAACACATGGAAATGGAACAGTTTCATAATTCAAAATTAATCCCCAGTTCTGGAAGCACTTAAGGACATGGTTAACTGTAGGTGTTTGACTAATCTTTTTGATTTCTCTGGGCTAGGCACATGCTCAAGTGGCTTTACAGGAGCAGTTTCAAAATGCAGAGAAGACTGCAATATTGTTTTCTTTTTCTTATATGGTAAAAATGTCTGTGCTTTATATAGTATTATAATTTACCTATGTTTCTAAGTGCAGGAATCATCGAAATGTTTGTGGTTTGACTAAGTGTAGACTGATGTAAATTGCAAATTGAGATAAAGTATGGTCTACCAGTGAAAAATTCCTAGAAGTGTGAAGGGACCTTCAGTTTGTAAAATATCCTCACCACAACCAAAACTATGAAGACAACAGTTTGTAATAAAAAAATCAGAAATTCTGGAAGACCCAAAGTGGATGACAAATGCCTTCTTTCTCCTGACTTCTTCAGCACTAGTATATTGACACTCCATTCATTTCCTTCTGCTAAAAATTGCCAGTCACAACTTTGGTGTAATTTTATTTCAACTCAGATATAATTCAGAAGTGGTTTTAAGGACTGTAGTGTTTTCCTTTTCTCTCACACCATGCAGACATAGATATCTAACCTGCACAGGCTCTGGTGAACATAGTGACTCTCTGTGATGGATGGCAAGATCATTTTAACAGGCAGGAATGGCACTTTATTGATTCTGACTTTATCAAGTGCCTGTTTCTTACTTTGTGTAGAACTCATTAGCAGCCTGCTCCTAAACTGCTCAGGAGTCTTTGGATGAGTCTGGGACTCGGACTTTAATCACAGTAATTAGCGTGGAATTTTTGAATCCCGCTCTGGATCTTGACCTTGCAGCATTTAGCCAATGCGCGCACAGCTGGGCCGGCGGCCAGGGCTGCAGGAGCTCAGTGCTGGGGATGCTCCCGGTGTCCTGGTGTGGGAACCGACGCCGAGGGAACAGAGGGCAGCGGGGGAGAAAAGGGGAAAACACCTTCAGCAAGAAAAGAAATTGTGCCCAAACATCGTTACCACTTTTGGTGCATGTGCTCTGAGATGGGTGGGTGCAAAGTCAGTGTGTGAAAGGGCTGGGCAGATTTAGGAGCAAGGGAAGTAAGTACCTGATGGTAAGATGGAAAGGAGAACTGGAAGAACCAAGAGTGGTTTTGCAGTGACATAAAGAATCCCTTCAAAGTTCAGCTTTTCTGCAGAGGCCACCAGGATGGGTCTGACTGTATAAAAGGGCAACCATTGCAGATTTGTCGCTTTTATGTATTCACTTCCTAAGACAGATTTTGGCGTGGGATGTTCCAGGACAGCTTTTTGGTTATATGTGGTCCTCCCCCTGAACTGGAAGATTCTTAACCTCCAAAGGCATGTTTTTTCCTTTGTGCCATACAGCTCTGATAACACTTGGTGCATATTTGTCTGTACACAAAACCCAAACCCAAGTAAATCAAAGCAAATCATACATCAACATCACATATCTAAAAGCAATATCTTCTTACTTCTCAATGCATACCTTAAAAAGGCAAATTTATGTGTATATTTTTTTCTAAATCTCTCAATGTTGGTATTGGGTCTTCATCTTTATTGTGGGATGTTTTTGTTATTTAAAATGTGTTGCAAATTTCTGTTGCAGCTGCAAGTTGCAATTCTGTTTAAAAAATGTAATGCAAGAGTTTCGCTGAAAAAAACATACAGCTAGACAAAATTTTGCAATATCTATTTACAGTGTTGTAGATTTTAAAAATGCAACTTAGAAACTGAATTAGTTAAGTAAATTAAAACACTTAAAATTTTCTTTAAAACTGTCCATACTTGGTGTTTATTTCTGTATCTTTATATTTAGGAAGACAGAGAAATTAACTGTTATCCTAACTGCATGTTCCTTAGTGGCAAAGTGAATATGCTACAGACAGACAGAGTGCTTTTCCATTGCCCTGCAGGGCTGTGGGTCTGATTAAGCAGCAGAAAGCATCCCAAGAAGCCAGATACTTTGTCAATGGCAGAAGCAAAGTGAGGTACAGCTTGGCTCAAGAATACTTTATGGGCATGACGAGTGGTTCAGGGTTATCCACACCGTAAGGAAGGGAGCAAAGCCTCAACTGTATGTCACATATGCTAAAGCTCCCCAAGACAGGACACCAATTAACCTTGGATGATAGCAAACACACACACACACACAGGCTGCCCGAGAGGAGCAGCCTGTTGCCATTAGTAGGAAGCAGCAGCCCTTGTCACCCTGAGCCATTATTTAAATCTCTTTTAAAATTCACTTCTTAAGTCAAAGAACCGTAGCACTCTCCTCTTCCTCACAAACAGGCTATTTTTGCTGCCCTGAAAACAGGACACGTAGGTAATATGAGAAGCCAGTGGTGCTTTTATTTTTATCCTCGCTGTCTAATTTGGCCATTTTGAATTGAGAAGAAAAAAATGCCTGATCTTCAGTCAAAGCAATTTAAGGCATGATGGAGCTCAGAGTGAACCAAAACAACAGGGTCAAATGTAGTTGAAAGAACATGGTGGGGTAAATAGAAGGTCTTCTTTTTTTTTCTTTTTTTTTTTTTCTTTTTTTTTTTACTTTTAGTGCTGGTGGGAGGAGAAAGTTTGGTTAACTATTTAACCTATGATAGCCTTTTATCATTTTATGGCTAAGGGGTCCATGATTTTAAGCTTTTGCCAGTAAGTTCCTGGTTTATATTCATCTTTTCTTGTATTAATCTTTTCTCTGGAGCCCAGTTATATGACTTACATTGATTTACTGGAGATAGGGAAAATTTTTAAATAGCAGACAAAGACACATATTTTTCTTAAAATTACTTTCCAGCAGCTTTGGATTTGGTGCCTAGTTTTCATTTCCACTCTTTCCACTCACACTTCCCTGTGTCTTTTTTTTTTTTTTTTTTTTTGATCATTGGGGCTCTCCTTCCCCATTTGGTTCAGCTCTCTGTTTTTTGGCTATAATGCAATGTGTCCTGATCAGTTGGAGTGAGTGCTTGTGAAAGGTCACTTGGAAGCCCCCTTTTCATTTCTTCCTGCTACAGTTTTTCCAGCAGGCAAGTGCTCTCAGGAGCAACCCCCTCCAATCTGTCCCTTTTGATATCCAAAGCTGGTTGTTACGGGGGTTAAATTTCTTAATTCGCTGAGTTTTTGTGAGCGCTTCTTCAGCTCACCACTCTCAGTCCCCGCAGCTGGGTGCAGACCGCCTGTCTCCCTTAGGATGCTGAGGAAGTGCTAGGGCTTATTCTTTCACTTTCTTCACTTTTGGGAGGCCAATTTTATACCTTTATGTCTTCCATCAGCTTCAGGGGAATTAATCTTCACCTTACGTCTGTGAGACATAGTATCAGCCTTACGGTGGGAAGTTTAAAATCAGACAAAGCCTCTCCTGGTAAAGAAAACTGCTTGCAAACAGATCTCAAACCATGAGAGCTGGTGGCTTCTGCCTGCCCTGGAAAGGGCTTAGGTTTGGGGGGGTTTCTTAATTAGTTTTTTGAGGGTCAGGGAAATGACCGTACTGAGTCCGGAACAAAGGAAGAAATCAAAATGTAAAGCTGAGTGTTTGGTATGTTGATAACCTCTCAGTTTTAATTTCAGCATAATTGGATCAGGGTTAGCGGCAGTTGTTACGTAAAGTTCCTTCCCTTACATTTTATTCAAAAGTAAATATCATAGCTCTTCACTTTTAACCTAAGTGTTTTTCTTTTTTTTTCCTTTTTTTTTTCTTTCCCTAAAGAAGAGCTGCTTGCTTTACCCAGATTTATTTCCACTAGGAGAGCACTAAGATTTTGGAGACCTGTATTCTGATGGTAAAGCTTGTGACATGAGCTTTTGTTTTCCATTCGAGGAAATGTTAGCATTTTTTCACATGTTAACTTTTTAACAATTACGAGGAATTTCTTTTCCTTGAAAACTGCTGTCCTTTTCTTTTTTCTCCCCTTTTCTCTCTTCTTGATATTTTTATTTCCCTTTTATATGGAGACTTGTAGATTTTGTCACTTCAAACATTAGCTGTTCCTCCTCTTTTCTTTCACTTTACAATACACACTAGGAGATTTTTTTTTTTTTTTGCATATTCCTTCCCTTTCTCTGTGAGATATTGTAGTTCACCAAATTTAAAACACTACAGTATTTAGAATCCCTGCAGTGCCATTTTAAGTATTTGGACCTGGAAAATGCCCCAAGTAATAACTACCTGAATTGCTTTTAATTACACAATATAGCTGCATCATTTTACTTCAGATTCTTTTTGATTGATGCTGTAAGGCAATTGTAACCATGGATGATGGGATTAAGTGCCTCTTGAAGTGACTTTAGCTTCTTGTGGGAACAAAGGGAAAGAAGAGAACACTTAGTCCCTTTTTGAGTGAACAGCCTTTTTTCACTTGCTGTATAAAGAAATACAATTAACAAACATTATCCCCAGAGGTGAATTGAAATGTACATGCGGACAATAACCGCTCTTGACTGCAATTAGACATATATGATCCGAGGTATTTTGGCCATTCATTAGTGCTAATTGTTTGAGAAACAAGCCCAGAGAACAAATGATTAAAATGTTAGTGCCATAACCAGGATTATTAGCATGTGTGATAAAATGCATGTGCCGCAGCTGTACCAATAAAACTCTCCAGCGAGTCGCTTTGATTCGACAAACACTCGGCGCGGCTGCGAGCCCTCCGTATTTGCACAGGGCCTGCTGATGTTTATAACAAACAACTTGTATCTTCTTTTTTTAATTAGAAAGAATTACTATGCAAATTGTGGGGCTTTGTAATTCCATAGAAGTTTCCTTTGTTTTGGTGGATTATTTGTGTGCGCTGGGGTGCTACTCCCCAGTAAATTCAACGCAGGAAAACCATTACATTTTCTCTGGAGTGGGGTTTTTTTGCACATATTGCAGAAATAATTTGTACAACGTTTTCCTGCATTAGCTGGGTCTTTTTCAGGGGGGTTGTGGGTCTTGGATCACTTCTGTCTTTCTTCCACAGCTCCACAGATATCATGGTGTGTAGTTACATGCACAGAGGTCAAAAATACATGTGGAAATTATCCAGATTTTTTAATAGTTTTAGTGAAGTGTCTAAAAATGCTCTTTTCAAACACTTTGCCTACACTATGCCAAAGATTGTAGAAGGAAAGATTTGGCCTACTGAACAATGAATATTTTTCTATGTGTTTGGCAGATCTTCCAGGGGTGATTTGATTTAGCAAATAAACAGGGAACAGAGGCACAGGTTAAAGTGCTGGAAATCACTTGTGCGAGTATTTTACTTTGTGAGCTATATGTTGTTGGCTCCAGTGTCACTGCACAGGTGTGTGCATTTAAGTATGTGCATGAGCAATTCTGGAATGTGGAAATGCAGTTTACAGCAGGGAAATTTGCATAATTTGGGGTAATTTCACTGTTCGCAGTCACGCTGTATGGCTGCCATTGCAAACTGCAGTTTCTCTTATTAGTCAAATAGGTTTTCTTTTCTCCTTCCTGAGGATGAACTATTCACTCTTGGGTGGAATGGTTCTCAAAGGACCATGAGAAACTTTAACTTGCCAGCTACTTTTACATATTTGATGAAGACTTTAGTAGAGTGTTATGTTTGCTGAAGAAATTTAGTTTTATTTCCAAGACCCAAGAGCACTCAGCATGCTGCCAGATGCTACGAATGAAAATATGCTGCTGTAAAACAATTTAATGAGCATTACCCAATAGCCTAGTCCTTGTTTTAACTTACAGTGCTTAAAGGAAGAAACATTGTCTTAGCAAATTCACTTGGCTTTTGTCCATGTGTTTAGTTTAAAGCATAGTCAAGCTTAGTTTGAATCATTGAAATACTTGGAGCCAGGAAACATATGTAAGATTTTCCTCCTCTTTATGGCACAGGGTTAACAGTATAATCGAGACTGCAGTGCTGTGTGGGTTTTTTGTCCTAAAAAAGCAACTGCTGGGGATTTTTTCATTCTATCAACATAACAGAAGTCAAGATAATCAGGGGAGTGTTTCCTACCAGAGTTGCTAACTGCTCATATACAGAGCGCCACAAGCCTTGCCACTGTTTAAAATAAGTCTATAGACAAATGGATCTATTAATTAATCCATGTGTTCCTCTGCTTTTTTATTGTAGAACATAAAATATGACTTTGCAAGCAAAATGCACAGTGATGATTAAAGAATATATGTCAAAGAATTAGCATTGATGCCATTTACTGCTGTCATACCTAAAAAGAGGTACGATGTTGATTTTGAGAACTCTTATTTTATATGAATATTTCTAGAGCTCTTAGTTTTGAAAGGAGAAGGATTCTGTGTTGGTCCACTGACACCATCTCCTGCTGTATATATTTTTTTCCTGGCCATACTTTTTGAAAAAATTATTTCTTCTTCAACTTGCTAAGATATCCCATAAAACTAATAATTTGACACATTGACAGTGTATTTTTTATAATAATTCGTGTCCTGAGAAACCTGTTGTTTGAGCCCATGTGGTTACAAAGTTGTTTAGCTGAGGGAGAGACAGCAATAGTCACCAGACAGTAGCATTTCCAGCATTAAGCCTATTAATGATGGCTTTTTAACTGATTAAGTCTATCACTTCTGTGGAGTCAGGTGGTCTGCTGAGGATGCTGTACTGCTCCTCCATCTAAACACAAGTTCATAGACCTGACTGGTGACACCTGACTAAATCTGGTCTGCAGGTAATGGTGCTTTCACCTACACAACACTGCAGGCCATTGTGTGTGGTATGCAGAGCCGGGCTGCTGTCACGGGGCTTGCAGCAGTGAGAGGGAAAACGGCTGGTCAAACAGCCCTTGGTTTGATGACAGCCCAGAAGAAATCCTGGGAAACATGTGTGACAGAAGATACATCTCATCTCAGCATGCTCTGAGATTATGGTGCTCGCCATGTCTATCAGGTTTCTGGCAGGTTGGAGGGCTGGTGAGAGGCAGTCATGAAGGGTGCTTCAGGGGCTGCTTGGCTCCAGGCTGGAGTTAACTATTAATGGGCTGAGCTCTTTGGCTGCTTTGTGCCCTTGGGAACCACAAGGCTGAAGCCATCAGAGAAAGAGAATAGAAACTAATCGCTTTTGTTCCCTCATATATGTTATGGGAATGACTGCAGACTTCTTTACTGATCTCTGTGTCACACTGAAAAAAGATCCTCCTCTTTCCATTTGAGATATACCACTCTCCACCCCATCCTTGCTCTCCCAAAGTGTACTACTGCAGGAAAATGAGATTAAGTGGATTTGTCTAGCAGCCACTTGAGTTGCCACGAGTTCTGTTGCCATCCCCACTTCAGCCTGAAGCAGGGAATGTGAAGCAGCTTGTGAAAGAGGTAAAGAGAGTACTTTGGAGGGGTTCAGTGGATCTCAGTTGCATGCCTCCAGGTGCTGATAGGACCTCCTACACCTGAGTCTTGAAGCTGTTGCTGTTATTAACAAGGGTAACACTGGCACTTTTAATGGAATAATGTCTATTTAACTGCCAAGCTGTCCCATTTCTTAAACTGAGTTAAGCATTACCAGGCATGTTGCAAAGAAGAGCCCAGCAGTGGTTTTTGTAGTCTCTTAAAATGGATCCACACAGGATATGCAGAGAGGCAGCAGATGAGATGATGGAATCCTTTCCTTTTAAATTTAGTTTACTGAGGTAAAATGTGATAAAAGCTTTTTTCATATTTTTAACCCAACTCTTATATTCAACTTTAAGAGAGGGTTCTTCAACAGATTCAGCTTAGAAAGGCAAGTATTACAGTGGTCTGTCAGTGACATGCCACACTGGCTCTGATTTAGATTGACTGAACTCATTTCCAGGCATTTGAGAGTGTTAGTCGTATTTGCTTTGAAGAAAACCCACATGTGTGTGTAGCCATGTGTCATCCAAGTCTAGCAACTTGGGAAGCATTATTAAGAGGGGCACAGGAAAATGCATGGGTCCCTGACATGATGTGATAATGACATGTTCAGCATGGTGCTAGGAAAGCTCTGCATTATTCAAAGTGCTGAATAATATACATGATAATGCATAATGGTGTTATATGGTAGGATTATTTTGAGGTGTAAGTGCCTTGTGCTTAGCACGAAGGTAAATTGTATTATGTTGTCCTCATCTTCGATGTAGCAGAGTAGGCCTGGGGGTACAGCATGCAGTGGGGAGGAACAGGAGCAGGCAAGGGGATTTTTTTGGAAGGCCAAGAAACACAGTGGCACTCTATAATTTATTTCTGTGCTCATAATTATGGAGCAAAGCAAGCTCCCCACAGCACTGAAGAGCAGCCTCCTCTGGCAGACCCACAGCCTCCAAGTGCAGTAACCCAGCTCCTGCCTGGAGCAGGTTAGCTGGGCCTCACCAGGAATATCAGCATGTGGGGGAGACCACCCCAGAGCTCACAGCTACGGGCCACAGGGACATTATCCTCTCAGGCCATGTGGCACCAAAGGCTCACACCTGCACCAAAGTGTGGTGCACAAAGCATTTACAAATTTAAAAAGACACCACAGCCAAAAACCATGCTGCTGATGCTGCTGGGTTTGTGAACTCTGCCAGTGGAAGTCTGTGCTGTGGACGTGAAGGTCTGAAGAGAGTAGCAAGGTTCCACACTACCTGGGGTTTTCATTCTTTTTTCTTCATTTCCCCCTCCATCCATCTTGCTTATTTAAAATTTGCATGCAAATACATTTGTTGATATAATGCTAAGGTTGCAAAATGAACTTCACAAACCTGTGTTTGTTTTAACCAGCACCCCTGCATCATTCACAGCATGGCATCCAGCTCCTGGAGGAAATGTAGCAGATAGCAGCTCCTCCCCAAAGCAGTCCTGCTCCATTCCCAGCACAGTCTGCATCCTACAGAGGAGTCCTATGACAAGGAAAAAAAACCAACCACCACCCTTCTGTATTTCATACTTGCTCTAGCACCCAGAATAGGCAGTGTAATTAAAGCTGCATAAACCTCAGCCCTGGCAGGTCATCAATTATGATTAAGTTTGCAACTTCTATTGAACACAGTGGTTTTGGAGTTTTATATTGTAATTAACTGTAATACTGATATGTCCCTAACTTGTCTCTTCCGAAGGGAAAAAATATGTCAGTAGCCCAAACCTAGCCACTATTTAGGTAGGAATGTTTTGCTTTTAAAATACAGTCAAGTATGATTTACAGCATTGCTGCCAATAGTCTAATTTCAACAATATCCTTTACAGGGTGGATTCTCTTCTGCCAGCTGGTGTTCCTAAGCTCAGTTATCGCTTTACATCATCACACAAGTATGTTCCCAGACGTGCTGTGCTCTATGTACCTGCGGATGATGAAAAGAAGATAAGAAAAATCCCATCACTAAATGTAGATTGTGCAGTGTTGGACTGTGAAGATGGTGTGGCTCTGAACAGAAAGGTAATTAAAAATTATCTGTGTGATATAATCAGCACTAAAGAGAACTTGTGGAAAAACATTGCCTTTGCCTTGGGGAAGTGACAACCAGAAAGACAAAGATAACTCTTAAGATATACAGAGTAATGTCACAGTGATAGGCTTTGTGAGGGTGTTGGGAAAATCTGGTTACCCAGAACTCAAAGAGGTCCCGTGTGAGTAAGCAGGGAGGGAGTTTTGCAGGAATACAGAACTGGGCATAAGCTGTCATCACAGAGGAGTGGGAGATGTTGTTATTATTGCAACACATTTCTTAGGGAAGAGGAAGAAACAGTGTAAGAAAAGAAGTGGGAAAGGAAGCGTTAGTTCAGAATCACCAGGTGGGCAATTTGTTATTGAAATAAAAGCATCTTCAGATTGTGAGCAAAACAGCATGAGTCTGTTTGGTGCATGAGCCTTGGCGTGTTTGGAAATATATACTTCCTGAAATTTTGGGGAAAATGCTGTTAAGGATGTTTCTCAAGGAACCAGAAGTTCGATCCCAGGTATTATCAGTGTTTGGAATGGGGATGGAGAGCAAAGTGGGAGATTGATGTGTATATGTCAAGTACCTGTGCCAAGTTTTTGTTAACATTAAACTATGGAAAAAGTGAGAATGATCTAGCATGCATTCAGTTTTGCTTGCAAACAATTTTTTTTTAAACATATGGAAGTAACCATTTCAGTATGTTCCATGTCTTAGAACCATAGAATTATTGGAAAAAACCTTTAAGATCATTGAGTTCAACTTTAAAAATAACTGCCAAGTCAGCCATCTTAAACAATGTATACGAGAAATTGGTGCAAATGTTTCCCAACAAAAGCTATTTCTCAACAGGAATGTAAGTTTGCTGTCACAGTATTTTCATACTTGTTGGTTTTCCTAACTGTGTCTCCATGCTTCAGACTACAAAAAGCAGTGTTCAGGGTGTGAGTATAAGTATCTTGTCCAGAAAGTTAGGAAAACAGACTTGAAAATTTTCCTATTTCCTTTCAAAATGTGGATGAAGTTTTATTATTTTCTTTTTCTTGTGAGTTAATGCTTTCCAGAAGGACTCTCTTGGATAGTGCTTTCTTTAACCTTCCGTTCTTTACAGGTATGTTGGAAAGGAAAAATTTTACAGAGTTTGCATGTACCTGTTTTAATTCTGAAAAGTGAAAGTAGCATTGCTGGATGTTCCTGTGTGCTGCTGAAGATGATTGGAAAGCATTTTTCAGTTGCTAAAATTCAGTGTTGAAAGACTAGGATTATATCTCCTGTCACAGTGAATTAGTATTGTTTCATCACCTTTCAGAGGCTGCTGCTGTGTGATACAAGATGTAGTTGTGTATAAAACTGAAGTATTTTTAGGTGCAGCTTAATTACATCAAATAATTCATAGCATAAGCATTTATTTGTAATAAACAATGACAGAAAACCAAAATTTTATGATCAAGACAACAAAGTTGACAGTAGCAATTTCTCAAGGGTGGTAAAATTCTAGCTCTGTTAAAGTGAAGTTGTGCCACTGGGTATAAGATATCTAGGAAATTAGGGGGAAAATTGGTAATGAAAACTTGAGATGACAGATGAGCCCCTGCCTCAGCTTAAACGCAAAAAGAAAGCAGACAGGAGGTAGAAGTGGGGACAAGCTACCAAGAAATAACATAAAGTGTGGTCCAGGCTTGTAGGAGCAGAATGAGGAAGTTCAGAGCTTGTCTGGAATCAAAACTGGTGAGGGATGAGCAGGACAGCAAAAATGGCTACCTCAAGTGTATCAGCAGGAAAAATGAGAATGAAAACCAGTCAAATGGATGCACTGCTCCATGAAACTGCAGGATTTACTGTCAGAGTCTGCCCAGTCTCAGGCCTGGAAGCAAAACTCTGGGGAGGGAAGGAGCAGCCACAGTAGGGGAGGATGGAGTTAGGGTCTATGTAAATAAGCTGGTGTGTGGGACCAGACAGGACACACTGCAGGCCTCTCAGGGAGCTGTCGTGTGTCATCATGAGGCTGCTGTCTGTCATCCTTGAAAGATCAAGGCTGGGGGATGTTCCTGAAGCCTGGAGAAAGGCACCTCTGCCCAGAAGGCCCTGGTGCAGTTGCACAACAAGCTGCACAGGGTCACTGGTGTGTCCTTGCAGCACCAACCATCCCCAGGGCCGTGCTGGCCCAGCTGCACCCAGCAGGTCCAGGGAAGGGCTCCATCCCCTGCCCTTGATTCTGACAGTCTCTGTGAGGAGTCCCTGTGCCAAGCTGTGGATCCCAGGACAAGAGAGAGGCTGACCAACAGCAAGGAGCCCATGAAGGGCCATCAGGATGATCATGGCACAGGAGGCGAGGCTGAGGGGTTGAGTTTCTTCATCCTGGAGATGAGATGGCTGAGTTGGTTCTTGATGGACACTTTGCTTCCTGAGAGGAGCTGAATGGGTGCAGAGCCACACTCTTCTCAGAGAAGATCATAAATGAAAAAAGGAAAAAACTGGGTACAGATTGCATGAGGGGAGATGCTGACTGGAGACAAGGGAAAATGTTTTGCCCACGCAGGTGGTCAGAGGCTGAAAGAAATTGTCCATTGGTGGTGTATCTTCCCTCCCTGAGGAGACTTGGCTGGATGAAGCTGTGATTGGCCTGGTGTAGAGCAGTAGTTAGTGCTGCTTTGAGGTGGTCTCCTGAGACCTGAATTAGACTCTGTGATTGCATGATTTAGTAGAGAAGCCTAATTCAAAGTGATTGGAAGTTTGAATTTCATTTTTAGATCTGCCACAGATACTCAGGAAGAGTTTGAGTCATAGGTTCTATGAATGTGAAGCTGAAATTCTTATTGCTCTTGCAGCTTAATTTATTAATGTTTATGAGGTGTTTGGAGACTTTGTGTGAAAGATATGTCAAGAACGTGCATTGAAGTACAGTGTTCAGTGGCCCATTGCAAATGGGTCATTTCAAGCTGAGGGGAAAGAACCCACTAGGAAACACAGCAATGCTGACTCTGTCCTTTATTCATTCTTCTCAAATAGTACTGATGAATTTGACTATTTATTGCTGTGTCTTATAATACTTAAAACGCTACGTATGGACTTCCTTTAAATTGCTACAGAATTTTTGAATTTGGGGAAAACCAGGACCTGACTGAAGGTTCACAGTGCCTTGGGCCAAACCTGCCTGTCTACAGATCTTCATTTGCAGGAAGTCCAAGCAGCAAGCTTGAACCACATCTAATGGGTCTATTTTAACAAGATGCTGTGTGGTTTTTATTAGGATTAAGTTAAAATTTGACAGATCAATAAACTGGCATGTCAGCAGCCCTATTTGCTTGCTCATTCAGAAGGAAACGAGGAAGATGAGCTTCCTGTTACTGAAACTGATAACATTTGTAAAACTGCATTTGGTTGCACTAGCAGCTTTTGAAGCTGTGGCCAGAAAATAAAAATATTTAACTATTTTCTATGCAGTATTTTCTCTCAATGAAGTTTTGAAAGACTTCCTTCCCTGTGCCTTACCCCCACAATTATGTTTTCTAATGATGGTCAGAGAGCACCAGAAGGGGGGAAGCCATACCCATACCCTAATCTCCTTTACCATTTCAGTGCCTGCATTTCTTACCTTCAAGAACTACAGCATTGACCACAACTTCAGGCGTCAGCTCTTTCCCCTTCCTTTGAATCTTATTGAATCTGATATTTTGACTAAATCAGGAAAACACAGAAAACCTCACAGCATTCATAAGGAGAAAATATTTCAATGAATTTTCTGAGGAAAACCAGTGGGAAGAAATGGCTAATAAGCAAAGTTGTTGTAGTATGCTGAGTACTAACCCTGAAGGTAGGGTTACACCTGATCCTGGTATGAGTAGCACAGGGGCTTTTGCAGCACCTTTGGGACCAGACAGAGCAGTAGGGGGGCTTCACAAATTCAGAATAGGAAAGGTAATAGGGAGATATGCTGATGTTGCTGAAAATATATTTTACAGAGGTAGCATCAGTCTTGCTGAACATACCCTACATGTCATGCTGTTCTCTAATCCTGATTGGGGATCCACGTGCTGTTTTTACAGGTTCAGATGCATAGTGCCATATGATGTAGACTGTCAGTTGCCTCTCAAGGTTTCTGACTCTGTAAGACTTTGGGTATTTCTACAACAGAGATTTAAGTTTTGGTTGTGGGAACAATTGAATATTAGTAAAGGGAAGTTACCTTCCCTGAGGTACTATTCACAGACAAAGATATGATTTCTTTGCCACTGATGTGCATTTTAAAGAAATTAGTCAGAATTACAACCTTGGTGATATTTTAAAGTGTACAGTTCAAATAAAAATTCTAAAACTATAAAATTAGAAATAATACAGATTGTAGTGTTGATATATCACAAATGCATCACACTCTTAGAGACAAAAATAGCATGTATCTATTTCAGCTCTTCACAGGAAAAGGTCTGAATATGCTTTCATTTTGATTCTAAAAAATAAAAAGATTTTAAAAATGGCTGCATTGATATGCTTGTATGAATCATACAAGCCAGCAAGCTGAATTGCATCTTATGAAAGATCTCTGTGTAGGAGCTGAGCTGTCTCGAGGGTGCTCAGCCAAGCCAGCAGTCCCTGCTGTAGCTTTCCTCTGTAGAGCTGCATCACTCACTGTGCTTGTATGTCAGGTGGATCTATTATCATGTGGAAAAGTTCTCCTGTTGAAGTAAGGAAGATTTCCATGTCAGTGCATTCATTTTCCAAGGACACAGTGAGCTGAGGTTTTGTAGTTAGTTCCCATGGGTTATGTAAAATTACCACCCCTACAAGAGAGTTTTCTAGAACTGTCTTTTTTCCAGCAGGATCCTGTCTTGGTGGTGCAGTTCTTCAGAGAATCTGGGAGGTGTTAGCTGCCAGGTCAGCCGAGCAAGAGAACAGTTGGGGGTGCTACTATAGCCTTTATATATCTTTCTGAGTCCTTGGCAAGAATTTTGGAGAATTTTAATGCCTCCAAATCAATGCTATTTGTGGCTTTATCCTGTTTGTGGTTTGCAGGGTGGTTTTGAAAAACTGGGATAATACAGTGCACTCTGCAGCTCCCTTCAGTGAGCCATCAGGCCAGGCAGGGCACAGTCCCTCCTGCCAGAGATGACCTTTGAAAATTCTCGCAGGCAAATTTTGAAAGTGATAGGATTTGGCCTTTTCTTTCCATGGGGAATGCCAGTGTTATAATTAAGAATCAAAACAAAGCCCCATGTTCCCTCTGCTCATGTTTTTTTTTTTGTACCAGAGGTGTAAAAGCAATCCCTTGGAGTGCACATATGGCTGAGAAACATCTGTGCACTCCTCTGACATAAAATACTTGAATACAGGAAATTTTATTGTTGATTCTTGGGAACTATATGGAGCTCATTCATCCAATAAAAATTATTGATATTCAGGGCTTCACTGTAGAATTATGTCAGACTGATTAGAGTTTAATCTCCTAAGCTTTATTTAATGTGAATCATCATTGTGCCGCTTTGCCTTTTTTAGAAAAATGTTGCTCTCTCCTCCAGCACTTAAGCAAGAGAAGCTGGGGAAGAGAAAGCCTCAGCTTTGTCCTTTCCCCATATCTTTTCCTTGAGAGAGGAAGTGGTGGCTCCTGAGTCTCTCCTGTTCTTCCCAGTTTCCTTAGCAGTGAGGGGAAATTTGGTTGTATTAAGAGGAGGTCTAGGGAAGGACCTATTTTACTAATCCGAAGCATGTCCTCTTAGAATCATAGCATAAATGTGTTCCTACCTAACATCATGGAGCCACTTAAAACTCATTGTGCTGTGTCATGAGGGAAGGAAAAATCAGTTAATTCTTTTGAATTTTCTGTTTTTAAAAATAGGATTAAAGCCTGGCCACCTTTCAAAGTGTTCCAGTATGAATAACACATATGTAAGAGATGACTCTTAGTTCATTACAGTCAAGAGCAGATCATCCACAAACATGCTGATTTTATGGAGATTTCTCCCTGTGAGAATGCCTCCTCCATCTCTCTAGTGATCTCATCCTGGGGTCAGAACAAACAGCACTCCAGAGAGAGGGCATCCTTGCCTACCATTTTCCCCTTAATCTGAGACCTTCTGACCTTTTTAGTCCTTATCATTGATGACAAGAGGCTCTTGCATATAAAACAACACTTCAACTAAATTCGGGGGTGGAGATAAATACATAAAATGGGTCAGCATGGTATACAAAAAAAAAGTGAGGCTTTCTTTGTTGAGATGCATTTTCTTATTGATGTTATTGAAGGATTTTATAGTATTAGTGGAAGAAAGCTCCAGTTGGTTTCCATAAATCTCTAGTTACTTCAATTAAACCCAACAGTTTTCCTGTATTATATGATGATAATCTCTCTTTTTTTTTTTTTTTAATAAAGCCGTGTTGGTTAAGATTTATCAATGCTGCAGGTATTTCTCTAGGCTCATAGTGAGACTGTTAGCTGGTACTTCATAGGCACAGTTGCATGAAACATTGATAACTAGGTTATTTTACCAGGTCTTTGCTTTATTTATAATAAATTAGTACTGTACCTAATTGTATTCCTCCTACAGGGAGAAGGCTTGCTGATAAAGTGTGTAGAGAATGATTAAATGTACACAGGCGCATAGTAGGGTGACTTCTTTTCAAAAGATGCACAAAATTAAAATGGGAATGCTGCTTTCCCCACTGGCTTGCCATTATTAAAAGTCTGAGTAGCATGGGAAATTTCTTCTGTAGGAATTGGGGAGTCCAAAAGTCTCTCTGGTTTATTGTAGGGGAGCTGAACTGTATGGTGAAACTCTGCAAGGCCTTTTTGATCCTTGAAGAGTTCTGATGAATATACATTTTTATGAAAGTTGTAAAGTGTTTTCATTTCCTCATTAATCCCACCATGGTCCTGGAAGAACTGCCACTCCTGAGTACTGACTGTGACAATAAAAGTTTTTGTTCCTATTGTTTTACTCTACAAGCCAATCATCTTCCTTACATAAAGATTTGAGGATTCATAAGGAGATCGCAATATTCAGCAATTTTCTTCTTAATGAGCTCAGTAATGCCTATTTCTCTTCGAGCAGAGCCTTTGAATTGCCAGTTATTTCTTTTCCACTGATTCAGATGTATCCAATTAAGTTTGACTTGGACATGTACTGATGTAACCATTACTGCTGACAGAATGGTGTCTAGAAACTTAGGGAAAATGTCTTGGCTCAGTATTAATGGGGATTTCAGACAGGAATACATTAATAGACCTAGGAAAATATTTTAAAACGTACAGTTAATATTTGTATGGACTTGTAAGTCACAGTCCTTCACTTTTGTGTATAGTCCACTGTCTGCAGGCACATCAGCACACCTGGGTATGAAAGGCTAACTGCAGGACTTGAATGGGTTGCTACACATTTCTGGACCAAATTTCAATATTTCATCTGTTCCTGTAGCAGGAAGGACCTGCCTACACAGCCATTGCGCACCTATCATTCAGTTAGAAGGGAGCTGTTGAGTTCCAAGTGTGCTGCAGAAAACCAAGGTAATACTAAAAAGTTCAGTTTACATGGGTAGCTGAGAAACAATCTGTGGGATCAAATCTGGGCACTTTTTTTGTATGCAAAGCCATGCATTGTGTTGTGTTGTCAGTGCTCCAATGGGGTGAGAAAATGATAAAGATACTGCTCCTCTCTCAGTCTCAGGGGTACTCAGCACTTAACACCATTTGCTCCTTTGCTTTTTTTTGTTGGAAATGAGCAGGCATTGGAATGTGTTTGTGTATCCACGTTTCTATTGCAATTAATCTTGAGCCTGGTCTTGAACTTCAGATTTCATTGTGCTTTCATAGTCAGTAGTCCACCCTGCTTGTTCTTCCTCATTGCAAGGCCCACACTGCTAAAACAGAGTGGAAAGTGAAGCGTGAGGAAACCCAGAGACCGTCATCAACAGGGACATGGACCAGACAGTGGTAGGACACACAGAGAACATAGCCCTTGCACTCTTTGGTAAGCTTGTCTGCAAGGTATCTCTATGGTCACAGGTAGTGATACAGTGGCCCTGTGGTCTGATTTGGGCAAAATAGGTAGGGAAGGAAAGGTGGAAATGCATGGTACTTTTCCCAGTGCATTGGTGCCATCAAAGCTGGACCTGTCCCACTGAAGAGAAGAACCTCAGAGATACGCAGAAGATTATGGGGAAATCTGTGGTTTATTTTCCAGACTGTTTAAATACTACCTGTTCACCTGGGGTTTAGCAGTGTTATTAGGTGGCAACACAAGAAAATGTGGTGAGATGCTGGGTAAGAGAAAAGAATTTTTGATGTCAGATGGAGAAACAGCATAACCATACACATGGAAGTTGCAGATGAAAGTGAAGGTGTGTGTTGTTATGACTAGGCTTGGGAATCTTGGTAGGTGTTAGCTGCCAAGATACCCAAAAAAACATGATGTCTAACATCTGTATCTTTGGGTTCATCTACTATTCTTCTGGAGAGCAGATAAAAGGATCCTAGTGGCAGGAACTAAACCACCAGTACCTATGCAAAAGCCTCATTTCCTTCCACTGTATGACAGGAGCCCACAATACTGACAGTGCTATGGATTCTCTATCCTTATTCAGATAACATTTCACATTTCATGAATTAAGGACATTTGTGTCTAAATGAGTAACTCAGACTTAAGCCCTTAGGGAATTTCAGCTTCTTCCTCCTATACACCTGAAAATATTGAATTGAAGACATGTGAACTGTGCTAGTTGTGAAATAAGCAGAGAACTGTCTAAAACCAGCCATTTATTTCCACCATGAATCAAACCCATGCCATGACATCCCTTTAACTTAGAGTGGAGCA
This sequence comes from Zonotrichia leucophrys gambelii, assembly GCF_028769735.1. Taxonomy (NCBI): domain Eukaryota; kingdom Metazoa; phylum Chordata; class Aves; order Passeriformes; family Passerellidae; genus Zonotrichia; species Zonotrichia leucophrys. The sequence goes on along the minus strand of NC_088169.1, from coordinate 40,045,757 downwards.
ATTTATCTCTGTTGAACAGAAGACAAAACACATGGATTATGATTTCCTAAAGCCCTGGTTTTTACATATTCTGTGAATAACTGTCTTCTCCAAATTGTGAAAGATTGTAAACCTCTGCTTTATACACCAAAAGAATATACTTTCATGGAACAAGCTGATACCCAAAATCTCTGGCTTACTGACAATGGAGGGCATCCAGAGCCACAAATCTAATGTGCACTCACATACAGAATAGAACACAAAATGCAAGTATTGCAATTTTTCTAGTCCCTGCCGTAAAAGCCATAACAAATGGGGATGGAGCATTAGGAACTCTATGCATTTTTTTATTCCCATCTAAACCTGCACAGCTCTGCAGCCTCCACAGTATGCAGCAGGCTCCACGGGCATGAAAGCTCTTAATGCATCCTTAGATCACACATTGCCGTGCCCAGAATTTGGGGTCCAAGCAAGAAATTCTTTTACAAAGAAGTGAGAAACTTGCCAGTTTTATTATTATTATGAGTAAGTCAAAACATCCAGCTGCATTTGAAAAGTTGCTGTTTTGACAGTGTTTTTTACAGCTGTATGGAGCACGTGCAGTTGTTAGCATACCTAAATGTGCTGTCCAAAGCACAGTGTATAACTCTCCAAAAACAAGTGTACATGTCTGTAAATCCAGCCTGCCACAGATTTGGATGTTAATTTCAGCTGCTTTGCTGAGGTTGCTTATTTTTCTTTTTGTCTGTAATATCACAAAATGAACTGCCTTTTTGTCTATCAATAAGGAAATTGATAAGCTGACTGTGGAGTCTGATCAACACTTTGCATCTTTTTGAAAGCATAAATGAAATTCTCGTGTTTTCTGAGGCTGACTAACAATTTCTATCTTTAAGGCAGCCTGGTTGCTCTGAGATTGCTGCTTTAACTCCTGCATAACACAGTGCTGCCTGCTGTGGGTCGCTGTAATGGCTCTTTTGCTATCCTTCTTTCACTGCAGTGCAGCAGGGCTACCCTCTCCAGAACAATGTACTTACCAGTTATTTCAAGACTGGGAGAAAATAATTATAAATACTTTCTTTATTTTGATCACTGAGCTCCAGAAGACCATAAATCCTTGTGTTGTTCCTCATTTGGGAGCAAATGGTTATAAAGATCCTGGCTGTTCATTTTAGGATGATTATAAACCATGACTTGCTCATTCTTTCTTCCTAACTTGTTACAGCCTCTTTCTAGATTGCCTTAAAATAGCTGCTCCTATGCCAGACTTCAGATAACTTTATCTTCTAAGGTTTCACAATACAATTGTGCATTAAAAGGGGATATGTGGAACAAATTGGTATTTTCTTCCAGCTTAGTCAGGTTATTTGGTTACATTTTAAGCTTTGATTCCACACAGACCAAATCTTCCACTCATTAACCAATTATTTTTAAATAGAATATTTATAGATCATAATTTAGTATGCATTTTCTTGAGAAAAAGGGCAAATTAATACATGTAAACATGGATGAATCTATTTAAATACGCTGTCCACAAAATCCTTACAATATGTAAACAACATTTGTTATGCCTTGGAGATAACATATGATTGGACTCACGAGACCCTGTTTATCCTACCAAACATTTTCTTTTATAACTTCAAAGGGAATTTTATATATTTATGGCAATAGCAGGGTGTTAAGTGCAGCTAGACAGAAATTATACCTCAGCTATTTAGTTAATGCCAATAGGGATTAAATTAGATTTTATAGCTGTTAGTAGAAGTCTGTTTTGTAGCTAACAAGTGGGATTTTTAAATCCTGGAAAGCATAATCCTATTATAAAACTGGCAGCTGAATTAACATTATCTAGGAAGCAAGTCTTCACGGATTAACATTTTTTGACATTAACAAAGAAAAACTAATGCTACAGGGATATTAGATGCTTTTCCCAAAAGTAGGAAAAAAAAGAAAGTGAATATAGGACAAGATAAATGGCACAAATAGTGCAGGAGGGGAAAATGGAGTGAAATATGCATGAGGTGAAATCTGGGAGTGGTCATGTTCTGCCTCAAATACAAAGGAAATACACTGAGTAGGAAGAGATACCACAATTGATAATTCATATATAACCCACACATTGATTTGTACATGCCTTGTGGCTAATTCTCAGTTATCCAAATGAGCATGGGACAGCCACAGAGACCTTCTCCTGTCCTGGGAGGCTGCCTCTGCATTCCAGCTGTAGGAAGACTGACAGCAGTGCAGAAGGAAACTCATCTCTTTACTGAAAGGCCCATCAAGCTGTTCCACAGAGACCCTGATGGAGTTCTCCTTACACACTTTGAAGAACAGTTCTGGGACAGTTGCTGCAGGCAGTGGGACAGGGGATGAGTGGGAGAATGAACTTGCTTGTCCTGCAATACATAAACTGAATAGCTATAAGGGTATGTACTGTGTCATATTTCAATTTAAAAATCTTTGTCCACAATATGGTTGCAGAATGAAACTTTTATTACTTAAAATTGTGAATTATGCATCTCCTGTAAGTTATTTTAAATGTTCTGTAGTTAAAATCCGAGGCTTTACTTAATCACAGTTGCAGCACTGAAATAATGAAATTAGAAATCTTCTATGTGGTGGACTAAGAAGAATCCACTTAATAAACTCACCAGTCACAAAAACATGACAAACTATTTCTTCTAGATTTTACAACATCATATTCAGTGTTGCTGGCCCAGTACAGATTTTATGGCAACTTCTTTTTTTGCCTCATAAGTTTCTTCTTTCTTATCAAATAGACAATTTCAATAATTACAAATGAGAGTGTGAAATACCTAAGTGGCCAAGCTATCTTTCCTCCTCTGAAGGCAGTGCCATGAGGAAGAACCTTGTAACCATTATTTCAGTGGGAAAATACATATCATTTGGCATCAACAGGACCAAGATTTATACCCTATTGAATGCATTTTGCACCAATGATTATGAACCCTACTAGGAATGGGAAATAGCAGTTCACCCTCTGTTGTGGCTCTTTTTCAAAAATCTGTCCTCCAAATGTGTTCTTTTATTCCATAGGCAACAGACCATAAGCCTGATGCTTTAAAGCACACAGGGATCTTGTAGCCACTGCCACAGAGGTCTGAGGTGCTGAGAGTGTTGAGAGAAATGGGCATACAACGTGCCTGTGATTTCTCACATCAGGAAGGGCACAAACTTCATGTCTCCCAGGAGCACATGGTCCTTGATAAAAGATCTGCCTTTCCTTCCCCCTTAAGTAATGAGCAGTGCTATGGCATTTTGTTTCCAGGTTTGCTGTCAGAGTTGGAAGGTATATACACTTGGCCCTTAAGATAGGTTGTTTTTAAAATGTTTGTCTATCTCCTCAGCTTGGGTCAATAGGCTTAGCTCTTCATTTTCCATATGGAAGCAGCTGTCAAGTGAGAAATAAAGAAAGATCATGTGGAAATACAGAAAAATTATGTTATATGACCAGAGAGTTGCAGCCGCATCACCTGACTGGATACTCATTATCTGCCTTCAGTCTCTGGAAGAGAGAGATGGAGATGCAAGGGGGCAATGGGGTTACTGAGCAGAACACCCTTCCTCCATATGATCCTATGCCTGCTGTGACTGGCTGCTGCCTGGCTGTGACAGAAGTTATTGAATGGGGAGGGAGGGATGAAGGATGCTTGGCTCTGCCACCCAGCACTCTTGGATCTGAGTATGTGTTTTCCTGGAGTAGATGCTCTGTAGAAGCTCCTTCAGGACCAACATGTGGAAAACAACAGCAGCATCACCTGAACATTGCCAGCCAGGGCACCTGACCTCAGAATCTGGCTTCATGTTTTCAAATTTGCTTATCATCCATGAGGTACTGTGGAGGTACTGAGGAGAAAAAGAAATGCCCAGAAATGTGAAGGTGGGTTGTGGTTCTCAGTGCTTGAGGCTGTTACAAGCAGCCCTGCACACATATGCTTTATTTTGTAGCTAGAGGTGATTCATGCACTGAGCAACCTCTGGGTAGTGCTTGATGTGAATTGACAGAAACTAGCAGAAAGAGCAACTGGCTTCTAACCTCTGACAGCAATTCCCATTCTTGGTCATCAGACATCACCTCTTCCTACATCCACCTACATTCATTGAGGTGTGGTGCTACACAGCAAAACCTTGCATGGCTTGTGCCTTCATGGGGGTGATGTTTCCTGCAGGAAAAGCAGCAGCTCTTTGCCATAAACAAGGGCTCTCAGAGATCTCCCACACACACACTTTTGTGTGTTTGTTTGTTTGTTTTTGTTTGTGGGGTTTTTTTTTGTTTTTTGTTTTTTGCCATGGGATCTCTGGGATTTCATTGTGCTGCTAGTGGTGAACAGAGCCACAAGTCTCACCTGTCAAAGCCATATAGTCTTGGAAGGCAGACTAAGGTCAAAAAATATAATAATAATAATAATAATAATAATAATAATAATAATAATAATAATAATAATAATAATAATGATTATGATGATGACGATGACTATGTATGTTGTGCATATTTAACGAGTAGTAGTGGGCACTTCAGATAATGGCAGAGGCAACATCTATGAGCTGGTTGTGTCCACGGTAGCTGGAGGTAAGGAGGCTCTTTTCCAGTGTGGTCCAAGAGCTGGTAAGTGGAAGGCAGGGTGTGAAGAAATGCTAGGGAAGCAAATGAGGTGCTGCTGAGGAACAGTGGAACAAAGCAGCAGCTTCTCAGTTCAATGAAGTCTTGCCAGGGGTTTCACATTGGGCTGCCTACTTTTACTCTCACTGTCCAAGAGAAGAGAGCTTGTGCTGCCTTTTAAATAGGCAAGATACATGCAAGAAGTTCCCACCTTGTCAGCCAGACAAGTGGCACCCTGAACTCCATAAGTGCTTAGGAAACTTAGAATGTGTTGTAAATCTGCTATGGCTATCAAGCTCAATTCCTTGAGTGAAGCAGAGCATTTATAGAATTGTGACTTTTTTTTGTTTTACTGATGAATGTATCTGGCAGGGGAAACTAGAACTTCCATTTGGGATCATTTGTCGCATTAGCACATTCCCTTTGAAGTTGCTTTATGCAGCAGTGTCAAAAGCTTTCTCACATCTTGACTGCCCTCCACAGTCTCTCAACACCTCTCTCAAAGTCAGTGGCCAAAGCTGGAGATTGCATTTCAGGAGCAGCTTCACCAGTGCTGAGTAATTATCATGAAATCATGATGTCAGCTTGTTTTGTCCTGTCTTCTTTACCCAGGTCGAATCAATAGATATCATGAACAATAGACTTTATTCTTACTTCATCATGCAGCTTCACAATTTCAGGTATTTTGAAGCATCCTTAGCACTGGAACATGTTATAGTTGCCTTGAGTTAACTTTAAACAGCTGCATTCAAGAGTGCTATTCCTAGACATACCCCTGAATGTACTCTTAAGTGCTTGAAAGTTTGCCTTTGTGCCTACTAGCAATATTTCTGTCTTCTGGTGGTGGCTTGTTGTCTCTTTCATGCCAAGGTTATCAGACAAATATTTTCTGTCTGAGGCACTTGAGCAATCAAAATTTGCCTAGCAGACTGACAAGAGACACATGCAAAGCACACAAGCTGTGGCTTTTTTATTTTAAGATGGCTAGGCTAGAAAAGAGGAAATAATGGTCATGTCCATGGTGGCATCAGTAAAAGGCTTACTGAAAGCTGATGGATCAGGGTCAGAGGGGAAGCCAGAATACAGGAATGTCTTGATGGTGACTGATCAAGGAGAGACTGTGGACAAATATGTCTTTAAACAATTGAAGAACAATTGTTCAATTGAATTGAACAATTTGAATTGAATCTCAAATTCTTTCTGACTCTCATGGAGATCTTTAACCATGCTAGAATTTACTGACAGGAGCACATGATGGGTCACAAGACACTCAGATTTCTGGAATGCAAGAAAGACAAATTTTTGGTGGAAGTGCCGAGCAACTAACTAGGGGAGATGCTTTGCTGGAATCCTGAATGAAAATGAACTGTCAGTCAATAGCAGTTTTGGCTGCAGGAGCTGTCAGATGCTGGAGTTTATGATCCTGAAGGCAGTGATGAAGGCAAGGACACAAGACTTCAGCTGTAGACAGAACCAATTCCACATTAAGCTTCCCCTGGAGGCAAGGGAGCTCATAAGGGCTAGTCAGACTGCAGTGACAATCTGCACAAAATACAAAAAAAAATCATCTGAAGGGTGGAAGAACAGGCAGGCATGGCAGACAGCCAGCTTGTTGCAAAGGGAACTCGTGATTTAACTCAAACACAAAAAGGAAGAATATAGGAAATGGATGCAGGAATGGGCTCCCAAGGAGGAATGCAGAAATATTACCTGGATATGTAAGCATAGAATGAGGAAGGCCAAAGACTGGCTGGAATCAACAGCCACAGCCTGCCTGAAGGAAGATGCTGACTGGAGACAAAGGGAATAAAGTCTTTGCCATGCAGGTGGTCAGCCATTGGAAGAGGCTGCTCAGAGCACTGGTCTATCCTTGCTCCATGGGGGTATCCAAGCCCTGGCTGGGTGAGGCCCTTATCAGCCTGGTGTAGAGTGGTAGATAACCCTGCTCTGAGGAGGCAGATGGATGAAGTGGTCTCCTTTCCTTCCTGAAATAGATGTGTGATTGCATGACTTTCTTAGTGGTTAGAAAACTTGTCCAGGAAGCCAGGAGCACAGGCCTATTTGTCCTTATCTGGAGTGATGACAGCAGCACCCTGCTTGCTAAATAAAACTCTGGTGCTCCATCTGTATGTATGCACCCCTGTGGAAGAGACATCCTCCACCTTGCTTTAAATAAGTAGATATTAACTGGGCCACAGACCAAATCTAGGCCTGAAGCTGACTTTCTAGCTTAGTGGTCAGGACATGAAACACGAGAAGACAGACCTGGATTTATATCTGTGCTCAAGGGACAGATTGTACATTTTGGTCTATGACTCTTTTTTCAAGCATCACAGTGCATGTGTCCCTGTGTGGTTCTATTCCTAGTTTACTGACATCATCAAGAAATCAGATCCTCAACAGACATGAAACTGATACCATCACTATACTAGTAGGGAAATTTTCATTTCTGCATTTTCCTAATAGCCTGCCAGCTCCATGAGCAGCTTGTCCTGTTTAAAGACCTTGAAACAATGCGTGCAGTTTTTACTGCTTTTCTAATTGTAACTAGAAAATTATGCATTTTACTTTTAACTGCCAAGAGATATTTTCTCCCTCCCTTTCTACTCTTCCCTCACCTGTTGTAGTTCAATAAACAATTCAAGCCAGTTCTTCTTTTTGTTGGAAGGGCCTGGATAGAGACTGAAAGGATCAGAAAAATTAAAAAACTATGTTCTTGCAGCTGCTAAATCCAGCACCTGGTTATTACCAGTTTCACCATCAATGAGGCTGAGCAAGTGTTCCTCAGATCCCATTAACAGGTCAATTTCCCTTGCCGTTAGTCTGAGAATTATCACCTCTTACTGTCCATAGCCAAATATATTGTTAGCAAATTAAAGGCAAGATTTCTCAAAGTCAGAGATTAAAGGCAAGAAGCTTGCTGTCAACTTTTTTTCAACAGAAGTCGGATATTAGGCTGTTATTCCAAATTCTGTTCATCTAGAGATGTAGCTATGAAATGAGCAGCTGCAAGTGTGGCATGCTTGAGCATTTTGTAGAAATAAGTCGGAGACTTCACTGATGCATGTTTTATTTGCAAGTAAAAATTCAAAGCACTGTATCACTCATCTGGGCTGACCCACATGTGAGGATCTGTATGTGCAGCATGTTTCACTGATCCTTTTGTAGAAGGTGATGGAGGAGGAGGAGCAGCTCAACTGGGTTAAGCACAGTAGATGGTTTAGATAGGAGCTTCTGGCTACCCTGCTGCTCTTGCAGTTGATTAGCTGTTTTCAGTAATTATGCATTTCCATCAGGGGTGCAATGGTTATCACCTCTGGTAATGAGATTACTCCCATTTCATACAAGTGTAATGTTCTGCCGGCTCCCTTTTGGCACTTTACACGTTTCCGTGCCTCGCGCTTCCAGCGCTTGCCGAGGCTGCACACCATCTTCTCTCCTGTGCACTCATCCAACCACGCAAATGGGTTCCCCAGCATTTGTCAGTGGAAGCAACCTACAGGCCTGCCAAGGTAGCCTCACAGCACGTGCAGTGAAGAGCCTGCTTTGCTGTAACCACAGTGAACTAGTTCTGGGGTTTTTGTTGTTGTTGTTGTGGCTTTTTCCCAAGTGGCTGCACCAGGCTGTCACAGAATGGGAATTACATGTTTTTCACTTATGTGAAATCATCTCTGTAACCCATGACATAGCATCCCAAAGCATGGCTTTGCACCCCAATCACCATAGTAGCAAAGGCACTATCCTTTCATCACAATATTGAAAAACTTGCAGACTTTGCCTGGATTTCCTAAATACAGAGTACTCATTCCCCAAAGCGCTGTTAAAAATCATTATTGTCAATTATAGGACAAGCCAGAGAAGTGGACACTGATGTTGCATCTGACTTAGACAATTGATTTGTCCATTCTTTTGGTGGAAATTTCCCTGGAAATCTTTTAAATGGCAAGAAAGAGAAACACCCTAAAAAAAAAAAGAGAAGTAAGTCATTGAAGAAGGTACGAAATTGTAATGCACACTTCTGGAGCATAACAAAGAGGAAGGAGTATGCAGTGAAACATTATACTGCACAGAGCTGCAGATTCCAGGCATTCCTTTTGATGGAGCCTCTGAAGGAAGTATAGAGGCTGTGTATCCCTTTTGAGGCAGCTTTACAGGTCACAGATCTGGCCTAAACAAAAGTATTTTTTTTCCAAACTACTCCTTTCATTTTCCTCCTCCTCATGTCAGGACTCCAGCAGAGTTTTGTAAGCAGTCCAAGGGCCATCCTGGCAGCATCTACCTCCCTGCCTCTGGGGACTGATTCCAGGTCATAGATCAGAGGGAAGGTACACTTCACAGAGTGCCTTGGCGCAAGCACACCTCCTTTCATAGGTTTTTTTTTCCCTTCCAGAGTGTGGCATGAAAAGGGCAACACTGTAGGCTACCAATCAACCACCTCCTTAAAATAAACCCCATCATCACAGTATCTTTCATGTAGACATCCCAGGGTGTAAGCTGCATGGTGCAAAGAAGGGCATCTGGTTTTCACCCTGTTCTGGAAATTGAGTACATAAATGCAGGTTTTGCCAAGAAATATAAATGCCAGTGCTTGAGCAGCAGCCTTGGAGTGTGGAGACATCCTGGACTCTCCATGTGATTCCAGAAGCCATGTGACAAGATCCTTTAATGCTTTTTGCCATTAAAATTGATCCAAGATACCAAAAGATAAGCTATGAAATTCCCCTTCTGTGTGAAGCTGCCAGATTTCCAAAAGAAAGAATCCCATCAGAGACCAGAAAAAACCACTGTCTCTGCAGAAAACCTCTCCCTGTCACTTCCACAAAAGGTCTTCATCCTGAAGGTGCTGCTCAAACCAAGTGCTTCCAAGCAATTTAGGGGAAAAGACACTGGAGGTGCCTTCTTTAGGAAAGGGAAGACCTGAGACTCCTGCACCAAGAGGAGGCACAAAGGAGCTGCCAGAGGAAGTCCTGCCACTCAAGGAAACAGTCTCCTCCCTTCCTGCTTTTCCATGTATGGTTTCTTGCCCACAGCCCTTGTTTGCAACGTGCTAAAATGAAACAGGGTGGTGCATTTGCTTTCTTTGGGCTTTAGAGAATCAAGCTTTTGGAGGCCAGGCACCAGCTGTGACGTTAAATTGATAAGATCTACATTTCAACAGAGTCAGACATTTAATTCACCCTTGAAAAGTCAGAAACCGTATTTCTGAGAATCTGCTATTTAGGCGATTATTTGACTATGCTCTTTAATTCAATTTAATCTACTCATTCTAATTATATGCTCATTTATTCTCAATCTGAGAATAACGGTAATAAAAAAAAGAATATAAAATTTGAGATTTTTTTGAGCATTGCATGAGATCACTAAGCCAGGGTCATGTATGTGCTGTGAAGACAAAACCAGATTTTCATTGAAAAGGTTTGATAAGGGACTTGCATTGTTGCAGAGGGATACACACTTGGAAAATCTCACTATTGAACTTGTTACTTCATGTGAAGCAATAGCTGCAATAATAAGAAAAAAAAATCCCATCTAATTTCCTGAAAAGGTGGGAGGTAGAGAGAATGTATTTTAATAGCAGTTGTATCATTAACTCTTTGAGATGCCAGTGTATTTCAGTGTTCTCTAAACACAACTGTACAGTAAAAGTGCCAGTGCTGGCACAAGCAGCATCTGAGAAAGTTCCCCGTTGTGCCAAGACTGTGACATTGCGTTCTGCTGGAGATCTCTCTGGCTTCGTTTCATGCATACCTAGCAGATTTAGCAGATTGTGAAAATGAATGTTTTCCATTCTCATGGCTGATTTTTGCATGCATCTGTTCACTCATCTAAACCTTAGTTACATGCTGCTATGAGAATGAAAGGGTATAATTTTTTCCTTGGAAATTGGGATTGTTTCATGCACCACAATTTCTGCTTAAGGATCCTGCACAGCAATTGTGAAACACTTGTCTCACTAATGTCTTAGAAAAAATTATAGCTACAGGGATGCATTTCTCTCTCCTTCCGCATGCATATCTGGGCTTCATGTAGTAGGAATTATGTGCATAAATCAAGAGAAAAGTACTCCCCCTAGAATGGAAAATACCTGTTGGCAGGTACCAAAAGATAAATATTTAAACATGGCATTTGCATATAACATTAATAAACCCACACTGATTATGTTGCAAATTCTGTATTGTAATTCACAGTGCTTACTTCATATACCAGGTTGCAAGTTACTGCGAGTGCACAGAGTTTGCCAAATTGTTTGAATATTGTAGCTGTGCTATATTACAGGGCTTACACAGGCATTTATGTGCTGAACACTCCTCATTTTATTTTTCTTGAAAAAACATAGCCTGGCAATTAGGTCAATACAATGAGCTTGAATAGGGTTATGAGAGAAAATGGATGTATGTGACACTCCAGAATTAACAGTGTTTGCACTCTTGCTTCTTAAAAGTTACCTATCTGGCATGTAATGTTTTTATGCTGTAATTTCTCTATGTTAACCATTCTAAATAACCTTTAATATTATTTTTTTTTTACATAAAGGAAGAATTAAAATGGCTTAACCACATTCTCATAAGAGATCTAGGCAAAGACAAAGGCTGAGATTCCGATAGCTCTCAGCCCACCCAGCCCTTGAAACATTGCTAGTAAACAGCACAAGTCTGGAGTTTTTCTTCAAAATTATTTGTGTTCTGCAGATTTGTACTACCTTTGTTGCAGAGATGTACTTCTGTGAGCCTTGTCCCCATGCCACCAAAATTAACATGCACCGTCTGAAAGGTAAAGACAAGGATACAAAGCCAAAAAGCCATCAGTAGGAGCATTGTGCCCCACAGCACTCTTAGCACACTCGCTTCTTGTGCATCCAAAGCACCCATTAAACCTTTATATCACTCTTCAGAGACTGTAATTTCTTTTTCCATAGCATAAAGTTTACTGGTTCTTGTCTTTTCTAAGGCACCCTCTTTGCTGGGTAGTCACACAAAAGGAACAGAGCTAAAAAGTGAGTCACATTAGTCATGCTGTGTAAGGTCCAGTGAAGTGGATTTCCAATTATTGCTAATTTATTCAGGGGTAAATTGTTGCACTGCGAGGGGGCGAGCAGTAGGGGTGGGTGCAGAGCCCAGCGGGCGCCTGGCGGGGCACGCCGTGCTCAGCCTGTCGTGGTTGCTGCATTTCCCAGAGCCTGGCTTCAAGCTGCAGGCACACACATGCAGAGGCCCCTCTGCCACCTCACAGAAGGACGAAGGAAAGGCTGGGTTTTGTTGTCCCCTTGCTCCTCTGTGCTTGCTCTGGCCACCCAGATTGCACATGGGAGCTGAGCTGGTCCTGGTCACAGGAACCTCAGGTCTGCTCTTGGGCTGGGTCCTGCCAGAGGCTTCTGTGAGGATGGGGTGCTTCCTGCCCATTTCTGTCACCTGAACGTGTAGCAGTGCTGTGGGCAGCATCCAGGGACGCAGGAGGTCTCAGGGTGAGCCTCCACTGTCACACGTGCTTGGCTGCACACAGCCACAGAGACAAATGAGAAAGTGTGGCCATGAGCAGCAGTGGGCTTCAGCTGGCATGCTGTAGTCCAGGGAGCTCCTTGTGGAACACATCTCTCCTACCTTATGTCCTGACACAGTGCTGCTCCTTTAGCTTTGTCATCAGTGTGGGTTCCAAACCATTGCACACCAGGCACTGCTCAGCTCTGCATTTTCTTCCCTCCAACTTCCATGGCTCCAGCAAGGACACGTAGGAGAATTTGTATTTTGATTTCAAGACCCTGTCTCGTGCAGCCAGTACATACGCTGTCCATGTTCTGGCAATGTAAGGTAGGAAAAGTCCCCAGTCACCTCATGGAGCAGCTAGTCAATGCTTTCTTATGCAACTGGAAAGCTCACGTGTGTGGGCACCTCAGCCAGTATGATCAGAGCACTGGATAAAGACATCTTTGCAATTTTTAGCTACACACTGTTATGATTGAGAGCAGCTGGTTTGGTTTTAGGGGTAAGCTGTGTGTTTCTGGCTGGACAGAAAGCAGCTGCCCATGGGAACCAAGTCTATCCGGGCCCTTCCCCAAGGGCCACTCTCTCTGCTCTGACTAAAGGCTGTTTCCCAGTTGAACTTGCCAGCCTTTCTCTGGAAAGGAGCTAGCTACTAATTTTCACAAGCTGTGTCTTAGTGAACTTTTGAGGACCTTCTGAAAAGCTGAGGATCTTTTCAATGAAGTTTAGAAATGCTACTTTAAAAGTCTCATTTAGCCCATCCAAACCTCTAAGTCAAAGACAATTAAAGTATTGTATCATAGCAATTTTCTCTGCTCAGGGATCACAGTGGTACTTGCAGAGCCAAAAAGGCTGTATTTTCCTTCTTAGACTAGGAAGAAGTACACTGAAACAGGTGGGGTTTGGAGCTTTACAGGTTGGAATTAATCCTGCTGTCTCTTGCATTAATTTAAAATTTCCATTCTGTTAAACTCAAAGGAAAATCATGTTTCTTCAAGGAAATAAAATGCCTTTAGACTTTTTATGATCCTGCATGCTAGGGGGTAGCAACAGTAAGAATAACCAATCTTATTTTACCAATACCTAAATAGCTTATGATGCTTTGCAAAACTTTCCTGCATATTTCCTGCAATATGTTTGTGCTAATTTGTCATAGAATTGCATAGAATTGGGCAGAAGGTTGTAAAGTGTTTACATTTGTGAAGATTTTGTTAAACTGGAATACTGCTGTATTCTCCACCGGTCTGATATTTTACATAATGGAGATGTAAGTTTTCTTGCCTTCTCCTTTTTTCTTTTTCTATTGCAAAATGTAAGAGCTGAGAAGCAATTAGAAATGGTGTTTTTCTTTTGGCAACTAAAACCTGTTAATAGTTGGAAAGTTATGTTTGCGGCATAGATTGCTAATAAAATTCGCCTCTTCCTGCCAAAATCAGAGATTCCAATTTTCAACATCTCCCCTGTCTCTCTCTCTGCACGAGCCATTCACACCGAACTCGCTGTACTTCTGGCTGTTTTGCTCGTGCACTCTGTCAAAAAATATTTTCTGCATCTCTAATTTCATCAAGATATGCTTGACTGGGAGTGTCAGCATCACCGAGCAGTGGTGTTTAATTCAAAATTCGCTGCGTCCGTGGCTGCGGCAGTGAACAACTGAAATATCAGTGAGGAACCAGACCTCCGAGGTGCCGCGGTTTGTTGGAGTGTTTGTGCAATTAGGTGGGAAACGTCACTCTTGTGTGACTGCCCGTGCTTCAGCAGTGCTCTGTTGACCACATAGCATCCATTTCTAGTATTTACATCAGCAAAGGGTGATATGTAAAAGCTCAGGATGTAATGGTTGTGTGTGCCATATTATGAGAAATATAATTTCTCTCTTTTCGTCTCCCTTAAGTCATAGTAACGCATTTTTAAATAGCAGTCTGCAGTGATATTTATCTCGTCGTGCAATTGCCAAGGTATTCTGATACTGAGATACAGTCAGCAGTGTTCAGGCTTTGGTAGTCCTGAAGTCAGATGTGGGTAAAACGGCAAAGGTAAGGGCAAAGACTTTAAAAAAATAGATGGAAAAATGTGGGGCGTCTGCCTGTCTCTTAAATGTGGATTATTCTGAGGGACATCAGTCTTTTTTTGAAGTGAAGCTTTAACATTCATGTGTTCTCACTTTCACTGTTGGTTGTGATCTACCCTGGACACAATGGTGTTTTTCTCCTATCCTGGCTATTTTATTGTCCTTATTTTCTTGCCCTGCTTTCAGCACTGGTGTGCTGGGAGAGGTGGATGCCCAGGCTGTCAAGTGAGTGACATCAAGGCATTGCACTTCTATTCAGAGCTGGACATGATATTGCTCGGTGAGGGGTCATGTGTTGGGAGCAGGCAGCTGCCTGGACACTCAGAAGTGTGGGGTACAGCTGGGCTGGTGTGGCCCAACATGGAAAACTGGCCAGTGAACTCAGTTCACATTGTGTGTAAATCCAAGCATTGCTGATCTTCCCCTGATTATATTTAGCAAGGGAATTGGGTTTAGGGGGTGATTGTTTTGAATGATGAGCTGTTCATTACATCTGTTTTCCTTGACTGCTGATGTGAAATAATTGACAGATGAAATGTGAGAGGATAATTTCATGTTTCACACCAGTGAGTCCATTTTATTTGGTACCCTTCTCACATGATTGGGGAAGACTAGTGTCATATGAATCCTTTGCCTCACTGAATGGTGAATCAGCAGGTCAATGATGAGGTCATACCAAGACCTCCTGAAAAGCTTTTTATTGTTGTTTGGGTTGAATTGGGTTTTGTGTCTGAGTAGGTTTCATGATGCAGCATGCAGTTTAAATACTTGGTTCGTATTTATTCCTGTTTGGCACTGCCAAGGATTGCAACTCTCTGACATAAACAATACTTGGTAACATCCTATTTTCTGGCAGGTTTAGCAGAGTCACTAGTGGTTGATCAGACACAGACAGTGGCCAGTGCTTGCAGTCCAGGGATAAAATCTTTGTCTTGGGAATGAGCAGTACTTGCATGAGCTTGTGACACCTTGTCAGGGAAAACTGTGTGCTTGGGCTCTGCCTGCATCAGGCAAGCCTAATAAATCATGGAATTTAATCAGAAGAGAAGGGCCAGACACAAGTGAAACAGAACCTATGGTAGGTTTTATCCTGGTAGAAGTGTCCTTAACTGCTTGCTTTGCTTTAGATGCAACTGGCACATAGCAGAGGGCAGCCCTGTGTGCTGTGAAATGTAATGACTGATCCAAACCACAGCAGGTACTCCTGGTGGAAATGAGACCTTAGTCACCAGGAACAGCTCCCCAGAGCAATCACCGGTGCTCAAAGGCTGCTGCCCAGTGCAGAAACTTGCAAAGCAAGGCAAAAGTGCAGAAAGCCCCCTCCTTACTCCACTACAGAATTTTTGTGTCGTAATTCTGAAGCTTCATGGAGCTCTGTAAAATAATATTTGTCTCATGTCTTCTAGTGGCAGTGCTTGATTCTGAAAAGATGACAGCATTTCCTTCTGCTGTCCCCATAACAGAAGAGGGTGAGGGAGTCAGAGCATGGCTGCTAATGTGAGCACAACATTGCTGATACCATCCTGGCATTCAGAGTCCTAATCCTTTCCGTATTTCTGAGGTGCCTGCCAGTAGAATTTCCTTGATGCACCAGTGCTCTGGGAATAAAGCAGATTTCTAACTTACAGTGGGCTCTGCACAATTGCCACCTCACACACTCCTAGCACAAGATAAATAATTGCTCTACGTTTGTGCTTCTGTCAATGGTTCTATTCTTGAGGCTGTTCCAGTCCCAGTGCTCGCTCTCCCTGCCAGCAGGTGCAGGAACCTCAGCAAGGGTGGTCCAGCTCGGCACACTCTGCCAGGGGCTATCCTGTGTTTCTCAAACACAGCTTCTCCAGCCAGCGGATGAGCCCCAGAGGGAGCCCTAGACAGTCCTGCGCTGGCCAGGAGAAGCTGGCAGCCACACAGGGCCTCAAGGATGTCGTTTATAAAGCTGGGAAAAAAATCCCCTCCCGCAGTGTGGTGCTCTGTGCCAAGGCCATCATCCTTCCAGCCAAGGCAGGCTGGATGGGTCTCCCACAAGAGCCTGTCAGCCCCTTTCATTAGGCAGCCAGAGGGGCTGCTGCTGAGTGATGCACGGCACCTCCTTCACCCCATGCGTGCTTCCTGCCGGCCCCGGGAACGAGAGGCTGCGATTAGAAACCAAACTCCGGTTCTTCTGCATGACTGTGCAGGGCATTTTGGTATTAGAAAACACCACACCCCCCCCCCCTTTATTTATTTATTTAAAATAAACAGTTTGGGTTGTTTGTTTTTTTCTGGCATCAGTGCTTTTGTTCTCACCCCCCCACACCCCCTCCTCCAGAGGTGTGGGTATGTGGGGGATTATTTGGGATGTGGATTTCAGGGTTTTGTCCATCTTGTTACAGCGAATGCATCACCTGCGTGACTCAGTCATTCTGTGGCTGCCTGGGGAGAGAGGCCTTCAAGAGCAGTTGCAACAATAATCCTGTCTCATTACGGCCCATGGCACTGCTGCTGTGAAAGTAGGCAAGCTAGCAGATCTCCTTCTTAGAAAATACCAGTCTAGCCGTGCGGAAAAACTACCTTCTATTACTGGGTAGTCAACACTCTACTGTGGGCTTCCGTAGATGGGGTAATTTAAATCACAATAATTAAAATGAAAAGTGATGCCAGGATAGAGCAATTTCCCTTTCCTTCATCTGATATATCTAGTGGGAAAAGAAACTACAAAAATCTCTGTTGATAACAAAAGAAAAAATCAAAATAGCCTGTGGGTATACTAAATATTTGTGAAAAGCAGATTTACAAAATCCTCATGATGATCTGTGTTTGTCTGGTGATCTTTTCCCCTGCATTTGGGGGCAAATGCTCAGACTCTATGCAGTCAGTGAGTCCTACTTTAAGTCACTAGCTCAGTTTGCCACTCGCAGTCTGCCAGGCTTTTCCAAACCATAGCCCTTTCACTGGCAATTCCTCCATGGGTATTCACATCTTCTGGTGAATACCCATCCTTCAAGTACAAGGGCTGGAATAAGTTTAGGTACAGGTTTAGGAGATCCTCTCCATAAGAAAGAACTGTGAACTGTCACTGAAGGCTCTTGCAATGAATTAATCTCTTCCTATAAATCCATCTGGGACCCCTGGGAACAGTGGTTCTAGTACAGCCTTTGTCCTGCTGTAGCCACCATCGTGGGGCAGCAGAAAGCTGCTTCCCTCAGTCCATCCTGTGGCCATGGCTTCCCCAGAAGCTTTCCCTTTGCCTGCTTCCAGGCCTGGCCAAGGAGCTCCCTGGAGCCACATGGGGTCCTCCAAATTGGGGCTTCTGGAGCTGGAGTTTGGCTCACTCACACTCCCACTGAGTGGCCAGAATGGCACTGCCGTATTTTAGAGAATTCACTGCAGGAACATCCTCCCAAACCATAGATGTCCTTGCCAAGGAAGGGTAGTCAAGCTTATGTTTTCCATAAGAAAGATGTTTCCTGAATGATATTTTTTTTTCTCTGATTCTCTGTATTAACATATTTTTTTAAAGAGAAAATATTTCTTCTCATATGTGACTGTGTATTTTAAATATAATTAAAGGGAAACTAGTCTTTTTTTCTGCCTCTAAAGAGTTGAATTTATACATTTTAATATGAAGATATTCTCAGTAGGGAGCAGGAGCCTATCATTGGCTTCTAATACAGGCAACACAAACTGCAAATCTAAAAGAAAGGGCTACGGCACAGAAAGGAGGAAGCGGATTTTAGATGCAGAGGGAGAATACAAGTATTTAGACCATATCTGTAGCTATAAAGCTAGAGATAAAAGGCTTTTTCCTTTATATTTTCTTTTTATTGTTTTTTTATAGTGCAGTACAATACAAACATTACAACCTGGCTGACTCCTGCAGAGATGCCAGGCACTAGCATCGTGTCCAAAAATTAGCTTTATACATATGCTAAATTAAAGATTGGCAGCCGCAGCAGCACAAATCCCATATTGGCAGCAGTTTGCAAATCCCACGTTGGCAGTCTTCTCCACATGAAAGAAGAGAGGAAATACAAAGGGCAAAAAGCCCAAGAGTCTTTCTCTAGCAAATAGCAGCGAATGGAACACAGAAACTATCTGCAGGGAAAAAAATCTCCAGATTACTGGAGATAAAAGAATATAGCTGAATCTGTGATGAGCTCGAACAAGGGCCTATTTACACCTTTTGGAGAAAGAGACATTATTAGTAAGCAAATGTTATTTTGGTGGAAAGGGTGGGAGTCTGCTGCCAGACAGAGGACAGCACTAGCCCCTGCATGATCTGCAATCAAGGGGGGCTGGATTCTTCTTCAACAAGAAGTGCAAAGATTCCTTTCAATCTCTTTAATTTGGCTTTTGCTAAATGTATTGGACCTAAAGCATATAGGGTGAATTGGGTTCTCCTTTGCAAATTGTGTGTTTTGATTTATCTACAGAAATAATTAATTGCGTGTTTTATGAACCAATCAAAATTGGCGTTGCTTTCAATTCATTCATCCGAACATCCATGTTTTCATGTTAATTCTGTTTATAACTGTGTTCAGGGTGCATTTTACAGCAACAAGTGATTTCTCTTACATGTATGGTTGGCAGCAGTTCAATGTAGGTCTGCTCAGTTGGGATGGATTACTTAGCTCCTTCAACCTGCCCACCTGTGTAATTTTGGTTGGTCTGGCTCCCTTCTTTTTGGACATGGCTCTGGTGCACAGCATCCCCTGCCCTATTGCATTTGGCTTTCCCACCCTCTGCAGTGTGGTGCATGAACCACCACATCAGCTAACCTGCCACGGAAACTGTGCCATTTCCAAGATGCTGTTTATTTTCAGCGGCTCACACAATACAGAAGCATGTGCCGGGAGAAAACAAAGACCCTGTAAAGGGAATCAGAGCTGTGCTTGGAGTCTCCAGCCACCAGGACCATCTCCTGTGCCATCCAGACCATGCAGAGGGAGAGGCAGACTGCAGGTGGATCTGGAATTACAGAGCACTTCAGTGTCTGTCCTGCAGGAGAGGGAGAGGCAGGGGCTCCAGCAGCTGCAGGGAGGACTTAGCAGCAGAGCAAGAGCTGCAGGATGAGAAGGACCACATACATAGCTGATGGACTCCCCTGCAAAGAGGGAACAAAACCACTGCCATGGCCACCTGGAAGCTGGTGATTGCACAGCTTTCTCTGCTACACTACCAAACATTCGTGACTGCAAAGTGAAAGCCAGCAGAGCTGTTGGCCCTCTCTTCTCACAGATGATAGACACATGGGTTGTCAAAATGCTTTTTGTTGCATTGGCTTTCCAGCTGCACCAAGAGATGGGATCTAAAGGCTGGACACGGGATGTAGATGAGCAGAAAGTGTTGTTACTGTACTATTCGTTACTGACCTCTGCTAGTCATGCTCTGGACAAAGGCCCTTAGGTTTTTCGCTGAGGCACTCACTGAAGCCTGGCTGTGCTCCACACTTGTGGTGGCTTTCTCTGCCAAGTCTGATTTTGCACGTTCACTCCATGGAGTCTTCTCTCAACTCTGCAGCCCTGGTTTTGTTCCTAGGGTTTCTCTAGAGCCTGTAGGACCAGCTGTGTCCTTGAGTTGTCTGCCTTTGGCTGTGGATGCCAAGATGCTTCAAACAAGAAAAATTACCAAGTGGCACGTTCCAAGCAAATCAAAAAGCAGCTCTGTTTCACACAATGAATAGTTAGACTCATTTTCCTTCCGATAGTGTGGCAGTGAACATGAGTCAAAAAGCAAGAATATATTCATGAAATAATCCAGTCAAGGACTATTAATCACAAAGGGCCTACCACTCGTTCCAAGGATCTCTCATCCACTCTAAGTAGAAGGAGAAAGTTGTTCTCTTCTTACTGCTGGGAATTGACGCCCTCTGTGAAAGACGAATGCATCAAGACTAGCTTCCAAAATACAAGACAGTGAGCAGAAAGTGCTTAAACTGACTTTTTGGTGATGTCTCTGACCATTTGAAGGCATCACACAGACCAGAGGATGCGACTTGGACCCATGCTATTCTAGGCTGATGAATGCACATCTTGGCTCATGCCAAGCATATCCTTATTCCATGATTGCATACTGTGCCTGCAGTACATTAAACCATTGAGAAGAGTTCTGGGCAGGTTTTTCTGGAAAAACTTGCTGTGCTGGGAATCTCTTTTGTTATCTCAAGTTTAAGTTTGATTTTTATAAATCCTGAAGCATTAGATGAAGTTCAGAGGAAGATCTGTAATTATGTATAGGCTTTGCTGTGTAAAATTCCTGGCTCTCACAAAATCAATATCATGTAATTCATAGCCATTAATCCTAGTGAGTAAGCCTGTAAGGAGAAAGTCCTTAGGCCATGGAAAGTTTAGGCTCTGTGTCTGCTCCTGGGAACAGAGAATTTTTGACAGCCTCTGTGAAAGATGAATGCATCAAGAGCAGCTTCCAAAATACAGGAGAGAGAGGAGATACAGCTTAGGCTGACTTTTTGGTGATGACTGGCCATTTGAAGGCATCACACAGACTGAAGCATGTGACTTGTATCCATGCTATTCTAGGCTGACAAATGTGCATCTTGGCTCATGCATCAAAGTTAAGCCACTCTCCTCGTGAATCATCCTGGTCCTGCACATAAGGGAGGGTAACCACATCCAAGGGACAGCCAGGTGGCTTTGGAAGGGTGGAATGGAAGGGGAATAAGAAGGAATCCATGAGAAATCCATGGTTAGCTGAGGGAAGTCCAGTAATTTTTGTGCACACACAGCCTCTGATCTGGGCTACAGTTACCATTTTAGAAGTTCTGAGCAGCCTTCACCTGGCAGAGGGACCTTATGTTGCATCAGTGCTTCACATCATGTGGTCGAAATTATTTTTAAATCTTGGATTAGGTGCTTTAATCATTAGGCACACTTCCCTGCTGACAACAGCTTTGGTTTTTGTAACTTTTTCGTAGTTCTTATCCAAAATGCTAGTGATGCTTCTCTTTGCTTATGTTCAAGAACTTATCATTCTTAGTGAAGCATTCAAGTGCTTGAATTATTTGTACATGCCTTGCATCTTGATTATAGTTAAAGCAAACAATACATATTTATCTATTTTAATCTCTTTTTTTCACTTTGCTCCTTTTTGCTTCCATTGAAACCTATTTCTATTCATTATTGTCTTTCTGATGATAAAGTGACCAGAATTAGAAGTAAAAACTGGCAGTGCTGTTGTTGCTGAGCTGTGCAGTGATGGAGATGACATGATACAGCTCCATTGGCCCTTTTCTTGATTACTGCACAGTCATGTAGCACATCCCTCTCTCACTCTCATCCCTCATTAGCCACACTGCCACTTTGGCTTTGTCTTTCATACTCATGGTCTGTGGCTTTGAATTTTGATTTTATCCCTATCTCTTCTTTATTTATTTTCATCCTCTTGAACCACTTTTATTTCATGCTACGGCCACTAGAAATTTTTACTAGGATGATGTTCACATTTTCTCCAAGACCATCAGCATAGATGCAAATTAGAGAAAAAATCCAGCAGGAGTACTCTGGACACTTTTCTTAACTCAATCTGATTATTTTACTGTTTATTTCAGCTTTTGATCTGCTTAACAATCTTTTCCAGCAAAGCATCTTTTCCCCCTTGAACATTAATTTTGAGTGCTCAGATCTCAGTGGTAAAACATGTAAATTGCACTGAATGTGTGAGAAAATCTTAAGCAGTAAAATGCTGCTGCAATGCATAATTGTTGGAATTGTCCTCCTGACTCCACTGTGTTATTTTCCTTCTATTATATCACAATGGCATGAGCACATATATCAAAAAGCTGAAACGTGCAGGAATCATGACCATCTACTCCTCCCCCATGTCCTGTCAGTTTCTTCATCCCAGATTAGTGTCTGTTGGCTTGGGAAGCAAAGAGGGAGCAGATGGACCACAAAATGAGATTCTGTAACCTTCTTACCCAATAGATCTGCTTTCTGCATGTATTCAGACATATTTACTTACTGTAGTGACAATTATCAGTTTTATTTCTTTTAAGAAAACCAAACAACTTCAGCTCAGTATGAAAGAGCAAACTAATTTGTCTTCTGGCACCGTTACTGTCCATATAATTTCAAATCAATTAGGAGAAATGTGGCTGAATTCCTATCTGCACAATACCTGAATATGCCCATTAAATTCATAGACATGCTTAGATATAAGGGCACAAACACAGCATGTACTTTCTCTGGACCTTTAGGTAACTTTTTATTCTTCATAACACAGGTCACAAGAGCAGAGTTGTTTATTTTCTTGTTTACTTTGAATACATTATTTGGACAGCCACATGAAGCATCTTTTTATTTGTAAATGGAGTTGGATACAAACATGATGAAATAATAATAATAATAACTGCAAAGCTTCAAAACTATTTTGTGATTCTATGAAAATGCATCAAGTAAAGAATTCCCTTTATTCAGAAACTTGCATGTTTCCTGTGCCTCATTCAAGATGTACTCATTGAGAGCATGAGGCGTATTTTAAATGTGAAAAAATTAATAAATGCTTGGTTAGGGGGTAGCTGTGAATGAAAGCTGCCCTCAGCCATGCAGCATGTCAGTACAACCATACATTGAGCTCAGATCCATTGCTAATGTAACATTCTTATAGCAGCAGAGGTCTCTACCTCTGCTTTTCATATTAGCAAAATGTTGTGTGTCTGATCTGGGATTGGAGACAACAGCCCAGAAAACACTGAGGTAAGATTCAGCCTGACTGTTGTAGCTCCATAGGAAGAAGGTGCTTCAGCTGTGGGATCTGGGTGCCTCCAAAGCCCAAATAATCTCAATGCTGCAGGCAGCCACTCTAGAAGATAAATCTCCTTGCAGATATACTGACCTCTGTAACAAAACCTCTAGAAAAAAACCTTAGAACAGACACCACACTTGTAGATGACACAGGCTGGATGCAAGGAATCCAAGTGTCTTGTGACAATGCATTTGGCCAAATAAAATGTGACAAGCTCCTGTAATGAAAAAAGTGCCTTCACTCTCACGCTGAGCCAGTGGGACTTGTCCAACAAGTATATGGCACACATATGGCCCTGCACTGGAAGCACTGGGTATCTTCCTTAGGAGGAAAAAGGAACATGTTAAACCTAGTGGTTGGAAACCAGAGTTTTAGGATGTTTAGGAACTGGGGAAAATAAAATCAGGAGGTAGAGACTCCGAGTGCAAGAATTGCCTGGCTGCCTTATACACACGAGTGCATTGCCAAGAGCTGCAGGTGTTCAATCAGGCTGCTTTTATTTGAGGTGCCTAACGTGGATTTTGAAACCACCATGTAGGCAACCCGGCTTGAAAATTGACCTTAATTTCTTCTAATTGCATGTCTTATTCTTCATTATTTTTCTTGTTAGAGACAGAATTTTGAAAGGCGATTCACTAGTGCAGCTATTTTTGACTCATCGCTGCCTGTCTTACTTTGTGTTATTTAATGGGTTCCAGTGGCCATATGCTGCAGAGAATCCTGGAACAAAGTGAGTAAACTGGGAGGCATTGCTCAGAAGGATAAATTTCACAGTTGGAAACACACTTAATACTAAGCCTTCTAACCAGTTTTTCCAGAAATCACAAGCTTGATTGCCATGATATCTGAACATGGCATTAGCTACTCTAATGAGGAAAATAATTGATATGCTATGGAAATTAGGTCTAATTAGATCTTGTTAAGATAAATATCTCAGTTCAGCTGAAAACTTGAAGAGATACATTTTGCAGCATTCCAGATTATAAATATGACCCTTGTTCTTCACCCCCCTCTGCGTCTTGGGTTACTACTGGTAGAAATGGATGTGAAAAGCCTCCTTATCACAATCACTACATTCTAACCCACTTGACATGGAATAAGTGACAAAGATGCTGGATAGTTTAAACTTTACATAGGCTTAAAACCCATTTATTTTTTACATTGGCTTTAGACAAAGAGCCAAATTTCAGAACTGTGCATCAAAATGTATCCTGCCTATTAATTTTCTTACATTAAATAAATATATTAATATTTATACATTTTCAGATCCATGGCAAACAGTGATCCATGGCAAACAGTGTTCTTCAGTGCTCTTTACCACTCTTTTCAGTGACTTAAGAACGGCATGCATGCCAAATTATATCAATACCATCTTAATGGAGGACAAATATTGAATACAAACGCTAACAAAATCAAAGTCCCTTTTACATTTTGAAGGAAAAAGAAGAAAGTAAAAAAATATATGAGATAGGCCATCCAAAAGGTGGCTAAATTTCATTAGTATTTAGATGACTTATACCTCCAGGTATACTATTCAAGGTACTGCCAAGCAATGGACCAAACTTATCTCCCCCCTTCACTGGTGGAGTTGCCATGGTACTCAGAGCAGATGAAACCTTGTGGGCAGCTGCTTTGTTTTCTTCCATCTTGCAAAAAAACACAGATTCAAAATATTTACTGTCCCAGTGGGCTCGAGTTTCCATCTTGCACACTGACACTTCCACAGTGTAAAAGAGATGGGAATCGGTGTTCTGCAATAATTTTAGTTTGATGTTTTTTCATTCTCACAGAATAAGCTATTTAAAATGAATCCTTTAGAAGTCTGTCTTCAGATATTATTTTTTCAGATCCTCTGAGCTAATGACCTACAAGCCCTAAAACAACTTATCATGTAACATCACAGGCCATTTTAAAAACATAACATATCAAGGAGTCAATTTCCCTTATTTGATGCAATTCCTATGCCATCAGCCTGGCAGAGCTGGCAGCCTTAGACAGCTGTTTCTGTTCCCTGCAGCCACCAGCTTGCCTTCTGGGGAGCAGGATGTGCTGGAGCAGAGCTCCCTCTGCTCCCTGTGCAGAGCCCCAGGGACACAGCCTTGGTGCACCAGTGCCGCTGGGAGCCAAGGGCATGGGGAAAGCACAGGGGACCAGTCTGGGCCGGGGATTTGTCCATGAGCACCACCACTCCAGGAGGCAGATCCACCAGGCAGTCCCTGCAATGATGAGGGTCTGATGGCTGAAAGCACAAAGGCTTTTTCTAGGGAAATCCACTCCCTCTGAAAAACAAGAAAACAAAAATCCATCTGTGTGTCCTCTTCGTGGCAAGTCTTGAGCAAGGGGAAAGGTGAATGATCTGATGCTTGCAGTCATGGTTCCTGACAGCTTTTCAATGTCCCTGTGTCTTGATGAATACGTACCTCTGTCCATTGACCTTTTTTCTTATGAGTGTGGGGGAAACTGGCTCGCAGGGCATCTACTGTGTCATTTCCCTGGATGAAGGAGAATAATAAGTGAGTAAAACAAGATTACTCTTCCTATGACCTTTAAATATTAATAAATTAAATATCTATTTGCATCACTCATTTTCTATTATTAATGTATTTATCTTCTGTTTTTCTTGGTCTGCCTGGTCATTACCACCAGAAGATTCTGTATCTTCCATTTCAGAAAGTACTTGCAAGAATTAAGAAGATTCCCAAAGATTCCCTCCATGTAAATATGTACATATATAGTCACTGGATGAGATACCATGCAGACCAGCAGCAGATGTATGCAGATTTCTTCTGTGGCAGCCTGTAGCAATGATTTCACTATTTAAGTCACACAGCACTAAGGCAGCAGTTGGGATTTTTTTAAAAAAATCTATTTACTCTTTTTGTTATAAACCTAATGATTGCAGAAATGAGAAATCAGCCTGCAAACAGTCCAAATTTAAATAAAATCACCCCCACACTAGACTATAACAGTGGCAGATGGACAGAGGAAGAAAGTGTATATAGTCATATTTTTTGCCATTATAGTATAGACCCTTTCAGATTGCAGCAAGCAACTTGCCATCTGCAAATCTGAGTCTTTCCTTTTCTGCTGAGGCACTGATTCAAAAATCATGATTTGTGAAGTTTGAGTTAGAGTATTAAGAGGCTTATCTCTCATTTTAAAGGCATACTGATCTCCTGATTTTGCTTCAAACACATGGGAAAAGCATCCTGAAAATTTCCCTCAGCTTCCTCTTAGGACAAAACCCAAAGCCACTGGCTCACTCTTAGGTATGTGGTGAGGTAATGGGTTCTGCACATGAATAGCTTTTTGTCAAATAGTCTCTTATTGCTGTTGTTCTCTGGCTTTTGTTTGGTTTACTCTTTGAGGAAGCGGTTTGCTCTATGCCTATAGGATATGTAGATCACACTGGGCACCTTCCTTACAGCAGCACACATACTGACAGCAGCAATGAGCGCTTGGGTTTAGCGCTGACCCTCTGAAGAGAGAAGAATCTGATCACTGTATAAATGTCATTGATTTTTAGGGCCAGATTTTCATTTAAATGGCCGCTGATTTAGTGGGTGTGTCAATTTAATACAGATTTGCAAACAAAATCTGAGCACATTTTAAAAACGTTTCAGTGTGTCTACCCGCCTCTGCTTTCCACAGTTTTATCTTACCTTAAGTAAGGGTGTGCAAAGGATGTGAGCATCACAGAGATCAGACAAACATGCACAATTTGCAGCCTACTGGGGTTTCTGATGCTTTCACACTATGGGCAGGGAGTTACTTCATCTAAGGGTCAGGACTCTTACGCAGGTTTAACTTACCAATAACCAAAAAATCGCCTCTAGGTATGAAAGCCTATTTTGAACTTGTTTAAGAAGAGGAGGATGCAATTAAATTCTGGCAATTCCCTTTCAAGAGGTGCTGCAGTATGCTTTGCATTGCAGTATTTCCAATTTTCACCAGGTCAGGGTTGCTCTCTGTGAAGCAAAAAAAAGAAAAGGTTTCTTTTCCTAATCATACATGCAAAAGCCATGTACAAAATAAAATACTAAATACAGTAATTACAGTAATTTTTGTTAAAATGTTTTTACACAGTAAACCTTTGGCTTTGAAAGCTCTACCAGAAGCAAAAGAAAAACAAGCTGTAATGAAAAAACTGAAATCAGAGGCCACTAATAACACTAAAGGGAGCCCAGAAGCCAAATTAATGTTTCTACAAAGAAATACTTTTCTACACCAGGCAAATTCCTAGTAAGACCTTTACCTGGGTCTTTATAGACAGGCTTCAGATTTCATTTTGAAGTATGTTTTTTACAAACTGTTTAGTGTTCATATGTCATTACCACTGTTGGGCCAGATTGCACCTGGCATCGATATAAACAAAGCTTTGGCAAGAATTCTTTCCTTTGGGATGGAGACATCTGATTTTCAAGCTGAAAACATGTCAGTGTTGCAAGACACTCCAAATAGCCTGTTTTACCAGCGCAGTAAATTAACCCGCCTGGTGTAGTGTTAAATGCTTTACAAACATCGACTGAAGGTGAGGGACGGAAACACCAAAAAACAAACAAAAACATTTCAATAACTTGTTTGACTACGAGCAATGAAAAAAAAGTACAAAGAAAGCTTGAAGGGAGGGGGGCATGCCTAGGAGACAGGACAGCAGAAAAATGAATTTTCAGAATTTTCTCCTGTATTTAACCTAGAGACTGTGTGCCATGGTGTGGGAAGACACAGAAGGAGCAGAACAAGTTATATAGATCAAAGAAAACGAATCTTCATTTGAAAAGCAGATCAGGATAACAGCAAACAGTGACTCTAACTCATCATTGCCTTGTCTAGAGGAGGAAGGCTTTTTGATAGCTATCGCATGAAAGAGGTTCACCTTTAATGCCACAGAACACTGGTGGACAAAGACTACGTAGGCAAAACAGAGGATGAAATATTAGGCTATCCCCCTTGCTTCCCCATTGTTCAGGATGAAAAAGCTGAGCTGAACTTCTGGGCATGCAGAATCGGCTGCGTGAAAGCTCTCGTCGCTAGATCGTGCATTTGTGCTAAGCTTGAATGCTCCGGAGGACAATGGGGTTCATCCTGCCTGTGGCTCTGCAGTGATTCTGCAATATAGATGTGAAACAAGAATAGCTGGAAAGTAGGTCCACATGCGTACCGAGTGGAACAACGGCCTGTCCTGAGAAACACAGGCAGAAGTAGTATTCTTAAATATATATTTATTTATATAGCTGTTAGACTGAAGCCATTTTGCTACTCATCTTGCTATTTTAATTGTCCTAATAGCTGTCTATTTACAAACATGCAAGCAAGTGGGCTAGAATAATTAATTAATATTCATAAGCATTCATAAAATGTGACAAAGTTTATGTTAGGGCAGATGTTAATTCCCAAGAGGATTACATTTCTATTAAGTGTAAATTTATATTACTAAGATCCAGCATGATTGATTCTCGCTTGGCCAGCAATAGAGGACTTAGCATCCATACTGGCAGAGATTATATCTGGTCAACAGGAAGGGAAAACTGGCCAAGAAACTGCCAACACAGAATCTGAAGCTGTGAAACCTGGTCAAGAAGAAATAAAGCCAAATAAGCAACAGATGAAAAATTATCTTAAAGCAAAGATCGAATCACTCAGTTGGAAATTATAATTGTATTGGAAAAGGTGATGCTGAGAGCATGAAGGGACATGAGAATTTTAAAAACAACAAAATTAATAAATAAAATGGAGTGCAGGTTACTAGTAATTTTTTTTAGTGGATCTTAACATTAAAAAATAAAAGTAGACAGTTTTAATTTGCTCAAACATGTCTGACAAAGAGCAGAGAGGACTTCTAAACTTTGCAAATCACGTGGAGGAGAATGCCAGAGGTATCAGTACTCAAGAGTCATGGACATACTGGAGAAGCCTCAGGAATGGGCTCCAAAAATGTTAAAGGAACTGGAATATCTCTCCTTGAAGGAGAGGCTTATAGATCTGACTGTTCAGCTCAGGGGGATCCCATCAATGTATATAATACCTGAGGAAGGATGCAAAGAGGACGGAGCCAGGGTGGCTCAAGGGTGCCCAGTGATAGGGCTGGAGGCAACGGGCATAAGCTGAAACATGGGATGTTCTGAACATCAGAACACTTTTCCACTGTGTAGGTGACTGAGCACTGACAGGTTTCCCAGCAGCTGTGAGTCTCCATCCTTGGAGATATTCAAAAGCTATCTGTACAGAGTCTCAGCTGGGCAGCTCTGGGTGTCCCTGCTGTAGCAGGGGATTGGACAAATGACCCCCAGAGGTTCCTTCTAACTTCAGCAGTCCTGTAATTCTTTGACTTCATCTGAAGCCCAGTAGGGAAGGTGATAGATCAAATGAAGAACCAGGAAAGAAGGAGACTTTGGTAATATACAAACTTTACAATAGTTTTCTGGTACTGTTGTACCTTGCACCCTCAGGTACTGGAGTGGTCTAGTGGGTTCAGGAAGGATTTGTTTCTGCACCCACGCTGCAGAACCCTCTAAAGAGGGACTTCCTAGGAAGTTTATCGATGATTTCTTGCCAAATCAAAGAGTGAGGAGAGAAATGGATAGGGAACTTGCCAACAGATAAAGTCAAAGAGCATTAATGCCACTGTGCGTTTTGTCCTCAGAACAGAGTGAAGTGCTCTGGATATAGGGTAACACTCTGGACTGTGCCAGCTACAGCCTACCCTAAGCAAAAGCAAAGACACCTTAACAGGGCAAGGGCACCCAGAGCCCTCTGTATCCAGCAGCATCAGCACACACCAGCACAAGCACTGCTAGCACACTGCCAGGGACAATGCCTCAGTGGCCAGCTGGAATGAGGAAATGGAGCCAGGGAGCTTCCAGAGCTTGAGGGGCGGCTGCCAAACAGACACCGTGCTTGGTGGCAGGCTGGCAGCACAGGGAGAGGCCGCTGCCAAGAAAAGGGAGGGGAGCATCACCTGAGTCCCACCAGGGTTAACCTGCACCTGATGCAGGTGATGGGAGCGGGGATTCTGGCTGGAGAAAATGTCTCTGAGCACTTTGGGGGGAAAACTACCTTCTGTTCTCAATACAAAACACATTATTACTGGGGAAATCAAAAAATATAAACAGGTTAGCAAGTAAAGCAGAACAGTTTCCCAAAAAATAGATTTTTTTAGGTAAGTAGAACACATTTTCACATTTTCATATTTTTCTTATGGCAGTCCTTCAGTCAGAACAAGAATGATATCATATCAAGTCAAAAGGACAAAAAAACAATTGCTAACTGCATACTTTGTTCAGACAGTTACGCAACAATAAAGCAAGTTGGGGAAAAATATTAGAGGAAAAGAAAGTGAGAAAAAAGGCAGTTTAATGGGTGTCAAACTTGTAAACACTGAATTCTATTTTATCACTGTTGGTTTAAAATTAATATAAGATAAACAAAGCAGCAGTACTGTATTAATTCAGTTATATTGCTGTAAAATCCTGATTGTCCATGAATTTTATTCACACAGGAGAACAAATTATATTACTAGTAGCATTTTAGCAAATAGTTTCTTGCCAGAGCATTGCATCAACTTTATGTTATTGGTGTCAAATAAATCTGAAGTAGTTAAATCAGTACAAAGTCCAGGCTGACCCCAGCATTTATTGTATGTTTATAGAAATGGTTCAAAGCTGAACCCATTTTCTTATTAGTATTTTACTTACACTACATTTGGCAGAGTCATTGTCCAGAAAGTGAGAGAAAATACCTGATAAGCCATGTGTAAAGAATTTGAACTCGAACCCTGACAGTGTGCTTGAAGTGAATTAAATTCATGTCAGATTTGGACAGATGCAAGAGTAGCTAACAAAAGCACAGGTAGAAGGAGCCGTGCATATTCAGGTCTGGAAAGATGTTATGAAGGGAACCACATAAATTAAGGCAAAAGTTGTGTTAGTCAAGTAATCAATAATTTAACAAGGTGCTCTGCTTCCAGATGCCCCTGTTGGTTATGCTGAGGTAATTTTATGGGGAAATGCACATGGATGTAAGAATGGGGGCTTGTAGTGAGGGTTGTTAAGGGATGCAGGCATTTGCTTGAGTCCTACCTACTACTCTCCTCATGGGCACAAATTAGGTGCAACAGTGCTGCAGCTGGGTGCTCAGCTGGCTGGGCTGTGGTGGAAAGAAAAACAAAAACAGCTCAAGAAGTTCCTTTTTCCATGTTGCCCTTCCTAGCTGCTTGTTGTCTTCCTTTGCCATGCCCTTGCTTGTAGCGGTGCAATTGTTTGTTTGGCCAGGCTGTAAACAGGACTGATTAAACAGGCTGGAGTAAAAAAACAAAATCCTACTCTCCCACACAGAAAAGCCTGAAAAACCCATTTCTCTAATGGGATTGCTTCAGTGATCCAGTTTGCATCTCAGCTTGAGAAAAAGTTGATTGGAAAAGCTTGCGTAAGGAAAAAGCAGGGCATGGAATAGGAATAAGCAGAAGAGGATAGGAACTGCTTAGATGTTGCAGAAATAATAATATATTGGTTTATTTTATCATTTTATTGGGAAATATGCACCAACTTTACTTTAAACTTCATAGATATTCCAGAAGCCCCACTGAGGAACACCTTCTCAGCCAACCTAGCATTTAAAAATTATTTTTTCAGGGAAGTAAGTTGAAGAAAAGCTTAGGGAAGAAAATATCATAAGGTCTAGTAACTTGTTCCACTGCCATCAGGAATATCTAAATGAGGAACTTAATCATGTTCTGAAGAATACCAATAAACAATTCTCATCATGTCTATAAAGGTGTGTACTTTATTCTACGAGGACAATACATCTATCACTGATGTACAAATACCACCCTACAATCCTGAAGCATTAGCAGAGATCTGACCTAGAAAACAACCGCCTTCTCAGGTCCCACTTTCAAACTGGAGAAAAATCTCAGTTCCTTTGACACCAATCACAGGTCTAGGCAGGGAAAAATTCACTTTGTCAGGTTTTGTTTAGACCACAGAACACAAGTGAATTCATTTCCAAAAGGTTCATACTCCTTGCCATGAATAGATGAGTCATGGAGTTTATTTTTAACAATTTTATTTTGTATCAGGGATCACTCTCTGCCTCAGTTAGTCACTGCCAATACAGGGACACATGGGACATGGTGTTCTGGTGCTGTTTCCCCTCTCCCACTTCTGGGGTGTGGGGGCGGAAAGAAGGGAGGACGACTGCTTTTGTACCACTGCCCATCCTTCAGGGACTCTGCCAGAAAGTGTAATGGGCTTTGCCTCATCATATGGAGCATCTGAGCAAATGTTGCCTGCAGGATGTGCTAAAACCTGTATTTGGGGTGAAGTGGGATTGTTGGGTCCATGACTCACCCCAGTCACCCATGCAAGTGTGATTTCTATCAAAAGCAAGCCTTTCTTCTGCTAGAGAAAGAAGAAGGATCTCTGGCAAAATCCAGCTTAGTGAGGTGGATCTTTGTTGAGGTGAGCACTGGCTGAGAAATACAATTATAAAACAAGGTTGCTTTGCAGGAAGGCAAGAGTTGTGTCAATTTAGTGCAAAGCTCCTTAGATCAAAGCTTCCTGTGTTGAACATCTCGTAACATTATTTTCTCACAGAAGTAATTACTGCAATTCCAGGCTACTTCTACAATGCTAAACGTGTGAGATCCAAAGAGAGATCCCTGCTGCCCTCGCCTCGTGTGGCAGAGTGCCATGTGTGCCCACATGGCATAGGGGTAAATCTCTAGAGCAGACTAGGTGCAGTGATGCATAATTAGCACATGGGTGCCCTGTGTCTCCTCGTGGGGTTTTGATGGAGTAGCTAGGTTTGTAATATGGTTGGGTTTTGGGAGGTTTTTCTTGATTTCCAGCCTATGAGCAGGGTGGCATACCACCATGAGGTTTTTAAACTTTAACTGAGGATATGTTGCACACCCTGGGGCTTGGCGAGAGAGCTCATGTGAGTGTTTGGAGGGACACAGGCTTCCCTGGAGCAGCCTCACAGGAGCAGGGTGGGGGCAGCTGAACTTGGTGCAGTCCTGTCCAAACCACTCTCTGGGCATGATGCCTGAAGAGATCTCTCTCTGAAACCACACCTGTATTGTGGTTTGGAGGAAATAGATGATTTGGTCCCCCAAAGGAGAGTCTGGATGTACATGGGCAGTTGTGCCTTGTGGGCAGCTGACTCAAAACCTTCAGGTGAAGCTGGGAACTAAATTCTTCCAGAGGAATAGATTTTCTCAGAGGGTCTGTACATGGAAATTTATATGAATGGCATGATCTCACAAGGGCATATGCAGTATACATGAGGTAATTTCTGCTTTAAAAAAATGCCTGTGGCATAAGAAGGTTTTAGAAGTCCTCTTCTAAGTGTCTCAAGAACCCATCTGGTGGGAGAACTTCTGGGATTGCCTTTCTCAGTGTAAGAGACCTGAGTGACCAGTTCTGGTCTTGAATCCCCACTGCATGGAAAGACATGCATCTACAAGGTGACACCACTTAACTTTAAAATGTAAGTTGAAAACAAAGAGTTGAGAGCTTTTATGTACCACTACAGTTTTACTGTGAACACTTGGACTTAGGGCATTCTATGGGGCTTTGATCACATTACAGAATATTAATTTGCTAATTTACTGATGCAGATAAGGCACCTTATGAAAACTGAGATAAGAGCTGTTAGTCAGTGTTTGCACCAACAGAAACACAACTGTCATTTCAAGCTATCTCTTTGAAACACACAGTTTTATCGAGACTGTAGGTATGCTGGGAAAAGTTTGTTCCGGAGAATAGGAAGGATAAAAAATGCCATGGCACACCTAACCTGATTTTTCTTAATGTATTCCTTGTTCCTAGGAGCTATTAAGCAGCTTAGGACAGACACTGGTTCCTCCAGTACAAGCAGGCATAAAGTTCTAGCCAGTTAGTATTTTTTCAGAAAAACTCTGTTTACCTCTCTTGGCTTTAAGTATTTTTTTCAACCAATTTATTAAATAATTGAGGCAATAATTTGCCAATCTTTAAAACATTTGATCTATATCTCACTTAGAATCACCTGAAATCAGCTGCTGAAGAGGGATCGATAGTTTGCTAAAGCATATGTACTTTTGACAGACAGCAGTGCATTTCATTATCAGCATTAACAAAAAGATGTACTTGTAAAAATAAAAAATAGGTGTCTAAACATAACCATTTTCCATAGCTATCTATTACATATTGCCAAGTAAATGCATCTAAAACTGTAATATTTTTTAATAAAAATTAACATACTCTTAAGTTCAGATGAAAAAACAGTATAATCTTTTTCTTAACTGATATATTGGATTGCATATTTTGTGGCTTTATTTCATCATTCAGTAGCACATTTGGACTTTCCAGGAAGACCAATTAACACTAATGCTTCTAAAGAATTTTCATTTGTGATGCTAATCACAAAACAAAAAGTGTCTTCAGAAAGCCAGGGGGAAAAAGTAAAGAGACTACTTCTTGTAGCCAGCTTAAATTAGTGCTAGCTTGATTTGTGTTAATTGAAAGGTTGTTTACATCTCTTTTGTAAGTGTTTATAAAAGTTGGCAGACAGAAGAATAGCTGCCTACCTGCATGAACAAAACTTTGATTTATTTAAGCTGCTGTATATATTACTGTCATTAAAAACCTCTTGGAACATTTTTGTACACATAATCTTAAGGTATAAGCCTGTGTCTGTGTTTATGTACACACAGACACACACACACATATCCCATGCTGTATCATTTTTGCTACTGAGACATTTATACTCAGCCCTCATATTATGTGAATATTTCTACGTACCAGTTCATTTTAGCAGCCTACTGGTCTCTATTTCTTTGAGGTATGTGCAAGTCAGAAAAATACTTTGATGACAACTTGTGGGAATGTCTTGCTGTTGCATTCAAATCCACATCCTTGGACAGTCAGGCTCAGCAGAAATTTAGTCCTGACATAGCTGAGCACCCCATAAGCTTTATTGGGATTCCTGAGCCCTGGCTCCTGTCTGCTGGCTGAGACCACCTCAGGCTCTTGTTCGCTGGTTCTCCACATTGACAGCATCTCAGGACAGGCCGCCTGACCACCATGTGTGGAAATTGCCCAACTCTGATGGTGTTGGATAGACCCCCACCTAATATCTTCAGGATCCACATTGTCCACGCTGGTAGAGGGAGGGAGAGGTTTCCTAGGCTGATATGGCAGCAAGCACTCCCAGCTGTTCCTGGACAGACTTTAGAGATCTTTTCTTTTAAAAATACAGGGTACCTATTGCTGATAAGTGCACTGATGTGTTCCCAGACCTTAAAAGGAATTTCTAGAGAAATAGGCAAAGAAATTTGGTTTCCTCAGCAGAGCATAATTAAATTGCTGCTTAGTTCACAATGCTGACTGCAACTGACGTTTGCATCATTTTAGTGTGGCTAGACCATGTACTGCATGTAAGGACAATTAGCAGAGCAGAGAGAAAAGCAGCAGATGCTAGAAGTGCACAGAGTTAGATGACTCATTTTGATGTCATGAAGAATCTTTTTCAGACAAGTGGAAAGGTTGGTATTAAACAAAAAAAATTAAAATAACAAATAATTATTAAAGAAATAATATGAAGATTTCAGGAAACAGTAACAGCAAAATCAGTGTCTTGCTGTATGCTAAAACATATGTTTACCTGAAATACAGAGGAGAGACAGCAACATACATGATGGAGACACTATTCTTCCTGCTTCTCCTCACTCCTGCCCCTTTTTTCCTTCAGGACTGGTTACATGGTGGGTTTGGTGTGTTCCATGTTGAACCAAAAGAAAATGTGTTCTAAAATTTCTTAAATCTTTAAAAACTTGTTAACTGATTATCTGCTCAGAGGTAAAAATAAGAAAATATTTAATGACCACTTTCTGGAGGCTTTGTGCATATTTTACAGCACAGTTTTTCAGTTTTTCAGTCTAACTAGACTGAAAAACTAGACTAACTAGGAATACATAGTTGCCGTTTCAAAGATTTATTCTAATGAGTACCTGATATATGTGAGGTAAAAAGCAAGTCTCATGAGACAAGTACCTGCTGCTCTCAGAAGCACTCTACTCCCCATTTATGGATCTCATTGTTTCCTTAAAAACAAATGTGACTTGTCTTTTCTTTTGCCATTCTCATTTGTGAGTTTGAAACTAAATAGCATTTGTATGCTCTCATTCTGTATGGCATTTATTGATGGAGAGTTATGCTTGGAGAAGGTGTTAGACTTTTCCCCTGCAGAAACCCTATTATGCACAAAAGCTACTATGGGTATATAATGTGTATGTGCTCTTCTGAAAAATCTTATTTGTGACGTGCATTTGTATGGCATGCACTAATACAAGTGACAAAAGATTCAGCAATGTCAAATTCTGTAAACAAACCACTCCAAGGAATTAACATTACCACATAATTGTATGTTTTTACCATGTCAGGCATGTCACAAAAAAAGCACTTGAATTGTGATTATAGCAATTAATTTTTCCTCTCTTATTTGAAACATGCCAACTTATTATGGCATTGAGGATGATAGATTCTGGCCTGCCATTTTAGTGCATCATATATTTACATTTCCACATGAAGAACTGTTACCAAATGATTTTAACAGGATGGGATCTATATACAAACATATAT
Source organism: Zonotrichia leucophrys gambelii (assembly GCF_028769735.1). NCBI lineage: Eukaryota > Metazoa > Chordata > Aves > Passeriformes > Passerellidae > Zonotrichia > Zonotrichia leucophrys. Next base: position 40,009,247 of record NC_088169.1, on the reverse strand, counting down.
TTAAGTATGACCACTATCTTTACACTAAGACCTGGAGGTCTTTAGAAAAAGGGGAGGAAGACTAGGCAAGAAAAATAAAGCAAAACAGAGGTTTTGTTCTCAAAATCAGGTAGGTCTAGAAATCTAGAAAAAATGATGAAAAGCAGGATTGTAGGCAATTGTACCAGTTAGAAAAGAAAGAAAAAAATATAATTTTTCCATCTGCTGCTAATTTGGCCATCTTTTGCTGTATTAATAGTGTGTCCAAGGTGAGTGGGTGGCTGAACTTCCAGCTCTGTGGCATTCTTTCTTCTTTAGTTTTTCTGTTCTGAAGTGGAAATATCGATGTTTTGACAAATAACGTACAGGGAAAAAAAGGTGAGAAAAAGAAAAAAAGGAGAAAATGGCAAGGTACTAATTCAGATGATGGGAAGCTGTTTCCAAATACTGTTACCAAAAGCACACATTCAGGTCCACTAATACAGTGTGGTTTTATCGAGGAGCCCAAGGGGCTCCCTCTTTGCCGCCACCCCCTTCCCCGAGTCTCGCGCTCTGCCTGCCTGATCCCATCCGACAGTAGAGCTGATACCGCACTAATCCCCGCAAGTTTGGGACTAATGAACTAACTGCTGGGCTGCCGCCACGGAGCTTGGTCCCAAACTATACTGTACTTCACACTCGATTTATTCTCCAGATGGCGAGACTGCGCAGCCCTGCCGCGAGGGACCACCTCTTCCACTGGAGTGTAAAAGTGGACGGATGTTGTTTTCTTTGCAGATTTGATAATTCAGAGCTAGAAACTCATGAGGATGCTTAGTTATTAGGTTTAATGGGTGCCAGTGGAGCCGGCATTGTGTGTATTCCCATTTTTAATTTCAGGGGGTGTGTGTGCGTGTTTGGGTAGCAATGGATTTGTCAGCAATGCTGCGTCACCAAAACCTTTATCTTCACCAGTTGGCGTAGCTGCACATGATAATGAACCTCTTCCTGTGTCCTCCTCAGAGTCAAACAGAAGGGGTGCTAAAGTAGCCACCTTGACCAACCATTTTTTTTCCTCAGTGAGCTTTCCAGCACAAATTTAAAGCATTTTGATAGCATCTCTATTTACCATGAAGCTCTCTGTTGTATTTCTCTCTTGTTCAGTTTGATAAAGAACTTAGCTCACATGGGACCCAAGGAGGATATCACCATCCCAAGCTACTTGAGCATGAAATATTTTACTTAATGATTTGGTTTATTTCTTTATCAGCTATTCCTTCATGACAAAGTCTTATCTGATGTTGTAGTTCTCATGTGAAGAACAGAGCAAATATTTTTCTCACCATTCCTTAAAAATTCTTGTTTTCCCGTTCTTGGCACTAAGGATATTATTGTATCAAGGACTACCTTTTTCTCTGTTACAATTTTGGAGTAGTTTATCTAGCATAGGATTTTAGCTATTGCACGAATTCTACAATAAGAGCCTCTACATTTCCCTGCCTAATGAGGCACAAAGGACTCTCCCTTTTCTCCATGTTTTTAATACGTTTGGTCAAAGGTTTTAGTATATAATTTTTTTATTTACCCATGAAATGTTTTATTGGAAACCTTTATGGGAACCTGATACTCCCCGCTAACATTAGTCAGATTTCCTCCACTGTAGGAAGGGTAGGCACAGTCAGCCCCCTCACAAGCTCTGGCTTTGGCAGCCAGGTCCCATCAGTTTGTTCCACAGTTAAAAACATAAATTGATTCTTGCTGTGGAAACTATAGTGACTAGAACTATTATATCATGAAAAGGAAACATTTCCATTCCTGGAGTATCTAGGCAGACAGATCTAATACATAGCAGTTCTAAGAAAACGCATGAATTCTCAACCCAACAGATGGCATGGGTGTGTTAACTAACATAGCGACATATTTTCTATTAAAATATGGGAAAAAACATCAACCCCCTCCCCATGTTTGTTGGTTGGTATAAATTCAGTGAAGTTGTTGGTTATTTTTGGGATACGTACCAGAGGGCTGCACATTTAGTTTATGTAAATTGATAACAGCAACAGCCTGTTAATAAGTGTTTTGTATGGAAATATACCTAGAAAGACACGATCTGTCTTTTTTGGGAAGGGAGTTTGCAGACTGAGGAGAAAAACAGATATTAAATGGTCTCATAATAGTGCTCGTTATTATATTCTGAAAAAAATCATAACAAATTAGGCTGCAAGTTTGCTGGAGATGTGCCTTCAGCTGGAATTGAGTGCTGCCTTAGAGGATACTTTGGGAAGATCTCTCTTTTGCAAATTGCATTGGTGTGTGCTGAAACGGTGATAATCTGACTTTAATTAAAAGCATAAATTGGTTTGGAGTGTGATTTTAAGCTACCCTTCTGCATCATGTCCAGAAGCTTTCAGCTCAGCCCTAGGAACCCATTACCCTGAGTCAGAGAAGGAAAACATAGGGGATTTGTATTTCCCAGTATTGGCATCATGCAGTTGGGTTGACCAAATTTGGAAGAGCCATATCAGACAGCCACAGGCCGGAGCTGTCTTCCAGCTGGACGCGTTTGTACTAAACTGCGTGCATGTTTATGTGGGTCTCCTAATGGCTCCAGACAGAGTCCATTCACAACAGCTCACGTGTTTTGGGTTGCATTTTCCAGAGATTCCCTCTGAAGGTACCCCTTGATGGCATACAGGGATGCATACATGGGTGCCTTGTTCCCGCCTGTCCCATTAACAGGCATATGCTCCCAGCCTTGGGAGGAGCACGGCTAGGAGCCCCAAGCTGAAGGCTGCTTGCTTCAGATTTCATTAACTTTCTGCTTCATTATTCCTTCCTTTTAACCAGTTAGAGCCACCAATTGCTTTTCTCTAAACTTACCCTAATTATCAGGGGTCTCAGCCCTGTAAATCAGTACACTGCAGAGCTGTCTTAAACTGGCCTGGGAGACCCTGTTCTCATCAGTCCTGACAACTGTAAGCTACTGTTCCCTCACACTGTTTAACTCAGACCACATTGGGAAACCACCTCTGCCCCTCTTGCCAGCAGAGGTCTGCATCCGTCTGGTTTAAATCTACTGTCATGTGCTCTCTTGCTGATTTGTATTAGCCTGGATATTAACTTTGATGATTTCTTTTTGTTGTTTTTTTCCTCTTGAGTCTGCCTTTTTTCTTGAAAAGCATCTCTATTCAGCAACTGCATATTGTTAAAGTCATTCCTGAGCCTCCATGGCTCAGGAGCTTTAAAGTTTTATTAGCCCCATAAAAACTCTTCACAAATGAAATGATAAGTGTGCGTTTTGACAATGCAAATTTGTTAGGGGCTGTTGGTGAGTGGAAGGAATTTGGGGTTGAAACTTCAGTTGGCAGGATGCAAGGAGCCTAACACCTTCCTTCGACCCCTACCCCCTTCTCCAGGCCAAGAAATGCATTTCATTTCAGAAAAGCATGCCAGTATTCTTCATGCAAATCAACCATTAAACAGATTTGTAAATTTACTTTCACAAAAATAGCAAACGACCAGGGGAAGTGTGTGTCTTTGGAGATTTTATTTTGTGCCAACAGAATGCCCTTTCATGTGGTCTAAGAAAAACCTTGGAGTTATTTCAGTGTTGTTTTTATATGCATGTTGTGAATTCTATTACTGCCTTTAATGCACTTTGAATACATGGAGTAAAGGAAAACCAAAGAGGCATATATATGTCTGTACTTTTCGACATCAGGCAAAATTACAGAGCTAAATTACAAAAATTAATTTTTAATGCAAATTTAAGAATATGCCATTTCTGAGAGAGCAGACAGTTAGTGCAATACATTATGTTAGCATAAAGATTTGTGTTTGTTACACATGTTCAGCACTAGCAGACACAAAAGTCTTGTTTTCTGCAAGTGGTAGAAACCCCATGCATTGAATTTACCAGTTATAAAGAAACAGGAAAGAGGAAGGTAAAATTGTGAGGTTCTGGTGACGACTGCTTCAATAAAGTCTAAGAGTGACAGACATTTTGAGGAAACCACTATATTGGCTGTCTAGTTTTTCCCCCATGTCGTTTCAACAAGTTTTCTTCTCAGTGCGTTCTTCTGTCAATAGAAAATATGCTTTCTTTTTCTTTTCTTGTGCATCTGAACTCGTAAATAATGTAGAGAGAAGCAAGACTGAACATCGTGAAAACCCTTGAAGAGTTTGACTTAGGCCATGGTGAAAAGTGTGTCAGGATAAACTCCGTGTCCAGCGGCCTTGCAGAAGAAGATCTAGAGGTGCTTTTGCAGTCCAAGACCCTGCCTTCAAGCATGATGCTGCCAAAGGTTGAAAATGTTGAGGAAATAAGATGGGTGAGTACCAAAAACACAGTAGCTTTTGACTGAAGCTGTTGGACCAAGTTCACCCAGGCACAGAGAGGAATGACTGTGAGTTAAGAGGAAGGCTGAAAATGCCATATGATGTTGTTGCTTGGCTGAGGTAATTGGGCAGTGCATCCACTTAAATGTGTGTGTGTGATGTGCTGTATAAAAAGCAAATATGGAACACGTTTATAAAGAAAACTAGGTGTATTTCTCCCACGGCTGACAAAGAACCAATACTGCTGTCAGAATATATTATCAAAAGTAGAAGGGTAAGTGCCTGACTCTTCTCAGACTACCCTAACAAGCAAAATTATTGTCTGTCCAAGAGCTTTAGTTACATGCATTGGAAGCAGGAGATGGAAAACCATGTTAGCAACATATGAAAAAATGGGTTGGGGGGAAGGTCACTCCTTGGGGCAACTGGAGGAACAAACAGGAAGCTTTTAACTAGTGTTTTTAATTAGCACAGATATTATTTCCTGAACAGTTCTCTACTTCTTCCTTTTTAATTGCTGACAGGTGTGTTTGTGTTTCACAACTGACTTTTCAGCCAATAAAAACCTGAAATGTAAATGGTTGGCATGTCAAATTACTTAAGAAAACTTTGAAATAGGCCTAATTATGCTATAATTGTTTTAATTGTCAAAAAAGAGGGATGCTTGTTTCGATATACCATTATTGCTGTAACACACCAGTAAAGGAATAATGCTTAATTATTCACTTCATATTTTTGCAAACCGCTAGCTGAGCAGCTAGCACGCGTGCAAGCTGTGATGAAAGGCAGGCAGGAGCATTAGGGTCTATTTTAATCTCAGCACCTAACCTTGATCAGGCCATGGAGATGGGCCTGAGCACACCACGGAGCTCAGCCCCGTCACCGGGTGTGGGACAGGCCCTGTCCATGCCGTGGCGCTGCCCCTTTGGCCTCCACGGAAGGTTCTCCATCCCCTTCCACCAACGGGTAATTAAATTAACCAGAGTGCACCTCTCAGGGTTTACAGCCATGTAAGTGTTAGACAGAACTTGTCAGTGATGAATATTCATGATACCAAAATGGCAGAGCCCTTGCTGCCACCAAGTAGGTTTTGCAGGGAGATGGGATGCCAGGGCTCTTTGTCACCTCATCCTCTTCCACCTTCCCTCTGGCTAACTTTTATTTCCATCATGGAAAACAAGCCAACCCCAGAAGCTTCTGCATCACTGTCCTTCTTTTGCTTCGCTCTCCCTTTGCCCAACCTTTGCACACAAAGAACATACTCTGCCTAACACCGCTGCCTTCTTTTCCCAATCCTCAAAAAATTCAGTCCAGCATGATTTTTCAGCCTCCCAGAAGCTGTTTCTCTCCCCCCACGCACACCCGCTCCCCCCCTTCATTTTTATTTATGTGCAGCAGAAAACCTGGAGGCTGATGCACAACTAAAAGATGGGCTTACTTGTTTTCTTTTGTGTGAGAATCTCTTGCTTTCCTTTTGTCCCTAGTGTGGGTACTTGTTTGACTGGCATGGCTTATTGGACTATAACAAGCGTAACTCTCCCTCCTTTGTGGCGGGACAATTCTCCCACAAATCCCGACCAGTGTGCATTCTTCCCGACACACTATTGGGTGTGCACTGGAATTGAAAGAATTGCTGAGGCCTTGCTACTTCATCCCCTCCCCAAGCTTTGTGGGTTTTTTTTTCCTCCGCCTTCTTCTTTTTTTTTTCCCTTTCTCCCTGAAATGAACACTTTACCGGGCCGGAAACATTTAATCGTCTCCTTTTGAAAAAAAAAAATTAATTGAAACTTCTCCACTCGTTACCTTTTGTATTGGTGCTTATTGCAAATCTTTTACAAGGGAAAGGAAGGGAGGCAATATTTAATTAAATGTGCTCTTTTTTTTTTTTGCTTTACCTTCAAAACAAAAGATAGCAAAAATTCCAGGAGTGTGACTTTTAAAATATATAAAATAAAACAAGAATTCTGCTCTTAAACTTGCACCTAAAATATACACACAATAACATTTTTTTTCTTCTTAAAAAAATTAAAACCAGGTAAGAGTCTTAAGAAGATATACTGATACCATTATATTACCTCATTTTCTGCATTTGCCTGGGTGAACTTTACTGTTTTCTGTCACTGTAGTAACCTGCCATACTGTACAGAGAGAAATGATTTTTTTTTCTCCTTGCACATTTTTGAGTGGAATCCTCTTCACTAAAGAAAAGTTATCAGGAGGGCCATGGTGATGATGCAGAGCAGAGATGGGAGGGCAGAATTCTTCACCGGAGAAAGCTGTGATTTATTTTGGCCTAATTGTAAAGTTACTGCAAATTGCTGGAAAGCTTTTTTTTTTTTCAAGATCTGGGTGATTAGATTTTCCTTCTTTTGGGGAGGGGTGGTGGGGGGAAGCTAAAAGGGGAAATAACACCTCTAATCCAGCTTCTGGTAAATAGGCTGCCAGCTTTTAAAATGAGTTTCCTTTCTATTAGTCAGAATATTATGCTAAGCCTTAAGCATTAGTTTTTTATGTTGCCATAGCAGCCTTATTCCTGCAGGGTTGTGACCTGCGATGATTACAGTACAAAGCTTATAGGGTCTTGAAACCCCCTTTGAAGATGAAAAGTCTTTGATGGTTTATATTTATGCAAATCTCTTAGATATGATTTACCCAACTGAGACTGAATGGAGAGATGATTAAAATTCCCTTTCCTTTGATATCCATTAATAGTTGAATATTCCTTAAATTTAAAATATATGCATATGTGATTTTTGTCTTTATTTACTAACATTTTTGCAGTACCTGAAATATGTTTATCTTGACGCAAATTACTCGATCTGGATAGACATAAGACATTTACAATATAGGGCTGAAGGTTTTCCCCCCTCCTTTTTTTTTTTTTTTTTTTTTCTCTTTTGAAAGGGGAAAAATCTGTGCAAGAGCTTTTGTATGTTTCCAGATGATAGATTTTGGAATTTGGGCTACCCCACTGGCAGCTCAGAGCTAGCTGTGAACTGGTCTCATGGAAAAAATTGGCAAGCTTTGGTCTTCAAAGAATTAAACTTCCTTTTTAAGGCCTTCCTAGGTAAGCTAAAAAATTATGAAGAAAAGCCTATTGAACAAAAGGGTAACGGTGCCGTAATGAATAATACGGATGCCACTTAGAAGGCTGGGGAGCGCTTCCAGTGATGGCAGTGCTGGACCTGAAACAAAACCGGACCTCAGGTACAGCAGCACTTCATTGTTTTCCACAGCCCACGGATTTGCATTTCACTAAGCCAGGGTGAGAGGTGCTAAGATTGGATTTTTTTTTTAATTTTTTTTTTCCTTGCAAACCAGCCTCCAAATTTAGAAATGTATGGGAATGTTGCTGTTTCAGATCACAGGCCTTGTTATAAGCTGTTCTAATTTTTTTAGTTATCAGGTTTTGGGGTGGGGAGAGGTGTTTGTTACAGTAAGGTGAATATTTGCCATGTTGTGTATACATGTAGACTGTTCTTTCTTTGCCTCTGATAGCTCATTCTGTGTAGTTTTAGTTTTCAGACAAATTCTTACATCACCTAAAAGGCCGAACACTTGTAGAACCAATGAATTTTATCCCCTTTGTGGAAACTGCAATGGGCTTGCTCAATTTTAAGGTAAGAAAGTCTTGAAGTGTTCATATTTTGCCATCTCAGCAAACTAGGATAAGGAGAATACTCAGTCTCTCCGTGATTTCACCAAGGAAAAGAGGTTAAAAAATACAAAACGTATTGTTCAATCCCCAAAAACATTTGCACATTGAACTCTGATGTTTGTATTGTAAAGGCCTTCATAAATTCAAAGTATTCCAGTGACAGAACAGCTCCAGACAGTCCACAACAAATATCAAAACCTCTCTTCATTCATTGGTACTGTTTTGAACACATTTGGAGTGGAAAAGGTCTCTCCAAAGATTTGGAATACTCAGTGTTTCAGGCTATTTAGTAGCTGTCAGACACAACTTTTGTGTAACACTTAGTTTGAAATAAGAGTTAATTATCACCTCACTATTGCTAAACTTGCTTCTTTATAATGGTTTCTACTAATAACATTACAATCAAATTCCATGTTGTCATGTCTTTGTCTGTATGATGGAGTGTTTAATGCTAAGATTAGACACAGAATTAACACTGAAAATACCTGAAGAACATGCTTATTTTTAGGGTAATTTTAGATCAAATCTAATTTATTAATTTCATTTCAATACAAACCCCTCCCCAGACCTTCCTATTGAGTCCAGGCTTTTCAGAATGTCAAGGAAACATGGTAATGAAACAGAAGAGCTCGTGCATGCACAAGGAACTCCGCATTCCCCTCCCAAGCTCTAAGGGAAAAGTTTCAGACCAGCTGAGGACACACAGATCAGAAGTACCTCCAGAAGTACCTCACAGGCAGCCTGGTCGTTTGATACAGCCATTTATCTTACAGCACACACTCACCTATGTGCGAGCACGATAAAGCCATAACCAAATGGACATGTTCCTGTCCAGTGTGCAAACACAGAATTAGATCATTTATTAAACCATTGAGGTTTTTCTTCACCTACAGTATTTTATAGTGGAGGTTTAATGTTGCAGTTGCTGATGCTGGCAGGAGAGTTCCCTTTTAAAGCACACTCTGTTACAGAATGATTCTGTGTCCCACCAGCTGCTACAGAAGAACGCCCGTTAGTAGAGCTGGTAATTACATGTCTCTCTCCATGTACCTTAGCCTTAAAAGATACTAATATTATCCAAACACTGATATAAAATAGTAATACTACTCTCCTCATGAAAAAAGCTACAGCAGAAAATTTACTTTTATTTTAGTGTTTTTCTGCAGCACTTGTTGCATTTTTAACTTCCTTAGCTTATTTTTAGTTATATGTAGATGGACACTTTAAAGTGGCAAATCTTCTGTCTTGTAAGGAACTTGTAATAACTGTAAACCATTAATATTATTTATTTCATAAAAGAGTTTCTGATCTTTATTTCAGTTTCTCATGCAGATATATTGCTTGTCAAACTAATCAAATATAATACTTTTTGTTTGTTGTTAAGCAATATTTGCCAAATGTTTTGTTTCATATTGCTACATAAATGTCTGAAGTAGTGGTCACAGTAACACCTGGGGCATAATGTAAACCAGAAGGTGGGGAACCTGTTATGGATGTCCAGTATTTGCTATCTGGATGCTTAGGGAAAGCAAAATACTTTTTTCTTTTGCTGAGTCATTTTAAAGCACTGTGCATTGTCGAGCACCTACAGCGGCTTTGCTTAATAGGAGCAATATTCTCGGAAGGATTTTGGTGACGCTGGGTTGCTGTAACAGCCTCTGTAGTCTCTCTGCATCCTGCATTTCTGTAGACATTAATGCTCTGTTCTCATTTGAAGGCTGTCTGTGAAGAAGCACTCAGAACAGGATCCCAGGCTGGCTTTCATTTGGATGCAGTTGTCTTTGGAGGAGAGGATTTCCGTGCCAGCATAGGTTGTTACTTGCCTCTTTATTATAAATGTTTATGTATGGCATTTGTTTTGGAGAAGCCTGTGAAATTTCTGACAGCAATAAGTAAAGTAATAACTTACTTGAGTCTGCATTTTATGTTTTCATTTTACTCCTTAATTTCTTTTCAGTGCAGAATGTACCACTGGCAATTCAAAACATGGTCCTTGTGCTACAGGGCACTGAGACTTCCTTGTACTGCCAGTCAGTACCAGAAGTTAATTTTAAAAAAACACCAAAAAAAACCCAAAACAGACAAACAAAATAAACCCTCACCCTGTTGAGTCACTGAAATAATTTTAAAATATTGTATGCATAAGCAACATTCACATGCTTTTTATAACTACATTTGAAAGTCCTAAAATTCTGGTGTTCGCTTCACCACTTCTTTACATACAACTGTCACTCAAGCTTTTAACATCAAGCACACTCTCCTGCTACATTTTGCTTTCATAAATTTATTTTAAAGTTGTCACATGTCAATACAACCACATATTCAAATGAAAGCACTACTAGTCTTCCTAAAAATTAAAAAGTGCTTCACTATTTATTTTCTAAGAGGGCACTTAGGTTCTGATTTAATTTAAAGACAAAAGCCCAGAGCTATGAACTTCTACATTAAAAATAAGTATGTTGATGTAAAAATCAGCATTGCTTTACTAAAATATTCCTTACAGACTGAAAATCTCTATCTAAATAGTAACCTTATGGTTATTATTGTTATTATTTTTTTCCCACTAGCCTTCACATGAGTACATTGCTTAGCTGGTAGCCTGTGAGCGCATGAAGTCTCATGAATACTTTTGCTTCTTCTCAGAAGTCATCTACCATCAATTTTTCATTCAAATACTAAAGCTTAAATATTCAGCTTAGGACATCAGTTGTGACAAGAATCAGAACCAAGGAAAGTGCAATTCTATTCTCAGTGTGAATTTTTTAACCATTTAGTTGGACCCAGTATATCAATTTCTGTAAAGCTTCTCTTGCTGTAATGCTTCTCACTGTACATTCAGTAAATAGCAAAATCTAATAATTACTTTCATTTTAGCCAAGTCAGCAGTCCTTACCAGACAAAGCTTCCACTGACTTCAGGCTTTCAAATTCTGATTTAAACTAAATCAAAATCTGAATTTATAAGCTAGTGTTTAGAGGGATGTTATTTTTATTTTTGCTAAAGCATCTTTTTTCCTCAGAAGAGTATAATTTTGACTCTACTGTATAGCTTTGCATCCCTCTTCTATTTTCTAAATCAGTTAAATATAATCTCAAATTTTCCCCTTTTTCTTTTTTAGCATAAGAAATATTTAAAACAGAAAGGTTTGAAACACTCTTGTCAGCTTTTCTTTGTTCTCATTATTTTCTCAGGTGCAACAAGCAGTAAGGAAACTCACGATATTCTATACGCCAGGCAAAAAATCATAGTCACAGCAAAGGCATTTGGCCTTCAAGCAATAGACCTTGTTTACATTGATTTCCATGATGAAGATGGGCTCCGCAGGCAATCGAGGGAAGGCGCCTCCATGGGATTCACGGGTACGACTTTTGCCGATGCCTCAAAAGAACGCGGACCTTGCTCATTTTAAATAGGTTGCTATGTTTACTGTCACCTGGACAAATAGCTTGATTTTTGTTTCAGGGCACTTATTGAAAAACTCATTGATATCAAGCTCTTCTATGTTTATTACTATCTTAAAAATTGTGGCTGGAAATTTTGCCTAAAAAATCACAGGCTGCTTTTTGAAACTGTCTGCCATGAAGCGTGTGACTGGTTTTGAAGAGAAGTTGGGGTAGAGGCTGTGCAGTGATTCCTCCCTTCCCAGAGCACAGGAAACGCAATACTGTACTCTGCCATGCCTCCTCCACACCTGGAGCCCTTTCTCTTTGTTTGAACAACAGCAGCAGTTTAAAAATACTTTTTAGGCAAAGAAAAAAAAAAAAGAGAGAAGTAAATCTCATATGCTAGCTGCTAGGGGAAAGTTATTTTCTTATTGTTTTCTTTGGTTTCTTTGTAGTCTCCTGGCTTTCTCCCTAGTAAGTGCTGGTGACACCTACAGGTATTGGCAGACAGCAAGAGCAGCAGGCTCCTTGCCCCACAGTGCTGTAATGCAGCCTGTCACCCTGTGATTGGTGAACCAGGTCACTCGGACACCTCTTTGGGACAGTGCAGCCACCAAAGACCGGGGGCTGCAATAGAAAGCAGCCATTCGACACATGCATGAGAGAATTCTAACACGCAGGACGAACACCACATTATTTTTCTTTGACCACTATCCAGGATACGCAAATGAGAATATCCCTTAGGTTTCTGTTACCAAAAGCGTGGGTGCTAGCAATGCCACCTAGCAAACTCTAGTTTCACAGTTAGCTGTATATAACATCTTAAAGCACCAAACGAAAAAATAAGTGCAATTTTAAGTGCCCTTGGCATACCAGTAAAAGAATAGCAATCAATGCTTTTCAGCACAAGTTCTGCTTTACTGTCTGTTGAGCTTTGACATTTGCAAGCCTAAGTCTTGTTTTGGAGGTGAAATTGTTAGCTCCTCACAGCCACATTATCCACGGCCGTGTGGACTTCCACCCGTCCCTCGGCTGCCTTTGAAGTTGGGAAAATAATAGAGCTGCTGAATGGTAGCACCTGCTGACGGCTACCTAGTCTCAACCAATATTTCCTAGTTTAAGGAAAGGCTTCATTTTTGAAAAAACATAAACATCTGAACCTCCTGTTGACAGAAGATGGACTTGCAGGTGCCTAGACCCTTTGAGAGCACTCTTTTTGAATGCTTAATGCACATTTAAGTACTTAACTGAGGCTGTCAGTTTAGGAAATTTACAAATGTTCAGCATAACCAATGCTGATGGTGATTTGGACTCCAGTGACTTTATGGTGGAAGTTGCCTGACCCTAGAACAGGGTCCAGACAGAAGACAAATGAAAAGGTCACACAGCAATTTAGGGTGTAAAATTACTTTCTGTCTTAGCTGTACGTGTCATACTTGCCTTTCCATACAAGGAGTAAGGATCTGTGTAAAGTACAGATTTTATTAAGGTGCTCTCACTGCACCTGCCCTTTGCCTCCTGCCTTTCTGCAACTATCATTGACACATTTCTAAAATTCAGCAAACAACCTGACAATCAGTCCAACTGTAATTACAGATGGGTCAATACTGATTCTACGGATTTGGTGGGGGAAAAAAATTAAAATCTGTTTGAGCTGAAACAAAACAGTATTTTTCCTTTTCCTCTGAAAAAAGAAAAAAAATATTTTAGGTCAATCTAAAATATTTCACTTGTTCTTTGGCTTTTTGCTCTCAGTTTATCTAATATTTTTATAATCTTTCCTGCTTCTTTTGATTGAAATAAAATCTAATTTCAAAACTGATAGAAAAATCATGTTTTTCCAAATCTATGCAAGTATTTTTTTCATAATCTATATAATTTAAACATTTTAAGATTTCCAATTCCACATTCATCACAGAAAATTACAAATGGGCCTCAGCTTAATCCATGACTTTGTATAAAGCAGAAGTACGCACATCGCATTTGCCACTGACAATCCTCTGATAATGTAAAAGTACTGAAATGTCAACCTATTAGCAAATTCAAAATGTGCAATTCTTCTAATTTTTAAATATAAGATCCCTCCCTGTTACTTTTTAATAAACAATCAAAATCATTGAAATCAAGAGAACTGAAATTAACTGAGTCTTGCAAATTGCTCTCATAGCTGGAGAACAATTCATTTATTTGCACGAACAGGGCTGAACTCACCACTCTCAAAAGCAATGCAAATCCAAAATATTTAGCTAAGTTGTATGTCCTTAGATGTCCCCATATTAGGCCAGTAAAATTGCCCTTAATGTAATCAAATAGCTTCCCTCAAGATTAAACAAGCAAAATAATATAATGAAGAATTTACCAGGTATTTAAATATTATTGCAGACCTCACTGAATAATATTCACTATTATTGCAGCCAAATTTTTTTTTCTTTTCCAATTATGTTAAAATCAGCCTGGTTTTCCTTCAGTGAGTGTATAAACATAAAATCAAATGTTTTCAAATGTAATCCATCCAAATTAATAGTCCTTTAATATTTATATATATTTTAAAATTTATATATCTATAAATAGGCATCCATCAAGATGTTTTACACTAGCATTACCCGTGGACTTTAAATCAGTGCGTTGCCTATATAAATGGGCATAGATTTTAGGAATGTTTGTGTAAAAAATAAGGTAAACCTTGCCATAAGCTTTAACACCTGACCTAGTCATTATAAAAAGTCCTGTGCTACATGCTGAGAGAGCAGATATAAATACGAAACAGTCTAGGTGTCCTCTCCTTTTCAGTCTTTTGTAGGAGACTAAAATGACACCGTCATACAGTTACCTAAAAGACTTGACAAGTATTGATTTAAAACACAATATATCAAGTGGTACTGTAAAAAGGATTTCGTGGTCATAAATTTTAATGTCTTCCAATTTTGCACTCTCTCAGTAACTTGTCAATAACAACAATTCTGTTTAAAATATTTACTTTGTTCCTCCATGGCATTATGTCTGCAATACAGTTATTTGAATAGGTAGTCTGTGACAAAAATCAACCAAGTGCTATAAATCAAAAGTTTGATTATATTCTTCCTAAATTGTTCAGCTGTGTTTTAATGACAAAAGCATAGTTTACTAATATAGGTATCTTTATCAAAAGCAAGTCTTTTTACAGAAATGTTTTACACTTTTAAAAAGTCATATATGTGTATTTTTAATACAAATTTAAATTTTGTTATAATTAGAGATTGACTTCAAATATAATTTAAAATATACTCAACATTTTTTTTTAATAGTTAAGCTCCAGAGGATTTTTTAAGAAATTGTTGTACACACTTCAATTTTGGAATTAATGGTTTAGCTATGGAGAATTTGTTGTATTACAAATAAGGAACATCATCAGCTTTTATTGTGACATTTTATTAATTATGACATTTTATTAATATCACTGAAAAACTTCTGGGTAAACTTAAGATAAAACACATTAGTTTAAAAAAATTATTTGTGTCATTTCTTTCAAAAATTATGGTTCTTAATGGGGTTTAAATTTTTACCAATATTTAAGGTATTTTTAAAATAGTTGTGATATTAAAATTTCAAACTAATATTTGCATGCCTGTAAAATCATAAACTAAAAGTTGTTCAAGAAGAAGTAAAATTGAGCTACTTGTGGCATTTCAGCAAAGGAATGTAGCAACACCACAGCACTACTATTTCTTTGCTCATTTAATTAAGTAGAGTTTCTTTGTACTCCAGGTTATCACTCAGACCCACTGCAGCCTGATGAAAACAATCCAGGGATTTTTGCAGTGGTTATTTCATGGAAAATAGGTGCATTCCTGCGCTCAGGCGTGAGACTTCTCAGATGCAGGGATGGGCTGGTTCCTAAAGTCCATCTGGCCTAATGGCAGTAGGGACAGGGAGCAGACCCCGTTGTGCAGGGAACTTCCTTGGGTCCTGACACTTCCAGCTTGTCCTGGCAAAGTGCAAAACTCTCGCTGGCACAAGAGGCAGCGGCGGCGGGGCTGTGGGAGCCTCGGCGTGCAGGGCACTGCTCACTCGCTGGCAGCTTTGCAGCATCAGGCTCACCCCTCTGCCTAGTTTTGTTTTCTGGCACCGAGGAGAGTTGTTTCCTCCGAAGGAAGGAAGCTGGGAGTTACGGCAGCCTCCCTTTATTAGGGCACCTTAAAAGCAAACCACAGAGATCCCACCGGTCTGTGAAATTCCCATAGAAATGAACTAATAACGCCGAACGCCGCACTTTTTAAAGTGTCAAACAAATTAGACGTGTATTTGTTTTAAGGAAGCTAAATTCAATCACAGATTAAAAGGGATTATGTGGCTGTCTATTCACGTTTGAAAATCTCTAGTGAAAAAGACAACATCTATTTTTATTTTCTTAACTTATGTTTATACAAGAAAGGATTAAAAAACCTGTTTCATAAAGCCTCAGGGCACTGCTGGTGGTTGTTTGCTATACCAGTGACTAAATAAATATTGCAGCCTACCTGCAACTACCAATAATTGCAGCAACAACAGTTTAAACAACGTTGGGGATTATATGATTATAAGCCAATACTGAGAATTTAGGGAATGATCCTTAGGGTACTGGTAACTTTTCTGCCCGACAGATCTCTTGCCATCTTCTTCAGAATTCATTTTCTGAGCACACTTTAATACAACTTATTTAAGAGTGGCTGGAGCTGTTATTTACATAGTCAAATTCAGAGATGCATCACACTTAATTGTTATTGATTGCCCAAGACAAGCAACTGCACCTGAAATTCCTGAGGGAAGATGTATGGATCAAAATGGGGAGGGAGGAGAAACAATCTTGGATTCTTTCAAACTATATTGAATGCAAGCATAGCACAAGGTATTCTTACTTTTAAAATAATCTGCCAAAAAGCTATCTGCCTGTTTCCCAGTTTTAAAAATAAAATAAACCAAGTAAAATAATTAGTTAGAGAGCAAGAAAGTCTGCAAGGCATATGAGAGCCTCAAGTGGTTGGAACATTTTGCTTGAACATCTGTTTGTCGATGCATGATTCTGGTGTTATTAATCTTCTTTGTAGGTAAGCAGGTGATTCACCCCAACCAAATTGCTGTTGTCCAGGAACAGTTCTCTCCAAGCCCTGAAAAAATAAAGTGGGCACAAGAACTGATTTCTGCTTTTGAAGAACATCAGCGATTAGGCAAGGTAAATATTTTGCTAATATGCCATTATGGAACAAAATTTGAATAATATTTAAGATTCTGTTAGAAAGGTCAGTGATTGCTCTTTGCTTTTATCTTACGAAGTGCTGTAACTGAGAGTATTTCTTGTGAAATCTGTCTCTGGATAGTGGATATTATAAATGTATCACTTCCCAGTATATTTAGAAATAGAATGGCTATCTTTTCCTTCCTCCCCATTTTAATTTTAATTCTTTGCTTATGCAGCCTTTTGAATACCTGCAAGTATCTACAGCATCAGAATTAAAATTGTTTCTTCATTATGCTGCATAATCACTGTGTTACTGTCAGAGGAAAATATTTGCAACAGAAAGTCAGGTAGCTCGCAGAGGACTCAAACTGCTTGCACAGACATCATTTATGGAAAGAAATAAATGCATTAGGAAGCCTTGGTTTCTAAAAAAAAATCTCTGAGTTGGTAGACCTGTTTCACTTTTGGGGGTTTGATCCCTCAAACATGCCCAGTAGTAATTGTATGTACTTTTGAGTGAAACTGCTTGCAGATTGTGGTTCTTAATCATTAAAAATGGGAATGTTTTATGTGCATTTGTACCAATTGCTGGACCTGGATTTTGGATAGAGGAGAAAGCAAATTAACACTAGAATATGATTGTTCCTAATTTAGTGCATCATTGAGTCTCACGTTTCCTGCTCTGTGGGTTTCTGCTATGTAAATATTGCGGTGGTGATGCACAATCTGTCTCCACTTTGTGCCAGTAATACTTAAATTAGGGGTCGCCTGAAGGAAGATTTTATGCTAGTTGCGGCATTGTCAGTTAATTATCTTAAAGGTTATTTGCTATAATCCAGTTTGCCTCTTTTTGAAAGAAAAAAAAAAAAAAGTTGCAGCCAAACATGTTTATCTTAGTCTTAGCCAAGCCTGGGCTAGTTAAAAAGGAAAGTCCCAATGTCAGAATGGGGAGTGCAGATGAGTGAGAATGGTTCACACTTGCTTGTGTGGCATTCAAGTAGGAGACAAATCCCTCTGGTCGAGAAGTTCACCTATAAGACTGTGCATAGGGTCTCATTTCACTGGTGCCATATAAATGCTTTCTGCACATTTTTTACACTTTCTAGCAGGTTAGAAAAAAATGGGATGTCTGCCTTCCCTGTTCCCCTGCATTTCTGATACTATGGATGTCGTGCATTAAAAATGCTGCAAAGGTCAAAACAGATATTATGCTTTCTTCTCAGAGTTAAAGTGTGACGAGGTATTTGCTATTGCTCTGCCCTTCTCCTTGCTGGGCTATTGCATCCCCTTTGTGGTCCCTGGCTGTTTCCAGCACAACCATGACTATGCTCTTTGGGTGCTGTCCAGAGCACTGATTTCAGGGTCCCTATTAGGATGCTGTGTGCCTGGATCTCTTTGTTCTCTCCACCTCAATTTTGGAATGTAGCTCTCTTCATGCAAGCAATATAGAAATAAAAATATACGTGACTGGTTTTGCCCATTATTCCGATTTACAGGGCTTGGCTCCCTCACAAAAGGCATCATTACAAACATACTGCTGGTGCAAATGTGTAGGCAGGTACATGCAGCAAGAAAAAAAGTCAAGCGACTTACTCAGCCAAATATTTTTTATTATGTGCTTAATACTATTCATTCAGTGGAATTTAGCATCAGAAACTCATCTAAGGAACACCTCTGTCATATGAGCTGTCGACTAGGAGACTGGACCAAATTTAACTCTAGTCCCAGTATCATACAATCATTAAGCCAAAAATGTTAAATATTGAATAATTTAATGTTAGGCAAGCATTAGTCTTTGAATCTATTTTGAAACTGCTATTTTACTGACATAATGCTGAGGTTTTTTGTTTATAACAGCCATTCGGGGTGGGGGGATTTATTTGGGTTTTGGGAATTTTTTTCCTCTTCATTAATGCTTTTAAAATATATTATAAGCTTCTGTAATCAGCTGCAAGATCAAATTTGCTGAGAGTTTGTGGTGCAGGCTATTTTTTTAACCAACCAGGTTGCATGCTTCATATATTTTTTGCACGTAGCCATCTACCAATAAAAAAGGACTGGCAGGTTAATATGTGAACTTCTGGATCTCATAGCACTGTCGTATTACTGAATTTTATAACAAAATTGGAAAAATAGCTTTCGATGTAATGCTGGAAACTCATTAACTGAGTTTCTAATTTGCTGTTATGACTGTGTCAGTAAGAGGGGCTTGGACAGTCTGATTACTTAATTTTTTTTCCAAAGCAAACATATCTCACAGAGGGATCCTCTCTCTCCACATCCTAACGACATGCTAAAATGTGAGTAATAACTCTTCCCCTACCACCTCCTGGCAAATGCTCCACACAGCGGTTTCAGTAATCCTCGTGTCCTAATGAAACACCTCTTCTGTTTTCCTTTCCCTTTTATTATATTAAAGTGTTCATGTCAGTAGGACTAAAAATATAGCTGTGGTTAATATGGTTGAGACTTGCATGGTTTTACCATGTTATTAATCAAAGTTGAAAGCCTGGAAAAAATAAATGTGAGGGATTTGTGCAGCTGTTTGTGTGGTAGATAAGTTACTGGTCTGCAGTCTCTGGGATCATAGTTTGCTATTAATGTGGTTTAAAGTTTGATGCCTTTAGTTAGCAATATTTTACATTAAAATACAGTAATAAGCTTTTATAATCTATTCTGATTTGAGACCTACAATTACCATAATAATCTTCTTTTGAAAGAAGGCTGAACCAGGCTCCTTCATCCTGGACGCTGAAAAGCTTTGACATAGTAGCCCCCAAATGTGAGTACTGAGGTCAGGAAAAATTGGGATCTCAGATGAGCACTGTGGAATTAGAGATGCTGTGGCAGTGTCCAAACAGAAGGAAATTAGAGACCTAAACCAGCTAGCAAGGAGTATTTGGCCTTGCCTTATGGAGATAGTCCTGTTTGAGGGGTTGCTTTGTTTGGTTTCTAGGTTGTTTTGTTTGTGGGGCTGTTTTTTACATTTCTAATCCAACTTAAAAATGGCATGTCCGGGAAATAAATGGTAATGTTGTATTTTGGACAAGTAGAAACAAATGTTGAAAAAGTTCATTTTGTATTTTATTCAATTGTTTATTAAGTGTTCTCTTTTGTCTAAAACTTTGAGATCTAAAACTGAAATGTGCTTAAAAAGAAAAGTGTTATTTCCACGTCATTTCAATATTTTTCCAGTAGAACTGCATTACTAGGGAATATTATTTTCAAAATTAGAATATTCATCCTAAAAAAAGCAGGTGTAGCTTTTAGAAAGTATAAGATAGATGTCAGTGTGCTCAAAAATAAAAAACAAGGGTGATAAACATAATTCCAGTAGTCTAAAGGACTGTTTCTGTTAGAAATTTCTAAAGCATTTGTATTACATTAAACAGGGAAGTGATCTTATGAATGCAGATAAACTGAATCTGAGGGAGTAGAGTTAGTGGGAGAAGTTATTAGCCTATTTTAAGGAAAAGATCTGATTTCTAACAATGAGGACATAACAGTCTTTACTATTTAGGTAACTCCAGAATTAACATTACCAGTACATTGGATACAGGACTGCATCTCTTCTATAAGTAGTTAGTGTTTATATATGACAAAAATGTAAGACGTTGAAAATGCATTTTAAGCCATTCAACGTGGAAATACATCAGGCACAATATCATTATTGGAATTGAGTCTTCCCAAATTACCTTACTTTTAAATGAAATTCAAATATAAGAAAAAGCAGAAGAACAAAGTAAAGGGTTGATTACACATTTATCTCACATACTAATTTACAAATGCTTTCAAAGCACTCACTCATATTAAACTAGGGAATAACTGAATGCTGCTGCTAAGGTCACCTGTCAGGTAAGGATTATTTAGAGTTAAGGTAAGTATATCACAAATCCAAGTTGTAATAGGGGTTGAATATTTAAATCCCATAGAGCAAATCAAAATAAATATTTGTGTATGCCACATACAAATGCACAGAGTGCTTCTAAGAAGACCTTTAGCATATGTTTCTTGCATTATATTCTGTGCCATTGTATATCATGTTCCCAGCAGCTGAGGAATAATATATATGAACTCCAGTGATTTGGCAAACTATACAGTTTCATTTACGGCCCTTTCCAGGATTATGAAAAATCTTAGGAATGCATTTATTTACACAGCATCAACCCAACAAAGGAATGGAAATTTCCAGCAGTGGCTCTCTTATAATGCTCTTTGTTTAGGAAAAGCTACCCCAAGCCACTGTATCTTAGAGACGATGCGCCCTCGTGCTTCGGCCAGCTCCAGCTCCCACCGCCTTACAGGGAGGTCTGCCCCGACCTTCTTCCCCCTCCTGGCTGTGTCATGGACCCCAGGAGGGCTCCCCAGCCAAGTAGGATCCACCCTTTCTCAATCCAGCCCGTGGTTGCTAGGAAAGTGGGACCATGTCCAAGGGATGCCTCTTGGAAGGGATGCACAGGAGCATCCCTCTGGTGTGGGGCTGTATCAAACCCCATCAGTCCCCAGGGATTATATTGCACCTTACAGGGCATTATATCTCAGAGCTTTATGTAGAGCTGGGAGTGAGGGAGCGGCCCAGGCCCCCACTGCCACTGCCCAGGACAGATTGCTGAGTTTTGAGGTGCCACCAACCAAGCTGGATCCCATCCCAGGGCGGCAGTGGTAGCCCAGGGTACCTCTGTGTGTGTGCAGGGCTGCAGCACTGTCAGCCCTCCCCCTGAGAGCACAGGGCGTGTGCTGTCCCTTATGTTATCTAGACAATGTGTGTTCCTTTCACTGCAGAGTGGGGGATTCAGGAATTTGTGATAAATTGCCACCTTTAAGGAACACCAGCCTTAAGAAGTCTAGGCTCAGGTGCATCTTATGCAAAGATGAAGAGTGCTAGTGGAATTTAAGCATGGACCATGGTTATGTTGTTTGTCTTTTTAAAAAGTGGCCAAATTAAATTTTAATGTCAAAACTGAGATCAAGAGAGCTCATATTAGTACTCAAAATTTCCCTATGCACATTTAGTATTTGAAAAATGCTTTATAAATGTGTTTTGTGTCATGGTTGAAGGCTTTTCTCTTAGAAAGATCCATCAGGGGTGGATTTTGAACCTCTATAATAGAGCAGAAGGGGATGTATTAGCTAATTGCTTGTGCTATACTGGTTCCTACATTGGTGCAATCAGTCCTGAGGGAGTTATGCCAGGTGGGGAGAAAAGGAGACAGATTTTACTAGACGGGGCTGCAAAAGCTTCTAAGCAGGGCAGAAACTCATACAAAACCATTTTCTTGCCAGCTTCCGCCCTTTCCACTCCCCAGCAGGCATTCAGTGGCTCTTAATCTGTTTTCCTCCACTCATTAAGACCTGTGTCCAAAACACAGAGGGAGAAGGACTCGGATGGCACGTTGCTGTTTCCCGCGGGGAGAAGTTTTGCCATGAGCCGGGAGCAGGATGGATCCGTGCCCCTCCATGGCCTTTCCACCCGGAGGTGGCCCTGGAGGGGGCAGCTGCTCCTGTCCCGGGGGACACAGGCCCTGCAGAGGATGGCAGCTCCCTGGGCTCCTCCTCAGCAAGGCATGAGCCCCCATCCTTGTCGGCTCGGGGAGGCAAATGCAGGGTGAGCTGCTTTTGGAAGAGCCGTGCTGTGTCGGCACATTCCCGGTGCAGGCACTGCTTTGCTATGAGCATGGAGTGGGAAGGCGCCCAACACTGCAGACACCTGCCCACCATCATGCCAAAACCTGCTCTGCACCAAGCAACACACCAAGGCAGCTACCCACCTCCAAAGTCCCTGTTTAAAAAGCATTAACGAGTGCTCATGAGCCTCATTTCAATTTCCAAAGCAGGCTCTAACTAGAGAGGTAATGCTCTGACCAGATGGCTCTTTTTAAGCCTTACTGAGGGAATTCAGAAGCCTGTACGGCCAAAATATTGTTTCAGTTAATTTAAGTAGCAGCAGTCTTGCTGTCTTTTCACTCCTCTCTGTGCTAGCCAGCTTTTCCAGGGACCTGGAGTGGCTGTCTGCAGAAGCTCTGTTGGTTGAAATAGAGAATCACAGTAAAAAATGGCTGTTCAATCCTATTCAGAAAATGAATCTGAAATTAGAAAAAACACAGAATACAAAAATATGGGCAATTCCATGCTTGTTGGCAGAACAAGCCTCACTATTATTATTTTCCTCAACTCCATTGTATTTTACAGCTACCTTTCCCTTCAGTATCAAATGCTGTCTCTGTGCCCTGTAGTCATTTACTTTCAGATTGCATTTTCTAGTTTATATTTAACAAATTGCTTCCATGACTATAAACCTCAGGTTAATTTGAAATTACTAAATGAAGGTCATCTAAGGATGCTTAAGTCTTAATATCTGTTCCTTTTTACTTTTCCATATAATAACCATGATGCTCACTAGGGAGAAAAAATGCATGGTTGGATAGGCTGTTTGTCCAGGAAGCTGCTTTTGTGCTATAAAATAAAGATTTGCTTGGCAGCAGCAAGTGTGCTCTCTAGGATTCTTCCGTTCCCAATACAGTATGAGACAGAGAATGAAACCCAGTGGAGGGTATTCCTGATTTCTAGAACTTTCCTCCGCTTCTTTAGTTTTTTTCCTTCCTCCTCTAGAGAAGCACACAGGAAGGCAGCAACCACAATAAGAAGGTAACTAAAGAAAATGCAAAGACAGCAATAAAAAACCCTCCTATCTGCCTTTCATTCAGGGATGTTAAATAGATTTTTTGCTCAGGCAGAGGGAGAGACTTTGGTGGCCTGAGGAGTTTCTGGCGCTGGACCAAGCAGCATCCCCAGGCCCACCCCAGCTGAAAGGGCTGTCCCTGGTGGTTCAGGGAGCTTGGGGGACTGTAAGATGGAAAAACAGCTTGTCTGGCTCACCCAGCAGGGCAAAACCCTTATATATGGGCTGGAAGCAGTACTGCCAGGTGGAGAAGAAATGAAGGACCTTGTAGGTCCTTGTTCTTCATCTTTCCTGCCCCACTGTGGACTTGAAGGATCACAAAGTCCTTTCTACCTGTTGAGCTTTAGAAAGGGTTTCTTCTGTCAGAGTTCTTGCACTGCTGCTCAGGAGTTATTTGAGGCAAAAATCAATCTCTATTTCATGTGGTTGTTGCTCTTTCTTTCTTGACCTTTTGTGTCCTTCCATCTGCTCCTAGAGGCAGAAGCCTATCTCAAACAAACAGGCCTGCTTCTGGCTTTACAAACTGATTTATCCTCTGAACTCACTGACTACTTCTACTCCTGTGGAAGATTACACTGGCAAAAAGAAACAAAAGGTAGTGATTTCTAATGTTTTCTACATATCAGCAAAAAGGTTACAGAAACTTAATGGTGATGATACTTTGCAGAATTCCCTCTCTATGCACGCTTCAACAGATCAGAGACCCACTGAGCATCTCCTCTTGCCAAGAAGATATCTTTGACAAACCTTTTCAAGGATCACTTTTTTCCCCAGAGATTTTGTGTACAAGTGTTTTTCCACCCATAATGTTTTTACAGAAAAGGGGTGAATGTGAAAAGGTCCATGGGAAGAAGCTACGGAAATATGTGGCCCAAAAAGCTTTGTCCATACAGCTCACTGCCTGTGAAGTCTGCAGTTTGTCATATGTGACTGCCCTGGTTACTTGGGCATTCCTACCTACTGCAAAGACCCTTCAAGACAGCCAGAGTTGTGTGTGAGCCTGCTCTGAAGGCAGGACAGGCCTGAGCAGAGAAGAGAGAGAGGCATTATCTTGTCACAGCCTGGAACATACTCTCAGTTGACCCAGATTTCACTGAACACCTCCTAGCAGCTCACTAACCTTTGGAAGTTCATTATGAGAAGGTAGAATCATGACCCAGCTCTTTATGACAGCTCTTTGGCTACAACTTGCAGAAGAAAAAAAAAATTAATTAAACCTGCATTCAGCACCATCACAGCTGTTAGCTCTTGACTTCCCCAAAAATATGGTCTCAACCTTCTGTTTCAAGAGAAATCATTCCTTTGTACTGAGGATAATCACTCCTCCCCCAGGCACAGACCCAATGCCATTTGCTGTGACCAGGCTCCTCTTCTCCTTTGTTCATTACCTGTAAGCAAATCCAAGCGTTCTTTTTAAGCCCCAAAGCAAAGACTTCCAAATTTCCTCTGCAGGGAGTCACTCAAACAACGTGTGTTTTCATTAATCCCAGGGGAATTATCTTCATGAATGCCATGCTTTTTAGGGGGAGCCTTTGCCATCCACCTGCTCCCTTCCCTCCTCGGAAGACCAAATCTGCCCTGCTTGCAGAACACAAAACTCTTATTGCCTTATAACAGCTAATATTTTACAGGATTAGAGGCAATGTTCTCAGACTCAAGCAGATTTTAGTGCATTTATTCCTTTGGTGTCTCCAAAAAGTCATAGCTAGACCTTTGTGTTTCAGAAGTGGGTGAGACACTGAACTACCATGGGAAGAATTAGTGTCTCAGATAACTGTGGATCAAAGATTTCCTGTGTCTGTGGACTTGAAGCCATTTGTCTGTATGGGTTAGGGGGTACACAAGGTTTGCCCTGGCCAGCTGGCATCAGCCCTTCTGCCCATTTCCATTTAGCCTGGCGCTGCCCGCGAGTGCCGACACAGGTCACCGGGGCTGGAAGGGCACTTACATAATTACTGATTTACACAAAGGCTGTATTCACACCAGCCTCTGGCCCGTGCTGCCAGAGCAGTGAGGGAGCTCTCTCTGACTCACGACATCTCCTAATGATCAAGGGGCTGGAGGAGAGAAGGGTGGCTGGTTTGTTGGTTCCTTTACACCCATTTCCCCCGTGTCCTAGGTGCACATCCCCTCCAAAAACAGCCCAGTAGGACAAGGGGATAACCAGACTGCCACACACTCTGCAGGGATGTGGTCTGCAAAGGGAAGTATTGTAAAAGTGTTGAGAAAAGTAGTTGGAAAAAACCCAATGCCCCAGCCCCCAGTGGGGCACTGTTTCTAGCTGTGCAACAGCAGAGTTCTGTCCAAGGACCTCCCCTCACTTGTGAGATGTCATACAGTCAGTAGTCCCCTGAGTAGTGGAAGAGGGGTTTTGGGCAATTTCATAACCATCGCATAATCCCTATTTTAGACCCATACTTAATTCAAAGTTCAGCAGCAGGTGATTTCTTGTCCATATTGCTGTTTCCTGGGACATTATCTTGTCTTGCTTTTCCTTTTTTTCACTGGCCTAACTACCCAGAGTGTCCCCCATGCCAAAGCCTTGCCTACTCCCAGAACTCCCTAGCCCCTTCAAGCCTGCCATCTGAGTACCCTGACTAGATTCCCAGAGTAAGCTGCTTTGGAAGAGTTAGCTGTCTCTACACAGTGACCTAGGACAGCCCGTCTATGGACACACACAACAAATTAACCAAGTACTATTAGTTAAATTCCAAATTAACTTAGCACAATTAGTTGTGTTCTTTCATCTCATGCAGGACAATTAGGGGTTTTTCTGCTGTGGACAAGCCACGATATTAATGTAACCTATATAAATATATTTGAGAAAATCTTGGCAACTGTCACATGGGAGTTAAAGTTGTTGGCTACATGTATGATGCGATCAAGGCATCAAATCACAGGTTTATCAGCAAAGGCTGGACAATGATTGAGTGGAACCACAGCAGTGTTCCAAAAAGAGAGCACAGAGATGTCAAAACCAATGCTTGTGCTTGGAGTCCCATCTGCCAACAGACAGGGAGCCAGCTGACTTTTTGGAATTTACAGGAGTTATTTGGTACTTCAGAATTTACATACTTTCTTATTTTTGTACATACTTTAGCATACAATCTTCATATTCAGTACCAATGCGGGTGATTAATAGATTACAGTGGTCTAAGAACTGAGAGCCTGCAGTAACCCCCTTAGTGAGCTCATTGCAGTCATTGGGATGGATGTGGTTAGAGGCACAGGTAACCACAGATAGAGCAAATGCTGAGGAAAAGGCTGCAAGCATTGGCAGGTGCAGGAGTACATCTAATTCTTCTGTATTGCCAGCCAAAGGGGACTAGCTCGTCTCATCACTGTCCCACATGTCCCAGAACAATTATTGTTTGACTTTAATTAACTCAAGTACTTCCATACGCAACTCAGAGATAATTGTGTCACATTACTAAGAGGTGCCTTGAATGTTCTGTATCATGATAGTTTTACTCTGCTTATTTCTCTCCTTAATCCAACAGTACATAAAGTAATACAGTATGGTGAGAGTAAAACCTCGTGTAACATTGTGTATCATAAAAAAGGTTTCAGTACAGATGAAGAAGTATAAAACTTTACATTCCCTGATCTTATGGAAAAACACAAGGGTACCTCACTTGCCCTTCTGTCCATCCCCTGTGCAAAGTCAACACATTTCCATATTTAACACCATTCCATTACACCCATGGTAAACACTAGCACCTGTATCATTTCTTCCCCTCTCCTGGTTCCACCAGAGAATACTGATCCCTAGACAACACTGAAATAATGGACCCTGAATCCTGTCCATTTAACTTCTAGAAAGGTAAAAACCTTCTTGCCACTAGAAACCACTATTACTCTGGTTATGAAGTGGTTTTACAGATTTCCCAAGCTCTTAACCACTCCCAAAAGTTCCACAAAGTAAATGTTCCCGAATACAGGAAGGACACACACAAAAAGAGGAGGTCTTCATGTTCTAGGAAACATTGCAATAATGTGCTCATCTTTTGCCATGGCAAATGACAGACCAAGAGAGACTCTTTCTGTGACTTGATACATGTCATTTCTTATAAATAAAGGAAATCTTTAAAGATGACATATAGATAACAAGATGACATACAGGTAACAAGAGCCATCTTCAAGATTCATGGCAGCATGCGACCAGGCTTGCATTCTAAGTTGTCAAAGAAGAGCCCTAGCCCTCAATTACATGTTGAGCTTTGCCAGATCTGAGCTGTGCTGGAGTGGCTGCATTTATCTAAGAGGAGGTTCGTATGTTACAAGCATAAAATCTGACAGGCTTGTGTGCTGCAAAGTTAGGTTCTGCATCTCTTCAGTGTCTCCACAACCACCTGGAAATTTGTTGCGTTTGGTATTTTTATTGCACAACTGATTTACCCTCCTATATCACAAACCTGTATCTTCATGCCCTGACCTGTGAAAATGACTGTTCTCTGTCAGCTATGCCTTATGTGCCTTATGGCTTCTCTTGCCTGCAGGCTGGATCCTTGCATCACTTGGAGCTGACCATTGTCAATTTCCATTTTTCCAAGATTATAATTTGCCATTACCTCTGAGGGGGAAAAAAAAACAAAAACAAAAAAAAACACTAACTGCTGTCTATAATTTTAATTCACTTGCAATTGTTTTCTGTATTTGCTAAATCTTCTTTTTCCCATCCTCACAGCTCTTCAGGTTATACTGACATTTGAAGTAGAGCTATTAAGGCCTTTGTCAGCCTGGCCTGTATCTTGCATAAATTGCTGTTATTTTTCAAAAATGTTACGACTGTCCCCATAGAGCATTAAATGTCACTGTGAATAATACTTCATGCCAGAAGGAAAAACCTTGAGTCTTTCCTTGCTTGTCAATCAGTTGGGAAGGACTTTTAGATAGTCTGAATGATGACCCAAACAGGGCACACTGTCCATTCACTTTCTGCCTTGATTCCTCCTTGGTAGTCTGCCCTGCCAGAGCTGTAGAGCCATCAGGCTGAGGGAGCACAGACATTTTGTATTTACAAACCCTTCTGCTGTGTTGTGCTGCCTTCACAGCCGTGCAGTTGAACCAGCCAAAGTGCCCTTACAGCTCCCAAACACTGCAGACCAAAGTCACCCTATTTCTCACAGGGCTTTGCCTTCTGCACATTCTCTGTGTGGCTGCATGGAGGATGGCACTCAATAGGCACAGCAGAATCTGTGCTGTGCCACTTTAAACAGGGGCACACCAATCTGTCTTTGGCCCGTGGATCTGCCCATTCCTCAGTAGGGCTACACTTCCAGACTGCTGTCTGGTGAGTGCCACAGTTGTCCTCCATTCCCCCACCTCTCATCCCAGCTGAGGCATTTGCATCCAGATATTGCCACCCAGAAGCTGTGCCCATCATCTGCAGCTCTGCCGCCTGCATGCTCCTCCTCCCCACTTCTCCATCAGCCTCTACCTGGAAGGCCTCTCTCTTCCCAAGGCAGGTATGACACATTTGATTAGTCTGATGGCACGGTCACTTTACATGTTTCTGAAAAGGCTCCCTCTGAATGATTTATATGATTGCATGGTGAGTAAGAACCACAGCCACCAAATATGATGGAAGCAAATCCCAGCCCTGCTTTACCCACCTGCCATTGCTCCTGTTCATGCTGCAAGCTTCCTTAGAAGCAGGCCCTTAGTCCCATAGCAGAACTATTGGAAATCTAGGTACAGACTGGAAGTGTGAGATTGTTGAGAAAATTAGCCAAAAACAAAATTTAGATCTATGGCTAAATTAATCCCCAGATTAATGCTATCAAAGCAAACGGTGTTTATAGAAAGTCTTGTTTTCTTTATATTCATGTGAGAGAAAATCAAAAGAATGCTAGAGGCAAATTTCGTCTAGCAGAATTGGAAAAGAGAGCATGGGGACAAAGCTGTAATTACTGGTATTTCCTATCTGTTGAAACCTGTGGGTGCAAAGAGAGTCAGTGAATAGGGTATATTCAATGGCATTAAAATTAGTTTCTTTTTCTGGACTTTAGCTCAACACTGCAAATTAGCAGGGGGAAAATAAGCCTCAGAGTGAGCAGGCAGAGAAGCCAAATTCATGTTACCCTTTGCTGTTAGGGGAAAAAAAAAAAGGCATTTTTTCCTTCAAGAATTCAAATTCCTAGCAACCCGCAGTACAGCTGCACACTGACAAGCAGGAAATGTGCTGTGTTTCTCACGTGGTTCAGTGTTTGTGTGTCCATGTACACACCATTAGCCTGTTTTCCTTTTAAACATACTACTTTAATGAAGAGAGGACAAGCTTGCTGTTCAATTAACTCTTGCTGTATAAAGACATTCTGCCAAGATTCATCATGGTACAGCTTAGGTACCTGCAGGGGTATCTGACTTTAGATCATTCTGTATCCAGTCAGTGGCAGGGTTGAGACCCTCCCAGCCATGGTTTGGACCACCAGAGATCAGAACTGACAATGCTAGGCACCCATCTCTTTCTGCAAACCATTGCAGGTACTTAGGATAGCTGTACTCCTAAATCAGCCTTTTACAGAACTAGGAAAGATGATTTTGTTGAAAGATGATTCAACATGTTTCTACATATGACTGTCATCCCACATGCAAATTTCTTCTCTAAGCAATAGCTGTTACTGAATTAGCTCTACTCTTATTTTGTCACTGAATTAGCTGTTACTGAATAGGCATTACTGATGCCTACAGAAAAAAAAAAAGGACAGGTAAAGGATACTTTTTTTACAGTTAAAAAATCTACCTTGCAGTTTGTGATCGCTGCATAGACCTGAATTATTTCAAATAAGTTCTATGTCATAAAGTGTTTACTTAGTTCCTATTTTTTTCACAACCATTAATAAATTTAATCATTTGAGACTGCATTTTCTTTAAAGTTTTAAAAGTATAACTGGAAACTACAGAGATGTAACTATAATTAGAAGTGATATATTATTAATAGTAGAAATACAATAATATTGATGTTGGTGTTGGGGTACAGTAGGATTGCTTGTTTGCTCAGTACACAAAAAAAATGATGGTTGAAGCACCAACCCTTGAGTATCTGTCACTACCATTCTCCAAACCTACATTAAATATTGCAAATTATAGTAGGAAAATCTACTTTGAATAAAATAATTGGTTTTACTATTATGTTTTCAATGGCTTTAATGCAGCCTGCTCTTATACGCAAGAATATTGATTTGTGTTAGATTACTGTTTAAGGTGGATTTTTATCTTAATTATTCCAGAACATGATTTAGTATTGAATTAATGCTGCTTCAGTTTAGCTAGATATGCCACTGGAGCAACACATTTCCTAAATATTTTTGTAAATGGGTTTTGTTTTCACTTTACTTGCTGGAGTCCTCTATTTAATAATTATCAAGCCTCAAATGAAAACTAGAAAAAGGTTTGTTCTGTGCATTTCTCTCATGCACTGCTCATGCACAGACACATGTGCTGCTCCTGGTTAGCCTGGCTCACTGTCAAACCCAAGGCCAGCCTGTGATCCCGTACGGATTGCAGCAGGACATTCAAAGGGTGTGCAGTGCTTCTCAGAGCCACCCCATGCACTGCTGGGGCTCAGCTCTGAGTTCTTCAGGGAAGGGATTGCACCTTTGCACTTGGATTTTTGGGTTTGGTTTTTAGGGGTTTTTTAATGTGCCAAAATACTGTTAGAATTGCAAATAAGATTTTTTTTTTTTTTGTCTGTTGAACTTCAGCATGTCTTAATGCAGTGTTTTATCTTCCAAATCCTACCTCAGTGGGGATTAAAGCATCTAAGGGAACAAGTCTGGTTTGGCACTATTTAAAGTATATGTCTTCTGTTTAAGATTTAACTATGATTCGTAGTTAATTGTTTTAAACTTGTCACCATGGTACCAACAAAAAATCCTTAGGAATACAAAGTGACTTTTGAAACCTGTCCTGACTCTCAGATCGCCACCGCTGAGGCACACAGAGTAGCTCTGCATCCATTTGGGGAAATTCCCTGTGTGTGGTGCTCAGGTGGGCTTTACCTTGGCTCCAGAGGAGATTTGGGCAATATTACTGTGCCACCCATTTAGTTATTTCAGCTTTCATCCCAGTCCCTGGCTCTCAGCACAGGCCCAGCCTGTCTTTAGCACTGATGGAGAGGTGCAGCAGCAGCAGCAGCACAACCTCAGCAAACCCCCGAGTCCAGAAAACTTCCCTCCATCCCCACAAACACCCACTGCTGGTTGCTGACAAAGGAAACTTCTGGCTTTTCCTCTCTCTGCAGGCAGCTTCCCACTGGCCCTGTGGCACAGCCCTGCTGGATGCTGGATGGTGATGCCAGAGGTGGGGAACAGAGCTGCCGCCAGTGTGGGGTCTGCCAGCCCCTCTCCCCAGCTGGCACACACGGCCTCACTGCTCTTGGCCCTCGGTGTTTGCCAGCTAGGGAGGCTGAAACAGGCCAGCTGCACCCTGGGCTTCTTTTTCTCTCTCTTTTTGCCTCCCCTTTGGAGAGCTTGCTGCCCTTCACATTTCTTTAAATGCACTTGCCCTGTCTCGGTGAGCTTGTCTCCTAAAACTTCTTCAGGATTTCTGAGGGAGATGATGTTTCTTGGCAAACAGATGTGTTTGTAAAGAGCAAGACAGGGCAACTACAATTTCCTAAGGTGTCTCAGGAAGTTCATATTCTCTCTTTTCCAGGGAGCGTTTACTTTCCGCGGGAGCATGATCGACATGCCATTACTGAAGCAGGCACAGAACATTGTTACACTTGCCACAGCCATCAAGAAAAAATGAGCTGGTAAATGAAACTCTCGCCATGGGGCCCCAGGAGCTGTTTTAAAAGATGACTGTAATACTTTGGGGAGGGGGAAGGGGGGTGTAAAATTAAAGACGTCAGGCTTAAACAGAAATTCATTTCCATTTTGCAGATCTGTCATAGTTTGCTTGCTGGAATTGCTAATTGCTAAAACTATTCCCAACTCAAACCACTGCTCACTGCTGCATGGCCCGTGTTCTACTCATAGCCTGCAATGAAGTTACATCATCAAATCTGTGACATCACAGTAATTACTGCAAATGTGGGAGTATTACTTCAGAGAAAGAGAAAGGCAAAACGTGAGCCCTGAGCTCTGTTAAAGAGCAGATGGAAACTAATTCAATTTTTTCTATTTCTTTCTGTGCTTCTTCCTGCTCTGATGCAGAACTCCTGGCAGAAAGGAGAAAGCCTCAAATAATTACGCACCAGTTGAAATAACTGCGATGAAATTCTTTACCCTTTGTGAGCTTTGCTTTCCCTCCACACTGCCCTTCTGTAAGTGTGCAACAGCCATTAAAAATAATGCTCCAACAATGCAGGACTCTTGACTTTCTTCTCCCTTTTTTTAAGCAGTCTCTATTCAGAGAGTTTCCTCCTGGAAGCGTCCAGCCCGGGAAGGGTTGGACGGCAATAAACTTGTAGTTTTTGGAGACACAATGCAGCAGAACTTGTGCATATGGTCTCGAGTCAGATTTACATCACATTAGGGATACGGCTACAGATCATGTGGGCTGTGTGGTTAACGGGCTTAGTAAAGCTGTTTTGAAGAGGTTAACCCAGCTTGTAGTAAGGGTAAATAAACATAACAACCAGGCATTGTCCTCTATTCAGCATGTACTCTTATATGGAGGGCTAAAGGGTATTGAAGCTGCAGAGGATCAACTTGTGGTTGCCAGAGGACTCCAATGAAGTTTGAAACACCAACAATCAGAGATTTTGTTTCTGTTCCTCATTAAATCATGAGCTTTTGTGCTCAGACTATGAACGACTGTTCTTTAAGAAATTAACAGAATGGGAAGTTTTAAACTATGCACCAACCTTTTCATGACCTACACAGCAGCAATGCTGCTGCACTTAGACAAACACCGCGGGGAAGGCTGTTCTGTTTATTTAAAATTGTAAATAGAAAACAGTTGTTTTTTAGTTTCATTTCTCACCGCCTCCATGGCCATTTCACATATGGAGCCACAGTGCCTTATTCCTCCCGTTTCCCCGCTTAGTGTGTTTCCCCTCCGTCTCCGAGCAGCGCTTTCAACTTATTTTGGGTTATTTTCAGTTTAATTAAGGGGAGAGGAAAAGGGGGGAGGGAGAACCCCACCATCCGGCCCGTGGAAGCAGCGAGGGAAGGGAAGCGCGGGGGCGGCGGGAGCGCCTCTCGGCGGCTCCCCCGGGAACGGCGGGGCCGGGCCGGGAGCGGGAACGGGAACGGGAGCGGCAGCGGGACCGGGAGCGCAGCTCAGCCCCGTCCTGCCCGCCGGGAGGCCCCGGGAGAGCCCCGCAGCCCCTGGCGGAGTTGGGGACGAGCAGCCAGGGCCGATCCCCCTCTCCCCCTCCGCCCCCCGGGTCCCGTCCCAGGCGCTGCCGGGGCATCCCTTACAGCGCGGGGACCTCCGGGCTAATCTGATTAATTAAAGACTACCTGCTTATAGAGCAGCTCCCCCCCATCCCCGCGCGTTTCAGGACACTCTCCGTTATTAATTCTAGGCTGGCTAAATTACGGGCAGCGCTATTAAAACATTATCAGAACTAATGAGAAACAATTACTTAGGAGATGAGCTGGGACGAGCCGCGGCCGGGCACGCGTGTCGCTCTCCCCGCAGATTGCGTTAATAAATCATCAGGTGCACGGCAAGGCGGCGGCGGGGCCTGGCGCGGGGCACGGAGAATAAGATATATGAGATAAGGGTTGTTTGGGGCTGGTTTTTTCTTTGGTGTGAGTTGGGTTTTTTTCCTTTTTTTTTTTTTTTGGGGGGGGGGGAGGATGGGGATAGTATTTACATTAATCTCAATAGGACGCGTGTGGTGTGGATGGTTTTATTCCCTTAATACCGCGCAGGAAGAGGGAGCGGTGGGGGGAGGAGTAGGATGAGGACCATTTCAGAAGCGAACGTCTTGATTGTTTTAGCGGAGTCTGAGCCCCCGGCTGAGCAGGGCGCGGTGGGGGCGCCCCGGACCCGCACCCGCGGCTCGGCCGCGCCCGGCGCATCCTCCCCCCGCAAACAGAAGGGATGGGAATACACTCTGGGAATGCACTCGGGGAATACACTCTGCCGAGGTGTTTACGCGCCCCCTCCCTCCTCCGCAGCTCACTGCTGAAGGAACTTCGTGACCCGCACTCGGAGAAATCTAATATGCAAATAAAATGCTGGATATATTCCGATTTTTCCTTAAATTTCCCGGACACCCACCCCTCCAGCGGAAAAACCCGCTTCCTTTTAACAGCCTTAACGATTTTTGCTTTATCAAAAATAAAATCCAATTTATTTGGCTTTTCCGTTTACTTTCTGAAGCTTTCCGTGATTTTCCGGCTTTATTCTTCTCCTCTTTCTTTCTTTTTCTTTCTCTCTTTTTCTTTCCCGCCTGGTGCTAGGCAAGCAATTGATGAAACAAAACAGATTATAAGATTAGCAGCAGGATTTTGTGCATATTAATGATAGGGAAGGGCACCGAATGGGTTTGTAATTGCAGATCTTGCGCTTGGGATTGGGAACTGTAGCCCTGCTACAGCAAAGACCCCCCTGTGAGGTTTTCACATTGGAACTTAGGGGAAAAGTGAAAAAGTAATTACCAGAGCACAACACTGAAATGTTAAAGCACTTATTCTTTCTTTCAGCGTTCTGTTTTAAAGGGGGAAAACGGGCAAAATGGAAAATAAATTGCTTTCAAATAAGTAGGTTAGCACCTGAATGCTGGTGCGCATTTTCCCGGCTTTTTTTTTTTTTTCCTTCTTCTTCTTTTTTTTTTTTTTTTTTTTTTTTTTTCGAATTCTAGCAATTATTTAGCCGGGCATTGCCGTCCATCCAAGCAGCAGAAAAGGGGGAAGGGAGGGCAGGGAGACCTCGGGAACACAGGGGTACTGCGCCTGTGAGGTTTGAAGCAAATATCTCCAGGAAAACTCTTCAAAGATCACATTGGAAATTTAGTGGGATTTTTTTTTTTTTTTGCTTGGTTTTAGTTTGGCGGGAGTTTTTTTGTTTTGAAATCGGGACTTAAAAGGAAAAAAAGATTGGTTTGGTTTTCTCTTCGACACGAACATCAAACGGTATTTTAGCAGGGGATGCGTTTCACAACCACAAATCCCTTGCAGGAACGGCGTATTCCTCGCAATATCGACAAGTAACCTGACATTGAATTTTAACTCTTATTAAGGGTTTCCCCTTGTTTCTTAAGCTGCTTCAGCCGCCTCTAAGCTTACTCTTCCTAAACTCCGGATTTTTGCGTTTCAAACCCAGCGCTCCTTCACTGACTTTTCTAATCCTTGTCTCCCGTGATTAACGGCCAGAAATGGTTTAGCTTTAATGGCACTCACTCGCGCTTATTGTTTTAATTCTGTTTTCAACGGAAAATCAATGTATCTGGTGGAAATTAGGCTTTGAAAACTTTTTTTTTTTTACGAGCCAATAAAACGGAGAATCTGCTCCTCGGGCAGTAATTCCTGATTTTGAATTGGAGGAGAAGGAGGGGGGGGTCTGGAGGGGGGAAACCAACTTTGACTGCATTTCATCCATCCCATCCCTCCAACCCTCTTCTCCCACCTTCACCTCCCTTGGGTTCAGAGCACAGCACAGTCCCGAGGCAGGGCTAGTTTATAACAACTGATATAAAGGTTAAAAAGTGGGAAGAAGGGAATGAAAGCTCGTGCGGGCAAGTCCATGATCCTCTATTTTCTCCATCGCTGCGGCCGGGGAGTGTGCGCTCGGCGGGGGAGCCCCGGGGAGCGGCGCCGGCGGGACAGGGGGAGCATGCGGGAGGCTTTGGGGTGCTCGGGCGGCTTTGGGGTGCTCGGGTGGCCTTGGGGTGCTCGGGTGGCCTTGGGGTGCTGGCACTTGCACCACGAGGTGCCCCGCAGACGGGAGGGGTGTCCTGGCCGCCCGGAGCTGAGAAGCGGCAGCGGGAACTCCCGGAGCGCTCCGCAGCTCCGCGGGACCGCCGGGATGCGGCCCGGGACAGAGCGTGGGACGGACGGACGGATGGATGGACGGACGGATGGATAAATGGATGGTCGGTCCGCAGGGACCAGAACTGTCCCATGACTTCCTGGGCTGCTGCCAGGAGCGCTGGACACAGAGGAGGAAGGGAAGGGGAAGGAAGGCAGAAGGAGGAGGAGGTGATTTAATCACACCCATTACTCTGCCACCAAAACGGCTCCTCCAGCCACCCTCAGAGCCACAGCATCCCTTCAGTGGGGACCCGGCTGCCCGTGGAAAGGCCACCCGCAGAGTGGTGCACACACACACACTCACACACACACTCACACTCACACTGTCACACACTCACACTCACTCACACACACTCACACTCTCACACACTCACTCTCACACACTCACTCACACACACTAACTCCAGCGTGACACCAAAGGTGCCTGCAAGGGACAGCACAGAAATTCGTGCTCTCCATTTCCATCACCCCTTCCCTCCTCCTCACCATCCCCACCTGGGTCCCTCATGATGTTCCTCAAAGCTCCCTTTGCCTCCCAGCACTGGGTGTCCCTCAGTGGGAACTGAACGGGGGCTTTCCTGCTCACCCTGGGCTGCAGGGAATGGGATGCACAGTGGAAATGCCCTGATTATGCCCCTACTTCAAGCAGGGGAGAGATCAGACAGCCTCACTGTGTTTAGGGTTATTGCTTCCCCAATTCATTCTGAAGCTCCCAAAATGTGATATCAAGGCTATTACCATAAGGTGATGCTCAGAATGATGCCTTCAGAAGTGCAAGAGGCCCTGTCTCTAAGGCTGCTGTAGGTGCCCACTGCCTGCTGGCAACATTTGAAACTGATCATCCTGATGAGAATGAGGAGTAATAAATGCCTATGCCACCTTCTTGGGCCTCTTTAATTTAAAAAGCGATTCCATGTAGCTTTGGATCTTCTGTTTACAATTTTGTTCCTGCTTCTTCTAGTGCTGCTAATGTTATTAAAGCTGTGCTGTCAAGCACAAATACCTGTTAAGAATTTTCTGAGCTGAAGCTTGCTGAAGGTAAAAGCCTTGTCTCTGTGTGACACATGCCTGCAATAACCTAGAATTTATGGCAGATGTTCATGCTGCTGGGAAGAGCTAGCCTAGGCTTCCAGATACCTGACTTCCTTCCTGGCCTGCTTTTGCAGTAGTCCCTAATACATTAAGTAGTGTTTGTGTTTGTCTGTTGCTCTATGGGATGCCAGTGGAAGTGGTTTATGTTAACTCTCCATGTCCTGCTCTCCCTTAAAATGTAGCTTAGATACAGTCAGTAGTGCATGTATCTCTGCAAATCTGACCATCACTGACAGCCCTGCCTCCAGACTTGTCACCAAGAGGCCTCTGCTTGAGCAACACAGAATTAAATACTTGCAAAATGAGAGGGAAACCAGTGGCAGTGGATGTGAAAATGCTGCCTGGTTATATCACTGTTATTACTGAGTGAGAGCACAGGCCAGGGGGAAAAATCACTTCCACTCTCCTCAATCATCAGCACCTGAGTCACCAGGGAAGGGTTTGTGGTTTACTGTGAGCTACTGGAGGAAGGTTCCTCAGCTCTGTGCTGGGTGGGAGTGTAGGAAGAGCTGTGGTCTCTGCCCATGAGATGCCTCATGAGGAGCTCATCCCTGCCTGCCCTGTGTGACTTCTGGTCACACTGGTGAAAGCTTCCTGCTCATTCGAAAGCATTCAGGCACTTCCAGCTCCACATCATGACTCTGCTCAGAGACCACTTAAAATATGTAGTAGGGAGAGAGATCTGCTGCTTTCTTTTCAATTAGTTCCTCCTGAAAGAAAAGGCCAGTCCTGTACTAATGGCAAACCCTCTATTGGTGCAGTTCTAAGGTTTTGCAAAGAGTTGCAAAATGGAGAGGCAAGCTGTGTTAACTTGCTTCATCATATAGACTAGTTTGTGTCTGACATTTTGTTGAATATTAAGAATATGCCATAATTTACAGAAAAAGGCAGGCAGTAAGTTCAGTAATAAAAGGTAAATATGTCTCTACATTGTGACTATATTAGGAATTCTTTATTTAATGTTTAACAACCATTTTTTAAAGTGGGTATGTTAGGGTGATGTGTACAGAACACATTTACTGACAAAGCCTAAGGAAATAAGTGTATCTTTGTGCCTCGGTTTTCCTAAAGCATGCACGTTCCTGAGTATAGGCAGACAGAGAAAACTGGAAGGCTGTCCCGTTTCATGTGGAAGGAAGATGTAAAGACGTGCTTGGTTCCTGGCCTTGCTCCCCCATCACTGACATCAGTTTGTGTCAAGTTTACCAAAAAACCCTGCTGCTGTAACACTCCATTTGAGAGGCAGGGGGGAAAAGGATAATAAACTTTTTTTTTTTAATTGCTTCCCTGGCTATAAATTAGCATGCATTGGGCTAATTTTTTTCCGTGAACAAAAGCACAATTGACTACAATTGCCTAAGCAAGGCTTGGGCAAAAGTAGGAAGGGAGTTCTGAGCCTCAAGGCTCCCCTGTGTATTGAACCTGAGCAGGGGGAGGTCTTGTCTGTGCCCAGAAGTTGAAGGGCACCGAGAGCTACAACAAAACAATAGGGATTTTTATGTTTCACTGACTGTTTTTGCAGCTGCATCTTCCCCCCTCCTCCTCTCCCCCCATTATTTCATATGAGAACCAAGTATGGAAATCGAAGCCAGGGCTTTCCCTCTGGATACAGTCAATGTGCATAAAACCAGGGCAGACATCAGCAGAGAGCTAAGTTTGGTTATAACTCAGCATTAGGAGCAAAAGCAGAAATTGTTTTTTGCTTCTACAGCATATTTCATGTCTGCCACCACAGAAGTAAACACAGGGCTGAAGCCCAGCTGCAGTGTGAGTTCAGTGTGCTCCTCTTTGCAGCACTGAGGTTCCTGATGGCATTTGAAGAGAGGCTGGCAGAACCCACTGAGTTCTGCCTTTACAGGTCCCCTTCCATGCTTGCCTCCCATTCAGCCCTGGAATACTTGGCAGATCACCTTTTCCCGTGGCCATAGCTCAACTGAGGGGATTTTTGTCCGGAGCTGTCTGTGGAAGCCCTTATGCTGCTTCTCCTCTGGTGCACCCAGTTAGCAGCCTGAACAAAAACCAACTCCAAGCAAAAGTAGATGGGCATGTAAAACAGCTTGCAAAGCAGATGTTAACAGAGATGTGGCCAAAGAGGTGGGGGAATTACTGCTAGAGAGTGGCTGAGGAATGGGGGTGGAGAGGACAGATGCCTGTTCCCTCATGCCCTGCAGTGGAGTCATCCCTGCTTCTCAGCATCCATGAGCATCTTCACTGTTGTAAAACAAGAAGGAATCTAACTGAAGGCCAGTTGCACAATGAGATGAGTTGCTAAAGAAAAGGAATGAAGTTCCTCTAGAAAAGGCAGGAAAGGCAAGCATTTGCCACAGGGCCTTCATGAGGGGGTAGACTAGGTGTCTACCCAAGGTCTTTTCCAGGAATTTTTTATACTGTAGCAAATCTTTGATGCTATAAAATGTACAGGGATTGAACAAAACAAAAGGATAAAGAGGACTCTTAAAAAATGAACAAGGGAGGAATAGGAAATTTACTTTCTTACCCCTCTATTTTTTAAGATGTTCTTGCATCTTAGTTTGATGCCTAGAATGAACAGCTTCTCCCCTTGAAAAATTTTTCTTTCTCTTTCTCTTTCTTTCTTTCTTTCTTTCTTTCTTTCTTTCTTTCTTTCTTTCTTTCTTTCTTTCTTTCTTTCTTTCTTTCTTTCTTTCTTTCTTTCTTTCTTTCTTTCTTTCTTTCTTTCTTTCTTTCTTTCTTTTTCTTTCTTTCTCTCTTTCTTTCTCTCTCTCTCTCTCTCTTTCTCTCTTTCTCTCTCTCTCTTTCTCTCTTTTCCTTCCTTCCTTCTTTGCTTTCTTGTATCTTGACCTACAACACTACTATTTAGAGAGATAAAGAAGTCCCTGTATTATTGCATGGGCCCTCCCTGATTTATTCTCTGTTCTTCCTAACTCAGAGCGCCTTTGTCTCATGGCAAAGTGGTGGTGGGCTGGAAAGCCCAGATTATGGTTTTCTAAAGGGCAGGTACCCTGCCTCATTCTCTACACATTCACTTGCAGAGATATCTGTCTCCTGAGATGCCTTCCCACTTCATTTATAAGGAGCCATGTGTGAAGGCCCCTCTCCCATGAGTGTGTCAAACCTCCCCCCATCCAGAAATCTGAGTAGATGCTGAAGGTGTGACCAGGCAGTTGTGACTTCCAGGGTGGGTTTTCTGTCAGCTACTGACTGCATTTCATGTATCAGTGACACAGCAGTGACTCAAGAACACCAAATCTTTCAAGTTAAAGCACATTGCTACTGCTGGTCAGATTCTGAAGATATCTACATTCTTTAAAATGTGAGGTTTTTTAGTTTGCGTCTTATTTTAAAACAAATTTACCCCAGAGGTAAATAATTCTTTTCTTATTGTGTTTTAGAATGGAACATTTGCAAAAGTCATTACAACCCCCATATTTGAATCAATTTCAGACTAATGTCCTGTTATCCAAAGTTGCCAGGTTTTTTTTTGGCCTTATTTTGGGTGATTTTAAAGTTGATGTGTTCTTCACTGTTGCCATTAGGATTATTTAAAGCATATTGTTTACAGAGCTGTGAAAAAGCTTTAAAAGCAGCAATCATCCAAATTGAAATTTATTTCATCCGAAAAATGTCCTGAACATCTGGGTGGTAATAAACATTTTTCAACTGCACACAAACTGTGAATTGTATTTGAAATTAAATCCCCACATTAAAATCTGCATTGCTGCACCTCCCACTGGCAGCCACTGTTCTTCTGCAAAGTGACATCTTCCCTGGCGCCGGTGGGGCCAGAGCTCTCGCACAGATGTTGCTGAACGGCTGCTTATCACTCTCCCCATACTGGGACTTTACAGCCACACATGCCAAAAAAGTACAAAGGAAGCAAGGTGTGTGAGGAATACAGGGGGGGGCACCTCAGATTTAGGAGCTATAGATGTTTTTGTCCTCACACACAAGGGTGGGAACCGCTTTACAAACCCCCATTGAAGCAGCATATTGCTGATGTCACAAATTATGTCATTTTTCAGCAAGCTGTTAGGCAGCAGCAGGATACTTGGAGGTCCCAATCTGAGTGCACAGCTTGAAGCCTCATCATCCATTGAAGTCAAGGAAATACCCCAGTCCCCTGGCCCTCTGTTTACAAATAATATATCAAGAATCAGGATGCCCACAAATGAACTTTCAGGCACTGAGCTAAAGGAAATATGTTTGTGAATGTGTATCTCTAGACATATATACATCCATACCGTGTATTAGTCTATTTGTGTATGTGCATGTGTGCATTTGTGAGTAATGCAACTGAAGTCTGCAGTCTGACATGAGATTTTCTTTAAACCATCAGTTTTCTTTATTCCTTGATATACAGAGTGGATTCTTCATGACCAATTTTGCACACAAAATCCTCACCAAAGTTAGAGACAATCCACATCAAAAAGGGGTATACCAAGTACTCCCATTTTTTTCTCATCTTTAAAACAGTGAGAGTATAAAAGACCTCTGATTTAACAAAAACTACATAGGAAGAGATTTACATATAATGGAGTTGTGCAAACTAAAATAACAGAAATGTCTATACATTTACTCATCAGTATAGCAGAACAGCTTGTTGGAGGCTCTCCTCATCTCTTGGATAAACCACATTTACTCAAATATATGCTTTTCCCCCCACTAGAGTGGAATACATCATTGTGTTTTTCCAACAATTCACATGCACTTGGGAGAGAGCAGGCTACATTAGAAGACATGAAATACATAGTATGTGGCCTGAGGTTGCAAAACAGATGAGGAGAAGGAATTAAATCCCGAGCTAGCTGTGCCAAACCCATCAGTGGGTGCTTTAACCCCCCTCCCCACGCATTAGTGGGAGCTGAAGATGCAGTGTCAAGGCACAGCTCTGAATTGCCTGGTTTTTGCCAGCGTGCTAACATCCCTCCCCTGGCAGAATGAGGGTCCTGGCAGGGAGATGGATTAGATGGCCAAACATGGCATTTTAATCCCCACACCCTCTCCCTACACCGATTCCAGCATTTTGCTACTTATTTACTGACGTAGTTGGTGGTAACTTCCTCTACTGGAAATATTACAGGGTTGGATTAGCTTTTCCTCTGCAGCTATCCCTGATTTAATTACCACTGCAGCTATCCCCCACTATCTGCACCATAAATACTGTTGCTTACAGAAACATGATTACAGGATTAGGGTTATTGGGCCCCCGCCCAGACGAGTGCAGTGACACAGCATAGCACTGGCACCTCTGAAAGCTGCACTGACCTCAGGCATCTCTACATCAAAGGCCACGGCCACAATCTGAGCTTCATTAGCTTTCAAGGCTGAAGTTACAGGAGCACTACTTCCTCAGCCACTAATGGGAAACATTCTCCTCCATTTGCTGTTGAGGTGTTAAAAGTTTCTCTTAACATCAGTTACTGAGCTACAGCTTCACCGGTATCCCAGTAAAATAAAAATGAGTTGTGGAGTGGGAGCTGAGCTCAAATTGAAAAGCTATGTTGGACATCCCTTGCTCAAGGAAAGGGCAGTCACCAGTGCAGGGATGCTTTGTGAGGGACTACAGGGGGAGGTGCACCCCAAATTGTAGACTGGGAGCCATAGGGAAATTCCCCCAGCTCCTGAAGGGTTTCATGTGGTTGTAACCAACTGTTCAATGATGGAAATATGTGAAGGATGCTCTGGTTTTCATTTGTAGGATGTGATGAGGGTGATAATGCAGCTAGCTGCAGCTCAGAGCATCTTCAGGTCCATATCCACCAGGAGAAATCTGTGATCTGTGGTGATAACTCCTCCAGCCCCCCAGGTGGATCTCAACCTGTGAAGAGCAAACCTGGGAGGTAACATTTAATCCCAGGGAAAAGCTGCTCAGAGAGAGAACCACAAGGTCATAAAGCACTAAGTTGGACCTAACTGAATTTTTCCTTCTAGCATACATTCCCTATGTGGAAATTTCTCTGAAATTTCAGTATACATCAGTTCCTCTTTGCACAGCTGGAACATTTGTGTTTCCTTTGTCTTGTCTATTTAGATGATGCATTCTGGCATACAGGTCACCTCTTACTGTGCTTGCACAGC
Organism: Zonotrichia leucophrys gambelii; assembly: GCF_028769735.1. Classification (NCBI taxonomy): domain Eukaryota; kingdom Metazoa; phylum Chordata; class Aves; order Passeriformes; family Passerellidae; genus Zonotrichia; species Zonotrichia leucophrys. The sequence continues at coordinate 39,965,953 of NC_088169.1, read as the reverse complement.
TCTAGCAAAGCAGTTTGGGGCTTGCAGTCATCTTTGCCATAATTGAAGAAACCAGGTAAGTGTCTGGGTGATGTGAAAGAAACCCCAAGGTTTCATGACTCCATCCAGAAGGGGGATATTTGTTCCATGAAAATATTTGAGAATGGTAGGACACAGTCCACCACAGTGAGCACAGAAAAGCAGGAACTGGCCTTGTACAAGAATTAAGAGGTGAAATACACAATTTGCATTAAAAGACCTCAATAAGAATAATTTTTAAAAATATTTTTTAAAAAATAAAGAGGAGAGTAGTATGGAGCTAGAGGGCTTACACTGAAGGGCCAGCTTTTCTTTTTTCAGTCCAGATAGGCTTCTCTGGAGCTTTGCCTGTGGGATTATAATTTCTGCTTTTTGAGCTGGTGCTGGATAAAGTGGCTTGCCCATGAGCCTCCCAGCTGGGCCAGCTGGATAAGGTGGGCTGGTCAGGTGCTGCCAGGGATAAGGCTATGGAATTACAGGCTGGCCTCTGGAGCTAAGCTGCTCCTTCTCCTCAGGAGGTAGGAAACTTTCCCAGGTCTGAGAGCTCCTTGTGGCTGGAAGATTTCGTGGAAGATATTAGCAGGCTCACATGCCACCTTCAGAGTTTTCTCCAGCTTGTATGTTTGATAAAGCTTAGAAGCTTTCTTCAGCTGGCAAATTTAACTTAATCTCTTGGGTTTGTTCTGCCCTAAGCATTCTGTTCATGTTATCAGAGCTCATTTCAGTTTCCCAAGCTTAGGGCTGGGTTAGGAACTGTGGCATGTTTAGAAACTATGGTAAGAAGATTCTGCTGATTTTCAGCTAACTACATTTTCACCGCAGAGATTTACAAAAAGGCATTTATTTCCTAGGAAGTTGTCGCTGGATTTCTTCTTAAATTAAATTACTATCATTCAAAGAAATAGGAAATTCCTTCTTATGTGTACATTTTTCATGAATTACTGATTCTTTCCAGGCTTCCCCTTTCCAGGGCAGTGACCCCCAGCTCAAACACTGCAACAGCTCTCTGACCAGTGACGGCTTAACTATTGCAGCAGCAGCCACTGCTGTTACAGCAGAAACCCAAGCCCTTTGCTTTGCAAACCTGGCAAGTATGTGATGTTAATTGGAAGCACTCACTCCCTTTACTGAGATCAGGGGTGGTGTGAAGGCCTAGGCTGACCCAGGGAGGGTAAAGAGGGCTCTTCTCCCTGTCATCACCAGGACCTTACTATCATTGCACATGACACACATACAGCTCTACAGTAATTTTCATTTTTGTTATTTCAATGGCTTTCATTCATCATTTTTTATAATTTTCATAATTTCCATTATTTTCTCACTTTGGGACAAGGCAGAGTGTGGAGTGTGGTAGAGTTAGATGAACACAAAAAAGCTGAACAGTGGTAATGGGGTCCAGGTGAGAGAGTGGCTCTTTAGAGCTGGCACGTTCTTTAGAGGTGATGTATACCAGTTTCTGGTGTGTCACTAATGATTCTTGCTGTAATGATTTTAAGGTGCTTAAGGCTCTGTTGAAGGGTCTAATCCAAAGCCTAGAAATGTGGACAGGAATTTTGTATTGAGAGGAGCCAAAAAAAGCAAAGTGTTAAAGATCTGGAAAAAAGTATTTCTAAGATTGTCTTTATATAAGAAAATAAAATGGGTGAGGAAAACAGTTTTTCTCTTCCTCTGGCTTGCCAGCATGCTTTGATGGAAAACAGGGAGGTGATTTCAAGAACACTTGCTCCAGCCTCCTGTTCATAAGTAGCAGGAAGGCCTGTCAAACCTGTCAAACTCCTTGAGCTCCTGGGGTTTACAGACTTCTCTAAGCTACCCCAAGCTAAACCACAATCCCATAAAGAAGCCTTTTCAGTAAAACCTTCTGCCATTTGCCTGAAGCCAACATATCACTCATTAAAAAAAATATATTTCTCATTTGGAAACATCCCTTCCCCCTGTGCTCGCTCTCTCCTGGTGAAGCCCCGAGCAATGGCCTTGCACCATCAGTTTTTTGCAGAAATCTGCCACCACAGGGAGTGTCAGAGCCCAGAATCTGCAGTCCATACAGAAACCAAAGCCTTGCTGGTCCAAGGAGAGTCTGGTTTGGGTAAGGACTGCAGAAATGACCTGGCTTCAATCAGAGCTCAAGGTCAGTGGATGGCTTGCATTCATTTCTGTGCCTTGCCTCTTGGCGGACTTCTCTGAGCTCCTTGACTCCAGCTAGCTGCCAAGGTGCATGGCCTGCACTCTTTGCTAGAGATCCTGGAGAGACCTCCTGGCAGCCTGGCCTTTGCCCTTTCTTTCACTCCCTATTTTGCCTCATCCTTTCCCTGAAATCTGTTGTGAAAACAAAAGCTCTCAGATAATTGCCACCAGTACCAGCCTTCGTCTTCATGCTGCTCTCTCCAAACTCCCCTCTGTACCTGCTCTGCTGGAACATGGAAACCTTCAGTGCCACAGATCCAAGATTCCAGCTGGCCATGGAACAAATCTCTGCAATGCTCAGGACCACTTCTCTGTTATGATGTCTAATCCAGTGACAGAAATAAATAGTAGCCCCAAAAGAAGAGGGTAGATGTGAAGCAACACTCATTCTGGACGCATTTCGGGATTTGTTTGAATGGAATTGCAGGGGCACATTCTGCCCTGCTTGCCCATGGGTTTGTCAGCTACTTCCCAAAATTATTTTGGGCTTGTCCCAACTGGCATATGTCTTTGGCAATTATCTGACTAGTTATATGTCAAATCATTTTCTTTGATTTATAGGTGGCAGATCAGAGGACAAGGCACCATATTTTTTCATGTACTTGCTGAGAGCAACAGAATCACACTCAAAGTCCATCGTGGCAGAACCATAGCAACACCATAATGAATAAAACAGTGATTCCTCAATGGGAGCAAAATGTGGCAACTTCAAGCTAGAATTTATTCACAATATGGGAGGCACACTCTGACAAGAGATAAACACTCATCAGTACATGTATCATAAGGGCAGAGGGAGAGCAGAAGTAAATCTGCTGACAACACAGTAAACAATGATATCATAAAAACTAAAGCAAAACTTAAAACATTCCCCAAAATACAGGTTTTGAAACCTGGCACTTAGTCTGTGCTATGAGCTGCTATCTTCTTTCATTTTACATCTGCTCTTACTTAGCAAACAGCTAGAAACTCTTCAGCAGAGGCTGAAATATTCATACTGAGTGAAAAAGGATCAGTACATGGACAATATTGTAGTTGTTGTTGTCCAGAATGCAAAATATGAAAACAAAGTTAAAAGGAGAGAGAACCAGCCTAACATACTTCCTTAGGACCTAGAGCTACTGACTCCATAATTAAGCCCCTTAATAGACACAACTAGACATGTGACAGGAAACATGAATTAATCTTCAGTTCATTACACAAGTTCCCATGGACTGGGACCTCTCCATGGCAGAGGAACACACACGTTTCAAGGTAATACTCATGCACAACCATGGATTTTATCCAAAAGTGGTGCATAGCCCTATTTATTAACAAACACATAGTTGTTGATTTTATAGTCAACTACTATAGTTGTTGATTTTATAAATGTACTTGCAGGAAAGAATACAAATGTAGCAAGAACAATAGACAGAAATACTTAAGATGCTCTGACAAAAAACTCCTGCCTTGTCTTGAAGCTCTTTTCCCTTATGCTTCATGCTTTTGTTACTTAAGCACAACCACTGTAGTTCAGGATGAATAGTGGCCAGCAAGCCAGGAATCCTGTGTCCAAGGGTGTGTCCTGGGCTCCCAATGCAAAGGATGAAAAGCACAGACACTTCCAGTGCATTTCCACAGCCCACTCACCTCCTCCATCTGTAAAGGACGGCGAGATACCCCAGTTCATTGCACTGCCTCAGACCCCGCACCAACACTGATCTGCGCTTTGTAAGGGCCAGAGTCGCCACAAAAAGTTCAAATAACGAGCAATTAGGAAAAACCATCTATTTATCTGGGACCTGAAAAACTCAGATGAGTAGTCAGTCAGACCCAGTCCTGTGGCAGTCTGTGCTTTGGGTGTTAGGTCACATTTTTTGGTATAGCCAAGCTTGGAAAGGTACAGGGGAAAGTTGGAAAAACGTTCACAGTTACGATAAAATAAGCAATGTCCTCAAAATTGTATTTACAAGTAGCCAGTACTTTGCCTCGGCTTTATGCATGTGCTAAAACTGAGGATTGTCACACCAGAGAGCTAGGGGGAGGCAGAACAGATCCCAGGACTGTTCATTTTGTCTAGGAAAGGGTTGACAGGATACACAAAACCAATGCATGCTTGAGGCAGCCATGTTGGCCTCTACTCCACTGTAAAGAAAAATGTTTGCCACATGGAAGCAGAAAACATTGGCAGGAAAATAACTTTAATTTTCAAACCTGAAAAAGAGTGTTGCAAGCACTAAAAAAAAAAAAAATTAAAAAGCAGGGAAGGGGGAGAATAACATTCACCTGGACTGTCTCATTTCATCTTCAAACTCTGTCTCTATGATGGGCATGTTTGAAAGAAATGAGTTTGTGAAAGAGATCTGAACAGTGACTTCTGAAATTCTGTTAGGTGGGGAAAAGCATGTGTACACATCACCTGTGGGCTGGGACAAGGATGAACAGGTACTTTTTGGAGGAAGGCAATGCAGCTCTCCCATCCCTGTTACCAGCACAGAGATGTTGCTGGCGTTATGAATGTGTACATGTAGTTATATACACATATATTGGAAAAGGCAGTGGAAGAAGTCCCAGCTATAACATGCACTCTGCAAACATCCAACCTTCTACATTTCTCGTTATTTACACCTTGAATCAACTTAAGACTCAGAAGAAAGACAAAAAGCATATTTATTTCTAGTCAGTGTCATCAGAGAGTGGCAAAAACCTTTTGAGACATTTTGTCTCATCTACAGCCTCCCATGCCTGTTGTCATTTGCCTCCTGAACCTAATGGAAACCTGCTCTGGATGGTCTGTTCTTTGTTATTCTTTCAATTTCCTTGTCTTTTATTTATTTCCCTTGCATCTCAAGAGCCATTCAGAGGTCCCATTACTTCCTGCTGGCCAGGGAAGGCTATGAGAACAAATAGTTACATTGGATTAAAATACACACACTGTCACAAGAAAAACAGAGGGAAGGGGGCAAGGGACTTGCTTAGCAAAGGGTGGTGGAAGTCGTGGGACAGAGAGCTGCCAGAAATATTAAAGCAGGGTTTTATGTCAAGACTTGTTTTAGCCATGATCTCTGCAAGGAACAGAGCATCTGAATTCCTACTGTGGTAGTGCTGCAATTTGAACCTGCATATATTGAATTAGTTCAATGTTTCCTTTGGATTTTAAATGAAAGTGTGTTTGAAATAATGCAAATTACAGGTTTTGGCAGTGTGGATTCTCCTGGTACTGGAGGGGCCAGTCAGTGCTACAGCAGGAAGAGGAGAGCTCATGAACACAGCGTGCTTCTCCTCTGCAGCAAAGAATTCACAGATTTCACGGAAAGGCGCTATGCCGACCACCACCCTAGAGGAACACAACACAATTGCCAGAACCATGGACATCATTAGACCCCCATCTCCAGGGCAAATGAACCCTGTGGTCCATGCTTGACCCAGGCAACAGCAGATTGTATCTGCTGCATTTGGAAATTTTCCTTTCTATCATCTGTTAAAAAAAAATATTAGCAGGTGCTGAAAATTGCGGCCTCCAACCTAGAGACCAAGAGCCAAAATACCAGAGGGGGAGAAGTCACTTCTAGACAACCACCTGACTCCAGGGCTGGATGAGCCAGAGAGACAATCTGCTGCTATGGGAGCTGCCACATCAAAGGAGGGAAGTGGTGGCACCTCCTGCAATTAGTTTGGGTTTTGGGTTGTTGGGGTTTTTTTGAAGCTACAAGTAGCAAGGGCCAATTCCTTGCCTCTGTGAGGTTATAAGCCTGGTGATCCTTTCTGGTGCCCTAAAAGAGTTAGACCAGCTTGCATCTGATCAAAAATGGTTAGAACACCTGTGCACCACCCAGAATAACAAACTAGTCATCTAACATTACCTGTGTAAATGGAACACTGCTATGTATGCATATCTCAGTGAACACAGGAGAATAAATTCTTATGTGCAATGTAATCACACACACACTGGTATAAAAATGGGCTGATATAAAATAAATATGTATATAGCTATGCCTTTGCCTATTCCAGCCTCCAGGTTATAGCATTGCCAATGTGTTGACATAAAAATGCGGTTTTATGGATCACATCTCAATAGGAATGTGTGAAAAGGGATTTTGTTTTGGCTACAGCTCAGTCTCTTAATATAATTATAATTACAATTTTTACTACTACCACCACTACCACAGTGAATTGGGAGCCCCCTTGGTTCTGTGTGTGGTACAAATAACAAGAACAAGCCTGACCTAAAAGACAGGACAGCTGAAAAAGGGACAGACACAGCACAATTATCTCCAGGATGGAGTAACAGGGCAGGAGGTGGATGTAGGATTCAGCTCTCTTAAATTCCAGTCCCTGGTGTGCCCTGGGTCCTCTCTGCCACAACTTCACACACGGCTTTCTCAGGGAAGAAAAGGGGGGAAATTACTTTATTGGTGCAATGGGGGGAGTGGGTTTTGTTGCAATTGGTGAGGCTTTGCTCGGTGTTCCTGGGATTTTTGCAGCAGAGATGGAGTTTAGAGTGGTGAGGGTTGTACTGCGTGTCCAGGGCTCGTGGCTGGTGGCCTTGGCCAGTTTCCCTGTGGCACTGTGGCCACCACAGTGGCGGCTGAGCTTGCTCAGAGGCAGCAGCTTGCTCAGGTCACAGGCACACTGACAAATATGTGGGGGCAAGAGCCAAGCAAGCATTTCTTTCCTCCTTTCTTTTTTCACCTGCCTGCCTTTATTAAGGACATAGTGAGAGTCATTGTGTTTTGTTCCAGCCTGAAAATCAGAAATATCTCTCCTTGACAGTTTGTCAATATAGAAGAGTTTTTTAAAAAACCCTCCAAGGATAAAAAAATGAGCTCTGAATGCCATTTTGGCATTTACCAGATCTCTTGCTGCTCCATGCTGGGTTCTGCTGGGTGCTTTATGAAAAACCCTCTAAAAGTGCTGCTTTCTTTCTGACAGTGATCTTAATCACAGGCACACAGCCCGTGCAGCCAGGAAGCATCCCCAGCACAGCCACTGCTCCGCACCAGCCACGCTTTTCTAAGGTAGCTGTCTTCTGCCAGCTCTGGGGCTCAAAAAATGAAATGAAAGAGAATAAGAGCATGCCTTCCCCTCCCCAAAGGAACATTTTGAAAGAAAGGGGCAGAAAATGCAACATGAGCCTCTCCAATAAACGGCAGTGGGCTCAGAGGCCCAGGAAAGCTGTGTGCCAGGAGGCCAAATGGTTTGCCTGCAGCTCCAGAAAAAAAGAGACATTATTTTTGTTGAAATCGTTTAAAGAAAACAAAGGATGACTGCTACATGGCTGCCCGTGATCGTCTGGAGCACTGTGCTGTTGTGGGGTATTTCTGCCAACCAAATGGCAGCAAAATGCCAGTGTGTGGAGCGGGGCTGCACACAGGCACGCACACGGCACCCAGCCCCACGGAAGGGAGGGTGCCCTGCTCGGTATTTCCATTTTACAGGTGTTGAAAGGGAGGCTGGGGAGATTTGCCACCAAGGAGGTCTCTCAGAGCTGGGATTAGTGGCTGCGTGTCCCAGCTCCCAGCCCTGTGCACAGACCACGTCTCCTGGAGCAGATCTGGGGGAAGATTTTTATTTCTCGCACACAAGAGAGAAAAGAAACACCTTCCAGCTTCCACTGAGGGAATTCTTTCTTCGTGCCAGTGCTGTGTTGATTTGTCTTAAGGGCAATGTTAGTATTAGCTGAGTTAGAAATCCATATTGTCAATTAAAACTTTACATCATCCCAGAGAGATCCTAAAGAAGATAGGCTTTCAGAAGCAAGAATAACCAAGTCTGCATAATGATGATCAGCAACAAGAACCACCATTTAGGAAAACTTGTAAACGATCCTGCTCTGCTAGCTGTCCATGTAGTCACAAATATCAAATTATTTGCATGTGTGCCACTAAAAAAAACTACACTACTCCAAAATACTTCTCCTGCTTTGGACTTCCCAGCTATCCAGCATCAATCCTGCTCTGAAACCCTTCAATGCCAAAAAGAGTGTGAAGATTTCCTACCTCATTACTGCCTTTCAAAGGCAGCCACAACCACAAAAAATAGACCTCAGGGAAGGGGGAGAAAATCTCTGCATGCTCAAACAGAGCCCCACCTGCCAGTTATCCCCTCTCCTTTGTGCTTTGAAGAAGTATCTCACCTCTTACAAGGGAAACAAGTTTGTCGTGGAGGGAGATGTAGTTAGCAATTCTGTCTGTGCTTCCCTCCCTCCCCTGAGCTGATGGCGCCCTGGGCCCAGCGCTCCCTCCCGTGCTACAAAAGGAAAGAGTCAGCCCTGAACTACACTGATTCCCTGGCACCCCTGGCTCCTCCCAAGCCATGTATCTCCCAAACTGTCCTTTAAAAATGCAGTGCTGGTGGCTGAAGAGATGGTTAGCTAGCAGCAACTGGACCATGACAGAAATGTGAGTTTATAACCTGGCAACATAATTTTGGCTCTGAAAATGTAATTGATCCCATTATGATCTCTGCACTCAAAGACTTGAGTTTTAAATCTTTAATTGAAAGATAATGTCCTGAGTGTATTTCAGCTTTAGTGAAGTTTAGTTTATGATCTGTTCCTGGCCCTTCTCAGCTATCAGTAATATTTTCCCAGTGTCCCTCTTGCTGCTTTAATGCTGCCTCAGTTAATAATACCTGCTGGAGAGGCAGCAGCATCTCTTGGCAAACTAAATGTGCACAGTCTCAGGAGTCAAAATCTGAATATGTATAGAGCAAGTAAGTAATCATTAATGCATAGCACGTCCCCTCTGGTCATTGAAATAAATTATTGACATCAACATCAACAAGAAACAAACCAGGTACCACCCCAATGGCTGAGACCCCATAGGTAAGCATAAATTATCAGAGTGCTTCAACATTTCTGAAAATCAGAAATATCTCTCTGAACCTTCTGAAAATGAAAGAATAATCAGGCAGTGCTGATTGTAAAGATATGTGTGTGCCCATACGTGTATGTCTGTGTTTGTGTGTGAGCATGTGTCACACCTTAATGTGTGCACACCAACATCTTGCAGCCTTAATCATTTGTCTAAATGGCTGGTGAGGGATCTCTATAGCATCTATAGGTGCACAGCCAAGATTCACACTTGCCATGCCAATTCTTATTGCCACACAGTCTCCAAATTTCTTCTGGAAAAGTGTAAACCTTGTTTTACCTCTACATTTTAAAAATCATTTCCCCACGTATTATCTCTTCACGGTTCTGCACATTTATGCTTTTACTCTCCAAATTCCTTGACTAGAATGCTATATCCCTGAACAGAAATATATTCACCCCTGCTATTTTTCTGCAGGAGCCTAGTTCATTCAGAAACAAGGATAAAAATACGAATGATTGTTTTTAAATTCCCCAACATGCGGAGCTCAGACAAGCCACAGATGCAAATGTGGAAAGCAAATGTAGTGCTGGCATTAGGCAATGGCTGGGTTCACTACACTTGTAAGAAAGTACCTTTATTATTTAGGCATGGTTGTAAGCTGCCATTTTGATATAATCCCTGGGTTTCTGGACTGGGTAAGCAGAAGCTGGCACGACACATCCACTGTAGCCCCACAATACCCAGGCATCAATCAAGCACCTTCTGCCAGCACTGAGCCACACTCCTTCCCAGAGCTGGCAGCCACAGACAAGCCCACACATCCATGTCACCAGCAGCTCTTGTATTGTCACACTGCTCCCTTTTGTCACTGGGGAGCACCAGGGCCTGTGCTAGCACAGCAAATGGTGCTGCTGCCCTTCGTGAGTCACAAGCCCAGTGTTGCCATGGGGAATCCTGAGCTGGAAGGTGTCCTGCCGTGTCAGAGCATGGGCACTGCCCCAGCGAGGGTAGAGGTGGCGTCCTTCCCTCAGGAGCTGAAGGATGCCCTCCTCAAAGCAGCAGACAGAGGCAGCAGACAGATGTGCAGGGCCCTCTCTCCTGGGGACCAGCTTGGGCTGTCTGCACACTCATTTCAGCATTGCCCTTCCCAGTCCCATATCTGGGCTGCCCAGCTGCCCAGCCAGAGGATGGGATACATGTTCCTCCCCATCCCTGTCCCTGCTGGCTCACCAGACCCCCAGGTTCTCTGGGGAGAGGAGAAGCTGCAAGTGATGCTTCTGGTAGGGCAGCAGGTAAGATGGACTTGATGACAACTTGGCCCCATGTTTTCTGGCAGTCAGAATAATTTTTTTAAAATAAAATCCTCCACCTTGACTTTTTAAATTTGCTTAGATACAATAAATAGGTTTTGTAAAATTCCTAGTTCTTCAACAGATAGGCAGCTGAGAAAGGGAGGGAACAATGCCGTAATCCCTAGTAAAGATGGGACTGCTTCGTAAGAGGCAAAGTAATAAAAATAAAGAAAACACTACAAAACATTAAATAAGGCCACATCTGCCATTAAAGGGGACCTTGCTGTCACTCTGTGCCCCTTGCTCTGTGCAGTGGCAAGGTGTTGGTAGTGTTCTTGGAGAGCTCAGGGGAGAAGGCAAGTGGATGCCAGCAGCATCATCTTCCTTTCAAGGTTGTTTTTGTTTCCCTTATATTCTGGGAAAATCCCTGTGGAATTTATTCTTCTAATGAACATGATCTGAGGGCATTTGGGAGAGACTGGTGCCTGTGTGAAGGGGCAGGTGTAGGTACATGCATGTGTTATGTGTGTCTAGAGGGGTTTTAGCTGCAACTGCAGACATTGTCTCTTTTTGGGTAAAACACAAAGCAGAACTGGAGCAGCCAAGAGACAGAAGGACTTATGCTTTATGGTACCTTACAAAACACCGAATGTAGTTCCATCTACATGGCTATAAAATGTTGCTAAATCCTTATCTTGCCAGCTCATTGCCATCTTGGACAACCAGGACTATTGACCTCCCTGCTTCTCTACTCCACTGGAAGAGCTCGATGCCCACAGTTCATTTTTGTATTTGGGGTTGAAGTTCTTCCCATTTTCTCTGCTTTTTATTTAAGAGCCACCTGGTGCAGAATTGCATGCACCCAGCTCAAAGTTCCCTCTCCAAGGACTGCCTGGCAGGTTCACACCCCTGAAAAGATCCCAGGTGCCAGCAGCAAGCATCAAACCCCACAGGTATGCTCCCAGGTTAATCTCATTCCTGGGTTACATTTCTCTAACCCTGGCAGGATGCACTAAATGGCAAGTGCATCTGGCATATGAACATTGCCAACTAGAGAACAGAAATCTAAGTACTGATGAAGTAAATGTTGATAAAATCCTGGGCAGACTGCCATGGGTTGGGTGATGGCATAAGGTAATTCAAGGTTTCCAGGCATTGCATGATGAACAGTTTCAAGGGAGGGTTTTTTCTGTGCTAGAGAACAGGGGGGAAAGAATCCAAGGGCTGTCCCCAGCAGTTAGGCACACTTGGGCACTGGGGCACGGCTGCCGAAGCCAGCGCCTGGTGCTGCCCTGGCTCACCACCAGCAACCTTGGAACCTAAAATTCTGCTCTGGGCCAAGCTTGCTTCCCTGTCCTGTGAGAAATGAGAACAAAAAAGTCAAAGGAGGCCTCCCACAATGAGGGTATCTGAGGTAGAATCAAAGTATTCTGGGGTAGAATCAAAGCAGCAGGCCCCTGTCTTTGGCCTGCCCTGGCCCTTGGCCTGTGGGATCACGGCCCCTGTGCCTCAGCTTGGTCTGAGCTGGGCTGGTTTGTATTAGGCTACAGTTTGAAAAGCAAAGTCTTATGTCATTGTGGAGAGTCTGCATTTTTGTGGAATTCAAATATTCCTTAATTAGATGTTGTCTTTTAGTAGAATGAAAGAAGGGTTTTTACTTCACTTTACTTTGCCATTTTAATTTACTCCCATTTGTCTTTAATGACTGGGTAGGACAACATTAAACAGCTGCTGTAAAATATTTGGTAGCATGGCCCCAACTTCCAAACACAATCTGCCGTCCAGGTTGGTGATGGCAGATGTTTGGGAAGCTGCTTCCAGGTTTGGGACAAGGTAGAGCCGACTGGATTTGCCCTGTTGACCCTTCTCTCCTCACCCATTTCCCACAGGACACAGCTTCCCTCCTCCTTAGTGCAGATGAAAGGGATGTATCCTGCGAGAGGGTGCAGCCCCAACAAATGTCCATGAGCTCCTGCCAGTGATGAGCAGCACCAGCGGCAGAGGCTGAGGGATGCTGGTCCAGGGAATGCGGGTTGGGCAGGCAGGGACAGGCCAAGGCAGGGAGAGTGGCACAGGCAGGACACAAGTGGGACGGGCAGGCACGAGCAGGAACACTCGTGGCCAGGCAGGAGAGGTCGTGGGGCAGAAGGGACCAGAGCCAGAGGCCGGGGAGGGCTGAGCTGCTCCACACGGACGCTCCCCATGACTCCCGAGGCTCCACCCGGGACATGCCCTGCCGTGGGGCCTCGGGACGGCACAGCGGCAGCACCGCCGCCCACCCGAACGGGCTTTAGCCTATGGAACACGTCCGGGCTGGGAAAGTGCTCCCACTTCCATAAAACTCCGGGGCAAGGGCAGGACCCGCTCCCGGTCAGGGCAGGTGTCTCTGCCGCAGGCCGCCTCCGCTCCTTGCAGCCGCGCACGGCGGGAGCAGCCCGGCGGCGGCTGCCCGGCACACTGAGGGGCTGGACGGGGAGCACGGATGGCCTGCGGTCCTGCTTTCCTCCTCCCACCAGCAACTCTCCTCACCCACGGCTGCCCGGCACACTGAGGGGCTGGACGGGGAGCACGGATGGCCTGCGGTCCTGCCTTCCTCCTCCCACCAGCAACTCGCCCACCCACGGCTGATGCCCTGACTCGTCCGGCTGCAGGCAGCGCTACCTTCCCCACCTGCAGCTCTCTAGCTCTGCAAAGTCTGGGGTTATCCCTCCATTTCCAGGCCCATGCCCTAAAAATGGCACCCTCCAACACGGGCCGGTTCCCGCGAATCCGCGTGAGCACCCCCCGTGGAGTAAACTGCGGCATTTGTAGATACGGGAGGAGGAAGGAGAGAGGATGGTACTGGTTTTCCCCCCACGGGAAACCCTTTTTTTCTTTTCAACGTTTATGGTTTCGGCTCTGTCCCAGACTCGGTCTCTGCCCGGCAAGAAGAGAGCTCGCCGCGCTGGGACCGCTCGGCCGCCGCGCAACCTCCGCGCCCGCGCAGCCTCCCTCGCTGCCATCGCGGGGAACTCCCATTTATCCCAACCCCGGCCACAAACGTGCCCCGCTCGGCTTCTCGGACGTCGTTTTCGGACAGAAGAGAGTAGTTATGTTACATGTTAAAACGATTTAATATTAAAAATATGTAGCAATTAAAATCACGTCGCGTCCCGGCTGCTCCACGCAAATAAAGCGCCTCTCTGCTCTCCATCTCCCAGATGATATTCAGGGATTTTTTTCCCTGCTGTTTGCTTGAATTTGCGAACTTGGCCCTTGCACTAATGCGGAGTGGTGTTTTCGGGGCGGAGGGGAGAGAGGGTTCTCCCCCACCCGCCCCTCCCCACGGCGTGTTTTATCACCCGTGTGCCGCCACGGCAGCCCTGCCCGTGCGGGGGCCTGTGCCCTGCCAGCACCGCCAGCCCCCACCTGGGCCCTGCAGCTGGGGGGCTCCGGGGCTGGGGGGCTCCGGGGCTGGGGGGCTCGCTCCCCTTGGCCCGGCCCGGGGCCATGGAGACCCACCACGATAGACCAGGTGACCGACGGCACGGCGAGGGGCGGCTCCATCGCGGGTGACATCTGCACCCTCCCCTGCACTTGTCTTGCCCCGGACCCGGGCTCTCGCCGCGTCGAGGATGGAAATTAAGACGAGATGGAAATCACTATCCATCCCCTCACAAGCCGGTAGGAGCCGCCCACGCAAGTACCGGCGGGGCTGCTCGTCCCGTTCACCTCTACGGTTTCCGTGGGGAAGGACGGGGCGAGAGAGCCCCTGTGCAGGTGATCTGCCGAAACATGGGCAGCGCCCGAGTACCAGGAGTGGGGCTGTCGTCAGAGCCGAGCTCGGTACTGCTCCCGTACAGGGCACACACGGCCCGACTCGCCCCTTGTTCTTTTCCCTCGGGTCTCTGCCTCGGTGCCGACCCGCGACTGGCACGCGTGGGGTGCAGGAGCCCCTGGGCTTGCGAGTGTGCTGCAGCCTCCAACGGGACATCAGCTCCCCTCCCTCCCTCGGGCTGACAGGGAGTGGGGAAGTGAAAGGGCGGCAGGCAGATGCCCCAAAACAGCCCCGACTGCCCAAACCCCTGCCTGCCTGCCTGCCTGCCTGGAGAGCTTCTGTCTGGGAGCCAGCACAGCCCGAGGAAGGAAGGGGCTGCAAAGGCCTCCTCCGCCCGGGCCGGCCCGGGATCCCGGCCCCTCTCAGGGCCCGAGCCGGGATGCTCAGAGTCGCGGCCGCGGCAGCTCCTGCGGCGGGAGAGAGGGGCTGGGGCCGTCGCCTGGGGGCAGCCGTGGCGCGGCCCACGCGTGGAGCCGCCTCCCCGTGGGGAGCCGCGATGGCAAGGCGCTGGCTGCGGGGAGAAGCAGAGGACGCCTGGATGGTTACGTCGGGGACTTTTTGCTCTTCTCCTCCCGCCCCTAACACAGTCACGTCCACCCCACGTCCGATGCGGCTTTCCCTGCCCTTACCCGCTCCCTTTCCTGCCCCGAAGCCCCCCACACGAAAGCATTCTTGCTGCGCCCCCAGCGCTGAGCCCCGCTGGTCCTCCCCCGCACGCACACCCAGGGCCGGTTCGCACCCCTTTTCCGTGCCCTTCAAGGCACCGAGCCGCTGTCTTTTGTCCTGGCTGCGGATGACCCATTTCCTCCCTTTCCCCCCCTTCGTCCCCGGCGTCCGTCCCACCCTCCGGTCCCTCCGCCCTCCTCCCGCCGCCCGGCCCGGGAGCCGCACCGCGCCCGGCCGGGCAGGGGGCACACGGACACGGGAACCGGTGCCTCGTCCGCGCCGTGTTTGTTTTCCTTTCCTCCCTGAACGCTAGATTAAGACGTGAAGATTACACTTTTATTGTGGCGGCCGAATAATACCACGAGTCAACACACACAGCAAACAAAAGTGCTTGTAGTACATGGCCAACCCCGCTGGGAACCGGGCTGCGGGCTGCTGCAAAAATCAAGCTCTTCAGTGCTAATTACAAATAAATGATGATGTGCTCACTAAGTAATTGATTTAATGAAGTTCCTATGAAACTATTAAAACCGGGTAGAGGTCAGGCTGGAGACGCCCCAGAGCGCCCATTGTGGGATGTTTAACTCCGCCAATCTCCTCGGAAAGACATCGGGGCTAATAGGTGAAGTCACAGCTGGGTCGGGCTGACTTTTGCAGCACCGGCACTGGCCTCCCCAATTTCGCCTAGCGGCCCGCACCGCAAGTTCGGGGAAGCGAGTCCCACCGGCACTGCCCCGGCCCGCTATCCCACCCTCATCCTCATCCTCCCTTCCCACACGTCTCTCCGGGAGGCGCTGCTCGCTGCTCCCCCCGAGCGCGGCGCCCCCGGCGCGGCTCCCCGGGCGCCCGTCCCGGTCCCGCCGGGCTGCGTTCGGTACTCACTGGCTCGGCCCGGCCGCCTCGCTCGCACCTCAGCCCGGCGCCTCCGCGGCTCTCCCCAGCCTAATTAGAGAGGGGAGAAGTGGAGCTCTGAACTTGTGTCTACCACTACAGGACGGCTGTAATTCCACCCCCCCCTCGGCCCCGAACCCCCCCACCCCCCTCGCATACTCAGACACACACATACTTCTTGAAGAAACTTAAGCTAGGATGCCAGGTAGGGTGCTTGGGAGATTTTGGCAAGGTGCCTGGAAGGGGATGTGTGCCCATTTTTCCTTGAAGGGTTTTCTTGTTTGAAAGGCCATTTGGAGCGCTTTAGACGGGCTTGCCGAGTGAAAGGAAGAGGAGGAGGAGAGGGGGAACATAGAGATTGAAAAAAAAAAAAAAAAAAAAAAAGTAGAAGAAGACGAACAGAATCTGGCTATTGGGTTTCCTGGCCTCACGCTTGGCTTTCCCCTCCTCACCACTCTGGCAGGACAGAACTGAAGTGAACCATTCCTTCCCCCCCCCGCCCCATCCAATTAAGGGGTCCCCTAACCCGACCTCAGCTGTGAGCGCACTTTGGGCAGAGGGTCCCCGCTGACCCCGGGGGGAACGGGGGCACACACCCCCCACACCTGCAGAGGATCCCTCTGCGCCCCCTTGCTTTCAACGCGCGGTGCCCTCGGCAGGTTGAAAAGGAGCCGTACAGAAAAGAGGAGCCGCCCCCCAATTTGCACCCCCGCTGTTGGCATTTGCTGAGCGCGGAGACGATGCCCCCCACGGGCAAAGCCCCTCTCGGCCTCCCGCGCTCTCGGGGAGGGAGGGAGGGACGAGGCGCCCCGTCGGGGTTCGAGGAGCCCCCCCGAGCGGGGCAGGATGGGGCCCGGGAAAGGCTTCTCCCCGAAACGCGGGGTGCCTCGGTGCTCCCCGCGGAGGGGAGAGCGGCGAGCCCCTAAATACGAGAGGGTAAATGCAGGGCCAGGCGGGTGTCCCTCGCCGGGTGTCCCAGCGCTGTGTGTGCCCCCTGCTCGGGGGCTGCCCCGCACCGAGGGTCGGCCCCACCGGCGGGGCCGGGCAAGGGCTGCGCCAGCGGCTGCAGCGCCGGCCGGGAGAGGGGCACGGCCGGAGAGGGGCACAGCGCACGCCACGGCTCCCCACGCAGCCACGCGTGGGCCCCGCACGGGGCTGCCGCGGGACCTGAGGCTGCTCCTCCTGCTCCCTTGAGGGATTTTGGGGAATGCTGTTTGACGCGTGGAGTTGTTTTTTTTTTTTTTTTCCCTTTCTTTCTTTTTCTCGTGGAAAACGATTAATTTGAAACAAATTAAGCTCGCCAGCCTCCTGTTTGCCAAACAGGCTGTTGGCAATGTGCAAACAGGCTTTCACCCCGGCGCCGTGCCCCCGCTCCGCTCCCTGCTGCCCTGCTCCAGCCTTGGCCGCGCACCCTCCTCCTTCTCCTCCTCCTCCTGTCGCTGCCCCACCGCTCCACCCCCCACACCCCCCCAACCCCACAACACCGCTTGATTACTATCTCCCTGTTGCCCTTAATGCACGATCCGGGTTTCTCTTCAGCCTCAAAATAAGAAGTGACACATGCACCACTAAACCAACTTGTGGGGAAAGCCCGCGGTTGAGAGGGGCTATTGATGGGAGCGCTGCAAAGAGACAAAGCTGGGGGCTAGTGGAATCAGATGCAGCCCTTAATTAACACCATCTTAAATAGTCCAACAGGCACTGAAGACAAAGTTGAAGAAAGACTTTAAGGCTGAGTGCCCCTCGACAAGTTCTTTTTTTTTCCTCGTGTCATTCAATATTTAATGCACTGTGCTTGTAATGCTACTACTGGTGCTCCTTTCTCAGCAAGTACATTATTTTTTCACGGTGCCCATGGCCAGGGAAAACCCTTTAGGCAAAGAAAATCAAAATGTTTGTTGTTTTGGATGACTTATAACTCTTGTTTAACACAAGCACTTTCAAGAAAGTATAACAGGCGCAGCCTCTAAAGCAAACAACGAAATCCTTGTGACAGAGTCGGACACAAAAAGCACATTGTGTTATGGACTATCCCTTTTCTCTCCTGCTAGATGGGTGCCTGTCTGAGGCTGAACACCACGATGCCATTTTACTTTTGAACTATTGTTTTTGAGTTATGCCATGTGGTCAAAAGGAGAAGAAGGGAGGTTGTTTCCAAGCTCATAAGACAAACGAGTTGCCTTTCATTGAACTACCCCAGAGCTCCTTTAAAACGAGGTTTAAATGTCACCTCCATGTTTTTAATGGACACAGGGCTTCAGGGGCGACCCTTCAAAGCGCCTTCGTAATAAACGACCCTTATTAAATATGTCTCTGCCTGGGAAAATCACTTGGCAGAAGAGAGAAAAGGGGGAGCGGGGGTGGGGAAGGAGGGACACGGCGCTGCCGCAGGAGCTCCGCCGCCCCCCTGCTCGCTCCGGGGCCGGCCGGAGCGGAGGGACGGGCCCGCTCGGGGTCCCTGCGGCCGGGCGGGGACCGGGGGGCCGGGGGTGCTGCCGCACGGATCCGCTCGCCTCCCCCCGCCCCAAACCCCCTCTTCGCCCTCCGCCCCCCCTCACCCCCCAAAATAAGAGGCTGAATGAAAGGTTGGGGTGTTTTCCTCCTGACTTCTTTTTGTCCTTAGAAGAGCGGCGTCTGCGAGTCTGAGCTGCGAAGTTACTGATTTGCAGGCTGCATGTTAAGGCAGCCCATGTAAGTAATTTCTGCGGGCATCCCGGCAAAGGAGAACAAATCGTTGACAAAGGCGAGCCCTTTCAATTCAGCAGCGTCGTTAGGGAAACCAAAAAGTATTCTTCCTATAATAAGTTCCACTTCAAAGGATTTCTCATTCAACGGTGACTGCTTCGCACTTTTATTAAGTCCGGGCTTTTTCACTTGGCGGAATCATCTGTTTGGTTATTTTTCATCGTGTTTATTTTTCACCATTCACACAGTACTTGTATTAAATAAACAAAGAACAATCGCTCTGCAAATAAAAGTACTTAGGTGGGGAAAAAAAAAGAGGGAGGCAGAAGACGAGGAGAGCTGGAGATGGAGCTTCTTCCTCACTTATTTGTTTATCTGCTGAAGTTGGGGAGGGGGGGTCCTAAAAAAAAAAAGGGGAGGGGGAGGGTCGTTGGGAGAGAGGCCAAAAAATATGAGACGTTCTGATGAAGTGAAAATTGACTGCGCTAATACGGCATGAAACTAAAGGTCAATGCAACTGTATCTTAATAGAGTGTCTCGAATCGAGGTGGACTATTTTAAATGCAGCTTGCTTTTGCTGCCCTCATTGCCATAGCAATCCTAACGCTCCATGTTGATGTACCATAAAAGCAGTAGTTTGAATTTCAAAGAACCTGCCTTTGAACTTCTCCCTGCCTGATTAGGCACTTGCGTGGTGTGTGTGTGAATGCGGGAGCGTGGTTGTGTGTGCCGGGGCTGCGCGGGATGCGGGGGGAGCGGCGGCAGCGCCCCGCCGGCCTTCGGGTGTCCGGCCGGGGGGAGCGTGTGTGCCGGCGTGCGATGGGAGTGCGGCTCCCGCACACTCCCGCTCCGTCCTGCCCGCTCCACCTGGGAATATTTTTCCGGGGTGACGGCGGGGGAAGGGGCGGGGGGAGGGGGGGAAGTGTGTGACGGTCCAGCCTCGCCAGCGCTCCACAACTCCCTGGCGACATCTCCAGAAGCACGAAACACGCGGAGAAAAACCCTGAAAATCCTCGGTTCTCCCCGCCACCCGTGCTTTGAAAAACAAAGCAGCAGCCTATCCCGGCCGCGCCGCGTCCCACACCCTGCCCGTGGCGGGGGCGTCGGGGGGAGCAGCCCCGAGAGCTCCCCGCTTATCCACATCCACAGCCCCCCTCCCCGCAATGCCATTTCCCACACTCCCGAAATTTCTTAGTCCCTTCAAACTTCGCTACCGCCGCTGTCGCCTTTAAAGGGCCGAGCGCCAGCAATAGTGTGGGGCGAGATGTCTCCCAGCCGCGACTACAAAGGTAGATGATTTAAACAGTGTTTGCTAGGACCACGTTTCGCCTAGGAAAAGATGAAGTCTTTGATGATGGCCAACTCGGTGTCAATAAGTGGCTTTCTTTGAGCCATATTCAGATGGGAACGTCTTGCTTGCCAATTGCCATAGAAATCCTAACACACCATGAAGATTGTCCAAGCGCCAAGCCTTCCGTTCTGGGCTAAATTACTTTGAAGTGGGGCAGGACGTGCACTGGTCAATGTTAACTCTATAGGGCGGGCAGGGAACACTAGGAGAGGGAGGCTGGAGGGGGGGGGAAGCAGAAAATAAGAAGGGGAAACTTGTTTTAGACACTCTATACAAGGTTCTGCTCATTGTCAGATATCTTTTATCTTTTATATTTCCCATGAATGATTCATGTCTCGGTGGCTTTGTGTCGCCCTCCTTTTCACAAGAAACTTCATTAGGGAGCTATAAGTTTTCCCATTGATTGGAGCCCTCATTTATGAGTGTTTTTCTGCTTCGTATGTTGGTTATTGTCATTCTGCTTGAAACAACTCTTTGCAACCTGTTTCACCTTTACCACATTTAACAAAACTGACTTAAAAAACACTCTAACCTTTTGGTGAAACTGTTCTTGACATTTTGACCAGTCATTTTCAAGCACTGGTAAATTACAGGGCGGGGGTACAATCACTCTGGGCCAGTTTTATTTAATTTATTTTATTTTAAAAGAAATTTTAAAAGAGGAAATAATCCTGGAGGATGCCGACACACGATTCTGTCCGGATTTTTTTCACGGGTTTTACTCAGTTTTCCTCTCTCGAAACGAGAAACCTGTCCTCACTCAGCTTCTGAAAACTTCGGGGTTTTTCTTCTCCTTCATTCTGGTGATTTCCCGGCGTTATTTCTTGTCTGACCTCACTCTGAGTTTCAGAATCATCTTCTGGCCTACGGTTTCGCTTATATGGCTACTACCGAAGAGCAGTGCTATTTAACTCATGAGTATCCTCAAGAGAACGCTGCCAGGAAAATCTCCCTTTTTTGTTGTTGTTTTGGTGTTGCTGTTTTGGGTTTTCTCCCCAACAGATATAAACATGTTAATTGATTAGATTTTATATTCCGATTTTATATTCTCTCTGTCCTTGACAGAGATGAAGAATGTCATGTGTGTGAATGTCTGGCCTGTGCCTGTGTCGTCCCTCTGTCTGTCTGTCCCTCCCTCTCTTCCCCCTGTGCCCGGGATGGCAGCAGCAGGCACCCAGCTGCTCCATCGGCACCGGGCACCCCAAAACCCTCAGCCCGGGCCGCCCTCAGCCCGGATCGGGGCACACAGCCCCGGGAGCGAGGCCCGCAACCCCGGGGAGAGGGGCTGGCTCTGCCCGAGCATCCCTGCTCTGCCCGGCTGCAGAGAGAGGAGAACCCGCAGGAGAGCCCTATTTACTCGCAGGTTTCTCTGGGCAAAGCCGGAGCACCTCAGCCGCCCCCAACACCTGGGAGGCTGTGGCTGGGTCTGGATTTACCTGCTGACCCCCGGGGGAAAGGGGGTGTTCTGGTCTGTCTCTGCCCCTTGTCTGTTAGTAAGGCACATGCAATACGTAGGAATAATATTTTTATTCATTTGCATGATTTTTTTTTGTTGATTTTATGGGGTTTACAGAGATGAAAAGTTTTAAATTAGCAATTTTTTATTATTATTTAGGAGGTATCATGTGTCATAAAACTGTTGGGCAAGTGTGTGACCCTACGTGTAGCAAATACATAAAAATAGTGATATATCCCCCCGAGCCATAGTTTATAAACCCTGCCATGTCGTAATGTATAGTGCAATCTGTTATTGAAAAAATGCATAAATTAAAAAGTTCGTTTATAAACCAGCACCAATATATCTCTAATAAGATTACATTACATAAATTATTTTTTAAAAAGTTCATACCTCAGTTTATTATTTTCTATTTATTCAAATGGGCTTTGAAAAACGAATAAAAAGCAAATTGAATGAGCTTTAAAAAATTATTTTCTATTCAAGTTTTCGGCTTGTTTTCAAAGTAACGCCTGCTTCTTTAGATCCAACACAACAATATGAAGACAACGTTTAAAGGCTTCCAGAGTGACAGCACCATGCACTGTACTAATAATATAATATCTCTATGAACTATACATAAATTTATATATTATCAGCACCAACACACCGCACGGAGGACATGCAGGAAGAGTCTGTTTCACATTACATCGTTCATTCAAGTAAGCTGAAAAATATAATGATTTCTTTTTTGTACAAACCACATCAGCATAAACAACAATCTATCACCAAAATTAATAAGATAATTCTTTGGTGTGCTCTGTACTGTTACAGGGGAGTCAAAAAAAAAAAAAAAAAGGAAAACAAGGGTGATGTCAGAAAATAAATTAATTTGACTGTACAAAATAATCGCGTTCACATACACGTTATTAACAATGACAAGACGACATCCACCATTCACGGCACACAAAACACATTTCCACAAGCCCTGGGGGAGGGGAGGGGAGGGAGGCTGCTGCCGCTTCTTCTCTCAGGGTCTCTGAGGAGGAATTAGTGCTCTTTACTTCATTTGCGCCCCGCTCCCGACTCCAGGGCTCTGGGCTGGGGTGTTCCCGCAGCCCCTGGCCGCAGGGCTGGCTCTTGGCAGCTTTGGGCAGGCTGGCACCCCGAGCCCAGCCCGTGTCCCCACCCCGGGCTTCCCTCCCAGCAGCTCTGGTCCCCACCTGCCAGGTGACTCTGCCGGGCCACTTCAGGGGGATGCTGAAAAGCACGCAGGCATCAGCTCAGTTGGAGAGATGAAATAATATACATAAAAATAATAATAAAAAGATAATCCCTCTGTGCCTGCCCCCTTCTCCGGGAGTCGTCAGGCCCGGGGGGCTGCTCCCCCTCCCAACCCCCAGAGGGCTGGAGGGAGCATGAGGCAAAATCTTCATCTGAGAGACGAACTTTAAAAAAAAAACAATAATAATCAGAGTAATAATAACATCAACCCCAAGGAAAGCAAAATTCGCAGAGTTTCCGTGTGCTGTTTTTAGGGGGAAAAAAATCAAAAATGTATCACAGTATCACAGTTGTCAAATAGCAGCGTGTTTCTTTTATTCTCTGGCTACGTTCTAGGAGCCATACAAGTACAAACCGTGGAGGAGTGAAAAAGGAGTCCTGCATCTTTTGTCTTTCCTTTCGTAAATCGTTTGCACAATGTTACGGCTAAGGGTGAAAGAAAGGCTGCAGAGAAAATGCCGGGTGCAGGTGGGATCCCCCGACTCGGGAGAGAAACCCTCAGCTACAAAGGAGCTGAACTGCAAGAGGGGCGGGGAAATGCATTTATTTAATTTTATTTTAAGGGATGTGCAACCTGTCCTTGACTAGCCGGAGCTTTAGCAGGTGCTGCTTTACAGTCAAGAGGCTGCTGCTGACCTGGAGCTTTACCCAGGCCAAAGAGGAGGCCCTGGGGTGGCAGCTAAGGTACTTAAGAGCCATTCCAGAGATTGGCTGGGCTCTGCTTGTTTGCAGCCTTCGCCAGCTTAATCTTGTTAAGAGCAATGGGCATGGGCAGAGTGGAAGATGGGCATCTCCATTGACACCGTCCCCCTGCAAAACTGTGCGGCTCGGGTGGCTGGGACAGCCCAGCCTGGCGTTATTAATGCTTTTATTTACAAAAAAAAAAAAAAAGGTCCGAGTCTCTTTAATTAAATTAGTTACCATACAAACACCATAGGGTTTCGTACATGGAATAAATAGCGCGAGTCAAACCTGATGGCACTTCCACGGCAGCGCCCCGTGCCAGGTGGCTGCCTCTGCGGCCCGGGCCAGTGCGGTGGGGCCGGGGCCACCGGCAGCTTGGCACGGCTCGGCACGGCCCTAGGGAGCAGTTCTGCCTCCCGAGGTCCTGTGGGGCTCATCCTCCTCGGATGCCGGGGAGGTGCCGCGGCTGGAGGGGGTGCGGGGCCGGCGGGGCGCGCCCCCGGCCTGGCAGACGTACCACTCGCTGAGGTCGGTGACCGGCGGCGAGAGCGCGGCGCGGCGGCCGCGGGGCGGCTCGGCGGCCGGCTCTGCCTCGGGGGGCAGCGGGCCGTCGGGGGGCCCCGCCGCCGCGTAGCCCTGCGAGCCCGGCGGCGGGGAGGGCGGCGGCGACTTGCAGTGGATCTTCATGTGCTTCCGCAGGGAGCTGGGGTGCGTGTAGGACTTGTCGCAGCCGCGGATCTTGCAGTAGTAGGGCTTGTCCGAGGTGTGCACGTGGGAATGCTTCTTGCGGTCGCTGCTGTTGGCGAACTTCCTCTCGCAGCCGTCGAACTCGCACTTGAAGGGCTTCTCCCCTGCGGGGACACAGGGGACACACGGCACCGTCACCGGCCCTGCTCGCAGCCCCTCCGCAGCGCGGCCTGCGGGGCGAGCGGCGAGGGCAAACATCCCCCTTCCCTCCTTTTCCTCCCCTCGCCCTTCTTTCCTCCCCCTTCGCGACAGTCCTGACATGCCCGAGGTTTCCGACTTTTCCCCCGTGTTTTGCTGCCTGTCACACGTCGCTGGCAGCCCTCAGGCCCCGAGTCCCGGGCTGGCGGCGGCAGGGCCCCCCCGGCCTTGTTTGCCCTCGGCGGCGCTCCCCTCGCACACGAGAATCCTTCATTACCGCTCTAATGACCGAGCCCAAACAAAACCTCTCAATGCCTTTGCCTGCGAGGGCTGGCGTTCGCCGGCAGCCTGGCTCGCCTGGCACATCTCCTGCGTAATCCTTTCCCAATGGGCACTGCGCTGGAGGAATAATTAGTTTGGGGAAAATAAAAGTAACACCTGTTTAAGCATCCCGACACAAAGGAGGGAGCACCCGCAGCCCGGACTGGGAACCTGCAAGTTGGGGGCACCAGCCGAGACATCGGAGATGAGGGCAGCGTAACTGCTCACCCTGGGCAAATTTGGGTCTAAACGTGTGCGGGTGATGTACTTTGAAGAGTTTTTACACATTGCCTAACAGTTAAAGGGGTTGTGAAAATCAGCCCGGGGCTGTTAGCCTGGCGTAGCTCTCTCACACGCGCTCGTCTCCTGCAGCACACCCTGGAACACAGATGTTCTGCTGCTTATAGCCGTGTCCTTCCCCATAGCTCCGAGCAGACCCTTCCTCGCAGATCCCGAATGGGGCTGGGTAAATGCCTCTTGCTGAGACACCAGAGGAAAAAGAAAAAAGTGGCAGATCCCTGTACGGAAGCTTCTTGCAGCGAGTTTTTCTCACTCTGCCGTGCTACACGGGAGTCCAGCACAGACAGACTTGCACTGATAATCTTTGTCATTACTATTGAGTCCCTTTAGACGTGGCTGATATGTATTTTCAGATGTGATTTGCTCTGAGGGCTCAGAAATAACAACCCAGCAGCTCTCTCGGTGGACATTTTCTCCTTACTAGCAAGCGATTTTTACTACTCCTCCCCTTTGCAAGATCGTATTGCGTTTATTATTTATTAAAATAATAATGGGACTAAGAAAACTATTTTTATTTTTAGAAGCAATTTCTTGGCTGTTACTATAGAAACATACACCTCCACAGCTTATTTATGCATCAATTTGTTCAATTAAAATCGGCTCACCTACCACCAATGTGGTAGCACTAGAAAGTGCAAGGTTTATCTTAAAAAAAAAAAAAAAAAAAAAAAGAGAAAGAGAAAAAAAATTAAATTGTGCCTCATGGGTTTTAAGTGCATGAAAACCTCGCACACCCCTGAGACAAGCTTCCAGTCACTTCGTTTGTTCATTAATTACTATTAATTTTCCTGGGAAAACAAAGCAAATCTCCCAGAGGTTTTGGGCAGTTTCTAACTGTGTTACCCCAATGCTGAAGGCTCACACATTCTGCTGCTGGCTGTGCCCGGCAGAGCCCGAAGCCCCCTGAGAAATGCTCCAACCAGCTAGACCAAACAGTGTCCACTCCCTCAGGGTTTTAGGGAAGTGCCTTTCCACCCGGATTCACGCGTGGGCACCCTCCCCAGACTCCAGATCGCCACGACAAAATTCCCCATAAGTCCAGGACTGGCGAAGGTCCCGGTGTGTCCCCGTTGTGCTGACGAGGGCACACGTCAGAGTTTAACCATTTGTAGGTGGTTTCAACCCACGGAAGGGGGCGAGATGCCGGGCGCCGTCCCCTCACTCCTCCTGGCACCAGCAGTGCGGGTGGAAGGGAGAGGTACAGATGGGGCTCGGGATCACTTTTTTGGAAGGTCTAGGAATCGCTGGAAGGAAGCCTGAGCATCGTCCTTGGCAAGGAGAAAGCAAAATTGCAGAAGGGACTAGGTCCCGATTCCCCGTGGAATGCACCGGGTTTGGGAATAGTGATTTGTCCCCAGAACAGGGCAGCAGCTGCAGAGCTTGCTGTGCAGCCCCCCGGAGGATGCTTCTGAGGTAAAAGTAAAAAAAAAAAAAAAAAAAAAAAAAAAAAAGGGGAGAAAAAGGTCCCAAACAACAAACGCTTCCTGAATTACTGAAATACTCTTCTTCCTCAAGAATTACCAGAAATATGCAAAACCGCCTAATGATGCAATTATAATGCTATTATTTTTTCCCCCGGGCGCGCCAAATGCCCATAATATACGAATAGTTTGTAAATCTCTCCTGCTCCCTGGCTGCACATGACTAAGTTAAAGCCGAAGTGGCAAAATGACAGTAATTAATCTGATAGGAAGGGGCAGAAAGTTTAGGATCCCTTGTCCACTCGAAGGCGTGGGGAGAAATACGTAGGGAAAGGCTCCTGTCGCCTTTGCCCTCCCATGGGCAGAGATGTCATTAGGGGTGGGATATTGCCCCTCTCCCCGAGGGCTGCTTTGGTGCAACGATAGAGTGCATCTATCCACTCTGCGTGGACAGAGCCTTTCTTCGTGGGCTCACGCACACACATCCTCCCGGGGACTGCGGGTAGCTGAAAACTTCTCCAAATTTTCTTTGCAAGAAGCCACGTCCCACGCATTGTCTCGGGGCAATGCTCGACCTCATCTAAGAGCTGCAAACTGTGCTACGCATTCGAGTTTTGGTGGGGGGCTCTTTTTCCCGGCTGAACCTCTTTGCCTCCACGCAAGCTTCTTTTCCCACCTCCCTCCCGCCTGCCCCTTGGAGCTGAGATGGGTAAGGAGTTGAGGAGCCCAGAAAAGTCCGCGGTGAACTTTAGTTTTTCGAACAGATCACAAAACCGCGGGCCTCCAGCTAACTCATTCCGCGGTGTCGTTAACACAACAACAACAAAAAGTGTCAGACCTTGCCCCCTCCTCTGCCCCGGAGGAATCTCCCCACACACCATGCCCGGCTCGGGGTGTAGAGCGCCAGGCACCCTCAGGGCTCCGCTGCTACACACGGGCTCGTGCCTGACATATTCTGGAGATAAAAATCTATAATCCTTTCAGCCATGGGCCATTTGGTTTTACATCGGAAAAACACGTTGTACGGTCGCCGCTTTTCTCTTCCCGAGCAGCAAACAATAAATCAAGAAAGCAATTACGGCAACTCCACTTCCTTAAGTATTCTCCAAGGAATAATATTTGTCTGCCACTATAAATCCCGGCTTCGTTCGTTTTCGGCAGTATTTTACACCCAGATGGAAATGCGTATTTCGGGAGTGGCGAAGAATGAGGAGAAAGTGGAGGAAAAAACCCAACCCAAAAAAAAAAACAAAAAAAAAAAAACCAAAACAAAAAAAACCAAACAAAACAAAAAAAAAACATCAAAACCAAACCCAAAAAAATAAAAAACACTAAAAGTCTCAAAGACACCCTAAGCCCTTCCAGGGGCCCCCGCCTGTTCCCCGAGGCGTTCTCCGGGGGTGCCGCTCCCTCCTCCCGTACCCCGCCGAGCACTCGGGGAGACTTTGAAGTTTGCTTCTCAGATCCACAAAGGGAGGGCAGCGTCCTCCGGTGAGAGCCTTCCCCCGCCTCGCTCCCTGCTCCCGGCTCCGCGGGCACTGCCGCCGGCGGCAGCAGCCCAGGCAGCGCCCGGAGCCGCGGCACCGGCGGCACTCCGGTAGCCCGGCGGCACGGGCAGTCCCGGCAGCGCAGCGCCCTCAGCATCCCCCGTGGTTCCGCAACACCGGTAGCCCAGGCCGGGGGGCACACCCGGCAGCATCGCTGGTCCCGCTAGCAGGGACAGTCCCGGAGCGGGGCAGCCCCAGAGCGCTGGTCACAGGGCAGCCCGGCAGCGCCGGTAGCACCGGCAGCCCCGAGCACCGGCACCGCCGCCCGCAGCGCAGGGGAACTGCGCCCCCAAGAGCCCCCGCGGCCCCATCTCCGCCGGGCCAAGCGGCACCCGCCCGGCTCCGTCCCCGCCGACAGAAGCGGCAGGAAGGGCAGAACCGCCGTCCTCCGGCGTGCCGGGGGGACGGGGCAAAGCGCAGCGCCTCCCATCCCGGGGAGAGCCCCCCGGAGCGCCCCGGACAAGGGCGGCGGGAGCAGGGAAGGGCGAGCGCTCATCCTCTCCTCGCTCTTCCGCAGGGGCTGCTGCTCATCTTCGCCCGGCTCCGCGTTATTTATTAATCGGTGTATTTATCCGGTGCTGCCGGGATGCGGGAGGTGGGCAGCGGAGGGGGTGGGGGTGGGGAGGGAGCTGCCCAAGGTGAAGGGGGGGCTGGAGGGGGGGACGCGACACGTGTGTGCAGGGCAGAGGGGCCGGGTGCGTGTACGTAGCTCTGTGTGCGTGGCCCGTGTGCTGCCGAATTACTTATTCATGAAAAAGTCACATGTTCGGCGGTGCGTAGGAGAGGAGGAAAAGAGGAGGAAAGGGGAGAAAAAAAAATGAAGGAAGGAAACCCTTGCGGGGAGGGGGGGTGGGGGTGTGAAGAACAACCCACCTGTATGAGTCCGCTTGTGGATCTTGAGGTTTTCAGAGCGAGCGAAGACCTTCCCGCAGCCGGGGAAGGGGCAAGGGAAGGGCTTCTCTCCCGTGTGTACTCGGATGTGGTTGATGAGTTTGTATTTCGCTTTGAAGGGCTTGCCTTCACGGGGACACTCCTCCCAGTAGCACACGTGGCTGCTCTGCTCGGGCCCACCGACGTGCTCCACGGTGACATGGCTCACCAGCTCCTGCATCGTGCTGAAAGTTTTGGAGCAAGGCTTCCTAGCGCCCGGTGGCGGCGGCGGAGGTGGAGGAGGCGGCTCCCGGTCGATCCACTTGCAGATCAGCTCTTGCTTGATGGGCTGTCGCATGTATCGCAGGAAGGCCCCGGCCGCCGCCGCCGCCGCGGCCCCGACGTGGCCATGGTGGTGGTGGTGGTGATGATGGTGGTGGTGGGGATGGGGGTGGTGCGGGTGCCCGTGCCCGGCCGCCGCCAGGTTGAGGTTGACGGAGCCGTAGCCTTGCAGCGCCGAGGAGGAGGAGGAGGCGGCGGCGGCCCCGTAGTGCGCCTCGGCGCGCCCGTAGAGCTCCCCGGCGGCGGCGGCCGCCAGCCCCAGACGCATCTGCCCGTTGAGCGGCGGGTGGCGGCCGGCGGGCGCGCCCTGCTCGCCGGGCGGCGGCGGCGGGAAGGCGGCGTGCGCCCCGTCGGTCGCGCCGTAGGTGCCGGCGGCCGAGATGAAGACGCCGTGCGGCGGCGGATGCGGAAGGTGGGGGGAGCCGGCGGGCGGGTGCTGCTCGCCCAGCGCCCCGTGCACGGCGGCGGCGGCGGGCAGCTCCCGCCGCAGGAGAAAGTCCCGGCCCGCCGCCTCCCCCGACGGGTATCCCGGGAGGGCGGCGGCGGGAGGCGCGTAGGCGGCGGCGGTGGTGGCGGCGGCGGCGGTGGCGGCGGCGGCGGCGGCGGTGGTGGCGGCGGGCGCGGCGAAGGCGGCGGCGGTGAGCGCCTCGGGCGTGAGCTTGAGGGCGGCGGGCTGCGCCATGTGCTCGGGTCCGAGCGGCGTGAGGGCGCCGCCGGGGTCGCCGCCCGCGTCCCCGGGGTGGAGGTGGGCCGCGTGGTGGGGGTGGACGTGGTGGTTCCCCAGCCCCGGGAAGCCTGTCATGTTCTGGTGAGGATGGGGCTGAGCCGCTGCCAAATCCGCTAATCTCAGTGTCGGGTTCCTCTTGCTCAAAGGGGGCTCCATAACGACACAGCCAAGCCCATCTACGCTCGCTGTTGTTATTTTTTTCCCTTTACCCGCCTTCAAAAACATGTATATATTAAGCGGCTCTTTAACTTCTTTTGTCTGCGCTCCGAGCCCCGCGCATCCCTGGCCCCGCTCTGCCCGCCCGCGATTGGCAGAGCCCTCACCACACTTCGGCGGCGCGCTGGGGAATACGGCTCGGACACCGCGCCGGAGGGATTGGACGGACGGCGATGATTGGCAGCGGCCGGGGCCCCGCGATTGGCTCCCTTTCAGGCCGCCGGCGCAGCGGGGATCCGCCCCCGCCGCCCCCCCGGGCCCCCCCGCGCCGCCCCCCGAAGTTGCACTCGCAAAACTTCGCGGGGCCCGACGGGCGCGCCCGGCGCCTCCCCCGCCGCCCCCCGCCGGCAGCACCGGGCAGCAGCAGCCGCCTCCGCTCCCCGGGCACCGGACGGGGCGCCCCGCTCAGGTGCTCCGCCGTGTTTACGTTTGCGGGGCCGTGGGGTTTCTCTCCTCGCCTGGCGGCGCGGCTGCTGCCCGGCTCTGCGCTCAGTTCCCTTATCTTTTTTATTTTTTTTTGGAGGGCCGCGTTCATTCATGGATGAGGCGGGAAAGCGCTCCCTCCTGCAACAATGTGCGCAACCCCACGCCCACGCGAGGCCGAGCCTGTGCGTACTCATGCCCAAGGCACCGCTGGGAGAAGGCGGCCAAAGTTTCCCTGAAAAGAAAACGGCGGGGGTTGGGATTCCTTTCCTTTACAAAATAAACGAGTGAGCGGGGAGGGGAGGAGGAGGGGGGCAATGGCACATGTTAGAGCCAAGTTTTGGGAGCCTGCGCTCGCTGCCGCTTTGGGGCTCCCTCCTCCCGCAGCGGCTTCCCGGGGCATCCCGGGGAGACCCCCCCCCCACTCCCCTCGGCTGTCCCACAGCCGGATTCCGGGCAGCTGCATCCCCTCCAGCCCTCATTCAGCAGCGGCGAAATAGAGATGAAACCCCCGCAGCGCTACTGGCCCCGAGCATAAATGCTCCTCGACTCCTTCGGATGTCCGAAGGGTAGGGTGGGAAACGGGGGAGTCTCCGGCTGGCGTGTGTCGGCCCCGAGCAGCTGCCCCAGAGGAAAAGGCAGGAAAAGTGGGAGCTCTCCTGCAAGGGGGCAGAGGTAAAGGACGGGCGGGGACAGCGATGGGACCGCCCCTGGGGTGCGGGGTGTGCTGCTCCTCGAAAGCGAAGCTCTTTGTGGAGCGCCGAAATTGGCCCTTCGGTACAAAGGATGCTGCTGCTCTTTGAGGGAGTTGATTAGGCAAGGCCGGGATTTCCCTGCGAGCCAAAAGGGGAAAGGAGCACTGTCGCGACTTTTCTGAGGGAGGAGAAGTAGCTTTTACTGATATGTCATCTGCTTTCTTTAGGCTGTTGGTGCCCCTGGGAATGCCTTGAGCTCCCGGGCTCATGGAAAGTGCAGCCAAGCTGGCTGCCCTTGCCTGCCTGCGGGGCAGCCAGGGACTCTCCTCCGCCTCTCCGGGAGAGGAAACGGGGCAGGGGACGCCAGCGGACCCACACGCACCTCCGGCTCTCCCCGGCCACCGAATCCCCTTGACGAAACTACATCTATGCGTCTTGGCCGCTTCCCCGTGCCAAGCCACGTTCAAAGGAAGCCCCGTGCTGGTCCGGCATTTCCTGGGCCAGGCTTCAGGCTCTCCCTCCTCTGCCCCTCGCGGGGGAAAATCTCGCAGGATTTGGCCCACGGCTGCCAAAAGGGGGGCGAGAGGCTCTAGGGGGAGCTCAAGGGAGAGAGAGAGACCCGCCGGTTCCCTCCCTTCTCTCCCCCACGGGAGACGAGCCAGTGCTCCCGGCTCGTGTGGCAGCCGCGGGAGTTTCAGTGATGCTGCAAGGCAAGGAATGGGAATAAATGATCCCTGGGTTTTTAAAAGCGGCTGCTCGATGGTTTTATTGCACAGTAAAAACTTCACGCAAAGTAGCCGTACGTCTGTATGGGTATTTATACACATGTATTTTCTACACGTCCAGCCAAATAATGCCCTTCCTCCCCAAATTCTGGGTGCCTTGCTGGAGCAAGATCCAGAGATGGAATGGTTTGATGGGAGATGCTGTGGAGGTGAACAACAAGTATCACAGCTCCGTGGAACCTTCTGCACGCTCCCTGTCCCTCTCCTGTTAAACGCAGGTGATGTGTATCTGTCATCGATTTAATATGTCTTAATTCAAATATATACCCCGATCAATTTCTTTTTATGAGAGGCCATAAAAAAATGGAATTATTTTATAGCTGGCTAATAGGCAGCTGACCTGTGACTGTGGGAGGGAGGGGTTGATGGAGACTCACGTGGAAATTCGCTCATTTTTAGGACTGGCTGCAAACGCCGGGCAGAGAAGGTGGCTGCCCGCGCAGGGACTGTTTTGGACGCTGCCAGCTCCAGAAGAGCCATGGAGAATTTAAAGCCCATTAACTCACCGACACCAGCTCAGGCCCGGGCTGCCGCTGCCCCCGGGCTGCAGCAGAGGGGAGGCGTGCTGTGCTGCCCCCACAGCCCCCCACAACCCCAGAGCCCCCGTCGGGGGTCGGAACGAGCCCCGCTCCCGCGGCGGAGCCGGCTGCACAGCCCTCCCGCAGGGCTCCGCTCGCCGGCAAACCTGCCAAGGGACATCGCGGGAGGCTGCAGAGGCGGGGTGAAAGCCTGGAAGCCTTCACATTTATTTCGTAAAGCTTCCTCTATAAACTGAGCTCGGGCTATCGGCTTTAGGAGGTGTTTAACCGTAAAACGCTGTGCTGTGAGCTGCATTATGTAAATGTATGCTAATGATCATGAACACCATTTACAAACAATCGTCTTAATGCACGTCTTATTGATAGTTAGGGAGCGGGGAGCAATATTTTATAAGGTGTAAAACATTCTTCTGGGGAGCCATTGGAAAGGGAGCGCGATTGCTGCTTTCCCCGGGAAGAGCTGCTAGGCTCCCCAAATACGCCAGGAAAGCCTGCTCTCCTCCCGAGCCGTCGCGGGTGGCTTTCCACGCCCGTGGTGCTGCTCTGCTGCTCGTGGGGAGCCTGTGGCACGGTGCCCTCCCCGAACGTGCTCCATCGGAGGTGGAGTCCGCCCGCAGCGGGACGGAGCGCCCCGAGGCACAGCCCCGTGGGGACCCACACGGGCAGGACGGACCCACGGCACCCTGCCCACCGTCCCGTCAGGGGGATTGCACGGAGACGCCGGCACTTCGGCCGAGAGCGGGAGGCTGCCCAGAGGCACGAAAGGGAAAGAGAGTAGCGATATGGCAGTGAGACTCCCCACCTCTTCCCTATGGAGGGGCTCAGCGGATGGATAGCTTGCACTCTTAAGAATTAAACTTCTCCTATGCCAAATGTCGTCGCTCCGTGCGTCCAGGCGGGAACCTGAGGCTGTCACAAGGATCCGGAGCTAGGGGCTGTCGGGGCCGGGACCCGCCGCACCTTTGGGAGAGGGATTTAGGAGCATTAAGTTCCGGAGCTGTCGTGTTCAGTGCGCGCATCGCCAGGAAAAGAGGGGCCATCCCCTTTGGGGTTTGCTCAGTTAGGGACAAAAGAAGGAAAAAAAAAATCCTATCTATCTATCTATCTATCTATCTATCTATCTATCTATCTATCTATCTATCTATCTATCCATATATAGAAAGAAAGAAAGAGATAAAGAGAGAGGCGGTCTCAGGAAACCCAGGCCAAATTTTGCTCTGCTCTCTCTCTCTTTCCCACTTCCCCTCTCTCTGAACGTCACCGTTGGAAGAAGCTGTTGAGATAAATCAAATAGTGACACTTTGACGGCTTTACTTGTATAAGCAATATGGTTACCATATGGCATTGTTATTTATGAATGACAGCATAAATTGTATTACAAAGTCCATCGCGCTTTATTGGGACGCTTCTCCCCTGCCTCTAACGTTTATATGGGCATCTCCAGATGGAAAAAGGTGCATCTAATAAAGGCCGGCAGTGCTGCGGCAGACCCATTTCGGGGGCGTTGTGCCGGGTCTGCGCTGCCTGCAGAATGAGCGGCGCAGTGGGGCAGGGCGCACAAAATCCGCGGCGCTGCGCGTCCCTCAGCCGCAGCTGGGCAGGGCAGGGGCACCGGCTGCCGCTCGGCCGAGGTTCCCGTCTTGGAAAAAAAGTGCTACACTGCTCCTGGCCCCCGCCGTCCCACGGCATTGCCGCCGAGAGCGGGGGTTTATACATATACAAGTGCAACAGAAGGAACAATAAATATTAATGGCACGAAAGCGAGGTGCTCCTTCCTTCTGCCCCTGCCTAGTGTATTTTTTCCTTTTTTTCCCTTCTTTTTTTTTTTTTTTTTTTTTTTTTTAAGCGTTTAAAAGTTATAGCTTTGGCTGAGATTTTCATTATTTCCCCTATTTCTTTTACATTACTCTGCCGGTAGAGCCTGACAAAGAACTTTTGTCTCGAAGTGTGTGTTTTACAGAGGGAGGCTAGAGGACAACACATGTGGTCTTCACGGGTCATAGGTCGAACGGCCTAGAAGTGGCTCGGATCGGCACCATCAAAGCTAACCTGCAACTTAATATCCTGTTGATGAGCTTGTTGAATTTATGAGTGTCTGTGATACAGACAACGGTGCAAGTGATGCTGCTCAACGGGCCCCTTCTCGCCAGGCTGCGGGCCGGCCACAATCCCCCGCTCGCCCCGCATCTCGTCCCGTTACTGCGCTGGAAGGCTGAATTTTGGGGGAAGGACACCCTCTTCCCCCTTTCCCTCTCCCTCTCACATGCACACACACCCGTCCCCGGTAGGTCCTTCCGCCTCTTTTCCCGACGAGGCCGTCGCCAGCCGAATCCTCCCGCGGGCAGAGCCCCCGGCCCCACCGCAGCCTGCGCCCCCACTGCGGCACCCACGGCTGCCAGAGAGAAAGAGGGCACGGAGAAAGGGGGGGCACGGAGCCTCCCCAGAGGGCGGTGACGCCTCTCGGGAAAAGGGTCAGAAGGAGAAGGCGATGTATACAGTTCAGAGGAAACAAGAAATTGCTCTCCCCTCGTCCCGCCTCTCCCCCTCCACACCCCTCTCCAGCTCCCTTCGCATCACCAGCCCGTAAGAACAAGACAAGAGTAGTTTTAAAGCGGATTTCGGAAAACTTACAAAGACGGGAAAGCTTTCCCGGGGAAGCTGACGTTTGCTCTGTAGGTCTGGCACCTCCAGAAACCTGTTGAAAAACTTCTTTCAATAAAACAGTTTACCACCGACTTGGGGTGACCGCTCGCTTTCCCCCCCGAGAGCTGCCCTGAGCCGCAGGCTGTGTTCGTGGAGGTGGCCCGACAAGGGAGTGCGGGGCTGGCCGCGGTGCCTCTGCCCCCCTCCCTTCTTCCCTTCCTCCCTCGCTCCTTCCCTTGTTACCCTGTGACATGGGGGAAAGGGGTTTTGCGGTTCAGAGGCAAATAAAGCACTTCTTAGGAGGGACGGCGACGTGACTTTGAACTTGGATCAGCTCCTCTGTTTCCTGCAGAGAGAGTGGGGCTGGAGCCCTGAAAGAATAGCAGAGAGCGGCCAGCCAGCGGGGGCTCCGGATGGAATTCACTGCGTCCCCCCGAAAGCGCCCCGATGCCGGCACCGCTGAGCAGGCAGAGCCAGGGGCGAGGGAGGGAAGGCAGGAAATGCAGAAAAAATAAGGTAAGGAGAAGAAAGAAAAAGGAGACAAAATGATAAAAGAAATGAAGAAATGAATAGCAGAAAAATTAAAAGAAAGAAAGGGAAGGAAGAAAGGGAAGGAAGAAAGGGAAGGAAGAAAAGGAAGGAAGGAAGGAAGGAAGGAAGGAAGGAAGGAAGGAAGGAAGGAAGGAAGGAAGGAAGGAAGGAAGGAAGGAAGGAAGGAAGGAAGGGAAGGAAGGAAGGAAGGAAGGAAGGAAGGAGGAAGGAAGGAAGGAAGGAAGGAAGGAAGGAAGGAAGAAGGAAGGAAGGAAGGAAGGAAGGAAGGAAGAAGAAGGAAGAGAAGAAGGAAAGGAAGGAAGAGAAGGAAAGGAAGGAAGGAAGGAAGGAGAAGAAGAAGAAGAAGAAAGAGAAGAGAGAGAAGAAGAAGAAGAAGAAAGAAGAAAAGAAGAGAGAAGAAGAGAAAAAGAAAGAAAGAAAGAAAGAAAGAAAGAAAGAAAGAAAGAAAGAAAGAAAGAAAGAAAGAAAGAAAGAAAGAAAGAAAGAAAGAAAGAAAGAAAGAAAGAAAGAATCGAGAAGGTAGATATTTGTATGATTATTCACCTTTGCTATTTTTTTTCCCAAAACTGTTTTGAACTGCCAATTTTCTTACACATATTTATTATTTTTCTAATCTCAGTTGTAGTAAATTCTTTTAAATCGGGGCAGGGGGGAAGTGTTTGCGAACGTCCAGTTTTCTGTGTGATTTTTATCACTGATCTGGAGGCAGACGATGCAGGAGACCAAGCTTTCCTCTTCAGCTTGGGCTCTCGAAATCCCCAGCAACGGTGGAGGACTCCGCTCAGACCTCCGCCTCTAAATCTTTTCAGGGAAGGAAAATAGAATTTGTTCGCGGTCTGTTCCTGGGAGCCTGGGGGGTCAGGACAAGGATAGCATATGCTCCCAAGCTACAGCCTGGAAAGGCAAGATCTGGGGAGCAGACACTCCTGCCTGCAAAGGCAGGACAGAATGACAGCGAGCAAAGAGAAAAAGGCTGTTGGCATCAGAGGTGCAGCTCTGCATTAATATTCGGTTTCTCTCCTATTGCCCATTTCCGATTAGAAGGAATCCCACTTTTTCCCAATTTAAATCCTCGCCTTGTTCAAAGACTAATGTCCGGTACCGGCACATTTCAAACACTTTCGTACAGTCTTGGAAATATTTTAACCATTTAGTGACAATGATGGGAAAGACCTTATTTGGTAGGCAGTGTTACCTTTGCCTGCCTTCCTTCCTTCCTGCTATCCATCCATCCATCCATCCATCCATCCATCCATCCATCCATCCATCATCTCTCTTTGTAAAGCTCACGCTTGGACGCTGTGGGTCCAGGTTTGAGCCTGCCTGTGTCTGATGTGGGATTTAATGCCATGAGGGGCCATAGGAGGAATGTCGAAGGGAGAATTTCAAAAAGACCCCTCGAACCACAAAAACCCTTATATTTTGGGTTGCTTCTCTGCCAAGCAGAGAGCTGATGGGTACGGAGATGCAAGGTTTCGCGCAGGGTGGTTAAGACGACAAATGTTATGCCAGGCTTTGATTTTTACAAAGCCTTATTTATTGGGTGAGCTGCTGGCCTCGAGATGATTATTTTTCAGCCACTACAAAACAAACCGAATCAGGGGCCAGACGTGTATTTACTGGAGGGGGAGGGGAAGGGGACTTGTTTGCTCTGTGTGTGTGCGGGTGCGTGTGTGTGTGTGTGTGTGTGTGTGTGTGCCGGCTTTATGCTTTTTATTCCTGCCATGTAAGAATCCGGTTTCCAAATAACAATGGCAGGGTGGGGTTTTGGGTTGTGATTTTTTTTTCATGTTTATTTTTGTTTCTTTTTTCAAGAAAGAGAAAAGACAAGGAAAACTCCTAAAGCATCTGCTCTCAGATACCCATTCACAACACATGCAGATCGCAGATCGACTTCTGTGCTCCCACAGAAGTGGTTTAAAAGCCCAAACAGACAGGGCGACGGTTCCGTCTTATATTTTAATTTTTATTTGATTTGGGTTTTTAGCCCCAGCCACCCTAGCCCCGTCAACGTGACTTTTATTTGATTCCCCCCTCGCTCCCTTTATCGATCACGGGCTTCGTCTGCTTTAGCCGAAAGGAGGAAAGGGGCTGCGGGGGTTATATTTTAAGCCCCTCGCTTTGTTTGTTTGCCTCCCGAGGCAGGATCACATGCCAAAGCGTACATCGATATTTTCCGAGATCGGCGCGCCTCTCCCCCACCACCCCTTCCCCTCGCCGCAGGGGAGACGGGCAGGGAGGGGTGGGGTGGGGGGGTGACTCCCCCAAAAAATCAAGAAGCCACCGGCAGAGCGGGGCTGACGGCGGCCACCGGCGCGGAGCGGGCCCGTGCGGCGCGGGGCCGGGCGGCCGCGGGGCGATCGGCGGTGGCGCGGCGGGGCGCGGGGCGGGCGCTGGGGCGGGCAGGGCTCGGGGCGGCCGCTCCGCCATTAGCCGGTGGCCGGGGGCGCCCGGATGGACGGGGCGGCTCGGGCCAATGAGCGGGAGCCGGGAGAGCGGCCGGGCGGCGGGCGAAGGCGGCGTTGGGAGAGGAGCCGCCAGTGCGGGCGGGGAGAAGGAGAGAGGCCGAGGGAGGGAGGGAAGAAAAAGAGGGGGAGGGGGGGGAATAAAAAGCCGCCGCCTCAGCAGCGCCCACCGAAATAAACAGAAGAGCGAAAGGCAGCGAGGGCCCGGGCGGAGCGGGGCTGCAACTCCGCCGCCGCGGCGCTCCGGCACTCCCCGGCCCCTTCCCGCCCCCCGCCTCCCCTCCCCACCCCCACCGCCGCCCTTATTGTTTTTAATCCGCCTCCGGCACCCCCCTCCTTGCCCCCCTCCTCACGCCCCTCCGCCGCAGCGGGCGGGGGCTGCGCGGCGCGGGGCACCCCCCGGGTCCCTTCGCTCCGTGGGAACCCGCGGCTGCAAGTTTTTCTCCGTGAGAGACACCGCTAATGCCCGGCGGAGGATAAAACGAGAAGCGGAGGCCCGGCAGCGGCGGGGGGCTCGGGGCTCGGGGAGGGCCGCGGCCCACGCGGGGAGCGGCGCGGGGCCGGGCGGGCTGGGGTCGGCGGCGCTGACATCCCGGTGGCGGCGGAGGAAGCGGGGGGGCGGCGGCGGCGTGTGCGCGGGTCTGTGTGTGCGAGTGTGTGTGTGTGCGTGCGTGTGTGCCGCAGGGAACGGCGAGGCGAGCCTTCCCCCCCCGTCCTCAGCCCCGTCCCTCCCCTGCTCCCCCTCCCCTCCCCTGCCCGCCCCCGCCTCAGCTCCTTTAATACACTTTGGTTCTCCGCTCGCCTTTGGACTCTGCTCTGCCTGGCTCCGGATACGACTCCGCCGGCGGCGGCTGCGGCGGCATCGGGCCGGAGCGGGCGCGGGCGGCGGCGGCGGCGGCGGCGGGGGGACGCGGCGGCTGCCGGGGGGAAGCGGAGCGGAGCGGCGGCGGCCCCGCGCCCGGGCGGGCGGGCGGCGGCAGCCCGGAGGCGGAGGCTGTAGCGGGGAGGCGGCAGCGGCGGCAGCGGCTGCGTCCCCGGAGCGGCGCGGACCATGCTGCTGGACGCCGGCCCGCAGTTCCCGGCCCTCGGAGTGGGCACCTTCGCCCGGCACCACCATTCGGCCGCGGCGGAGATGCAGGACCGGGAGCTGAGCCTGGCGGCGCAGAACAGCTTCGTGGACTCGGCGGCGGCGCACATGGGCGCCTTCAAGCTCAACGCCGGCGCCCACGACCTCTCCCCCGGGCAGAGCTCGGCGTTCACCTCGCAGGCGCCCGGTTACCCTGCCGCCGCCCTGGGCCCCCACGCCGCTCATGTCGGTTCCTACTCCGGGACGCCCTTCAACTCTACCCGGGACTTCTTGTTTCGCAGCCGGGGCTTCGGGGACTCGTCGCCGGCCGGCGGGCAGCACGGCATCTTCGGCCCTGCGGCCGGCAGCCTGCACCACCCGCACACGGACGCTCAGAGCCACCTTCTCTTCCCGGGCATCCACGACCAGCACGGTCCCCACGCCTCCCAAAATGTTCTCAACGGGCAGATGCGATTGGGCTTGCCGGGGGAGGTATTCGCCCGGTCGGATCAGTACCGCCAGGTTTCCAGCCCCAGGACTGACCCTTACTCGGCGGCTCAGCTGCACAACCAGTACGGCCCCATGAATATGAATATGGGCATGAACATGGCAGCCCACCACCACCACCACCCAGGTGCCTTTTTCCGCTACATGCGGCAGCAGTGCATCAAGCAAGAGCTCATCTGCAAGTGGATCGATCCCGAACAGCTGAACAACCCCAAAAAAAGTTGCAATAAAACTTTCAGCACCATGCACGAGTTGGTCACCCATGTCTCGGTGGAGCACGTTGGGGGACCCGAGCAGAGCAACCATGTCTGCTACTGGGAGGAGTGTCCCCGCGAAGGCAAACCTTTCAAAGCGAAATACAAACTGGTCAATCATATCCGAGTGCACACGGGAGAGAAACCTTTCCCCTGCCCCTTCCCTGGCTGCGGAAAAGTTTTCGCCAGATCAGAAAATCTCAAAATTCACAAAAGGACGCACACAGGTAATTCGGGTTTCTTTCGCCACATTTCCTCCCTCTGCCCGTGCCTATATATGCGTGTGTATATATATGTGTAAACTGATAGATACTCAGACAGAGTGATGTTAAATTAGGAGAGTGATAAAATAAGCCTCCAGTTTATTTTTTTAACCCTCTCCATCACATGGCTGCGTTTGTTTTGGTTTCTTCCCCTGCAGCATACACCCCCCTCCATCCCAGATTTCGAAAGGATATTTAACTGATTTGTTTTAATTTGGGAGTGAGAGCTGTAGATTCGTGCTGAGGTTCAGCGGAGTCTTTCCGCAGAAACGCGGAATACAGCGCGAACCAATTTTTGCCGTCTTGCTAAAATAGGGGAAGACATCCGTCCGTCCATCCATCCATCCATCCATCTGAAACGCCTTAGTCATTTGTTCTGTGCAACGTATTTGCATACAACTTCAGCGCTTGTGAGCATGGCTTTTATTTATTTATGGATACTCAGAGAAACTATATAAATACGTGCAAAATCAATCGTTAGTCCTAAATCCCGTTAGAAGTGGCAAAAAAAGTCCCTTTCTGGGAATGTTTTCCATTAAATTTAAATGGTGTGAGCAAGGCAATAAAATTTTCTCATTTAAAAAAAATTGTTTTTAAAGTCTCACTCGATGTGATTTAAGGTGTTTTTGCAACAGTTTATTAAATTATGTAATAGGGAACAGAGGATTTGAGGTTCGGAAACTTCCACCCAAATCAGGTGGAAGAGGGTCGAGGGAGCTCGGGCTTTCCTGATGGAAAATCGCCTGAGCCGAAGGGTAACAAAAATAAACGCATCCTCCCGCCTCATCTATTATTCATTTACTACTCCTGCCGGCTCAAACCGTGCCAGACTATTTCATAAAAGACGGCCAAATATTTTAGCGACTTCCACTCCAAATATTTACCCGGAGAAAGGCTAAAAATCTCGAGGCCTATTGTTTTCTCAAGTGCTAAGCCCGATGCGAGGTGCGAGACGAGCTTTAACAAGGTTTAAAATT
The DNA here is from genome assembly GCF_028769735.1 of Zonotrichia leucophrys gambelii. Classification (NCBI taxonomy): domain Eukaryota; kingdom Metazoa; phylum Chordata; class Aves; order Passeriformes; family Passerellidae; genus Zonotrichia; species Zonotrichia leucophrys. The sequence continues at coordinate 39,925,054 of NC_088169.1, read as the reverse complement.
TGAGAAATGTATTTGCATGAGATGCCCGCACTGAAGTCATTGTGTCTGAGCGGATGTCTTTAAGAAACAATTTAGGTGCTAATGGAATCTAATGTTAAATGCTTCCCCTCCAAAGGCGGGGGAATGTGGAGTTCTCACCTCCAAAGTACTCCCCGGCATTTGGAGTCTTGGCAGCCGGGAGAGAGGAATCCCTATGAAAATTAAATGAAGTATTTTACAGACGTTTAGTTTTCCCAGCGGATGTGAGTTTATCTCGAATATCCATACACGAAACAATATACCCGGCCTTAAATCTGTCGGTAATGGTTTCCAGTTTAACAGGATAGCGGATTTGGTACCGAGGCGAAACGGCTCGGTGATGCTTGCTTCTTTTTTTTTTTTTTTTAGTCGTCTTTCTTCTTCAATCTCTTTCGGGGCTGGCTATGTGTGTCCGCACGGGCCGAAATAAAATCGGGCGAGATTCCGGGACGGGGACATCCCCGGGGTTTTGGCAGGAAAACCAGCTGGGGGACGGGGGTTGCCTCGCTGCAGGGCAAGGCGTGAGCGACGCGGCCCTCCGGCGCCGCGGGCACCGGGACGCAGCCGCCCGGCCCTTCCTTGGGGAAACTGCCGCACGAAGCGACCGGGAGCGGAGGGCGAGGGCGGGGAAACTCTGCGCGGGGTTTGCGCGGGGCCGGCCGCGCTCACCCCGCTGCTGCGCCGCTCTCTTGCAGGGGAGAAGCCCTTCCAGTGCGAGTTCGAGGGCTGCGACCGGCGCTTCGCCAACAGCAGCGACCGCAAGAAGCACATGCACGTCCACACCTCGGACAAGCCCTACCTGTGCAAGATGTGCGACAAGTCCTACACGCACCCCAGCTCCCTGCGGAAGCACATGAAGGTACCCGGCCCCGCAGCCGGCGGCGGGAGGCGGGAGGGCGGCCGCCCCGCTCCGGGCGCCCCGACGGGGCGGCGGGCGGCGGGCGCGGGGCCCGGGGGCGGCGGAGGGCCGGGCCGGCGGCGGGGGGCGCGCCCGGGGGGCGGCCGCGGCCTCGCCGTCCCCCCTCCACCCGGCCGTGTTGCCTTTGCCCCCCAGGTGCACGAGTCGTCCCCGCAAGGCTCCGAATCCTCCCCGGCCGCCAGCTCCGGCTACGAGTCCTCCACCCCCCCGGGGCTGGTGTCCCCTAGCGCCGAGTCGCAGAGCACCAACAACCTCTCCCCTGCGGCGGCGGCGGCGGCTGCGGCAGCGGCGGCGGCCGTGTCCGCCGTGCACCGGGGCGGCGGCGGCGGCGGCAGCGGCGGCGGCGGCGGCGGCCACAGCGGCCTTTCCTCCAACTTCAACGAGTGGTACGTGTAGGGCCCCGCCGGACTGCGCTGCACGGCCCCGCCGCGCCCTCCCCGCCCCGGCGGCGGCGGTGGCCTTGGCGGCGGGCAGGAGGGACCGAGCGAGCCCGCCGGAGACGCGCCGGGAGATGCCGCCGCACCCGCCGGCAGCGAAGTGACGGCCGAGCAGGATGGGGACAGGGGGCCTTCATCTCCCCACACCCTCCCGCCTTCGCGTCTTTTTTTCTTTTTTTTCCCCCCTTTTTTCTGGTTGGATTTTTTCTTTTTGAAAACATTTTGAACCAGCAAAAAAATTCCAAAAACTACGTGCTGAAAAAACATAAGAGAATGAGTAAATCAACGGCGGAACGGAAAGGGAGAGAGAGCAAAACATCCCCATGCTCCACCAACACATCACCCAGCTAAAAGCTTCCCAAGGCGGAGGAAAGAAACTCTCCCTCCGGAGTCTTCAGACAAAAGATCAGAGACTCAAACTCCTCTAGTCCCCGCGCCTCCCCTGCCCGGAGCAGCCAGCGCCCTCCCGTCCCACGAACTGTGTATATAGCGGCCCTCTCCTTCCTCCGGCGAGGTGGGGAACGAGGTTTTCCTGGATTGTCGGTGTATAGAAGTTCGTCCCGTTTGTAAACCGCGGATTGGTCCCTTTCTTCTTCTTCTTCTTCTTCTTTTTTTAAAATCTTTCTTTTTTCCCCCTCTTTCTCCCTCCCCGAGAAAGTGATGGACTTGTTTTCTTTTCTCCCGCTCTCCCTCCCCACTTCCTTCTCTCCTCCTTTTTTAGTTCATCCCTTTTAAAAAAAAAGTAACGTGGAAGAAAAAAAATGGTTTCTTTTGTAATTGTGATATCTTGAATATTGTGTTCCTTTTTAAGAAGCAACTTGATTGTAAACTGCATTTCAACGATAGACTGGGGAAGAAATACCGTGCCAAAGTCTCCATTCTATTACTCACAGACACACACACGAACAACAACGCTTGTGAATGTATTTTTCTGTTAGCTGGGTTTACATGTGATGTTTTAGTGCTTTTGCAAGTTCAATTTGTTAGTTCCTGTTCGGAAGATTGTGAGGAAAAATAAACGTCGTGCCGTTAGCTTTTCCGTAATAACGCCCTTCCTCCTGTAAATACCTGTTACCATATTTATCCATTTGTAATTAAATTATGGTATTAACTTGCTACAGAGGAAACAGTATTTATAAAGAATGTTTCTTAACTATAAATATGTACAATTGTGAGCATAAACTGTTTCAGATTTTTTATTTGAAGGTTTAAGTGGTTTCATCATTTCTTGTGATATGTTTTGAGAGTAATGCATACAGAAATATAATAAAACGTGTTGAAACTGCACGAGCTGTTTCCTTTTTATGCCAAAGGCTCTAAAACCTGCTGTAAGGTATGTGATGGGCTGAGCGGCGACTGCAAAACAAATGCTTTTAAAACTTCCGCTGCTTACTGGAAGAGGAGGATTCCTTCCAGCTGGGCTCTCCCGTCCAGAAGGAATAAAAGGGGAAAAAAAAAAAGAAAAATGCAAAAAAAAATAAAGCCACAAAAGCCCCTAAAAGCTTGTGAAGCTTCTGAACTGAAAGAAAAGGGTGAGGGAGGATATGCATATTCTCCAAATGACTTTCAAGGCAGGATCTCCTTTACTAAGATATTTACCCGGCAAGAGCACATCTTCCTCCGGCTCCTGCCTTCCTCGGGCTCGCCCCTCTCTCCCCGGTGCGTGTCTGGCTGGGGGATCATTGCCCCAGAGAAACAGGGGCGTTTCGGGACGAGGTGGAGGGGCAGTGACAAGGCTCTGAGCTCGGCTCTTTGAGCCATAGATGGTCCTTGCCTCCCGTGTTGTCATCTTTTTGGCAGCCTCCGTACAGCCCGGAGAGAAGGAAGTTGTGATGACCGAGAGCTCACATTTCCCCTTCGAATTTTTTCTCTCTCTTTTCAAAAAATTGTATTTTATTTATTTTATTGTATTTGAGCCCAGAGGGCGGTTTGGGTTGTCAGATGTGTTCGGGGAGGGACGGCGAGCGGCCGGCCGATGGTTTTCCCGGGATGCTGGCCCGGCGTTTGGCTCCAAGCGCGACGTCGGGGCCCGGCCGGCGGACCCGCCCGCGCAGGGCAGGCGGACAGCGGCTCTCCGGGCACCGGGACACACAGGGAGAGTGTCACAGCGGCAGGGAAATCGTGGCAAAAGTTCGGCCTTGTCAAGGCACCGAAATACGCCCTGCGAAGCGGCAGCGCTGTGACCGGGCTCCGAGCGCCCTGCGGCGGCTGCGCTGCCCTCAGCGGCGGCTTGTGCAGCCCGGGAGAGCCTCTGCTCCTCACACCGGCCGGGCCCAGCCCTCGCACCCCCCGGGCCAGCCGCTGCTTTGGGTTTTTCGGGCTTTGTGCCGTGTGTTCCAATATCAATAGAGCTGTCTCCGGCCGGTGTGGGAGTTAGGCGAGGAGATGAGGGTACGCGGGCCCTGCTCACTCCTGGGGCGAGATGAGGGTTACCTACACCCAGGGGAAGGGGAGGAGGGAGGGAAAGACCCCCCCCTCCCCCTGTCCCGCCGCTGACAAGGAAGTTTAGATGTAGAGGGGATCCGGAGCTTCCTCGGCGGCCGTGCTCCTCTCAGAGCGGCCATCCCCGCGCACCCGGCAGCTCCCCGGGAAATCAAACTGCTATTAAAACCTAATTTATGTTCGGTAATAATATTACGTAAAAAAAAATTTATTAAAATCATTGGCATATGCCGCCTGCCCCTTGGAGACATCCGTGGGAAATGCAGCTAGAGGATCCCTCCTTGTCCTGCCGGCCTTCCCACAGCTGAAAAACCATACGGGGGTCCCGCTTCAGAGGCAGTCCCCGCCAGCCACCGCCTGCCCAAATCCCCTCCCGGACCCAGGGGCGGACGAGCAGCCCTGCCCAAGGGCCACCAACCCCTCTCTGACGTCCCCCGCCCCAGCGGGCTCATCTCCGGCCGGAGAGAAGCGCTCGGCAGCTGGGCTCCCTTTCTCCCTGCCCTCGGAGTCTTCGGGGAAGCCCAGGGATGATCCTTGAGGGGGCTAGGCGGCCTCCCTCTGGCCGAAGCGCAGGTCGTGCGGCAGCAAGGACAGCCCCGGCCCCTCCGGCAGGGATGCCTGTGCTCCGGCAGGCCCAGGGACGCGGCCGTGGCGGCTGTGGCAGTGAGTAAGCTCCCCCTCCTTCCCTGTCCTACCCAGGCTGGCCTTGAACTTGACCCTGGCCTTGGCGCATCCCGCCCGCAGCCCCTCTCCGCCCGCCTCCCTCGTGCCCTGACCCTGGCCCGGCCCTGCCACCCTCAAAGGAGAGCAGGAAGTCATCAGGCTCAGGGGTTGGGGCTTTTTTAGGGGGTAGAGCAGCCAAGATCCCTCTCACAGCCTTGTGCGAGGGTGGCCCAATGGCCCCGAAGTCCTCCTCTTCGCCCTTGTCCTTTGTCCACCTCGACACCGTCAACCTCAAACCCCTCCCTCTCCCCAGCTTTGTCTCCTACGCTGAACCTGCACTTCCCAAATCTCCCTGCCCTGGCCCTGCAGACAGCTTGGGAACCAATCTGGAGGGAGGCCTGAGGCTTCCCCAGCCGTCCCGAGCCTGCCCTGGCATTCCACGGTACCCTCATGCCCGCAGCGAGCGGGTGTCCCGGCCGGTGCCCGCACTCCCCGACGGCTGTGCCCCGACGGCTCCCGGCCCTCCTCGGCCGCACGGCCCCGCCGTCGGTGAGCAGCGGGAGCCGTCCCGTGCCCAGCTGTGGCAGCAGCCCCACTTGGCCGGTTGTCCTGCCGTGGTGTGATTCCTTCTTTATACCGTGAAAAGCAGCGTGGAGGGGCGGCTTTAATTTTTATCGTTATTAATCATAATGAAATCGTCTCCTAACCCTTCCTGCGGACCCAATGAAAAGACGGGTTGATTTCCCTGGGAATTACTCTCTCTTCTCAAGCCAAAAAATTTGGGGGTCCGTCCATACGACAGGCTGTGCTTTGCCCCCCGCACCCACAATCGGAGGGCAGTTCGGGGCTCTGCCGTCACCTGCCGCCTCTCCGCTCCACCTGGCCGGGCTGCTCTGGCGCCTTTGGGCTCCAGCCGGTGGCGGCAGAAAAAAAACAGAGCCCAAACCCAAAGGTAAACCAACCTCCCGACAAACCAACAGACATGACAGCAGCCCACACCGAACCAGGATAAAATGCAGGAGCTCTCGCCCGAACCCGAGTGTGGAGCGGCGGCCGCTGGCGCTGCCGGTGCCGGTGCCGGCGGGGCTCCGCAGCGGGCAAGGGCTGCCCCGCACGGCCAAGCTCCGCCGCCGGTGCCGGGGGCAGCAGCCCGGGCTGCAGCCGCTCCGTTTGGCTCCGGCCAGACCTCCCCAAACCCGTATCTGCCTTTTAAGTTTCCCCTTTGTTTTCAGAAACTCGAACACATTTCCTGCCCGCTATGAAGACATAGCAGGCTCCCCCAAACCTCTCCCCAGCCACAAGTGCACGCTAAACTGTGCCTTCCCGGGCACAGCGAGGTATGTATATTTTTCAATTTGTCATCTTCACGCATGGTTGTGAGGGTTGGGTTTTTTTTGGTTTTTGGTTTTTCTTTTCTTTTCTTTTCTTTTCTTTTCTTTACTTTTTTTTTTTTTTTTTTTTTTTCTTTTTTTTTTTTTTTTTTTTTTTTTTTTTTTTTCTTTTTTTTTTTTTTTTTTTTTTTTTTTTTTTTTTTTTTTAGTGGTGTTTCTTAACTTCTTGCGTCCCTTTTTTTTTTTTCTTCATCTTTTTTCCCCTACTCCTTTTTTTCATTCCTCTTAGGTTTTAGATTTTTCCCCCCCCTATTGTTTTTGGTTTTTTCCTCTTTTCCCTGAGCTAGACGCCAGGGATGGAGCTGCATATTAGCAGCAGAGAAAGCAAGAACTATTGTCCCACCCTGCAGGGCACGGTGCCCCCCTCTGTCCCAAAGTGCAAGCCTTCCCCAGTGCTTGGAGTTTCCTCACTTTTCTTTCTTTCTTTCTTTTCTTTTCTTTTTTTTTTTTTTTTTTATCTTTTAAAAATTTATTTTCTGGACGGTTTCTCTGTCATTAATACTTTCGGGAGAGAGAAAAGAAGAAAATAAAAGAAAAGAGAAGAAGAAGGAGAAGGAGAAGGAGAAGGATAAGGATAAGAAGACCGGGTGAGGGAAGACCTTCGCTAGAGGTTTCATGTCTTTAATAAACACTTCAAAGTGGCTGCCTAGCCGCTGTCCCGAGGAAAGGAAGCGCGGCACAAACGGAGCGCGGATCCCGCTTCCTCGCAGCGCGGGAAACAGGAGCAGGTTCCCCCTCGTCCCTCGCCCGTGGTGCCAAGCGCTTTCCAGCGAGGAGCGGGAGATCCGGCAGGGCGGAGCGGCTGGATCCGGAGCGGAGCGGGGACTCCTCCAGCCGGGGCCCCACGCGCGGGATCAGCTGCCGCGTTCCGGAGGGGGAAGGACGCTCTTTTGGTGTTAAAAAGAAAATAATCGGCAACTAAAGCAGGGGAGGGGGGTGGGGAGTAACTCAAGCGCCAGCAAGTGACGGAGCGGGTGTTTTACACGAGCGGCATCGCGCCTCGCAGGGGGCTGGGGGCAGCCGTGGGTCCGCGGGGGGCTCCCGGCGTGAGCCAGCCCCAGGCGGGCAGGGCTTGCCGCCGCGGGACGGGATCTCCCCGACACCTGTCCGGGGCTCCGCCGGCTGGGGGCTCGGCACAGCGCCCCGGGGGCCCCGCCGCAGCTCCGTGCCCGTGCCGGTGCCCGTGGGTGGCCGCGGCCGGCGCGTCCCGGGGGCAGCGGGGACGGCGCTTGGCCCCAGCCGCGCTCCTGGCGCGGAGCCCCCCAGGAGACCGGGGCTGGCTGCGCGGTGTGCGTGGATTCCGGCCGGACCTCGGTGTACAGCAGTTTGCGGTGGGGGAAAAAAAAAGAAAAAAAAGAGAAAAAAACTAGAAAAGAAAAGAAAAGAAAAGAAAAGAAAAGAAAAGAAAAGAAAAGAAAAGAAAAGAAAAGAAAAGAAAAGAAAAGAAAAGAAAAGAAAAGAAAAGAAAAGAAAAGAAAAGAGCAATTTTCATTCCAACTTTTTTTTCCCCTTCTTCTTCCTAGACTGCTAATTCCTCTGTGTGGGCAAACACCCCTTCTCCTTTGATTCTTAGCCACAGCGCCTAGATTAAATACCGGTTTTAATGAGAGCGTGGCTGTGGCCGCATAAGGTGATGATAGTTATGAAGACGGTCTGACCTGTTTTGATGAAGACGATCTGACCTGTAGGGAGAGAGGGAAAGGTCAGCCACATGCAGTGGCCAGATTTCTGCTTGTTCCCGGCACATGCTGCTACAATATTGATCCGCGGAGAAAGATAAACATAAAAGATAGATCGTATGTGCTGAATACTAATGAACGTGGCTTCCAGATTTTAATTGTTGTTGACTTCTTATTTCCACCGTAAACATTTGCTGATATCCGTAGGGCATTTCCCCCAGTTTTTAAAAAAATTATTATTTTATTTTTTCTTATTTTATCTTATTTTGCTTGTTTTAATTTTTCCCCCTCATCTCTCAGTGTGTCTCTTGATGGAAATCTTCCCACCAAGTTATTTTCCCTATCAGCCGAGGTGCAACCACCCGAAAGTCACGGCCAACATCTCCTTTCCAGCGAAGGAACCTCTCCTGGAAACGGGGAAAGCTACTCTGAAAGGCAACATCTCGACTTGGGATGCTCCTTTCGGATTCCCGCCTCGTCACTCGCTCCATTCCTTTGCAGCAAAACGCTGCAGATGACACCGGAGTTGAGGGTTAATTTTTTTTCCCCCCCCTCTCCCGGATTGGAATGCTGCAAACCCAGCACTTGCGCTGGAAGAGAGCTCTCCTTTCAAAGCCTCCCCAGTTTCCCAAGTGTTACCAGACTAATACACCTACGGGAGGCAAAGAGATGGAAACACGCAGTGTCTCGGGAAGAGAGGCATGTTTCCCCTCGGCTGTGCAGAGGCAGTGGGCTCTGTTCCGAGGGTTTTCGCTGCGATACAAAATTGTTAAGATCTTCCACCGCCCTGACTGTCTCTTTAATTTTTTTTCCTCTTCGAGATGGTCAAAATTATCTGTAAACCGCGTAAAGCAGTCAAGGAAACAGCTATCCCCAAACACGCGTTTCAAGTTTCTGCTGCTTCGAGAACGAGCGAGAGTAAGCACCATCGGCTATACAGTGGCAATTAACTATATCAGCCTCACATTTAAGAAAATGAGGGAGATATTAAACTCTTAATTCCCATCATTACTAATAATTTTCATGAAGAGAACTTCTAAAAGATTTCCCCCCCCCTCCCTTACACTTTCCAGTCTATTTTTTAACTCTGGAGTGATTTACTACGTAAGTAATTTTAGAGGATACAGTTTACAGCTTGAGTTATTAGACTGAACACCTCTGGCTGACACCACAACACCTTTTTTTTCTGCCTGCAGCTGTGAGTCACAACCCCATTTTCATACCAAACTGCTGCACATTCCTTTACAATATAGGCTTCCTTCTTGCAAAGATCAAACACTCTGCAGCCAACGTGTTTATTTTAAAATACAGGAAAATTAAAACTAAACATGGACTTAAAAGAAAAAAAACAAATGCATCATTTCTTTCCCTGCTGTCTTTCCCACTAAAATAAATTAAAATAAAATTAGGAGGGAACGGCGTAGACTGCTCCAATAAAACAATACAGTGACAGAGCCAAAACAGTTGTTTTCGACAGGAATAGGAACAGTCCCTTCTGTTTGCTGTTATTTATTTATGCATTATTGTGGCTATGGTTTTAATTATATGTGGGAATATTAGGCCAAGATGCTGTAACCGTAGCCTCCCTTTAACACACTTTTCTTATTTGTTTAGTACCAGCGCTACAAGGCAAGAACAGGCACCATAAGGAAAATGTTTTCAATATTCTGTTTAAGAGCTTACAACAGGGAATCCCGGAATTACAGGAAAACCTGCAGGCCTGCTCCGTGGAGGTGCCCGGCAGGACCAGGCAGATTTCGTGCTCCTCCTGGCAGGTTTCGGGGTGCGCGGAGGGGGAGGAATTGCGGGAGAGGTGCCCGGAGTAATTTTTACCCAGCAAAGTGGCGTTTTGAAAGCCTCCTTGCTGTTCAGCAGCACAGACACTAGGATGCTTCTTAATTTTGAGCGTAGTAAAGGTAGACTTAATCTCTGCTCCTTCCGGTAACCTACTGCCAACTCCTCCCCTGGGGCTTGAGAGGGGGGCTTTGCTGCAAGTCCTTTTTCTTCCATTCTTCCATCCCCTATTTATGGGTTTTGTTGTTCTGTGGGTTTTTTTTTTTTTTTTTTTTTTTTTTTTCACCGTACTCGATGGTGTTGGCGTTGCCCATAATTTCCTCCTGCTCCTTTGCCAGTCTTTCCTCACGTCACCGGAGTGATGGGTGAGGAGGGGGGAGCGGGACAAACCTGCCCTCATTAATTTATCTTTGGTACTCATATCGTACTTTAGAGAAGAAAAATTTTAAAAAAGGGGAAGAAAAAGAAAAAGAAAAGAAAAAAAAAGAAAAAGAAAAAAAAGAAAAAAAGAAAAAAAAAGAAAAAAAAAGAAAAAAAAAAAGAAATAGGAAGGAAAGAGAAGGATCATTCACTTTAGGAAACGGATAAAACAACTTCTCCCGTCATCCCTCCAAATTATCTCCGGTGCAAGCGGCTCCGAAGAGCTGAGCGAAGCAAGCGCCGAGCCCGCAGCGCTCTCTGGGCTGTCTCGGCGCAGCGAGGGGAGCAGGACCAGCCCTTGCCAAGCGGGACCGCGGCACATCCCCCGCCCCGCCGCCGTGGCTCCCGGGGCCGAGGCCTCTCTGTGGTCCCGACGTGCGCCCCACAGCAAAGCGGAGCGGCAGGGGCCCACCCCGCTGGAAGCGCTCCCGTTCCGCGGGCATGGCTGCTGCCGTTCCTGGGCCTCGCCATTCCCGCTGTCCGCGCCTTCCCAGCGCTCTCCGAGCCGCGCTCCAGCCGCCGCTCCCCGGCCGCTACCTGCGCGCTCTCTGCGCGCACCGCGGGGCGGCAGCGCCGGGACGGGCGGCAGCGGTGCGAGGAGCCTCGCCCGTCCGGCACAAGCGACACCTGCTAAGGCGGATGGCTGCGGCCACCAAGCCTCCTCCCCACCCTCCCACCCACTCCCCTCAAAAAAAAAAAAAAAAAAGAAGAAGGAGGCGAGTTTCTCTTTTCCAGCTCCTAAATGAAGTTCTGGGACTTGGCAAAGACAGCACAGGTATCTACGGATGGCCCGTTCCGCCCGCGGAGGCTGCCGGAGTCTCACGGGGACGTTCCCTAGCGTGGTTCCTCCCGCATGGTTCCCCCTCCTGCCGCGCCCCCAGCTCAGGGGGCGATGTGGCTGTGGTCCCTGACGGGACGTGCCCGGCCCACCTGGCCCCACGCACCCCGGCCCCGTGAGCGCCTCCCCCGCTCTCCCGTCTGGGACCGGCCCCTGGGCTCCTCTCCGCGCCTCCTGCACAGCAGCCGTGCCCGTGCCCCGAGGTGTTTGGGGTGTCTACAGCAGGCGGACTGCTGGTTCCGGAGAGGGGTCCAGATCCTACCCCCCGAGCCTTTCCTTTAATGGATTTGTGACAAACTGGCGCCACAGCCCCACGTCTCTCCCCGTGAAGGTGCTCCATGCATACAGAGCTGGCAGGGGTGCACTTAGCGACCGCCCCCCCCGGGTCGGAGAGTCCGATGCTCAGCGGCCAGCTCACGCCGTCTGCCTCCCCAGAAGTAGGAACCTAACCCTTCTCGGCGGGGATTTAACAAAAAGGGGCAGTTGCGTTTAATTAAAAGCATCGACTGAGGCCGGGGGAAGCCGGGTTCAGGAGGTGCTCTCGCGGCTGAGGAGGATTTGACTCGCAAGTCCTTCAGGGTGCTCCTGCCCTCTGGAAAGATTCATGTTTCCGCATTAGGGGGGCATTAGGGGAATGAACGTAAAAGTCAGAGACAGCTTTTGTCCCCAAACCCAATGAACGCAATTTTTCAACGCGATGAGGAGTTCAATTTTTTTTTTATTTTTGACCAGTTTGTCCTCCCCGGGGAAGCGCCGAAAGAGGCTCCCCTCGAAAGAATACAAAGGAGATGTGCGTCCTGGCGCTTCCAGGCTTCGATGCCCGAGCGCAGCGAGTCGCAGTCCCGCAGGTATGGGAGCAGCTACCCCAGAGAGCCCAGGCTCTCCAGCGTCCTGCTCCCCCTCTCCCGCGGCCGTAACAGCGGGATACCTGCGCCCCGCTGGGGCCGTGCATCCTGCTGCCCTGAATTTCACTGTCGGGAGAAACGCTGGCCTGCCACCTGCGGGGCCACCGAGTGATGGGTCCCTCAGTCCGCTCCGGTGCACCGGAGGGGCTCCGGGTCGCGTTACCCCGTGCCCGTCATCTCGGCATTTCGGCACTTCGTGGCGACCTTTAGGCGTCCGCCGCGCTAGGCATGTAAGCCACTTTTAGGCTTTTAGTGAGGCTGTCCCCGCCTCCGGGGCGACTTGGGAAACAAGGAAGGAATTCCTCGAGGAATGCCCCAGCGCCAGCCCTCGGGAGGTACAGGCACACACTGTGCCACCATCACTTTGTGCAATGCTCCTGCCAGGCTCCCGAGCCTCCGAGCAACCTTCCACAGGGAATCCCGGCCCCTCGCCCCCTCCAGCTCTTGCAGCAGGAGGGACGTGAAGAAACAGGGCTGCGGCTCCCTCCCGGTTTCTGACAGTGTCCCCGGTGCTGGGAGCTCCTGGGAGCGCCTGGTTCTGCCCGCACCGCCGGGCGGGGTCCCATACGCGCCTTCGAGAGAAGCAGCGGGCAAGAAACATCGGGAGGTCCGGGGAGGGCTCTGCGGGGCCGGCGAGGTGTCCCCTGCCTCGGGATGTGTGTGTGTGTCTGTGTCTGTGTGGGGAGGGTGTGTCTGTGTGTCTGCGTGTGACTGTGTGGGGTTTGCACACACGGCGCCGAGAAGCGCTGTGGATGTGGTGGCGGCTGTCGGGGCTCAGCCCCACTGCCGGGCAGCTCAGGCTGAGAGGCCGTGGCGGTGCCTGGAGCCCGGTACCAGAAACTAGACCATCGGGAACTAGAGCATCGATAGCATGCCTCTGAAGCAGCGGGAGAAGGGAAGCAGCAGTCTTTGCTACACTAGTTCTTATTTTGGTGGGGTACATCCACATTCACGATCCCTTTCACGTTAATGACCTTTATCTTACACTTTCAATGCTTTCTAAGGGTACCCACGTGGGCTCATCGCACACAGCGTGTGGGCTCCTCCACTGCCAGCTCAGCAGATGCTGTGGCATCTCAGGCCCCTGCCTTGCTGGCTCTCAAACACCCATGGAAACCCACACCTGCTTGGAGACACGAGTGAGATGGGAAAAAGATGCTCCATGACACAAAAGGTAATGTAAAATGAAATGGTAACCTAGTACTGCAACAGTTACACGAGAAAACCCCCCCCTCCCATTTCCTTTGTCTGTACAGTGGCTATGTTTTTTTTCCAGAAAAGAGAATAACAAGCAGAATTCACACATGGAGGTGCAAAAAACCAGCAAGAACCAGGGTCAGATTCTTGCTTCCCAAGCAAAACCAACGAACCACCACCACCAGCCAAAAGAAATCTCATATGTTTTATTTGCCTTCCATGGACTTGTATATTTAGCACATCTTTTATTGCCCCACTGTGCTTCCAGAAAGTTGCTATACCTTAGCCTGAAATCACATGAGCTTTTGGCAACTCCCTCCTGCTACAGCTGTGAAAGGAGACTGAGCCTCCAGCAGCACTCAGTCATCCCACCGCTCATGCCAGATATTCAGAGAGTACCTCAGCTGTTGGGGAGGTTCCTCATGCAGCCTAAATGATCAGCTCCCACGTGCAGCACACTAGAGACATCTCCACCTAAGCCAGAATGACGCTGATATACAAAACTGCCCCAGCCAATGGCTGGGTTTTAATAAACAATAATTACATCACACACAGCTCATACCAGTTCTGCTATTATCAAAGAAAGCAGAAACTATGTCAGAGAATGTAACAGCAGAAGTTCTCAGGTTAGCCCAAGTTAGGGGCCTGAGCACTGAAATTAATGGGTATGTTAATCCTTCATCTTAATTTCTGCAGGAGATGAAGCAATAAGAAATCACAAAGGGATTTTTGTCTTTAAAATATGTTCCTTTAATACTCTCAAATAATAATCCCTAAATGCATGACTTCTTACCTTTATGGGGTTTAAGTGGATTTTAAATAATTCCTCGACCTTGCACAGTCCTTTTATAGATAAATACCTTTTATCCTCTGCATGTATTTTGCTAAGCAAGTATCATGGTGGGGTGTATCAGAAATATCCAGATGGGCAATGCCATCATCTGTAGTACTACCAGGAGTTGCTGAAGAGATAATTGAGGTGTCAAGAGGCTGCAGTGGGGATTGAGTAGCAAGAACTTACGAACTTTAAGAGCAAACAGACCATTTTAATTCAATATTCTCGAATGGGAAAGACAAATAGAAACACCCCAGCAGAACTGTTTTCAAAGAATGTTTTTTATGAAATCTCAATGGTGTTATGGGCATATCCCATTTGCTTGAGAATATTTAGTTTTCTGTTGGTTATTTGAGAGTCTTTGATGTTTACTCAGCTGACCCATCCTGGTTTCTTGCCCTTTGCTGCCTGTAGGCACCTTTTGTCACTGCATGCCTACATGCTTTATATTCAGTTTCCATACGGATCAGAGTTGTCTCTTGGGCAAGCCAGACAAAATGAAACCTCCAGGTTTATTTCAGCTGATTTGAACTGCTGCCAAGGCAAGGGCCACACTGTCTCAGGGACTGAGTTTTAAAAATCTAGTAAAGAACAGAACACTCAATTACTATTTATTTCCAGAAGGTATTTCTGCCTCTTCTTACAGTTGGATTTTATGAAGACTCACCCCATCAAATTCTAGCCCCAAGCTGTGGTTTGGTTTTACACATGTCAGTGAGGCAGTTTTCCTTCTACAAAAAAAAAAGACCCCTGATGGTTTTAAATCTAGCATGATTGAATGTTTGATTGTGATCATTGTGGAAGGGACTTGAAGTTTAATAAATAAGTAGACAATCAACTTTTTTTTCTTTTCAGGATAGGTGTTAGTGAAATGGAAATATTTCTATAAAACAAGAACATTGCTACTCTACTTTAAAAATCTATATAAAATACTAAACTTTTTAAAACTCTGTGCAAAATTATTCTTTGAGACATATCCTAATTCTTAGTGTGCTAAAGAAAACTGAATTTTAGACTTCTGCATCTATAGAATTAACAGATTAGCAAACAAAAAATTCTTCAACCAGTCCTTCCATGTAGAAGAAAGCACACTGCATACCCTGAGAAGTGGTCTTGCTTGCTAGTTTTGTGAGCAGTCTTCAGTGAAGAAGCCAGGTACCAGCAGGGGATGAAGAGTGACCATCTTTCTCTCCCCAGGAAGCGATTTCATCGGGTCAGGATTAAGGAAAATAGCAGAGCAGGTTGGAGTATCATGCAGGACTGTCAATCTGACATCTTCCAAGAACAGTACATTCCCATAAAACTATAAATAAGAAAAAATATGTACCAGCTGCAGCATATGAGCAGAAAACCTATCAGGAGCCTCTAGAAAAAAAAATCATCTGTCTTTTTGGGAAAAGTAAAAAGCATATGCTTGAAGCTGTTATCATATAAACACATGCCTAGAACATGAGCTTTTCAGGATGCAAATAAATGGGCTAGTCACTTGACATAGTCTCTATATACTGAAATTTAGAGTAATTAGAGGAGAATTGCTGGGCTCCATTCGCAAATACTTTATTTTAATAACATGCAAATACTTTATTTCAATAACACTCAGGATATTTTCTGTATTTTCAGAGGTACTATATTTCAGTTTGCTACAGTTAATATAATAGAAAATTCTGTAGTCATTATTGACTGCAACTGCTGACATACAATTTGAGAATTAAAGTTCCATGTGGAAAGCTGGTGATGGATATTGAAAGCACTTTATGCTCATACTCCACCTCATAACCAACAGCTAGAATGAGTTGGTTTTTGAGGACATACAAGGGGATGTGGAAGCTGGTTTCAGGGAAAATCAACCAAACACTTACAGACACAACACTGTGTCTGCAGTCAGTGGGTTGGTCTGTGAGTTGAGGCTGGTTTGGTCTGACAGGAACAGATAACTGCAGTTGGAAGTTTATGACAATGGATTTGACAGCATGTGATGATATTCAGTATATCCTCCTGCATTAGCGTGACTGCCCATTCCTCATTAGGGCCAGAATGTTCTCATTAGTAAATTGGCTTGCATGATCCAAAAGTGCTTTCCCTGTGGGCTGAAATGAAGTGCTGCCCTGGGGAGGAGGAGCATGGGGGTTACCAAGTCCCAGCCCTCTGTGCTTAGTGCCCTTCAGCACTGTGCCAAGCACAGGCCGGTGAGATCTGAAGCACACCCCTGTCCCAGTGCCAGGCAGGGGTTTGGCCCTTCCACACAAAACAGCTTGGTGCTCTCTTTGCAGTTCAACATCCCTGTGATCTTTCTTTTCTTTTCTGCAAAGATACAGAGACTCAGGCTTACGACTCAAATTGTAGGGGACTCTAAAGAGCTCTTGATGCAAGGGGAACCTGTCTGTTCCCATCACAGATGGTATCACCTGGTCATGGGGCTTAAAAGGGACCTAAACATCTGTGTTTCCAGTGACACTGTGACTAGATCCTTTTGTCCTTGATTAAATTTTACCTGAAATTGTAATTGGAAAAGCATTAAACTTTTTCTTGACAAGAAGATGGAGGCAGTGTCTGGCTGTGTCCTGCTGGTAGCCAGAGCTCGGTATGTTCCCGGTCCACTTCCCAGGGACTTCTTGAATGACCTGGTTTGGGTGTCCACTGACTAGCAGGATATAATGAGCACTACTCCCCTCTCAACATTTCAGTGTTCTGACCCCACATAAATTGCTGTGACAGTTGATGGAAAAATTGGGAGGCTTTAGGAACAGAGTCAGAGTTCCCAAGCAGGTAGTGCCATCAGCCTGTTATGCTGATGTGGGGCTTCCCTCTGGAAACCCAAAACCATCTATGCTGGAGAGGCACTCAGTCATCTCTCAGGAAGTGATCAGTTACTTAGAAGATGGAGATCCCCTCTAATGAATTAATAGAGTCTTTCTCCTCTGACATCAGCAGATTATCCCTGTGAAGGCACTGGACCCATGGATTTGGGTTAAATCTTCTGCTTTCAATGCTACAGTTAACCTCAAAGGTATAATTTCCTTGGGAATATGTTTGAACATTTTTTTCCTCCCAACATTTGTAAGGATTTTCAGTATTTCCTTCCTGTTATCTTAAATTTGGCTGTCTTTAAGGCCAACAAAATCCATTTTAATTTATAGAAATTTATTTTCAAATGAATGAAATGCTACCCTGCTACAGAACCAGCTGTAGCTACACTCAGGAGTATGAGCAGAGAGTAAAAGCAGCACTCAGGGGCACAGATTGCCTTTCTTGCTGTGCTTTAAGGGGTAAGCACTGCAGATAATCCAGATGCCCAATTTATGCAGAACAATTGTCAACCTTTGATAGAAGTGACAAATAATACAATCCCCCTGATTTATTGCAGTGCTATCTTCTCAGTCTGCTGCTTTGAGGTTGAATGAGAGACCACAATATGAAGTCTGGGGCCTCATGGCTGTATGACACTTCCCATAGGACATGAAATGATGAACAGGAGAGCAGCTTTCCTGCTTTATTGATGGAATATTTAGGTTTTAAGGCCTGTAGTATCAATATTACAGTCTCCATATTCCACATGCTTTTGGGAACATTGTTGAGAAAACACACATTTCTGGGAATCATAAGGCAATGAACACATAACCTGGCTCACACCTGAAATCTGACATATTGTATATACTTAGCCTGTTCATGTGCAGCTTATACAGTAAACACATCAGCAAATGATTACTGGTGTCTATTATACTTAAGGTTGCCAAATATTTTCAATTTAATCATCTCCTTTCCTGTTTTCACGTGATCAGTTTTCCTAAAAAAAATTTCTGTGGCTTTGAATTTCCTCTCTGTGGCTTTTGCCCCTAAATGATTTTCCAAAGTCTTTTTTTCACAGTGTTCTTTCATCCACTTTTGAAGTGGTGATGGTTAAAAAAAAAAAAAAAGAAAACAGAAAAAAATTGGTTTCCACATAGACTAAACCTCCAAAACTATGAGAGTCACAGCAAAGTTAATGTGGACAAAATCTGCACTGAAGACCAGTGTCCTCCAGTCAGGTTTTGATTAATTTTCCACCAATTTTGACTGTATTGTAGTAGGAACCTTTAATTTTGGGAAAGAAGTTTAAGAGATTTGACTGGAAAGACAGATACTTCAACATAGGTTGTCCTCAGTCTGAAGCCTCCAGATATATTATGCTCATTAAGTGTCCCATTCCTCTGTCTGCATTTTTGTTTCTAAGAGGCAGAGCCTGTACCCTCTTTAGAATGAATAACTTGGAAAGAAAGAATTTACAAGCTCCACAAGTTTATTGGTTCCAGATTTCTTTCCTTTCCTTTTTTCCCCCTCCACACATAATTTGAGATCCCTTCTCCATAAAAGTTTAGATAAATATGTTGAAAACATTAATACATCATAAAGGTCAAAAGATTAAGCATTCAAGAGTCAGCCAACCTCAAGAATTATTGTAGTGAGCTTTACATGATCTATATCCATCTTGTATCAAGGACAGTTACAAACTTGTTCCAGCATTTCAATCTCTTTTCTGAGCTGCCTGTAAATTCATATCCTGTTTAATTCTTTGCTGAAACATAAACTAGAGAGAAAAGACGTTACCACATCACCAAAAATTCACATGAGACTCCTCTGATCTTGGTAGGCAAGATGTGCACAACATTGAATAAACAGTGCAATGCCACTGCAACCCTGGCATTTTTCAGGTATGTTTTCAGCCATATAGAGACTGAATTCAGACAAAAAATCTATTACTTTTCACAGTAGCATAAATAATTTCAGGACAATAAAAAGACTGTTCCATATACAGCAAATTAAATGAATTATGGTTCGGGGGGGAAAAAACCCAACTAAGACTTAACAAACCAATAATGACGCTACCTTATAACAGTGGCTGCTAGGTATGTATATCCAGTTAACATTGTCTCTACAGATTAGTTCTGTTAATCTGAAACTCTGCACCAGTTACACAGACCAAGACAAGCTAAGAGGGACTTTGCCATCTCTTTCAACTCATAAGGATGGCTACTCTGCATTCTTCTCCTTTTAGGGGCTTCAGGACTCAGCAATGTCAGGCCAGTTGTGAGGAATTAATTAATTTTCCCTATTGCACTCCAGCTGTGGAGTTGGGCTGCAATGTTGCTGTTTTAAAGTGTAATTAAGCTCCATTTTCTCTCTCTAATCCTTATTTTCTAAGAAAGTCACGGTCAGGACTAATAAATGCTCAGCAGGGCTGTGTGTAAACCCTAAATCTAAACTAAACTTTTGGGATGGTTTTGGTTTTGGGATGAATCTGAAATTAAAATTGCTCCACGTTTTCCTCACCCCTAAACAAGACTAAATCCTGACTCCCAGTCTGCCTGAAAAAGGGAGACTCTGATGGAGACTCTCTCTGATGGAGAGCAGCAAGAGCAGCAGGAGCCAGAAGCAGACCAAAAATCAGGAAGGGTGAAGAGTATTTGTTGGCATGACAGACATCACCTGGCATTTGTCATGGGTAGTTCTATGAGAGATAGGTTCCTTTCCCTCTAAAAAAAATAGCCTGAACTTCTATTTTAAAGCTAAGGGAAAAGCTATTTACTTTTTCCAAACACACTATGGAAGCTGATGTTACTGAACAAACTTATCTCAGATCATTTATAGGCACACCGGCCTAGGAAACTTGCTTTAACCAACTCTGAGTATAAAAATAGCTTTTTGGTCTTCTTCTTGCTAGAATGCCCTGTTTTGAACAAGAAGAAGCCAGTATAGCTTTTCAAGTCCACTCCACAGCTGCAGTGCTAAGATATTACTTAACTGCAGCTTTTTGTGTTTTCTAATCTGATCATCCGGATCTTCCAAGAACCATCAAACATGTTTTCCACATCTATTAGGAGAACAACTGCAGAGCAGGGAACATCGCAGTATTTGGGTGTATTTTCCCAGACATTCACATTACTGTGAGTAAGGACTGAGAAAGGGGCTCTTCCTCAATTATGCTTCCAACTGAATGGAATTTCATTTCCTATTTGACTGTATGTTTTATTTCTTACTCACTTTTCCTCCTTCTCAACAATTACAAAA
This sequence comes from Zonotrichia leucophrys gambelii, assembly GCF_028769735.1. Lineage (NCBI taxonomy): Eukaryota > Metazoa > Chordata > Aves > Passeriformes > Passerellidae > Zonotrichia > Zonotrichia leucophrys. The sequence goes on along the minus strand of NC_088169.1, from coordinate 39,905,471 downwards.
AGGCAAAGAAAAGGTGGAATTGCTTATGTGAAGCAAAAGCAGTATAGCCTCTGTAGAAAAAAGACACACCATTATATTTAGCAGGTTTTGAAGACAAGTTAATTTAATGAGATTATTTACAAAGTAATAAATGAAACATAATGGAGCTTGGACTATATTATGGTTAGAGAGGGCAACTATTTTTTTATCAACATCTTCATGCTACCTTAAAAGTGTTGAAACCCTTAGATTCCACCTACAAAATCTACTGAAAGATGCAGTGAGGAGAACCAAAAAAAAAAAAAAAAAAAAGAAGAGGTGAATAAAGAAAATCTATCCCTTGGGGCAATTTCTAAGGAGGCAAGAGCTTCTTTCCTGCCAAGAACCAGTGTCTTCAAGGATCATGCAGCACTCGTGCCAAGTGTTTTATGGCACCACACTCCAGCTGGCAATGGGTTTTGGACCGCAGCTTTGGCAGTGGGAGCGGGGTGAGCTGACTGCTGTGTTTCTGAATGTAGCATGGTTCTGATCTGACAACCCTGGTGTGATCCAGAAAGGCACCTTATTGCTTCCTGAGGAGGTTTCACAAGCAGATTAGGTGCCTGGTCACATGGGGAGAGATATTTAAAATTAAACATTTATATTCAAAAGACAATCTACCCGGTGCCCAATATTGGTTGGGGAGCTCTTCACAGCTGGGTGAGAAATGCTGTGCTGTAGTCCTCACCCCTTGTTAGGCTTCAGCAGCCTGGTTTGCCCTGGATTGGGGGTTTGAATTTGTTTTCAGAGACAGTCTGACTGATAGAGGGGATGTTTTAAGTGAGGTGGGCTGAGAGCTGTTGAAGGGTCGAGAGGTAGAGCATGACTTTCCTGGGGAGCCTTGTAAATGAAGAGGGGCTGAGTGGGGGCCACATCCTCTGCCCTGGATTGAGGCAGAGACAGGAATGCAGGAGTTATGAGGCCAGGAGGAAGGCAGCAAGGAGAAACATCAAATAAAAACCTAGGGGGCAGGGCAGCCAGCCAGAAGAGAGAAGACACCTAGCCAAATACATAAATAATCCTGGGAAGCCAGAGTAGAAGTCAGTAACTCCCCAGTGCCTGCAAGCCTGTGGTTAAGGAGCTGAGGCTGGATCTTCTGAGGCAAAGGACAGCCTATAGCCATGCCCTGTAGAAGACATCCTCCAGCCACCCTGACCACCTTGCACAGGGATCTGGATGAAGAATAATTTTTTACTGAAATCACATTTCTGTGCCATTTTTATCCCCAGTGCAATGGCACAGTAAATAATTCCAGTTTGCCTTATTATACAGCCCACCTGACAAGCAAAGGCAAATATATTTTTGGAGAAGCAGAGCCAAGAGAGTGCATTTAGTCTCCATACTGAGAGTGTCCCAGACTCAGCAAACTTGCTGTCTTTAGTTTAACGTGGTGTTAAATACAGAACATGCTCAGATAAGAACCTGAGTAACCTGAGGTGCAGTAACACCTGAGGAGCTGTAAAACATAGATAGCATAGTTCTCAAAAAACCTTTTCATGTACACTCTGAAGTTTTTGGTGGGAATGCTACCATAACACAAAGTAATAATTCTGGAAATGGAGATGAGGTTTATTCATTCTTTTCTTAAAGTAATCTGGATGAATGCCAATATTTCATACATATCTCTGATAAATGGGTGCACCTAAACCAAATTATTCTCAGAAAGTTTGCAAACTCCACAGCTTGTAGCTCCAAAGAGTCAGTGGCTGTGGTCTTCATACCTTAACCAGGTGTGTACTGAAAGACAACCAAATGTTTACTTTTGAGCTATATTTCCACATATGCCAAGTTTCCTATCTCTTTCTGTAATGACATTTTGTCACAAAACCCAAAGAATGTCTGCCTGAGAAAAAATGCTAAATGGCTGAAATGGCAATGAACTGATTAATCTGCTGCAGGAAGGTTATGTACGTCTGAATATCTGTCCCAAAAAAGAAATGGAGGAAAAAACATTAAAATGACAAGCCAATGCTCTGTAATTGGCAGGAATCTACTTTGTCACTGACTGTGACAGAGTTTGCAAAACCTATTAAGACATCAGATGTGTAAAGAACTAAGAAAAACACATTGTAGGTGTATTTCATGGAACAAGGATCTTCTTGCCATAATGCCTTTAAAAATTGTAATACTCTGAAAAGAAATGTTGTAGATGCATTAACTTACACCCTTAAGTTTTGAAATAAATTCAGGGACTTAGGCAGACTGCAAAACAAATCTGTGAAACAACAGAAATAAATGTACTGGAAAAACAAAAAGCAAGCTGTAATTTTCTGCAATAATCCACTCTTTCATATGGGACACACTCTCTGAAGTTAATGGGAATTATCATGGGTAAACAGAAGGATGTGGCCCAAATTTGATCTCCAGGGAGACCTACAAGAAGAAAAGGCCATTTGTAAAGGAATCAGGCTTGAGACACACCCATGGAAAACACTGCATAGTATGTTTCTAAATTGATGTCTACTAAACAGTAGCATATCGCAGCATATAAGTCATGATCCAGTCCTGTGAGATGTCACCAAGAGATGTGGCCCTTCCCTCACTTTCCAGCTGAATCAGGGAGCTCAGTGGGGCAGGGCAGGTAACACAGCACTGCCCCATGGACCTGGGGCCCTCAGGAGACACAGCCATTCCCCACCCAGGAGAGAGCTGTGGCAACCTGCCTTTTCTCAACAACAATTCCCTCTTCTGCACAATTTTCAAGGATTGGTGGGTCAGTCATATCTCAACCAATATCCCTTGGGGTACTCATAGGTACTTTTCAATAAAGAAGTATTCTATCAAATGTTACCCTTTTAACTCCCAGCCCTTCATTCCATAGAACAGGATAAAAAACTGCTTGCAATTTTTGTAGAGAGAAAAAAGAAAAATATCTTGCACTGTCTTGAGACTTGAAGATTTCTATACTGTCTAGATCAAAAATCCCATAAAATTTCCTTTGAGGGGACTGCAGGAAAGCAGATCTTTGAGTGGAATAGATCAGGAAGTTGTATGGAATAAAAGATGGTGATAACGTGGGCTACTACTAACATGAAGCTTTGCTACATCAGCTGTAATAACTTATTATTGACATTTGGTCTTTGAAAACATATTTTCTTCTCCACTGCAGGCTAGAAGAATGGACTACAAACAATGTTTAATCAAAACTGGAGACACAATACTAGTTCTTAAGTAAAGCAAATAAGAACAGCTGAGGAAATAAAACATTCAGCTATAGAGAAAACTGTGAACTTAATATTCTTTAAAATGTGTCAAATTGATCTGTCAATTTCTCAGATAGAAGCCCTCAAGCCATCAGAATCCATATAAATTTAGGATTTAGGAACTGAAGCTAGGAGGGATGCAAATCTTGGCCCTTGTGAGAGTTTGATTCTCAGGTTATGAGCACCATGGCTTCAGGTATAATGAAATGTGCATATCACACCAGTAGCTGAAGTTTGGAGCAGAGAGCAAAAAAAAAAGGTGGAAAAGAAAACAGACATCAAAGTAAACTTCAGTTCTCTGTGGTAGAAAACTATTTGGACACACAGAAACCACGTAGCCACATCTGTGAATATAAAAACAACAGTGAAAAATAAAAGTTTTCATTTTTTTTACAACCCTCTGACTAGAAGATACAGTTTGCATGGGAAACCACAGTTGTTCTGGGTTTGCTGTGTTCAGGTGAGACTGATGGTTGCTATCCCTGCTCCTCATTCGGGGTTATTGCCAAAACCAGGTGTTCTGTGGGGTGCAGCAGGAGTGGGGCTGTCCCATGAGCGGGGTGAGGTGCTGTATGAAGCCCAGAGCCGACCACGACCCCTGATGGGTGCTGTCCCACAGGTGCCAAAAACCCTTGATACTTTTGGGAACCCAGAAGTGAACCCAGAAGAAAAGCTCCCCATGGTGCTGGGCCCAGCCCTGGCCAGAGACAGTGCAGAGATGTGGCTGAGATGGGGCATGGCTGAGCCAAAAGGGAATCCTGTGCCCTGGGTGGAGTTGCTGTGCATGCAGGTCACTGGGAAGAATGTTGGGGAGAGCTGGGGTTGCAGGTACCCTCAGGGAGCTGACACAGAAGTCACAAGTCAAGCCAGAAGCATTACTCTGCTCAGGAATTAGAGGCATCCTGCTAAAGACAGTTTCATGGGAGGTTACTTGAGCAGAAATGTGTCCTGCTGTTGTCCTCTCAAGCACTTGCTAGCACAGCCCAGGAAATTATTTCTCATTATTTATTATTTCCCATTATTAGGATAGCAGGATCTCTTACATCATCTCAAAGTAACAAATACACCATGGCACTGCTGAAATAATGCAGCCAAATATTTCCTCACCAGCGCAGCAATGCAGGCAAGCTCCAGTTTTTGCCTGGTTTCTCTGGTTCCCTGTCAGAGAACAGTCCACTGCAGCTGTGCAACCCAACACCCAATTCTGTGTGCAGATTCCCACTTTCCGCTTTTGAAAACTCAGTCCAGATTTCCTTTCACTCTGGGGCTTCATGAGCTGAGGATGTGTTTTCAAATACCAAACACACTGACTGCATTTTGGAAGGTCTCACTGTAAACACTCAATGAGCTTTTCCTGCAAACTTCATTGTTACAAAATTACAAATGACATGGAAATGAAAACAGGTCAAACCAAATTACAAACATGCATTTTCTGTTAACAATCCATTTCTCAGTGTATGAACTCATTTTTTTGGGAAGTATGCCAAAGCATTGTTTTGAATTTATGTCTATCTCTACCAACATGGGATTACAAATATGAAAAAGATGCCAGAATTTATTGTAGGCAGAAGAATGCGGAAATAAGGATAAACTTTAACCAAAGTCTGCTATACAATATTTTGTATCTGCATCTATTACTGGTTGTATGGGATACTCTGGACATTTTAAATTCAAATCCCTACGGAGTGTGATAAAATGGCTGGTATTATAAAATGACAACAATCCAAGTAGCACACATCCAACAGGTAAGAAAGACATCCTTTAATGGCACAGTCTTTAGCAAGGAGCCCTCATTAGAGGTTGGTAATGTCCTGCTCCTTGTAGGCACACATTCACCATATGATTCAGTCTTGTGTCATATGACTGTGAAGACCATGGCCTGACTACTTCCCTTCCTTCCTTGACTAAAAGTTTCTGCTGTTCCATCTTCCAAACTGGACACTTAATGTTTCTCATGGAGCAGAAGTCCTTCATTGGCTCCAGACTATTTGTGAGTTCTAACTCCTTGTAATACATATATACAGTCATTTATTCAAAATGCCCCTAACTCCTTAAGAATATTTCACCTAAATATTGTATGTTGCCAGTAAAAGGACTAATATACTAAAAATATCTGTTTTCAGAAGCTGAAAACTACAAAAATACATGCTGACACATTTTCCTGGGGATGCTTTAAGCAACTCAAGAGGAAATTTAATTAGAGTGTTGTAAATTGGAATGACTCTACTGATAACAGTTGAGTTCTTGTTTAAGTGTAATTGGTATAAAAACGTTTTTCTGCCTTCCAAATAATTTTTTTGAAAGTGGAACTACTACCATGACTACAAAAACTACCAGCAGAAGTAGAGGAGCAGTTGGAGTAATCAGACAGTTCAGACTATACATTATAAACTCCTGTGGAAGGAGAGGTTAGACTACCAGAGATTTCTTGTGTGATGACATTATTTGCAGAAGGCTGCTGTTGACACTATAACATTAAGCACGGCTGAAGTAATCTTCCAAGTCTAATGCAAAAACTTTCATTTCCCTTGAGATCTGCTTCTATAAGGGTGACACTGCAGGATGCCTTGGGGACAATATCACCATCATGGTATCAGTCTCACTAGCACCTTTCTCAGATAAAAAATGCCTGCCCCTGTTGTTCAGAAAACTGATACGAGTAATCAGTAAATCACCAAACTGTAAATTCATTTAAATAAAGTAACTGGTGCTGTGGTTTGAGACGTAGAAGAGTTGTAAAACACATACCTACCTCTTCCTACAACTGTAAAAGGGCTCAGTGCTGGACAGAAGTCTCTCAGAGGGTAATGGGCAGATGAATTTGATGCTGCAGCATGAAGGGATGGAGTGTCAGAGGCTGTGGTGGCTGGGCTATCATGACACAGAGCTGTGTCCACTTCCAGGTGCATTCCAAGAAGCTGTGCTGTCACCTGCCTCTGAGTTATTCCTGCAGTTTCCCTGCAGCTCAGGTCTTCAAGGTGTGTGGGATCCATCCTGCAGCCCCAGGCAAGTCTGGGTGCAGGGCTCACAGGATCACAGCACTTGGTCCTTCAAGAGGGGACATTTGAAGGAGGGAGGTGTTCTCTTGTGTTTATTGAAATACTACTCTGCAGCATTTATTACACAGCTGCATGCACTATATCAAGCAAAATCATATAATAACTACTTTAAGTAACACAAAACAAGTAACAATTTGGTATTTCCTACAGGCTTTCTTGTCAAAACCTCTAGCTGATTTGTACTTTATATTATCTGTTCGCAAAATAAAGCCACGGTGTTGGCCTGAGCTGCTTCTTGTAAGGATAAAACAGCTAGCATTTATATTATATTTTTAAATGCTGCATGCTGTTTTGGTTAATAAGTCATGATCTCTGTTAGTGAGGGCATGATAAAAACTAGCCAAGCCTCTGCTGAACAAGAGTACCCCACTGCACACCTGCTCAGCAAGCACCAAACATGTTTTATGTACTTCACAAAAGGATAATATTTTTCTTTTAGCAACATTTTTTGCTTTGGCCACAGTGATTTTTGCTTTATTATCCTACTGGTATTTTGATATTCATAAACAAGTCTCAAAACAGTTTTAAAACCTGATTTAAAGGAGTAGTTCAGTGGTAGAAAACAACAGAGCCTCTGTCTACATATATCTTCTGCAGCATTCAGCCTCTTCCCTGAGGTGTTGGACTTCAGACACATTTTATTAACATTCTGGAGTTGTACCCTCCTGACTAACCAGCCATTAGCTGGCTCACTGATCCTTAACTGCAGATCAGTTTCTCTCTTATATAGGCTGCATTTCCCTTAGGTTCCAAAATAATTAGTCTCCCGGCTATGGATGTGATTTCCGTTTAAAGGAAAGCAGAAGCACCTCAGCCACTGCTGGCAAGCATCTTTATTCATGCTAAGCTCCTTCTCTGGTTGATATTCACAGAGCACAAGATTCTAATTCTACTTAATAATTAGACTAATACCAGACATACTTACATTTGCCTTCCAGAGCAATTTTCGACACAGTAAGCAGGGAGTTGCATGCACAGAGCTCCCATAGCAACATGTTATTGTTAACCAAAGTTGTGTGCACAGCTCCATGTGCTAAAAATTCACCAAGGACCAATTCAGCTGTCAGATACACAGGGGCAACTCCCACGGGACATCAGTGGAAGGCTCAGATGGCAGAACAACCTTAAAAAAATATAATATTGTGTTATGATAATAATCACCCCAAACTCTGCTAGGTCAATACTGTGAGCTGACCTGCTTTGGATCACTGAGATAAATCCCTGTGCTCTCTCTTTTGCCAGAGCTGAATATAAGGGAGTTGTCACTATAAAATATTTGAACACTGTTTGTTAAAATATGCTCTAGGTGTGGTACCTGTATACTAAGTAGGTATTGGTGCATCCTGATGAACTGTGACTGAAAGCATCACTTTGGAGAACTGAAATGGAAAAAAACTGCTCTTTATCTCCGACTACTAAAAAAAATACTGCAAGTGATGTCGGAAGGAGACAAGCTCAATGCAAATATTCACCACATAAAATAATAAAAATATTTTCTTGCATAGCATATACTGACCTCTTCATTTAGGAAAGGGGAAAAAAAGGAATAAAATTGCTATGCCTGAGGAGTCACTTTTGCATAGAGTCATAAAAATCCAGTGGACTTTCCCTAAGCATTTAAGAGTCACTGTTTGATTTGATTTGTTTTGATTGCCTTTTAATCATTTTATGCCTTCTGATTTGGCCTCCTGTTTACTGAATATGTCAAAAGCAATCAGAGTTGTAATAGACTAAAGAAATTTTACAAAAATTAAAGATATCTAGTAAGTAACTTTTGCTTCTCATACTTCCTGCATTGCATAACTTTAGTGACTCTAGGAACATATTTTAACTCAGGTTACTGGACATCATGAACCAATGAGAGCAAACACAGTAAGAGGTGGGTCCCCACAGAAAGTACTGAGTGAATTCAGCTCCCCTGCACCCATACACAGAGGTATGAGAGCTATTCCCCTCCTCATGTTTGCATCTTCCTAAGGTAGGCAGGACCAGGCTCCCTCTGTCTCCCTGCCAAGGCTGCTCTGAGTGAGAGGCTCTGTGCTGCTGAAGTCCAATTACATCTGCCATTTCTAGGTGTCTTCTTGGATCACAGTCAATCCTGGCTGGAAATGCTGAGATTCAGACATCTTACCTTAGCTGCAAATACAGCAATGTAATGCATAACAGCAGCCTGACTTTTGCAAAAGTAACGTGGAAAATAACATTTTCTTTTAGAGACAGACTCAGTCCTCTGACATATCTACTTCATAAAAAGATGACTGGTTTTTCAGTCAAGCACATGAAGCCAGGGAGGGAGTCTTCTTAATTCCCTGGGAGGGGAGTACTTGGGCAATCTGCATATTTACTTTCTTTCCCCCCTTATTTTATTGGATTCCATCTTCCTTGATAAGTCATTCTAAAATGTACATTTCAGGCATTTACTTTGATCTGTTTTCCTGGTAATTAAATTGCCAGTCTTTAAACTGACAATTTAAAATAATCCTAATTAAGACAACTTCCCCAAACTTCAAATACTGGTTTTGAATTCTAGTGTGAAGAGAATGAATAATGATTCTCTAACACTGTCTACTTCTCCCACACAAGGAAATTGATTTTCTCACCTGTCATGTTAACTAAGGGCACAATCCTGCAAATTCTTCCTTCTGCAAGTGGGTCTTAGTCAGAGAGCAATTCACTGGAACTAATGAAAGGATTTGCTCACGTGAATAAGGATGGCCTGGATAAGATCATTTGGATAAATGTGCAAATGTGCAAGTGCACTGCCTAAGACTGTGCAATGACCATTTCATCCATGCTGATGCTTAAGAAGCTTTCCCTTGTGAAACAGTAACTGCAGTTCACATAGGAAGTGGAAATAAAGATTTTTATAGGTTGAAATAAAAAAAATTATCATGGACACATAGATATATGCAGTGAATTGTTTTCAATCTGTATTTGAGTAATTTATGATCAGATGATCTGACTGTAAAACATAGATAAAAATCTGCAATACTTTAACTAACTACAGACATCATTGTGTACTGTGCTATTATGACACTTACAGAATACTTAGACAAGAGCTTAAGAACAACTGTGACAGTCAGGAGAATATGAAAAAAATGTAATTTGAATGCCCAACTACTAATAGCCTACAGAGACTGTGAAACAATTTTACATTACTATGTTTACCTCAGCTTTTTATATTTACATATTGGAATGTATATTGGAGGGTTTAATTGTGAGGCTGTCAAAAGTAAAAGCACTTTGAGAAAACCAAACCATGCCATATTACAGGAGGGAAAAAAAAGATTCAAAAGTCTTTTGTTCAAATGGAAATACAGAAAACAACATGTTGTTTAAGCAGGATTTTATTTTCTTCTACTCAAGTGATGAAGAGGCTTTTGTAAAGAAAGGCTTTCATCTTACATATGCAGTACTCCATCACAACATAATTACCCTAATTTGTATTCCACTGTAGAAATAGGCTTTTTCAGCTTAAACAAATTAAGCAACAATCACTAAGTGTACATGACCGGCATTCTTTCAAGTAACCTGTTATCAGCTCTGGCTACAGCTTTATCTTGATAAAATGGAAATCCTTTTTGATTTTCCTACTTTCACAGCCTCCCCACCCCAGGATTATGCCAGCCAGATTGCCTAGAGAGGCACCATGATTCACTGGCTGGAGAAAGGGATGGTGCATCCAGAGATTATTCCCTACAGCCTCACTAAATCATTATGTGATCTGGGTCAAATCCTGGCTGCCTTTGGGCCCCTATTTAGGAGAGAGCCTAAGTACACCCTTAACTCTGCACATGTGAATAATCCAGCCACACTCAGGAGGTCCTTTAAACAGCTGCATGTGCTCCCTGCTGAATAGAGGCTGCTCTGCTGCTCTTTTCCTCTGGCTTTGGTTGATATTATGTGTCCTGAAGGATGACAGGACAAGCTCCATCTGTATTTATATTGCTTGTCCCTTAGCTGTGTAACTATGGATACCCCTGCTGTTTGTACACATTCTTCTAAATATTAATGTCACTCTGACCCAGTGGATCACGTCAGTAAAGCTCTGCCTTCATCACCTTCTTCTCCTCAGTTTCTCCAGGGATGACCAGGGTATCTTCCCCACTGCTGGATTTGGATGAGATAGAGTCTCACTGGTGCTCTCTTTACAAGGTACAGCTGTGGAAATGGCTTCTGGCTTCATGTAGGCTTGTTAAGATACTTTTATAAAAAACAAAAACAAAAACAAAAAACAACACCCAAAAAGAGGAGAAATAAGGCCATTCCAGAGGCGTGGTAGGAGGATAGAGGTACCTCTCTGCTTGTGAGGCAGTAGTTACCAGAGTTTGGAAATTTCCCCAGGGAATAAAATGATCTTCCTTCAGACGTAAAGGAGGCTGATCCACCACACAGAGACCTTTCAAAGCAGGTAGCTCTCAGCAGGAATGAGATGAATGGGAAGAGAATGTACCTAGATCCAAAGAGTGGGAACTATCGTTGCTTCTCCTGAAGTGCTGGAGAAACAGCACATTCATTGTGATCTTCTCTGACACAGCTGAGATCAGCTGTCAGAAACATGAGAATTAGTGGTGGCAGCTGGGGAATGCTACCTTCCCCAGAGTTTTCCATCTCTCTCTCTTTCCCAGCCATCCCTTGCAGACTTCCCTTTCTCCTACAATCCCTACAGACTGCCAGAGAGGAGCAATCTCAAGGCTGCTTCCCTCAAGGAGGGAAGGTGAGCAGAGGATGATCAGAGCATAGGCATGGCAATGCCCCCACTGTTGGGTGAGCAGAGCAACAGTTTTGAAGGCAACAGGTCTCATCAACAATCCAGCAAGCTGAAATGGGGCTCCTGAACATGGGCAGAGGGTGTGAATTCATGAGGCTTCAGGGGAGGAGGCATGGAAAATGGGGTGAGTTTTCAGGCATCATGTCAGCCAGGAGCTGAGGGTGGACACAGACCAAGTGAGGCAGTCCCACAGCAGCACAGTGGGGTGGTGACAGCAATAGGTCCCACTGACAGTCCAACCATTATCAGGCAGAGACAAGGTCCAAGAACCAGATTTTCTGTCAACGGAAAAAATCTGAACAATAATTCAGGAACAGGCAGCTCAGAGCAGGCCTAATGACCCAAACCTGAGCTGAAATGATTGAGTTGATGACATGGGTGCAGTGAGGCTGACCAGGACAATTAGGGCCCCATCGCAGCCCTGCCCAGTCACAAATCTGGATCATGGATTGAATGGAGCAGAACCCTCTTTTTCTTAGAAAAGGCAGAGAGAGAGAGAGCGCGAGCAAGTAGTGGTTGTAGTGCTCCTCCCTCAGTGGTTAACATCTTATTTGTGCTCAGGGGTTCCTGAAATTAATACCTCAAAATCTGGTTTTTGTTAACTCCACCACCCTTTGGACTACCAAAAGCCAGCACTTCCTAGCACCTTATGGTGAATGCATTGCCCTCCCTTGTCATCACTGGATCCAAGGAGGAATACGAAACCATGGGCATTGGGAAATTCATACTAGAGAAAAGTTGTAAAGACTTAGGGGGCTTAAATAGATTTCACAGGCAAAGTAAGAACCTGCCAGGAGTATCCTCATGCTTGATATTAGGATTATCACCCATGTGTCATGTGTTGTGCTATATACAGAAGATACTACTCATTCCAAAGAAAATGAAATCATGGGAAAATCCCACACAATAGAGAACCCTTTGTGTCAGAGAGCTGTGACTAAATGAATATGCTGTTTGATCTTGAGATTTAACCTTCTCGAACTCCTTTTTACAAGTTTGAAATTTCCAGTGTGTCCCATCAGAAATCAGAGGAGATGGGTAATATTGCTGCCATAGCACGACAAGTTGTAACACACTGGAGATGGTTTCAATTGCCAGTTCTGGCTGCCACTATCAGGAACAGAGCCGAGCAAATACTTTCCCTCATGCCTGTTCCCCTTTCCTCCCTCGGTGTTTCATTTCCATCTCTGTAGTCAGGGGTATGGTTGCACTATGTGCCCAAGAAGAAAGCTTCTTTTCCTTTTGATCAAACCAACCTGCCTCTCTTGCTCCAAGCTTTCATGCCATGGCTGGAATCCAAATAAATGATGTAGCCCTGTTGAATTTATTGCCTCTTTTAAGAAATTCCATCATCTCCTTTAGCCTGTCTGTGCCCAGGAGTAGCAAATTCTAAAAGCAATCTTAAATTTAAATGTACCATTCTGTTTACTGAGCAGTGAACCTTCAGGCAATAAATGCTACAGCAGGAATTCACCAGGACTCTGTTAGGGCTTGACAGCCCCGACAGCCATTGCGCAAATCTTTGTTAGTACTGACAACATGCGGGTCTTTTTCAAGCAAATGAATTACAAATTTGTTTTTAATCTTTGGGGTTACTCCTAATGCCTTAGAAAGGATCCAAAGCTGTTTAAAACTGTATTCACATTACAAGCAGGCAGTAAATGTCAGACTACTAGGCAAGCCCATTGTCACTCACCGTGAACAGAGAAGCACAGAGAACCACAGACAAGCAACTCAGCAAAACTTTTGTACATGAACTAGAGTTCTTTAATGCATTTCACACACAACAAGTGCTCTGGACCTCTCTGGTTTTAAAAGTCACTTCCCTGGTTCTCAGACAGATGACCTGCCGATCATACAGAACCTCTGGAAGCATCATGAAGGTGCTAAACAGCAATCCCAACATTGCTCGTTTTGTGTTAACTTTTCCTTGGTCCTACAAGTGTGACAGCCCCAGCAGTTGCTCAGCAAGGTTCCAAGCAAAAGATAATTTCTATACAATGGGGTGAATAAGCTCATATTTGCTCAGACTTGTAGAGCCATCATGGTTATCCTGGTTCTGTAACACCCTTGTGCCAAGGCTCCTGAGGAGGAAATAAGACCTTTACAATGGCACAGTCTGAGCTCTCCCCAGACTACGAGCCTCTTTCAGTATTTCATTAAGATGGCATTTACTTCCAGGCTACACTGCAATACATTTTTTTGGTTCTTTTTGCCTTCTCTCTGTGAATTTCAGATTTTCATCCTTTTCCTCCTTAAAGAACTGTCTGGGTCTCTGCTACTTTGATGCAGTCTTGCAGAGCCCTTCAGTCCACTAAATCAAAGGAAAACCACAATTCCCACAGAGACATCACTTCTCTGTGTCAAAGCAGTTGAGATTCCTGTGCTAATCTCGTAAGAAATTTCATTAAGCAGTATCACTTCATCACATCCAAGTGCCATGTCTTCCCAAAATGTGCCATTTAGGGCTGTACCTCAAGAGCTACTCAGAATTTTCTGATAGGTGCTCTGCTTCCCAGCCTTTGCTGCCCTCTCTGCTGCAGGCTCTGTGCAGACTCTAGCTAGGCCTGAAGCAGGCAGAGCTTAACTCCCGGTTTTCATATCATGCTTCTGTCAATGGGCTTCTAAAATCCTGAGGATGTGAGAAAGTTAAAAGTTGTGTTTGATCCAAATCATCAGAGTGGAGGAAGCCAGACGTGGTCCCCAAGACAAAAGGACTCTCATTCTGCTAACGTGTGAGCTTCTTTCTGTATCTCTCCCAACCAGCCCTGTGTTGCAGTGGGAAGCTTTAACAGGGTCTTGGGGCACTGAATGCATCAACAACCTTTAATGTCCCTGAGCAGCCTCACCTGTGACCCTCACCCAAATCCTCGGCCCACATCCTGGGACATCCATTTCAGCTCAGGCCTGAGCCTTCAGCCTTGCTTCAAGCTCTGTTGTTGGAGGTGTATTTGCCCCCACTTGTAGGGGGACAGTAAAAGAAAATAAAGGTAGTACAGAAAGTAATCTTACCCCCTAAATAGCTGAGCCAATTACTAAGGGTTAGGAGCAGGACTGATGTTAACAGGCCAGAGCTGTAGCAAATCAATCAGAAGAGTGTTATAAAAGAGGGGATTGGTTAGCTGAGGGGAGCTGGAGTTAGTAGGTTGCTGTGAGGACAAGGAAGAGGCAGTGCCTAGAAGAGCTGCCTACAAGAAGCATCAAGGAGGTATGAAGCTCTAGCAATGTGGAACTTTTGCAGTATAATAATAATAGAACTCTTGCACTATAATGACAACATCCAGTCTCTGTTCCTGCATCCTGGCTGGACTTTGCTCTACTGTCAGTGCTTTGTGCTCAGCCCTGCGTCTTGCTGCTCCACCTGACAGGAGTGCCAGGATAGACCACCCAATTCATCTCTGTGCCTTCAGCAGTCTGGGACTGTTCATGGAGCTTGATACCAGCTTCTGGGTCAGCCCACCCTGTTCAGACCCCACAGGACTGTGCCCTGTAGGTGAGGGCTCCCTGAGTCACCCCTGCCTGGGCTTTGAGGCTCCTCTGGGGTGCCTGGGGCCAGTTCATGCTGCCCCCAAAGAGGTGTAGGGACTGAATGGCTGGTGGGGGGGTGTGTGACCAGCAGCTGGAAACTAGCATGGTGAAGCAGTCACTGGGGTTGAGCAAGTGTTGGACAATCCAAATTTCCCTGAACTCTCCTCTTAAATTATGTGTTTGCAGAGGGTAAGGTTGTCCCTGGGGGGCCAAGCGGATCACAGAACAAGGCAGCCTGGCTTGGGTTTTCACCATCCTCTACCTGGCTTGGGGAGGCCACTGTAGGGGGATAGGACATAAATAAATAAAGGTAGTACAGAAAGTAATCTTACCCCCTAAAGAGTTGCAGCTGAGCCAATTATCGAGGATTAGGAGCAGGCCTGATGTTAACAGGCCAGAGCTGTAGCCAATCAGAAGAGTGTTGTAGGAGAGGGGATTGGTTGAGGGAACTGGAGTGAGTTGGCTGCTGTGAGGACAAGGAAGAGTCAGTGCCTGGAGGAGCTGCCTACAAGAAACACCAAGGATATACGAAGCTCTAGCAATATGAAGCCCTTGCAATGTAATGATACTAGAACTTTTGTGATATAATGGCAACATGCCACCCCTGAAGCCAGGTAGAGGATGAGGCCAAGCCCCCCTAAGAATGAAATAGTGGTGCCTTGGTTGCTTCTGAGGCCGGGGAGGCTCAGGACTTTCCTGAGGAGACCTGAAGGCTGGGGAAGTTGAATGATGATGCTTAGGTGGTTCATATTCCTGGAGAAAGAGACCATAGACGTGCAAAGCTTCAAGCTACCCCTGAGGCCAGGAGGCTAATTTAAGGATCAAGTCAGCTCTGAAGCGTGTGTTTATGTGGTACGGTCAACCCTGAGGAGCCTTAGAGGGGGAAGGTTGTTTCTGCCGCCTCTGAAGAGCCCCACTGTACTCCAAAGCCTGAGAGCTGGGCGTGGGGTTGAAATTAGGGACCTCTTAGCTCGCACCCTCTCCTCACCTCCCCTGTCTGCGGCTGGGATTTGGGGTTTCTCTGGGTTGCCTGAAAACACCTCCAGCTCTTGACTCTCTCAGGTGAAGCTGGCACGAGGGATCTTTCCTCCCAGTCAAGGTTTTTCTGTAGGTACATAGCAGAGAGGTGTAGGGAGATATTGACTAGTCTGATTCTAAGGCTGAATTTCTGTCTCTTGCAGAGTGTTGAGCAGAATGCTGATAGAAGAAAAGGCTGTTTACAGAATATATAACAGATACTTCAAAGAGTTTTTCTAGCTTTGAGTTCTTCAGGCACAGGCTTTTGTGCATAAGGCATTTCATGTTCAGTAAACCTGATACAATATATTCCCTATTAGATGAAGGATTGCAATTGCTCCAGTTTTCTCCCTGGGTTGCAGCTTAAAATTTAGGTGATGATACAACAACTTATGATTTCTGTCTGAATTTGGGGTTATGTTAGAAGATGAAGGTAACTCTCTGCTCTAATGAAAGGATCAAAGAAATTCTCAGTACTCAAAGCTGCAGTTCTCTAGGACCCCCTCAAAATAATGAGAGAATAAATTGCACAGTGTTCTAGTGTCTTATAAACCTGCTTAACTTTCTGCATGTTAACAGCTTCACTGAGACAGGAGTTTATATTGAGTTATGACATTACAAATGTGCTTACAGGCATGCAGAATTAAGGTCTTTGTGTTTATCCAAACTCCTTTAATTATTCTAGATATTTTAGTTTCACAATTTAATTTTTGAATATCTACATTTTTTTGGCAGTGATGCTGTGTAAGTTCTCTTTTTTTTTGTATGTTCAATAGTAATTGTATATGATCTTGATCCATTACATATCTTCCTTTTCTTACAGAAACAAAATCTTATATTTTGTGTGCGCTGCCCACTACAGAACAGAATAAGCAAAAAGACTGCTAGTAGAAACATGTCAGTCAGAATCAAATCATACTGAAAGCAGAAAACTTCATGTGCAGGGAGATTAGCATTTTTTTTTCTTTTTTGCCCCAGTCCCTTCGACTTGCGAGGAGCCTTAGCTTCACTTGGAAACAGGCTTGCATTAGGCCATTTCTCATCAAGTTCTTTATGCACCCAGCTGGCGGTGTCTGTGTGTAATCCCAGACAGTTTCCCTTTGCAGCTGTGGGGGGCCTCCTTTGATGCGCCTCTGTAGGTGGCTGCCAGCCCTCAGCCGGGCTGGCAAACAGAATCTCCTCTGCAGAGGGAAAGAAAACACGCCGGGGATGCCACGGGACTGTTTGCTTTATGAGGGCAGGAGGAACTGACGTCAGGTGCCTCGGGATATTGTTCTAGTGCAGGAACACCGTGTTGTGGTGTGTATCTCCCTGCATCTGATACACCCGAGGCACTGCCTCTGGTGGATGTGGTCAGTCCACCTCCCTTCTGCTCTTGGTCTCTTCTGCTTTCAGAGCTCTCCACATCTACTGAAAAAAAAAAAAATCTGCAGGGTCTGCTTGTGACTATCAACTGAAAATAAGGTGACCTGCTCTAGACATGTTCAGAAGAGTTTTATTGCATTGATCCCACCTTTGTGGCTGTTGTTAATGCAGCAGAGCAAATGTGTAAGTGTGCAACAGAGGGGAACCAATGCTGATTTCATTTTTGCTACTTGCTTGGGAGGAAAGGGAGAGAAGTCATTTCACAAATCTTTGGTATGCAGCAGAGCTCACAGAATGGTTGAGGTTAGAAGGGACCACTGGATGTCTTCTAGTCCAAACTCCTTGCTGAGGCAGGGACCCCTACAGGGTGTTCCTCAGGATTGATTCCAGATGGCTTTTGAGTAATTCCTGGGAAGGAGACTCTGCAACCTCTCTAGGGATTCTCTTCCAAAGTTCAGTCACCATCACAGTAAAGAAGACCTTCCTCATGTTCAGGTGGAATTTTGTGTTTCAGCTTCTCCTTTTGCTTCTCATCTTATTGACCAGCACCACTGAGTAGATCCTAGCTTCATCCTCCCCACAGTCTCCCTTCCGATACTAGTGTTCTCAAGTTTTTTTTTTTTTTTTTTTTTTTTTTGTCACAGCTTTTATGTCGTTCCATTTGAATGTAAATACTGACATAAGAGGTTTAAAAGTGATGCCAAACAATAAAACTAGGCCAAAATTTTCAGTCTTATGCATAAATACAAGTAGGGACTTGTGCTTTGCTGAGGGAACTGTGCAGCTAGTATCCTATGAAAATATCTATGTTTGTGTGAACCCAGTTGCCTGGAGCTTCTGCCTTTCTCTGGTGTCTCCCTGCAGCATGGGAATGTGCAGAATGTGATTGTCCATATAACATATATAGCCTGAGACAGTTTACTGAGGGTTATAAAGGTATAAAGTGTAAGGGTTGCTATGTAATGATGTGTGAATTGAGGGAGTGATGTAATCTGGTAAAACCCACACTTACACAATCACCTGGCTGTATAGGAAGCACCTTCTTACCTGCCCAAGGACCTACACTGTTCTAAATTCTGAGGGGGTTATTCCTAACCTGAATGTGTGCATTGCTCATATACATTTTCCTTATGGATGTAAATTTTTTTTTTTCTTCCAACCCTATCAGGAGGTTGTTATAAAGCATATCTTGGGTGAACTGCAAACTATGACCCACTCTCTCTTCTTAACTGGGAATAATTGTTTTTCAGCCTCAGGAAATGTAGTCTTGATCTGCTACTGTAGTAAGGATGAAGGCTTGGGTCTACCCTCATCTCAAATCACCACTGTAGGGAAAAATGGTAGAAATAATGCTATTTAAAGTAAACTCTTATTCCTATGCTTTGTGAACACTTGTTTGGACATCTTGGACTGTGTCTTTTGTATGCTTCAGTGCTAAGAGCAGTTTATTCCTCCGTTGCATTTTAACAGAGGTCTGAGACAATAACAGTGACACTTGTTATGCACCATCATCGTGGTGAAACCTTTACAGCATTTCCTGGGATGACAGTTTACTTGGGGCTCGGCACTGCTCTGTCATGTCCATCAGCTGAGATCCAGCAAGCCCGCAGCAAAGAGCCCAGATCCAGCAGCACAGGTCATTTCAGAAGGAGCTGTCTCAGAGTTTCTGGCGTGCTAGAAGCCGTGCAGCAAGTACATCCTGCGGATGATGTGAAGCACTGGATGATCAGCATCTCTCTCATGCCGACTGACCGTGCTTGTGCTTCGTTGGGCAGGAGCTTGGATCGGGCACGCTGTCACAGCTGCGCTCTGCACCTTCTCCGCTTGGAAGCCCGGGGAGGGGTGGATCCGCTCCCGGGGCTGCTGTGGCTCCTGGCCGGAGCACAGGAGCAGGCGGCCCTATGGGTTCAGGGTAAGGGCACGAGGCTGTGTCAGGGGAGGTTGAGGCCGGGTATTGGGAAAAGGTTCTTCCCCCAGAGGGTGGCTGGGCCCTGGAGCAGGCTCCCCGGGCAGGGGTCACAGCGCCAGGCGGGCAGAGCTCAAGCACTGGACAATGCTCTCAGGCCCATGGAGCGCCTCGGGGGCTGCGCTGCGCAGGGCCGGCAGTCGGCCTGGGCTGGCCCTTGCCGGTCCCTTCCAGCCGGGGATGTCCTGCGGCTCCGTGCGCGCGCACGGGGCGCGCTCCCGCCGCGGTCGGCCCCACGCGCCGGGCGCGCGCGCGCAGCCGCCACAGCCGCGCCCGGAGCGGCACGCGCAAGCGCGACCCCGAGGGGCACGTGCGGCGCGCGGCGGGCCCCTCGCGCCCCTCCTCCCCGCCCCCGGCGGGCGGGCGCGCGCCGGGATTGGCTGCGCGCGGCCCGGCCCCGGCGGCGCGGGTGAAAGGGCGGCCGGGCAGCGGCGGCCGCGGACATGGCGCTGGCTCCGCTCCTGCGCTGCGGCGGCCGGCGGGCGCGGCTGCCGGGGGTGAGCGGCGCCTTCGCGGCCGGCACGAGAGTGGCGGCGGCCTGGGGGCGCCGGGCTGCGGGTGGTGGAGGTTGCCCATGGATGGGGTCGCTGGGCGGGGGCTGTTCTGTGTGCGGGAGGGCGGGGGGTGGGTGGTGTCTCCCCTGAGGAGTTTCCGCGTGTGACCGGCGGGGATCCCCGGCTGAGTGAGAGACTCCGGGGAACGCTGCGTGTGCTGGGCCGCGGCCCCGGGTGGGCCGGGGGCGGCCGGGAGCAGGCGGCTGCCGGGGGCTGTGGAGCCCGGCTCCTGTGCCTGCGGGCTCCCGGCACACGAGAGGCCCTTCCGTGCTGTGTCCCGTCGGCGTGTTGCCAGGAGACCGTGATTTTTTTGTTTGTTTTGTTTTTTTTTTAAAGTTAATTTTCTGCTGGTGAGGCGGGTTATGTGGTACTTCAGGATGGTGGAGTCAGCGTTTTCGGCGGTGTTCATGGAAAGACTGGACGTGTCACTCGGTGCCGTGGTCTGGGTGTCGTGATGGTGTTTGGCCATAGGTTTGGCTCGATGATTTCAGAGGTCTTTTTTGACCTGATTGATTCAATTCACAGATTGATTCTGTGATTTCAATTTCCTTCTGCCCTTTCCCTCTGTTAAACATAAGCTTATGAAAACTCTGGAGTAGAGGGTCGTTTTGTGCTACTTTTAGTTGTAAAATGTTAGCTGACAGAGAAAGGAGCTATCTTCCCCCCCATTGCCCCCACCTCCCCCTTTACTCCAGATACTTATGGTGCTTTCAGCTGTTACGTAAAGCTTTAGTGTGGATTTCTCTTTTTCTTGCTTTTCATGCAATAATCTCTTCTTGCGGAGCCATACCAATATTTTTGATGAAGACCTGAAATTATCTAGAAAACCTTATTCTGTAGCCTGTGGAGTAACTTCACTGAGGCACCTGCTGTGGTTTTACCTCTGTTACTTCTACAGATGGTATTAACAGAAAGATACTGTTTTATAGAAGAACAAACAGCATTTGCACATTGTGTTGTGTAACAGTTGAATGACACTGCAGTTAGTTTCTTTGTGGAAAAAGTAGTGCAGTGTACTTCTAATTGTTTGCTGTAGAAAGAATTTGCAGTGTTTGTTTTTTTTTCCTGAAAAGGAAAATTTGTGTAGCGTTCCAGTGGAGAAGACTGTGCAATGAGTTACAGAATTGTTTTACTCAGTGCACCCCTGAGGCTTTGGGATGGGCCTCTCTCTAGACATGTTGCCTCATGGCAATACTGTAAGGAACTCACCTAGGAGGAATCATGTAAAAGAGGTGGTTTCTGTGGGCAGGGAATTTTGTAAAGAGATTAAAGAGGAAAAGGGCATGTATTTTGCCCAAGTATTTTTCCTTAGGAAATATATCTCGTAAACCTGTGAAGGTGTACCCAAGAGAAGCTCTTTGAAAACCAGAGTTGTTTAACTGGAGATGACTTCACTTTAACAGAGGGCTCATCCTGTTTGACATCTTTGTTTTTGGTAGCCATGAGGATGTGTATAGAGATGTGGAAGGCTTCTGCTCTTCCTCCTAAGTAGTTCTAAGACTGATGTCAGTCCTTTGGAGCCTGTAAAAGGCCGACTTTGTTTCCTTCTCTCTGACATCTCAAGGGTCTTGTCTGACAGCACCAGTGCATGCAATATTGAAAATGTTGCATTAGTGGCACCTCAGTAAAACAAAATGTTTTTATAGCTACTTAATAGCACTCATGAGTTATGTCACTGAAGTGATTTATAGCCTGAAGGTCACCATCAAGACAACAATATGTTGGGAAACCTCTTATAAAACGAATTTGCATGGAAATTGCTTTCATACATTCTTTTATGTTTTGCTGGCCTAGACAAATAAGAAATTGACATCTTCAAACTTGACTGTGCTTGGAACTCCAACAATTTTGCATGGGCTAGTAGCTACTGAGATACCCTTAACTTCGTGTGCTGCTTTCATGTAGGAATTAATAAAGGACCCGAGAAAGGTGCAGAAACACTGAGTTGGGATTTGACTCTCCACCCTGTTTCTAATGTAGTGCCTGTCACCTCTGTTTAGGTTTTGTGCAGAATGGGTTCTTGCTCGGGGGCGTGAACGGCCCTGGAATCCGGCTATCTGGTGAGGGGCGAAGGCCAGGGCCCCTGCGCATCAGAAAACAGCCCCCCTCGGCGGCTTTGGCCTCGGGCTGAGCTGGGGGGATAGCTCGGAGCAGCGCGGTGAGAGACGAATCAGGAGGCGACCACTTGCTGGGGGTAAAACTGTCGGTTTATTACAGAAGAACCAACAAAGAGGGGAAAACACCCAGCAAATGGCCCCGAACAAGGGGCAGGAGAGGGTTTTAAGGGAAAAGGGGGGAAGAAGGCAGGGAAACCCGGCTATCCAATAGAAATACATATTTGGAGGTACGAAACATAACTGATACACTAAAGTAACCAACTGTTATAAATCATAGGAGGGGCTCCGGGGCTACAGCCAACCATACCTCCCAGAGAAAGGAAAATTCTCAAAACCTGGGAGGAGAAAAAGAGTGATTGACTGACCCCAAGGAGGAAACAACTTTCACTTTATAAGAGAAACCAAGGGAGGAGCAGTTTCATTTCCATAGCAACATAACTGGCAGGGTAGCAGCAGGAAGTAATACAGAAAATGGGGGGAGCAAACTAACGAACTTAAGAACACACCACAGCAGGTTCTGCTTAGAATATAACCAAAATTTCATTTTGAGTGCTTTGCACTTATGGAGCTGTGAGAAAACCTGATGATGAAAGAAGGCTGTCATCAGAAAATGTGGGTGGGACATGGCTTTTATATTTCAGTCATGAAACTCTTGAAAGAGAGCTGCTGGACTGTTTAAAATAATGTGAAAGGAAGTGGTAAATACTATACATCAAATTTCAAAACTAAACTGCTGATATAGATTTTATCAGTGTAGGTAAGTTTTCTAATAATTGAATTCAATGTATGGAAAGTTTCTCTGCCATCTGTGCACCCAACATTAAGTCATGGAAGTTATCTGTATGGTGGGAGCCTGTTGCTCGCTCCTGTGATGTTATTTTTAGCATGCTGTTATTCCAGGGAAATATTTTCACCCTTGTTCCTAAGTGCAGGGATCCTGATGGGATAGCAAGGTTGGATATCATTTGCCACTGGGGAAGGGAGTTCAGATGATTGCCAATTTGTGGAGATGAATGTAGCCACAAACTTCTGGAGTTTAGTGATTGTTTCTGGTATGTAAGCTACAGATTTTAGTACTGGCAAGCACTCTGAAAGTGTAATTCAGGCAGAGATTTCTGGTTCCAGGAGTAGCCTTTTGGAATTTGTAGGGAAGGCATGCTGTGCTATGTACTCTAGGCAAAATGTACAACAAAAGGTTTTGAAAGGAAAAAAAAAATTGATAGTTCATTAAAGGCTATATTGGGTAAAAAAATGTCACTTTTGTTTTGAAACACTGTGTTATAACTCATTTTGTCTGTCCCCAGCTTGCATAGATGGTTACAGTACTGTGATCTATTTCACAGGTGCCAGCCTTACTGTACATCTTAAGGCTGCTGCCATTAGAAACTGTTCCAACTTTCTGCAGCTGCTAGGTCTTGACCACAGGCTGCTCCTGCCTCCCTCCAACTTGTGCCAGCACTACTGCATGGATATCTTGGATAAGCTAGACTGAAATCTGGCTGAGAATATGTTTTTCCCCACTCCTTGTGAGTAGTTTCTCAGCTGGTTGTATTCCCATGCCTGGCTCACTGTACAAGCTTTAGAGACTGGCACAGAGGAGGAGCTACCTGGATGTAGAAATGATTGAGCTTAAAAAAATAGCCTTAGGTGGATGAGTGTTTCCTTGTTTGTAGTTTGCATGCTGTGTTGGCAGATATGAAAGATTTCCTGTTCTTAGAATCGTGGGTGTTTGTCAGTCTGGTCGGAGAGAAGGGACACTGAAGTGCAGTGTGCATTACAGAGCCTTGTACCACAGCTGTGTTTGCAGATGGCTTCAGGAGAATCTGCTTATGGTTACAAGGGCTTGGCTGTTCAGCGCTCTGGGCATACAAAGGAAGGGAAAGTGCTTCCTTAGAGAAAAGAAATACACAAGTGTTAGGTTTCCCTTTCTGTTTATGAGATTTGTACAATATTCTATTACAAAGCTCTGTTTCCAGCCTTATAGATTAAAAGTCTTGCAGTCATGTGAGGGTGTCTGCTTCCTATGTGCTTTATACCTATCCCATCAGTAGAGTTCCACACACAGGAAATTGTTGTCAAATGAGTTGAAACAAAGATTTGGGAACAGTAGTTGTGTAATCAAAACATGCAAAAAGAAATAATAATTTTAGTTAGTTTTAGAACTACTCAGGAATACTGATGGCTAATACTAGATACACCACAAAGATAAAGGGGTTATTCTTATGGTATCTTACATCCAAGTCTCTGAAAGTGTAGGGGCAAAAATCTTAAAAGATGTAGACTTTGTATAGTGAAAAGAAATGTGCTAGTCTGGCTGTTACTGTTGGGTATTGCTTACTGTATTTTCTAGTAATGCTAAAATATACATTCCTTCCCATACTAGACTTCTTACAGCAAATATTGGTATATTATGCTTTTCCTGCCTGAAATCTGGAGCTCTCTGTCTCCATTTAACACTGAGACCTTTTTCTGCCTGTAAAGCTCAGTATCAATGAGTTATTTACAAGCTGACCGGCATGGCAGGGAGATTTCCTTCCTCCATGAGGGCATGTAAACCTTTAAAAATGCACATATAAGCCATATCTAAATAACAAGTAAATTTTCTGTTTGGCTGTTGTATGCTGTGTCCTTAAACCACCTCAGGAGGTTTCCTAGGGTTGGGTGCCCAAGGGGCAGTTTGTCTGTGAGGTCTCAAAGTGACTGTGTGCAGTGGGCATACTATTCTACAAGGTGTTCTGTAGTTTGATTTATTTTTTTTTAATATGAAGTTATAAAATAACTGTTACAGCTGTTGTAGTTTGGATATTTTGCAAT
This sequence comes from Zonotrichia leucophrys gambelii, assembly GCF_028769735.1. Classification (NCBI taxonomy): domain Eukaryota; kingdom Metazoa; phylum Chordata; class Aves; order Passeriformes; family Passerellidae; genus Zonotrichia; species Zonotrichia leucophrys. The sequence continues at coordinate 39,881,059 of NC_088169.1, read as the reverse complement.
TAATAATAGACAAAGCAGGATGCTTTTCCAAAATACTACTGATACTGTCTGTTTTCCAAAAATTTGCTAGACATGGGAAACTCTAAGCCAAACACAGAAGTCCAGAAATGAGTTCTCATAAATGAATAGCCTGCATTCTTGGGCTTTCAAGAGTCAAAAACTTTATCAAGTGGAAGTAACAAATCATGACAAAAATAGGTTATACCAGATGACTCTACTGCCCTCTCCTAGTTTTACAAGATAGAAGGAAGTGTTTAGGTCAAGCTGTGCTCTCTGGGCTGTGTTCTGAGGAAATGTCTGTGTAAGGTATAATAGCTGGGGCATGTGTGCTTTGGGGGAGGCAGCCAATTAAGGATGTAGCTTGAGTGTTAGATTGGCTTTGCTGGCTTGTTGGTTTGAGAGGTCTTTGGGGGTTTGATGTAGCTCTTAGAAAACCTACCTATGGCAGGAGCTGGGGAGCCTAGGCGTTGATGATGATACCTGCATAGCTCTAGGGTTGGAGATGGCAATTTAGTAGCATTCCTTTGTGGCCTTAGATAGGCATTATTTTCAAAATGCTTGTTTATTTTTAAGTAATTATTCAATTGCTCTTAGTGGCTAGGAGCAGACCTCTAAAGACATATTTCTTTAAGTGGATGCAATCTCTTAGTATATATAGAAACCCTTCTTTTAAAAGCTGTGAACTAGAGTTGAGACTTCACATCTGAGTTGAGCAGTATGCTTGATTTGTTTTAGGAAATTGCCCCACAAGTACTCGATTCAGGGCTGAACTTGACTTTCTCAGTGCTTTGCTTGTGTGTATGAGAGGAGGCAGTTAAATTTTTAAATGTAGGTACATAGTTAGGTTAGGCTATTACAAGATTTTTATATGGAATCTGTCCAATTCTGTAGTGTAAAACCAGAGCTGAGTGTGCTTTAAAGTTTTTCCAAGTTTTTTTTTAATTGCTTGGTAATTTTATTCTTTCTGCATAAAGTTTTAACAGGGCTTTTTTTTTTTTTTTTTCCTCCCAAGATGACTAAGATTCTACAGTTTAATGCTAGCTAATTTCTCCCATCATAGCTTTTCCTTCCAGTCTCCTGTGCATAGCTCTTCTGGCTTCTCACAGGCGTCCAAAACTGGTTTTAGATGAAAGGTATTTACAAGAAAGTTCAGAAGCTTTTCCTTTCTTGCCTGGTTGTTGCCTTTTCCCCGCTAACTGCAAGTATTTAGATTAGCCCCACTGACCCTTAACAAGCACTTTCTCCAATGAATAATATTAACTCGTGGAGAGTTTTTGTGTGTGTCCTGTATGACCTTCTTTACACTATTTGTGGTCTCTCAAGCACTTCTGTTAATAGTGTTTCCAAGGAGGGGGACTCAGTCTGCTTAACCATGTGTGTTCTGGAGCAGGAGAGTGTACTCTGCTGCTTCTCTAGGAATCCTTCGTCTGCTCTCTGACTATATCTAGATCACAGTACAGTCACTGAAGGTGTAACAATTGTGCTGTAAACTTGGGATAATGACCTGCTGGCAGGTGTGATTGCAGTTTGCAGAATTCTGTCCTTTAGTCCATCTCTTTAATGCCTGAAACAGATTGTACTGTCACACCCTCAGATGAAGAATAATATACTCCTGCAAAAAAACCCCAAAAACCCAAAGAAACTTCTTTCTAGTGGATTTGATTCTAACGTATCAGATGATTTGTGTTTCAGGTTGGTTTGGATTTTATCGTTGAGGAATGAAGTGAAAGAAATAAAAGAAGCAAAAACCCCCACCAAAACAAAACTGAATGGAAAGCAACTCAGTGAACAAGGTGGAATGGTTGCTTTCCACTAACCTTTTTTAGTTTCAGGAAAAATTAAACACTCGTGAATTGTTCGGAAGAATTAAGCATAGGTGGATTATCTGGGAACAGTGTATGCTATGGCTGCCATTAGTAACTGGCAATTTAGTAACTTGTGTAACTATAGTAGCTTTCTGCTCACAAAGCTTGGTTGGAGCTGGCAAGAGATGGTATAGCTCCAAGGCTTCCTTTACTTCTGTTGGAATATGTTGTTTCTCCTTTATAACGTTAAAAGATCAGCTGCCTTACAAATGTGATGGCCTTCTCAAGCCTTGGCTGGTTTCTGCTTTCTGTGATGCAACGTGAGAAGTATTTTCAAGCTTAATCGTGCTAAAGGGCTGTATAGGGAGTGCTCACATTCCCGTTACTGACAGCCACTGTTACTTCAAAATCAATATGAGCTTACAGTAAACTTTAAATTTGATCAATTTTTGAACTGTCCTAAGTTCACTACCCTTGTGGAAGATGCAACTGAATTCTCCAATTAAGCTCTTTATGTGAGCATATGCTTCCTTATTTTATCTTTTTTCTAATGTAGTCCATATTTGTATCTTTTTTCCTCAGTCTTTTCACAGGACACCCTGTAGTTTCTACTACTTCAAAAGTTGCAGAAATCAAAAGATTTTTGCAACTTTTGAAAACAGTTCTTTAAGACAGAATTGACAGATTCTGAGTTCTGGCAGTTCCTGTCACTGCTGTTTTGTGTTTCCTACTAGACAATATCTGTTATTAAGGCTTTTTATACTATTTTTGTTTCCACGTGGGTGATTGTGTGACTTTGCCAGAGCTGTCTGTATTCATGTATCTTTGGTGTGGTATCATTTTGTCTGTATGATTATTTTTGTTTATGGCTAACTGCCATTACGTTGTAAATTGACTTGCTTAAGTGATACCCATCTGAATCTCCTTTTTGATTCACTTACAAATCTGTGATATAATCTATTGTGTTTTCTCTGAAATAGCGTGTGTATACTGCTTTTTCCTGTGATGTGCAATAATGGCAAGCTGTAGGAACTGTCTGTGTAGAAGTTGGTTGAGAGCAGAAGTTTAAGGGAAAAAGACCTCTCTTTCCTCAGCTTGCTGTCAGGAGCCTGGGATAGGGAAGACTGAGAGCTTAGCTAGCATCTAAAGTCTGCTCCTTCTCCCCTCTGTATGGGCCAGTCTGCTCCCTGCTGTATGCCCAGCAGTGAGGGCCTCTCCCCATCACCACTGTGTACAAGCATATGCATGCATGCTCTTTTGAGAATTTCTTTAGGTATTTCTTGGAACAAGAAGGAAAGAAGATGGTATAGTAAAGAATATATTACAAAAAAATTTTACTTAAGCTAATGACCTCCTATGTAGGGCTTCTGACTTTTTTCTGGTTACTGTTTGTGGGTGTTTGCTTGAAGAAGGGCAGTTCTCTGAGCTTTAATCCACTTGGTGAGGGAATGAAAGACTATGGACATTTCCTCAAGATGTCAGTGTATGAGATGTTTTTAATGTAATGGCGTACTGCAACAGGCCTAACTCCCTGTTTCTTCTATAGTGGGACACACTGTGTTCAAGATGGTGCCTTATAACTTCACATAAACTCTATTCATCTGTGTATGATCCAAATGAAAAGGTAAGTAGTATGGTGCATGTTTTCCTTTTGACATCTTACTAATACTAATACTGACCTTTGGTTTTTTAAGCTGCCCTTTTCTTTCTGCTGCTACTAACAATGGTAGTTCTCTCGGTATAACCCATCACTGGTTTAATAGCATGTTTTTCTTTCCAAACCAAAAAAGAAGTTGCTTTTCCAGGATACATGTCAAGCAAGATTGGAATGCTACTTTGAGTGCATCCCAAAAGGCTGAAGTGATTGTGAGCTTGGGAAAGTCACATACTGGCCTGAACGTGTTATAATTATGAAACAACTGTTAATGTTTTTTGTAGTGTGGGTGGTAATGGACCTGTTAAAACATTCAGGAGCTAGACTAGCCAAAAGCTGTTTGTGGAAACAAAACTCTGTAACAGTGGCAGCATGATTGGTAGATGACCTGGCATGGGGGTGAGAACTTCAGACCTTGGAAAAAGATGGGCCTTTAAGGCCTGTGGAGAATAGCAAATCCTCATCTTGGGAGTTGTGCAGTAGTAATCTCAATTTAGAGTTATGAGCCAAGAAAAACTTTCCTTCTGGAAGATTGTCTTGGCATGGCCTCTGAAGGAACACATTTGGAGAAATAATGTGACTGAAGGTACAGTAATATTCAATGACAAGGATGCCAACAATTCAGGACTGATAGGCTTGTCCTTATACACCAGTGTAGAAGCAATTAACTAGAATTGAAACAGTATTAGGAAATGGGGAAAACCAGCGTGTACCTAGAACTGTAGCTTTACAGGTTTTTTTTAGAAGATTTATTTTTCTTAAGGTTCTTGAATAGTTAAGGTCCCCTTGCTTTTCTAACTGCATAATAATATTTAGGCCACATAGTTGGGTATTTGGTTTCTCTCAATTAGGAGCTATGTAATGTCAAGCAGTGACTACCACAGACAAAGGAAGGGGCAGTGAACAAAACAAACCTGAAAAGCACTTAAACTGTCTTTGCAGTGACAAGACTTTAATGTGACACCTTTTCAGCCTAATTAGTGGAAATTATACTAAAAATGTTACACAAAGCAGTATGTGATTTTAATTTTTTTTTATTGTGCTGGGCTGGAGTCTAATCTGTGTCTTTAGACAGACTAGAATTGAAAAATTAAAATGTTAAATATTTTTATCTTGATGTTGAAAGTCTTGTCTTGTACTGTGATCACAGCTGATTAATAAAGCAGCATTTATGTACCAAGAACTAGGCTGGTGGTAAACTTGAATCATGACACTTTTCAGCACCAGGTATTTGGGAGTATTTTTTTAATTCCCCCTCAAGTCTATATGCCTGAAAATCTTTAGGTACCTAGAATGCTGAAATTTAGACTCAGGAACAGTTTGTGTATTATGATGTTGATAACCTTTTTAGACCAGATCACCAGTTAAGAACTCTTTAAAAAAATTGCTAGCTCCTGTGGTGTTCTTAAAGTATTGGTACCTCTGATAATTGAGCTTGTTTAAGATCCATCTGAGTCAGGTGTGCCTGTGCACTGGGCAGTGGTATTCAGCAAACCGGGCTGAATTTACTGTGTAAGCTTGCTGCAGCTCTCACCTGGAGGGGTTTCTTATCACTTAATTTCCATATGGTGTTATCACATGGCAGTATTTTTAAACTGGTCATGTGATGTCAGCTCAGCCCTGACTTTGAGAAAGTAAATTTGGTTAAGGGCACCTTGAGTTTCTCTGGAGTGTAGAGCAAATAATGTGTTCTAGTCTGTCAATAGCAGTTCCTATTGGGGCTTTGCAGTGTTCCTTCCTCTCCTCAGGCGTCTATCTTCCTCTCTTTAAATTAGCTAATGCCTAAAGGCTAATAAACCCTTTAGTTGTTGTAGTGGCAATACCTCCTCTTCCCGTGGTCCTTCTGAAGGCAAGCTGTTTGGTGTAGTGGAGGAGGGATAGCTGTCAAATGTCTTTGGGTATCATTTGATAAACTTGATGTGTATAACTGCAGACTGCCCCTAAAGGACAGTCCTGCTGGTTCCCTATTGTATGTTTTTCATTTGGAGCATGGGAGGCACAGTAGGACTGTTCACAAACTTGGGATGTGTCCTGGAGCTGCACCCCTGTGGTCTGGGGTGTGGAAAGCAGTGGGGTAAGTGTGTCACCCAGGACAGTCCCTTTCAGTGGCAGTCTGTATTTATAACTGAGCAGGTGCAGTTCCAAAGTGCCCCTGTGTGTAGTAGCAAGGCCCATGACAGCAATAACCCTCACTCCCAGCAATGACATTTTCATGCTGAGCAACTGTGCTGCTCTGCCACTCTTTTCTCAATGGGAAAGGGTGTAAGGCTTGTTGACTTCCAGCAGAATGGTATCCCCTCTTACAGGCATGATGTAGAAGTATTGAAGGTACATTTGCAGCATTAGTGCATTCCAATGTGAAAGGTGACAGTGAATTTCAGGGGAGTAGTTAGCTTGATTTGCTATTCTGTTGCATTGCAGATGCTAGTTAGTGTGTAACAATGTCCTGATGTCCACGCAGAATTTTGCTGAGTTCCTCAGGTGAGGCTCAGATAGGAGAAGGGGTAAGGCTGGTACAACTCAGCAGGTATGCCTGTTCAGGGTCAAACTGTCAGTCTTTTATCCACCACAACCTAGGCATTGTGGAGCCTCTCTTCCTTATGATTGGAATGCCTTCTAAAGGGCTCCCATAATTGATGAGTATTGTGTTCCAGGTCATCTACACTGGTTATGGGTAGTGACCACTGTTCCTGCTACCATTGCACCTGTATAATACCAGCATGTGTCTGTGCTGCTTCCAGGCAACATAAAATTGCACCTCTTCCCTGGGCTTGACTGACTTCTAGAACTGCTGTAGGGTTCTGGTTGGCAAGGAGATCCAAGGGAGGTTGATGTGAATAGTCAAAGCCTTTTTCTTCTAGGTGTGTGCTAGGTAGATCTAGTATAGCATGCTGTTTGTTATATCATCATTTAAATCAGAAGAGCTCTTTTAAAAGTAGGTGATCTCAGAATTATAAGCTCATGGATAAACCATGGTTTTAGTGGAAGTGAAGGAGAAAATAATACATGTTTCTGAAGGGAGAGAAACTTGTGTTCTTTTTGTTTCTCAAGACTCTTATTGTTCTTTTCCCTTCAGACTTTTGAAAAACTGCTTATTGCCAACAGAGGAGAGATTGCATGCCGAGTAAGTATGTAACATTTTCATCTTTTTATATTTAATTCTGAAAGTATCGGTGTTTAAGTATTGGTAATTGTCACTTCTTATGTGGTAGGTCATCAAAACGTGTAAGAAGATGGGGATCAAAACAGTTGCCATACACAGTGATGTCGATGCCAATGCTGTGAGTACTACTTAATTCAAGTGGTAGATGAGGTTTTAGTAATTCTGCAAGACTTGCAGCTGTTATGTAGTCTTACTGATTATTGTTGTAGGCATGTTGGCAATTGTGAAATATCTTTGTATATGCCCTTTTCCTCCATGTGCTTGAAGTGAGTGGAGATAGCAAGGTGGAGGAAGGATTGGATAAGTATTTAGCATGGTTTGTCTGTGAACTCTTCTGTGTTTGTGTAAATGCTACCTTTCTCTTTGTGTGGATTAAGCTAGATACATGTGCATGTGTGTAGATGTGGGCAACAAGTGTGAGAGTAGCAGTAAAACCTAAATTTTGTTTTGCTAATATGCGCAGAAAAGCAATGAAGAGTGGATCCTAGAAGAAGGTATAAAGCTTAGTATAAATTTTTCCTGTGTATGGTAAATATTTTTCATTACTTTCCAGAGAAATGTCCCCTTCTACTAGGTATCCTAAACAGGCTTAATGGAGCTGTTCCCTTCGATGAGGCTATTGATGTGCCTTCAATATTCAGCAGCATACCAGAAGGGGGGTAAAAAGGCTTTTTAGACAAGCAAGGTACATGTATTGCCCATTTTCAGGTTTTGTAGTCTCTTCATTATCATTCATGGCAACAGTAACAGGATAATTTCTTGTGTGGTATAACAGCAAGTGTAGTCACACTTGCATATTCCTGTTGACTAGAGACAACACAGTATTCCTTGCCTGCAAGAACTGCTACAGTAGAAATGACTAGGGGTACCTCCATGTTCCAGGAAGGTTTGTTGAAATCTGGAAGGTAGTTAAACCCCTGTGTTATGATTTAATAAGAAGTCACTCGGACCAGCTACCAAAAAAAAGTGTGTTTTGTGTAGGACAGGACTTCTGAATATAGGTGGTGAGTTACTCAACATTGAAAAAACAGACATGGTTCATGAAATCTGAAAGTAGTTAGAGCTTAGGTGTTTTCAGAGTTAAATGAAAGATGGGAGCTGTTGGGAGTTTTGGACTTTGACATAGCTTTTGTCTGAGTCCCTTTGTGGTTCTATTATTCCATGACCAGCTCAGCTTGGATGAATAGGCTGTAGATTGAGCAAGGGACTGAAATGGGACTTTCTGAAATGCTCTACTGATGGATTTTTATGGCATGTATTTCTTTCTTTGAGGTGAATGGAAAGTACACTTGGTCTGGGTTTCAACTGGTAGCCATAACTGGTAATGTGGTAGCTTGTGGGTGCTCAATGGGCTGTGAAATGAATTCTTAATGGGTGGATGTCAGACATCATGATAAATTCTAATTCTTTTGGAAGCCAAGGGTTATGTGAATATGAATACAAACTACTCTGTATGATCTCTGATTCCTCTAGTAAAACTGAAGCATGCTGATGGGTACTTGAATTCCATCTCATGTATATAGTATCTGCTGTAAAAATAAATGGATTCACTGTTTAGCAGCACTGCATAGCCTTTTCACTGGCATGAATTCATCCTGAAAATAGACTTAAAAAGCTGTTTAAAACAGACCCACATGTTCTTTCACCAGTCCATAATAGAGTTGAGAAAATGAATTGGTCTTCTCTCTACTGTGTCTGTTGATTGTGTGGATTCTGCTATGAACTGGAAACTGTGACAAGATCTGAAAGCAGTAAGTAAAAACCAAGATTGAAGAACATAATAAGAGAGTAAGAATGGCATGAAAAAGTACAACTCATGACCTTAGGGGGAAGGGTGTATAAATAGTGCGTTACAAAAAGGAAATTGAAAATATGTCTATGCTGCTTTGAGCTACAGTGCTGTATTAGCTTTAAAATACAAATAGGATCTTTAATTTGTAATAGTTCCCAAGAGAAAGAAAATCCAATGTGGTATCTCAGAAATGCATTAATATACTCATGGTAGTTCATCAAGATAACATTAAGTGTGTTGGAGGGGATGCTGCCATTTTGAGTTTATGGACAAGAGATGAGGATCTAACAAATGCTGTAAGGGCAATGTAGGTCTGCTTAGCTCTCTGGAGCCTTACCTAAAGACTCACCAAACTTATCTGTATGAGGTTGAGCATTAGCTGTGTGCATTGCAGAGGCTCCAGGTATTTAAAGGAAAATGAGAGGAAGGCTACTTGAAAAACTATTCTAAGTACTTAAGGTAGTGGTATGAAATTGAAGCTAGTTTTTTGGGTCTAATTATACATGTTGTTTGTCTACCATAGATCCTTCAGTCACTGCCCTGTGTGCTTGCACTGGGAAAGAGTTAACTTCAAGTTGTCTGTTTTAATGACTTGAGTACTTCTAGTTTTTCATTATGGGAATAACCTGGCCCATTGCAGTGATGTGTGTGATTGCCATTTTGGATGACCTTGATAGATGAGTCCACAGGCCAAATTCTTTTACTCTGTTACTTGCAGTAATGTCACCAACAATAGTTGTCCATAATTCTGTCCAATGTTTCATCAACAGCATCCTTCTTGGTTGTACCAGTCATAGCAAAATGTCCAATGTTTTGAAGTCATGCTCAGGAGCTGATGCAACCTGCCAAAGGAATCTCTGTCCTCATGGAGCTAGGAAAAATGTGTTTGCTTAGTGATGGGATGCTGCAGGAGAGTTGTTAGTATTCTCTTGATTTTGCGCTGACAGGATATCTCACTCCTTCATGACTTGTGTTGCAGAAGTAATGAGTATGAGAGGCAGCTACCCTGATGATGATGGGCACTGAACCAAAGACAGAAATAGCTGTGAAGATGTGCTGTTGAACTGGGTGCCCATCCCAACAGTATTTGTCTTTACTGAAAATAGTGGGACTGGGTTTTTAGTAACAAAAGTAGGTAGAGATATCTTCTAAAAATAACTTTTTATTAACATGTTTAGAAGTAGCACTAGCTACAGTAGGTAAATTTTATGCTTAGAACTTGGAGTAACGTTTGAGTGTAGTTAGAGCCCCTTATTACATTACTTGTCATCTGTATAGCTACTCACTGAATAGGAGATAGCCTGATACTCTTAACATGAATCAATTGTAACCAATGTAACAGTAAAAGGAGGGCAGTCCAGTTGGTTTGTTACTGGCTCTGGTTTTGTCATACTGTTTGAAAACACAACTGAAATTGAACAGAAGCGAAGTTCTTCAGCGTGCTCACTAAGTATTTAAGGTGAGAAAGAAAACAAGTATCACAAGGTATTTAGCAATTCAGGCTTTTTAGTGATAGCTTCTAGTTTATTCCTTATTTAGTGATATACATTCAATGATTCAGGCAGGCATTTTCAGTAATGTTTGTACAGGAATTGTATACACAATCTTAAAATAATGCTGTTAGAATAAAAGTACTACAAGACTTGTGAGTTATCTTAACCTAGAGCTCTATTTTGATTTCTTTTGGTTGAATGTTTGACTTTTAAAAAATTTTCAGATTACTGAAATCCTTGTGGAATTTACAGTGCTGAATAGAGGTGATGGGAATAAACAAAGTGCATATAAACTTTCCATGAAACAGCTTTTTCTTGTTTTTCACACTTAGTTTCTGTGGAGCACCATGGCAAATGTCTTGAGTATGCTGTTAGAGCAATATCAATCTGGACATATTTACCATTAATAGATAAAACTAGTAACTAGACTATAAGAGCATAAAGGAATTTTCATTTCAAGGAATTTAAACTTTGCTGGTATGAGGAGGAAGCAGCAGAGAGGACTGTTATAAACTGGGAATGTGGCAAAAATGGAACAACCTGCTGAGAACCAAATAAAGCTTACCTGAAGTGGGAGAATACAAAACCCAAAATATACTGCTTTGTGCTATTAATTTTAAAAATTACCAAAGATCTGAAATATTTTTGTAGGTGAATATTGTTATGGTGATAGGGCAGAGAATGTTAACAAAACTTAAAAGTAGATAGGTGACTTCAGAGACTTTTGGATGCTCCTGTATTAATGCAAATTTGTAGATAGCTGGAAATGGTATTAAATGGGATTTAATTGCATTTAGTTTTGTGGAGGTGAGAGGATGTGTGAACTGGTGGGAAAAACAGCCTGACAAAATGGCTGCTGAGACCCCCATAGAGCATTACAGTTGCTTATGTGGTACTGAATAAAATAGATCATAATGGATGCTTTCAGGCTTTTGAAAATAGTGGCTAATACTCTTTGATTGCATCTGTTATTTTGGGGAAAGCTGATAAAAAAAGTTGTATACTGTTCCAAATGCTAAGTTTTGTTGCTTTTTTTAACTTCAGTGTTCAGCTTTCAAAACACTGATTCTTTACACTTGAATAGGTAAAGTGGGGAAGGACCAGTAAAATTCAGATTTTTTTAAATTAAAACATCTGGTGGAATTATTTTTGATATGAGAAAACAAGCAAAGAAGTTTCATCTGAACAAGAGTAATCATATGTACTTTTCCCCCTGAACTGATTGGAATAGAGGGTTAAGATGAAAGAGCCTCCTCAACCATAAATGTAACACTGATGGTGCAAACATTGTCAAGGAAAGCTAGAGAACTATTGTAATGCCTAACATAATCAGCTAAAAGTATGATAAATGAAGAACAAGCTTTCACTAATTGGATCTGAACAAAAGAAGGTATAGCATAAAGCAGTGAATGAGATATAATTTTACTTGGCATTTTTTAACACAGCAGGGATTCTATAGCCATATGAAGCAATGAACTATAAATGACTGAAAAAATCCCATGGGAAAGTAATGTAAACTACTAAAACTTAGCAGAGTAGTGAGCAGTGAGTTATACTTCTTTCATAGAAGGTTTTTTCCTATCAGTCACTTAAGACTTCAGGTGTTGTATTGAACTGCCTGTTTTAAATCTTGTTCTGCCACATAATATAAAATGAAAAATAATGCAAATGCTTTTATTGATGTAAAAGTAATTACACAGAATTGAGCTGTTCTCCAGAAAGTGTAGTCTTTGAGAGACAGAAAATGGAAAAAGTTAATTAACTAGCAATGGAAGATCTATATTCCTTTCCTAACTTTTTTTTTTTAAGCTAGGAGTCTGAGACAGTATTTCAGAAGGAGACTGGGGAAAAATCTGGTTTAGGGAAACTGCAAAGTTGATAAGGGTTATAAATTTCTAGACCATGTCTTTATTCAGCTGAATGAATTTGAGTAAGATGAGATTATTTTCTGCAAAGTAAACTGAGAATTTTGCTGAAGACTTCTCTGTAGCTTAATGGGATGCTGTCAGTTTTTGCTCTTAAGAAATCCAGCTGGCAAAAATAAGTATTTGAGGGCAATTTGGCATTTAAGTTTTAATGTAAAAAGTTAGTTTGAAAAGTGAAATTTTATCTAAAGCTGAGGAGTTTTATTTACATGTAATGAACTTAGAAGTTTTAACATTTGTCCAAACTCTCATTTACTTTTTTTTTTTTCTTTTAAAATGTGCAAAGCTTTCTTCCATCATCTGCTACAAAACTAGAAATTCAGTCATTTTGACAGCTCATTGTCTCCCATTGGCATTTCAGGGATTTATACTCAGAAAACTTGGAGAGATCTGTTTTGAGTACCTATATGAAAATGAAACTAATATTTTAATGCCATTTTGAAGTACGTGAATCTTGGGCTGTTGTCCAGAGTGTATAGAGTGGACTCTGCCTCCCTGTACTGTCTGGAGAAATTCACTCCTCCTAAGTGTAGTGTTTGCAGGGTGTGCAGAACAGGAGTGGGCCAGAACAGTTGCTGTAATGCTCTTCCTTCAGTGTATTTGCCTTTTGTTTCAAAGGCAAGACAGCATGTTGTTCATTTCTTCACGAGAGGGGATGGAGATGATGTTACTGCCCTGTCCCCATGCTTGGAGTGAGCTCCTGGACAGTTTTGTAAAGCATGAGAAATGTAGATGGTGATAATGCCATGAAGGGAAATACCTCTGTGGAAGGAGTGTGCTTTTGGTCAGAATTGTAGCTTGCTTGCCAGTAATTTGCCTTTTTTTTTTTTAAAGTTTATCATTGCTTTGAAACTGAGTGGGTTGCTGGAGGAAGTAATTAGTTTTTCATTGGCTATAGTGAAAAGTGCAAGCTTGATCTGCTCTAGAATCCTAAAGTTTCAGCCTTTTAGTGTGCTTTAATCAGTGATAGGATGATGTGAAATGTGTATATGACCTCTGAAATGAGTCAGACTCCTGTTGCATTGTTTGATGGTCAAGCTGAATGTCGATTTAGTTGGATTCTTGTTGGAACTCTACCACTAAGAAGCAGAGGAAGGATGTAGAATAGGAGGCTTTAAGCATCACACTGCAGCTCAATTGAGGACACTGCCTTGCAGGTGGAAAGTGTATGTTGTAAAGAAGGAATTGATACCAGATCTTTTGACTTTTGTGGGGATGGTTATTTAATTACCAAGCTGATTTATATGAAGGATCAATGCATGGATTAAAAAGAATGTGTCACAAAGCTCATTTAGGGAAAGTGGCTGTTGTTGGAAGTACTGAACTACCCTTGGGAGAGGAAAATGTGGGAGCCCAGTGAGCAAAGTTAATTGCAGCTTAAACGTGCAGGTCCTCAGTGCTGTGGAGAGTCAAGTGGTGCTTCTGTGGTTCTGTGCCTGTCTACATCAGTGTAGTGGGGAGTAGCAGAAGTGTATCTGTGGAGTGAAATAGTTCATGCTGAAGACATGGTGTTCTTCCTTTCTGCCTTTCAGTATCTCTGTGTGCTTGGTTCGTCTGGTGCTGAGGGTTTGGTGTCTGCTTGTGGTGGTTTGCTGTGCCTAGCAGGTATGTGGTTCATGTGCTTTGAGGCAGCTGAGTGTTAGAGATAAGTGTGTTTTAAGTGGGGGTGACTGAGAGATTTGCTTTTAAAAAAACAGTTCTGATTTGAACTTAAATACTGATGTGTCGCTCTTAATTGCTTGCTTGGGACTGCATCCTGGTGCTCTAACACTTCTCTGATCTTGTGCTGGGTTGTTTCCATGCTCTGAACACAGCAGACACCTTGATCAAGTTAGTTAAAACTTCTTTCTATGACCTTTTTATATTAAAATATTTCATTGGAATGTGTGACAGATGCTGTAGCCATTTATAGAAACCAGCTGAGTTGCGGTAGGTCAGTAAAGTGACTTTTATTGCCTTGGCTGGCTGCAGGGCTCTGATGCTGTACCCAGAGCTATGGGGTTTGGAGGGATGTACAGGCATCTCTGTGATCAGGTCTTAAGCTTTAGGCTGACCAGAGCTGAATCATTAGGCTTCACCTGTTCTAGAGATTTGCCTCTCTTGGACAGCAGTGGCAGAGAGCAGGCAGTTCCTTCCTCCTCAGTTATGTGCTGAGGGCACTGCCATCAGCAGTTCTGGATCAATGTCTCCTGCTGCCATAATTCTGACTCAAACTTGCTGTCCTTATTACATTGGGTTTCCTCAGGAAACCAAGTTGATGTACATCTATTATAGCCTGTTTGCTTTGTGCTCATCTCTAAACCTGTCCAGAGGGTGGTGGAAAGTGCTATAAGTAGGAATTTTAATCCAATTGAACATTGTCAATGTGATAAAAAAGATAGTTCTGCTATCTTCCTCTGCAAGAGAGGAGCTGCAGCAGCATGGTTTCCTGCTGCCTCACTTCCTTGGATACAGAAAGTAAGGTCCCTTGGATTCCTCTTTTGAGGCTTTGAGTGTCTTGTCTTTTCCCCAATTTCATCCTTCACCCATGTCCTCAGCAGCAGCTGCTTCATTGTGTAAATTCATTGCTCCTGTGGTTCATATGTCCCAGTTGTGGTATTTGTTATCAGCTGTGGTTGTGGTTATTCAAGGATGATCTGTTTTCAGGCACTATTAACAAACAATACTATTTGGTAATACTATCTGTGGTTTCTTATCTGTGTGGGTGTAAATACTGGTGAAAAGGCCCTGGGCTGGATTTCTTTTTAGTATTTGGATGAGCTCTAGACAGAGAGTGACCTAAGGCAGATTTTCTATGAGTAATGTTCACAAGTACTTAGAAAATTACTTCTACAATTGATGTAAGACTGTGCTGTCTGCTAAGAGTAGTTCTCTTCCTTCCTATCTTTTGTGTACCTACCATGTGTGCAGCCTTTGTTAAATGGATCCAGGCTGCTTATCTGTATGAGAACAGTGGGAGAAAGAAAAGAAAGAAATGTGGATCAGCAAGCTGATGTGGCTCTTTGCATAGGTTAATGAATGCTGGAGCTGATGGCATCAGGACACATGGCTGGGGACAAGGAGAATGAATACCTGATTAACCTTTTGAGAGGCAGTGTAGATTTAGTGTCTTGAGTTAATGCCATCACACATCCTTATAGTGGAGGATGTGGGGAAAAGAGAGCAGGGTAGGAAATATGCATCAGAGATGCAGGTTCACACAATGTAAAGAGCTGCATTGGTGAGCAGAGCCATCTTAACAGATCCTAGTAACAAGTGTTGTATTTAAAACCAGGTACTTTCCTTGGTTCTTAGCTGAAAAAAAAGTTGCCAGGCAGTTGTGGAGTCTGGGATTCCACAGATGAGGTCCTGGTACCATTTTTTTAGGGAGGGCTGTTAAACAAGAAACTGAATTGCTTATGAGGTGTCTGAAAGATTGAAAAACTCGAGATGGGAGACAGGAAATGAAGACACAATTTGTTAGGTATAAGGTATAGGTGCATATGTCCTTTTATGGGTGTTGTGGTTTTGGGTTCTATTCTTTTACCTTTTCACAAAAAGCATCTGTCACTTGTTTATTTTCATCAAGAAAACACTATATAAAGGATGAGATTTACTTATTACCGCTGAATTGTATGTAGGCAGCAGCTAATATCCTTTGATAGCTTTTTGAAACCAAGCAACCCCCCCAAACCCTTCATGTATCTTGTTTATTATACAGGAAGAATGGTAATCAGTGTTTGACTAGTTGGTGCAAACTAATAGGTGTACTGAGAGGTGGCTTGGATTTATAGAAATGCATGTATTCTGTTTAGATACAGTACCTCCTGCATTCTGCCTCTGTCTTGCTAATTCGGCAGTGCTTCAAGTTTTATTCCTGGATTTTAATTGGATTATAACATTGCATGAATTTTCACAGTCCCTTTGTAGCTGGTGTTTAATGTCAGGTCACCTGTTGACCTGTAATGTTACTGGCCTTGTAAAACAGCTGCTGACAGTTTTGAAAGTGAAATTGTTTTTAATGTGGTTTTAGCTGTTGACAAATTTGTGACAGCATATCATCTCCCTTGTCTGCTTTTTGTGGCAAAGGAGCATCTCTGTCCGGGAAGTGTATCTCCTAGGCTGATCTCTTGTGATTTTGCTTGGGTGGGGGCCTGCATCAAACTGGTATTTTACGCATTTAGCAAGAAGCCAGGGGAGCTTAGTGCTTGTTTGTGTAAGTCAATTTCTTTCTTAAAACTTTTAAAATAGATGTTTGTCTCTTTTGGGATAGTATCAACACTATATTTCTAAAGGATGCTTTGAAAGTAACATTAGTCAAATATTGGTGTTTGGTATCTTATGATACTTCCAGGAAAAGTTTCCCCTGCCCTCATTAATTCCTTATTGTGCCATGTTTTAAGAGCAGATGAGAAGCTTTGAGTAACTGAACGTGTTAATCATAAATCTCTCCAGCAGCCATAAGTTGGTACTAAAAAGTTTGTGGAAGGAGTAGGGCTGAGGTCTTTCATGACTTGGACTGTAGCAATTGCCTGGTGCTTCTCTGAGAGTGAGAGTAGGAGCTAGGGGCCCTTATAAATGTGAGCTGTGCTCTGGTTCAGGCACTGACTTGTAGGGGAAGGAGCTGCAGGGAGATGAGCTGACTTGCAGGATCAGGAAGGACAAACAGACTGACAGGCTCTTTCCAGAGAAGCTGCAGAGCCAACAGATTTGTGTGAGACAAATTTGCTTGATTAAGTGGAGGACAGAGAATTTCAGGGGAGGCTGTGATTCCTGTCCTAGGCCAGGTGGTGTTGGATGTGTAGACCTGATCATGAATAAGAAGCAGACGAAGTCAGCTCTGGAAAACTGGAGGAAATGTCATCATTTCAAGTCACTAGTACATATGTGGGACAGTGAAAACAACTGAGGAGTCTTTGTTAATGTGGGGAGAATGATTTCTTGACACAAGTGATTGAGTTAAATACAGGAGGTGCTGTGCTGGTCTTACAAAGAGGGAGGAGGTAATCAGGGATGTGAAGCCTGGGACTAATGTGAAATAGTGAGGTTTAAGTTTCCAGGAGGACTAAGACAGACAAACAGCAGAATTGCAACCACAGACTTTGGAAATGCAATTATATTTTCCTAAGCCAAGGATTTGCTTGCCAGGGTGTCGTGAGAGGCTGTTTTGAAGTCCAAGTGGCTCAGGAAAGTTTTTTTATACTCATTGTAATCTTCTCCAAGCAGAGGAACTTGGGCAGAGTTCAAATGTATAGAACAGATAAAGGATGGATGCAGGGCTTAATTAAGTAAACCAAAGCTCTCGTGGTGTTGACTATATACTGAAGGATGTGAAGGGATGGGAGGAAGTTTTTGTGTAGAAGCTGAATTTGTGAGGTAATCAACTTAGGTAAACTACTGTGTGATTGAAAAAATGGATCAGCTCTGAGAGGTCGTGTCTCTTGCACATCCTGCTGTAATTGTTTTTCAGTTTTGTTCACTGTTTTTTTTAAAAAGCTCACATGGTGAGAGAAGAACTTGCAAAGCAGAACAGACTAAACTTTTTTCTATTATGCTGACAAATGGGCAAATACATGATTAATAATAGTCCTTGGTTATGCAATGTGGAAGAAAGATGCTATCTATTTGACCATTTATTGCATCATACTTGATCAGAAAAGGAAGCTTTTTCACAGGTAATTTAAAAGCTTGTTATGGAAGTATGACCTATGGTATTTATTTTATTTTTTTTTTTACTTGGAGGATGTTTTTTTAAATTGCTTGTCACTTGTAGCAGAACTATCAGGTTCAGCTTTAAGGTGAAGATTTTCATTGGTATAATAAAACTACCAAAATACTGATGTGATTCTGAGAAGGTCTAAAAAGCTGATAATAAAAGTACATATAAAACACTTGTATGTTAATTTTATTAAAAGTTGAGTGTCACATTTCAGGAATAATGTCTAGGAAGTTTAATTATAGCTCATGTTTATGACAGACTTTCATTTATAATTTTGTTGATCTTGTAGTTAATGTTTTCCAATTTTCTATAAGGTGCTTTAGGTGTTTAAAAGCTCTTCAGTTCAACTTTTGGGGGTTGGTTTCATTCCAGCATGCACAGCTATCATGCTTAACTAGAACATTTGGATGATGCTGCTGGTTTAAGGATTGGAACTGTCAGTCCCCTGGAAATGCTCCTGAACTCAAGAAAAATTAATTTGCTGTCCCATATTATGATTTTTTTTCCTTTAAAGACCTTTCCTGAATATAACAAAGGTAGTTGTATTGACTGAGCAATGCTCGTGCTCTGTGGAGGTGAGAAACCCTACTTGAAATATGTTGAGGACTAACACAGGAAAAAAAAAAAAAGCTTAAAAAAAGCCCGGGGAGGAAGCAAAAAGCAAGAAGCTGTGATGACAAGTTTTAGGTGCTGGCGCTTGTGTAGCATTAGGGCTTTGGCAGGTGTGCAGGTGCTGCAGTGAGGGCTTGGCGCTGGAAGCCTGCCCTGCTTGCCTGCCTGCTGGCACTCCAGGTCACTCACTTGATCTGTGAGAAAGGATCCCCTGTGCCTTTGGGTGTGGGTGACTCAGTCGTGCTTGCTTGTGTGCATTTAGCAGCTGCAAACCCTGGGGATGTGGGAGGGAAGGGACTGTGCTTGGGGGGCTGCCTTTGCACACTAGTGCCTGATAAAATCAGAGCCTGCGTTTTCCAAACCTTTCCTTTTGTGAAAGAGTCAAATGTAGAATGGTCGAGCTCAGGCAGCTTCACTGCCTGCCACAGTGAGTGGCTGTGGGGATTTGAAAACCCATTGATGTTCTTTTGTTTTTCTCTTATGCTTTCAGCCAGATCCTGCTTTGCTTGCTCTTAAATTTTAGGTTAGACTAAACTTAACTATTTGTGCTTGCTTGTGTTGTTTACCTCATTAAGCATAACAAAATTTTGGAGAACTGTGGAAACCACTGTTACATCTCTTGTACTTTTAGTTTGGAAAGCCATTTTTTATGTCAATTGTAATACTTGATAAATTTCAGGAATTGATGATTCTCTATGAAGTAATTAAATGATGAATTCAAAGCTTTATTTTTGCAAGACTAGTGCTAGTAAGGGTTTTGCTATTGGATTTTGTAGTTTTCATGTTTTTATTTTTTAGATGGAAGCTTTTATTTGATAAGAGTATGTAGAGGGTCTCTAGGTACTTTAAATGGATTACTGTTCTCTGTACATACGAAATTGACTAATGTAGGAGAGATTTTAGATGTATGATTGAGTTTTTGATAATAACCTGAATTTGAGTAGCAAATGTAATTTTTCTTTTCCTTGTGGTAGTTAAAGTGCAATTTGTGTTGGATTTCTACTTGTTAAATATTTTGAGGAGTTCTTAGTATCATTCTTGGATATGGGTTCAACTGAGCCTGAAGTTTTGTCATGTGCTTCTTGTTCAGTATCTGTGGAGCTCAAAATTGGCAGATAAACTTAGACTGTGAACTCTGCAGTGCTGGCACTTGTTGACAGCAGTTTCCCATTTACTCTTTTTTCTTCCTTTAGAGGAAGTACTGTTACTTGGCTGCAAATTAACTTCAAGAACTTAAGAGAAAGGTGGAGGGTGTTTAAATGTCTTAATGTGTCTAACTCGGTATTCATCTGATAATAAAGTTAGCTTCTGTGCCAGGTTTTTTTTGAGCAGAGAATTTTCCCATTTAACTAACAAAACCTATAATGGGTGTTTTCTGTCAATTAGTACTGAAAGCTAATTTTTTTAATTAGGGTGCTGAGATTCAAGAAGTGACACTGCTGTGTTAAGATTTTTTTTTTTTGGTAAAGCTCTTAACATAAAGATGCCCAACTGAACTAAAACTTAAGATTATTATTACAATTTCCTGCCCTCAGATTTCTGTGAGTACAGCTAACAAATTAACTTTGGTAAATTCACTTTGTAGGCATGCATGCTTGTGTATTCTCTGCACCATTATTCTTTTTGCAGAAGAGATTTGTTGTATGCCTTCAAGCAGCTAAGCCAACAGTAGCCTTCTCACAGCACAAATAGATCATGTGTTCTTTAAGAAGCCAGTGCTGTGGAAAGTCTGGGATGAAGGTGGCTCTTTGCTTTTAGGTTAAGATGAAAATTCAACACATTTATGTATGATTTTATAATATAATGACACTTCTAAATTTTTTTTTAACTTCTAAGCTTGTCTGGAATGATACTTTCAATTTTGTTGCTATTATATTTGTTCGCTGCCCTTCTTTAAAGATAGGAAGGAGAGCACTGGGGTTGCATTCAGTGGAAAAAATTTTGCCCTGCTTTATGTGCTACACTGAAGAGGTTATATTTTATTTTCAGGCTCTCTGGTTCTTTAGGGGAAAATGCTTTGAACTCCATTGTCCAAGCATGTGGTGGTTAATGTTTCTTGGATAAGTTGCTGTAAAATCTGTTGTACTTGTAGCATGATTGGCAGGGTTGACAAGGTAGATTTGATAACCCAAAGAGGTGAGGGATGTGGGTCATAGATTTGAGAATGAGAAATCTGTGCGTATGTGGGCTGGAAACTCCCTTTTTTAGGGAGAGTATTTTGATAGGAAACTTGTGAGGAGCTCTTGGGTTTTCAACTTTGGTAGTGATCCACACTTGCTTTGAAAAGTAGACTCTGAGTAGTGTGTCTCAGGTATGTGCATCCATACCAAAATTACTTCATTCAGGGTTTTTATGGAGCTTTGCTTTTCTGTTGTATTTGCATTTACATATATTTTACAACACTTAGAATATTTGGAGGTGAAACCTCTGAGTTTCTCCTTGAAAAATGTTATGTTAACATTATCTGAACAGGAGCCTGTAAGTTTCTGCCTGTCCTGTGTAGCCCCAGAGGGGGGAAGAGTACTTTGAAATGGGACAAGGGTTTCATTGTGAGCCTGTGATCGTATTTCAAACAGTCTGGGGCAGCGGAGGTGCAAGGAAGTGTGTGAGGGTTCCTGCCAAGTTCAGGCACCGTGGTGTGGGCAGGCCGTCTCTGGATGCAGAGCCAGCGTGCCTGTAGCAGCAGTACCCTCCACACCTGCAAGAGAGCGCCCTGCTGCTCTGGCTTCTGCTGAGCATTTCAAGTGCCTTCAGAATGTGTCTTTGGACTTGCTTGGTGCTTCTACTGTCTGCTCTTTTTTTTCTCAATGTTTGGTTCTTAGTTTTGGCTCGTTTTTTTTCCTCCCTGACAATACCTAGCACAAGCAGACGTTGTTGTGAAATTTCCTCAAACTTTTCCCCATATTCTTTCAATATTGTTTTCTTTTCTCCTTCATCTGTTGCATGTGATGCACCATAAATTGAAGGATATGATCAGCCACTTTGCAAGTTTAGTGATGGTGCATGATGATCTTGGGCAAGAAAATAGACTGTATTACAGACCTAGAAGGTGGTGGTGTTTGTAGCTCCCTCTCTAGAACAATTTTTAGATTCTGTGCTGGATAGCAAGCCCTGGGCTTTACCATTAGAGGTTGCTTTAGTTATATATGTAATTGGGCTGAGAGAGATGGAAGGATGATACTATTTTGGAAATAGGGAAAGAAGTAATATTTTCTGAGAAAGCAGCTACTACTAAGTTCTTATTTTGCTTCTTTACTGATCAGCCCCCCCACCCTCATCAGATGTTTATTGAAGCAAGAACATTAACTTGTTTTCATCACAGAAAGTGAACTTTGCGCATGTCAATGAGTTTCAAAGCTAGCATTTCTTCTTTCGGACCTCTGAATGCATTTATATTGTTTCAGCAGGAAGGATGCTTAAATTGTGAAACTGAACTTTGAGACTTAAGGTTGGTTAATTTTCTTCTTAAATTAAAGAAATTTACCTGTCCTTCTCCTCCCCTTCGAAGAACCTAGATTTTTTTTTTATCACTTGAACCCTTGAGATGAATTGCCTTGCTTTCAGCATGTCCTTTTCTGCCAGCCTATATACACATGGTAAAATAGATGAATATTTGACATTTACCTTGTTAAAACAAAAAGCCAACAAAATTCATGAAAATCTCCAAGAGCTGCATCTTATCCAGGTGGCCTGCTGTTTGAAATATGACTCCTGGTGTGTATTGTACTCTTAGCCCTAGGATTCAGTAATGAGATTGAGTGGTATCTTGCGTGAGCACTTCTGGATGATTGACAGTGAGGTGATGTGAATCATCATTTATCAGGATATTATCATGCCTACCCTTGATAATTTCTCCCTGCTGTCTGGGGAGGTGGTGAAGACAGATAGGACTTTGTGATGTCAAAGTAATTAGTGTGTGTTGGTTTCCAGCTGAACAAACTGGAAACTAATGATCAGGTAAATGAAGATGAAGTGCATTAGTGTAAGGATGAAGGTGCAAGGACCTTGGGGAAGAGCTTATCAAAATTTCATGGGGGTTATTTGAATATCTTACAATTTGTGCAGTTGCAAGCAGTATTTTTAAACTACTAAAGGATACTTCTGCAACAGTCTATTTACATGTCCTTTGTTGATATCTCTTCCAGTGAGAGGGTCAGCACTAGGGTTAAGGACATTAGACTCTTTCCTGTAAGGACTGGAACTCCTTATGATTTTCATAAAATCTAAACAGTCAATTTCCAGCTAATGGCAGCAATTTTGAATTAAATGTTAAGGAATTTCAGTGTACACTGAAAAGGTTGGGTTTTCCAGTGACTCTACCCTTTCTAAAGTGGGGAGATTTACTATCATTTGGCTCTTTATTTGACCCATGACTGGATCTGTTATATTATTAAAATATTTTACTGTTGCTTGGTGCATCTGTAAATATCTTTAAAAATGTGCACTTCACTATGTAATTAGTGCTACAGGCTTTTAACAGGCATGGTAGTTTCTTGGTACAAGTTCTAAAAATTTTATGAATGTGTCATTAGTGAAATAATTTTATAACCTGAAAAAACTTTGTGGAGGTGTGTACAGCTATGCCAATGTTGCAAATAATGCTTAATGCACAAGACTGGCTGAATATAATTGCTATACCAGCAGCAAGTGATCTGAGTTAATTTTATCACCTGTGATTAGATATTGCTAATTGTAATTAACTGATTGAAGAGCTATCTATATTACATGCTTGCTTTTCAATTATTAAAATGGTAATTTACTCATTGCATTTATCAGTAAACTTGTATTAATACGTGCCAATTTCCCAGACACCTCCAAGAATAATGTACTTATGACAGCAAAGTTTTGTAATTAAAGCCTCATGGCAAAATTATTCTTTTGGCTAATTTTTATGTACACAGCTTTTTTTTTTTCTTTTTATTTCAGTTGCTTCTTTGGAAGTGAGTGGGCTAGAATCTCTGGCAGGAATTTGTCTGTATTAATATGGCTCATCAGAGACATTATATTTAATTGGAGAGCCTGTGGTATAGTGGCAGGAGGCTGGAGGGAATTATTTAGCATTAGCAATGGCTCGTCTGGGAGTTGTGCACTAATCAAGGAGCTTGTGTGTTAACTGGAGGGATGATGGGAGTTATGACGATTATGACATGTGAGCACATGTCTGAATGAGAACTGGACAGGCAATGAGTTAATCAAGAAGTATATTAAATGGCTCCCATGCTGCTTCATTATTACTCTGTACAATGTTTGTCAGATTGTGTACTTTAACAAAAAATAAAATCCAACAAATGGATGTTTTTGCAGGTAAAGTTAATACCTAATTTTTAAACCAAGAACCTCTTTACTCTCTCTATTTTTAGAGTGAATGTGTGCTTTTAAGCACTGTGTTGAAAAAGAGCGAGTGCTCGGCCTGCAAAATGTATTTAAACACTCCAATCTGCAAGCTTTTGTATTTTGGCAAATGCTTGTTTTCAGTAAATAGGAATTATTTCCCACTTTCAACTAGATGTCTTTAACATATTTAAGCTTTTACATAATTAATAGTTTGCTAAAATATGAAATTTATTGTTAGCAACTTAGCTTCAAGGAAATAGAAATGCTACTATATTACATTACCAGGATGCTCCAAATCTTATAAAGTAAAGAAACCAAACACAGTACACTTGAACTGCAATGCATGGGCTATTTGTATGCAAGGTAGACACATTATGTGCTCAGCATGGTTATAGGCATCCATTTCCTATCTGTTATGAAGTTATCAGTTCTGCTGAAAAAAATCATATTTAAAGGAAATGGAATTAATAAATTGAGCCCACTTACAAAAAGTTAAACCAACTGAATTGTATTGGTAGGCAAATTTATCCCAGAGCTACTGGACAGGTGAACATTTTCCTGCTATTGTAAGCACTGCCAAATTTAGTACAACTTTCTACCAAACTGTAACCTTCATGTATTAGCTTAATTAAAGCAGTATCGTGGCTACTACCCAAAGTGTTAACCTGTAGGAGGTTGTTATTGAAATCCATTATCTGTGGAGTCAGTATTAGTGGTCAGCAACAGCAGAAGTAAAACTGCAAGTAAGACCCTCCCTTGGGTGCTGTGAGCTCAGCAGGTTAAACTGTCAAAGCTTCTTAAAGGATGGATAGTTAAACCCCCTGGAGTTCAAGGTAAACCAATCATTTGCTGTCAGCAGGAAATATGACTTTATTTAGCAGGTTGGAGGAGGAAAATACCCAAACCTAAATGCTAACAGGAAAGAGGATTTAGAAGGAACCATTCTGTAAGAGTGTGTGTTGCTGTGCTATGTAGATTCCATGCAGCCTGGAAAGATTTTTTTTTTTTTATTTTAAATTCCAGGCTTTTTTGAAATAGGAATTTGTTTATATAGATGTTTACTCCAGTGGCTTATAAAACTATGCTTAAAGTTGGGTTAATTTCCTAAGTATGTGAATATTATCTGTATGTTGGGAGGAGTGCAAAATTTTGTGCCTCTTAAATGGAAACAGTTGTCAGTTTGCAGAAATAAGTTTTCTTTCCTTTGGTTCTGTGCAGGTGTTGCCTGTATGGCATGTAATTATCTCTTTAATCATATAAAATAAATATAAATATATTTAGCTTTGACCAAGTGTGCTGTGTTGGAGATCTAAATATGTATTAATAGAATTTGTATGTGTAGGCCACATGGATTTGATACTGTAATTAGGCTGTTCCAATAGTGGTACTTCTCATTTTGTCTAGCCTTTACTTAATCTTCAAAGGTGAAGATCTGGAGCTTTTGTCTTAGCATTTCTGAAATTCTTCTCGTAAGAAAGAGAATCCCAGAAGTGATAGATTATCATAGAAGGGTGGGAACTAGGTAGTGGGGGAGCACTTTACTATCATTCTGTTAATTGGAACAAGGTTTCTGCTTGGGTGGGAGGAACTTTGTAGTGTCCTGCAAAGAATGGTCTTTTGTATATCAAGACCCATTTCCTCAAGATATGCTGTGTTCTTAGGCTAAATCTTCTTGATGTGCTGAAATAATACTGTCTAAGATAAATGGGATGCAATGGACACTAAAATTCTACTCGCTATCCATGAGTAACTTCAGTTGGGAAGTGTGTATCATAGGAAATAAGCTAGGAGATAGAAATGTTGTTAGGGAAAATAATAAGCTAAAAATCGCCAAGCAAATAAAGGGTTTTTCTAGAGTCACGCTAAAGTAAATTTTTACAATTTGAATTGTAGCTATGGCAGAACTCTGAGGGCTGTAAGGAAAAAAAAAATCATTGACAATATTTTTGTCAGATGATCTGGAAAAGAATGGGACCACGTAAAGTCTGGCATCTGCAACTGTGAATGAATTGTCCAGCGTTGGTAGTACCTGTGTAAAAATCGTATTTGGACAGTGCAGATTTCCTTGTCTATTCCTGCCTGTTTGTTAGACCATGCAGTCCTTACAGACTTGAGCTGCCTGCTTGTCTGTGCAGTCATTTTTCAGGAGTTCTTGATGCTTTTTCTCCATTGCACTGTTTTTGTTGACTTTATCTGGACATCTGCATCTTAATCTCAAAGCTGTCTTGTCTTTCAAAAGAAGACTTTTGAGGGTAGAAAACTTACAATGGGTTTTATAGAAAGGACTATCTTCTTTGAAGTTCTGCTATAATGAATAATTAGCATACACTGGCAGAGAAGTAATTTTCTTGCAAAATGAACACTTTCATTTAAGAACTTAACAAAGAATCATTTTAAAGAAACCTGAGCATTCATATTAGTGGAATTTTGAAGGAAAAATGCTTTACTTTTGTAAATGTCATATAATAACATAATATTAAATATGAATATTTTGTAACGCATTTTTAAGGATTTAATTCCTCATAAAAGCATAAGATTATGCTTGCCATGATGGTAATGCTGGGATTTTATGATGTAATTTTTGTTAATTTTTATGTACTGCTTTAGTACTTAGCCTTAGTGGTAAAACTCCTCTCACTGGGTACCTAGAAGTAGTGAAGGATATGTGTATGTGCGTGTATATATACATACATGTGCATATATATTTTCTGTTGAGCATATATGTATTGCATAGACATGAGGAAAATCTGTTTTAGGAAACCTGCTCTGGGATTTTGTCATCCTTAAGATATTCTGCATTCACTGACAAACTGTTTTTTCTGGTATTTTCTTTGGTTTATTTGACATTGTAGAACTTGCTTCATATTATGTCTAAATTCCTCTAAGTCTACAGTACTTGTGAAAGGAGTGCTCTCCTGCCCCCTCATTCATTCACTGTGTGGGATCTGATGGTCATGCAGCTGGGAGATGGTTTAACTTGCTGATCTGACAGAAGGTTAATTTCCCCTCCCCTCAGAATCCTTTTCCACTGTGTCTGTTCAGTTCATTGATCTGTCTCAGCAGCACTGTAATTGCTGGAGCTGAGTGTGGAGGAGCGTTCAGGGGTGGGATCTTCCTTTGAGTGGCACTTTGTGTATGCCTAAAGTGAGGCTTATTGTGAGAAGTGAGGTAACTCTCAATACATGGTTCATTTTGGGCCTGAAGTTAGTCCACACCAGGAAGAACATAACTCACTGTCTGCATCTTGTGTTTGCAATTAAAAAAAAAAATTAAATAAATCTTCCAACTACTGATACAGACTATGTTGTATTCAGTTGATGCCCACATTTCCCTTTTCAGTGTTCTGTTAAATACTGTTCTGTAGTTGAAATACCAGGTAGCTGTGAAATCACCTTGCTGTTGTTGGGAGCTATTTTCTCAACACTAGAACTGATTTTAGGAATCTCTGATCTTTGGATGCTGGAAGTAACTTCTGCAGTCCAGCCATGTATAGACATCTGAATGTGCGCTGTGTTCATCCATCTGAAAGGGGAACTCTATCCAAATTAGAGCTGAAAATGCTGAATAGGGGCATGTTACCAGTGCATACTGCATGGTACCTTGCACTGTGGCCGAGTTTAACATACTTTTTCTGAATCCCAAGTGTCTTCTGGTATATCCAGCTTAATCAAGAACTAAATCTCTACTATATGAAGTTCTGCTGTTGACTGCCCTTCCTACCATGTGATACTATTTCCTAGACCTGCTTAACTGCCAGTTTTCCCATCTCCTACATGTCTTAACCCCTTTAGAAGGCAAAACAAAGAAGCATGCATGAAATGCATTCCTTGGTGAGCTTGTTTTTGGGAGAGGCAGGAAAAAGAAACAGCATGAGAAAGATCTGTCCTATTGCTTTGCTAATGTGCTTAGAAGCTGAGATTCCATTAGGGAAAGGCTGACATGTGGGTGCAGATGCGTTTGAAATGCAGGGAGGCTACTAAAAGCACTGTAGGGCATCACTATTTTGTTAACATCACAAAAAACTTAATTCTTTTTCTAAAACACTGAAAGTGCAGAATCACATATGCTGCAAAGATGAAACTCAAGCATCCTCACAGAGCATAGTGGGCTGCTCTAATAAATATGATGAATTGCTCAACTCATGCAACAGATGGAGACTTTCTTTGGTAAATACATTTAGTAAGTGTCCTCCCAAATTGTTAGTGTATGTTCTGAACTAAAAATCTCCTGTTTATCCTGGAGGCTTGCTGTAGATAATGTATTCCAAAGTAAAAATAGTCTGCAGACATGAGTGCAGTTGCAAGCTTGCAGACTTTCTTCACAGCCCTCCAGATATCTGCAAAGGTTGTGTTGAGTGGCTGTGCTGCCTCCAATTTTACTTGAGCCAGGAAACTTGGTAGCTGTCCCACCAAGGGAACACCAGTGCAAGGAGGCAAGGGGAGTGCTTTTCCCTCGAGATCATTAATGCCTTTTGCTACTGGCGCAGTAGCTTGGAGTTAAAGTTTGGGACATTCTGGTTTTCCCCTCCTGGTTGCTCTGCCTCTGTTAATTGTTCAGTTCATCTAAAGGTAGGTTAGTGTGCAAGGTGACTGTTGACCTACTTTTTCAGTTATTCTACCCAAGAAATGGACTGTTCCTGGTTGGTGTTAAGTAAAACATGTTGGAAGTTGTGATACAAATTAACTGTTTAATTCCGCCAAATTTTCAATAGCAAACTTGTGTCCTAGTTGAAGGGCTCAACAGAGTAAACACTTGGAATAAAATTTTGATGGAAAAGCCTTCTTTCTCACTTTTGTTCTAGAAGGTGCTTCACTGAAACTATCCATCAAGCAATTAGCATATAGGAAGAGGTTTTTAGGGACAAAGGCCATTCTGGAACTCATCTCTAGAGTCTTATCTGTAATGTCTTCAGTACTCAGAAGGCATTTTCTTGCTTGTCCCTCAAGCAGAACACAGTTTGAGAGTATCACTCTATGACAGCTTTAGCATGGTCTGGTTTTTACAGTAGGAGTGATCAGGCCTATAAGTACAATGGGGAGTCCTTTCCCCTTTATAATGCAAGTAAAATTGTGTGTCTTTTTAGCAGCATACAGCATTCCAGGGCTTCATCCATGGAAGAGAGAATGGAGGTTTACTTTTTCTTTTTTTAAGGTTACAAAAATAAATTCATGTCTATAAGCAAGAATGCAAACAGATGAAAATCTTGATATGTATTGAAATGTGCTTTCTCTTGGTGTTGGTTAAAAATGCTTTCTTCCCTGCCTGGTTCATGTTGCCTGTCTTTTAGTGATTGTTCAGTTCAACCTGGATCCATTAATTGTAGTTGAAAAATGGGTTTTTGAGGCCCTTGGTTACTGAGTTTATTTACTGTCTTCATTTTTTTATCAGCTGGCAAACTTGAAGGGCAAGACTAGGAAGTAAAGCAAAGGATATTATATTTTTAAATTTATATTTCTCAGTTGGTGTCCATGAACCAGGGATCTAATCCTGCAGATGCTGAAGGATGGGCTGTTTTGAGGGTCTTGGTAGACTTGGAGGGGAATGTAACTAAATGCCCTTCACCAAAACATGTTTGAAGGCCACTGAAGGATTGTTTTACAGAGTCCTTGTTTAACTATTTGTGGGCTATCAAATAAAATAGTTTAAAATAGGCTTGCAGAGAAATCTATTTATGTTGACTCTGCAGGTTGACCTGTTTATTTGCATGAACTTTTTTTTTAGGTTTTTGGGATGCTGAGTAGAATTAAATTTGGGAAATGTAGGGTAGTTATGGTATTTGTCTTTCACAGTTTTGTTTATGTGCTCTAGCCTAATATTGTTTCCATTATTTTGTTTTAGGGTTAAATGATGTAATGGTGTGACAGTATTTCTTTGCAGATAGCACTTTAAAGGCTGTATGAATACTGCACACTATGTGCTCATACTTACTGTATTACTGGTGTGTGTATTTTAATGTCAAGCTGCTAAAGATACTTAGGTCAGATGGAAGATGTGTTTTTGGCAAAGCAGTGAATTTGAACCTTTTTTGCATCAGTTTGATTTTTTTTTTTTTTTTTTTGTTTAAACTCAAGACTGTTCAACGCCATAGGCTTTTTGTTCTGTTTTGTCTGTCTCTTTTGGCAATGGTGCTGGCAAGATTTGAGGTGGTTGGTTTTTTTTAGCTAACTTACAAAGGATTTATTCATTAGCCCTATTTTATGGGTTGAGCTAATTGTGATTTGTCTTGCTGAGCGGTATTATGCAGTTTGGGCCAATTAAGTGAATCCACTTACACCAACGGATGTTGTTCCAATGTGTAATATTGATTTGAACTATAAAAGGAGAATGACTTGTTTGATTAGATTTCTTTGTCTGAACAATGCTCAGTCTTATCTAGTGTACCAAACAAAAGTGTTCTCTTTGCTGAGGTTGTTTTAATTGCTGCTTAGGTTTGATTAGCACTGTATATGCAGCTATAACAGTTTCCCTATAATATAAATTCTGAAAGAGCATAGAAGAATCAGGAAGAAAATGCAGCCTGCAACTCAGTATAACTGTCTCTGCTGTGTGAATATCAACTTGTGTTGAGACCTGGTGATGTGTAGGCTGACCTACTCTGAAAAACTGGGGCACTGGGGAATCCCAGACATTTACTCCTCAGAGATGGAGCAAAAGGGGAGTGTGTGTGTATGTGTTAATTAGACATTTACACTGAAGTAAATTACATCTGTCACGTGATAAGCCTCAGAAACTGCTGAGGTATATAAAATCTGTGGAAACTATACAGATGATATTAAACACTCCATAGGGAAATGCATGTAGGTATGCTTTTCTTTGTTGACAAAGTCAGTCTTTACTTTTTGGAGTTAGTAAATAAGAATGATTCATTCAGAAACAAACTGAGGAGAAAAGCACTTTTTGTCTTGAACCAGCTCCATAAGAAGGTAACAAACTTGAGCTGCTGAATAATTATAATGCTAGAGATCTGTAAATTTTCTTGGTGTCTTTGATTGTTTCATAGACTCTATATGCACTGAAAGTGGTTTATTTCTTTGCCTTAAAATAATTTTTAATACATTCTGTGTTCATACTGAGAACTTTTCTATGTTTAAATGTTGAGAGACATGTATTTAAATGTGATTTGTTTGTAATGTAGATTCCAACTAGTGCTCTGCAGCAGATGGGTGGCCCTGGAGAAGTGTGCCTTGATACTGCTGTGTCAAACAGAATGCCTCTAGGAGACCCATATATATTTTAAGTAGCAAGTTATTAATTTTGATTTCTGGAAATTATTTGAGATACTGGTTTAATTATGAGGATAATTCAATAAATTCGGAGTATGGCTATTCAAGAGAGCATGCTACTGTCAAATGAACATGTGTCACTCTCCAGGATACAGGAGAAGTAAAATAATCTAGGTAATTTGGGTGTGTACTGGCTCTGATTCAGTGTAGTCCTTCTAAATTGGGTTGTCTGCAAGGCAGATATTGACTATTTTTGTGGTGTTCACATCCAAAACTTTGGGTTATGGGTATGTTTGTCTTCTGTAGTATGATGCCAGGCCCTGTGACCAAAACTGGCTTATAAATCCTCCTGAAATATTGAAATGTAGAAGGATCTCCAAACCCAATTGCTGCTACTGTTATCACTCCTTACTGTGCTCTGCACCCTGAGAGCTGCTGCAGCCTGGAGTGGTGCTTGAAACCAGTCCAGGCCAAAAATGGCTGGCGAGTCATCCCCAATGGACTCCTTGCTTTATTTGCCTGTTTGCTGAAAAGACGGTGAAGAAACATGAAGCTGTTCCTGTGTAAAGGCGTGGCAGGATCTGCTGATAGAACTGCCTTGCTGTGAAAGTGGCTCCTCGACCTAAACTAGTTTTATAGCCAGTGGTCACTTCTGTGCTGTTTGCTTCTGAAAGAATAAGCTTGTTGTTGTGTAATAAGATAATTGTTATACTTCAGATTATTTCCAGTTGACTTTGTATCTTAATCCAAAAATAGTTACACCATTTAAAAGTATTTATTCTAATGTTGTTCTGCTAGGGCTCCTTGTTGAACCCAGTTTTATTATTAGTAGCTTATTTCTCATAGATACAGGAGTGTGATGACCTGGTCAGCTGTTTGTGATTGGTTTGGATTTCCAAAAGTGACTGTATTTAGTCTCTAGTTCTTTAATTAGATTGAGGTTCTATAAAATGAAGATTCAGTAGGTTTTGGTTTTGTTGTTTTTGACATATAATCAGCCTTTATGAACTAGAGTACTTAAAGTAAAAAACTTTTACAGAAATTAAGCGGCTTTTGCACACACAATTTTCCATGATTTCATGTTATTTGTATTCTCTAACACAGCAAGTCCTTGGTAGCTGCTTGAGACTTCTCTCTTGAGGCCCAGGTAGCCCAATATGATTAAAAACTGCAGTATAAACAATTGAGCACTTAGTTTCAACTGTTTTCCAGCCTTTGTTGTTATCCATTCATGCTTGAGATGGCAGGGTCAATTCAGATATTTATGAAGGAGTTGCATTTTTCAAGAACCTCCTGGGACTTGCTTCTTTGTTTTTGTTGACATTGGGTTTTTTTGTGACCTAAAACAGAAAAGGGATAAATCACACCTCTGAGATTTTAGCTGTTAGGGACAGGCTTTGAATACCTAGGATTGTGTGATTTAAGTCAAGTGCTTAAGCAATCCTTGAATTTGAAAATCAATATATTTGAAATTTGTGGTGATTGAGGAAAGGGAGTTGCTGAATTCTTTGTACTGCCTAGGAAGATTGCATTATAAGTTAGCTTCTGCAGAGGTCAAGGTTTAATGAATTACTGAAGTAGGCAGCCCTTGGTAGTAGGCTGAAAGTTTCAGTTGTCATGTAGACTCAAATGATGGTTTTTGTAATGTTTGCTAGTAATTACATTTGTACTATACAAAAAAATCTATGATAAATTTGTGTTCCAATATTTGGGGTATTCTTCATGAACTGCAATGCAATGTCAAAGGAATCTAAATGCTAAGGGGAATTGTCATTATGAATTATTAAGAAGCAGATTTCCAGTTCGTGTGCTGGTTTGCTCACAATAAAAATAGATATGAAGTCATAATAAAAGTAGATATGAGAAGCCTCTTAGATGGGGCTGGATCCTGAAAATCCTCCCAGCTGTCACTGGATCCTGAAAATCTGGAGGTTTTGAACTAGTGGAGGTGGAATAGAGACCTCTTTTTTTGGGAGATTTGCCTGGTGCATTCAAGGCTCAAGTGACACTGAACTAGAGAAGGCACCAACAACTTGCAGTAAGGTGAGCAAGGAGAAATGGATTTATATGTACAAAACC
Organism: Zonotrichia leucophrys gambelii; assembly: GCF_028769735.1. Taxonomy (NCBI): domain Eukaryota; kingdom Metazoa; phylum Chordata; class Aves; order Passeriformes; family Passerellidae; genus Zonotrichia; species Zonotrichia leucophrys. The sequence continues at coordinate 39,848,281 of NC_088169.1, read as the reverse complement.
AATCGGTTTGCAATATCTTCTCTGGCTGCTTTTGGTACTAGTGGGACTCTGTTGGTGTCTTAGTGCAGGAAGTGCATGGGTGTGGAATTTTCATCTTGATACCTAGAAATAGCTAACAATCTTTAGTCCTTTTTTATAAGGAAGCTTTTGGTTTTGTAAAATATACATTCTTAATTAAGCTTAAGCTTGAATGACTTTGTTTAGAACTGTACACCACATTGGGATTCAGAACAACTTTAAGCATATAAACTGATCATTCAGATAAAGCTGCTGTTTCTTCAGCTTAGTGCTGCAGGAAGGATGACACAGACTAATCTTGATAGCATTTGATCAAAATAGATTACTTAGTTGCTAAGGTGTGTGTACTAGAAAGTACAAAAACCTGCTGCATGATTGTCTGTGCTGCTGCTCAAAGATTTTTTTTTTTCTGGTTTTGCTCTGTTTATATTGTGAGACCAATGCTGTAGTGATAAAACAAAACAGTTGAGATGTTATTGAAGCAATAGTTGAAATGTATGGTGATTGCAGCAGGTTATGTGGTTATATACTTGAGAATATAGCAAATTCAGAAGCTATTCAAGAATGCTTCCAGAAAGAACCATGGAGTTAGTTGGAAAGTTAATATGCTGCTTGTTGGTAGGACTAACTTTTCCCAAGTTCAGAAAAGGTCAATAAAACTGAAGAAAAAATGAGAATGCTTAAGTGGCTCTCTTCCTTTTTATACATTTGTTATATTTCCCTGCTACTTATTTCTCATTGTAGTGTTCAAAATGTTGTCTCACTGCTGCCTGTCAGTGTTTGTAGATTTTTTTTTTTGCTTTTTCTGGCCTGGTTTCTTCTGAATGAGCCAATAGTGTATCCAGGCTATGTAACTTTTGTCTTGTTTGACACACTTGACAGCCTTCAAACTAATTGCAAATAAAATTCCTTTTCACAAATAACAAAATTCCCTGATAAAAACCAAAAATATTGTGCAGAATTACAGAATGTGCTGAGTTTGGAAGGGACCTACAAGGATTATGGAGTCCAGCTCTTAAGTGAATGATCCATGCAGGGACCAAAACCACAAGCTTGGTGTGTTTATACCATGCTTTGGCCAACTGAATGCATCTCAGGGTTTTGTGTTTCTCAAATGTTAATACTATTTTTCTAAAAGAGTGCTGACTTTAGACAGTATATTTTCAGTTTCAAATGCTGAAGATATCAAATAGTTTTAAAAATTGGTAAACATTGGAAATGTCAAATTGTCATTTTAAATAAGTCTTACTGACAGCTAAGAATCTTACACAGTTTAAACAACGGCATGCTTTCTTAAATGCATACTGAAAGGGAGCTTACAAAAAACAGAATGAGGTAAAACTGGTTGTTTGGTTTCATGGTTATATCTGTATCTTACTTGAAAGAAAAGTATTCTGAACTCTGAAAACATGTTAAAGACCAATCTAATTAAACTTTTTAAACTTCAAGATAAGCATTCTTGTGAGATGTAAGAAGACTTCTAACTCCAAATCTAGCTATTTTACTATTCTTGGTAAAATGTTGCAGATGTTTGTCCCTTTTTTGTTTGGCTAAAAAATATTTGGCAAATGCATATAAATGAGGATACAATGGATTAGAAATCAAACATGAGCCTGCTTAAATAATTCTCAAGATTTTCTGGTTCACGTGTAGTGATATTGAACTCTTTAGTCATAGGCTTTAATTTGTGCATGGTGCTGACCTGATGCTGTGCAGGGACACTCATTGCATCCCTTCATTCAATTCACTCTAATTATCCCCAACTTCCTGGGGAGCCTGCTTAGAACTGGTCATGAATGTTTGTTATTAAGTATTAAGATATTAGACTACCCTAGTTACAAGTAACAAAGTAGTTTTTAGTCTGAATTTACATATAGATGATCAGTATAGGAAGGTGAAATTCTATTTGTCTTGATTTTATTTAATCAAATTTAAAATAATGTATTAGAACAATAAAACATTTTGAAAGTGACTTAAGCTCAGAGCTAAATGAAATGAGATTTACTGTGCAAGTACTTGTATGTATGCCAGTGTTGGTGATTTCAGTGTGTATTTTAGAGTGGCTATGGTATGTAAATGATCTTTGACACAATCAGATTTGTGTGCATGTGACTGGGTGATGTTAATTATTTTTGCTGGGAGCATCTGTTAATGCAGACTATTGCCTCTTCAGGTTCATGTGAAAATGGCGGATGAAGCTGTCTGTGTTGGCCCAGCTCCCACCAGCAAAAGCTACCTCAACATGGATGCCATCATGGAAGTCATTAGGAAAACCAGGGCCCAAGCTGTGAGTCTGAATGTGTCTATCTGCTGCAGCTGTTTCATATATAGAAAGCAGAAAAACCAGAGTTTGTATATTTTTTTTAAAGGTGTGTGGGGGGGAGGTGATTGAATATGCTATTCCAGTTAGTTCATGTCACATGAGTTAAATGTGTCTGAAATCGCTACTGGAAATCAAAGGCTTTGTAGCATCTGGCAGCACTGGTCGCTGATCCTGCAGGTGGCTGCTGGATTCAGCTTTCACACCAGGGAGCAGCTTCAGTTCATTTCCAAATTTGCTGGGGGAAAAAAAAATCCCAATTAGTTTTGAGTGCTAACCCTTTATATGCCATAATGCCTTTTTTGAATGTTTTACAATGTGTATCCAGAAAGGCTTTTGCTTAAACTTCATTTGAATCACTTTCTATATTGTGTAAATGTTACTTGCAGGAAGGTAAATGGTGCATCCTGTAATTGCTTTTGTTTCAGAAGGCTTACAAAATGCACATTAGCTTATTTGTGTAAACGTGGACAAGTCTGCCTATTTTCCTTCCAAGTTGGCCAGAGATTCAAAGCTTAAGTGGAATCAGTAGGAAAAACTAATATGTTCACATTCCTAATGTTCTTTGTTCTGTCACTGAAATGAATGTATTATTCAGAGCTACTGTACACAGAGCATTTATTAAAATGAAATTTGATGTGTATCTATCAGCAACACTAACTACCCTTGAACAGTTGGATCAGCACTGTGATTTCTTTCTAACGTGATGTTTTGGTACAGTGCCTTTAGGGGCCAGAAACAAAACCAGTATTTTCTCCCCTTTGATTTTCTGAATATGAAACCCAGTTATTGGCTCTTTAAAAGAGGTGAATAAAATGGCTTATGCTTTGTCTGTTAGAGTTTATTAGATCTAGAATCTTATATGACTTGCAAAAAGTAAAATGAAAACTTTCTCATGCTCCTCTCAAGTCAATAGGCTGATGGAATATTGGGGTGTGAGTAGCAAACGAGGCGCACAGGATGCTTGACTTAGACTAATGAAGAGAGTATATTGTGCTCTCTAGCCAGGGTCACTAGAGGTAGGGGGCTTATGGCTGGGGACCTGTGCACCATTGTTGTGGTTAGGGCTGGAAATATTTTGGGATATTTCAGAAATGATGATTCAGATGATTCAGGAAGCTATATTTTAACTTTACAGTTCTTGAAATTCACTGTTGATGGGATAATTGCAGTTTTAAATAAAATTATGTATCCTTTTGTTACTAGTTCTGGAGTAGTGAGGAAGATGTGTTTTCACTTGTATGGTTTTACTGTCAGCTTTTCAAGCTAGCATAAATACAGCTCATCTGTCACTAGTAAATTTCACTGAAGCTTGCTTCACAAATAAAAGTGATGAAGTAATAATGATGTGTGCTAAAAAGACTTAAGAATTTTAAGTACTTTATAGTGGTTACTGAGGAGAGTGTGGATGAGCATACTTGGGGCAATCTGCAATGGGGCTAAAAGAGCAAAAGGCAAATCACCAAAGGCTATGTCTGTTTGCTCTGCAAACCACTCCATTTGTTCTGCAAGCAACCCTGTTCTCCCTAGTTAAATAAGGAAAGTTTGTTTCAGAAATGATAGCTCAACAACTTAAGTTAGGACAGAAAAATCAATGTGTTAAGAGAGTTTCTTAAGGTATTCAACCTGTTTAAATGCTTAGTGATCTACTTTACCATCCCCAGTATCTGAAAATGTGCTACTGACTTTGGTGTGTGGTTTCAGAACTCAATCAGCTTGAATTTTTTCTTTTGTCTTCCAAGGTACACCCAGGATATGGATTTCTTTCAGAAAATAAAGAATTTGCTAGACGTTTGGTAAGTTATTTTGATTTGCTTGGCTGTGACTGATGGCACATACTTGTTTCAAGGTATCTAAGGAATCAAGATAACAACTAAAGGCAATTCTAAAAGATACTTTAACACAGGGGATTTCAATATGCTGTACATGTGAATTCTTTGCATTTTGAGGATGCGATTGCAGGCTGAGTTTTCTTTTGGGAGAAGTCTGTTTGTAAGAACTTTACCCAGTATGTGAAAACCCTTATGCTTATGCCTGGACTGTTTATGAGGCTGCTCTGCAAAACTGGGTCACTGAAATGATCTAGGTTAAAAGTATCTGGTTTTAAGTGATCATCTTGGTGATTCGTAGCACAGCTGGTGAACAGCTGTATCAGCAGCCCTGAGAAGGTGCTGAAGTGCACTTTGGGTTGGGAATAGAAAGCTGTTTAAAAATTGGCTTCTCTGCTGGTGGTATTGTATCATGGAGCTGCATTCTCTGAAAGGACCGAAGAGTCAAGAGGGTGCTGTTTTCACTTTGTCTGAATTTATAAAAATTATTGTTCAAAACCTCTTTACTTCAGTAAGGTTTTTGTATATCATGAACTGATGATATGGTCTGATTTTATTTTTTTTCCAAAAGCTTTCATGCAGCTGCTTAAAAGTGGGCAGTGCTAGGAGGAAGTTGCATTCACAATGTTTGAACAAAGTCCTGGGTGGATGCTGTATGCATAGTCACTGCAGATCATGTGTTGTTGTCTACTGATTTTGCTCAGAATAGGGACAAGCACATACTACATTGAAGTTCAAAGTAAAAAGCCATTGCAGCTACCAACTTTGTTATGGAGTAAATGAACCATGTAGCTGAAGAAATACCTTGCTTTGCAGGCAGCAAGAGAAATTTGTTTCTGCTTTTGAGAAAAATTTGCACCTTTTTGATTCAAGATAAAAAACTTAGATGAGGAATATGATTCTTGAATGGTGGTTCTTTTTGTCCTTAGCATTTGTGAGACAGGTGTTCCTTGTACCTTCCTTAACTATTTCCTGTAGGTTTGAGTTCTAGTTGTAATACAGACCCTTACTATTGAGTTGATTATTTGTTGTTAGAGGATACCACCTGCTCATTAAGGAGACTATTTGAGAATGAAATCTAAAAATTTCATACTTCAGTTGCTGTGGTTTTTTTTGTTTTTTTTTTTTTGTACAGCTCCTAGACAAAAACAAGTACAGGTTCTGTGGGATGCTGAGTACACTCTGCTGAGTGCTGGTGATGTTTAAGTTGAAAGGAATTTTAAACACTTGGTGTTTGCCAAGATTTACCAAATCTGGGGTTATCTTTTACATGTTATTTTCATGCAGTTTAGCAGCTTTCTTTTATCACTGTTCTGCCTCATGTACCAGAGGTTCTTTTTAGAGGGAAGATTCCTGGCTTAATTTATAACAAACTCTGTTCTCAATGGATTCGACTGGGATAACTGACTTTAGTTGGCAGTTCCTGGTTTTCCAGTAACAAAAAAATTTAGTGAAATGGAAGTGTTCACTTACGCTATTTTGCTTTGTTTTGCTGCTGAATATAGAAATTTGGTAGTTAAATACTCTGAACCAGGCACGTTCTACAGTGGTGTGGCTGTTATTAACAGTAAATATAAATAGTGTGGTAATGTTAGTTACAATGTTGGTGATGTGAAATGGGAACAATTTTTTTGGCAGGATTAAGCAGAAATGGAGAAAGTACAAACATTCCTGTAGATCTTCTCCACCCTTCTATTTCTCATCTTTTCACTCAGATCCTAGGAAAGTTTCTTAACAATTTACTGCAATAATGTGGTGACTAAAAACGTTTGAATTTTTGGTTGGTGCTGCAGTCTCAAAATAGCTTTAATTATGTTTCAGAAACCCGGTGTGTTCAGTTCTCTAAAAATATAATAAAACAAGGTAATGTGATTTTGCTTTCTGAAATGCACTATTTAAAGTCTCAATTAAGACATAATCATGCTTTCCTTGATGTCAGTGGCTCTAGAAGATCAAACCCCTGGTGAGAGCTGGTGAAATGATCTATCTTTTTATCCCTAGGGCTGCTTATATTTTTTTCAAGACACTCTGATTAATATAGTTGGGAGAAAAACTTGCCTGCTGTTTCTTCTTTTTATTGAAGACTGTAACTGTTATGTTGTTAAACTGTAATGAAGTTGCAGAAGACATTTTTGTTCTGTTTTCTTTCTCCCTATCCCGTTCTTTGCATATGCATTATTTTGTTCTTTTGCACTGAAAGTAGTGATGGAACTTATGGAACTCAGGCTTATTTCCTGGTACACATCTGTACTTTTAGAACAAACTTCTTAAATTGGGAAACTGAGAAGGACACTAAACTTTCTAAACTTGCCAGTGTATCTGTAAGAACAGTAATGAGCTCAAAGCAAAGCTTTGTCTTCAATTAATGCATGGAGGGTCAGTTCACATGTAATCTCACAGTGTGTGATTTGAACAAAAGCATGTCTTTTTGTCCATTATTTTCTGAATGACTCATGGAGTGTAGGATACAGCTGTAGACAGTACTTTTGAAGAATTTGGTAGATATTTAGAGTATTGAAAATTGCTGGTCTTTATTTTTTCTTCTTCAGAAATTTAATTTTGTTCTCTCTTAAAATAGGCAAGGGAGGCACAATAAATGATCCTTTGTTTCCAAAACAAAATTTCCAAAAAACAATCAGTGGGTGAATATCTGGTATGTTGTTCATTGTGATTCAGTAAAAATTGGTGCATTCAGTCCTGTCTTTGTGTATCTACTCTGGTTGCTGTTGTTGGCTGACAGAAAAGAGATCCATGGCATTTATACTGAGTGAATCTGTCAAAGGTTTTATAAATACTGAGGTCAATTTCTTAAGGATTGGTATTTGAACATGGAATCTTTGGATGATTTTATGATAATGCTGATAGCATTATGTAGAGTAACAAAATATGGGTTTATGTAAGTGGGTGTATTTTCTTTAGAATCAGCAAATAAGTTGTACTTTTACTTTATGCATTCAAATATACTTCCATGTAAGTAATTTCCCTCCTTCAAAGAATAATTGCATAATATTCAGTATTGTCATAAATGTTAAGGTGAAGTTAAAAATCTATATTGCTTCATTAAAAAAAATGCCAGTATCCTTTGCCAGGTGTTCTGCAGAATTGCAAGAGCAGTTTGTTCCTTTCCTGCTTTAGAAGAGTTTGCTAGTGACCTCTGTATTTAGGTTAGCTTGCTTAATGTTTTCTGTTTCTTAAAATTAATGCAGACCTTTTCTTAGAAGTCCCTTCTGTTACCTAAAGCAGTCTTTGGAATTTGGGAAGGAGATAGGCCTGAGACTAAGCTAAGCCTTTTGGCTGACCTGTAATTGAAAGATATACTTTTCTGAATTTGCCATTTTTCTGTCCTTGCTTGCAAACCTCCAGAGCAGCTGTTTTGGTGGGGGGATGGGAATGCTGAGTTGGGTCTCTTAACATGATGAATAGTTTGGGAGGATTGGCCCATGGTTCCAGTGACTCTGTTGTGTGTGGTTTTGGTTGGGTGTTTGTTGTTAATTTTTTGTTGTTTTTGTTTGGGTTTTTTGGGTCTGGGTGAGAAAACAATGAGAAGAAAGCAACTGTGTGATAGACTTGCAGAGTAATTTTTCCAGAGTCAGTGTGGCTGTTTGTCTAGCTGATGTTAGCAGCAAGTAGGAGTCTTACACCTGCAGTTGCTGTTATGTTCCTTTCCTGGTAGTGATTATGCACTTAGACCTTGATGCATGGTGACTCTGTGTTGCAGTTAGTCATAATGGGATCAATTTTCTTCTTAATTTAAAGAAACACAAATGAACTTTCACTTTCTTGACTGCCATTAAAGTCCCTTGTGATGCTACTGTTAAAAACAAAAGAAACAAATCTGCTGAGTTATTATTTCGTAAGCTTTGTAGAAAAAAAAATCAGTTTGCAAGGTTATAAATTGTCAGTGTATTTTGATGTTTTGTATGTGATAGTTTGTGCTTTTATGGAAGGTTGTGGATTGTGGTGTATTTCCTCCAAGAAAATTATTTGATATGTGCATAAAATTATCTGAAAATGATAGTAGTTAGTTACAAATGCAGCCTTTATCTGGAATATTCTTTTCTGAATGTAGCCTTGACAGTATTCTGATGCTCTATTTGTTGATGCAAAAATAGCCAGCCACTGCCTCCTGCCAAAATCCACTCCTTGGGACAGAAGCCATAAACATGGTGAGAAAAAAGCATTCAATTTTGGAATAAGATATTAATCTTTTTGGAGTTTCTAGTGAAACCTGATTGTATACATCTTTTGTGCCTTTTAAACAGCTACTGTTTGACATGACTGGGGGAGAACAAAGCACCCAGTGCTATTTCTCTTTACCTTTGAAGCTAGATTAACATTCTTGGTGGAATTAAAAATCTCAACAATGTATTGTTTGAAATAAATGGGCAAACAATGTATATGGAAATGGTTGATCACATGATTGTAAATGGCTGCTAAGTTTGAGAAGGAAAAGGTAAACCAAAGAGCAACTTGTGTCACCTTCTGTAAGACACATGTCTGATCTGTGAAGAGCTTTGTGCAGGTGGATCTACAGACCTATGCACAGCTAATAATGGGATTCTCACAATTTAAAATATAGACACTTACTGGCAGGAGGGTTTCTTTACCATTGTTGTGCATGGCTTTGTTATTTGTAAGCAAATTGTGAAGTTCCTTCATTGTGGTTCAGTGGATGTTACATTTTTGAGAAACATTTGGTGTGATTTTCATGCTGTTCCCACATTCATTAGCTTTTTACCTGACAACTCTTGTGACTGGCTAGCATTTGTGCTTCCCAAATTGTGGAAAGGTGGTTCAAAAAAGGCAGTGGAAGTTGGTATCAAGAAGCTGCTTATGGCAGAGATTGTATACTTCAAGGAGTGGGGAGGACAGAGCATTTAATGTGTGTTTTGTACACTATGCCTTGCAGGCCAGAGTTTCACTGCCTACCAAAGCCAGCAGTGTGATTGCTACCAGTGCCTGTGGGGGCTCAAGGTCTGTTGGAGACTGGAGATTTTGTCTGTACAGGGTAATAAAGTTTAGGCAATGTACTGGCTTAAATGAACAGGTCACCACTTTGCTGCCCAGAAGAGCTCTGCATGTGAATCTATAATTTTGATGCTTATTTTGTTTTAAGGCAGAATACTTGAGTGTTACTTGGGTTCTTGTATTTAATTCTGAGCAAACCTTTTTTTCATAGAAAAGGAATCTAAATCTGCTGTATCAGGTTGGGTGGAATCCATGGGAGAAACAAATAGTGTGTGTATTGAATCATGGGCAGTGTTTGTCAGACATTATTAGTCCATATGAGCTAGAAAAAATGAAATTAAGTCATCTGAACTGCCTGCTTAGCACTTACTAGGGTGGAAGTAGGAAGGCTGTATTACTCCTGTACTGTAGAAAACTTCAAATACCTTTGCTAAAAGCCTTTGATGGTGTATGTTAAATCATCAGTGTCCTGCTTAAGATTGCTATGCATCAAAACAAATTGATGCCAGTTCTTCCCTGTGGCAAATTTCAAATGACTATCTTGAGAGCTGCTGTATATAGCTAGAACATTTCTTTCAAGGGCAGGTATATGCCTAAACTTGAGAGTCTCAGGGTGCATATCTACAGGTCTTGTGGGTATACATGTGTGTAACCTATATGCATGTATTTAAAGATGCAGGGTGGTGTTTTGTAAAAGATTCACGTAAGTTGACAAAATATTTTCCTCCCTTTTTATTCTTTTGCCTAGACTTCATAATATTAATACTTTTTTTCCTTGATCTCCTTTGTGATTAGGCAACTTCCTATGCTATGGCAATCTTGACCTATTTTTTTTTAGCTTGTGTTTTTTAAAGCTATGTTTTTTCTTCAAGTGGCTTAGTTTGAAAGCTTTAACAGGTGCAACTGTCCTTAGGAAAAATGATAGCACAAAACCTCTTTATTTCAATAGTAGTGTGTAGCAACTTGAGACTCTTGGTGGATGAACTGTGGACTTGCATGGCTTCTGGACCAGTGTTTTAATGCTGTGCATGTGATTAAAGAAGATATTAGAGATACTTTTGCCTATATGGGCTATTGTAAGTCATTTAATGTTTCATATGAGATGTCTTTCAACAGCAGTATTTTGGCATGCTTTTAGGGTGTGTGGGTCTGGAGATGAATGGATAGATGGAATCTTGATTTGTAAAAATTCATTATTTCTTGATGTGCAGTGTCACTGCAATAGTACTTACTTCCAGACTTACAGGAATCCTTCATATTTCTTTAGAAATACTTTGTTCTGTCCTCTTTTTTTCACTGTTGCTGTCTGGTTGTGAGAATGAAAATGTATTGTTCTGTTTCCACAACTGCAATTATATTAACTGTGTGTACTTGTGTTTTTCCTCATTGAAATAATAGATATGCAAATGAAATGCTATGTAATTCTCTTCTTACACATGTAATATTTCCTTCACTTTCTGCCTCTTTATTATTGCTTTGCAATCATGCAGACAAGCTTGTCTGGTTTTGGTAAATTCTGACCATTATGATCTATGGTGATTTGTTCATTTGTCCTATTCTGTATAACTGATATAAGCTTGTGTGGTAACCTTGCAAATGTGATGTCCTTCTCTTTTTCTAAAATCAGTTTTAAATATTCCATTAATAATAGTGGAGTTGGATTAACCATGAGTAGTTAAGAGATGTCTTTGCAATAAGGACTTCTGTTGCTCTGTAGATTCTAATTTACTTTTGTGGCAAGGCACGTGAAACTTCAGCTTAGAATTCAACAATGCTTCCTTAATAATCACTTCTGTTTTCTGCCTGCATTTTAAGAAATTATGTATTTTATAGTGATTGATAATCTGTGTTCAATACATTACAGATTGAATACTTAAGAGCTTATATGTATTCTTCGTAAAATGTATATCAAGAAAATGAATTCTGACTTTAAAGATGAATGCAACTTAGTAAAGGGTTTTTTTGTACATTCTTAGAGTTGAAATACATTGAAGCAATAATGTGTTTGGTAGAATCATTTTCTGTATCACAATATGACTTTTCTGTTCTCTATTGTTGCTGAAAACTAATTGCAACAGGACCAAAATCAGTCTACTGAATACACATTTTATGAGCCAAGGTGTCTTCTTACAACTTGCTGTATTTTTGTACACAAGGGCTTTTGTTATTGACAGTGGTGTGTTATGTGAGGAGGGATATGAACATGCTACATCTGTTTGATCCCAAGGCTAGGAGGTGATTACTTTTGGGGGAAACTTTAAAATTTAATTCTTTAAGACTGTTTAGCTTGGGTTGATCTGCTGAAAAGCTGCTCTGAGGAGGAGGACCTGGAGGTCCTGGTGGGCAGCAAGCTGTGCAGCAGTGCCCTTGTGGCCAAGAAGGTCAATGGTATCTTGGGGAGCATCAGGAAGAGCATGGACAGCAGGATGAGGGAGGTGATCCTTCTCTTCTGCTCAGCCCTGGTGAGGTCACATCTGGAGTGCTGGGTTTAATTGTGGGCTTCTCAGCACAAGAGAGACAGGAAGTCCTGGAGTGGGTTCAGTGGAGAGCAACAAAGATGATCAAGGGACTGGAACATCTCTCTGGGAGCTGTCAGCCTTGGGAAGAGATGAGTGAGAGGAGACCTCACCAGTGTAAATATCTGAAGGGAGGGTGCCAAGAGAATGGAGCCAGGATCTTGGTGGGACAAGAGGAAATGGGCAGAAACTGATGGATGGGAAGTTTACCTGAACATGGAGATGATCTTTACTGTCAGGGTGACTGAGCACTGGTGCAGGTTGCTGAGAGAGGTGGAGTCTTCTCCCCTGGAGATATTCAAAGACAGTGTGGAAGGAATCCTGAGTCATGTGCTCTAGGAGTCCCTTCTTGAGCAGGGAGGTTGCACTAGAAGATGTCCAATGGTGCCCTTCCTACCTCAGTCTTAGAGGTCTTCTGATTGTTATGGTGATAGAATGCATTTGTGTCTTTTGGTTCAGTGACTTAAAAATGACAACACCCTGCTGAGTCCTGGTCCTAATTCACACCCTATAGTTGGCTCTTACTGATTTCACTTCTAGTGGATTCTGAAGTTTTAGTGACTTCTACAATAGCTGTGGAAAAGGATGCTAGCTGAAAGATTTTTGGTTAACATGCTTCTAAAGATGACCTATTATCCTGGACTGGGCAATTTTTTTTTGTGGGGGGTTTTGTTTTCATGGTACATATTTTGATTGTAATCTTATTTCAAGAAATATTTTCTTGAACATAGGGTTTAACATCACGTTGAATTATTAGAACTTAGTTTTATAAACATAATTTATTTTATACATCTGTTTTTTTATATTTTTGTATTTGTCTAGATTAAAACTTTTGTATAGGTGCTTAATATCGGTACAGTATGAAATGTTGGTGCTGAACTGTAAAGTTGTCAAATATTTTGAATAGTTTCTACAGCTGTGAGACTTAATCTACTTCGTTTGGTACACTGTAGGATTCCCTTGTGGATTCCCTTGTTCCAGTATTGCTTCCTGGGCAGGAGTCTGTCATGTAACCTGTCTGGGCTGGGTGTTCTCTGTGGTGTGAGAACTGCTCCAGTAACCTCTGAGTGTTGAGAGAATCACTGCTCGTATGCTGGATATAGTTGGTTGCTGAAAGTGAATTAAGACACACTATTCAGGCATGCCAGGGTTAAATGAGGTTTTTCAGTCTTTAACTTGTTTAATGACACTTTAACTTCTTAGTCACTCAGTTACTATGCTCTAGATTGTTACAATATCTTCCAGCTGGTTGCACATTTTTATTGTATGGTTGTAGAATGCATAATTCAGCTGGACCTGGTTTCTACTGCAGCTATCAAATACAGTCTTTATTTCACAGAATGGTTGGGATTGGAAGGTACTTCTGGGGATCAGCTGGTTCAAACCCTCTGCTCAAGTAGGGATACTCAGAGCTGGTTGGCAGGACCATGTCTGGTGGGCTTTTGACTGTTCAAGGATAGAGACTCCACAACCTCTCTGGGCAACCTGTGCCGGTGTTTGGCCACCCTCACAGTCAAAAAATGTTTCCAGGTAGAGGGAACTTGCAGTGTTTCAGCTTGTGCCTGCCTCTGATCCTGTCACTGGGCAGCACTAAGCAGAGCCTGGCTCTGCCCTGTTGGCACTTTCCCTTCAGGCATTTATATACATTGAGCTCCCCTTTAGCCTCCTTCAGGTTCAACAGTCCCACCTCCCTCAGCCTTTCGTCATAGGAGAGTTGCTCAAACAAAAACTCTATAAAGGTATCAATATAAACACTGCTTGATAGCAGCTTACCTTGTTTGTCAGATTTTGTCAATGACAGCTTTTATTGAGTGCAGCCGGAATCATGACCCCCAGATAAGAATAAGAATTTATTAGATTGCTTGCAGCTGCCTCATTGCGTTTCGCGGTTCATTTTGTTCATTTTGCAAGTCTTTTAAAGAATTCCCTGGAATTTTTAAAAATTCCATTAACATACATGTGTAAGAATGAGCAGGATGTATCTGCCTTTTCACTGCCTTCAGGTTTGCTTACACTTGTAAGCTTTGTCTATTTTCACAGTATATTTCATTCATTTTTATTTCAGAACGAATGAAAGCCATCAATAATATTGGTGGCTTAAAGTATTGCATCTACTGCACAATTCCTGCCAGAGTTATGAGGAAGGTTGCTAAAATACTTAGCAGTTGGAATGTTCTAGCAATGAAGTTTTGAATTAACACAAGTGTAAAAGTTGATTTCCTTGAGTTAGGTGATGTGTTTTGTGTAGAACATAGCAAGTGCTTCTTGTTCCCTGAAGGCCAACTGGTGTTCAGCTCCTGAGGATCAGGTTACTGAGCTGTGGCCAGACCTCAGTTCTGACTGTGACCAAGAGATTGCTGTTCCCAGTTACTGCCTGGGAACTGCCTGTCCCTGTGAGGGGTTATTGCCTTCCTTGGGTGTGCTGGGATGACAGTGACACCTAGTCACTTTGTAAATCTGTCCTGTTAAAATTATCTTTGTTTAAACAAATCATGTATCCCCTGCTCCTAACTCCTTTATTGAAGTCTTTAGGCTAGTACAGCTGATTCTAGCAGAAACAAGTTAACAAGGTTCTGCCTTACTCAGAATGGAGGTGGATTTAAAGGGGTGGTAGCTTGGGATTGGGGTAAAGGGTATGAGGGAAAAAAAAGGCAACTGAAGTTGATAAACTTTTAACTTATTTATAGCTGAAATAGTATTAGACAGAAACCTTATTGAGAGGGATTTAAGTACTTTTTTTAGGCTGATTCAGGTACCTAATTTAGCTTTTGAAAGTCCATTCTGAGTGCCACCTATTTATGATGCGTCCTTATAAAAATTTACTTAGTAAAGCATTTGAAGAACTTGCTTAACCAAATAAACTTTAAATAATTTCTTTTCATCTACAAAATATGAAGATCCCCATTTTATAGGTGTGGTTTTTCACAAAAAATTGTCTCCCCATTCTCCAGCATGTAAATTTACAGCAGCTTCTTGCAACATTGATAAGTGTGAATTATTAAAAGCTTTAAAACTTGTAGTGAACACAGTTGGTAGGGCTTTTATTGCACTATGAAGTTGCATCACTGTTAGATGCTGTGGAGGCAAAGGTGTTGTTTTTTGTGACTCTGCGGGTCATTGCTGTTTGGAGAAGATTATTTTCAGGGTCTTTACCTCCCATGTGCATAATAGGAAGGGAGAAGTTGCTACAAGTTGACTCAATAACCTTGGGGCTTATTGGCAGCTAATCCTGTTTTATTTGATCACCTAAGATCTGGCGCTGCTAATGTTGTAAACCTGGAAATGTATGTATGTTGTCACATTCATGTTTATTTTTTTACTGATATCTTGAAAAGTTTAATGGAAGATTAAATATAAGACTGTTATCAGTGTGCACACATTTGTCTGTCATCCTGATTTTTGTATCAGAACTGCGTAGGAAGCATACACCTGCTGAACAGTGTCTCACTGTTTAGAGATGAGTTCTTTAATTGATACTCATTTATGGCTTTCAGTACACACAGGGTTAAGTGAAAAGGTTGCAGTAATATCTAGTAAGCTTTTTTCCCTTTAATGTGCTCATTAGCAGTGGCAAGTGCAGGTTTTAGCACATGTCAGTAATTTACATTTCATTGCTGAGTGGCTGCCCTTGTTCAAGAGTTGTTTTTAAGCCTGATGAATATACTTGTGTTGGGAATAAACTGAGTAGAAGAATTGAAAGCCAAATACCCTGCCAGGCTTTTCAGTTGGTGCTGAAGTTTCTAGTGGGCCACTGATTAGTAATGCATGAAGCAGCAGAAAAATGCAAAGATGATGTCTAGAAAGGTTACTTCAGGTAGATTTACCCTCAAACTGCTCTTCTTTTGTAACTACTTTTACAGTAATTTACCTCAAAATTTCTCCTTTAGCAGGCCTTCTCGAAATACAAGGACGTGGTACATTAGATTACTAATGTAATCCCAATTAGGTTGCTTACTTAGAAGTGCTACAGAAAAGTAATGCTTGTGCAATGAGACTCAGAAACAGATGATCTTACAGGCTGTGCAGGTTCCTGCTCTCAGATCATGATGATAGGGATCGCAGTGAATATTTGCTCTTGTACTTTCTTCTTTCCTCTGCCTCATCTCCTACTGACTGGCTTAAAGATGTGTGTGGTTCACTGCAGTAATGGCAAATATGTGTGTTAGGATGCAGTCACATCGTGGTTGGCAATTCAGATGCAAAATAAAGGTTGCTTTTGGAGGAAAATTGATGCTTTTATGTAACAACAGTTTCGTTTGGTAATAAAACCGTATGATTAGCTAAATGTATTCTTGATGGAGTGATATTCTTGCTATTTCCCAAGCGACTCTATTTTCAGAGCACTATGTGGAAACTTATACTGTGAAATTATACTTTCCTTTGTAGAGAGGCCTGCATATATTTTCTGTCCGAAAGGACAGATATTGCTGAATTTACAGATATTGCTGAATGTACACAGACCACGAGGCATTTTTATTGCAGATGCCTGTTGGATCATACTGACATGTTCTTCAGAGCTCTTGCAAAAAGAGTACTGGTGCTTACTCTTTCTCACTTTCACTCTTAGGTACTGTGAACACATGTTTATATTCAAGTTACTTAAAGTTTGGAGATGGGGAATGCATTAAACATTTAGAATGGAGGGAAAACCAGTAAAAGATATTCTAGAACATTCTTGTGAATAAGACCTGCCAGTTTATTGTGTAAGAATCTGTGAACCCTTATATTACTCTATCTGAACATTGGGTGCACATATTTTAATGAGAATGTTTGTAGAAAGTAGAGCCATTTGAATATTTTTCACATGCTGGAAATATTTTCATACCTGCTTTGGTCAGGCTTGGAATTCCTATTGATAATTTGCAAAGTAGCTCTTTGCATTGTCTAGAAAGGCTGAGTCCTTTACCTTTCTTGTGTTAGCATGGAGCTATCTGCAGTGGTAATTCAATGATTGAGATTGTGGTTAGACAGCAAATACTAGTTTGAGTTAAAAAGTAGTAAAGTATCTATGGATCTTACTTGCAAAACTTTTTTGGTTGTGAGCCAGAATTTTTTTCATGGCTTGTTATAAAAAAACCTGAGGAAAATTGTTCTTTTCTTGAAAAAGAACTTGTGTGAGATACTTTGTCTTGCGGTTAGGACACTTGTATGTTCTTTGCTCTCTAAAAAAATCTCAATATTTGTGTGGCA
This sequence comes from Zonotrichia leucophrys gambelii, assembly GCF_028769735.1. NCBI lineage: Eukaryota > Metazoa > Chordata > Aves > Passeriformes > Passerellidae > Zonotrichia > Zonotrichia leucophrys. The sequence continues at coordinate 39,831,440 of NC_088169.1, read as the reverse complement.
AAGTCATTGAGAGTAGCAGACAGTTGAGGCTGCCTCAGTAGAGCTTGCACAAAAGTAGGGAGAAGACTTTATCCTTTAAACTTAGAATGGTTTTATTTTCTTTTTCAGTTGCAACTGAGGTCATAAAGTATTTGCAGATTATGTCTTAGAACTGGATTGTCGTTCTGGATGGATCAAATGGAGGGGGGGCTAAGAGTGCTTTCAATGAAGATTTCGTGGAGGTTTATGGTAGGGCAGGCTTCTGGGCTGTGGGCTTAATCTCTACTCAATAGGTCCTCTGGCTCTCACCTACTCCTGCCTGGCTGAAAGTGCTTCCTGATGGCTAACCAGGCACATCCTGTGGCTGTTGTGGGTGCCACTGCCATCCCTAGTCATCCAGGTAACATGGAGTTGTGTCCTAAGGCATTGTTTATTGTATGTATTTGTGTGCAGTTGTTAAAGACAGGGGAACTGTTTGCTTTCTGGATCTTAAGACTTTTTGGAGCATTGACCCACATCTTGATTGAGCATCTTGTACTTTGCTGTATGTGCTCTGGTAGGAATAGATTTGAACTGTGAATGCTGGAGCAAAGCTGTTATCACACTAAAAGTGGTTCTGAGTAATGAATGAACCTTTGGTCTTTGGAACAGGATCTGATATCAAAATGTAGACCGTTTCTACAGGCTAGTCATGTAGCTCTTTTGGGGGGGAGGGACTTTTGTTCTCTTAGCTTAAGTTTAGAATTGGCTTTCTATGGAGCAAGAGGCAGATGCTGGTTGGCCAAGTTGGTATAGCCCATAACCATGTTTGTCTTCAAGGACATTTTTGGTAGAAGGCATCTAGGGAGTTCAACACCCATGCAGCCCATACTGCAATGTTCAAAGGATATTTTTCAAGTTGCTCAATTTAAATAGTTGCTATTGTGACATATGTGATACTTCAGACATTAATTGTTGTATCACAAACTGTGATTAAAAATTTTGAGTCTTAGGGAAGACAATAAGTATACATAAAGTTAGGCATGAATTTAGGAAGCCAGAGAATAATACAGATGTGGGATATGGCAATCTCTTATTTTCAGTGGATATTTTTATTCTGCTTGCAGAAAGAACAAATTATTTTAAGGTGGTACCAAAATGAAATGCTTGCATTTTGTAAGACTGGTACTTTTCATCATGGGTTCTGTTTTAATAATGTAGATAAATAATTCACATAGCAGCCATATTATAAAGCTGTGACTTCTTTTGGTAAATGACTGTAGTGGACTATGCAAATACTGTGTGAGCTGTTGCATGTACAAAAGCTGAAAGTACATTATGTCTGTATGTGGAGAACATGCCTCTTAGCACAAAAGGGCTGCTCAGGAATCCCATGTGTAAATTTGCTTTTCAAAGGCAGGCAGCAGGTGTGCTGCAGAGTGGTGCTTCAGCCTATCCCACCTAGAGAAGTTGTTTAATTTGCTCAGGCTGGAAATCAGGAAGAATAAATTCTGTGCCTGGACTTTTGGGCAAGGCATCTTGCTAGCAAGCTGTGCTTAATTTTAAATTCAAAGCCACCATACTAAAATAATAACAGGCTATTTAAAAACAGGTTACTCAAAAGGTAAAAAATGCCTGAGTGAAGACTTTCATTTGTGTCGTGTGTGTGTGGAGGCATTCACGCAGTTCTGTATTGCATAGTTGCTTGCTTGTTTACTTGGGACTCTCACCTTGCTTGGGGACTGAGTATTTCTTTATGTTTATTCTTTAGTGTTTGGCTTCAGACAGTATTCAAACCTTGCACTGGACACATGTATATTTAATTTATCTGGAAAATTTTGTCCATTTCTATTGTGTTTGTGAATTTATACATGTTAATGTATGTATTCTCAAGATATATTGTTGCTCTCGAGCTGAGTAGGACAGGATCCTGTCCTGTTACTTCCTTGCATGTTTTTTTTGTCTTTGTGTTCAAGAATGTCATCTTGAAGGCACAGGAATCTCAGGAGATAAGTGGCCTTTGCACTTATCCAATATGCCTATTTGTAGCTCCAAGGAGCAGTTTCAGAGTCTGGGCATCTTGTGGGTGGAGTGTGATCTGATTGTAATGAGTTTTCATATTACCTAACAGCTAGACTCTCCATAGAAGGTGGTGCAAAATGAGGTTATCCATGGCTTGTGGACTGAAATATGCAAGCTTTCATGAGAGTAGTAATGGTTCTCATGGTACAGTGTGGCTTCCATTCTGCTTTCGTAGTTGTTACCTGGAGCCTCCCAGCTGCTGTATGAAACTCCTTTTCAGCTTATTGTGAATAACAGTATATACAGTATTACCACTGTTCTTTCTGACTCTTCTTACTGAAAGGTCTAGCCTTTTGCAAATGCTGAGGGAAATTCTTGTGCAAGAAATCTGTGGAGTGGAAGACTTGAGTCCAGTGAGATTTAGAATTTGACAAATGTCTATTCAAGTAAGAGTTTCTAAAGAGTAAATAAAGGTCACTCTGGGTTCTGCTCTTATATAGGCTGTCTACCTTTCTACCATACTTTATACCAGAATTTGTGTGTGATAAGATATTAATGGTTTATTTACAAGATGTTTTGTCAGATATGTTGTGTAGTAGATTATAATTGTATCTTCTTTTGTTTTACAAAAGGTTTTGGGTTTTTTTTGTATTTAGTTACTTCCAACTATACAAAACACTTTTCCAGTCATTTTAATGCTTGATAAGTTTAGGCTTCATTGCCTCTGTACATTTTTCAAATTATTAGTTTCCTAATGCTTATGGCTTTAATTTACCCCCTACTGGTGTCTTTAAATGGATTTTCAGAATTTTGAAAGTGGGCTACTATAGTTGTATTTCAGTATTGCTACTGACTGACACAGAATTTCTTAAGTAGCCTCCACAATTAAAGGGATGGGAGGTTCAGACAACTCCTACAGCAAGAAGCCAAAGCATCTCTTAAATAAATTTGTGCTTGGTTTCTTAGCATGCTTTTGCTTTGATTGTTTCTGGTAATTTGCCTGTTGCTTTTGCAAGTGCTTTTCTCTCTGATGTAACTTAAATATGTTAATTTCAGTATCTGTTCTTCTAATGCAATATACTCAGTGTTAAAACATTTGCCTTGTTTAAAAGATAACAGACACAAAACTGACATGCTGCATGCCTCACAGCACCAAAATATCCGTAAAGGATAGCTTGAAGAGTTGAGTACACATATTGTATCCATGGATGAATGTATTAATGCATGCTTGCACATTATGTTCCAAATATAATTCAGGCTATTGTTTTAGGTCCAAGTGCCAGAAAACTACAGAACTCTTTTGCTTTGAATTTACAGTTTGAATTTTCCATTACAGCCTAAAATTGAAGAAGTAGCGATAAAATATCTGCAGTATGTTCATGCTTGGACTGTAGTCTATATAACCTTTGAGTCATTTAACATTCTGCCACATTTCTGTGGAAAAAGTGTCATTCATGAGGACTGATAAAATCAGGCATTCTTCTTGCAGTTAAACCCCAATGTTATCTGTCCCTCTCCCTCTTGAATCTGTTTTCTGGTAGGTTTTCTTTTTTTTTCAGTTTCTGACTACTGTATGATTTAGGGAAAATACACAAATATGTTTTAATGTTTCCAAGGTTCAGGAGACTAGGATATTTGTGACCAAAGTTTAAAATGTATTAAAGAGCAGCAGAAGAAAAGAAGATGGAAAAACCCTACCAACCCAATCTCCCAAGAGTTGTTGTCTGTGTCTTAAGATTCCAGTTCAGCTAATTCTTAAAAAGCCTGTGTTGTCATTAATTACAGGAATGGTTTCCTGAATCTGTGACTCCATGAATGAAATACTTATATTGCCATGTGTTTTCAATATCATGTAGTGGAACATCAGTCCTGATAGACAGTACTATAAAAGTGCAACAATTGCAACTGCCTTTGAAAAACAGTGAGACAAAACGGAGCCTTAAGGAATAAGAAAATGTTATTCCCTTTTAAGGAGTTTCTGGTGTAGCATATTTCTATCTTGGTCTGGTGGAGTTAAATAAAATCTGGTGATTGAATTCCATTCTAGGAATGACCAATCTTCCTAAAATATTTGGACTGAAGAGCTACTGCAGGAGTAACTTAGAGTTGAAATGGAAATGGAGCTTGCCTAATGAAAAGCCGGGGTAATGATGAGGTTTCAGCATGGGTGAATGAAACTTTGTAGCCCCCGTTCCTGTGATAGTTGAATGCCAGTGATACGAGTGATGTAAAAGAGTTAATGTTACTATTAAGAGTTTAAATTTAACTTCTGGTTGCTTACTTTTATTTGAGTATAAGACTCCTGGTTTGATCTTGCATTTATCTATATAAGATACCTGGAGTTTGGCATTTATTACTGTCTTGTAACAAAATTATAAGCCTGAAGTTTCTCATTCATGTTGGACCACATTTTGAGGATTGCAGTGAAAGCTACAGGTATCATCATAATGTAGTAGCTTATGCTAATTATTCCAAATCAGAGATTGGTCAGGATGCTGTACTGTTGCAAAGAACAAAAACTTGAACCTCAGTCTTAAAATTGTCACAAAACAACAATAGAAAACAGCTGAGATGCTTTGGTGGGCAGCAGAGGAAATGCTATTAGGTGTCAAGAAGTTGCTGTGTCTTGCTGCTTTTTTGAATGGTGTTGCTTTAAAGGAATTTGGCATTTAGCTGTATTATCTGCATTGCAATAGCTGGTAATGGAGGTACTTCCTTAAAACAAGGATCCTGTGTGATCTTCCAGGGAGTTTTGAAACTACTCAGATGACACGGTGATTTTTAACAAAAAAAGTTTGAACTGTTTATGTACTATAACTTTCCATTACTAAGGCAGCTAACATTTACTGGATAATAATGTTTGTGTGATGTTTAAGAGTCTTAATTTTCCATGCCTTTCTAAAACTTAAACTGGCTGCAAGACAATATGTGAGGTGATGGATATATTCCTTTTAGGATTAGAAAAGCATATCATATGGATAAATGGTATATGTATTTGGACCAAGAGAAGAATGTTTAATATGCTGAGCATTGTCAAATTAATTTTTCTTCAGAGATTAAAATAATGGGGTTCGGATTTGTTGTGAAATTGGAGCTCCATATGAGAGAGTAAAACAGAGGCTGTCCTTTCACCAATGTATTCAGCCTGTTCATTAAAAGATTTGGTAAATGGACCATGAGAGAATCATTATTAGACAGCAAAAGTGTAAAATACCTTTAAAAATTTGTGGGCATATGTAAACTAGTTGAGAGAATACATTGAAAGAAGACCTTGAGATTATAGAGTGAATGTGGTTTTAATTTTGTGAATGGCAAGAACTCTTATATGAACTGTTCATATGTCTGCAAAGATGAGATTTGATCCTTGCACAAAGATCACTCTGTTTTCTGATCTAATGCTGAAGGATAAATAGCAGTGAAGATGTAGTCCTGGAGCTGAAGAAAATTTGCTTGAAAGATCAAAGATAGAAATTACTTCAATCACATTTTTGACTATTTAACACTTAAATGGCTCTCAATTTTTTAAGTGTAATGATGAATATTGTAAATTACAATAAATGTAATTACATTCCAGTATCACTAATGTCTGTTGTTGACTTCATCTGTATTACAACAAAATCCAAAAAAACTAATTATGCTCACCACATCCTTGTTGTGCTTGATGTCATGTGCACGTGTGTAGTGAAAAGCTGGTTTGTGCCTTTTCCCCTTCTTCCAATTCTGTTTGCATCTGAAGAAAGATAAAAAGGGGTAAGCTAAAAAAATAAATGGGGACAAAAAACCTGGGGCTCCAAATGCTTTAATGCCTGCAACCACAAAAAGGTCTGAATCCTCACTGTTCTTTAAAAAAGGGAGACATGTGAGCAGTCCTTGTGGCTGGGTAAATACCTATACTTAAATACCCATATTTGAAGGTATGGGCATTTGTGTCTCCTCGTTTCAGATTTTGTTGTGGGAAGAGTCTTGTGCTCTCCACTAATAGCAGCTTGTCTGCATAAAACTTATTTAAAATGTGACCAGCAAAGGCCAATAATTATTATGCAATATAATGCAGTACGATGTTTGTGATGCAATGGAAGCTTAAGAGACTACTTAAAGTAACTTTTGTTTCATTTTTGTAAAGAATAAGCTCTTTGTATTAATTCATATAACCCTACAGGTTTAGGGACCTGGTATCTGTACTCTAGTCCTTAAAATTAGAAGGCATGGTTGCCTGGAAAAGTGACAGTATTGGTCTTGCTTTCTATATTTTTGGAACTTTCCCTTCCTATACATAATATTTTTGAATTCTTTTGGAATGTATATCTATTCAGAGTGGAAAACTTTATTTATTCCAGACATGAGTTAATGAGTTCCTTATTTCCACATAACTTTCCTGTATTGAAAATCTTGGGAGCCAGGATCTTTGTTTGTTTGTTCTTCTAAAAGTCAGTCCCAACCACCCGCTCTAGTTCTAAGTACTTTTTTGTAGGTGAATATCTTCTGACAGATTACCTCCTTTTTTTTTTTTCATGGCTTAACTCCCTTGTCAGTTTTCATTTAGTTTCGTTCTTTTATTTTTTAATTTCTAATTTGTTGGAGAGATGATGAGTGTCAATTTTACCCACAGAGACTAAGAAATACATGCTTCAGATGGTGATTTTGTTAAAAAATATACACAGACTGAAATGTGGACATAAAGGAGTTAGCTTAACTTGTCTCCAAGCAGATAATGACATCTTTTATTACAATAAACATAGAGAGATCATTATGGCACCATATTTAAAATAATGACTTATTTTTCACTTGAAGTGATGAGTCTTAGTTATTTTAAAACTTTGCCAAGCTAATCCTTTTATGTTCATGGCATCATGCTTACTTTGTATTTGCTTGAGATTGTTTGTGATGATTCAGGTAGAGCCTGAAGTATGAGACTTGGGGAAGGAGTTCTGCTGATGCACAACTGTTTTTCAGCAATAGCTCTACAGCTGGTTAGAATTTCTAATTTGGAGCAGATCTTTCCCATCTTTCAGCTGATTAAAGGCATACTTGGTTTGGAATTGGGAAAGATAGGTTTTTAACAAGTGATTAACAGGCACTGTTAATTTTTCTAGAAGTTTCAATGATAGGACCAGTTACTGTTTAGGAGGATGCTATAGATCTTCCATGGTAAATTGCGTTCTGTCTAAACCTTTCCTCCTCCTGGGACTCCAGAGTGAATGTTTCAAGTCCTGCTCTGGCTTCTGCTGCCAGTGGCACTTGAGTTGCTCCTACAAGGCAAGGAATGGGAGCCATAACACCACTTTATATCTTGTGTGCATTTGTGCAAAGATGCAGTTTCATAATCTCTGTAAATGAAAGTTTTCCTGCTGTTGTAAGGAGGTGCTGGCCCTGGTCACATGTTCCTGCCATCTCCCTTGTGCTTGGACTACTATTTATGTAGTTATCTAGAGCAAACTTAAAAATAATCTGGAAAGAGAAGCTATCAAAATGCAATGGCTGAGGTGTGAAAAATGAAAAGCCTGGAGGTCAGAACCCCCCCTTTTTTTGTGGCAGAATGGCGCTACATTCTGACTTTGTTACCATGGCAGAGCACTTCTCACTGTTGATAGCTAAATTTCCTCTTGGGTTGAGCCCATCAGAACAAGCCTCTTGCTGCTACCTGATGTGTTGTTAGCAGGTGACTGCAAGGATGGTGGAGCTTTGAGACTGTGAAATCGGCCTGGCAAGGTTTAGGGCATGGGATTAGAGTTGCTCTGCCATGCTGTGCTTGTTCCCTGGATACATTTGTGCTGTGATGCAGTTGTGATCTCTCCTTGTCTCTTTGCCTCTCTTCTTTGGTGCAGGAGGTGAAATGTAGCCCTTTGTATATACTTATGGAGGCTTTTTTTACTGCTTATATAAAGGTATATTCTACCTTTAAGGGATTTTTTCTGTAGCTTTGAGGAACATGTAGCTGCGCACACTCTTCAGCGTTCAATTTGCAAGTAAAAACCCAGTTTAGTGAGAATTTTGAGGCAATCCTAGCTCAGCAGATGAACTGGATGATGGACTTCTGGAACTTGTTATATTTCACCATTTTAATGTATTTAGCTGAGCTATTAAAATAGAAAAAATTTCTAGGGTACTGTGGTCTTATTTACTATCTTATGCAATTCTCGGACATCAGTTTGCATCCAAATGGAGCATATGGAAAATTTGATAGTTTTGCAGTTTCACTCCTTTCTTACCTTTGAAAAGAAAGAAATACCAACTTTTCCAGAAAGATTGCTTTAATTTAACAGGCTGATTCCCTCTACAGGCTAAAATTTTTAAATTTGGGGCCTGTAACTGTTTAAGCATGCTTAATTCCAAGCACATGCTTATTTACAGGATCCAGATTTGTTTGTCTAATTACTTTATAGCATGAGTGAAGCCAGACTGTCTAACTCTCAGGCCCATCTGTTGGGAAGGGGAAGGAGGAACTTGACTGTGTCTGTTCCAAAAAGCTGTTTCACCCACAGTCACCAGATAAAATTTGTTTCAGATTCAGAGTTGGTGGTATTCAGAATACATGGTAGATGCTTTTGTCATAATATATTATCCTGAGCTCGGAATAGTTGTGGTTCATAGAAACAGCACCACAAGGACATCTCATGGATTGCTTCATTTTAAGTGCCTGTAAATTCTGTGATACTACATATTGAAATAATTTATTGACTTGTTTTATTTATGACAGAGATAGTGAGAGATTGTCGTTCCAAAGCTGTAGCATTTTGAGTGATGTAATATTGTCTGTCCATGTTTTGTTCCACAAGTTTAAATGTGCCGAATTCCACTGTTGCTCCCTCATGCTAGCTAAGAAGTGTAACTTACACATACTTTGAAAATAATTTGAAACTTTTATAATATTCAGTGGTGTTTATTATCACATGTAATTCTTTGCCTTCTGTGGAAAAATAAAATTAAATAGCCAAATCTGCAGTTTTCTTCATGTCAGAACATGTGTGAGTAGAAACAGGGCTTTGTAGAAAACTCCAAATTTGTATATATGAGTATAAAAATCCTATTCCTTAAAGGAAAAATATTATTCCAAATTTTATTATCGTTAACTTTGGCTACAAAAGCACCTTAACGTTTTTCTTAGTTTTACGTGAACATCCACATTTAAGAGGACAACATAATCACATGCATGTCTGCCCATAATATCTAATGTAAACTTCATATAAGTGGAGCAAAAATAGAAACTGGAGAGAGAGCTATGTACATTAACTATTAAAATATATAGAAAAAAAATATTTTCTGGGCATGATTTCCAAAGGGAAAAAGAAATTGAATTTTTTATTGACTTAAATGTAGTGTAGTAGGCCTCTCTTGGTGGGCAGCTGTAAAATCTAGTTATCTTTCATTACAGGGTAATTAAACCACACTTTTCTCCAAGGAACTGTCTGTAAGATTTAAATAAGAACATCTTCCATTAGTAATACCACGACTTCTTTGCAAAAAGATGCATGGAGTAAAGGAGACAAGGCAGAGTGTGCTTTGCAGGATTCCATGGAATGGTATCTTTGCTGTGACTGTGTTGTCTGATGTTATCCCATCCGCACACTAGTGCTTGCTCAGCTCATGAGGGGGCATCACAGAAGTGCTCCCTTGCCATCCTCTCTCAGATGCAGCTGCTTCTCCCAACTTCTTCCATGCTTGTGCTGGTGTAGGGCATTTCCTCTTGTCCCTGCTTGCCCTCCAGCTGTGTTTTCCTAAGCCATGCTGTATCCTGTGTTGACCTAAGACAATTGGTTAAGCTTGCCTTTCAGAGATGGGAACCCTTGGTTTGTTTTTTTTTTTTTTTAAACAATCACACCTGCAAAGCTAAAGGAGCAGCATACTTCAGTACAGATATAGAAATAAATGGCTAGAGATATCAATACCACCAGTTTTTAGAGAAGGCTCTGCTTTCTCTTAAGGACATGGATGTTGTGAGATTCAGTAGGAAGATACACATCCCTTTATCTCAGACAAAGTATGTGGGTCTTGTCTATTTTGTGACAAGGATTGTGCCAGGTTCTCTCTACTTTTAGTTGCTGTCCCTGTCCAGAGATTATGATCTTCCTGATACACTTAGCTTTATGGAGTAAATAACTTTAGAAGGGAACACTGGAGACTAGTCCCTTTCTTGAAGTGGCATCAGCTGGAATGGTTGCTTAGGTTTATATCCAATTGAGTTTGGAATATCTGTAAGGATGGAAACTCCACAGCCTCTCTCAGCTATGCATTCCTGTGTTTGATCAACATCTTGCAGTACTCCTTGCCTTTCTAGATTGCAGCTATCTCCCATGTGACTTGTCTCATCACCATGGCCATGACAGTACCTCTGTAATTCCCAGTTTTTCCCTGCTAGTGACTGCCATAGGCATCTCTGGTCATAAGTGTGGTTTTCAGTCAGCCTCTACCTTTCCTGCATGCTTTCCCCCATGTACCCTGTTAAATGTCTGGTGACAGTGTGTTTGTTGGCAGTTGTCCCTTCTGCTGTTAACTCTTCTTGGGACTATCCCTCAAAATCCTCTAAGCACCCCCTGCCCCTTTAGCTGTTTTTAGCTCATATGGTTCCCAAACTGATGGGTGCACAGCTGCTGCTGGGGGTGTGAGAGTCAGGAGGGATTGGGCCCTGGGGTGCAGGTACTGACTTTGGGTCACTGCTCTGTGACAGTTACTGTGACCTATGGGACACCATCCCATCCTGGGGTTTTATAATGGTTTTATGCTTGAGCAACTATTGCCCCAGTCCTATCCTTCCCTTACTTGTTGTGATGTTTTGTGGTTTTTTAGTAATTGCAGGGTCAGTATATCCTGGCTTTGGTAGAAGACAGTCTGTTGGTTTAGTGAATTAAACCTGGTTTGGTGTGGCGATGATGAACAAACAAAACCACAAACAAATGTGTGCCCATGCACATTTAATTATTGATATTTACTGCTTCTCTGGTTCTGAAATAATTGTGATTAATGTACCTGACAACATGATATTTATTTTTTTCATAAATATGCCTGTTTATCATTTAATGTTGCGTCAGAAATTAAATTTAATGCTGTTTAATTGCTCACTTCTTCTGGGAAAATAACTCCAGTTTACTAACAAGATGTAGATGCATCTGCTTTTTTGAAGTGGATTTGATGGTTTGTTCTGCATCTTCCAGTGTAGCTCAGGGAGTCTTTATAACCTCTCTGGAGATCTTCAAACTTAGACTTCATAGACTCTCTGGAGGTCTTTGAACAATCTTTATCAAATGTTTGATGATGAGTATTTCTGTTGACACAGTAACAGTTGTCTAAATATCAGCAATTGCAGCTATTTGACAGGAAGTAAATTAGTAACCTTGTGAGGACAGTGGAAAGGATTTTTAAGTCCACTTGGCCAGCTGAGAAAAGGGCACTGTGGGTCAGAATGGCATTACCCATGTTAGAATTTCGTTAGGGCAGTAGGCTTTTAACAGTCTTGTTTTTACCAAGAATGTTGCTTATTCAATGTCTTTGTCTGTTATAATGTTTGAGAAATGACTCTTTTTCAATCTAGTTATTAGAGAAGATACTTCTAGGGTCACTTACCTTCCTGGCTGTCAACACCAGGGTTCCTTATGCTTAAATCATCAGTAAATTCAGGGTCGTGTGAGCTTGGACAGTCATCATAAGTTTTCATTTGGTTTTTGAATGTGCAGTATAAATATCATTATAGTCACCTAACTCTGGAAGCATTTTAGAATGTTTGGAAAAATACCAGACAGGTTTTTTTTCAACGCACAGGCATAAAATTAATACCCTTTGACTTCAAGCTCAATGTAACATCTCAGTAACACAGTGCTAATTTTTCATTACTCATTCACTTCTAAATATTTTCTCATGTTTTGATTATTGATTTGGCCTCTCCTTTGAAAAATGCAAGGTATGATATTGCGAAGTGCACTTACTGAACAAGCTATATGTTTGTGTTCTCTATTAATTTGCAAAGCTTCACGTACAGCTTTAGGACAGGAGAAATAGTGTGGCTGTATTAAGCGTATGCCTTGTGTCTGTGCATATTCTTCGTTTGCTCTAACATTGGAGTTTTTGAACTGTTTGTTCTGCTTGTTTTCCCCACTGAATTTCAGTTTGCTACAGAAAATTTTGTAGATGCCATAAACTTGGGTCCTTGGTAATGTGAGATATTGCTTTGGCTAGAATGCTGCTTCCTTGTTTTCCCCCCTCATCATTGTCCTGTTTTTTTCTTCATAATTGCCTGGTCTTAATTTAGACTAATGTATATTTTTTGTTAAACATCTCATTGAGTATTTTCTGCCAAGCTGAAGGCTTTTTCCAGACCAAAAGCCAAATGGCCTAGAAAGTAAAGTTCTGCTAACTTTCTGTGCTATATGCAGTGCAGGAATTCCAAGTGCTTTCCCCCTCCAAACAAATTAAAAATATGTAGCTTGAATCCTAACTTTCGACAAAGTAAAGAACTAATACAGCTCTAGAGTAACTAGTACTTGATAGTGGTTTTTTTTTTGTGAAACAAAGTAGTTAATAGATTTGGCTAGTTGTGGCTCAAATGTATTCTTTGATTGATAAGATGGGATACTTATCAATCGATAAGCAGGGACTCCTTCCTACCTTGCTAGCATATTCAGACTGGATTTGTGCAGCACTGGCATATTACATTTTAAACTAAGCTTGAATTAATGATTAAACAAATGCTGCTTTTACATCAGGCGAAGTCTTGTGTGGTCATGCAACTGGTGGAACTATTTTGTGTTGCATGAAAAATGAAATGGTCTTCCTGAGGCTGGATGTTCGGGAAGACTAAGATTACACTCGGGTTTACCATTTCCTTTGTGCATACCTGATTTCTTCTCTTTATCTTCCTGTAATCAGCAGCTATATCCATTGCCAGGATCTAATTGAACTTAATGAAGAAAGAGGTTCTGCTGTTAAGCTTCTGCATTTTCTGCTCTTTGTGCTGCTCAGGGTGCTAAAAAGAGATGAGTTAACATAAACCTGAGTAGGCTGTTTAACCTTCTTTCTCTTCTGGAAATGTAGATGCAATAACATTTGCAGCTGAAAAGGCTCATTCGCAGTTTCTAATGTTTAAGGATGCAAATGAAGCATTTTGTCTTTTCTGTCGCCTGGAGGTGTTAAGCAAGGAAACAGAAAGAGGTTTCTAGGATTAGTTCCACAGATTTCTTTTATCATGTAAAAATCAAGGGTGGTTTCAATGCCGTGAAGTGAAGAAAAGCAATATGGAAACCATCCAGGGAAAATTCTTAAGTTTAGTTTGTTTCTCCCTAAATTTTCTGGGCATTCCTTACTACTGATATAGGTGACTACTCAAAACTCTTTCGAGCATACCAAGGCTAAGTTTCGGTGCCTCGGGTGCTGTGTAGTGTTCCATGTATGGTGAAGTAGTTAATCACTCACAGTGGCGCGTCATGCAAACTCCTGTATGTTCAAATTTTATAGTTTGTACATGAGAAATGCTTCTGAACCGAGTTAATTCGATATTGCATTTAAGTTCTGGACAAACATAAAATATATACACCATCTAAAGCCTTAAATAGTTTTAAAGTGAAATTATCAAGTAAGACTTCACATTGCAGATCCAAAGTGAAAGCTTGTAAGTGTCGAGCCACAGAGGTAGTACTTGTTCTCAGTGTCTTGTGCTTTGAGCCCTTGGAAAAAGCTGGCTCTGTGTCTTTTCACTTGCAAAGATATGATTGGGAGCTATGTCTTCCACTTACAAGTTACAATATACACTATGAACTTTTTGGTAAAGGAGAGTTTTTAATTTCAAAATGGAAAATTAAATCAATGTAAGCACGTTTTCCCTTTCTATGTATAATCTGTGATAATAATAGTTCACAACTTATATCTTGTTAAGGATGTTCTCTATGGATCACTATCATTCTTAGTTTTGATTTTGTAATTTTACCACTTCTGTGGAATTAGAGGAGATGACTTTAAAGTTTATTTAAAAAAACCATTTTTCATGTGGCATTAGTACTTAAGGTGGTGCTGACTATTTAGAGTTACTCTGGCCATTCCCTGGTGTTTATGCAGAAGTCATAAACCTGTGTACCTTTTCTGTGGTGTACACCTTTTTTGGACACTGGAGTTTAGTTGCTTTAGATTGTTTGTACTAGCTTGGCAACTGTACCTTTTGTTTAAGCTGAGCTTTAGATTAGTATAACAAATTGAGTTCTCTCTTTCCACCTCCAGTATTTGAATATACATATACTACATTTTAAAAAGCATAATTATGCCTAGCCTACTTTAAAGAAGGCATGTTTGGGACCTGGATAAGACTTGGTTTTATTTCATCCTGCAGAAGTTTGTCTGGTCCTTCTCGTAACTGATTAATGGATTTTCATGCCTCTGCATATTTAAAACTATGGAGACAGGCATTAACAGACTCATTGCAGAGTTAAATAAACCAGTTAATATTTCTCAGAATGATAGTTTACTGGGAGTCTATTAACACATCTCCCTCTCCATGGTAAAGTTTAAACATGGAAACTGGCATCAATTGGCTTATTTTCAAGTAAACCAGTGTATTCTAGTTTTCATTTGTTTTTGGGGTATTGCTGCCCAGCAATTTCCTTCTTTTCTTAAAGTGTGGTTGGAAAATGCTTTAGTGTTCTTTAATTCAGTTTTAAGAAGGAAGACAAACTTCTTGCAGCTGTGTTCAGTTTTAGGTAAAGCCTTTTTTTTTTCTGCTAGCTTTTTCCTTTCAAAGGAAACACTTCCCATGTTTTACTTTCTCTTGCAGTACATACTCCTGTTGGAGACAGTGAATAAGATATTTAAAGTACCAGTGTAGTGTCACAGGTAGTGACATAGCTTGTGTGGGGGTTCTGACTTCTACATTGTAGTGTGTTTTGGAGCCAAGTAACAGTTCTGATTTTGAAGCAGAATTTGGAAGAAGCCCTGAGACCTGATAGGCTGGGCAGCACAATTCTTTATTACTACCTTCCCTGCAAGTTGCCTCAGGCACTGTTACTTGCCAACTGCCAATTTATATTTTGCTTTTGAGGCTACTTCCTGTCGCAGTGTACCTGCCTTGTGTTTCTGAAGCTCAAGGTGATTGTAGTAATCCATCTCCTTCCAAAGACCTCTAACAACACAAAAGCCAAACCTCTGCAGAAATAACTGTAGTAGTCAAAGGCAGGTGTAGAGAACAGTAGGATGCTACAGCCCTTCCCTCTTGCATATTTATGCTTTTCCTTACATCACATACTGTCTTCACTGGGCTATAAGCTGTACAGAAAGCTTTAATTTACTTCAGCTCATCTTGTAAAAATATTTGTTCTAATGAAGGATGCTACTTGTATGTGTTGTCTTTTCTCTCGTGCGTGTTGGTGTAAATGTGTGTGCATTGTAAAGATCCTGTAGAATCTTCAGAAGTTCTGCTTATTTCACTGTAAACAAGGTTGGGAGAAACTTTTCTTCATTGAATTGTTGGAGAGTTACTGCTCTTGGTGATCCATGACAATACCTAGGCTTTTTACTGATTCAGGCCCTTTGCAGCTTAAAATTAAACATCAGAGAATGAAATTTTCCATTTATTGGTACTGAATTTGCAGGTTGATGCCTGCACAAATCATTGGCCACTCCTGTGTATGCTCTTAATTCTGAGCCTTCAAGACAGCGGCAACAGGGCCAAAAAATTGGAGGTGATAGGTCATGGCTGTGCATGACCTATCCTGATGATATCCTGATGATATCCTGAAGGCTTCAGGATATTTTTTCATGTCCACCACATTGTATTGTAGAGTATTTTACCAGTTCAGTATTTCCTAAGTTATTGAGTGGATGCTTCTTATTATATAATCTTATAGTAGATTTCCTTGAGGAGTTCCTTCCCAATGTTGAATGGACAGTTCTTGAATTCTGAAGTGTTTTATGTACATGTCTTTTTCAACTGATGTCAGTGTGCTTGTGTTGGTGGTGGTGTTGGACTTTTTTCTCCCCTTTTTCCCCTGCTAGTACTCCTGAATCTTGTCTGACTTTGGATGTTTCATCTGGATTTTTCTGTTCTGCTTGGTTTTTTCCTAGGTTATTTGTACCTCTGTTGGACCTTCCTTTTGCTGCCAACTCAGCTTTTCAGCCCTGCATTTATCTCATGTGACTTAGAGGCCTTTTGGCCCAGCTGTCTATTCCAGTCATCTTTGAGGTGTGCTGCTTATCTACTCGGCTTTGTATGTGTCTGCAGGCAGCTGCACATTCAGGTTTGTGTCCTTGTGGTGGTCTGTGAGCTGTATGTGGGGGTTGTGTTTGTGGATGATCCCAGTTTTTCTGGAACACTGTGAATACCAGACTACTTGCGCCTGTTCCCTTCTTCTTTGGATCTGCCTTCTTGGCTGGTTGTGTGGCAAGAGGGAGTACAATGGTGAAAGAATCAATCAGTAAGGATTTAATGGATACCTTTTCTAGTTTCTCCTGTGAAGAAAACTTGCAGGTTAAAGCAGAACTCTTTTGAAAACCAGACCCATGATAAAGTTTCTACTTAAGTTTTTAGCTGTGGACCCTCCTTCATAATCTTACCAATAAATTCTTCAGTAAGTGTGGTAACTTGTGCTGCCCACACTTGCTGATCTTGCTGTTACTTCACTGCCACAGAATCTTGTTTCTGTTTCTCTTCTGCCCTTAAGTTGTTGGAATACTTGTAACTACATGTCCAGAGTTGTTTTTAGCAGTGGCTTTGATGCTTCAAACTTCAGCCATTCTGTGACTCAAACAGTGCTCTTCAGAGAAGCATCATGTTTGATTTTTAAAACAAACCTTAAAACAGTAATGCAGATTTAACAAGAACAGCAGGTCGATATGGCAGCATGCAGCCACCCTCCAGAGCACCTCAGAGTTTGAGCATGTGCCATCCTCCCAAAGAAGATTGCCGTCCTCCGAAAGAAGATTCTTGTTCCCAGTTGCATGCACCAGCAGCTTGTGGTCCTTCCTTCAGTGCCCATAAAGCTTCTCTGTTTAGCTCATTTTGTCTCATGAAAGTGATGGAAAACATTTCTTACACAAGAAATAGACCATTGTCTGTCGTGTTGGTCAGCTAGGTCAGCTGAGGAGTGTTTAAGCCTGCCTTTAAAGAAGGGGGATAGATAGGACTGTGGGCAGGCATGTGCAGGAGGGGAAGGAGAGAGGATGAGGGAAGAGGAACTTGGTTGGTTGCCTCAGTTACTTGAGGGCTGTTAGTGTCTTCTGTAAACATCACCCTGAGTTGAAAATATCATATGTAAGTCTGAATTTGAGAATCTATGATTCAGTGGCAGCATGCAATAGATTCTTTGGGTTCTCCTGTAAAGTTTCATGAACTTGTTTAAAACCAGCTCTGTGTTCACATAGAAAAGCTTATTTTCAATAAAGCAGAGCAGCTACAAATGCCCCTGAGATCTCTCTAGCCTTTCAGCTATTTCTTCCTCAGATGAGAAATACTTCCCTAGAACTACTCATTTCAGTTACTAGGGAATGAACAAGAACAAAGCCTGCATTATTGTCACTGTTTCTGTGTGGTAAGGTAGCGGTAGGGGCTCTTGCACCTGGAAGCAGCCGGGCACTTGGAGTGTGCTTTGACACATCAGCATGCTGTGAGTGGAAAAATCCCCTCATCCAATGGTCCTGAAAGAGGAAACACAAGATTCTTGATAGCACTGTTTTTGTACATGGCATATCTCCTTGTTGGTTGAAGCTGTTCCTCTTAAGCTGATATTACATGTAGATTCAAGTATCTTGGCTCAAATGAGGACACCAAAAACTGTGTTTAATTGTCCATAACAAACATAGTAAAAAACAGAGGATAAGTTTTAGTATCATTTGTTTTGTTTAAAGCTGAGTTGGAACTGTTCAATCATTTCCTGCAGTTTCAGGAGGCCTGGCAGTGAGTTGGCTGCTTTGCCACAGATTCATAAGCCCACAGAAGAGTATATGTTGCCAAGTATACGTGTGTAAAAGTTGCTTATGCAGTTTCCCCTCCTTCATGCTTTCTATCTTTAGTTCTGCTTGGGCTGTCACTGAGACTGAATCTACTACTGACTGTGTAAGACACTAATTGTGAATATCTACATGCATCATTTCCAGGAGGAGGTGCAAAGGGAACTCCCCTTCTGGATGGTCACTTTAATTACCTCAGGACTTTATCAGATGGGCAGGTCCTTTCCCGATGTTGAGAGTATGATGACTTACACTAACATAGGTCAGTCTGGCCCACTCTGTTCCCAGAGCAGTCAGATGTTTGACAGACTGTGACTGTGATGGTCACAAACTCAATCATGAACTTCTCAAAAGGATTTTCCAAATCTTGCCTTTGCTTGTTGTACTTTGACACTATGTTTAGTTTTTGCTATATTAGCTGCATTCTCTGAGGATAGACTAAGGCTTTTGTCTGGCATAAAAAGAGCCAACCACCAAAAGGAAGGGAGAATAAACTGCTCACAGTTTTTATGGCATGACTATTAGACCTGTTGTTGCTGCTTTCAAAAATAGTGGGCGGTTGGGGGAAACTAATATCTGATACCTAAGACAACTAAAAATTAACTTTTTTGCATGAATTTCTATGAACTTGTTCTTCTCTAAAATATTCCTTTTTATTTGCCTGTACCTTTGATTGTGCAAAATAAAGCAGTGATACACAGATATCACAGGTATGTTTCTAAACAAACTGCTGGTGCATGTTTATGGTGAAACTTTTGATGTGTTTTCTGCAGCCAGATAATTAGTCTTCAAGGCTGAAATATGCTGTTGGATGTGTGGAGGAGTAACAGAAGTTTTGTAAGAACTTGTTTGATATGCAATGTGTAAGCTTATATATGTACAGCAGAGGTTTTGGTACTTGTTGCCACACTGACAACTCTGTGTGTGAACAAATTAGTAAATCTTTGTGGGAGCTGAAGATGTTGCCACTGCATTCTTTCCTATGGTCTGTTTTTGGTATTTTCAGTATTGGGCAGTAGACTTTTGAATGGATTGTTTAATACATTGTGTGAGTGTGGGTGATGAAGAAGCTGGGGCACTTGTCTGGTGTTGAGCAGAGAAACTTTGGCAGAGGGCTTGAGCAAGCATCTTTGGGTGATGGGGTATTAAATTGCTGTAGCAAGACTTGCAAGACTTGTTTAGCAGTGCCTTAAGCTGACAAAAGTATTTTTTAATGTGCTTAACTAAAGTTAGTTATGAGTCATGTCAGAGAATGCACAGCCTTCCAGTGTAAGAGATGGTGAGACACACTGCCTGGAGACCAGCAGAACCTCCTAGGTTTGTTAATTTATTTTTGGTTTATGGATGTTGCAGAATGCAGAATCCCATGTTTTAGGTGTCCTTTGATGATATATTGAATTAAACTATTTAGTTTCAGATTGTTGATGGAGAAATAACTGGCTGTGGTGATGGCCCCAGGTGACTGATATTATGAGGGAATAGCTGGTTGTACTGTGCTGCTGTTTGTTCACCATGGAAAAGCTGATATGTGTAAGGTACAAAGGTTTGAAGCAACTGAAGCCAAAAGCTGCATATGTAGACAAGTGCAGTTTGTAAATTCTGACCTATGGAAAGTATACATTAAAAAAAAAAGATGCAGGTTGCCACAGGTGATATTTGTATTAGAGTAGTGTGAATATGCTACACATCATCTGGTACTTAATTTTTAGTAAGTATTATAGGCTGTGTCCATGTGGAATATTACAGCTCTACAGGATTCACGTAACAAATATATTGGATGCAGAGATTAATTTCTTGAAATGGCCTGCAGTGTTCCTTCTCAGGTGGTTCATTAATCTTTCCTGAATGGTACTGTTCTCTTATCCAGCTATCTGGATGGGAGCAGGGAGTGAACTGGGCACTTTGGAAGTCCATGCCACAAATCAGTGAGATGAGACAGCAGGTCAAGCCTGATGTCCCCTGTAGGTCAAGCCTGATGTCCCCTGTAGGTCAAGCCTGATGTCCCCTGTGGGCACTTGGCTGGAAAGGTGCATGCTTGCTGATGCCATCAATGTAATTTTTATCCTCCCCTGTGACCTCCAGTTCGAATGAAGATTTTTCATTTTCTGTCAGTGCAAATAGGAGAGAAGAGAAATACTGTAAGAATATGGAAGTAGGCTGCAAGCTACAAGTCTGGGATGGTCTGATATGGCAGCAAAAGTTTTGAACCTGATATCTTGACCTCTGGAGATCTCGTGTTTTTGTTGGTAAACTCTGAGAAGAAAGTGAGGAGGGGAAACAATACGTGCTGAAGTTGGAAGTGGTATTGGTCAGGATGCAAATGCCAGTATTGTGGCAGAAACTGGAAACAAGGCGTGTCCAGGTTAGAAGTGATACAAGAGGGACAGTGTAATCTCCACTTGTCAAGTGTGTAAGTGATCCTTCTCCGCAAGGTTTTTTGAGATTGGGATACAGTCTGATGATAGAACTCTGCCCTGCCTCTGGGTGTATGCAGGTGCCAATTTCTGCCTCTTGTTAAGAGAGGAAGTAGTACAAGTTTTCAGGTTGTTTCTGAAACAGTCAGCTCCAAACTTTGTGTCACTGTGGTTTCATGCATCAACTCCTTGCTTTGTTTCCCTTCTCCTTTGAAAAGTGGATTTCTTCAAGTGCCAAAGGATCTGAGCACTACTTAATTATGGATCTGCATCCTTGTTTTGGTTCCTCCTCTCTCTTCCTTCTTTGTATTACACTCTTCCCAACTTTCTAAGACAGCTGTTAATCAAGTTGTTAATTCCTGAGTTGCTAAACTAAGAATCCCAATGCAGTGGAGAATAGGTGGGCAGAGATAAATCCCCAGATGGTTCATTGTGAGTCAAAGCTAACAGTTCTTTGATGTAGCAGGACTGATGCTCTGCATTTGGTTTGGGTGTCCTTGCACTGAGCTTCCTTGTGTGTCTGTAATGCTCACCTGGTCTTTTCTGGATGATCTCTATTTCCCTGTTAGCCAGGATGGTGTGAAATAATCTACACAGAGCTGCTGCTGGCACACTGATCTTGCTAAGAGGCTGCTGACAGTGCAAATGGTGACTTCTGAGCATGTTGACATCTTTTGGCTCTTATAAGATCACAAATAAGAGGATGTTTCCCAGCTTAAACATATTTTTTCCTATGTTCTGGGATTGGATCATGTACTTCCATCATACAAAGCTTCAAACAAAGCTTCAACAAATAACTTTTTATTGTTAGTGACTGTAACTGTGTGATTTGTGTAGCATAAGTATGTATCAGAAAGACAAAATACTAAGGCTTGAATTGTGATATAAGAAACTGCTGTTTACCATTTTGCTGGTAGTGGTATGAAGTTAGCTGCCCATTGGCTAGGAACAAGTTGGTTTTAGACATTTTACAGATATCTTAGAACTGGGGAGAAGAAAATAAATGTAACTTGGAAAAATTGTGCAAGGCTTGATTTTTAAAAAAAAAAAATTAAAATTTTGTTTCATCCTTACTCCTCTTCCATCTTCTCTTTCCCCGTCCAGTACAAAAGATATAAAGTTACCTGAAACACATGTGTACTTGCTATTGCATCAGTAACTCAGGGAACAGTTCTGATAGAATTATCTTTAACTTAATGTAGTACTGACCTGGAGAAGTTTGGAAAAATGCCTCTATCTGAATAACCTTGCTGAAGTTGGCATAGAGAAACAGGAGGAAGAAACATGCAGTTCAATGTTTTACCTACGTATTAGTGTTGAAGTATTAAAACATTTTATGTTAACTGCTTTCCTTATTATTGGAGAAGAGTTGTCTGAAAGAATCAGGAAATGTTATTTCACTTATTGCTTTATTTTCAAGGTCTTTTATCTGTTGAGTTAAAGACTGCATTTTCATTCTGGTGTTTCATTGAGGTTTGGTTTTAGGAATGTATACCAAATAGAATTTTAAACGTGTTATCATTTAGCAAGTGCATCTTTGTAAATTACTTTTGTTTGTTTCAGTGGTGAATTAACAAACCTCTGTTTTCTGAAGGGATATTTTTAACTTCCAGGCTGGAGTACTTCCACTTGCAGCTATTTTTCTCTGGCCTGGCTTTTGATTTATACAAATGCTAATTATAGGGCTTTGAATCTGTGTGTATACATAGTTTCACAAGGTCATACACATTTTTAATGAACTGTCTGAAATATTTATATATTGCTCTGTTGTTATGTGAAGAGATCACTGCCTTATAAGTCTTGTTGTACTAGCTCAAAAAGAGAAAAAAGTTAATAGTAATATCTGTGTATGAAAAAGCTGATTTTTATTTTTGTCTCTTAAAGTTTTGTCTTCATTGTCTTTGCAGGCATCAGAAGGTGTCACCTTCATTGGACCTGACACACATGCTATTCAAGCTATGGGAGACAAGATTGAAAGCAAATTGTTAGCCAAGAATGCAAAGGTCAACACAATCCCTGGCTTTGATGGAGTAGTCAAGGTGAGAAATCATTTAATTACTGTCTGCCCACTGTAGGAACAGTGTCTAAATCAAAGTACACCTATTGAAGGTCTGATGCAGAATCTAATTATAATTTCCTCTTCTTTTTCAGTAAAATGTAATTAAAAATGATGTGCAGATTTTTACTAACAGGAGAGCTTTAGAGAAGTGGAGAAAGTCCTTGATAATAAATGATGTATTAGGAATTCTTCAGTAGAGTCTCTTTAAATTTAACATGAAGGCAGGTAGATGTGTAAAATGTCAGGTGTGGGTTTGACTTATTTGCTGCACATTTTTACATTTCTCAGGTCTTCTTATTGGCCAAGATCTTGACAGCTCTAAGTTAAGTGAAGTTTGTGAAACTGTGTGAAGTTTCCATTTTATGGTCTGTTCTGATGGTGCCTATTTCCATGTGTTGCAAAATTCAGGATGAGGATGGGTTGGAGGGGGGATTTGACGGCTCTTTATCAGAATCTACAGCTGTGTAGATTCTTTGTGTATTTTAGAAGGAATGTCTTCCAACAGTTTTGTGAAAAAGAACTTGTTATTTCTTTATAGCTTCTAAGGTTAAATAAGGTATATCTTCATTTTTGTTTATTTTTGCCATAGTGATTGTGTTTGGTTCTTCTAAGCCTTCCTTTGTTTCTTAATATATTGTCTATGTTAATGTAGTTAAGCTTTTCTCTTTTAAAACCTTCATTGGATAAAACTAAAACTTGGTGCATTGTAAAATATTGACCTCCTGGGTTGAAAATTTTTATGCTTTACATGTCAAATCAAATTTTTTTTAAATGAAGTTTGAGTAAAACTTTAAGTTGCATGGAAAAGAGCATATAGCTAAGCTGGATTTTAAACTCTGTTAAAGACGAATTACCCCTCAAAACCTGACTGAAAGTGAAAGGTAAATAGAGTACAAAGGGGCTCAGCCTCCACAGAAATACTTGGTCCAATGAGGCTGCTTGGAGAACTTGACTAGTGAGAGAGAATGATAAAATTACAAAATAGCTGAGGTCAAAATGCCCAGAGAATTTTTCAGTACTTGTGATGGAAATGCATGTTTGTAATGTCTGGTAGCAGGATAATGCTGCATCAGGTAAAAGTGCAAAGACTCCTTTCCCTTGTGGAGGACTCCATATGAGTTTTGGACTGGAATTTGTGGCCATGTTGAAGTGTGGGAGTGGCAAATTGGCAAATTTCAGGTTTTTGTTGTATGTTTTAGCAGTCCCTTTTGTATGTGGTCATTTAGCACTTTTAAGATTTAACAGCAGCCAAGCTGTTGGGTAGAACATTCTTTGTTCTGATGTCCTGTATATTCTTCTAGCAATCCTCAAAGTAACTTTCAGAAAAGCATCTAGCTAGAAGATAACTTTGAATTAATCATTTGAACACCACAAAACATTCTCTAATGCAGAATTAAATACTCAAAATGATGGTTTTCTCATTGTATCAAGTTAAAATTTAAGGATCTGTTATTCTACTAATAAAAAACCCCAAACCTGACAAAGTAAGATAATGGTTAAGGAACAGATAGGCCTATAACCAGTGCAGCTGAGCTGCTTTCTTGTATGAACTTGTTTCATAGACCTTCTGTTACAGTGTTTTTGACAATTATCTGAAGTTCCTGGCACAAAAAGGAAACTTAAGTGATGTGATTGGCCATGGGCTATATGCAGCAATACCTTTAAAACCAAATGAACTGGAATGTAGGCCTGAGTTGACAGCTCCAGTCTTCTGCTATTGAAAGGATCTATGTGGTAGTTCCTTAGTCCCAAAGTGCCTGTGTTGTACCAGTTTCACCTTCCTCAGCCCTGCATGTGTTCTGATTATCTGAGGAGTGTTGATGAAAAAGAGTACGTGCAACGTGCCCACCAAATAAGAAGTCCCACAGACATTACCAGCATTGTAGTCTCCATCAAAAAGTGGAGTTGCAAATTTTAAGCTAACCAGTGCTTTGATTACCAATTATAGGAAATAAAGCTTCTGGTAATTGATAGTGTCATACTTGCTATGGATCTAAATATGTGCCTGTGTTTGTTCTCTGATTTCCTTCCTGTGACAATGTCTTTTGCTCAAATGAATATCCAAATAATTAGGTCATACAGGATGCCTGATCTTTGGTCAGAGCTTGATATGCTATTTTGCAAATTTGGACTAAGATAGGAAGGGCAAAGCTGCATGATACCAGCTCTAATCAGAACAGCAACACACAAGGAACTGGAGACTGTTTAAAGTTTCTGCCATTCTGTGGGAGACCTATTTTAGTCACAGTTATGAAGCTTGCAAAATCCTTGTGGGCTCTTTTTCCTGAGAAATAAAAATTTTAAAGATCTTAGGAAGGAGTTAAGTGTTTGCTTGATGTTTAAGGTTAGACCTGGCTTCAACTTTAAAGTGGACTTCAGTAAAGTTGGAGGAAATCTGCATTTATGCCTCTGACAATGCTAGAAATTAACACAAATCTGTTGCATGTGTTGTTTGTAGATGCAACAGCTTCTAGAGGCTTCATTATTCAACTCAGGACTGCACTGAAAATCTTTGTTACTAGAAGAGTAGTCTTCATGTTAAATAGTGCTTCAGATACTTAGGGTCCTTCATGAATAAAGGATATTTTTCCTCTCTTATGTTGCTTAGCACTTAGACATAGGAGACACTGCTAAGGTTTTGTAATAACATCTTAGAGAAATTGCATGCAGAAGAATTCCCAGTGAGTAGTAATGAAATAAGAAATGTAAAAGAAAGAAGCCCTTCAACAGTATACTTAAAGCTGGAAGGATTGAAGAGGAGGATGCCTGGCATCAGACACAGTGAACTGTTCTTGTACAGGGAAATGCTCTAGCAAATATGAAACTGAGAGTGGAAAGATATGGAATGGAGAGGGCAGTTTGACAAAGAGTGATTTTCTTCTCATCACTGGTTCAGTTTCTCAGTTGGCTGGGGCAATTGAGAAATCCAGTTTGAACATATAAGGAACTGGAGTCTTGTGCTGTCAGCTAGAGAGCCAACAAAAGCAATGAAAGGTAATTAATTTCAAAATGTGTAACTAGAATTAGTTTTATAAAACCTGATTGGGAGATGTAGTCATAAATGGTTTTAATCCGAGAATTGGCATTAATCCATCTGAGCAATGGCTATACTAAAGTTAGGGCTGAGATGATGTATAGACTGTAAACAACTGAAGGGGAGTAAGAGACTAGAAAGTGGAGGCTGAGTAATGAGCATTAGAACATGCTGTGGTGAAAAACTGGGAAAGAAATGGCAAGGAAAGAATTATTTTTGTATTGTTTCACCATATACAGCCAGTTTGATTTTATGGCTGGTAGAACACAGGTGGGTGTAGGCACAGAAGAATAATGTCTGTGTCTACTTAGTTTCACTGATGTCAGTAAACACATTAGAGGTCTTCAGTAAGGCTCTGAATTTACTGTAGGTAAGTTTTGGGTGCCTGTTTCAGATGAATTTTTGTACTGGGATATTGACATTGGGATTGAATGATCACTGTTGGAGAGGTTGTTAAAGATTCTGGATATGAACTGGAGGTTCTCTAAGGCTGACACCCTCAGCCATGAAAACCATGATGCAGTTCTTCATCATTCAAACCATGTTTCACAGTTTAGGAGTCACTTCATCAGCTTTACCCTGGCACTCCCCTACATCAAGATGGATTTGTTTTTCTGTCTCCGCCTGCTGGTACCTGATTGAGAGGCATGTACATGAAAGTAGAAGGATAGGAATTCTTATGCTAAAAGGAGTATTTTATGTCTCTTTAACTTAATGGAATCACCTATTTGTGAAAACACTTGACATAATTTTATAACTCCTAGGACTTTCATTAACTTCTACCATTACTTGAACATTTTTATTTGTATAATAAAAGGTGGTGCTCAAATTATATTTCTTTACAGTTTCCAGTTTATTTTGGGAAAATGGTAGTGTAGCTAATGTGCTTTTGGAAGAAATAGCAGTAAATCATTGAGGACTTTTGCTTTTAAAAAATAATTTCAAGTGTTTTTAGTAGCAGTGTGGTTTTGTATATTTTGCACATATGGACATGTGTTTTAGGCAGTATCATAGCATTCTCTTTTTTGCTGCTCTTGTACAAATATTGTGTATCTGTCATAAGTTTTATATACCAAAAAGCTAAAATAACTGTCCCAACTTTCCAAACTGTTTCTGTATTTATGCAATCAGCAAGTGAAATTCATGGTATTTTAAGCATATATTCAACATACCTTCTTATGGAAAAAGATCAAAATATAAACCAGAGATTGCAATATATCAGTTTTTTAAATTAGTTTTTCTCCTTAAATCACAGCATATTTTTGTTTCCTGGTTCAGAAATGCTCTTTGAAAGCAAAAATTGGAGTAAGCATGGATTTTTTTTTTTTTCCTCGTGTCTTAGCGTTTGGGTTCTAATATGTTAGAACTGTAAAAGAAACAGATGTTGACACAGTGTAAATTAATAACTGTGCTGGGCAGATGACTAAAATCTTTTCAAGCCAGAACTAAGACAATTAGTGCTGCTGATACCAATCAGTTGTTACTTAAAGTTGTTGGATGCATGTGTAAAAACACAGTGGCAGTGAAAAGTTCCTCTATAATGATTTGCAGCTTTTCTTCCTGTAGATTACAGTGTATCAGTTAGCCACTTGTTTGCAGGTAACTAAGTGAAAAAAGATTACCCTGTTTGCTTCCCCCCCTTAACTCTATTTTGCAAATATGTGGGGGAATTTGCAAGAGAAAAGAAATGTAAAAGTTTCCTTCTCAACTATAATCGTGGCTCTTCATCAGTCATCACTCTTCCTGCATTTTGTTCAAGAGGCTCTAATTGTCTGCATTTGGCAGGTTTAACACTTCCTGACAGAGAGGCTATTAAGGGGAAGTATTCTCGCATAACTGTCACGGGCAGGAACAAAGAACCTTCAAACTCAATGTGTGGAAACCACTAACATTCTTAAATGACCCTTTTCATGCATTTTATCCCTTTAAGCTAAAATTTGGAGGGTGCAGGGTCATGGAAAGCAGCAAGGTGTAATAAAACAGTAAACTCTTGAGGGTTTTTTTTTGGGGGGGGGAGTGAGGGGCAAGTTTTTTTTGCTAGATTTATCTCTTGAGTTAAAAACAATTGTTATTTGGAAAAATCTCATTAACAGATGTGACTGGAGTAAAAAGACTTAAAACTGATGTTGCTTTCAGGACTGCTTTGAACTTAACAAGCACCGATTTGTGGAGCAGACTAGCTAATGAAAGGAAATTAAATTTTCTGACAACTTCCCCTGCCAGCCCTCTTATTCTTCATGGGGCTGTTACTAGGTACTGAAGACTTTTAAAGAGGATTTTGTTTTATTATCGGACATAAATGAACCAGGTATGAACATTTCTTATGTATTTTTTTTAAAGTTCTGACCTGGGTGCTTTTAAAATGGATTGCCTTGAAAGCTTTAAAAATATCAGGTTTCAGTTTAATGTTCATAAGTCAGCCCCCATAGTTTCAGACACACTTAGCAGCTGGTGGTTTCCAGACATTACTGCCTTTATACAAATTTTTTAATGTATGTCATGGGATAGTATAAATATTAGCAAATTTGGATGGAATTTTCAAACTTAACATGTACCACGGTAATTTAACCCTTTTTCTTTCTAATTTTGTATAAGGGAGATATACTGTTATCAGTAGAAATAACTGCTGCTGGGAAAGTGATTTGGTTATTGAAATGTAATTCAGGTATTCTGGTTTTTCCTCACTGAGTTTCCCAGGACTTTTTCCTGTACCAGGCTACAGTAGTATAAGACAGCTGAAGCAATAGGTGGCATCAACAAAAGATTTTTTAAAGTTGGCTTATGCAACTGTTAAATGAATACAATTATGGGAATCTTCTTCTTTCAGATACAGCTTAAAATGATGCATTTAAGGTTTATTTTGTTTTCAGAATGCAGAACTTTCAAAACTGAAGTGCTTGTGTTCTTTCTTGAGTAAACAAAACCCATTTGGCTTTGAAGAAGTTCTACAAGGTTTTTTTTCCTGAACTTGAATTACTCCCAAACAATAGAGAATCAACTCCCCCTACTGACAGCAATCAGGAAAACACAAGGAATACCTGCGAGGACAGAAACAAGCTGGTAGTGGACAAACTTTAACGATCTGATTTATGGTCCATTATTGATTGTAAACATCTAAATTCTAGCATTAAATTCCTACAACTGCAGAAAATAATTTTGCGATCCTGGTTGTGTTTCCTGTCAGCTGATTCCTCGTTGCTTTGAGTTTCTCAATGCACTAATGATGAGGTAGAATTTACATTCCACTTATGGTATTAATTTTGCATTCCTCTAGCTGAAAAGGGTCAGGAGGTTGTAAAATCAAACATTAAATGAATCGGAGGAGACAGTAGTGCAATATATGACTGCCCTCAGGACATAGTGCAATGGCTGATGGGATTAACGTTGGGTCTCATTTCCTGCTTTTACAGGATGCAGATGAAGCTGTCAGAATTGCAAGGGAAATTGGTAAGTTCTTAAATTAGCTATGGTGGGATTTGTGTGCCTCTCAGCAGACATGGTTGACTAAATTGAATGTGTAATAAGTAATCCCTATAGAACAAATAATGTTTTAATAGTTTTTAAGTTCCCTGTTGCCCATAGGGCTGGAGGAATCTAGGCATTAACGCCCTGTCTCTTAAATCATCAAATTTGAGCTTTTCAAACTGGACTTTACAGAACAAGTGCAGCCATGATTTGTGGAATGAATGTAATATGCAGTAATAAGTACCTCACTAAAGGAGTTACCTGAAACTATATCTGCAATTGGACATGATAGTCAAAAGTTAGGCATGGTGCACTTCTCTGTATGTGGAGACTGACACCAGTGATGTTATGATCTTCATTCTTCATCGCTGTGTGGACTGCAGCGAGCTTGAATATGATCCAGAGCACCAGCCTTCTGTGCTTACTGAAATAAAGTCACTATTCAGCTTCTGAGTATCTTACAGATTGGTGAAAAGAGCAACCAGCAAATGAGTCTGGGACTAATTTTGATGAAGGTTAAGTGTAATATGTGTTTAATGAGTTTTGGCTTTTATTTACTAAAGCTTGATATTAGTGAAAATGCTAAACCATATGCTTGAAATTACACATGTTCTTAAATGCTTTCTAGAGGAAGAATCTAATGCAGTAAGATATCTGATTTTTCTTGAGGTTTTTCTTTAATTTTCCCTTTGAGATTGAAACCATGAGAAGCTATTTAGGTTTATCACAGGTGGATAAACAGCTTTTCACCTGTGTCAAGAGCTATTGCTGTGCCTTTATGTGCCTGATAGAAAGTGGGACTTGCACTGCTACAGATAACTTAGCAGTGTACGTTCTTTCTGCTTTCAGTTGAAGTTGGGGCTTTTACCCTGCACTGGTTAACTGCCCTGAAACCCCCCTTAGGCTTGTCTGACTTTTAGGCTGACACAACTGAAGTCAGCGTTTCTGTGAGTAGTCAGGCTTTGTGTCTTGGTTGTGAAATCCAGTGATAACCGACCACTGTCATGGGAGCATTACCAAAAGAAAGAGACTGTTAACCAAACTGGAACATTCTGAAGGGAACGGTAGATAAAATTTGGTTTAGTTCTGCGTAGTAATGTGACAATATTTCTGTTCACTTTCTCTTCAATGCCCTTTCTTGCTCTTGTGTTTTAAAGATTTCCTGCAGGTATTTTCCTAAACAGTTTTGATGAATGTAAGTTAGAAGGCATGCAGTGGCTTTCTAGACACCCTTTAAAATACATTATTTTTTAATTTTCTTCTGATTTCTTCTGGTGTTCTGTTGACTGGTTCCTGTCTTTGATATCAGTAGCACTTTGGGGGTCATTATATCAAGGCACTCTTAAATCTGTGATAATAAAGTCAATTACAGACAGCTGGGTGGTGCTTTATTTAGATGAAAAATTCTTAAACTGCTTTGATACAAGAAGGGTTTGTACTACAGTGCCATGTAGTGAAAGAAAAATATTCCTTCTAGCTTTTTCTCCACCCATGGTCTGACAAGTTGATCAGTTTGGTTAAGCTTCTGTCTAATTGTAATCACTGACCAGAATTAAAAATAGTGACTTTAATTTCAAAGGATCTTAATATAGAATGAAATTATAGTCTCTTGTGTGTATATGTAATGTATTTGTCCTTGTATATGAAGCACTTGATAAGTGAAATACTTTCAGATTGTTTCTAATTTCACTAATTCAGTGTTTCAGTCTTCTAAGAAAGCGTAAGTAATTCTTAAAAAAGCGACTGTGGGGCAGTGCTCAAAACAGTAGAACTGTGTGTGATGCTCTCTTGCTGCCTCTGGTTTTTTTTCTGCTTCTCCCTGCTGTGTTTTGGCCAAATATCCAGTAGTAGTGAAGCATGGCACCTCAGAGTTGAGAATGCAGCCTTTACCTGCTTCAGTGACTATTATCTATGGATACACATTTTCTAGGTGTGGGAGTGAAGCATTCTTTTTGCCCCTGATTTAAGATGTTTTCCTGCATTGTGTAGAGAATGTGACAGGGAAACTAGGTTAAATCAGAAATTGGAAGAAGTTCAGGCGCAAATTGCTGTATTGGCTCTTTTCTACTGTCTCTCTTTTCTATTTGTTGGTGTGGGCTGTTGTGCTCTTCTGATCCTTTCTGTGTGCTTAATTGCATTGGCCCTTTTCCCATGCTGCTTTTAGGTCTGTTTGTAGGATTGTACATTAAGAACTGTTGGCTTCTTAATTCTGAAGCATCAATGAAACTCCAGAAAGTTTGACTCTTCTATTTGAAAGGATTGAGCAGCTATGAAGTGCAGTCAGTTAAAACAAAATGAAAGTCTGTACAAAACTGAAAAGATCAACAAGATGGTTTTTTGTCATGTTTCATTTGACATGGGTTTAGTTAGTGCTTGCATTTAATGGATATTAATGGATTTAATAATGGATATTGAAAAGAATCTTGTATTGTCACATGGAACATTGCTCAAACTGATATTGCACAATGTGTTCTGTGGTCTACTACCTGCAGCTTTGTAAAAATGGGTAAATTACATCTAAAAACCATGGTGGCACAGGGTAGGAGCAGGACATCAGAAGTTTGTTTACTCCTTTTATCATTCAGATTCTCAGAATAGTAACTGTCCTGGAAACAAAGCAGTCCTAACTTATGAGTACCTATTTAGGAGCAAGAGCAGGTGCAGTGATCCTCAAGTCTGACTGCTTTTTGTGCCTCCTAAAATCTTCCTTAAGAGGTGTCACAAGATTGGAAAACTATGAAACAAGAGTAGGTTTTAATCTCACATGCAATTTTAATTTCACATAAAGTGACATCTAATTTGAGGGAGGGATTGAAAACCTAACACCTACTCAAAAATGTGTCTGTGAGTCTTTTCATTGCTGTTGTTGTGGGTACTTACAAATAAGTGTTAGAAATTGTTTGCATGCCTCTCCCTTCCACAACTAATCCAACCAATCCATGGGAACATACTTTAGCAATTTTGATTGCTGCAAAAATGGAGAGTGTTGAGTAATGCATTCTGATCCCAGTATCCTCTACCCAATATGTATGCAAAAATTAAGTTTTACAGGGCCTTCCTTTCAGTCTTTGGTATTGGCTAAAGAGCTGCTGTGTAGCTGAGTTTGGCTTAGCTCCCCAAGAGTGAGCAGTGTCTGGGCAAAAGCTCCAGTACCCTTATTTTCAGGTGACTGGCTAATTTACGTGCTAACATGTTGAGGTCTGTTGCAATCTTTTCTTCTCAAACAGAAAAGCTGTATGTATTTTTTCAAAACAGGCCTTACCTTATTTTTTTAAAGCCTGTTTTATTTTTACTACTATAGTGGCTTTTGGGAGCCTTTAACTGCCTTGCCTACAAGCCTGGCTGACGTCTTATCACTGTATATAAAAGGTGGGAGGGAGTGGAAGCAAAGTGGTGCTACTAGTGATATGATACTAGTAACCCATGTATACTCCCTGATAATTTAACCATGTGAGTTATGATAGTTGAATTGCATTTTGAAGCATACAAAGACTTACCAAGGCTCATTTTTGAGATGCCTGTTTGTTTTGCTTTGGAAACGAAAGAACAGTAAATTAGGACTAGATTCTGCTTACAGAATTAAAATCAGCAAACCATTTGAGACTGATATTGTTAGACTGAAATTGATAGCATAATTAATGATTTTTTTCAAGTACATATAACACTGAAGATTAAGTTATGGAAATTGCCTTAGTGCATTTGCCATAATAAGGCATAAAACAATGCTTGTTTTAAAATTTCACTCTTGCAGCTTTTGGCTTGGACAAGGTCTCCAGATGGTGATAGTATTGCCAGAGATCAATATCCAGTGTTATCCAGTAAAATCTCATTTCTTGCATGGAAGTTATACAAGATGTGCTTTTAGCTTTATTTCAAGATATCCAGTGACTTGTGTAGGAGCCTGGCAGCTGCCAGGGATCTGGAGATGCACCTTACAGCATCAATAAAATGCTCTTGTCTAAGTGTTGCATATGCTGCATTTCATGAAAATTGGTTGAATTTCACTGTTGCTGTAATCTAGAATTATTTTGAGTTTACCCCTTAATCTCTGGGATTATAGAGGCCTGGATCAGGCTGATTGTTACTCTGTGGCTTATCCTGTACCCTTCTATGGGCAGTATCACATACTTCACAAGAAAATTTAAGAGAAAGGTTATTTACATGGCTCTGCTTGGTCTTAATCTTGCATGTTGTAATAAGAGACTACTTTAGACTCCAGGGCATGGAGATTTATAGCCTTTTGGTAATCCATGCCTATAGGAGCTTGGTTTGTGCTCTACATATGCTTAACTATGACCTCTCTACAGCTTTCAGCCATGTGAATGCTTTACAGCCTGGAGTTTCACAGTCTAATAATGTGTTAAGTTGGATACTATTTTATTGATTTCCCCCCCCCCCCCCCCCGTTTCTTTGTTAATTTAATGTTCTTGTGTACTGTTACTGCTTTTCTGCCTTCCAATCAACACTACTGTTCCTTATGCTTCTGTCGTGCCTTTTTTTTTTTTTTTTTGTGTCCATTTCAGACTTTTTAAGCAAACAAAGATTTTCCAGATCTTGCTGGTTTTAATTTGCTTCTCCTGAACCTTCTTTCAGTTAGATCACTATGAGGAGGATGTGGGAATATTGTACTGCTGTCACTTAACAGAGCAAGAGTAGATCTACATTCCAGAAAGAAGCTGTAAATATCCGTAACACATATGACAGTAGACTGGACCACTTTTAGGAACCATATTCAATTGTCTCTTTCTGTCCCCAGATCAAGGCCTTTTACAAAATAAATCTACAGTTCTCAAGGACTGATGGACTCTTCTTGGCAGATGATATCAGATGGTCTCATATTTGCCTAATGTTGTGATTTTCATTAAATATTCTGGAGACCAAAGGCATTAAGAATTTTCTGCTATCCTAGAAATGTCAAAAGCATTTTAATCAGAGCCTTGATTTTTAGTTTTCTGCATGTTCGTGTAAAGAAAGGTGATATTCTCTGGTATGATGGAATTGTATCAGGAAGCTGCTTTGAATGAGATTGTTTGTAATAAAAGATAAACAATTGTTGCCAAATCTGCATTTAAACTGTGTGCTTTGTTACTGTAATTTTTTAGTTTTCAGAAAAGGAAGATGCTGCCTCATATCTGTATTACAGTAGCTTACTGTATGAGTAAGGTATTGCTGGTTATGGACAATGCTGACAAATTTATGCTCCTTGTTTTTTTTTTTTTACCTCATGTACATTTGAGGAGAATACTTTTTAATTGTAAACAAAAGTAATCTGCATTCTGATACTGTTACATAATATCTAAGCAGCACAGCTCTCAAGCTGCTGTATTATTTAAAATGTGCTGTAATAGTGTTGATAAAGATGCACATTTGTTTACTCTATCTTTAGACTTAATTTATGAAGGTCTACTAATTTTTGCTATTAACTAAAAAAATATTATTTAAACAGCAATAAAAGAAAAAAAATTTCCTAAAGAAATGTGAGCTTAAGAAGGTCAAATGCCTTATTCATAAATCTCTTCATTATTTGGGAATAATTCATTCAGTGTTTTTTTTGGTATAAATGAATTGGAGAAGACAGCCTTTCTTGGCTGTAGAAATTACTGCACTGACAGCTAAGTTTTGAAAAGAAAAAATTCTCCTCTGTTCTCCCTGCAAACAAAGTGTTTTAATAAACGAAGTTATTGTCTACTGGCTTTATTGGACATGTGGTCAGTTGTCATGTTCCTCTGACCAACTGAACAAAGTTTGAACTTCTGTCTAATTGTTCCCCGCTGTTAGGCTACCCTGTCATGATCAAGGCCTCAGCAGGTGGTGGTGGGAAAGGCATGAGAATCGCTTGGGATGATGAAGAGACCAGGTGAGATGCTGTCCAAAAGCTTGCCCTGATGAATGCTGCAGTTACTGAAGTCCCATTAAGCCATTGTGAGCTGACAGTTGAGCAGATATGAAATGTTAGACAGAGAAATTGGATATTATTTGGTTTTCTCCCTTTAGCATAGTGAGAAATATACTTTGGAAGTTCGCGTGTGCCTATTTCTAATTAATTATTGCATAAGCCTTACAAAATATCATCCATTAATTTGAATAAAAAACCAACCTTTACAACTGCTGTTAGTCCAATGTTAGACTGTAAATAACATTTTGCTGTATGCCTTTCAGAATGCTGATTCATTAATTTCTCTGTTAGGTAGAGTATTTATTGGCCCTGATTCACAAACATTAATGCATGCCATTAGTTCTGTTAAAGTTGATGAGTCTGATCATTCATACGTGGGAACACATATGGTGTTACCAGAATGTGCTCTAATAAATTGCATACTTCTGTGTTTAAAGCATTTGTATCAGCAAACTATTGTACTTTTGTCTGTTTTGAAACAACACACGTTTCATCACACAGATGTTTTCATGTCTCTTATTGGTTGTCTGATTGTCTGAATCCTGAACATTGCATGATGCTCTGTTGTTGACTCAGAATTTTACAATCCTTTCTCTGCTGATGTTCTGGCAGCAAGGGAGCCTGATTTCAACTCCATGTGCTGGTGATCTTACAAAAACATCTATTTTCTGATTTTTCTAAGCTTGTAATGAAAAGCTTATTTGATCCAAAATAACCGGAATGGTTTCCTTTCTGCATGGATGGAGCAGCACATGTACTGGTGTAAACTCAAACTACAACTGAATTTTTCATTAGTTTAATTTAGCCACCTGCAAGACTTCCCTGTTGTTTTTCTGTCCCCTGTTAAATTTTTTTGTCAAAACCTAAAAATTGGATGAAGGAATAATGAATGTCTAGCAGTTAAATTTTAGATTTAAAGAAAACATGATGGGTTTATTTGTACCATGCTCTATGTAGTCCATTTGTATTCAAATCTAAATAGGAAAGTAATGTTTTGTGCATTAGAATGAAGATCTAGAATAACCTTCTTTCTTAAAAGGATACTTTGTTTCTACTGCTTTAGAATCCAAAATTACTGCCTTGATCTTGTGCAGGCAGCAGTTCATCTGTTGGACTTGAAAGGAAGGAGTTATTTCTTGTTTAGTTCAGAAAGAATCAAGGGAGCTTGATTAAAGTAACTGTTTTAAAATAAAAGTGGATGTTTTAAAATAAAAGATCTAAAGTCATGATTGCTAACTTATTTTGGCGAAAGGCTGGGGTTATGGAAACCACAGCCAGTGCCCAACCACCCTCTGGGTAAAGATTCTCCTTGTTTGAAACATACTTTTGGATTTTCAGGCTAGTTGAAAATCTTTCTTGTTTCAACTGGCATTGTGTACAATAAGGAGCCTTAAATTAATGTGTGGCATGATGGTGAAAATAGCCACTGGAAGTGGAAAAGACTGATCTGAGGAACTTAATTACTGCTGTTACAGAATTGTTCTCTGTGGTAACTTACTGCTTCATCTTTCATGTCCCTTGTATATGCCAAACGATGACAATTGTTTTAGGTCCTCTATTATTATCTATATAATAATATATAATATTATATGTTATTAATATAATAATTATTTTTACTGCTATAGCTAAGATTTCTGTTAATTTTCAGCTAGTATTTCTAAAAGAAATACTGGTACAGTTTTGTCAATGTTGCAATTTGTTTTTTGAAACAGCTCTTCACATGCCTCTTCACTGTGGAAGTCTGCAGTGTTGACCCCCTCTCTGGGTAGGGCTGCTGTTGTGTTTTTTAAGATCTGAGTCCCTCCCAGTCCTCAATTTTATTGCTTTTTTCCTAATTTTGGTGAAGTTCTAGAGATGAATTTTGTGTACAGTTCAAGCCACTGACCCACATCTGAAATTAAAATAGCCCTATGTTCACTTTAATGTAATCCCTAGCTAGATTTCTTGGTTTGGAGAAGCGTAATTTAGCATGCCTTTTCTTCACCTAATAGATGCCCACTTGAAATTATATTGAAAATCAAGGGCAGATTTCTGAAAAGCAGTTTACCTTAAGCTCAGGTTGGTAGATTTTTTTTTTCTTTAGCCCAAGAAAGTTCTGTCATGCTCTGTATCTAAACCTATTTTTAACTGAGTCATTGATCATCCCAACTCTGGTCTTGCATGTGAAGAGCCTCTGTGGTTGCACCCCAGCAAACCTGATCTGAAAATGCTTTCCAGGCACAGGCAATGTGAAGTTCATGATGCAGGACAGCAGAGCATGACCAGGGCAGGTGTCTGATATATGCACCTCCTCTGTATCATTCCCTCTTTGTGCAGAAACTGAAGGCCTCTTGCTTCCAGTATGCTCATAGCAATTGTACATCTAACTAAACCTTTAGGCTTAATGGCTCCAAGAGGTGGCCTGGCAGCTCTGAAAAGGAATTAAATGCAAGATTCTGTCTTTTCCAAAGAACAGATTGAAATTTTCTGGCAGAGGTTGTGATGGGTCTTTGATGTGAAGGCACGCACTTGCTTGTAAGTTGAGTGTCAGAGGTCATCATGCGGGAGCTATTGGCCCATGTTTTAAACTCTGTGGATTTGCAGATAGAAATTAGTGTCTTTAGCTAGCAGCTTCAGCTGCAGACATGATAACCTCCAAGTTGGAATTTTGTACTAAATTATTTTTTTAAGAGTTGCCTTTGAAAGTTTTGGAGCTTTGTGTTAGCAATTCCCCCCTATTGTCTTGCCTTCTGTAACTTTTCCTAGATATTGAAGTCTTGCATGCTTAGTGGGTATCTGTTTTGAAAGTTTTTACCGAGGCAGCTTCCAGCAGCGGATGTTTAGAGAAATGATTTTGTTTTTTAACATGTAATAATAGGAAAATGTAAATTTTCCTGTTTCTGAAATTCTTTCTTCGTGCTTATGCCAATTTTATGAATGAAAATCAAACATCTGCTCTCAGATTCCAAGAACGCCTTATAATTTCTGTTCTGTGGTCTTGTGAATGGAAAGAGGAGTGGGACTGGAAGATATTAATGTGGAATAATAATTAGCAAAATGATTCTGAATCCTCCACCTCCTAAAGCAGAGGGTATATGAAGTGTGTGGTCTAAGAAGACAATGCTTTTTAAAACTCAACATTATTACCTATTACAAGCCTCTGCATTAACTTTATTATCTTCCCAAAGCATTGCATTTGGCATTTCAAAGTACTGTGCAAAAACAGGAGTGTATGGGCTTGACATCTTTGGTCTGTCCTGCATCCTATGTGCTGCTCAGG
Source organism: Zonotrichia leucophrys gambelii (assembly GCF_028769735.1). Lineage (NCBI taxonomy): Eukaryota > Metazoa > Chordata > Aves > Passeriformes > Passerellidae > Zonotrichia > Zonotrichia leucophrys. The sequence continues at coordinate 39,793,418 of NC_088169.1, read as the reverse complement.
TAAGGGGAAGGAGTCTGTTGGATGAGTAAACAACAGTGTTTCCTAAAACCCTATTTTTTAAAAAAACCCCTCATTCACATATTCATGCCATCTACATGTGTAAAATGCTGTGACTAGGTAATTTTAGTTGTTTTTTTTTTTTTTTTTAGTTTGGAGTTCAGCTGAAGCAATCTATATTGGTTCTATGTGTGAAGTCAACAACATTAGAGTATCTGTTGGCTACTTCTCAGGGTTTTAAAGGGCTGCTACTATATTAATGGCTATCAAACATCTATTTTTTAATTAGATGGCCCTTCTAATGCTGGCCTTGACAAGAAAAAGAAAATGTTCTTTTACTATTTCCTGATTTTGAAAACTGAAATTTTACATAATGAGTACAGACTTTTTTTAGTGTCTGACTGCCTTGAAATAAAATTGTTTTAATTAAAGCAGCACTGCTGATTTCAGAGCTGGAGGCAGAAAGTTGGCGTGGCTGTTTCACTTGAGACAACCACAGGAAGGCTTGTGGCAACATCAGTAATGCTTTTGTACAGCTTAAACTGCAGTGTGAGTAAATGTACTGTAGGGAGAGAGGTGAACCTTAAAGACATCCTGTTTTTCCTCTTTATAATTGTGCATGTTTGAAGGGATCTAGAGACAGCATCTCATCCAGCTTCATCCTCTGAATAACATCAGCTCTCAGTTTAAATGGATTGCTTAGAGCTCTGCCTGATTGGTCTTGCACTGAGATTACACAGCCTTCCTAAAAAGCCTGCTCTGCTGCTTCTTTTAAATTTTTTTCCTCACATCTATTTGGAATTAATTTTTGTCACTGGCCAATTACAACTGCACAGTTTCGTAAGCTAGAACAAGGTCAGAGTAACTGAGATATTAATTCCTATTATATGTAATTTAAAAAGATTTGCAGATGTATGGATGAGATGATTAGGCACCTGTCTTTTTTTAACAAGTATTGCAGTTTAGATTTCTAATTAGCACACTTCCTTCAGTGAAAGAAAAAGTCAATTGTGAATAATTATGCATAAAACTATGTGACACAAAAATGTTTACAAAACAAAACAGAGCCTTTGGTATAGGAGTTAAAATAGCTGTAAATCACTTTCAATAAGAAACACTATGTATGGCTGTTTGTTATGGCACTTTTTTTTTTTTGACAGATCAGGTAGTGCACAGAATCCCTACTTTTGATGTCCCTTTTTTCTCTTTACTAGGTAATTCAATGTGTTGAAGTTAAGTATGACTTTAGGAAAGTTGTACATTAGGTATAATCTCTCAAAATTACAACATGTATTATCCCACAATGTTGAAAAAAGTATGAAGATGTACTTTTATATATACACATTTCTCTACTGTAAATTTACCTATTTTGCAAATCTATGGTCTGGGTTAACTACAGCCAAGATATGGAAAGCATGAAAACTTCAATTCAGTTGTGCTGTAGCTCTTATTCTGGGCACAGATGTCAGGGATGCTGTTTCAGTAGTCAGTCACACAGAAACTTGACCAAGCTTTCCATATGTATCAACATGGATGGCACTAATGTGTGACTTACAGAGCTTGTAGAAAATTTCAGTGAAGCCTTTGGGTCCCTGCATTATGATCTTTCTCACCCTGAGAAAGCTGTTGATAAACTTGTTTGTCAGAGCTTATGGCTCAAGGAGTATTCTTTCTGCTATTAAAAAAAATTAATAAATAAAGTAGCTTGCAATATTTATTTTGTTTAACTACATGTGTAAGAGAAGAAACAGAGGGAAGCATACAGAATGCTCTGTATAACTCTCACTTATATTTTAAGGCAGGGAAAAACTATTAATACAACTGGTGTGTTCTTTGAGGTCAAATATTGCATCTTTAGGTTGTGTTCTGTGCTGGAATTTGCAATGTCTGAAATATTGTTTTTGCAGTTCTTTAATGCAGAATTAACCAACTTCTGCTGTTCTTGAATGTTGAGAGGGCTGTGTGCTGGAAGTAATGGTGAACTTCACGTTTACTACTGTATAGCAAGTACTTGGTAATCACAGGGTCTTAAAATTCAATTACTTTATTGGTTTTGTGGAAGAAAATGAATACATAGTTGTAGTAAATGTTCAGGCTTTTTAAACACACTGAAATTTTTTGTGCTTTGAGAATGTTTTGGTTCTATTTGTGGTTGGTTGGGGGTTTTTTTGACTTGGCAAAAAAAGCGTGAAAAAAAGGATTGATTACAGAATCAATTGCAAATGATATGACTTAGTTTTTGGATGTGTGTTGATTAGTGAAGATTGATTGTTTACTGAAATCAGTAAGTGTTCTTGTGTGCTTCAGGACTTCTTAAATACAGATTATTCTTTTTCTTTTCATTATTTAAGGGAAGGTTTTAGGTTTTCGTCTCAAGAAGCTGCTTCAAGTTTTGGTGATGATCGCTTACTGATAGAAAAGTTCATTGATAACCCTCGTCACATAGAAATCCAGGTTTGTACTATTATTATTGCTACTAGTAATTATTGTGTATTTATTTAATGAGATTTGAACTCATAAATAAATCAAAGTTCAAAATGTTTCAAACACTCCACTAAAAAAGGCCTAGAGTCTTGTGTTTTCCGGTGTCTTGGGTCATTGCTCAAACTACATGGCTATCATGTACAATACAGCCTTCCTGTTTTTATTCCCTAGCCTTTCTTTAGCAGGAAGACTGTGAACTGTGCTCAGTTTGTTGGGGGAGAAAAAAATGTCCTAGGCATCTGTCCTGAAGGCTGGAGGTTTGAACTCTGGATCCTGTTGGAGTGCTTGAGTGCAGCAGAGGATGTAGGAGTTCAAGAACTGCCTAATGATGCTTAACGATTTTTTGCCAGGTCTAGGTGGTTTTGTCAGTATTTTGGAGTTCTGTTCTGAAGTATCTAATTCTACTTGGCAACTCAGGAGGAGAATTTGTGTCCCATTTTGGGCAATTTCTGGTTCACAATCAGGTGTATTCTCTTCAACTTCTGCATTATTTCCATTTCTGTCATTTATTGGATTTAGATTTAAGTCTGCTGATGCAGAACAAAAGTTGTTTCTTTTAGGCACTTGTTCACAAAATTATGATTTCAAAATTTGTGATGTTTGATCTTATGTAGGTAGCTGGATTGTGTTTGTCAATAGCCTTGAGGTATTTCCTGACAAGAAATCTATGTGGAGCGTATTAATTTCCTCAACAGAAATTTTATTTTTTACACAGTAATTTCATTTACTTTTGTGTGAAATCTAAACCCTTTCTGTGTTGTGGCACATGGTAGTTGGTCTTTTTTTTTTAATAGTGAGAGCCTGAAGTAGCTCAATAACTGAGTGAAACAACAACAGTAAACTTGATAGTATGGAATGATTTCTAAGAGAGAAATATTAAACATTTTTTATTCTGCTGGATATGTGCCCACAGCCTCACGCTTCCTATGGGGCTAACTTGCAGATCATAGAATTTTAGTTTGGGTTGGAAGGAACTTTGAAAAGCCATCCAATCCAACCCCTTGCAACGAGCAGGGACATCTTAAACTAGATCAGGCTGCCCAGAGTCCTGTCCAACCTGATCTTGAATGCTTCTGGGGATGGGTCATCTGCCACCTCTCTGGGTAACCTGTTCTGTTGTTTCACCACTCCCATAATGAAAGATTTCTCCCTTATATCTAGTCTAAATCTATTGTTTTGGAGTTTAAAGTCATTACCCCTTTTCCTGTCACTATAGGCCCTGTCTCCATCTTTCAGCCTCATCTAAGTACTGAAAAGCTGCAGTTAGATCTCCCCAGAGCCTTGTTTTTTACCAGGCTACCCCAAATCTCTCAGCCCTTCCTTACAGCAGAGGTGTTCAGTCCCTCTGATAATTTTTGTGGCTCTACTCTGGACCTGTCCCAACAGGCCCATGTCTTTCCTGTACTGAGGGCTCCAGAGCTGGATGTTGTGCTCCTGGTATGGTCTCAGCAGAGAGGAGTAGAAGGGAAGGAGGAAGAGTGAAATGAAGAAATGTGTCTGTAAACAGTCTAACAGCAAAATGAAGAAACGGTGTAAAAATGAAACCTTATTCTCTATTGAAAAGTCATGGAAAGGTACAGAGTGAACTCAGCTTCAGCATTGATTTAGGGTTCAAAGAGGTCAGATTGCTAGAGCATCTTTCTCTTTTCTCTTGCCATGGCTAATCATTTTTGGCTATATATGTCTTTTTTTTTTGTCTGTGCGGATCAGTGCACCTTAGAGGTCTCTTTCAGTTCTTGCAGATTTGGGAGATTCAGCAAGTTCCTACTGATTCTTCAATGAGAAAAGTTAGATGAGATTCGTTCCGCCATACTTCTATGAGTTTGGGGCAGTATTTACATTGTCTTGATTCCTTTGGGTTTAATAAAGGGTTAACCCAAAAAATTAAGTAGTGCTTTATTTAGGAACAGATGAATAAGTTCAATAAAATGGCTTTGCTATTAATAATTTATAGTGTTATTTATAAGGGGTATACAGTGAATGTTGTTTTCCTTATACAAGCACTTTGATGGTACCTTTTAACAATATCATAGCATATCATTTTAACTTCATGTTCTAATCAGCTTTAGGACGTTGACCTTGGTTCATTTTCAAACTGCTGAATATACAAACAATTTGAGACCAGATGCCAAATATTTATTAATTTAGCAGTGACTTTTAAATAGAACTTTTTTTAGCTTTCTTATATTTCTCCAAAGCACTGGTACTTAAAATTGTTAAATAAAAAGTTTCCTGTGTCTAGCTATAAAACAATCACTTTGTAAAACATGAGAAAAGACTAAAACAATTAACAGGAAAATAGAGTCCAAATACACTTTATGCTTGAACTGATTTGAAGTCTTGTTCTCCTGAAGTATCTGATAAAAAGCTTAAAGTAAGAGTACATGGAATGTCTACTACTTGGCCAGACAACAGTCCTACAACTGGAAACAGAATTTAGCTGAATCATGTAGGGGGGATTCCACTACATAATATTTAATTAATTTTATTATTACAAATGCATGTAGATGTACATAGCATATACTGATGTCCTAACCATCTAATCCTGAAAAATGGACGTTTTCTCTTATGAATGTTTAGATAATAGAAACAAAAGCTGTAGCTGGGACATGCATTTTTAGTGAAATGTGTACTGGATCTCACGACATGTCAGAGATTATGATTTTGGAATGCTGCAAATGTCTTCTGAAATACAATTGTTTTATGGCTAGTTTCTTTTACTGGGAACAGTGGACACAGAATAAAAATAAAAGCCTAATGCTGGATGTTGTTGGCTTATTCTATTTGTAATTACTTTCTCATAGTAAATGTTCATGCATGTCTTTTTTTTCCCCATTAACTAACAATAGAAAAACATTTCTTTTAAGATCCAGTTGATGAAATTTAGTAGGATATGAGAAAAGTCATGAAGTGGAAGAAAAATTACTGCTTGGATTGAAAAAATGTATTATCCTCTTCTGAAAAATAGAGAGAGAGGAGAGAAGCACAATGACGAGTTTTTATTGTAATTTTCCAATTTTTTTGGTTTGTTTTACTGAGACAGAATTCTGTGGAAAGTTGTAGGCTTTCTAACAGTGAAGCAGAAGTGCTCAACAGGAATCATTCTGCTTACAGGACAGTGATTTTTCCATCAAGTACCATGCTAAGCTCTAGAGGTACTGCTTTAATACTAAAATAACCCCCACAAAAAATCAGTCCAAAAATCTTTGTACCTTCCAAACAATTTCTTGTAGGGCCCCATGAGTTTGTAGAGCTCCACTCATCTGGATTGGATGGGTGAGCACTTAGGTAGGAAGCACCGACTTTCCCTTTCCCTTTCCCTTTCCCTTTCCCTTTCCCTTTCCCTTTCCCTTTCCCTTTCCCTTTCCCTTTCCCTTTCCCTTTCCCTTTCCCTTTCCCTTTCCCTTTCCCTTTCCCTTTCCCTTTCCCTTTCCCTTTCCCTTTCCCTTTCCCTTTCCCTTTCCCTTTCCCTTTCCCTTTCCCTTTCCCTTTCCCTTTCCCTGCTTTTCTTTGTGTTGAGTCCCTTGCTAGGGAATTAGCAGTTGGCTGGAGCATCCTGGTGCTACTGCTGCTGCTAAACCTCCCTCTGGACAGGAAAGAGGGCTCTGGCAAGTGCTGTAGTTTAGAAAATCCTAAAACTGTCAGTCTTCTAGGCTCCTTTTTCCACTAGAAAGCTCCATAAATTGGTGAGAGCACAACAGAATTTTTGAGGAGGGAAAACATCTGATCTTACAGGGCACAGAGCACCCTGGATCTGATGCTGCACAGTGCACCTAAGTTTTCTTCATGAGTTCACTGCCTCGTTTTCAGTCACATCTACCCAGATTTTTCACGCCTTAGCAACCATTGGTGTCATAGATGCAGGAATTCATCTTGCCTTGTGCCATACTTGCTCTGTGGTGCTAAAAGGAATAATAAATAATACAGATTCGTTGTCACAAATGTGAGTAGATATGGTTGAGTTCACACAGTTTGAGGAAGATTGTATCCTTGTTTTATCTTGTCAGTTTTCAGTGTAGGACCGAGCTATTAAAGAATGAAGCATGAATATTGGCATGGGTTCCCGCAGATCAGAGCAGGAAGATAGATGGAAAAAAAATGAGTTAAAAGAAAAATTTTATAAGGAAGAAAGGGAGCAGGTGTGGTCTGTATTAAAAGAAATTGTTCTAAGAATAAGTGTAGAGTTATCGTCATAAGATGGGAAGAAGTCTACTTGAATCTTTAGATCTAGTATTTGTTATTGGAAATGGCTGCATCATACCATCAATTTCATAAAGGGACAGAGTTCCTTTTCTTACTTTCCCCTCTAGTTTGAAGTTGAAGAATCAATTAAGAGTTCTGCTATCCTCAACTTGTGGGCTTTTTTCTAGCATGTAATTTATGTAGTTGGATCTAGATAGTTGATTTTTTTACCTCTTCCATGAACTGAAGCTGCAGCCAAGAACTGTAGTTACTGATTTTTTGAAAAAAGTCTTGAAACTACTGCTTTTATTTCCTTTGAAAGTATTAAGGGAGGTGCAAATTTTGTTCTCCTTAATGAAGGATAGCAAAGTTTCTGAAATTTTTTTTCTTCATTAAAGACAGGACATTGTGGTTTGCCTACTAAGAAAGCTCCATTAGACATTTTTTTCTGAAAGCTTTTGTGTGTAATTCAGGACCAAAATTTGGCAACCTTTGAGATTTTTTTGTCAATGCAATATTTTGCTTTTGTGTAATTTTGTAATGCAGTGCAATTTAAAATGTTTGAAAATGTAGTTTTAATCTTATTTCAGCCTTTTGTAAGAAGATCCCTATTATTCAGAAATAAAATTTTGAAGTGAGAGGGTGTTTTGCTATGTACAGATTCTCCATAGAGGCTTTAGAATAGTCCTTCTCAAAATTTGAAGGAATGTTCAATTAGTATACCACATATAATTAATTTCCTACATGAGCTTTTCTCCCCCAAGCTTTATTTTTAGATTGGGAAAAAACTCCAAACTCTAAATACTGCAGAACAGTATTATGCCAAAAGACCATATGCTTACATCTGTTTGTTAATAGCAGTGTGTTATTGTTTCAGGTTTTGGCAGATAAACATGGCAATGCCTTGTGGTTGAATGAAAGAGAATGCTCCATTCAAAGGAGAAACCAGAAGGTTGTGGAGGAGGCACCAAGGTGTGTATACTGGATTCTTGATGTGGCTTCATAGTAACTGAAAGCACTTTTGAAAGCCTGCTGGTTCTATTTATTGTACAAACACAGGGAATTTTTATTCTATTAAAAAGCACAAAGAAAATAAATGTTTGTTACAGTCGTTTGACCATACTGCAATTTTGGTGTTGTTCTTGAGGGTATTTTGATTTTGCTTTACAGTGTCTTTCTGTAAGAAAATTAGTGTGGTGTAGTTAATTTTTAAAATGATAATGTATAAAATGGATTTGGATCTTACCAATCTGCTGTAGGTGGTATGGTTTTGTGTATACTTTGTCAAGTAAAATATGAAATAAGTATGAATTTTACCACAGATACAGGTATTTGACTGTTAGAGTAATTGTGTAGAGGCCACATAATACTGTACATTTCCATTTTAATTGGAATATGAAGTACAAAATACTCTGCATCACTTTTAGTACCGTTCGTGGTAGTGAACTAGAGATGTAGGTGTTTAATAACTCAAAAGTGCAAAATTGTTTTAATCTTACTGGTTTAATGTGAAGCTGAAATTCCTTGCTGCTATGCAAGAAATGGCCTTGCTGTGTTTTCTGTTGCATAGCAGTCATCAGGGAATAAGTGTATAAAAAGGGCAGCAAGAAATTCTGATTTCAGAAAGGCAGACACAGGTATACGACTGCTTGTGGGAATTACTGGTGTAATATGTTCAGCAGCTGGAATGGGTTTGCCATATTTTTTTATAACACAGAACTATGTGATGCAACAGTTTGGGATGTGAGTAAAAGCACATCATCCAAATGACATTTCTTTAGAGGCTCCTTATTAGTTAATGTTGAATCATAATTGCAGGACTGCCACTGTTTGGTCTATATTTTAAATAAAAGAACAAAGTTCAAGTCTGAAGATACAAATCCACTTACAAATGCTTCCTGCTAGTGCTTGTGGATTTCTTGGAACCTTATGCTGCTTATGTCTAAAGATCTCACTGTGTTGTTGTGGAAAGTGAATACTTCAGGTCCTGATATAATGCAAATGCACATGTATGTGTACCCAAGCACTTAAATGAGTATATGTAAAGCAAGGCCTGCTCTTCCTTCCTGCTCCTTCTCCCTGCCTGTGGTCAGTTAAAGTGGTGTGATGCATCTTTCTCTTGCCAGCCAGAGTGTTTTCTTTCTTCAGAAATGCCAACATTTTAACTTTCTTGGGCTTCTCTGTTGGAGTTGCCAGTAAGTTGTCTCATCCCCTCTTATGACCCTACAAGAGTGTGGGCAAGTTAATAACTTCCAAAATTCGGCATGAAAACTTTTCTTCCTTTTTTTGTTGAATGTTTTAAACTCTGCCAGACTTCTGCTGGCAGATTTGGAAGAGTTACCTGCCTTGTAGCCACTTGCACTTGGCTGCAGAGTCCATTAATTTTCAAAGGGTTACAAGACTTGCAGATAAGCAGAGCACTAACTTCTGTGAGACACCAGAGAGATCCTAAAATGTCAAGTTAACCCTTCCTGTAAATGCTGTTTCAGTTTGATAACTTAAGGCCTCCTTGACACACCTATTCTGGTATGGCTGGATGTACGAAATAGACTGTTCTCGTTTCTCCTGTTTTAAATGGCAGCTGCTATTAAGGACTCAGAGATAGGTCAAACCTTTTTATTTTCTTTCACGAGGCCTGGGAGATAGGGATGTTAGGGACAAAAATTTTTTTTTTTTGTCTTTTGGACAATTTAGGCCTTTTGACATTTGCCCTCTCTCATGCCTTTTTTGATTTACTCTATTATGATGGCATTTTCCTAAGTGTCTAAGTTAGGAGACTGAGTGCCTTTTGGCTTTAGGAGTAACCCATGATTTTCTTAAATCTAAGTCTGCAGCTGCTGAACTTATCCATATGGGATCATTGTGTTTGTATTTCTAGTTCTCCTAGGGAAGTTTAGCCTTATGTTTAAAACAAACAAACAACAAACTAAACGCCCCCTTTTGAGGAGAGAAATCCATTTAGTTCATACACTGAGGTTACAATATTCAAGGGACCCCTGGTGTTCACGGTGGTCAATCCACCAGATTCAAATAGGAGACAAAAACTTTGCTTGTACCATTTTCACATGGTGAGTTTCACATGAGTTGTTGTTCCCTCTGTTTTGGGAACCACAGACAATAAGATACATCCAACCATCTCCAGCTTTTTAGTTTGTGCTTGGCAAAGTTAGTGGTGCACAAAGCTTCCAGTGATGTACCATAATTTTATCTGCTTCTACTTTCACATGTTTTTGGATATGATGTTGTCTTCTCATTTCACAGAGGCTAATACTTAGAGATGAGTGACATGAGTGGCATTTAATAGTCCTAGTGTTGTTTCTTAGTTGAGGTTTTTGTTCTTCAACTGTCCAAATTCTTCCCTGTTCATTTTCACAGACAGTTGCCGTGAGACACTGTACTTTGGCAAGAAAAAATACAAAGGTGTGGCTGTATTTTCCTGTCTGCTGGAGTGATTAATAAGAGATTGTTTCCCATGTGGAAAGACAAGGCCTATGAGTTTATCAGCAAAACCATGGATCCTTTGGGATTAATCAAAATTAAATGCACAAGAGTATTAACTGAAATCCTACTCAATAATTGGAGTAGTAACTCAGAGGAGTGCTCTAAAACTTTATTTGCTGAGCACGTGTCCTATCTAACAATTTCTGAACCTGTTAAAAGCTTCTTAAAGCACTGCAAATTTGTCTCACTACGTGTGAAACGAAAGGTACTCGGTTCATTTGAATGAATGTATGTAGGCAGGAACTTAGCAGAAAGGTGCATTATTGAATTAGACTCTACAAGTTCTCCTTAGAATTGTTATGCATATATGTGTGTCAGACTCTACATTTCTTCTCATTGTTTAGAAATCCTTGAAGTATTTTGGGTTGAGAGAAATGTGAACCTGTTCTGTTGGTGACTGTATGTGTGATTCATGGGTGGGCACCATTTAGATGTAGGGGCAGAACTGTGTACTCTAATTCTTTAGCCTATTTTATGCCCATGGTCTGGTAGTACATAGTGAACATCTCAAAGGGTAATGCTTTCTGTAGATGAGTAATTTTTTTAAACAAGCAATATCCTTGAAGCAGGGAAGCTGACCTTGACATTTAGAAAATTGAGGTTCACCACAGCAGTGTGGTGGAATCTTCAAAGGGCAAGTGTTACTGATCACTTATTTATTTTTTTGTCAAAACTGAGCAGTAAATTTCCACTGATGGTGTAACTGTATTTTTCAAAATCTCAGCTCTGTCTGTGAGTGAAGGTGATAGGGATATTTTGGGAAACCTTATCTGATGAACTAGAAGTGGAGAGATAACATCTTGCCCATGTGGGTCATTTCCCTGGCTGTAGAGACAAAGTGACAAACCAATTGTATTCCCTTTGATTAACTTTACAATAACTTGATGAAGGTCTTATGAATAAAGTGTCATGTCTGATTTATTTTTTCTTTTTGATGCTTTTATTTTGTGAATACTTTTTAATTTTTTGTGTTAACTTTTGTTCTGCCATAGGAGCTGTTTGGTCTAAAGAAAAACAGGTGTATGTGTGAGAAAAAGATTTGAAGTCAGGTTTAAATGCTATGTTTTCAAGTGATGCATAATTAGACTGGAGAAGAGTTTTCTTGGTTATCAAAAGTGCATTGTTAAAAAGGGGAGAAACAATGTGTTTGAAAGATAAAGCAGTAGAGGGGAATATGAAAACTTTGGTTAATTAACCAAGCCAATGGTAGGGATGATCCAGTCATTTCAGAGTGTAAAGCTTAACTGTATGGCAGAGATCAAGTTTAGCAATGTGACACCTGTGTTCCATTCTCTGCCTGCAGCAGGAGGTGAACAGTGAGATCTCAGACCTACATTTAAAAAGTACAGGGAAGACACCACTGTAATGAAGGGGAGCTACTCTTACATCTATATGAGAAGTAGTAATGGTTATTCTAGAAATAGACTATGAAGCTGATATTGAGAATGTTTTGTTCTTCATAAGCCATTAATTGACCTTTCATCATCAAAGCCCTGCAGAAATTACTGAATTATAGAATGTTGATTTCATGTAATGTATTATCCTCTTACTGTATCAAAATAAAAAATATTATTAAACTATTTTCCATTTACCAGTGCCTGTTCTTGTGACACAGTTTTTGTGTCTTCTGATCTTCACTTTCATCTCATGTAGGATCTCATACAGCTTTTTGAATGAGACTTGACTTCCTTTTCATGTTGGTCTCATTGTTTGCCAAGAAAGAAACTTTTTGCTGAAATCTGAAAATGCCTGCCTTATGGTCTATTAGAATGTGCCTGTGTGGGCACTGGAAGGACAGAGATGTGAAGTAGCATTTTTCCAGTGAAAAAAAATTATTCCACTGTCTCCTCCTTTGCCTAGATATTTGCTCACTTCTTGTGTCATGTCAAATATGGTTTGTGGCAGAAGTCTCTAGCTCTTCTGTGGGTTCAGTGAAAGACTCCACAGTAAGTGCTGGAGGATAAGTCCTGGCCCAGCACTGGCTTCTGTCTGAGAGCAGTCTGGGGCTCCAGATGGACCTTCACTGGGCTTGAGGCCACTTTAGGTGAGGGCCCCTGATTGCTCCTTTGCAGAATAAGGGCCCACTGTTCAAGCCACCTCGAGAAATATGTAACACTTGGTGGTTTTGTTTTACAGAGTAACTTAGAGGCAAAGTAGAAGTGACGGTCTGTTTATTCCCTTGCAAAAGTACTTTACAAATTACAGCTGAGTTATGTACCTAATGTGAGTCAAAACAGAAATATAAATAGTAAGTGTATTTACAAGCATATGTAAGATGAATAGCGACATGTTCTTTCATTGAAAAATCAGTGTGTCAGGTTGAGGGGCAACTGGTTTCAAGGCTTTGGCGGAATACCACAGAAATACATATCTATCTGTCTGTCTGTCTATCTATCCATCTGTCTATCTAATCTGCATAGGTTAATCTAAATCTGAATTTATGGTACAGAAGAGAGTAACAAGTAAAATGTGTTGCTTCCAGAAAGACTTCAGAGTCTTTTGATTCACTGGCCCAGTGCAAGTTGTGGAATGCTCTCCTAGAATGAGGGCCCTTGGCATTTGGGCAGTGTTCACAGTGGCTCCCAAGGTGGTAGCTGAGCTGCTCTTTGGGTGCCCTTGAGTGTGTCCAAGATTTGTGGAAAAGAATGTATTGCAATTAATGTGGATAATAAGTATGTCTTCTAAGGTTGCTGTCCAGGTTTAGAGCAAATTTGGGGAAGAATCCCCCCAAAGGAGCTCCGGTGGGAAAAGCAGATCCAATCGGCCCCTCCCCCCAACTGGTCCGGGAGGAAAGAAAAATACCTCCTTGGAGAAAGGTGGAAAAAACCCCTGTTTATTAAACAATAAGACCAAAACAGTATCAAAACAATGAGACCCCTTGCCACTCTAAAAGAGATGACAAACTGAGAAAACCCCGGGTTCAAGCAGCAGCTCACTCAGTCTCTGATCAGTCTCTCAGTGCTGGAATTGTCGCAGGCCAGGGCCGGCCCAGTGGGCCACAGCTGCAGCTGCCGGTGCTCTCCTGGGTGTTCAGTCCAGAGCAGTTCCAAGAGGTCCAAAGAAAAGGGAAAAAAACAGTCCAGGGAACTTCTTTGCCTCAGCTAGCTAACACTAACTAAAAAGCAAAAGAAGAGCTCTCTGTCCTGCTGTCTGTCCGCAGACAACACAGTCAGGAGCAGGAATGTGGAGGAGTGAGTGCAGTGTCTGAAAACAAACTGCGCGCTTCTTCTCTCTCCCCCTTCACTCTCTGTAACACTCTTAAAGGTACAAAACTTATTATTATTCAACATAAACAGAATGAGACGATTGGGGATAAAAGCATCATATAGTCAACCCAGGACAGTTGCATTGCTTTGTATGTCCTTTTTTCATTTAATTTGCATTATTTTAGCTCTCACTGTTTAAAGAGTGTTGTGTTATTTTATATTTTAGAGAATGTGGTTATTAATCCTGAATTTCCTATACGCTAGCAGTAATTGTGAAGCATGCAGTGTATCCATTTAGGGACAATATAAGTGTGAAGACATACATTTGACAGTCTTTACATGTTTTCATAACTTTAATAATGGTGCTGTCCTCTTTTGACCATAGTTTAAACAGAAAAGCAAATGATACAATAATTATTGTTTTTTAACAAAAAAAAAAAGTAATTGTTTCTACATTGCAGCACTTTTCTAGACCCTGAAACTCGAAAAGCAATGGGAGAACAAGCAGTAGCTCTTGCCAAAGCAGTAAAGTATTCCTCTGCTGGAACAGTAGAATTCCTTGTAGACTCCAGTAAGAATTTCTACTTCTTGGAAATGAATACTAGACTTCAGGTAAGAAAAACAACTCTTCAGATTCAGAAAAGTGTTATTTAAATAAACAGACCATTACCTTCTCCCATGTTTAAAGGTCTGTTCCCACAAAGATTTAAACATAAGTATCTTGATGTGCGTGAGCACTTCCCACTGAACTTAAAAGATCTACTTACTGAAAAGATCTACTCACATAAACCTGCCTATGCAAGACTTTGCAGCAGTGAGCCCTTGCACAGCACTCAAGTAAATGTTCAGAGCTTTTTCTCTTTGTTACACTTGACCTAAAGACCTTGCTAAAGGTCACTGCTAAGTGCCACTGTGAATTCACAGTAAGTGGCTAGCCACTGTGCTCTGAGATTTTCCTGAAGCCTACTGGTCTCTGAAGTTTCTTTCTTATTTTTTATACTTTAGTGATCACTTGCTGAGTTTCTCTAGGAGTGTGATTGAAACAATATGTGTATATGAGCACTAAGCAATCTGCATATGATTGAAATTGTGACTTGAATGCAACTGTGTGAAAAGCATCCTGACAAGGTGAAGGAATTTTGTGGCAATTCATGTAGTCAGTTCTAATGTGCACTGCAAGTGAAGAGATGATCCCCTCTACCACTTTTTTCACTGCTTGATGGATTTCTGGTCATAAGCTAAGAAAGCAAGTATATAACTTGAAGTCTGGATATCATTCTTGAATACCAGAAGTGTTCAACTTGTGAGTCCATTCTGTTGCCTTTGTCCTCCTTTTCTCGCTTTGTTAAATAACACCAGAAAGACTGAAATGTGGAATCAAGCACCAGTTTGATAAGCTTCCCATTCTGTTTTAGCTGCATTTCATTAGGGTTATGTCCTGTGTGCTGCTTGTACATGATAGAACATACATGAGATCCTCTGACATCTTTGCATGACCTTATGTAACAACTGGGTAAATTTATGATTAGGTAAGTTTATGCTTTGGGTAAAGAAATTAAAGAGTGTTTGGGGAGTGTTATGATCTTCTGTGCCAAGGGAAGACTGCTGGTAAATTTTTTTTTGCCTTGAAGGGCAGCAGTGGTTTTGGAATTAGCCATGACAGTCACTTCACATGCCTTTGCTAGGCACTATCAGGTCCGCCTTAGATTCAGTGAGAGGGAGTGGTCATTAATGGCAATGTATAGTTCATTAAAATATTATGAATAATTCTTTCACTTTGGTCATATTTTTTACACTTTCCCCCATCTTGTAGTTTTTGAGCCAATGTTTCTTTGGTGACTCCACATTCTTGTTTACATAGAAGAAAATTAATTTATGCTTTTCTGCATAATCCACTAGAACTTCAAAACCATTTCCTTGCTGTAGTATTATTGAACATGAGTTCCTAAATGGGATTTGTGATGGAATATCCTTGGGCTCCTTTTTGTGGGCTGTTTTTAAGACATTCTTTGCCGTTTTGCAGTGTATTCACCATGCAATATCCACTGGTATGTGTTTATAGTCCCAAATTTCTAAGGTCTCCAGATAGACAGGAAGAAAGCTTTCACAGTCCCGTGTTTAACGACTTTGTACTCCTTTTGAAATATAGCCTAAGCAGTTTGACAATCCCCTGTAATAGCAAACTCATTCTTTCCAACTCTTAAAGCAATTTACTCATGTTAAATTAGAGTACTTGTTTTGATATTCTCTACCTCTTCTATCCTGTCTTTGTATTGTCTCTGATTAGCATTTTAGCTTGAGTCTGGGGTAACAATTGTCTCTGATTTTTCCCCAGTCTTACCCAACTGATCTCTCGTTTCTCCCAAGTCTCAAGATTTACTTTCTGTTCAGCTAACAGTTACGCAACTAATGTTGTCCTTGCTCCCTACTGTTAAGAGCCAAACCTAGAAACTTTACTGGAGCTTGTCCAGCTTTAACTTCAGGACCAGGATAGTCTCCAGATGTTCCTGTATTGCTTCAGTCTTTTTTTTTCCTTTTGCATCTCCTAACTGTGATCAGTGTCTAACAGATTCACTTGCCTTGTTCTTGCTGAACACTCCACAGCTGGAAGAGCTTTCCAAAATGATAGGTGTCTGATCCATAAATGAGCCTCTTAAGATATTTGTCAGCGTGCATTAGACACAGTTACCTGTCACCATCATCAGAGCATTTCTACTAAATTATGCATTTTGTGTCTGTTTTAATGTTTCAGCAATCTCTGATCAGATCACTGTCGCATTTTTAGTTTAGATACAGACTTCAGAATATACTTGCTAACTAAACTGTGTCCAGTATTTTGCACTGCATGTTGATATCTCCCCTCCCTCCCTCTGGTGTATCTTTTGGATGCCTTTCAGTCTTTCTGGTAAATTATTTTGCAGTAATCAGAGTTGTATTGTTATTTTGCTGGTTTTTTGGAGACTCTTTGGGAATATACCTTTTCTGTTGTATAGTTACACAAAAGAAGTGCAAATAGCACCTTGAAGGAAGTTGATATTTTATTTAGGTTTTGTTTTAAGTCTTGCTGCAATACTATACAAGATTGGGAAGCAAAAGAAAATTGGTGAATCAGCTCCATTGTGTCTTTTGTATGCTACACAAATTTGTTACAGATGTTTTACTGCCTCTAAGTGATTCAGCTAGGATGGCTTATTATTTGCTGTTGGCAATGTTCTTTTGTTCTATTTGCTTTTCTTCCATCTTTGAGACTAGCTGGTAAGCATGAGACATAAGATGGAGGATTGTATGATTGCATAGTAAAACTAATTCCTACTTTCTACAAGAGGACATAAGAGATGTCTGCCCTAGAAGCTAGCAGAGAACTTCTGGGCACTTTTGCAGTGACCACTGTTAAATAAGGCAGACCAGATGTTAAATATCTGATTCTTTATAGCTGCTCATAGTGTGGTGTGTTTTCTGTTGCCTAGTTGTCATCAGCCTAATCAAGGGCAGTCCTGGTCCAGAACAACTTATCAAGAGCTTTGCAATCAATACAAAGCTATCAATATTGCAATCAATACAAAGTTTGACCCCTTAGACTGATAGCCTTTCTGGCTTCCAAGTTATGTTAAAATCTAAGGTACTTCAGAAGTGCTGGTTTTCACCAGAAAAGTTTCTTCTTTTCTTCACTGGAAGAAAAGGTGTTGTTTCTCTTGGACTTTATATGAAGGAAGTCTGTGGTCTGTACTTAAAAATATCTGTTAATACATTTATGTGTGGTATAGCTAAGCCTCATACATGTGAAACAGTGACGGCAAAGGGAAAATTTCCCATATTTTAGATGTTTGTAGTACCTTGAAATGAGAAACCTCTCTTGTTGGCTAGAGAAACAGAGAAATGTACAATGAGTGATGTGAATCGAGCATTTACAATCAATACAATTGGTATGTTTGTGTCTCAGGCCTGTTCCCAACCTTCTGCCTCCCTCATGAGTTGTGAGATTTAAATAACATGTGAGTACTCCCTTCCTCCTCAAAATGTAACTGAATTTGCTTAATGTAATTGAAAAGATAGTATGTGTAGATTGGAGTTGAGAAATATGGTAATTTCAATTGGTTTTCTCTTCATGTGTCAGTTTGAGTATTTTTGTCACAACTTTTTAGGAAATAAAAATTAATTTTTTAGAACAATCTCATGTGTTTGTGAGAGATTTGCTAAGAGCAAATGGCATACATATGTTTTTAGTTTACAGTTAGTTGTCAAAAGAATATTTTATGTAAATTTTTTTAAAGTAACTTGATTCGAAGGCATAAAGTAAGGTAAGTAACCTTCCACAGACCTGCAAAACATTACCCAGCGCTAAGACTTTTGTTTATCACTTTCTGGGTTTTCATCAGATTTTACTGACCTTTGGAAAATTATGTATTCCAGAGAGTTGTCTTTTTGCAAAATTGGCTATGACTAGTGTAAGACATGGGAAGAATTTTTACATGCAACATGTCTTCCCTTCTTGCGTTTGTCCACCCATGAAAATATAAAAAGCATGGTAGGAAAATGTCTAAAAGTAGGTAGAAATACTGTTGCAGATGCTTTGGTGCTCCACTGCTTATAAACTCCTGGTTCCAACAGCCTCTTAATTGTATTTCTATTCTTTGCTCATCACCAATCGGCACCTGCTACATGTTTGCTTAGTGAAGGATATTAGTGCTGGAAAATATTGTAGCGGCACTATATGTAGCAGTAAGAACAAAATACAAATACCAAAGTGATGAGCTGAGTCCAGATTGCCACCTAAAGCCACAGAGAAGTGGTGATTTTGGTATCTATAGCAGAGCCATGGGATGGCAAGCTTTGATCTTGCTGTCTTGGTTGTGCAGAGCTGCCTGGAGGATGATTTATGATAGGTGGGCAGGAGAATGGGAGCACAGAAACAGTCGGTCAGGAGTTAGAGGAGTAGATTTCTGTGAAGTCAGAATGGTGGGATTTCAAAGTAAATCTGTACTGTTTCTGCTGTTTGCCAAGACTTCATATTTCTTAATACTGGATTCTTGGTTTACTGTGACAACACTTTGCTTCAGTCATTTTAAATAGACTGACGAACAGTGTCAGATGGTAAGGACTTTCAATCGCTGCTAACCTGGGCTGAATTTGAACTACTGACCTAAAGGTGAAAGGTCTCTTATCCCATTACCAATCTGCTAAGCCCACCAGAATCCATTCTGCACACAGTTTATACCAGCTGTTCATGGCCATTTTTAGAACTGAAAGGTGATTTTACTGCCAAACAACACTTCTTCACACAAGAGGGTCAGCCGACAACAGTTAACCAAATTTTTGCCACATTCTTGCCTCCTAATGCAACTTCCATTATGTATCTACTGGTTGTCTGCTTTTCAGGCTTCCCAAAAGAACTACAGAAAAGCATTGCTAATTGTTGTTGACAGAAGAGAACAACATTGTTTGTGTAAGTCATTGAATCTGAAAGATGCCATTAACAGTGCTGCCAAGGCATGGAATGATATCTTAGAGACGACATTCCCATGTAACGCTCATAAAATACTATTAAAAAACGTAGAGAAAGAGGAGACTACTTAATAAGTAGAGAAACAAAAGGTCATTCTTCAAAGGGTACTTTGAAGAATGTTAGTTAGTTCTTCTTAGTTTCTTTGCTTTGGTGAAGTTGATGTAAAGTAAACCAAAGAATAGCTGTGGTGTGACCGGAGCCATCCTGAATGAAGTGTTCTGAGAAGGCTTTAATACTACAGCTAAATACAGTAAAAACAGGAATTAGATCTTTAGGAAAGAAAGTATTGGTTTTGTGGATACTAGTTTCTTTATTTTCTTACATGGCGCATGTAGTGGGATGGAAATTGTGTAGAGTTACTAAATTTTGAGAAATGTTTTTTCAAGTGCAGGATGTTAATTGAGAAAGTTATGTTGAAATTATGAGCTAATTGACTTGTTGACCTAAAGTGTGTGCTGTTTGTCTGAAACACAGAAAAGATTCAGAATTCATAGGCCACATAAGATGTGTCTGTCCCATACAATGTAGAAACAAATCCTTGCAAAAGGTGTCAATGATTATTGGAATATTACTTCCTATGAGGAAGTAAATTAAATACCTTTTCAAAGTTATATGCTACCATTAAAAACCTAGTTTTTACTGAATGTCTGTGCATTAGTTTTTATTTCTACATCCTACTTGGGAAACAATAAAAGAAGTCTACCTGAACATCGTAGCTGATGGAAATTTTAGTAGTACTGATTGCCTTCAGTTTTCAGTTGTATCTAATATGTCACAAAGCAAACAGCAAGTGTTGTTATGTAGGATGCCTGTAGTTACCCAGTTATGTATTCCTGCTTTCCTTTCATTCTGTATATTAGTCCAACCATTGTCTGTTTTTCAGTAGCCTTTATGAAAAGCTGTTTTTTTGCTGTGTGCTCCCAAACCCCATGTACATTGAACTATTTTGCAGAAAGATGTGACCCCAGTGTGCTCCTGCTCATAGTAGTCAGGAAGCTTGCATGCCTGAAGAGCAGAACATGTGTGCGCTTCTGTTGCTGTTCAGTTCTCCGAAATAGAAACCAGGCTTACTGAAATACAGGGACTTGAGAAGCATCTGTAAGTTGGTGAGTTTGGGTCAGTTGATACTGGATTTAGCTGCAGCAGCAAAGCCTGTGGGACTCCAGGTGAATCACATTTCCTGGAAACTGAGGTGTATGTTGAAAGTTAGTTTTGAGATTATTTATCTGAATGTAAAGGGGTATATGACACCAGCTAGGGACTTACAGTAGTAGGGGTGACATAGGCTGTAGTTTTAAGTCTACTGAAATTTAGATTTTCTTGGCTGATGTGCCGTGCTTGAATGTTCCAGCTGGTGTGTGAGTAACTTGATGCCTTATACACGCAGGGACAAGAGCAGTCTGTGAGTGTCCAGAAGTGTTTGCTGTTAGATCTGAGTACCTTGATAGTCTTGAGAAAAATGTGTCCCAGAATTATTCCCCTGAATATAAGGGGAACAGTCATCACTAATTTAATTCTCAGCTCCTACTGTCCATAAAAACTGCATGACTGTTTTTGTAGCTCTGGATGAACCCCACTATGGTAAAGCTTTAAAACCACTGGCAGTCACAGAACAAGAGGAAAATTAGGAGCCTTTCCATACTCTTCTGGTGATGGATGCTAATTGGCCTGTGATGTTGGTAGGTTCCCCAACTCTTATATACCTGCTTTACTATCTATAAACTGGGACCTAATTATTAATTTCTGACAGGCTTTGCCACTAGTTTCTCTTGCTGTATAAATGGGAAGGGGTTAGTGAAGCAAAAACACTTGCAATGCTCATGGGAAATCTGGTTGCTGTAATGTCTTAAGAGCAGTAGATCCAGTATGAAGGGGAAGCACTTTCCCTTTACTCTGTGTAGCTATTGCTGGTCATAGCAGGTATAGCTTTGTGGACTTGAAAGCAGGAATATAAGTGGCATATTACAGAGACTTAAGACTTTTTAAAGGAGGTGTATATTGTTCTTAAGTGCATTGAAATGATGACTTGTTATCAACTGGTTATGAGCAGACTTGGTATAAGTAAAGGAACTGATAATAAAGGTGTTACTTTTGGCTGATTGAGAGTTTTTGCTGATCAATTTTTTCTGCCTGTCCTGTTGAGAATAAGGTACAGCTGTCTTGATACAGCTATGCTCTGTAGAATGCTTACTGCAGACATGTCTGGTTTTGCCCTTTTTGTTGAAGTCAGCAGTAATGTGTGAATGTAGCTACTGTTGTATAACCATACCAACACTGGCTCTTCGAAGGCTGGGCTTCACTGGCAACATCTTGCATCAGTCGACTGCAAAACTGAGTATGGCCTAAAGCTAAAGGAGTTGATCAGTTCAGTGAGATTCAGCTCCATTTGTGAGCAAACTTGCCTTCATCTTGTCAGAAATGTAGTACTTGACTTAGTCTCCATATGCTGGCAAGTAAAGTCTGTTGATGGAGAGGGGAGATAGCATAAGTAGAAGAGAAGGAAATACAACGGGCAGGCGGAATAAAGACAGCACCTGAAGTAAAAAGTGGAAAAGAGGGAAGTAATTGAAGTCTGACTTATAAGAGTGATTTTTACAACAGATACAATTACTTTAGGCAATTATTAGTTATAGTTGTTGTAGAGATTTCAAGATTAAAGTTCTTTTCTACTGTATTTCATCTGATAGTCTTAAGAAATATCAAAATGCATTCAAATGTATTTGGTACCCCAAATTAATGCTATGATTGGAATTGTCTGTTATGCCTAAATAGTAGTAGTTGAAGCAGAGTCCTAAAATAAAGTAGGACTTCTCCCCACCCCAAAAAAACCCTCAACATTTTTTCCTATACGTATTTGCTGAATGCTGCTTTGTGTGGAGACACAAAGGGAGTATTTTGAAGAAACAGAAGAAAATATTGACCAAGTCAAAGATCTGTATTGAAGAATGGATTAAATAAATGTTTGTGAGACTTAAGAAGCAAACAACAAAAATATTTTTCTTTTCAGAGACATTCCATCTTATTTTGATCATCAACAATAAAACTGAAAACAACAATGAAGCTATTGAATCTGGAATGCCAATTGCTGTCCAAGAAAAATGGCAGTATAACTAAATAATGCAAATGCCTTTGGAAAAAGAAAAAGTATTTTAATTACCTGGAATGTTAGAATTCCAAACATGTTCCCAGCTCAAAGGTAATCTTTTAAAACTTAAATTCCAAAGTAGTCCAAATATGAATGTGTGATAAGTAACTTTCTATTAAAACTTAGGGAGTTTCTATTAAAACTTCAAGTCTTAATAGAAACTTCAAGTCTTAATAGAAATTGAATTGCTTCAATTTAACACTGCAGGACAGACACTGAGATGTTTCATAGATTCCCAAAATACTGTTATTAAGCTTGACATGCTGGAAAGTATCATGTGTTAGGTAGAATCAAGATTGAGTCCCAAAGGTACATCCTTAAACTGTATAATCAGATTCCCATTTCAATGTCACTTTTGTCCTTCAAAGAATAGGTGCTTGTTTCAGTGATGATTTGTCATTAAAATTATGTCAAAATGTCTTAAAATGTTGTTGAAACTCTAAACAAACTCACAGCACACACAGGGCTAATTATGGATGCCATCTGTTTATTTTTACAAAGCGTTTTTTCTTAAAGACCAAAGCATCTACTTGTTCTGGTAAGCCACAATGTTGTTATAATGACTGAATGTTTTCCTTAATACTGTATACTTAAAGGAAGAAGGACAAGTGGTTTGGTCAGTGACCTTTTCCTGTGTCAGAAAAGGTACATAGTGTGACATCTCACCACAAGCAGTTGCAAAGTGCGTTTTCTTGAGGTATTTTTCCGCTTGGAGCACAAACATTTTATAACAAAAATGGCAGTTCTGTCATGGTTTCTGGTGGTATAGCTGTTTCTGTGGGAAGAACGTGCTTTTAGCATGCCTGCCTTTAACTCGATTAGTGTGGTGGCGATCGGAGGAATCACCTTGGTTGCTTTTTACTGTCCTATGCCTAGTTAAAGGTTTTTTCAAGTTAATCAAGGTGCTCATTTCTGTGCCCATTTGAAGGCAGAAGCGTGTGCATGTGCCTGTGCACACCCACGTGTGCATGCTTGTGCGCACATCCTGTGAGCGCGAGTGACGGCAATTCCCAGGGCAGCCTCTTCCAAAGCCGTTAGCGGCAATTTGCTGAGCGCGCAGAGCCGCTCTGCTGGTCCAGCCCAGCTATTGTGCATGCTAAGCACTAAACAGAGATAAGTCTGGAGGGGGGGAAAAAAATTGAAGGATCCATCTGCTCATTTCTGCTACACTGCGCTGATGCAAGATTACGCTAATCTGGTTGCTTGTCAGGACAGGTTAGTGAAAGAAGGCGAATGGGTGAGATATAGGCTACGCCGGTTCTGTGGAAAATTGGTAGCGGCTCCTGTATGTGCCATGTTAAGTGTAGCAGAATGGGTTGATTATCAGCTACTTGGAGATTTTCATTCAAAATATAGTTATGGCCACTGTGTGAGTCTCTTCAAAACAGAATTGAATGGGAAAAGCTTCCGAACAAAGAAAAATTAACTCATTGTCACCGGATGCATTTGAATTTGTAAAATAAGTGGGAAAAAAAAAAACCCTAACCAAACAAAAAACCCCTACAAATGCCCAAATCCTCCCAGGTCACCTCTGTAGTTTTCCTTTTGTATGCTGCTCCCAGTTATTGTCATCTGCTAATTATTTTTTTGCGTTCTTATGCAAAGACAGCAGTTGCTGGTGTTTAAGTAGGGTTGGTTTTCTTTGTGGAAAAAGACCAAAATAGAAACATGGTCTTTCTCTGTTCTTTTGCAGGTGAAATTTCTTATTTATCTGCGTTTGTTTACAGAGAGGTGCTTTTTTTTATTGGTTGCTTTTTGTTACCTACTGACTGACAGTTCTTGACCTTGCAGGTTGAACATCCCGTCACAGAATGCATTACCGGCCTGGACTTAGTCCAAGAAATGATCCGTGTTGCCAAGGGTTACCCTCTCAGGCACAAACAGGCTGATATTCCCATCAACGGCTGGGCGGTTGAATGTCGAGTTTATGCTGAGGTAAATGAGTGGTAATGGGGAGGAGGGGGTAGGTGGTTGAATTGTGGCGTAATAATACCCAGGTGTGGATAGATGCCAAGGTGAAATCAAGGAATATCATATGAAAGTCATGATTTCAAGCTTGTAACATGAATGGTTAATGAGGTTTTGTAGAATTGTCGAGTTCTTGTTTTTTAATTAAAAATATAGTGTGTGTTTCAACATAGCTTTTTCCTGAAAGTTGAAAGTAAAGATGATAAAAGAGGTAAGCAAATGTCATTAGAAATAAGCCTGCATGTTCAGTACACGTTTAATGATGCTGGAGTTATTTACCAGAGTTAACCACTCTTTCTAAGTTTCTGAAATGTGTTGCTGAAACTTGTTGACCTTAAAAGACAGTTGAAATTCAATGTTTTACAGAATTTTTGTTGTTTTAGTAAAACTTTTGAAAAGGTCATTAAAAACCAAGTTACACATTTTCTCAAACAACAGTTTATAGGATAAACTTTGAAAGCGCATTCCAAAACAATAACTGTAATTATGGTGTGAGTCTCCATCTTACCTTAAAGAAGCTTATGAATATTTAAATCATGTTTTCAAGCACCATCAAGGCATTTTGATGTAATGTCTTTTTGGCGTCACTTTTGATATATGAAAATGAAAATTTGTTTAGTAAAAAATAAGTAATTGAATCACAGAGTGGTTTGGGTTGGAGGGGACCTTGAAGATCATCTGATCGCAACCCCCCTGACATGGGCAGGGACACCTTCCACTAGACCAGGTTGCTCAGAGCCCCATTGGAGCCTGGCCTTGAACTTTTCCAGGGGTGGGGGCTGGAAAAGAATGTCTATCTTCCTTCATTTAGTTTCAGGAACATTTTAGGTAACTTGGCATTTCAAAACTAATTCAGCACTTTGAGACATTTTTCCCCTTACTTATCTGTTGGAAATTTTGTTACCTAGACCATCTTATGTTTCTTTTTATCTCATGACATGCATCTAACCTCCAAATTCCTCTACTGATTCAAAGTTGTCCAGACTATTTTGATAAAGAATAAATATTTGCCCTGTGACTGTCATGGAAACTATTTTGAGTTTTAGTAGGCTTTACACTGGAGTAACTGATGTTTAGGTTTTTTTTGTTCATCTTAGATCTCCACACATTTATGAGTAATGAATCCAACTACTTTGCCATGAATTAGGTTATTCTGTAGGCCATATATTTTTGTTTTCCTATTAAGTTTGTATTAGTGTTGCATTATGTACATGTAGGAGGTTTCCAGTGGCATAAATATCGGTTTGACTTCTTAAGATAATTGAAATTCTAACTGCCCTTTTTATCTCCGAAAATTTTTTCTTATACTCCTGAATGCTTTCCCATCCTTCTTCCAAGTGTAGCTAATGAAAATGTCATCTTTGTATATTTTATTTTCGTATATTGCAACTGGTGCAGAATACTTATTTCCTTTTTTTTTAAGTGATGCAAGAGAATTTATATATCTCCATTTCTTTATTTGGATTTGTGGGGGCAGATGGATGAAGAAATGTTCTTTGACACAAGTAATTCTGGGCAAAAAAGCAGAGTCATTCCAGTAGCAGTTTCTGTTCTACTTAAAGCTTTTAAACATTATCTGCTCCACATCTGCAAAAGCTTAATGCTTTCTCATGTTGAATTTTTTTCCAGGACCCCTACAAATCTTTTGGCCTGCCATCCATTGGTAAACTGTCTCAGTATCAGGAACCATTGCATGTGCCAAATGTAAGTAACTGTTCTGGTTTTTCATAGGTGCTGAGTTTCTCTTATATAAAGACTATAAATATTCAGCTGCTTTGTAAACCAGGCCTTTTTTCCAGCTTTTTGCCAGAGTGGGGACAGGACATGGCAGTACTGATTAGTGCAACCTGAAAAACTGCTTAAAAGTGAACAGTTCCAAACTGGGTTAAAAATGTTCAGATTGGGTATAACAGGGAACCAATACATGTTGAAATGGTTTGTTCTATAACTTTAAGCTTAAGTTTTTCAAACACAGTTTTAGTAAATGTACTTGTGGACATTAAAAATATTAGTGAACTGTTCAGTCAACTCTTTAAGCACAGAAAACTGGGGACACTAGTGAGAAACTGCCAGTGCTTTTTGTTTAGCTTTGTAGACTTTAAAGAGGAGTTTCTTACAGTGGTTATTACATGTTTCAGGATACAGCCTAACCATATAGAATAGGTGTTTAGCAAACAGTGTTTTCTGCTGGGTGTAAAGAGCAAATACACTGCCTTTCTGTAAAATCAAGGTAGTCTTAAATTATAAGTGCACATATACATGAGTGACACTGTGTCAGTGCAGTGATGAGACTGTACCATCTGTGAATACAATTATTCAGTCTGCTTGCACGGAAAATACTGAGAGATTACAGGAGGAATCTTAAATGTGGAGTTGTTATTGGATATATGATTTATTTCGCTTTTTAAATTGTTTTTGCCCGTGTACTTTCCAAAGGGACCTGACCCTTTCTGGTCTTTAAGGCTTCATGCTGTGTTCAAAGCCTGAAAGCAGAAAAAAACTGTGAAGATCTAAAAGGCATTATGTGCTCTTAAAGAGGAGATGAGGGAAAAAGGTATCACTGGATGTATCTAAACTTCTTTTTAATGAAACAAAGAGTGTATTTAATAAGAATTTATAATGAGTACTCCAGTGGTTGTTAGAAGTTTTCACCATGTTGTAATAGCTAACACGATGTCAAACATTTTGCCCTTGCAAGTTTTTGCAATTTGCAATTTTCCAAACGTGAGACCTGTTGAAAGTACAAGTGATAATGGACAAACTATACCCCCTACAGTCTTTGTCCCACCAAATCTTTCTTCAATTAATGCTGCAGCAGGAGTTTTATGTAATAACATTTGCGCTCGTGAGCCATCCATACAAAGAAAAAACAATTAAAATGCCTTAAATGTTCTGCTTACTGCTGTTATTTGCTTGTGTGAATGTTGCATGTCAGCTAAATGGACCACGGAATAGATAAAGTGATTGGGTGTAGGAGAGTGCACACTAAGCTTTGTCTATCATTATTGCTGGGAGCAATCAAATTGATGCCAGCAGGACAGTAGATGCGTTGACAGCTGTAATTATGTATCTCCATGGTGATCACTTTTGGCCTGTCATGGAGGCCCATGAGTCCCCTCCCTTGCAAGCATTTAATCAGATTGGGCTGTCACTTGTCAGGTAGATGGGGTGGGCTGGGAGTTGTGCTTAGGGGGAGAGGTGAATTGAAAATGAAGGGTGGGAGACGCCTGATTGCTTCACGTAGTCCATCGTGGTACCAAAGAAAGAGATTTTAATTACACTGGAGGCTTCAGAGCATTGGGTTGAGGAGCTCATATGGAGTCTCTAGGCTTTCTCTTCCTGTTTACTTCCACTGTCATATTAAAAAATAGAAGAACTATTTTTATGTAGGTACTCATGATTTGGTGTCTTAATACATATATTTCTGCTAGCATGAAACTAATTTCTCTCCTGAGAATGTCATGCTGCTAAGAACAAAATTAATGTGGCTAAAAAGGTACAGCGTTACAGGCCCATTGTGCCGTGGTGTTTGTTTTCTGCATTTTAGGTTTTAGAGTTGTCAACAATTTGGCTTGAGAAAAATTAGCAGAGATTTGTAGTGTGTCACAGTAAGTTCAGCTTATGTATATTGCCAAATGTATTGGCAATTCATTTCTTCTGTGTCTCAAGTTAGCTCTGATTTACCATCCCTGTGTGTCAGCTGCCCATGCTGATGGAACTGTTGAGCGTGGCTGGGTGAGAGCCGTGTTTGGCTTAGCCATAGGGAAGAATATGATGGCTGTTTTTGTGTCATGTAGTTTCTAATTGCCTTAGAACGTGGTGCTCATAAATACCTTTTTTTTTTCATCTTTGATAATGAAACTGAAGACAGGTGACCATAAACCAGCCCCTTATGTGTGATAGTGGGCTTTGATGTTTGGTACTCATACACAACATGTTCTGCTATGTCTGGAGAGCTCCAGCATTGCTCTCTGTCAGTGTGAGGAGTAGTCTGGTATTTTAATGACTCTTACCAGGAAAAGAAAATTCTCAGACTCAGATATAGCAAAGAATTGAGAAATACAAGAATCTGTTTGTGTTCCTAAGTGGAATTTGATGCATTAAAGAGTCCATTGCAGGACTGAGACACAGATTGTGCTTCCCCCCAGGCCCCCCCACTTAAGCATTTTTTATTCATTTTGCTGTTGTCCTAATGTAATAACACATGAGGGTAATACAACATCAATAAAGTGTTAGGGCTGTAATATGAATGAGCTCTAGGCTACAGCAGGACCTTTAACCCTAGCTTTTCCTAAATATCTTAAATACTGAGTAAAAGAAGGGAATTATATTAAACAGAAGTAAATGCTGGAGGTCTAATAAATATTGCTATTATTTATCAAGTTCAGCACATTATAGTGAGTAGCTGTTGAATTAGGGTTTCTTAGTCATCCAATATTCATTAAATTCTGTCACACCATATAGTTTATAAAATCACCTACTGTTACCAGGCTCTGAAAATGTAAGCACCACAGGGAGAATTTAAGATAGTAAATGTATTTCTTTTTTGCTGTCATTTTTTTGGTCATCTTGAGTTTATTTTACGAAAATTAACTTCCATAGAGGACTCCAGATTTTTTTAAAATAAGTTATGCAGTAGTTTAAGTAGTTTATATTCACTGTAGCCTTTTCAAGATATTGTGGTTAGGGGAAATGTGAATTTTGTAGTGGTCATGTACATGTCTTGTATGAACAGAAACATAGAGCCAGGCAGAGCATATAGTTGGGGTAGCCTCAGAAGTCTCAGTTAACTTTAAGGTCTCACTAACCTGCTTATTGTGGGCCTGAATTATGCACCTTTCATATGTTTTTTCTTTGTCAAAAGATGACATACATGTGTCAGTACTTACACATATGTAAAGCACTCCTGAATGCTTTTGTGCAGTCACTTTGTAGGTGCTGCTTCAAACACAAAAGTCACAATACAGCTCAAGTATGTGTGGAGTATGTATGTCATACCTTGTCTTATGTATGTATTTATTGAGTATTAGAAAATAATGTCAAGGGCAGGGGATTTCTCTGGAACTGGATAGGTAAATTGATTCTTTGACTTCAATGTGAGAACATGTGCATTGACTTTATACACGGACAGCCATTCTGTGAGAAAGGATAGTTTAGCAGCTGGAAGAAAGGAAGCTGAGAAATACACTGCGTGTTTTTTCTGTAATCATCACATGTCTGAACTACCTTCTCATCAGTAGCTAATGTTAAATGTACCTGATGTGAGTAGTGGGGAGCCCAGTTAAGCACAGATAAAGCACATTCAGATAAGAATCTATTAAAGTAGTACAGAAGCAATGCTGCCTTTACATGTGAATAACTATAGGAAAAAAGTAAATATGTAACTACAAATACATGAATACAAACATGTGAATCAGTGAATTTCTTCTTAAAATAAATGTAATGTCCCATGAACTTGTCAGACAATGTTTTTTACTGAAGAAAGTGAATACACCTGCTAGGGTATCTTTTTATGTCATTTGGATAATAAAGTCATCATCATGCCCTCATGTGGATTCTCTAGACAAGAGGTTCTACATGTGGTCCCTTGATAATTGCCTAAATTAAAATATTAAAGGCCTAACAGCCGTTGCGTTGACCTTTTTCTGCCTTGCTGCAGACAGATGAGCTGCTGTTTATTACAAAGGTTCCTTCCCACAGGTGAAGATTTAAGTGAGATTCCAGGACCCTCTTTCCCACCCCTTTACAATGCAGTATATCAGAGCCCTGCTGTTTCAACAGCTTTGATTAGAGCCCTCCATCCTTATGATCCCCAGAATGCATTTATCACTCGAGTTATTTTGATTAGTTTAAAAAAAATATTTCGAATTCCAGTGCTCAAAAGCAGCAATTTAATAAATATTTATTCCCCAGAAATTGCTCATTTGAAAAGTTTTATATGGCTAACCTCATTGTTACAGTGATGAAATCAAACTGAGAGATGAAAACAAGAATCAGCAATATACAAACTAACTTGTTGGCTGGTTAACAGCAATCAGCCTCTTCAAAAGAAATTTTTGAACTCGTGTTATTTTTTTCCATGAATATTGCAGAATCAGAGCTTTAATTGGGGCTGTGTCCTTACAAAGCAAAGCCATGGAAAAAGCTGTGTAAACATTAAAGCCCCGGGGAAGAGCAGCAACAGAAAAAAAATGTTTAACAGTTGAGAGGGTGAGACAGAGAAGGAAAGTGTTACAGACATGAAAACCATAGGCTCAGTATTCCTATGGAGCTGATAAGCAGAGCTCCAAAGTTCCTGCTGAATGCTCCCTACTTCTATTCCTACTGAAGCCCTTGGAAGGGCTGTGGCAGAACATGAGGGATGTGATTACATATAGATGCAGAAAGGCTGTGATTATAAGGGTCATCCCTCATGCCAGGTGTCAGTCAGAAAAATAATTACAACTGTATTTTATTGCAGGGATTAAAACAGAATTGAATGTGTTTGGAGTTGAAGCGAGTGTAACACAGCTGAAATTGTTAGATTGGCTTTACTGTGTTTACTGTATCTTCTGGAGAACAAAGGAGAATTTTGACTATGAACTCAAGATTGCAGTCAAGTTTCTCATAAAGGAGAGACTAATTTGCAAGTGCTTTTTTTTTGGTGGTGAAGAAAAAAGTTTCCCTTCCCTGCTCCCAGGTTCTCTGAAAACAAATAATTATTTGAGTCTTTCTAGAGGGAAAAATGTATGTGATAAGCTTTGTGGGGGTTAGGGTTTAAGGCTGATGGTAGATTTGATCCTCATGTTGAATTTTTTTTTCCAGTAATATATAATTATTTTCATTTCTTATTTTTGAAGGTACGTGTTGACAGTGGTATACAACAAGGAAGTGACATTAGCATTTATTATGATCCCATGATCTCAAAAGTGAGTTGATCATTATTTCTCAATATTCTAAAGGTTTTAAATACTATTTTTCTACATAGATCTTTTATGCAAGGGAGCATATTAAAGGATTGGTAAATCAGTGTTTTAAAGGTGCCAGGCATAACATGCCTCAAGGGAATACAAAAGAAGTGAAGGAAGATGTGGAGTAGAGGAAATCTAGTGTCTCTTCTAAATAAAATTTTTACTTTTTGACACTGTAGTTATTTGTCTTGCAGTTTCTAATTAAAAAGATTCTGATTTAAACACCAGCCTTTGTCTGACTTAGATACTGCCAATCTATCTTTTTTAATATCGTCTAGCTTGAATGTAAATGTCAGTGATCCTGGCTTCTAAAAAGAAGCATTGAAAGAAATGCTTGATAGTGTCTCTTTGTATTAGTTCTTATTCATTGGGAATATATTGGTAAAATTAAAATATGACATGATACAGTTCAGTCCTCAAAAAAGGGATGTCTTAGGAATTCGTTGGGCATTAGGAATCTGGTCAGCTTGGATAGTCAACCTCTCGTCTGATTTTCTGAGAGCTTGTTTAGATGTTTTGAGTTTTATGAAGTAAAAAGTGATTGGCTTTCTTTCATTGTAGTGGGTTAAGAGATCTTAGCTTTTTCTTGATGTTTCAGGGAGCCTTTATAGCATAAATACAGTAATGGTCAAGCAATGGTTTCTTATGACTGCAGAAATTCTACAAACATATTTAATTTTTAAATGCTATTCAAATTCTAGAAACAAACATCTAATATCTAGGTAATGTAAATACCTTATTTTTTTTCTTTAGCTGATTACCTATGGCTCTAATAGAGCTGAAGCACTGAAAAGAATGGAAGAGGCTTTGGACAACTACGTAATTCGAGGTAACTAGAGAAATTTGGATTCCTAGTGTGATAGGCTGTCATCTCTTTCAAGAAAACAGCTTGAAAATGTAGTAATTAGCAAATTGAATAAAGTTCCCACTTCTTAAGTGCAAATTAAAAAAGGAAAAGCTTGTGTTAATTAAGCTGAGAAGATACATCAACTCTAAAGAGACTTTTTTTCTCCATTTTTCTCTTGAATATTGTAGGATAAATATTTAAGTAACTTTCTTAAAACTCATAGTTCTCACTGAATGGTAGCATGTAATTGATTATGTTGTAGGGGGGAAAAGGCAATTGTACTGTAAGAAATTTAAAGTAATTGCCATTTTTAGGAGTTTAATACGTTTATTGCAATTAAATATTATCACAATGCAGTGGTTGATTGTGTAAATCTAGGTATTTCTCTAATTTTCAAGGTCATTGTTTAGGTTTGGGCAGACACAGATGTAGGCTGGTGATCATCAGCTGTTTCAGCTCTTGCTCACTGATTGCATAGGAGATGCAGCCATTCTTCCAGGCTTTCCAGGCAGCAGGGGTAAATCGGCCCTGACCACTTTTATCTTTTTAAGTTTTGGTGAGGGAAGCCATGTTTTGTATGGGAGAAATTTTTAGGTCTTCCTCTATGTCTTATGGAAAACAGGAAGGACAACTCAGGATAAGAGAGGTAAAAATTTCTGTGAAGTTTCTGTAAAACTTGGTTTCGCTTTAATGCTGGGCTGCTGAATCGTACAGATGTCCTGTCAGACTCAAAAGATCTATCTGTCTAGGGGAAAATGAACATCCCTCCACCACAGTGTAGTTAGATCCCATGGTAGGATTAACCATTGTAAATGAACTGCTAACTCTAACATAGATTTATATTGGTGCAACTTGAGCCATTAGATTATTGCAGTACAATGTGCTGATGTAGACCCCTGCTGTAAAACAGCTGAGTAAATTTATATGAGAGAGAAATTTATATTGCTATAGTTAGATTGATGTGAGGTGGGATTTGTTGCTGTTGTTATTAATGGAGACAGGCTCTGGATTCATACTGTTGTGTTGATAGCAAGTGATGCTAAAAGTATTTTATTTGATGAGACTATTGCAAATGTGTGTGGAACATTGTCTTTTATTGTGTGCTATAGTATGGGATGGAAACTGGTTGTTTGGGCTTAGATGTTTTACACAGATGTACCTAATAACTGTTCCACAGATTATAAATATTTGTGAAGTATTTGAAACCTTACAGCTGAAAAGTACCAATTTCTGTTCTTGAGATTTTTAGTCTTTTTATTAGTATGCATGTATTCATCATACTAATGTCTCTGTAGTATTTCTATCTGAGAAAGCTTTTAGTCTATTAAAAACATTTAAAGAGGTAATTAGTGAACTACAGGGGGATTTTTTTTCTAAAGTACTGCAAACCACAAAATGTAATGTACTACAGGTTTCAAAAGTAGATGAATTTTCAGAACACTTTTTTACTTGCAGTGGCCAGTGGTTTCCATTTGAAAACCACCAAGATTTTTGTGTAATTTTACACAGCTGGTAGTTTCTTCTCAGTGTTTATTTAAAATGGAACATTTGTGGATATTAAAGTATCTCTTTTCTTAACTAGTGTGAATGATTCTTGGTAGGGTAGTTAGTAGAAACTTGTTTATTTTTACCCTAAAATGATGGTGTGTATTTTTGCTTTACAAAGTTGGGTTTGGGTTTCTATGTAACCAAATATTAAACTACCTTGATATTTTGTAACATACTTCACAGTAAATCTTTTCCAACTTGAGTTTTTGTTAGTATTGAAAGATACGGAATAGGTTTTTTTAAACGTAGTGTTGAAGTTACTTGGTTTTATGTTTGAACAGTGAGCTTGTACATAGAGATTATCAGTCTTCCTGAATATTATGCTCCAGATCCCTGTTTCTCAGCACAGCCCTCTTGTCACTCTGAAATTGTGTGAAGCAGCATTTATGTTTGCTTAGTGTTTTAGAGACACTGTGTTTTTCCCTGTGAGTAATGAACTCTTCTAGAGCATTTTAGATAAGCAATACCAGCTGAAGTCAGTGTCACTTGTAGTGATGATGTGCACTGGGAGAATTTGAGATTTAAAATCCCAAGGATTGCAGTTTCTGTAAACAAGGATGCTTGTTCACTGACATAGGATGGGAATGGGATGTAGGGTGGCTGGGTAACAGGTCAAGGACCATCTAATGCAGAGCTTAGGGACTGCTAATGGAGGATGGAGTCTTCCCAATCACTTCTGTGTCACCAGTTCAAAGCAGACAAAAGTTGGTAAGGAATTTTAGTCACTACTATTTTGATGGTTGCTTGCTGACCTGTGTGAAATCAGTGGTTTTTATCCAGTTCCTAGAAGACAAATATCTTCTTGGAGCAAATGCCACTATACAATGTCATTCATGGCAGTCCCAGCAGAGAATCCAGGACTGAAGTAGCACAGTGACCCTTCAGGAGGTGACTCATCTAGGCTGGGTTGAGGCATGTTGGCAGTGTGAAGGTCAAGGACTTACTCTGCTGCTCTTTGTCTCTTGGCTCTGTGAGAAAACATTCAGTTTCTTTGCTGTGGCTTTGGGGTATTCACAAGTTACCCCATTCCTTTTTAGCTCTGTTCCATCTACAGGGAACAAGTCCCCAGACAAGTCTTTATTAACTTGTTTTCTTGGACTGGATACTACCTGGCCTTGAATTCATGGTTTAGCTGCCCTTCCCAGTTGAATCTTCCTGACAAGATCATGAGGGAAGTAAAAGTAATTAAATGTTAAAAATAGTCTAATACTTGCAAAGAAAGCAGACTTAAGCAAAATTTGAGTAATACCTTAAACAACCAAGGCTGCATCATATAGTGCCTGTAATAGCAGTATCTTTGTTAAAAATAGAGGATTAAGCAAATAGGGGTATTTGCAACAATGCTGTGCTCTGAAAATGCCTGATGCATGAATGTTTTATTACCATTTGGGCTGATGACAACTTGTACACAGTGAAGAGAGACATTCTGCAGTCTGTTCACTGGTAGATGCTAAGAGTATCACTAACTCAAGATTGAGTCAAGATAGGGTCAATGTGATCGAGGGACTGTAATCTCAATTATTTTTCCTGTGAAATATCTCCATTGTTGCTAATAGGAGCAGATGAAAGTCTAGGATAGCGTTTCTATGAGTTGTGGATTAGATTAAATGATCTCTTGAGGTTCTTTGCAGTCTAAATTATTCTGACAGGAACTGACTTCTCCACTGAGAGCTGATCTGAATTCAAAATCTCAGCTGAGACTCCAGAATGACAAAGGGTCTAATTAGGTAACATTTTTATCTCTGAGTCTTGCTGTATAATTCAGGGTTGATTAAAGTTGAGGGTCCAACTCAGATTTCTCTTAAGAAGAGACATTTCTTATTTTGTACAGTGATTACTGGGAAATTTGTGAATAGTGAAAAGTTCAGGATTCCAGTCAAGCGGAGAGGCAGTGTTGCTCATTGGGATAGGGCATGATTTTTTTTCTGTGAGCATGCACTGTTGTTAGTAGTTCATGTCTGTCTCTTATGGTACTTTTTTCCAGAACCTTTTGTTTTGTTTATTTTGGGGGGATTTAATTTGAACAGCAGAAATAAGTATTGAAAGAATGCCTTTCAGTGTATATTCTGTGTGTGTAAACATGGTGTGGTGTGCTTTCCTTCTTTTCTAAAGTTTTAGTATGCTTTTCTAAAGTTTTAATATGCTTTTGTCATTTCTGGTGCTGGTTAATCTGTTCATTTGGAGGCATGTATAAATCCCAGTATGTAGTTTTGGAAAGTTTGTATGGAAGCTATTTTACTCAATTTAAATAAAAGAAATGGTTATATTTATGCATTAAGTAGACCACACTATCAATTCACTAGAGGGTCTGATTGGACAGATAGCTCATATCCTTGGGATATGAATCCTTGCAGATTCCTGTAATCTTTCCTTTGACCTCTGTTTGCTTTTTATCTTCTCTGAGTGTTCAAAAGTAAAGCAATAACATGAATTTCAAGTCTTTGTATAAAGTCAGCCCTTCTCTGTAGAGATCCTGCTTGCTGTGTGTAGAGAGGAATGCACTAGACCATTAGGGAGAAGGAAGAGTTGGAGGAGCCTCTGAAGAAAAGAGTAAGCAGCAGATAGAGCAAGAAGGAGTAGAAATGAGGAGAGAATAAGGGACCCACCAGCTGGGGGTGGGGGAGTTTTCCAGCATGAGGTGAAAGAGCAGACATAAAATATAAACCAGCCAAGTGTTAAATGTTTGAGGGGTAGAGAAATGTAGAAGTTAACTCTGAGTGAAGATCTGCCAGAATAGTGGCAGCAGAAACTGTTGTATTGAGCTTTTGTAGCTGTAAACACACTAATTAGGGGCAAAAACAGAGAGCTGTACTTAGTGTTGTGAGAAGACCTTGGCTTTCCACAAATCACAGAATGAGTAAGATTGGAAGGGGTCACAGTGGATTGTGGTCCAACCTCTCTGCTCAAGCAGGGTCATCCTAGAGCACAAGAAAAAACGCCCAACTTCAATGTTAGTATTTTATCATGTATTTCAAATAATGCACCATTAATTTCAGGTACAAAGCTTTTCACAGTAAACTTGCATTTAGATCCAAACATCATAAATTACTGAATTATTTTAACTTTGAAGAGACTTCTCTGTGTCAGTATACATGTCAGTTTTAAACTCTCCTGTATTCTGAGCCCCTGCAAATGCTCTCACTGGTGTTGTGAGCAAGACAGTCTTTGAGTGTAAAAAAACCTATTTACTTGCAAAAACAGTGTATTTTGTCTGCTCTTAAAAAATGAATTGAGGTTTTGATTTTTTGGTTGTGCTTTTAAGAAATGCTTAAACAGGTCATGCAACTTCTGCATAGCAGCGGTAACAGACGGGTACTTCTGCAAGAGTATTTGTGTTCTCACCCTTTGCAGATTCCCCAGTGTATTGATGTGGAAACCAGAACTGGAGAAGGGAAGGGAACAAGCTTAGTTCAAAATCACTAGAAGGGATCATTTCAGAATGCTTAGTAGCATCTGCTTGGAGCTCAGATGCTGCCCCTGGTCTCTCCTTTTTTTAAGCCAGTCAAGAAGGGAGGGAGTAGGAATGGGAGCTTGTCAGCAGAATGCTGTGGGATGTAGTTTAGATTACCACTGTCCTGTGGAGAAGAAAGAGGGAAGGGCAATTGAAGGGCAGGCTGATCAGGTAAAAGAGGAAGGCAATGTTATTGGTGCAGAAGGGGAAATTCAAAAAAGATACCTTTTTTTTGCCAGATAAGATTTTTGTTTGTATGTTTTTTTTCCTCTTCCTTTTATTAAGGAGAAAACTGGGGCAGTGAAAAACAAGAAATGATTGTTATTTCTCTAGATATCAAGTTGTCCTAGTGTTGTATTCCCCTTCTTCAGAGTAAAAGGATATCTGAAGAGAGGAAAAGTGAAAGTTATTTTCTTTCACTTTTCTTGACAAAGCCTGCTTAGCTTCTGCTTCCAATTATTCTACTGATTCACACGTTAATTTGTGTTTGCTAGTACTGTAAATAATGGTCCTTTAAACTCCTACTAAGAAGTTCAGAACCACATGCAGTTACAAAAGTTTGAGTTTGAATGTATAATTTTACAATACAATATTATCATATATTATCTCCTTTTGCCTCCCTTCTTCTCCCCCTTTATCCTGGTGTGTGAATTCAGCGAGCTCCAGACTTTTGTATCTGAAAGAATTATTGTTTTTAATTGGAATACATGTTCAGCTCTGAGGGTCAGTGGTGCACTGATCCCATGAGAGAATTTTATGTGGATGTTTGTGTATTAAAATTAAAAGATAAAACCCCCTCTTTTCCTTGCTTTTGGGATGGGGCTTTGTACATGGATAGCCAGCTCTGAAGTGAGCTGTAGCAAAACACGAGCTTTGAAAGACAGTTAAACAGTTGAATGTTGAGGATTTTAGGGAATATTATGAAAACTTTTGGAATTACAAACATGGAGGCTTGCTGGGTGGTAATCAAGAACTTGGAAAATTCATATGTTGAAAGTGGTGTTTTCATAGTCTGTGCAAATCCGATAATGTTCTTGTTTTAAGTGAACAGTAGCATAATCAGTGTTTCATAATGCTCAGTGCAGAGCTTAGTAAATATTTTTTTATCTTTTCTTTAGAGAAATAACTGATATACCTCCTAAGCTTCATCACATTTATTCTTATTCAGCATTTAAATTGTTGGCTGATAGTTTAGTTTTGCTGGTTTGTTAAAAAGAGAAGCCTCTAGTCCAGTGCTCCACGTGTTGGTTTTGCAGTCAGTAAGTGTGCAGATAATGTTCTTTCTGTTCCACTTAGCACCATTTGAAATGATCAGCAAGTTAAGTCTATTCAACTGCTTATCTACAGAGGGGCATGTAGGAC
Organism: Zonotrichia leucophrys gambelii; assembly: GCF_028769735.1. Lineage (NCBI taxonomy): Eukaryota > Metazoa > Chordata > Aves > Passeriformes > Passerellidae > Zonotrichia > Zonotrichia leucophrys. Next base: position 39,755,274 of record NC_088169.1, on the reverse strand, counting down.
TCCAATTAAGTTTACATGGATAAATGCAGATTTGTGTTTGCAGGCATCAAGATGACAGAAGCTTAATACTGTAAAAAGGCTAATCAACACTGAATATGTTTAGTGTCAGTAAATATTTATAGTGAAAACATTGCCTATGATTTTGTGCCTTGGCATTCCAAGTTCTGATTTTTAGTGAGTAAAAATGTGGTGTGATAGCCTCTTTATAAACCTGTTATAAAACTGTTTTCTATAAAATGCATTTTGTTGTTGTCTTTGGGTTTTCTTTTGAGGACAGGTTCAGAGTTAGGCTACAGTATGTAGCTAAGTTAATGAAAAGTCTGGTGTACTTAGCAGAGTTTTTAAGGCAGAGAATGAAGAAGAAGAGGAGGCAAGATAAAGACAGGCAGTATGGGGAGTAATTTCTTCTGATTATAATTTAATTTTTTTTTAATGAGAGTTTATTTAAATGGGGGTTGCTAATAAGCTCTGGTGAACAGTGTGATTATTTAGTGTGTTCCTGTATTCATTAGGCAATCATGATAATTTAATTGGAAAAATTAATGGAACCTCAGCAATTTGTGTTCTATATAAAGCATATCAATACATAGTTTTTAAAAATTTCATTAGCTCTCCATAATTTAAATGCTAGTCTGCTTTCTTTTACAAATGTATTCTGAAGAATGGTGTGTAAAAATTGAAACCCAAGAAGCTACTGATGTAATATTGTATGAAAAGTACAGCCAAGCAAAATGAAAAAATAGAGGTACAAAGCCAGTGATTATTATATTTTATTATATTTTGGCTTAGGGGAAAGAAGAACATAACTGTAACTACAGTTCTGCCTCAGCCTTAACAATGTAAAAATCATGAAGCTGAAGTGAAATTTGGTTTTCTGGAGGAGAAATGAACTGATATAGTTTAGGATTTTGTTTGTTTGTTGAAAATGTCATGGCTTGTCAGGCTAACAAATGTGATTTTGTTCCTGGCAGTCTACAGATCTGGTCAAGAAAAAGAAAAATTCTCTGAAAACCACTGCAATACAAATACAATATACTTCAGTTTAGTGTCTAACTTTGCATGAAATAAGCACTGCCTGTTAGCCTCTGTTTGATCCTGTGAGAGTGTGAGGCTAATGTCTGGCCAGTGTTTTGGAAGCAGCAGGTAGTCAGGAGCAAGCTGCTCTAGGGGTCCATATTTCTGTAGCCTAGTAGTTACTCACACACAGATGGAGACCTTATGAACTTTGACAGAGGTCACACTAAATTGCAAATCTAAAACTTGTAGACTTCTGAAGGATTGCACTGGTAATTTTTTTTAAAGCCATATGATTTGGTACATCACTAAAAGTATCAACTCAGTCTTGAGAAGCAGATCAGCCATGCAGTCATTGCTCACATAATGATCGTGGGGATAGATAGCCTTTCATGATACTTTAAATGGAAACTTGTTTATTAAAATTTTAATTCCTGTATGCAAAATGCTTTTTATATTGCTTCCCAAGCACCTAGGCTTCTCTGCTCTTTTGAACTTATTAAATGAATTTTAGAGCTTAAAACATTGCAGAAACCTCATATTTTTCAGATGCTCATGAGTTAGAAATAATTAAGAATACTCATAGTATTTTTTTTAATTTTAGGTCTTTTGGGGCAGTCAGTTGAGACACCAACCTCTGTCATCTGTCATCAGCCATCACCTCACCAGGGATCTTATAGCAGTTTAGAAAAGAAAAATGTGAGATGATCTGGTTACACACTGTAGCATGTTTAAATCCTGGATTCAAAGTTGGGCAGCACTGAAGGATTCATCCTGCTCTTGATTTTGTAATAGATGAAGTCTCTGGGATATTTCAAATTACTAGTCAGATTGGGAATTTTGGGGGGAATCCGTAGCAGGCAAAGACAGACATTATTTGTTTCCAAGTTATGGTCATTTAGTGTAAGATTTTTAATTCTTTTGTTTAGTGGAGATACAGTGTGACTTTCATTCCGTGTTTATGAAGTCGAGGTCTGTGAAGGATTATTTAGGTCGCAGGCAGCAAGAATCTTCTTTTAATCAAATGGACAAATTTCTGTCATGTCATCATTGAACTGCTTGTGTTATGTGCTATTTAATGGCTCATGAACAAGTCTTTAAAGCTGTGACTTCATGATTCAACCAGGCCGAGTCTGACTCGGTGCGTTTAAAGTGGTTTCAGTGACGGCCACACAGAGAGCTTGAAAATTCACACCAGCAGCAGACTAGTAGGGGAAAAGAGCTTTGAAAGTGTTTGAACAGGTCTGCATATGAAATAACAAGGATGTTGTTCATGCTCCTAAACTGGAAAAACACAAAAGGGAAAGGAGTGTAAAAGAATCTCCTGTAGCCTCAGCAATTTGCATGCTCTGTAATGCTAGTGTCTGTGCTTTGGTGAGATCTCAACAAGGGAAAAAATCCAAATAACCTAATTTACAGCTGAAATACCCCAGTTTGCAATTAATTATTTTTTCAATATTATTTTACACTAAAAAACTCCTGCAAATAATTGAGTCATGTTGTCTCTAATTGTGATCATATCGTCACAATCTTAATAACTTGTGAGTAAACATATGTGAAGTACAGAATTCTGTGCTTTGCAAGGGGCGTGGATGCACAGACAAACTTTTGTCATGAACTGTTTTGTGATGTGCTCTGCATTTTATACGTAATGGTGTGCAGCTAGAGCCAAAGTTAATGTGAAATGGTAAATGCAATGTGATTTGGAGTTACCTGCTCCTCTGACAATGATGAAAAAATGTCATTGGTTTGTATTGCCAGAGGGGTGAGAATGTGCACAGCTGAGGTTGGATAACCTCTTTCCTGTAGGAGCTCCTCAGTTATCCACACCTGGAATAAATCAACACTTGTAATGCTCCCAAACTGCATGTATATTCCAGCTTTTCTTAAGAACTATTAATGTTTATGAGCCAGTGTTATTGTGTGTAGTCATATTAAGATGGAACTTTCTGGCTCATCAGAATTTGTTTGATCTCTTTCTAAAATTGAGAAGAGAATGGAGATTAAGATGCTGGTTTTCTGACCTGTAATCTTCAACTTTCCAGAGATCACCTGTATGCCATTCTCAAAAGAGAGAGTACCTTCTTTTTGAAAATTATTTGCAGTAGGGAGAAAATTTAAATGATCTACACAGTTTTTTTTTTCTCAAGGATTTTTTTTTTTTGCACCACCTTTCCTCTCCCACCTTCTATAAGGACTTGTATTTAATATTTCAATGAAATGACTTTTAGTGACCATCATATTCAGGGCTAAACTGCAAGTACTTCTGGCAAAGTGTAGTTCAGAATGAAGTCACTAATTTAGTTACACAGAAGTTATGAAATTAAAGATAGAATCATTTAGGAGATGGAGGAGACAAGCTGAGAAGTGGAATGAGAAAGAGATGAAGAAATGCAGAAAATATGAAATTGCATAATATTCAAAGAAATTAAAGGATAAGGGTGTCTCTAAAACTTCTGTGATAAGTAATTTTAAAAATAAATGAATTATTTTTGTTGGCTATATGCCTAACAGAGTCACAGAGTGGTGCCAAAAGGGAACCAAGGTATTCAATAAAAGAATTGACCAGGCAAGGTTGGATAAAAGTACATGTGGAGGAAGCAATAAATTTCTTTCTTTGTAAGTTACACAGGAGTCTCTTATGTATTACAAATTATAAAAATGTTGTAAAATGATATGCTAAGTGGTTAAAGTCTTTAGGGCATCTCATGACTGTGATTGGGGTGTAACATGGTGCATATTTTCCATTCAGGGTTCAGTGGAATTCAGCTACTATTTACTGTCATGACTAGTTTGGTATTTCAAGGAGATAGCTTTGGTCTTGCCTACATCTTCTATAACGGAACCAAAAGTGTCTTGGTTGTGCTTCCTGTCCTTAACTCAACTAGGTGTTTGAATTAGGCTTGATGAGGTGACAATTTAGATTGTTTACTTTATTAAACTGAGTGTTTAAAAGGGTTTTGAAGCAGGAGTGAAACAACTGGTAAATCTGCATTGGTTATGTCAGTACTATGGTATCTAAATTGTGAACAAGTATTTATTCCAGAAATATAGGAGTGCATATTTTTAAAAGTCCTTTCCTACTGTAATTTGTGATTAACATTACCTGATTTTGTATTGGGTTTTTTTTGTTTGTTTTCAGGTGTAGCTCACAATATTTCTTTACTGCGAGAAGTCATCATCCATCCACGCTTTGTTCAAGGGGACATCAGCACTAAATTCCTTCCTGAAGTCTATCCTGATGGTTTTAAAGGTTTGTTCCATTTGGAAATATTTATTTTCTTAAGTAATGTTATTTTGATTATTGCTCCTTTATATTTTTAGACTGACTTGCTCGCCAGTCTTTACTTTTTCTTCAAATGGATCTGTGCAAACACACTTTGAGTTTTTAAATAATGCATGAAGTTGAAATAGTTAATTTTATTTTCAAGAAGGCGAAATACATACTTCTAGTGTTAAAATAGTAAATTGAATACACCCAATGTCAAGAAAAACCATTTATAGGTCATATGAAATACGTAACATAAACATCAACTCAATTCTGCTATGCTATCATGCTTCATTGCACACAGGACTTGTATTATTAATTATAGTTGGATAAGTTTACACTCAGCACTGTTGCTTCTTTATAAGGTGGTGTGTCACCTTTAGAATTGCCTTTTGGCACCCTTTGTTTTCTCTGTAGCCTTTTCTGGAGGATCTGGCATTTTACTGGAGTTTTCAGTACCCTGGTTTTAATATACATTGCACACAGTAATGGGCATCATTTTGAAATTGTTAACTCATACACTAGGTTAACATAAACACAAATGCAATTATTTCTTCACAGCATCTCAAACTGCTCAATTTCAAAATGTTTACCAATGGTTGCTGGAAAAATATAAGAAAACCAATACACTGGTTTCCTTTCACAAGGATCGTGTTTTAAAAGGTTGGCTTCTCTCTTAGCCAATCTGCTGTAGGTGCTTGCTTGACCTGTGTGGTCAGAGACTTAGTTCTTCCATACAGTTCTCTCACCTCAGCTGGCATTCACCAGGCAGAACATCTTTCTTATTAAAAATAAGTCAGTATTTATAGTTCATCATTCATGGGTCTTTCATGAATCCTGTGGAGATTCCTGTTCCCCCATTCATCATGAATCCAATGTGGCAGAATCCTCATCTCACTTTGGAGGCAGCAGTGCCAGATTGGCAGTCACTGGACGTGACTGGCACCTTGCCAAATTCTAGTCTCATTAAGGAGCAGAACAGATTTTTCTTACCTCAGGACTCAGTGTGTGAGTGTGTGGATGACTGTTCTTTGCACCAGAACTACTTGATATCGTGATGTAATTGACAAGTCTGTGTGTGATACAGTCCTGCACGTGGGATTGATGCATCCTGCTTGTTCCTGGCTCCTGACTGAGACCACAGGAACAGGTGTTGGCCACCTTGAGTGGCAGTGTGCTTGCCGTGCTTCGAGCTGTAAAGTTCCTGTGTTGTTTTTGCTAGGGGGTACCTAGCTAATATTTGGGTAATTCAGCTGGCTTTGATCCAGCAGAGATTCCAGGGTACTCTGCTCATCTGCTCTTGAAGGCTTGGTGCTGCTGTAGCTGGTCTCTCTCCCTTCCCTGACACTTGAATACAGAATCTCATGTCTTGCCTCTCTGGTGTTTCTGGGACTATTCAGTCATTTTCCTGGGTAGATCCAAATCTCTAAACCACCATGAAACCTGCATTTTTTTTTTTACTGTTGCTGCTTTTGCTGGAGTAGTTTTTTGTAAATTCCTGGGCTGACTTAGCTTGTGAAGGAATCTGGTGAACTTCAGCAGATGTGCCAAGTGACTGGCAGACTGGGAATGGGGAGAGGGGAATGGAGCAAAAAGGCAAGGAAACAAGATGTTAGTTAGAGTCCCAGTGCCATATTGTGAGAAGGCTGCCTCCCCTGGCATGTAACTGGGAACAATAAAAACATAAATCAAATAGCAGTATTGTATTAGCAGATTGTTAAAGGTAGGCTTTTGCTCTGGACACCAGAAGACACAAGAACAGATAGTGTGATGCTTTATAATAGAAACTGATGATTGTCACATGTGAAATTCCTAGACTTTTTCCCTGCTATATAAGAAGTCTTGCTCATCTTCTTCCACGTATCAAACACAAGCACACATTAGCCTTCTTAATTATAGATAAAGAAACATATTATGGCATTGAACTTCAGTTCAAGAATATTACTTGTGAATAGTGATTAAAAGCTCACCAAAGAAACTGAGAGCCCTTTTAATGATGTAGTTTGCATTGGATCAAATCCTTCATGCTTAAAAAAAAAAAGATTACTTGAATTTGAGGACAGTTTTTTAAGTACCCGTAAAAATATTTCTACAAATCCAACGACTCAAATGGGAACAGCTGAAGGCAAGCAAGGATGGTGGGTAGATGACAGGTAGAAGCTCAACAAGAGGAGCAAAGACAAAAACTAATTTACATGTAATTTCTTTAATCACTTAAACTAACTTTTTAATATAAATATCCAGGGTAAACTTTGCTAGAGGATTTGAAAATTAAGTAGCTTCATATATCTTACTGTTGTTTATAGAAAATGAATAGCTGTAAAAAAAAGAGCTGTGACAGTCTGAAAAATTAGAGCAATGTATAGCCAACACAGATCTGAAATAAAAATATGTGCTGCTGTTAACAGTAGGAATCCATACCAGAAATGTTTTAAACTTAGAAAACTTAAGAAATAGAAACATTTGAATAGAGATGTGTGTTAAATTCATGCTCAAGCACAATCCATTGTGTTTCTTTTGTAACCTGCACAATTGCCACTACAGTTGTAGTGATCTACACTGGTGATAAGTACTGAATCTCAGCTGTGTTCTCTCTGGTGACTGCATGAAGTACTGGCCCATTTTGTATGTGCATTTTTCTTCCAAGTATAAATATTGAGTCTTAAGAGTAAAATAAGAGCTTCTTTGTTTTCCAGTCTCATTTTTGAGTTCCATTATAATCCTTTATTAGAAGACCTTTACTCTAAGTTAAGAAAAAATTAATTATTAGATGCATCTTGGCTACTTTTCTATTAACCTGTGTGATGCTCTCTTCAAATTACGTGTAGAATGGGTATGTTTAGTAATTTTTATAATTAGAGTTTAACTCTTTCTTCCCATCTTTAAGTAAACATTCACTACCAGAAGTAGTTTGTTTATTACAAATTATTTTAAAATACTAGCTGGGCTGAAAGTAACCTTGTGCAGAGTATGATTTGGGTGGGAAAGCAGTTCCTGTCATGCCCTTTTTTGTCCATGTGAGGGCTGGCTGGCTGGAGTGCTGGCTGGCAGTAGGTGAGCTGGAGTGGGTTGTTGTTCTGAGCACCCATGCATGTTTGTGAGGTGTGTGGATCTGAGGGTGTTTGCAGGAGCTCTGATTAGGTCAGGTGGCACCTGTCTTAGAGTGGCCTCCAAGCACTTTGCTTACAGAATAAAAATGTCTGCCAAGCATGCAGGAGTCAGATGCACTGTTCTTCTACAGCTTCCAAACAACCTGGGAAGCCTCTGTACTTTCTAGTCTGCCTGATGAGAAGGAAATCTACTGTGTATTATCCCTACTTCATAGGCACAGACAGTGTATCTTTGTTTGCACAAAGATGCAAGAAGAGTCTTGGACCAAAGATAAATTAAAGGATCTTTAGGTTAGACCCTGTTTATGGGGTAGGTCATTGCAGTTCAGTCTGTTTCACAGTTTATATTTTCCTAGTTTTTTATTAAAATATTGAGATCTTCTTCTGCTTGATGTTGCACTCTTTCTGGTTATTAAAGGATGTCTGAAATCAGTCACTCGCTTTGTGAGACACATCCTGTGCCAATGAAAGATGGTGCATTTTCCAAGAGATTGTCACAGAAGTCATCCTAAAAAACATGAAAAAAAAAAAACCAGGAATAATTTACTTTCCCTCTTCTAGCATGTTTACCTCATCTGAATGGAGAGAAAAAACAAAAATTCTTTATATTTCTAATATAGAGAAGAATAAAGAGGAAACACTTCACTTCTGAAATGGCATATTGGCTCCAGAGACTGTGTATGAGGTGAAGGCTTTTAGATATGTTGTGTTTATCATAATTATACGGGTTGGATGAAGTTGTTACTCTGCTTAATGCTTACTAAACCATCTCTGGAAAACGGTGTCCAGTTTTAACCCTCTGATGCATGTAAGAAGGATGGCAATAAACATAAGGAAGTCTGTTGAAAAGGCACAAGGGTGTTGTTGGGATTGGAACAGATAACCTGTAGGAAGAAGCTGGGAGAACCAGCTGGATGCAAGAAAGCTTAGGGCGGACCTAAGGACAGCCTTCTAGGACCTTGGGGTGATTTCCCAAGCATAGGAAGCCAGGCTCTTCAATGAGTTGCACTGCAAGAGTCAGGGGTCATGGATTGGGGATTTTAAAGGTGTCGCTGCACAAACTTCTGAGCAGCCTATTCTGAATTTGATGTTGAGATTGCTTCATGGGGAGGGGACATGCTGAATAAACTAAGGGCCTTTCAAGGTCCCTTCAGCCTCAGTCACTCCATGCTTCCGAGTGAAAGTGCTTTTTAGGTGAATTGGGACTGCAGATATGACTTTTAAACTTAAGTCTGGAGGCTATTGCTATCAGTAGGAGGGGGAACACAGCTTCCCCTGTCTGTCACTATTAGAATATGGGAGATGCTTGCTGCTGATTCCATTAATTTTCTCTGCATTGGAATCTAATATTTATAACATTCAACTTTGTTTTCTGCCTCAGCCTACTTGGTGTCGGTGCTGTCTGTAATGGTTAACTTCAAAATCCACCAGGAAAAACTTGAGATAGAACCTAGGAATGTTATAAACATTGCCTACATTGGTGTTGATCTGAATTATGCATTGCACTTTTAATCTTTCCCATTATGCTTTTACTTTTTATTCTTCCCTATCAGAACACAGCCACTCTTCAAGTATTAAGTAACTTACTGGGGCACATAACCAGGGCTTGTTTGTTTTGTTTTGTTTTTTTCCCTGTAATTGATAGTAGGAAACGCGTTTCTAGGACAAAATGCAAATGAGACTGTTATGGGAAAAATGACCTTTATGTAATTTAATTTGAAGTTAGTTATGTAAAGTAATTGCTTGAACCTTTTTGACTCAGCTTGGGGGATACTGAGATAATATTGATTTAAGCAATCATAACATCAGGGAAATGAGAGAGAAATGCTTTTTTTCTTCTCTTCCTTCCGACCAGGGTTCTGCCATTTGGTAGTAATAGATGTGTGCAGTCTAGTTTTAAATAATATGAACAACACTTCTCCCACTCCTTGAATTGTGATTTAATTTTATAATAATTCTTCCTCTTTTGCATTTGCTTTATCTAATTCAGCTGATAATCAGAAATTTATCCCAGGTTAAACAGAGAGGTGGGACCTGCCAGTTCCACGTTTCATTGTGGAGGTGAAATTTCTGTCTAAGCCAAGAGTCTGCAGTGAGGAGAGCAGGGAAGAGCAATGGTGTAACTTCTTGTGTTGGAAGCTGGGTGGCCTTTGCTACTTATTCATTTCACTCTCTTTCAAGGAAGCACTTGGACAGCTGCTCCAGAGGTAGCTTTGTTGCTCTCCAAATCAGTCTGTATGGTGAACGTGAAGGACTGTGTTATATCTTTGAGGAATAAGTTACTATTCGCCATCTTTATTGATGGTGAATATTAACTTATTCCTCAAGATACCCCACTGAAATTTTCAGGAGTAGCTTCTGAAGGAGAATAATACTTGATGGGAAACAAAGGTGTTTCTATCTGGAACATTTGTGTATTTCCAAATATAGTAATGTAATTGTAAGTTTGACTTCAAAACTGTTTAGAATTCAGCTGAGCTAGCAGCAGAGCAAAAGCTGACAGCAAGGGGAATGGGACTGGAGTTCAGAGAACTAAGGCAGTATTGACAGCAGTCTGTCCTGCCTAATAAAAGTAAATTGCCATCCTTCGGAAGCAGCCTTTAATCAAACTTCTGAGGTATGCCTCCAAAGTTATGCTAAGGACATTCTGTGGTACTGTTGTATGTTTATTGCCAGACACCAAAACCTGATTTTGCTATGTTCCTGTTAACAGTTTCTATTATCTCCCAGAAATCCTACATTGGATACTACAGTCATAACTGGTTTTCTGCTTGCCACATGTGGCACAACTGCTGTCAACAGTGATAAAGGAATAAATATATTTTTCATGTTGGCAGTAATGAAGCGCGTGTGACTCTTGATCAGTTGTTAACCTGTTTCAACTTATTGACCTTTGTTTGGAGTTTGATTTTTACTGAAGATACAGGAAGAAAATAGTTTTTGTGGCAGAGCAAGCTCAAAAGCAGTTACTTCATCTAAGACAGAGGACGTGCAATAAAACCTTTGAAATGGGACCTTTTTAGTTTTACCTTGTTCCTGTATTTAAGTTGGTTCTAACAGTGTGTGTTGGAGCAGGTGGGAATGTGCAGTTTTGGTCACACGGTCTTGTCATGAGTGTTGGGCAGGGGGACTGAAAGGCAAAGGCTTTAGGGCAGATTCCTAATGTGCCTTTAGCTGGGGCATGTAAACAAATCACCAGTTTTAGATTCAGTGTTTTGAAAAAATGATCTCAGAGTTTCTTCACTATGTGTAAGCAATGGGAAAATTGGCACATTTCAGATCCAGATAATTGATGTTACTGCAATGTATAATTATATAAGGCTTATATATATACACATATATGTGTGTGTGTATATGTACAAATAGTACAAAAGTTCAGTGCTTTTTGAATTTTGCCTCGCAATCAGTTTTCCTAGTAACTGGCAAAGTAAAGATCAAGTTTGTTTCTGAAGCCAGGTTCTAAACCTTTCAGCATTTGGATTTCTGCATGTGTTTGTTGAAGTGAAGACAGTTTCCATTTCAAGGCAGATAAAAAAAATAAACAGTGAGCAAAGGAACTTGCAGTAATATTCAGCCAGAATATGCTAATGCAGACTAAATTAAAAAGAGATTGATGCAGGTTTTCTGAGCTTTGTTATTTTTAAATTTACATTTTTTGGCCTGTGACAACTTCTTTGTACTGTTAGCTGGACTTTAATGAATGTATTCCCATCACTGTGGCATGATTGCATTTCTGAGGTGGACTCTAACTAGTCTCTTTACCTACCTCTGTTTAATATGCCCAGTGGAACGATGGATTCTGTGCAGAAGACATCCTGTTTTGAAATTGTGGCTTTGTTGCTGTAGAGTCTGCTCCAGTCCTTTACAACAGTCTCCATTCTGGATTTTCTTCACGATCTCATTAGTCTTATTTTATTCTGCTGATAGAGATTGTCACTGGCTAGTAACCACTACTGGGGAATGTGAATTTACATTACATAGCACTGAGGCCATGGGAAGGTGGAGGTATAGAAGGGATCTGTGTTACTGTTTGCTGCAGGACTGGAAGCAAATGTGTCTCCCTGGACAGAGTTCCTCTGGGAGATAGAGCCTTCTGAAGCTCTTCCCCCATCCTTTAATGTGAAAGCGATACCTATTCTGGATGATGGCATTTGCTGTGATATGTACACATAAAGCACTTTTTGAGAGCTGTGTTGTAACTGAGTTCAGCAAAGTCTTTCAGTTCTTAACCTTTAACTTTATTGTGTAATTCTCCTCTCTCCCTTGTGAAATGCTCTTGCTTTCACTAGTGCAAAATCTTTCTCATGGATAAAGTTTGCCTCTTTTCTTCATGACAATTCAACTTTGCAGTTCTTGTCCTATTTTATATCAATTTTAACTTCCTGTCTTATAAACTGAGTACTTTGTCTTCTTGTTCTCTCTCACACACTTGCAGAGTGGCTTGGGTTTCAAGGGAGCTTAAAAATCACCTGATTCCAACTCCCTGCCATGGGCAGGGATACCTTCTGCTAGACCAGATTGCACAGTGCTCCATCCATCTTGGCCTTAGGACTTCCAGGGGTGGGGCATTCATGCCTGGACAGCCTGTTCCAGTGCCTCACCACCCTTGCAGTAAAGGATTTCTTCCTAGACTCTTTCAGTTTGAATTATTCCCCTTCTCCTTTAACTACATGCTTTTGTAAATATTCTCTCTCCATCTTTCTGGCAGGCACCTTTCAGGTACTGGACAGCTGCAGTTAGGTTACTGTGAAGCCTTCTCTTTTCCAGGCTGAGCAATCCCTGTTCTCTTAGCCATTCCTCATAGGAGAGGTGCTCCATTTCTCTACTCATCTTGGTGGCTCTTCTCTGGAATCTCTCATTATTCTTGGCCACCTATTTGCCATCTTTTCATACCAAATCTGTGTTGTGTGATTTCTGACCTAAAGATGGGGAGGGTAGAGTTCTGCTACTGTGCTCTTTTTAGCTTCTTGAATGGACAATTGAATCTCTATTTAACCATCACTTTCTGGAGCAAGACCAGACTGGGAGACAACCTACTTCCTGTCACACCGGTTGTATCTTTTTGCCAAATATTTGTTAGATTGCCTGCCTTCAGATTATGAACTGCTTTGAGCCACTTTCTGCTTCTAAAGTGTCAAACATGACTTTTGACTCCATTAGTTGTGAACTAATGATTACACAAATAACACTAAATGACCTAGGGCTGAGGAGTAGCCTTATCCCCATTTATTTTTTGGGTTTATGCTGTTGTGCTCTCCCTTTTGTTTGAAAGATCTGTAGCCTTTGCCTCAGATAAAGCACTGAGAGTGTTCTATATTTTGAGTAAGTTCTAATGTACAGATGGATTCCTTACCAGCATGAGGCACAATATGTCAACCAGTGACATTTCAGTAATGAAAACAAGATGCTGCAGCATCATTCAGTTTCTTTTCTTTCAGTTGTCAAATTGTTTTTAACAGAGATACCCAGTGTTAGCAGTTAGGCTGATTTGTATGAAAACATGCAATTTAAACTCTGAAACTCAGAGCGTCTGCTATGCTATGCCTCATCCTAATTTAGAGGGAAAAAAATGTAGCTTTCATGTGTGAGGACTGAGCAGTGTCTTTACTGGTAGTTGTTACTTTTTGTATCTGTGTTGGTCTGTGGTATCTAATTTTTTTAAAACTTTTTTCTGAAAACTAGGACACAAGTTGACAGATCTTGAAAGAAGACAACTACTGGCAACAGCAGCATCTTTATATGTGGCTGAACAACTGAGATCACAGCGATTTTTAGGGACTCCAAGGTAAGTTCATTTCTAAGAACTCAGATGTGCTGATGCATTTCATTAATGACATCTTCTCATGCACAAGAATAACTGGTGAGAAACTGCATGGTTTCTTAATATGGTCTGTTTTTTCTAAATTCAAATGAGCTGTGGCTTACATTTCCCTACTTGCACAAGTCATACACGATTATTTTTATTCTAAGTATTAGCAAACTAATAGGCACAAAAATGTGTTACAAGCCAGTACAGTAATTAATGCACATCAGGAGTTTCATTAATGCAAAATGTTGCTGCATTAGTAACTAACCACAAATTGAGCATCACAAATTTCCCATGTGCCCATTTGAAGCAATCTAAGCACTTTGGCATAATATGAATATTCAGCTACAGGGCTTTAAAATATTGTAGATTTGTGAGTAATTTGCTACCTGGATGAAGAACCTTAATAGTTTAGTCTTAATTCTTAAAACACTTTCAGACTGTAAAGGTGGAAGGTAATTGATGGAAGAGTCAACACCTTGCTTTAAGTATGGGTTTTTTGTGCTTTTATTCCCCCACTCCTCCATTTTTTTTATTTGTAGCTGCCAATAACCTGGGCAGTACTGTTAATTGTTCAGCCATTGCAGTACCCATGTCAAAATGCTAATTCACTTCTTTGGCTTTTTTAAACAGTATGCTTTTTTCCTCTAGGATGTTTAGCTTTCCTTGTGCTCTGGCCCATCCCTGTCAGTGCCTTGAGACCTTCTGTTAAAATTAACTGAATTTGTGAAGCTTGTTTGTGTAGTTGGTGTTAGCAATGGTTGTACACAGTGAATCCTGACTTCAGCTTAACTCTCCTTGCCTCATGTTTTGTAATGTAGTTGCATGTAGGTTTGTATGTGAGGGAAGTCATAGTGCAGGGTAGACATTATTCACATTCCATGCCAGTGGTTTGACAGTGTATTCTATTACTGATTTTTCAGTGGTCAGGAATAAATCAAATGTGGTTTCAAGAAGTTTTTATTTTTATTTGTACCCACAAAGATAATTAATACCATATGGTATTAAAGAAAAAGAAAGAGACACTTAAGGCAAGCATAACAGCTTTGTAATGTATAGCATATGCAGGGCTGGGTCATTGCTTGCCTTATGCATCTATAGGGGAAAGTAAAGCACTTTTTTATTTCCTTCCACAAGTTATATCTTCATAGTGAATGGGATAAGGAGAAGAGCAGACGCTCAAAGGCCACCCTCACCTAAAAAAAGATGAGTCAGGGAAAATGAGGAGGGGCCTTGATTCTAGTTTTTTACTGGCCAGCATAGGAAGCTAAGTGGTCTGGTACTGCTACAGAGAAGCGATGGATTAATTTGTACTTAGAGTAAGGATAGGAATTGTTAATTTAAGCAGTGATGATCAAACTACTATTGCATTCTCTACTCTGATTTGTGATTTCTTTTTCTCTTCCCTGTAAAATACTCTAACTAGCTAAAAAGAAAAGAAAGGAATCCAATTTTTGAACAGTCTTTTAATGTTTTGTGTCTTTTGCAAGTACTTTTTTTAGTACTAGGTGTCTGTGTATGCTAATAGAAAAGACACATATGACTATTTTAACTGAGATAAAAGAGATGTATATCTCTGTATGGCATTGAGCAATCAGACATGGTCATCCATCTCTTTCTCTGCTGTGTTAGGGAAACAAATACACTCCTGCTTGAAAAAAGGTTAGCTCATTTTTGGAGTACTAGCTAAACTCAGTTACAGGTATCCTTCCACCATGAGAAGAGAAGGCAGCAGAGTCTGGTCACATGAAAAAACCACACATCTGTAAAAATAGATTAAGGTAAGATTTTTCAGATTTTAAATGGTGAAGTTAAGAAATCTTTTCAGTACAGAGGAATCACTTTCTCTTGCCATGATGGTGTGTACTTATGATTCCTTCAGAAGTCAAGCCTTAGAATTTTCTCCAAGTGATGTCTGAGTGTGGTTCTTATTGAATGTGTCATGGTTTCAATACATACATACTGTTAGATCTACTTGCTTTAATGATAGCAAAGCTGCCTGTTTGAGGACAAGTAAGGATGAGCTAATGCAAAAATGCTTACTGGCGAGTAACTTCTGAAGAAACCAAACCTGATAATGATATCCTTTCCCCAGAATCACACAGCTTGTTCTAAGGAAAAAGGATAGAAGCAAAGGCAGAATGAGGTCAAAGAATTGTGCAGTGTCTTGGCCGGTGTTCTCCATTCCTTAGAGCAGTTAGTGGACTCCCTCTAGAGGGGACTGAGCACTGTGGAGCATATGACTTACTATAGTCCCATCAAGGATTCTTCACCATATCCTTAACCAAACTGCATCTCACTTATTTTTGAAGGCGCTCCTTATAGTGGGTATTTTTTAATGAGCAGGGTTGTGGCCAGAGGAAAAAGCACATCTTTATTCATAAGACTGCACTCTGTTTGAAAAATACTCGTAAACAAAATAGTTCAGAGTAGGAACTTGTGCTACAACAAATCCAAAAGGCCAGTTGTGATCTTGCTCACTATGGCAGAATTGGGCATTTGGAGTCTGTGTGAGTTTTAGGTCTGTGTTGGAGGATGTGAGCAGACCAGACAGACTGCATGCTCCAGAGCTGATCCCAACATTCTCCTAATGCTTTGGACAAGTACAGTGATCATCACCTACAGAATTTCAGCTCTCTGGCACTGTTTATGTTGACAGCATTTTTTTTCATCTGCACTGAAAGCAACTGAGCAAGTTTTGTGTAAAAAAATCCTGAAGAGTAGTATTTTGGAATGATACATTATTTCTTTAAAACTTTTCACAGCTGTCAGACAGTTTTCTGATAAACTTGAGTTATATGCTTATCTTTGCTTTTAATTTGTTTTCTTTTCCCTTTTGGGAGCCATATTCATAATATGCATTCTTTTCACAACTGCAGGGGTGTTTTATGTTCCCTTTTTTCCCTGTGATTTATTCAGCCCATTATCAGGATTGTTATTCTGGTCAGATAGACAGAAAGTACCATGCTTGGAGCTCTTCACAGAAGGTGCAGCTTTCACTGTCAAGGTTACCAGGACTGTAATCAGATGAAGTGCAGCTGAGCCAGATTAAGGAATCTTGTTGCAGGCTGTTCCTCCTTTGCTCTCTGTCTTTTTTTCTCCTCCCCAGGTATGCAGGTGTGATTTTGTGTGTAAAATTACCTATGTTAGCATAGAAACTATTTAATAATAGTTTACTTCAGATCACTCTGTCAGAAGCAGGTTACTTCTGACAAGGGAAATTACTCTGGAAGAGCTACAAGAGTGGGAATGTGTAGCAAGGAGGAACATGTGAGCTCATAAAAGGGAGTCAGGGGTGTGCCTTAGCTCTTCACCACAGGTCAAACTAGTAGCAGCCTCATGAGGAGGATTTCTGTATAACTGATAGTATTTTCTCATGTGACTGGAAAATATGTATTTTGCAGTCCCCTGAGTGATTGAATAATCAGCTGTAAGGTTCTTGCTGAAGCATATTCTGATGACCAGCCAGCTTTGGCACCCAACTTCCCTCAGTTAGTTTCAGCCAGCCTGACCTGGGTAGTGGCAGTCTTCATTGCAGAAGGTTGGCTGCTGTTGAGGTTTGTGCAGGTCACAAGCCCAAGGCTGGTTTGCGTTTCCTGTGCTCAAATAAATGGTGTTATGGTTTGGGTGGAGCACCCACAGGTGAGTTTCCACTGTCTGTACTGTTATATAGTGCCCCTGGCCTCATCAGCAGCTCCTAGAACTAACATGCCAGGCTTTAGCTAAAACAGCTCTTGGAGATCCATGCAAGCTCAGAGTTCAAGGAATATAAGCATTTACTTTTGTGATGCTATCAAGTATTTAGAACATTTTCTGTGTGTGCTTTTTTTTTTTTTTTTTTTAGTTTTAACTGTTTTTTATTTTTGTATTTTATTTAATTTTCCCATTTTCTTGGGAAAAAATTGGATGTGGAATGGTTTGGTTTTTTAGGATTCTTCTCGGTTGGGGTGTTTTTTCAAGTATTTTTTGAAAGATGATTTGCTAATGAAAGTGTTTGGTATTTTGTCAACCACATACTAATGTGAATATTTCACTGTGATATCCAGATAATAGGGGCACATATTTCCTACAGGAAAGAGCCATGGATGATTAATGATTGTTTCATTGTTCAGCTTTTAGTTATTTTACCTAGGACTTTTCCTACTTACTCTATAGTCCACTTTATTGTGAAACTGGTGCCACCCACAGCTGCTGAGCAGATTTACAGCATCTAGTAAAACCCCAAGGTCTTCTAGACAGAACTTGATCTTGTTTCAAGTGGAAACATATTTTGGCTGAAGCGAATCCAGCTTATTTTATGTCTGTTTGATGTAGTTAGCCTTTGAGACCAGAAATGATGTTGTACAGTTGAATCTTCACATTTTGGCTTCAGACTTGTTTTCTTTCGTGGGTTGGGAGGGGAAAAGGAGAGTGTCTCTCCAGGTGTGGCTACATCATGCTATCTCCTGGGTCTACTAATGTGATGTTTATACTTCTAAACCCAATTGCCTGCAGCACTTCCTATGTGTTGCTTGTGTTGGCTGCTAAGTGTATTTTCCTAATTTTTCTATGGGTTTTACCCTTTCATCATTTATGACTTGGAAAAAAACCAGTGGGGCTGCATGCCCATATTACCTGATGCTACACACAAAAAGATGGTAACACATTGGAAAATGTTTTAAATTGCTAGCAAGGGAAAAAAACCACTAAAGATTTTTCTTGCTTGTGTGTATAATATAGAAGACTGGATTGGGATTCTTGAGTTAAACTGTTCTTATGGGACCTTAGAGAAGTCAGTTGAATTTGGCCTCAGTTTACAAAAAGGCAAAGTGGCCTTAGTACTTTGCTGCCCTGTTGAGGTTTTGTAAATATCTGTTTATCAACATGTATGAAGTATTTTGAGACCTAAAATGGATTATACTTTCTAAGCATAAAATAAATTTTTCCCAGGAAGGAAAGTGTATAGTGGAAAGTTAAAATACAAACAAGCTTTTGTCAAGTTCTGAAATAGCTGGGCTAAATTTTTGTTTTAAAATTCTGAAGTCCAGGGCTCCAGTGCAGTGAATGTAAAATGGCTGGTGAGCTGCAAGAACAGAAATTTATTTAGCTTTATGTTTAATGAATTATTATAGGTTGCTGTCTGTGTTGATTCAGTACAGCTGCCTTGCTATTGCTTGGTTATAGGGCAGTGAGGGAACGGCTCAGAGAGCAGTAGAGTCCCACACCTCTCAGGCATCCTTGCTCTCACAGAGACTACACCTATTACCCTGCTGGAGTCTGGGACAGAGCCAGCTCTTTGCCAGCCTAGGGCTTCCCCATATGGAAGGATGATCAGCTGCCCAATAGCAAAGCTTTCTGGCTCTCCTGCGCTGCTGGAGCAGCACAAAATAAGGTTATGTTGCATTAATTTTAAAAAGAAGGAAGATGATGTCAGGAAAATTCACTGGAGTCATCTGAACCGGCCTGTTGGAAAGAGAAAGAATTCTTACTTTTTGCACAGGCACTGCTGAATGATATCAATTGTATTATGTGAATTGAATTTTTTATTTCTTCCCTAGAATTGTAGTATTAACATGAACTTGCAAGTTATTGGAAGTGCAACCAAACATGAGTACTTCTCTATCCTACAGATGGCCTCTGTATGAAGATAAACTGCTTTGTTTGCATTGGTATGGTTGATCAAGTCCAGCCTACTTGTGGCTTTCTTCATTCCCCCACTTTGGAGTTATGCAGTCATCCTTAGCTCCTGAAAACAGCACTGCCTTATCCTTACTGTTCTGGTCCCCTGCTCAACAAGTTGAGCATGCTTCCCATGATTTACTGTTAGGCCTTTGAAAGTCTTTGGTATGTTTGTGTAACTATTGCAGCTCCACACCATTATTCACTGTGTGGTCTTCTCTTTTGCCATAGACTTGCAAGGTACTAAGCCCTTTTCTCCTCTTTTTCATGTGAAATCCTTGTTTATAATGAGCTTTTCTGGTTGTGGTAACCCTCTTGTCTCTCTAGCTGTTATCTAATGTTGTTCTTTTGACCTCTTGCGAGTCATTACTGTTTTGTGGTTTTTTTTTTTTTGTAATCTTGCTTAATAACTACAAAACCAGATGCTCTATATAATATTCTAGATGTCTTTAAACCTGGTATTATTTACTCTTGTCAGTTGCTCAGTTGTTTATCATAGAAAGAGGATTATATGTGCTAGAAACAAAAAAAGTAGCTGTAAATAAATGAAACATGCATTTTTTGCCAGTTGGGAATGAACTTCTATGGAAAATATAAAAGTTGGAATGGGATGTTAAGGTAGCATTTATTCTGCAGAGTGTATCTATGGTATTTTTTGCTTTGATTAATTAATGCGATCAGATTGGAAACACAGGTAATATAAGGTATTTCTATAGTTGTTTGAAAGCACAGGCATGTGTTCCATATGATTCCTAAATATCTATTCCAGGAATAGAGCAGTCTGTCATGGGAAGTTTCCATGACTTGTCATCCCTGTCATTTGTAGGGAAAAATGTGTTCTGGGCACTCAGAAATGCACACTTGCTCAATCTTTAGAGTTGCTAACCATTATGAAATCATTATGAAGATAATGTTTGAATTAATATCTCTTGGGAAGATCCCCACATCTTGCTGAGGTGATTGCTGGTGGGAAAGGCTTTCACTAAAGTAAATGGACCTGGCTAAGTCTCTATGTTTATTTTTTATTTTCACCATGTCTTCTGGGAAAACAGCATCTGCTGTAAGAGCTTTATAGCTTCTGTAGCTACTGTTCACTTAATGCTGAAACTTGAATTTGCATAATATAGACATGTGAATGTTTTCTATTGTGTTGCCAAATTCCTGTCCCTTTTTTAGTAGTTAATCTGGCCCTTTTCTCATCTATGCTTTGCTTATGACCTCTTCTGCAAGATCCTCTCTTTACAAGACCTCTCTCTATTTAATTTACTTTGATCCCCTCTATAAGCCCAATGATTATTTCCTCTCATGCAGGTTTACACCTCCTAAACCTGTTCTTTAATATTTGTCTGTGTGTAAAATGTGTATGCGTGAAACCGTAAAACTGACAAGGTGTGTGCTAATTGCCATGTGCTCCCTGGTCATTTCACAGGTATTTTTAGGATATGTTTTTGTCTTCCTCTGTGTATTTTACTTTGTATTTCCAAGGGCAGAAATGAATGTCTAGGATAATTTTATGGAAGGGCAACATTTTTCTTGACCTTTGGGGTCTCTAAGCTCAGTAAATACATCTGTAATTGCATTCGCATGAGAAGTTTTGCTGATATTTCTTTTCTAGGATTATTAAAGATAAGCATGACCATCAGCACCTGACCTTGTGTAGTTCCTTGAGGCACTGGTTGTGTCCTGCTGTTTGTTTGTGTAGTGTACAGCTTATTCTTGATGCTGTTGCTGTAGAAATGTTGTCAACAAAATATATGGGAAACAAGTCTCTCATTCAATATTGTCTGCATACTTGTACATGTATGTGTCTTGATTTGTCCATTCTTTAGCATGCTTACTTCATTCATGTTCACAGAGGCTGTAGTTAAATACAAGATACTGATTGAAGGGATAGGTAATTCATTTATACCTTTGTTGTTCAGTATTACAATTTTCAACCGTTTCTTTTCCCTTTGATTCAACTGCAAAAGTGGGATGGGACACAGAATGGCCTCATTATTGTAGGAGTATTTCTCTGTTCCCTGCAATGATTCCAAAAGCTCTTGCACACTTCATCAGTATTATTGTAATTCTTTGGCTGCAGGATATTTGGCAGCTGTTGCACCCCACTGGCAAATCCTATTCAGACTTCACTTCCATTCACCATTGCCATTGGAGAATTGATTTCTCTCTCCTCTGCTCTAACCTTTCCCAATTCATTTTGGATTGTTCAATGTGAAACATTTTAATTTCATATCATACAGCCATTCAGCTCACAATCCTTTTTTAACCTGTCACCAGGGTAACAGCATAGCATGCTTGCTTTAGGCAATCAAGTTTTTATTTCACATGCTTAATGTTGCATTAAATGTTTGCATTTTGTTTAACCCTCTTAAATACTTTAAAATGTGGATATATTTTGCAGGGTAATGAAGTCTCTGATTTCAGTGTCAAGTCTTCACAGAAATTATCTTACTTAAAATAAAAAATGAGAAATTGGAAGATGAATACAGTAATGAGAAAATTATTAATAAAATCCCAAATGGCTGAATGAGGCAAACATCCATAGAATGGTAAAAAATCTTTTTCCTCTGGTAAAACCTTCCAGAGGCTTATTATTATAATCTTTAGACCTATACTTTGGGATTATTTTTACCTGTAAGTGCTTGTATCAAATTAATGCAAATATAGGATTAACCATGTAATAACATGACTTTAAGAAGTGAAATGTCTGGCCTATACGTGTCAGTTTACTTGACACTGCTTGCCAGATGTGTGTGGAACTGTAAGCTGAATTACAAGTATTTTTTGTACATCAAAATTAGAATTTATTGGGGTGATGCAGTTGATTAAAGAAATATGGGATTTTCACGTATCTGTTTTATGTCTACATGCCAACCATCATGGCATGCAGAACAGGCTATAATCATTTTATTCTAAATAAGGATAATAATGAATTTGTGTTATCATGGATGATTACAAAAATAAAATAGAAATGGACATTTTCATATTTGAAAAAATATTGATTATTTATAACTGATGCTACAGAGCAAGTCCTGCCTGTTTTGGTAAAGGAATAGGACCAGCCAGCTTTGCCCTCACTTTGTTTTTGTTGGTATTTAAAAAATGTCTGTAATCGCTGTCCTGAAATTACCCAGTCTTTAACTATAATTAGAGGTGTAGTGGTAAAGGCTTTTTATCTGTCACAATTTAGTCTCAATTACATAGGTATAAAAGATATAGGAGGAAGGGATGGGAAGTATTTAATTTTAGGATAAGTAAAATCTAAGAACATTGCATTGCAAATAAGCCCAGACTTTCTCATTTATAATGAAATAAACCCATAATGAAAGCACTGATAATATGCATGTTAACACTTCAGAATACTAATTTTGCAAACCTTCCTGTTTTCAAAATAGGTCATACATATATATTGTTTAAAAAAGCCAAATATGGAATATTTGATTACTGTACTAGCCAGTGTGTGTTTTTTGAGAAGACAACTCTTTGCCATAGATCAGACCCATAAAGTTGACTTTGTTAGAATTTTTCTTCCAACAGCATGTAGCTAACTATAGAAGAAAGAAATGAAGTTTCTTCTATTATTTTCCAAGCTTTCTGCCCAGTTTTCTATTTTCCCAAGTTGTGCTATAAGCTACCAAATGTTATTGCTTGCCTAAAGAGGTTTGGCAGTGTTTTGTTACTGAATTTTGCCAAAAGGAGCCAAGCATATGGTAACAGTTAATTTATTGGTTCTTCTAACCTCCAGGGAACTCTTTACAGAGAGCATATTACCTTTTTATCTAACATATTTTAAATAAAAGAGCTGTTGACTTGAAATTTGATATGCCCGTGTAGAAGCTAAACCTTCAGTGCGGTTATGCTCAATTCAGCCTTGTTTGAGGGTGAGACTAAAAGTGTAAACATACAAGATTGAGCTAAGACTTCTTTCTTTTCATCTTTCAGAGAGGTGGGTCTCTTCTGTATAATTTTAGTGTGCGTGTTTAAATAAAAATACTGAAGAGACATTTTCTTGAGGAGAAAAATAAGCCCTACCTTTGTCTCAGAAGTCTTGGAGATCCCTTTCTTTTGTTTTAAGATATTCCTGGTATGTGCATTACCAAGGGATGCTAGAAGAAAGGAATTTTTTTTATTTCTTTGTATACAGGCCTACAGGCCTATTTGCTGGTTTGTTACAATGCAGTTTTGTATCATTCTAGTGGGAGAATTATTTGAGAGGTAGTATTGCTAATAGTGTTGCTATGTGCTGTCTTGGAATTGAATATCATCCCTGTTATTTGCAAACTCAAAATTAGTGATCTACTGCCTGCATAGTAGCTGTATATTTCTGGTTTTGTAACTGGGAGGTATTGTGAATCTTAAAAGGAAAGCTGCATAGATATGCCACTGTATTTTCAATTGAATACTTGGGATAGATGGTACCTTAAGTAAAAAATACTTAATATTGATTTCTGTTGTTTCTTCACAAGTATTCAAAGACCCGGATATTTTTCTCTGGATCTATGTTGAGATTGCTCAGATTACTTTTTCTTTTATGATTATGGATGATTCTTTAATATCTTTCACAGACCATTCTTTTCTGTGTAATTAGATGTGGTGCTTGGAGTTTGTTTTGGCTGTGGCTTCCCTTTAACATAGATCTTCAAAGCCTGTAGTGTGAGAAAGACTGGGCAGGAAAGAACAGCACAGAACCTCGTTCTTTTGAAACCAGGGATGTTTACCCATGGACTTAGAAAGGAGATGACAGGTCTTTATCCTGTCTCTCTGTGGTGCTTAATAAAATTAGTCTTTCTGCAGTTAGTAGTGAGATGATACAAATAAACTATTTGCACATTAATTCCAGTTTTTAAAAAAATACTTCTAAAAAAATCTGAGTTCCTAGGCTTTAAGCTTGTGTCTTAACCCCTGTGTGTTCTGGTACGTGTTTCTGAATCTCCTCTCTCTGGCGTGATGGTGGCAGATATGGTGACATACCTTGGTGACACAGTAATGACTTTCTCCAGGCCCCGCTGCCCATTTTTCTATCAGACACTGAAATTTAAAGCAGGTCCTCACCTGGCTGTTAACGTTGGTAGACAACTTTACCCTGTTTGTTTCCTTGAGCTAGTGAGAGCACTTTTCTTTAAATTCTTAGTTGCCTGCCCTGCTCCCTCCCCTGCAGCAAAGCCTTTATTCTTGCTACTTGTATCCTCAAATCACAGTCACTTAAAGATGCTTTACTAATATTAAGTCCTCCTTATTCCTCTATTCACTGTGCTTTTTATCTGTTCTTTGATCTCTGACGTTGCTTGTCTGCCTCTACTACAGGCTGCCTCTTCCCAAGATTTAACCCTTGTATTTAAGTGAACCCTTTTAGTAAATAGGCTCAGAGTGGAGCATAACTCTTCAGAGATGAAGACGTTCGTGATTTAACCCCAGCCACTAACTATGAAGAGAATTACCTCTACCCTAGCCAAAATCAGCACACAAAGCTAGTTTGTCTCCCCTAGGAAGGTCCCGAGGGGCTGCAGTAATTTGAATTTTAGAAAAATTATATTGGGTATGAACAAGGAAACTTTGGGCTGAGGGAGAACATGGATGTTGTGTATAGAATCCCTCAGCAGATGAGTGCACAGGAAGGATTGAGGCTGAAGGCAAAGTTGTGAGAACCAGTTCTGAACATCTTCTTTAGGTATCCTCTTTCAGCTGCCATGCACTACAGCTGAAAGTGTATTTCAAAAATATTTTGGATCTTCCTCATGTTTGTACTGCAGTTTTACTTCACATTTTAGCATTTCTGTTCAAAATGAGTCTGTCTTTTTGAGTCAGAAAAACTCTAATATTCTTTTTAATGTCCTTTTGATCACATACAATTTATTTGTTCTTGTTTATAAAATAGAAACATTCACAGAAAAACATATATGTATTGGGTCAATAGAAAGAGTTACAGTATCATCTATGTGTAACTATATTCATTAAATAGTGATTGGATGTGTAAAAGGTAATGTTTAAAGAAAATTGTTTTTCCACAGCATTTTGAAATTATATAGTACATTTTAATATATTGTATTATTTATGTATTTAGGACATTTATTTTTTGCCTTGTTTAATACTGAACTGCACTGATTAGTGCTAATTGGGCAAAAAAGAAAGGAAGGAGGTGGAATTTACAGTTAAGTACATTATAGAAGTGTAGCTATATTCTTATATTCTTGTTAGATCTTATTTAACTTTCCACTGTTTATCATTGAATATTAGACTAGATGGATATTTAGGCCAGTCAGTACAGCCATTTTTATGTCCCCATCCTGTATTGATCATGATTATGATAAAATAACCATCATCAATAACGTTCATCGCACCTACACAATTTTGTCCACTAAGCTTTCTGCTAAGGTCAGTATTTGACTTCTCTAATACTGACCTTAGCAGAAAGCTTAGTGGACAAAATTTTTTATATTAGTACTGAGAATGAGACACTAACTGTTACAAAGGTTTTGTCCTTCACATTCAACCCTAGTTTAATAATTCTCAAATTCCTTCATTCAGGTCTGGTGTATATAACTTGAGCAAAATTGTGCATGCACATTTTTTTCTTGTTGTCTTTCTTCTTCTTTCTTGTGAGACCATAATTTGAACAATGGCAGATGTTTTATTAAAAGGATGAAAACACACAGAGGGCAATATTTATCATCTTTTGAATATGTATCACTCTTAAATTATTAGACGCCTGTATTTCTGTGGCTGAGAGTTGTAGTGCCTAAGTAATGTAAAAAATATAGCAGAGCATTACCTAAAGGTAGTAGAGCCAATTTCAGGCCTAACTCATTGTGAGAGGTACCTTTCTCTTTGCATTAGTTAGGAAGGGAAAGAATGGTTGATATGAGGTGCTGAAAGCTCGGCGGTGTGAGTGCCGGATGTAAGCTGGAAGTGTAGGGGTGATGTGTGCGAGGTACTGAGAGTCACTGAGCTCTGCTATGGGCTCCAATTGTCTGGACATGACACATGAGGGCTTGTTGGAGATAGGCATGTTTTATGTTATCTAATATAATTTTTAATGAACTTTTGGAGGTCTTCTCATCTGCTATGGTTTTTTTCTTTAACTGAACAGAATTAGTAGCATTAATCTGTTTCATAGGAGTCTAGTGCAGAAGAAACAGAGAACAAAGCTTTAGAATCTGTGAAATATGCCACATTTCTTACATCTAGGGGGGAGGAAGTAGCTGTGACATTGCCTGTTGGAAACTGGCTTGAATACTTGTAGCCAAATGCTGTAATCACATTTACCTGTGGTTTGGTAGATTCATGGTTGATACCTGTGTTGTCACCTAGCATTAGTTCTTGTGCACGTAGTTTGAAAAGCCAGGCACTGTCTAGAAAAATAGAGTTCCAAATGAATCCCAGCTCTTGGCCAGTTTTTGGTTCTTACGGTATGGTGTGTAGGATGGCTAGCAAGGAAAATCTGGTCACCCTTTTTGCAGGACTGTCCTGAATGTGCATTCTGTGTATTGCCTGAATTAAGTCTCTTATAGAGGAGAAAGCACAACAGAAAAATATGATCAATACAGCTGTATTCCCCAAGTGATTTCACTGGCATGAGATGGGTTAAGCTCTTCGATGGACTCTTGGTTCTGCTGCAACAAGTTTGCAGGAGGTGATAATCTGTGTGATGGCTGAGCTCTTACAATACTCTGGAGCTCTAGTGAAATCTGGCAAGCATTGTGTTTTCTATGATGCACAAAAAAAGAGGGGGTAGTTCTATTTTAAATAATGACCTTTGGGATATTGCATATCTGACAGGCTTTAGAGAGACCAGGTGAAATCATGAGTCCTACAGAGTGTGGCAGAAATTCCATACTTCTGGCAATACAATCTGGTTAGTTCCAAGGGGACTGGCAGATCAAAAGGGCGAGACCTAAATGAAACTGTAAACCACAGGAAAGACAGCATTCAATGCACAGCTCTTCACAAAAAACTCAAAATATTTTTGAAGGTGGTGTTCTCTAAACAGGTGTTTTCAGTTTGGTCTAAGACAGGTTGGGAGTTTTATTTTTGTTAGCTAGTATAATTTAGAATTTTTCCTTAGTTTGCACATTGTGTTCCTTGTGGGCCTTAAAGAAGGCCAGTGTTCTTGCTCTCTGTGCTGTTGCCAAATTTCCTCAGAGATGGCTTTATTCTGATGTCTTTCCTTTTCCCTTGGCTGTAGTAGTTGTCTCTCACTCCTGATAGTGTGCCTCCTTTAGTAAGTTCAGCAGGTTCTGAAAAGTTTCACTCTATTGGGTTTTAAAAACTTTGTTGTTTAAGGAAACACTGTATTGTTGTTAGTGCCTGTGGGTCAGATGTGTATCTCTGAATAAGAAAGACGTTAATTTGGTTTTTTGGAATAAGTTTGTAAATTAGTGATAGCTGGGGAAATGGCAATCTGTTTGAGAAGATATCTAAAAAGATAGAGGCAGCTCAGGCCATGACTTTTTCAAAATGGAATTTTAAACTTTGATTCTAAAATATGCATTTTCTCCTCCACAATTGTACAAGTTTTTCAAATATGCTGCACTTCACAGTATTTTCTTTGCTTTCAGCTGGCAGAAGCTGGTAGGTATTGAACACTTCTTAACAACTTTTACTGGGGCAACTAAATAAGAGGGGTTGAACTTGAATTTAAATGTCAGAGTTTTTTTTTTTTTTCTTTATATCTAGACTAAGTACCAAACTTAGGATTTTGAGGCAATTCAATTGCAGAAATAATCATTAAGATCAAAATCTCTTCATGAGAATAAGTGATTCTTCAAAAACTAATCTAGCTGTCATTAGAGAGTGTACCAGTACAAGTGTACAGTCTTGTTCATGATGAGGAGCTCGTGCTCTCACTGTATGTATTTGACTTTTGATTAGACTTAGTCTTGTCTTGTGAATTGAATACCCATTTGCGACTGGGGTGTTCTGGATGCAGGTTTGCGATCTAGTTTCTGCCTTTCTTCATCAGAAAGGGACTGCTTTGCACATCCCAAGGCCATTCTGCAGTGTGATCCAGAGCAATCTAAGTGCAGGTGGTTGGGATAATTTACTTTGAGAACTCCTGATCTGAGGTGCAGCACTGATAGTCTCACAGCCCCTGCATATTGTCCTGTTACCTCTGAGTTACCACACTCTCCAGACCTTCTGTTACAAAAAGGGGTGAATAACTGAAATTTTGACAGAAGGGTTGACAGATTAAAGCACTAAATGTGTTTTGATTCAGGTTTACAGCTATTAGTAGCAATTAAACTCAAGATTAGTAGGCAGGTTTCACCACTGAGATGAGCACAGCAAACCTAGCATGAAGTTTGCCCGGATGTTTCAAAAAAGAGAGCATGGAAAGTAGTCTCATATGTAGAAATAAAATTGGATTATTTATTTATCTAACTTAGATGTAATTTTTAATCACTTCACCTCATTTTCATATTAGTAGGTTAGCATTTCCTTCTGACTGTTTTTTATGTGGACAGCAAACCTGTAATATTCTACACTTAATACAAGTGAAAAATAGCACATTATTACCAGGAACTTCTTTGAATGGAGGTGTAGGAAACATGCTGCCCAACAGGCAGCTAGATTCCAATGCCATCATGTTATATGAATGTACATAACTGCTGTACATAACTGGATAATGTTAACAGAAGAGCTTTAGTCCTCCCTATTCCGTCACAGTGGCTTGTTCTGAAGCTCTTTGCACATAGAAAAGAAAGTGAGATAATTATTGTAAGACTGTTCTTAAATATCTGCACAATAAGTTTCTTTGCTTAAGGAAATAAGGGAAAATTTGTATAGGAAAGGGCATTTACTGTTTTCCTTTTACAGAGTAAATTATTGTTATTAGTTTTGCCAACTGCCCAAAGTTATCTCTCAATAAAAATTTAAAAAAACCCCAGGTTTTGGAAAACAGCAAAGTTATGAAATGAAATACTTTAATTGAAGGAGAAACAGCCCCAGCTTTTTTTGATGACAAACAGATTTTTAGATTTTTCTCTCCATAACAGTTGTTAGCATGCATAAGTCAATATTGTTGACTGATCTGATTAAAAACACCTGCTTGCAAGTGGCTACTCCTTTGGTAAATAAAAGATGGTTGAAAAAACAGATTAGAAGCACAGACTTGTAAATTACATTAAAAATAAATGTCTTTTCTCTGTACTTGTGAACACTCAAATTATTGAGTGTTCCTTGCTTCTTATTTCACAAATGCTTGCAATGAGACAAATAGCAAGATCTCTTATCCAGCATTAATGTCTGACATTTGCTTTTTCCAACATAAACCAAATACTAAAGTAGGTCCTAACATCTCATAGGAGAGGAAATCAATTTCAGATCTATTTTACATTTATTTATTTGAAATTTTCAAGATATGCTGTTGCCTGCTGAAGGACTGGGCAATCTGACCCTTTTCTGAAACGGAGAGGCCTTGGGGTCTACTGGCAGCTCCCAGGGTTACTGTGTTTCCACAGTTTACTAATGCAAAGTACACAGAAATTTCCCAGCATTAGGATCAAGTGCCAAAACTTTTTGTCCCAAAGAATGTATAGTCAGGCTGCAAACCTGAGTCTCCATGAATCTCATATTCCTTCCTGCCATCAGCAGGCTAGGGTGGTGAGTTCCCCAGTGCTTACCTGAGCCCTGGCTCTTTCTCTTGAGAGATGGGAGATGGATGTGAGCCCCCACAGGCTGAGGAAGACTTATAGCATGGATCTTTGATTCTTTGAACATAAGCTCTGCAAACATGACTTTGGTATATCAAGACAGGCAGTAACAGCAATCCTGCTTCGTTTACCTGATAGATTTAAAGCTAAAAGAGCCATGAAAGATCTTTCAAGAAACTTAGAATTGTTGTTTGCCTGCGTTTTTGGAGGACAACTTCTTGTTAAGACTGTGGAGACAGCTTTGGCAGAGGAGCCCCCAGTTCCTTGCCCCTGCCAGGCTGCTGAGGGTGCTGGCTGTAGAACACTGGGGTGAGGGTGTTTCTCTTTGCAGGACCTAAGCACTGCAGGTGTAGAGACCCCCACAGGGGAAGCGTGTTAGCCAGGGTGAGCTCAGGTTCTTTGCAAGGTTATTTCTCAGTTAAATGGAGATGAAAGGCATTGAGCCATACTTTTAGGTCTGGGCAGCTAAATTCACCCTGAATTTATAATTGTTTCCTTGGCCCACATCTGGGTTTCACTGCTGAAGGCACTGGAGGTTTTTGTTGGTCACTGGATTGCAGGCTCTTATGTCAATGCAAATTGCCTGAAAAGCTTGTGTTGAAGAAAAAGGGAACATCCAGATGTATGCTGTTCTGAATCAAAGCACAGTGCACTCCATAGCATCCTTTTAAAGCATTTTTTTTATTTTATAGTTTACCTTCCATGTAATTTCATTTTTTCCTGCAGTCACTATTCAAATAGAGTATAGGCTATAAATATTCATATTTGTTATTGATTTTAATGTGATATGTAAGAAAATGTAATGTAAAATCTTTTTGATATAACTGTTGAGTAATTCTTTCAGCCTTTGTCTGATCAGCTGGCACACAGGCTAGTAGAGGTTATTATTTTGTATGATATATGAAGAACTATAATTTGGTCTAATGATGGTATGTTTTCATATTCACAGTGAAAGAGGAACACATATATGTATGCACATATAAAGCAGGAAGAAGAAAACCTTTTTTAATGTAAAAAGGCATATGATATATATAGATGGACCAGTCTGAATATATGTAGAAAATGTGTGTGAATAGATGCAGAAAATACTTCAAATTGCTGAATAAAATATTCCCAGATTCTTAGGTTCCTTGCACATAATTTTTGGTTCTTAAAATAATCCTGTGAAAGTGCTGCTTTTATCTTTTCTGTGTGATGATGAACTTTTATGTTGGAAAGTGTTGAAAGTACTCAGATACTAAAGCTTAGATTTGTGTTTTGTTTGGCAGTACACTTCTGTTTAGAATTCTTTTAATCTATCCATTCCCTGCTTTTATATTCATCTGATAGTTGAAGGTTCTCTGAAGGGTATTTTTTTGCGTATGAACTTATTAACTAAAAATGCTTTAAAATGTGGGATTTACTTCCCTTTTTGTTTTTTAATTTTTAAATTTTTTGGTGGTTTGGGTTTTTTTTTAGGGTTTTTTTTCATAGCAAGATAGGCTCTTGTTTGAGTTGTTGAATTTCTATTTGCCTTTCTTGATTTTTTTTTTTTGGAGGGGTGGGGGGAGGGCAGGGAAAATAAGAAACAATTTATATGGTAGATCTAAAGTTTCATTAAAATTGCTTATGCCCTGTCCCAGGCATTTTAAGTGGGCCATCTGTCTAAACATCTCTGCATTTTTTTCTGATCATTTCCTCGACTTATTCATGAGCCATGGGAGGGCTCCTTTGTAGTCTCCATGTAGCTGGTTCAGTCTACCCCCACTGAATACATCTATGTGCTTGCATAACATATCTTTTCACAGTGCTGGAAATTCTCTGAACTTGGTTCAGATGAATGGCCCACTTTCTGAAGGTCTTTTTTTCTCCCTTTGCAAGATTTGTATGCAGAAACTGACCTTGGTGGCTACAGAATCCAGCACATTATTCTTGATCATTTTACAGGCCACCTGCTGTGAAAGTTATGATGAAGGATTTCTTAATGATTCTTTGACCATTAACATTGTTTTAAGTCAATATTTCACTTTTATTTAACTGGTGAATAGGTAATTGCACAATTGAAAAACAGCTTTATGGAGTGTCATATAATGTGGTTTTCAAACGCTTGTAATCTTTCAAACGGGAGGGTTTGTTATGATAGTTTGGGATTTCTCTGTTTACATAAAGTATTATGCAGCAAAAATATCAAGTGAAGAGGAATTTGTGTTTTCCACCTCAACATTAGAAGACATATTTTGAATTGGAAGAATAAAAATCTATACTCAATTTTCTGATCCTTTAGGAGCTGGTGACATCCTAACTCATTTACATCATCAGTGATAGTAGGGAGAGGGAAGTTTATTTGCCCCAAACTGCACAAAATGGTAGTTTTTATTGAGTTCCTTCTATCTGATCGATTGGTGACAATCAAAATGGCCAGGGCAGAGTTTTTACAAGATTTGCTTTTGTGAGTGTCTATTTTTTTCATTACTTATTTTTGACTAGAATAGATAATAGTTTAATTAATGTGTTCCATGAGCACAGTAAGTATGTGTCGACCCAAAATTTTTAGCAGTTGTCTGCTTTCCTCACTGAAAACATGCAATGAAACCAGGAGCTTTGGTTGCTGTGTTATTTTCAAGTGTCTTCCTCTCCCACATATGGCATTTGGGGGTAAAAGGGACATAATACGTTTCTACACACACATCATCTCTAGCTAAACAAGTAGCAGTAGAGCTTGAAAATGAATAACTAAGCAGGCAAACAGTGCTGTTTTTATTGTTGTGTTGCTTACATGTTTTTGTAATTGGTGCTTTGGAGTAAAGCCTTTATGACTTAAAGCCAGGCCATCAGTCTTCAGCTGTGTTCCTATGCTTGTGATGCTTCCCCTTAGAAGGCAATTTGGAGTGGAGAGGTTCAGAACTGCCCATTTTAGTGTGGAAGGAGTTTATAACCCCCTTGTCCACCCATCTCCTGTTGTGGCTGTCATGCTGCCTTTGCTCTCTGTCCCTTTGTGTGCAATGCTCCTGGCAAGGATCAGCAGCTCACAGTTCTCCATGGCCCTGCTCCCCATCCACCTGGTACTCATCTTGCTGTGAAACTTGTGTTTCTTCCTGCAGCCAGTGATCTCTATAGGCAAATGAAGTCATTTTATTGGATGATGTGTCATTTGCCTAAACTGGGAGCGGAAAGGGAGGGCATGTTGAACCCTAGGAAAGACATACTGTGTGTACTCTGAATCTAGGGTTGGAAGGGAAGTGCCTTATGTTTTCTTTATGGTTTTTATGATGGCAAAAATGACAGTATTTTTATTTTCAGTGAGATTATCCTTTTTTTCTGTGAATACAGTATGCTGGATTTCAGCCCATTATGTAGAATTTAAAAAGTTCTGAATTTTGAGAGTAGCCAAAAGTTTGGTAGTTTTCTGTGAACTAGTGTGAAATATATTCAGAGTTCAGATGCTTTCTTTGGGAGGACTTTAAAGTCTTCTCAGCTAAGGGAGCAACCTTGGCCAAGAACAAATATAATTTCCCATGCACTCGGATGTCTCGGATTTAAAAAACCCCAAACATCACAAAACAACAGAAAATCCCACAATAGATCTTGTTTCCTAAAGCCTGGTAGAAACGTCTGCATTTCTAAAGTAGTTCATGGATGTGAGCAACTTCGTTTTCATATTTAACAAACTTAGACTTTGATCCTTATTTTTGGACTTCGTAATCCTTATTTATATGAACATTCCCTACCCACAAATCCTATCAAAATGGAGTCAACTACAAGATAATTTCTTTGAAAGGAATTTGGTTTAATGAAGATGTAGGATTGTCATGAGCTCACATAAGTATATGTCCTAGCTAGTGTCAGTTATAGTTAAAAAAACCACAGGCAAAGCTGATTAGGAAAGCTGAAAAATGTCCCTGTGCAAAGGGATCTAGCAATTCCAGGAGGGAAGTACAACTTGCTGTATATTTGTTGCAGCTCTGGACCTTGCCCTCCTGGCCAATGGTGTTGCAGAGAGAGGAATTATGTGGCTGTTTGAAACCCAGGCAAAGCAATGATGATAGTCATGCCTTTCAAGAGGCATGCATCCTGTTTGGAGATACACTTGACAAAGCTCAGCAAGACAGGACTGAACAAAAATAATCCCTGCTGGAGAACAAGACTGTCTTTCCTTTGATGGCCAGCAGCCAGATTCATGAGGTCACTTCCAGTCAAATGCAATATGAAGCAGGGCTGTGCCAGCAAGGCTGTAAGGAATCTCATGTCACCAGTGAAGCAGATCTACTGAGCTGAGTTTGTGATGTGATCCTGGTTCTAATGTAAGAAATATGAAGTAGCTATAAACCACTAAATCCTGTTGGTTGTTGCAGTGGAGTGTCATGGAGAACTTAACCAGGTGCTGTCTGTATTCTTCCTTACTGGTGCTCTGATACCAGGAAGTGCAATGAAAATATCTCTCAGCTTGCTGCCTGCTACCTGTGCAGGAAATTCCTCTTCCTCTTCTTCAGGAACTCCTGTGTCTGTCACATTTCCTATCAGCCAGTCTAAATGTTTGGTGACATACAGGAATTCCAATATGAGTTGCTGAGAAATGATATTGCTCCCAATAAACCATAAATAATTCCTTAGATTTATTGTTTTCACAATTGCCACTATATTAAATCTGACAAGTGATGCTTGGCATCGTTAGCACGGGAACAGCTTATTTTCAATATCTGTCTTGTGAACTTTTAGGGTAGTGGTAGAGGTAAGATAATTGGTGAAATTTCATGTAGGCCTTACTTGGCTTGCATCTAGAAGTAACTAAGGATTAGTATGCATGTATTTGTGTCTGATATATTTAGTATTTTCATTTCCCCTTTTCAGGCACATAGCAAGGCACAAGTTTTGAAAGCTACTTGCCTCATTAAGTACTTGAACTTGTGCTTTCTTAAGTTCCAAGTATCTAAAAACCTAAAGTTCTTAAAAAAATTGTGGAAATCCTTGGCAAGCATTTCAGCATGGCAAACGTGTTATCCTTGGCTTGGACAGATACTTGCTCCTCCTGTGGCCTCTAGAGGCCTCACAGGTGCTTCTCCCTGTTGATTCCACAGGAAACCTGAGCATTCCCTATGGGGACATGTGGTTCGCTGGTCACCTGAATCCTCTGGAGGATCCATGTGGCATAATGTGTTCACAGGTTTTAAGACTGCAGGATGCTATAAAAGGTGTAATAAGTGCTATAATGTGCGATAGATTGTTGTGGCAGAAATGATCCTTAAAAGAGATGTAAAGGTGATAAAATTATTATCCCTACAAATTTCTTACAGTAAAATCTAAATATGTAAGAGTCAATGTGGAAGAAAAGATATACCAAAATGTGGTTTTGTTTTAATAGAGTTTAAACCACACCTTCCTGTCTTCCCTTTAGGCCATGTGGTGCATGCTCTTGGTAATATATGGTACCCACTCATTAGAAAAGTTGTAGTGTACTTTTGGACACCAGTTCTTATGGCAAAGTGGGAGAGACTCAAGAAGTTAGAATGAGGAAATGGAGAATGAATATACATTTAAATAAAATAACTGAAAATTGCATGTTTCACTCTGAATTTTGAAGAATGGAGGCTCAGTTCTCATTCCTTTGCTGCCAGGTGTGTGCTTTTTTAAGTTGAAAAGATTCAGGTTTCCTGTGTTACTTGATAAATGGTGCAGCCACAAAATGCTGCAGGAATCGGTATAATCCTCCATGTGGGCTGTGATGATACATCATTATTTTTTCAGTATGCTTGAAGGGCTCTGTGGATGAGTACTTAAAAATGTGTATTAGTTATAAAATTACTTGTATTACTTGTTTGGCTGAATCTTTTGTCTGTAATTGGCTTTTAATTAAGGTTTACTGAGAATGTGATTAAAGAAATAATAATTATATTTTGCCCTTGAAAAGACTGCTCCAGTTATCACTGTTGCTATTCTCCTACCAACCCACTTTCTCATCTGCTTTTCATCCTGTTTGAGCTAATTCTGCAGCAAGTGCTGGCTGCATTCAAGGGCCTCCTCTAACTTTATCAGCATACCCAGTGTGTCAAGGCAAATCTAGAAAGAAAGTAAGAGTGTATTTTCTTCTTATATGCTGTTTGACAGAAAAGATGTATTTAGTATATATTTTTTTCAAGTGTGCTCTCCAACTGTGTCTATAGATTAATGATATTTTATATCCTTCAGGACCATCCTATGAGGAAAGTGCTTCTGGTTAACTTGGGAGAAGCATGAAATCTCTGTTAAAATTTTTTCTTCTGTCTGTTTCTTTTTTAGAATTCCTATTGCTAAATCAAAGAGAAGTAGCTGGGAGCTCTCTGTGCATCTAGGAGATGGAATTTACCCAGTTGCAGTTTCAAAGCATGGCTCATCGTTTTTTGTAAGTTCTGCTCATTTCCTAAGAAATTCAGTGCATTGAGTCCATATATATATTATCCTTGATGCCTGCTAAAATTCTCTTTTTGTTGACTAAGGATAGATGTGTGGTTTGTCTTTAGTAGGCATTGCTGTTAATTACCAAACAGGACCCTGACAGTTAAATAGTGCAGAGTTGAAAAGATTCAGATAGTGTACTAAGATTTTTCTCAGGGCTCGTGCCTGTGGAACATTTTCGTATATATTTGTTTATTAAATTAGTTTCTGAATTATTCTGTTTAGTGTCTTGTTTGGAAGTAGCATCTTATAATGGAGCATATACTCCATTATAAATATATGAGAGCAAGAAAACAAATGCAATGTTGACAAAAATTGCATTACCTTAAGTTAGTGTTTAGAGAAACAAATCAAAGATCCAAGCCAATAGAATAAGCAATCATCCTGGAATAACATTATTCAGCACTCTGTGCTAGAACTGTATGTGGTCATAGTAAAATGCTAGTGTTTCAGGATGTGCTTATTCACTTCAGATGAATGTGTATAAACTTTTGTTTTTTAGAAATGTTCTAAGGTAATTGCTTAAGCACTTAATGTTGTCAGCATGAAAGGCAGAAGGACAGACCATGACAGTAGAAGAACAGTAATGCTGGGTTTGGTAATTCAGCTGCTCAACAGAATGAAGGCAAGACACAAGCTGGTTGAAGTATTAAGAAGATAAATTTATAAGGAGAACTGCTGTTTATGTCTGTTAATGGTGATTCCACAACGAAAATGAGATTTTTATTTTTTTTAAATAGGCAGTTGACTTGTATAGTATTTGTTGACTCTTAGGCAAAAGGTTTCAAAAGAGCCTTAATAAGGCAGATTTTCTTAGAATGGCAGTAACACACCCTACTTCTTGAATTGCTGTTTCAGAAGCCAAGGCCAAGCCTTCGTGCAGTTTTTAAAATCTACATAATAGTCCTAACAGGCATCCTGTGAGCCTGGATGCAGCCCATTCAAAGAACAGAACACCTCTGTCAGATTTCAGCTCAGTTTAGAGTTGGGCTGGCACTGGCTTGTGGGACAGAGATAGCCCTTCCCAGGAGCAGTCATTGCCCTCAGCCTTTCCTCCTTTTTGTTGCAGCACAAGAGCTGCCTGCTGCTGTGGGGATAGCCTGCTAGTTGCTGTGAGTGTTGCATAGGCCCTGGTTGCTGTGAGCTCAGAGATCTAATTCCCATGGTTAGACTTCTCTAAACCAGGGAGCTGGTTAGCACAGCCAGTTACACAAGCATACATCTGCCTATGCATACATTTTTAGAGATTTGCTTGAGTCCAAGCCTGTCCCTCACTTTCAATGGAGCTGCTAACAGTTGTGATGTCTTGCAACGGTATGAGAATTACAGCTAGTATAAACCAGTTTGACAAGGTGTATGTGATGTCTGATTTCTGATCGTTTGGTTTGTTATTCAAACAATAAGAAATGTGAAAGTTCCTTCTCATGCCTTTGTGTCCCTGCAGTGAGTTACTGCTTTTACCTTCTACTGCTAGGCAGGGAGGCAGGAGCATCGCTCAGTGTCAGAGAGTGGGTACCTAAGCACTAGGGAAAAATTAGGAGTGCCAGGTTAGGACCAGCTGTGGGCCTAAAAGCCTGGGTCAGAGGGATTTATGACAATTGCTTTTGCATTTTGTTTCCACCTTAACCATGTCTATATACTTGGGGAGGTGTAATTCCTTATTTGTGTCTGGAAAATACCTGGTGAAATAAATCATATCAGGTGGATTTCAGGAGAAGTTTGTTTCACTTAAACCATATACCTATGAAGATATAAAAGTGTATTAAAATTTATGTATTAAAATACCTATAAAGTGTATTAAAAATTACACCTGAGCTTAGTCATGTAAAAAGCGGGGAAACTCTTTTTTAATAGCAGGGTTGTTTAGATTTAAACTTATTTTTATTGTTACTGGATAAAGAGCAGAGGACATGTTATTCTTCATCACTAATTTTCTTTTTCCTGGTGTTCTCCTGTGATTGTGGTGCAGATAAGAGTTTATAGTAAATACAGCACTGTCAAAAATCTGAATTGTTATTCAAAACCTTACAATGGAAAACCAACTGCCTTAAAACTTCAAAGAAGAGTCAAGATTAGGAATGAGAAATCTTGTTTCTGATCAGGAGGTGTAACATACCATCAGGAAAAAAAAGGGGAAATTCAATACTTGTTTTATTAACTTTGCTGTCAGAAACACAAGCCTCACTTTTTGAACTTCTGCATTTAGTTTTTTGCTATTGAGTTGGTGTGACAGAGGCTCCTGCCTTTGTGGGTTGTGTCCCCTCGTGGTTTGTGACAAAGATAGCTGAACCTGTAGTGCAGTTGGGTAGCCCAGTGGGAGGGCCACCTTCGCATTCCCCTTCAGAAGTTTACTCGGCTGCAAACCGTGCTTTGCGCAGCGGCGTTCGCATCCTGAGTTACTCTGTTTACCACGGGGACCCTTCCAGCAGTGCCTCTATTCTGTCCCTGTGGCTGTGCTGCTGTCCCAGCTCCCAGGTCGGGGTGCGCTCCCGGCTGTGCCGCGCTCCCTGCAGCGGCTCCGAGCGCATCGCTGCGCAGCTCTTTGGGCTATGGGTCAGCTCTCGTCAGCTCCCTTTGGCTGGAGATTCCTGATGAATTCTGCAGTGCTAACTGCTCTTCGCTGCTCTTTATTTTTCAGAATTTTGAGTTTTGAAACCATCTGTTTTTAACTACTTTGTTTGTAACAGAGGTCCTTGATGGGGGCTGGCATTAGGCCACTTCAGCTGCCTTGCTTCCCAAAACGGAAGGATTTAAGGATGAGTGGTCCACAAGTGTGAGCGATGCTCTTTGCCTGAAGCGCTGCAAACAAAAATATTAATTTTTATGATTGCAGTAGAGGTTGAAAACTTCTGAGAATCCTAATTTGATATATTTTGGGGCAAGAAGTAACTTGGTTTTTATTCTGAAGCCAGCAACATATATACTAGTACTTAAGTTTATATAAAACTATTGTACTAGAATTTTCAGTACCAGACAGTTGTTTCTGGTGATACCCTATCAACATAGCAAATGCTTTTGCAATTAAAAGATTCCAGTGACCTGAATTGAGAAATAAAATTTAGCAGCTTTGGTGGGACCTGCTTGCTTGTGTACAAAGAACTTGACAACTAAATTGATGTAAATGTCATTTATTCTTTTTTTCTTTGTTCTATATATTAATTGCTAGAAGAATCTTTAAACTAACTGCTTGTCATGCATGCCACTTAGTTTTTCAGAGGACAGATGGTCAGATTCTTAGCTTTGATTAGTGTTCTTCTTAAGCTTAAATTTTTTTCTCTTGTCAATTGAATTAAAGATCTTGCAGTCAAGATTGCTTCTAAAATATAATTTGAAGAATTATTGTTTATTATAATTGTTACTCTCTTTACATGAGATAGTAACAAGCAATGCAAAACAGCAACAAGCAGCCCAGAAGCATCCCACCTTCAGACTCTGGAATATTTTGTTTACTTCAATTACAAACAGGAGTCTTTCTGTTCTTGCCATTTTCAGTTGCTACTCTGAGTATCAAATGTGTTTGCTTTATAATTTCATTGAGATTTGCTGTTGAAGGTTGGAGTCTGTTCTTCCTTTATAAAACTCGGCTGTTCTGCAGGGTATTGAAGAGTGGGAGAGACAAAATCAAATAGGAACCTACATATGTTGAGGAAACCTGGTTAGCTATGTGGTTTCCCTGCAGTGTATGAATATGGCCCTTCAAAACCAGATGTCAGCCACCAAGGATGGTCTAATTCCATGTGATGGTGGCATTGTTTATTCATAGGATGGTTTGAGTTGGAAGGGACCTTAAAGGTCATTTAGTTCTAACCCTCCTTCCAACCTAATTTTAGTTCAATGAGGAATTT
Organism: Zonotrichia leucophrys gambelii; assembly: GCF_028769735.1. Classification (NCBI taxonomy): domain Eukaryota; kingdom Metazoa; phylum Chordata; class Aves; order Passeriformes; family Passerellidae; genus Zonotrichia; species Zonotrichia leucophrys. The sequence continues at coordinate 39,715,513 of NC_088169.1, read as the reverse complement.
GTGACTGTATTCTATGCAATAAACTTAATTCTTGAAAATATTTTTGCTATTATTCATTTTCTGATTATTTGCTACAGTGTAGGAATACTCTGTCTTGAGAATTCTTCATTGATGATTTGCATGTTTTCTCTGCAAGTACTTGTTATTCTCCTTTTTCATGTTTGAAAAACAGTCCTTCCTGTTAGGGTTCTTCATCTCTGTAGTAAATGCATACCTTCCCAGATTGCTTAGCCTCATCTTCTCCTCAGTTTAGTTGTCAAAGAATTTCCAGATGTTTTCAGTTATAAAGTAGCTTCTTATCATTGAAGTTGTTTATTTTTTATTTTTTTAAGCATAAGGTGTCATAGTTCAGAAGTTACTTTGGGCAAATGGAAATTCGATATATTTCCAGAGGGACCTGCATAGGTCAAATGCTGAATAAGAGGAATAGAGAAAGCTAAATTCCTTAATTTAGGTTGTTACTAGAATGCGCTACCATTTTCACAAAACATTGAATGACTTGCTAAATCCAAATTTAAGAAGAGAAATGTAGTACAGGTATGAAATATTGAGAAGAATTTTTGACGCTTGTTCAGTCCAGCTGGAAATAAATGTTTTAAATATTTTTGAGGAAAAAACCCCAGTGTTTTTCCCCTATCTTTTTCTTGAGAAGTAAAGAATTTATTAGATACCTGTGTGGGTGGAAAATCAGCCTGTGTACCTCTTAATGTTTTTAAGAGAAAACCTGTTGTGTAATGCCAGCATAAAAATAAAATCTAAAACATTACTGTCATCATTATTTGAATTTATCCTGTATGATCAATATAGAGTAGGTGCATGTCTATGTGAATGCTTTAGTTAGTGAATTCATGTTTATCTAGCTAAGCTTTGACTTCAAATTCAAATATAATAAGCATTTAATTTTGAGAACTTTGGTGTATTTATTTACTGTAAATTTCATGGCTGATGAGTAAGTTTATTTGAAAACTACTTCAGGAAATATTTTCATTGTGTTGTAAATTCATTTTTGGGGGGAGGAAAGAATACCACCCAAAAATCAAACAAAAGTATGCAAAGCATCAAGAAGAACAAGGAATAGTATAATGGAAAATCAGAGCAATGATACAGAAAGTTGCTGTAAGCAAGCTTTGTTCACATTTAATTCCTTAAACACAAATGTGCATGGAGTGGGATAGTAATGCAGTGCATATTAACTTCTGTCTTTCCAGTAGTCCATGTGGAAGAATAACATTGCCCATCTATCACTATAAAATTATTAACCCTGTTAAGAGAATCAATAAAATGCTATAATTATTATTACTAGTATTTCACATTTCTGGTATGCTTCAGGCACATACTAACTAATTGGTCACATGAGAGAAATATGAGTGCTGTATTAATAGGGATGAAAGCAAATACCTGTAGGAATTAAAACAGTAAGAGTGGCAGCCAGTTGTAATACAAATTAACATATATCCCTAGAAGCAGTAGAGGAAGACTTTTGGCTTAGACTAGTTCTAAGTATATATTGTTGCATGTTATATATTTGAAATAAACTGTATTGTTGTTCCCATGTCCAGCATTAGTTTGAATGAAAGGGAAGTGCATGTTTAATGGGTGGGGCAAGATCTATTAGATAATCCTTACAGCTGTAAGCACAGAACTTTCCCTGCCTTTTTGCACATGGTTTGCATTGTTGTAAACCTATATTGTTGTGTATCTCCTTTCAATCCCTTTGTTCAGAGATTGTGTATGATGTATTGTGTGCAATGTCCCTTCAATGCAGTATGCACAGTCTAGTGCTGTGGTGAGAGCAAAACCCCGATTTCCATTCGTGGAAAGCACTGGCTATAGTAGTCATGCTCCTGCTTGTTGATGGAGTCTCTGGCTTTACAGATCCTGCATTCCTTTTTCTGCAGTGACAGATTTACTGTAAGGGTAGAGGTTGCCCTGTGCTATCCTGGTGGAGTGGGGACAGGTGCTCCTGGGAGGCAAGCACTCTGCACTTGAATCTTTCAATCTGAGGAGAGCATTGATCCCTGAGTTTTGACTCTGTGGCAACTGCTTTAATTGCTACATTTCTGTGACTGCTGACAGAGTGGTTTTTTAATGAAAGTGGCCTTGGCCTCAGTATCTTGTGAACTCAGTGTTTCTGGTATGCATTTCCACTCTGCCTCATTGAATGTCTCAAAGTTTCAGTGCTGGGATCCTTTACATGAACTACAGGTAAATATTGAGTATACTCATATAAAATTTGTATGTACTTAGGTGTGCTTTAGTACTAAGCCAGAGGACAAGCAGAGTGTGTCTGGATTGTACAGGTTTTCACATACCATGCCAGTTTAGCACTAAGTATGTGATGGTAGATGTTTGCTTGTAAAGAGAGATTTTTGGCTTGGCCTTTTGTCTCCTATTAGTTTGTTCACACAGTACTCCATAATCAGGTAGAGAAAATACCTATAGGTTTGGGAATTAAATTTACTTGAGTAATCCCTTCACTGTGTGGCTTTAAATATGCTCTTCCCTCTGTGTCAGAGCAGTGTAATAGCTTGGTTATAGTAGTTTTTGGAGATTTCTAGTTGTGCTAAAAACTCACAATAGCATGGTCTGGTGCTGGTATGTAGCTGACAAGACATTTCTAAAAAGAAAATGCAATGAAAAGTCTGGAATGATAAAATGCAAAATGTTTTAAAAGCAGGCATGGTCTATTTGGATGTATATTTTCCTTGTGTTAGAATCAGACTTCACTGCTTTAAAGTATGTCTCTTAGTAGGCAGAAGAGGAATTAGGTTTTTACAATGATTAATTTTAAATTACCTGATGAAGAGTTTTACCCACACAAGTGGCTTCATAGCATGAATTGCTGTGGTATGAGAATAGAGACTATGTTCTTTCATGGGTAATGATCCAGTGGTTCCAGAAATTCCAGTGAGCAGTAAACTAAAATATAAATTGAAGCTCTGTAACAATACAGAACAATAACATACCATTTTCTTTCTTCAGAAAGTCATGTTTCTGGCACACAGCATTTAATGTATCCTGTCACCCTTCAGTCTTCCTGTGTTCTTTTGGTGTAAGACTGAAAACACCTTGAGGCGTAGGTGTTGCTTCAGTTTATTTTTGTGCCATGTGCACTTGACATCCTGCTGCACAATATTCATATAATGATTTTCTAATTTCTAAAAGCAGTGCTTACATGAACATTACTTGGATGCTTTTCTTTACAGTCATTTCTCATCCAACAAAACTGCAAAGAAAATACCCAACCAACTCCTTCCTGTGCCCAGAAACGCCTCCAACATCCCAACCTCTCTTCCCAAATTTTGTAGAATGAATAGATTAAAAAATGTTGTGAGCTCCTCCTGCTGGTTCAGCAGAAGCAATAGTTGCATTTAAAGAATGCTAATACAGTGTTAAGAGCCTGTCTTATTACCACAAAAGCCATAGTTAACTCTGCAGCTCGTGGATGCTGCTTCAGCTTTAATTCCATTCTCTGAGCAAATTTTAGCACATTTCATATTCAGTAAAAGACACTTTTTTTGGGTATCTCTTGATGCTTTGGCATAAGGAGGTACAAAATCGTTGCTGTTTTGAGTACCTTTCTTAGCTGTGAATTTCTTTGCTGCTTTTTTCCCCCTCTTTAATTTTTAAGTAAGCCAGACTATTAAAATTACTTAAATGTAGCTTTTATGGCTTATGAAAAATAGTGCTCCTGTCGTGGATAGATGTGCGTCAGCTGTGACTAAATGTTTTGATGTAGTCTTCTCAAAAGATAGACTAGAAGAGCTTTCCTTTGAAATATGTGAAGCAGTTTTAGACACAGCTTCTCAGATGGATCTAATTAGTCTTTCATACAGACTGGATGTCCGTTTGTTGCAGCTCAATTCTCATTTCATTCACCCATAACTAGAAACACCTCGCTTCAAACGTGTTTCTTCAAAGAAAGAAGGGTTTAGGGTTCCGTGTTTTACTGCTTTTTGATGTTGGTTTCCCTTTAACTGAGAAGACCTTATGTTTATACAACTGTTATTATTAAGAAAACATAGCTTTGTTCATGAGAGTTCATTCGGTATCCATGTTGGCTATTGGTGGCAGTCGGAGATCTGTGGAATAGATCTTGCTATACAAGACTAGTGGGACAGCTGTAGGGCTGGCTATTAAGCTTGTTGTAGCAAAGATTTGAATGCAAGCAGTACATTCTAATAAGACCATGGAATCTGGTTTGTGGGGAGATGAAAATGAAGATTAGAGTACAAATGTTTGGGCCCATCGATGGATAGCAGTCCTGTTTGTTATTTATACACAGTATAATGTCACCCAAGAGACACTGTGCTCTGTTCCCCATTTAGGATTTGTTTACATGGCTCAGTTCAGTGCAGCACAAAGGAGCCTCTGCTGACTAACCTAGTTTGGGCAGTGCTGCATTAATGCTGCTCTACTGCTCCTGGTTGGAGTAACTTGTTAAGAGCTGGCACATGTAACTCTGTGTAGCAGTGCGCTGTGCCTTGTTGTGACACTGCTACAATAAAGATTACAGTTAAAACTATAGTGGCAAGTGTCTGATCAGTGTTAAATAATCAGTGTGATACTTGGATACAGCTGTGGTTGATCTTTAAGGAAAATGAGTGGAAGGGAGGTGAGATGGCAGATGCTTTGCTTGTGTTTATCCTCCATGGGCTGCTCTGTGGTCATGGTGTCATTTAGTGGAGTTTTCAGGAACAGGCTGGTGGTGCTGGCTTAGCTTCTCTGCTTTCCAGAAGCGTAGCTGAGCTGGTTTTGCCACTGGACATTGCTACTTGCCTCTTATCTTCCCTGTGAGAGGAAGGGCAGTCCAGCCTCAGATGGGTGACACCTAGGACACGTTGATAAGAGATGGAGCAGGCTGGTGGAACTGGCTGGTCTGCAGGGCTGTCACTTGGGTCCCTGTTAGTTGTGCACATCAGTAACTCCACCACACTTCTGTATTTGCTGGCGACCACTTACTGCATTACCTCTTCCTGCCCTGTGCCTTGCCCAGTCATTTCCTGGATTTGGCTCTCACCATGTCACTCTCCTTTTTCTCAGTCCATGGAGGCTTCACATTCCCCATTTGTCCTGCTAGAAAGCAGGACTGGGTCTGCTGTGTATTCACTCACAGGTTGGCCAGTCCAGCTGTTGGGTGACAACCAAATTGCTCGTCTGTCCAAGAGCTGAATGGAAGCACTCATTCTGTCCACTGTGCATTTTCATTTTCATAAAACTTAAAGGGATTTTAGTATGTCTGGTTAACACTGACCAGTCAGTGGGTTCAGAAGTTGAGTGTGTGCTGGGAATTTTGAGGAGGGACATGCAGATAAACTGTGCATTTTGTTAGCTTCTTTTTCCTTTTGAGATCAGGCTAATGGTAGTGTTAGTGAAAGGGTTAACAGAGAAAACAAGGCTGTTTGGAATGCAGGAGGAGGGAAATTATTTTAAATTATTAACAACAAGTTGCATCTCTGTCTGTGGCTTATCAAGAATAGAAAAAGGAATCAGATTTAAGTAGTCATAATCTATTGCCAATATTTTCTCTTCTGGAGAAAAATCTACATATCTCAAGGACATACAAGAAATTTAAATCAATTGGAAACCAAAATAGACCTATAGCTCTATAATTCTAGAATTATTTCAGGTCATGTTGTATGCACCAGTGTGGTGGATTGCCCTTGGCTAAACACCAAATATTCACCAAGCTGCCCTATCTCCTCTCCTCTTCAGGACAGGGCAGAGAGAATAAGATGGAGAACAACTCATAGGTTGAGATAAGGCTGTTAGGTAAAAAAAAGTGAAAAGTTGCACACACACAAACAAAGGAAAAGCCAAAAGTGTTATTCTCTGCTTTCCATCAGCAACTGGTATCTGGCTACTTCCTGAGAAGAATCCATTCCTAAAAGGTGATCACACATTCAAAAGCTGTACTTTCTGCCTGTTAACATATTTTTCCTTACTGCTACTAACATGTAATTTTTCAAATCCTGCCTCTTTTGAGTATGCTCTAGTTTCATTCTTCAGATTAGTCCTCGTTTCCATTCCTCAGTTGTCTTCCCTGCTCATTGTCTGGCTAGTCTGAGTCTCCCCTTTGGACTTCCACATCAATTAGCAATTAGTCTTGATTCTCTTCTGTAGAACCCGCTCCTATGTAGCTATGCCCTGCTCCATGGGCCTACAGGCTTTTTCATCCATGTATTGGTCCTTATTTTAGAGGGCTTCAATGTTGGTTTTGCTTATTTTTTCTACCATACAGTCTGTTTGGTAGTTCTATTTCTAGTATCACTCTCTCACTCTTTAGGTAGTTCTCTCTTTACCCTCATCCTGTACTTCTAGCTCCTTCTTCCCGAACAATCAGTGCATATTTCCCTTGCTTCCATTCTCTGAGATAGGTTTCATGTGTTTGTTACCACTTCCATTTCTTTCCTCTATTTTTAGTCTTCTTGCTCAGTGAGTTTCCCCCTGCCTCCTTACTTGTTCCAAATTTTCCCCTCCATCTTTTCTGCACCTACCTCCCAGACACATCTGATCTTTGTCCCAGCTTGCTTTCTCCAGTTATGGGGCCCTCAGTGTCCAGTTTTATTGTGTGGGCGTTGTTTATGCTGCTGCTTCTTCCTTTGCTGCTCAGCCCTAGCAGCTGATAGTCGTAGCAGTTTTATGCTTGACCTGGTATTCTACAACCCAAACTCATAATTTCAGTGGGAATCCGTATTCTTCCCCAGGCTAATATATGTTAAATGCAAGGAAGAATCTTTTAGACCTGTGGCTGTGAAGTGTAGTGACCTACAGATATAAATAGGATTTGCCTTTTTGAAATGCTTAGAACTTGCCCAAAATTATGCAGGTTGTAGGAGAATGGTAGAGGTGCATTCCAACTGTTTCGCTTTCCAGGCAGATTTTCAAGCCTCTGTTCTAAATCATAAAGATATTTCAGCCTTGCATAGAAAAGTCAATAGAATTTAGTAATTTGGCCAAAAATGTACTCTTGTTCTGTGTCAGAAATAGCTGCATATTTCTCTCTGAAATTTCTCCTCTCTGAAAGCACTCCTGAATGACTGTTCAGCCTAAATAGAGTCCATCTGAGTTATAAGAAACTAAAGGTGCGGTGTGATAATGGATAGCTTTGGTACTAAGGCTTTTCCCTTCCCTTCCCCCTTGTTCTGTAGCTGTGTCCCAGCCCCATGCCTTTTGGCAGGCTCTTCCTCTGCTTCTCCCATACTCCTGTCTTCATTCCAACCTTCTCTTTCTGTTGTGGCTGCCCTCTTGTTTCCACCACCTAACCTCTATCAGCTGTTTCCTTTATTGCTGTAATCGCTGTGTATTTTCACACAGTGACCTCTTTGTCACTGTTGGAGCAGCCCAGCTGTTTGATGGCAACAGACTAGTTTGCATGCATAGTTTATCCTGTTTTAATTTAATATTTTCTCCTAGCTGATAGAGGAGGAGGGAAATAACCATATACCCTTTATGTTAAGCCAAAATGGCAGCTTGATTTTGATGATGGTGAGGTTATGATACTGGTAATTTATAACAAACATAATTTTGAATAACTTAGCTTCTTTTGTAGTAGTTTTATCAGCTAAACTGTCAAAGGGAAGCTGCATTAGTGACAAATCATCATAAATAAAAAGACAGAATGGTTTGAATTGGAAAGGACCTTTAAAGATCTAGTTACACACAGACTCACCGGTGCCACGGGCAAGGACATCTTCCACTAGATTAGGTTGCTCAAAGCCTCATCCAGCCTGGCTTTGAACATTTCATATGCAACAAGCAGGAATGAAGACTGATTTTGTTGTCTAAAGTTAAACAGCGATAAATGAAGAGAAGGGTAGAGATAGATAGTATATCCAAATCTCAGAAAACTGGAAACCTGAGCTTCCTTTGTTTAACAGTTAAACAGACCGAGAGCAAAACCAGCCAGAATAAGGTAGCAGCAACTTCCAAGATTAAAAAGCAATAGATCCTCTACTTTACGCAGCTAATGGGTTTTTCCTCTCCTTGGCAAAGGAAAGCTTGCGGAAATAGATGAGTTAATAGAAGCAGAGGGGAAAAGCCAAGGGATGGTCATTGTCATTGTCAGTCACAATCAATCAGTCTGAACAGCCAAAGTCTGTGGTGAGATCAGGTTGTACTGGCCCCTTCTGTGGGCTGCATCTGCAATCCAAGGTGAACCATTGGTGACGTAGAATTGCTCGGGCTGACTGTGCAGACTACAAATCTTCATTACTTCTTTTATTGCAGCTTATATAATAAATCCCAATTCAAGAGAAGTGGGTTTGTTTTGTAAAAATATGCTTGAAAAAAAATGAAGTGCCATATGGCTGTAAGGATGAATGCTTTATGGGTATTACAGAGTGGGATCTTTTGAACCTGTTGAACAATTCACATTTCCCGACAGAAGCTGGTTCAATAGCTATGGGTGTGTCCCAGAAAATTCAGCATTAGTAATGCTTTCCAGAATAGGTGGGAAATTGTTTTGAAAATGGCAGTGGGAAGTATGTTCAATGTTGCACAAAACTGTTATTTTTCAGTCATTTGGGACTATTAATGTGCTTTACTAGATCTGCCTGGCTTTCTGTGGATATTCTTCAGATGGAATTTTTTAATGGTCTCCATTAGTTTATCATTTTAACAAGTGTACAGATAGCTGGAGTGATTAGCAGATGAAATGACTTCAGAGTATAAATTCTCATTTGGTCTTTGAGGTTATATTTCATCTCTGTTGTATGCCTTCCTAATTACAAGCATATTTCAATACTTACAGTTAGAATTTTAAAGATGTATTATTCAACTTCTCCAGATCAGAATTGAAAGCAACATAGGCTGACATGTTGTATTTTTTCTTCAAAATCTGATAATGTATTTTCTTTCTCATTTAAGCTTAATTATATTCTAAAAATATTAAAGCAATAATTGTTTTAAGCTGCATGGCAAAGTTCAGTGTATTTATCAATTAAACTATTGTTGGTTGGATTGTTTTGGTTTCTTTTTTTCTTTCCTTGTTTAAACAACACTGTGCTCTGTTACACTTTCAGTGGAACGAAGCAGTTAATCTCTGAACCTGCATCAGTGTGTGCTGTCATTGGTGGCAGCACTGAAGAAAGCTCAGTACAAATGTTGCAATTTTGTCTTGTCCTCAAGTAATGTCTGAAGACTAAATAAAAAGTACAGGAAACTGTTGGAATAATATGATTTACATACAGCTTTGTGACTTCAGATAATCTCAGAATACTCTTAACTGTGTTGGATCTTTTCCTTGTGAAGTAGTGTCATTAAAACCCAATCTGTGCTAAGCACGTAGAAGATTAATTAACATTGGGAAGAAAAGAGATGTGTCTGAGCCTTTCACCTGTAAGTTACCCTTTATCTCCAGCTGAGTTTGCCAGCCTTTAATGCTATTTGTCATCTTCCCCAACAGGTATCTTGATATTTTTTTCCATGGTACCTTTTATACTTTGAATGGCTTCTCTAATGCCAATACCATGTGTTAGAATATTATCCTCTCATGCTGGAGGCTTTAAATATTTTTTTTTGCTTACAAAACAAGATACATTACTTTAGCTGGTGTATACTCCCTTTTAGAAACAATTAATTTAAGGGAGCATTGAGAAAGGTAAAATGTCTATTCCCAGTTTAAGGACGTTGTATATACAGATTTGTATAAGGCCTGTCTGTTACCATGGTTTTTATATAACTGTTCTTTACAGGTGTTCTTTACAACAAGGGTGTTGCTCATTATTTTCTGCTAAATCAGACACACACAAGGATAGTTCTACACAGAGCTTTGGTGTGGTGTTCTGGTGCACACTCGTGGGTGGTCTTTACCTATGCATGGAGCCATCTTGGCTTCGGCTGTGGATTGTAAGGAATGAAATGGGTTATGTAGACAAGGACTCCTTTAATGAATGATGATCATTAGGGCAGGATGGACCTGTCTGGCTGCTCCTAAATGTGAAATAATTTAATTTTTTGTTAATGGTAAAGATATTATATGATTTGCAATAAAGGAATGGTGAGATCATTCTCTTTGTGCTTTTATTTTGCATTGATGCTTCTATTTTGATACATACATGAAAATTCACACTTTTATCTTTACATTTTTGGTATATTTATTTAAGTGCATACTTATATAAGTGTATACATCATATTTAATGATATTTTAGCACACTATTGAAAAAGCATAGCATTATTGAGATACTTTTTCATAGTATCTTAAATCTCTCAATCACAGGGAACTTATTTTTTTTTGTATGCCTTTATTTCTTTTTTCCCTGGTTGCACCTTGGCCTTCCTTAAGGAAATAGATTTTGTCTGAGCAATCTCTTGGGTTTAGCTAACCTTGAGCTTCAGTGCTTGTAGGAATCCTACCCTGAGCTGCATGCTGTCCTTTAACTTCTTATCATAAGCACAGTCTGCTTCTTCTCCTTGTTCCACTGTAAGGCATCTGTATTTAAAATAGTGTGGATAATCTCCATTTTTGATTACATGCATTCAAGGCTAAAAAGGTTGTGATTGCACTATGTCTTACTTTAAAAAAGTGATTTTTGCAAGTCTCAGGATGGGATAAGACATAACAATTTTTATTTTTCTGGGACTGAGGTTTTTGTTCTGTGAATTAAATGGTAATATGGTTTTATTAGATCATTCTGCATTACGCTGCATTACAGAGGAAATAGGGCTTTTAAATATGTGAGCTATTGGTAGTTTAGGTATCAGATCTAACACAATGAAATGGCATTTTAGGATCATGAAAAGTTCTAAAATTCTTGTATGAATCTTCGTGGTATGTGCAACTTTATAATCTTGTCAGTTTTAATGGAAATAGGTGATCAATGGTTTTCATTGCCTGAGAAAGTATTTAAATCTTCTTTTAACTGGTCATTAGTTGCTGGTGGGTAGAAGGATTCAATGATACCAAAGTGTCTCTTCACTGAGGGACTGCTGATTATCTGGCGCTGGTTGCTTCATGGATCATGTTTGTCTTACAGGAAAAGCCTGCCCAGAATTTCTCTCCACAGAAATGAACTGTTCTTTTTTCCCCTGCAAAGTGCTTCACTCTGGAAGGTCTTGCAGGAACTATGAATTCCATATGTAAAAGTACATAAAGTGTCTACTTTAGTTACAGTATACCTGAGTCACCATTCTTTTCAGTTCTGCTCAGATTCCTAAGTGACAATGGAAAAGTCAGTTATGAGATTTTAAATTACTTGTAGTGGGTGTACTTTGCTGTCTTGGTGCTAAGGATGAGATCCATCCTCATGACTGAAAGAGCTTGTGTTGTGGGTGCCTGTCCAGTGTTAGCATCCACGCATCTCTGTGTGTGTTTAGGCAAAGACCCTGTTGAGTGTAAAGAGCACGTCTCACTCGACACCCCAGACTCTGGTCTGGCCTGAGTCCAGCGAGCAGGAAGAAATATTCTGTCAGAGTGCGTGTAACTTGGAAACTTCTCCTTTTTCTCTTCCACCTTTGTTAGTAGTGAGTTTATTGCAGTTTTCTTTTTGTCATCGAGGGCTGAAACCATAGTGAATGTGTAACAAGAGCTGCCAGCTTTTTATGTTAGGGAGGCAGGCAGCCCTGTGAAGAGAATATGGTTTAAGCTGGTTCAGAAAGGCAGCTTTATCTGGCTTGGGTTGAAGGATACTACGCTATCGTTATCTAAGTCTCAGAAACTATTTTTGTGGAGAAGTAGGTGCTTAACATGATCAGCAACACATTGCAGCAAGCAGCACCTATGAAAATGGCACAGTCATAATTGCGAGAACAGGCAAGGGATACCTTTCCATGGAGAGAAATGTGACCATGAACTATTTACACCAGAAGCTGGCAAATGGATTTTGTACTGAGAAACTGAATTAAGGGAATGGTAACAGTGTTGTGACCTCATTCAGGCAAATCTTAAGCCTTAGGAAACTTAACAAGAGAGGAGGTGTTTTAAAGTTTCCAGGGGCAAGGAGGACTGGGAGACTCCACCACTGCAAGTGGTCATGTAACTGTCAAAGTTACTCTTGAAGCATTGACTGCCAAAATAAAAGTGTATTTTTAGGAAATTTGGAAGTAAAGATATGCTCTGAGTAGGAGCACTGTCTTCTATCTCTTAATTGTTGCAATTCTGTCAAGAACTTGTAAGACCTTCAAATATTTTCTCCTAAAACTGCCACTATGGTTTTGTGATTGCCTAAACTTAAAGGGAACCTGATATATCATACCTTATGTCCCATTAAGCACCTGTTGTTCCAAGTCTCAATTCAAGCATGTTTGGCTGCACCGGTCCTACAATGAATAAAATGTAGGTTTCATTTTTAGGGCTGTTATAAAGCAGGAATTACTGCAGAGGAAAAGAAAAAGTGTCAATAAATAGATGTGGAATTACACCTATTTGGAATCACATAAAAAGATTGATTAATTTCATAAAGTCCACATTTCCTTACATGTCAAAGTCACAGCAATGGGTAAAATAAAAGCACTTAAACCAGGGTTCCTATTGCTATGGCTCCATCTTGACATTCTCCTAATCCATGACTAGGTTAACTAGGTGAGCAAAGTACTTCCAATCTCTCTTTTCTGTCTAGTTGAGCTGCTTTATTCAGTATATCTCTGCTTCTGAAGATGTAAGGTTCCTTTCTATATAACATAATGGTAAGGAAGCTTTTGCAATTTTGAGCTTTATTAACTGAATTAATGCCTTCAGCAAGAGTACAGATACAGAATGTGTGCCTTTACTGAAAGTATATTTAATTTTTATCACTTTTATGACAGTTCTGCTGTCTTTTGTCTGGAAACAAAATGGGTGAATATAAAAAATTGGCACATAGTTGATATGAAATTTAATGCTAATGCATCTATATTGTGATTTTTTTTCTAAGTAGCAAGTAGTGTAATGGCTCGATACCTTGAAAGAATTGGAGAACTTGAAAAGAGAGATCCCTCCTTTGTTTTACATTATCTGGCTGTGCTGAGGAAAAATGTGTGAAAAGTTTTCATTGTGAGGTGGGTGGAATTCTTTCTATCAGAGAATATCAATGCCCAGGACCTCACTCTTAATGGGATCAAAGCTAATTCAACCTGAACAATTCTGAGACCATGGGTAGGAAGAGAGTAGATTTCTGCAAAAAGAGGTGCAAAGCTACAAAGTAATCAGACATTGCAGTTATTAACAAAGACCTGTAAACTTAATTCAGTAGCTAGCATTTTCTTGGACAGAAAGTTCACCAAGCTCCAGGTATTTTGAGAGAATCTTTTTGCTAGTTCTGAATATTAATTTTTCCCAATCCTACTTGCCATTTCTATCATTAGACATCACTTTTGTTGTGGTTATAACAAGGAAACTCCCCACAGTGAAGATCAATGCAGAGTCAGGTAATTACAGTTTATATCTATGTTAACAAGCTTTGATTATTTTGTAGTCAAATGGAGCTGTAATGCAACATAGAAGTCTTCCAAAACTTAAAAAAAAAATCTCATATTTTAAGCTATTTTTGTAGAAAATGTAGAGATCATTCATTGTAGGGAACAGGAGTTAGCAGTAAACCCAAATGATGGGTGCTCCAGCTCAGGGAGTCTGTTGTTGCAGAACGAACTTGTCTGAATTCAGTTTTCCTAGACTGATTATTCAGGAATGCACCAAAATTTTTTTGAGACTGCTGAGAAAATAAATACATAAAATATACCTGGTTTTCTTATTGTGTCATCTTTATGTAGTTATAAAAATTCAGTGTTAGAATTTTAGCACTTCATTACGTATTTAGGGCTTTGACAGCTGATCTTGTTGTTTGTTCTGGGTATTTTGACCTTTCCTAGACACTTCAGCTGTGAACTGTCAGAGGTGTCTGTGTGTGTCAGACTTCATAGCTGGCAGTCATGAGTATGATTCCTTTGAAAATTCGTATAGATAGGTAGACAAGTTTTGCTTCCTGTATCATTTTAAGAACAGAAAAATAGGTTTTTTTGTCAGCCTGTTGTCTGTGCTGAAGGACTTTTACTGTTATTTTTTCCTAAGTATCCCTGAGCTTACTGATTAAGTTATACACTCTACCATCTATTGGCTAGAGGGGCAACAGACATTGTTTAGGTTGACCCATTAAAGTTACTATTTCTTCAGTCCTTCAATGTGGGATCTCAGGATCTGAGTCCTGGGATGCCGGGCCCCCGAGACCACCCTTGGGGGGCCCGGGAGTCCTGGAATGTTGCCAGAAGTGTCTGGTGGCAGGACTTTGACCCTACACGGGAGACGACACCTGTATGAAGATAAGAGGACCTCACCGGGGTGAATGGCGAAGAGATTAGCTAATTAGAGGGTGAGACACAGGGTTTAGGATTTATGTACAGGGGGGTTTAGAGGAGTAAGATGGAGGAATTGGGGTGTGTCCTGTCCTCCTTCTTCTTCTTCTTCTCCTCCATCTTCTTTGGCCACGGTGGCATTTTTGGATTGGTTATTACTGAGAGTGCACCGAGTTATAAGAATAAATGGTATTGGGGAAAAATGATAAATATTGTACACGTAACAATGGGTATAAAGATACGTGGCGGTCCGGAGGACGGCACAGTGTGCTCATGGCTGACTGCTGAGCAGATCTCTGTTCGGCTGAAAGAACATCTTTTAGATAAACAATTAATAAACATAAAAACCGAAAGAAGAACTGAAGCCTCTTCTCGTCCTTCGATACGCGGGCTGCCCCAAGGCCACCCCGGGCCTTTCCAGGCCCCTCAAACAGCCGAGATAACCGGACACTTCACCAAAGCTTTACTATTAGGATGCCTGCAAAGCACTGAAACAGGGGTTAAGCAACAACCATGCTGTGGCCAATTTTATCTAAACAAATGGTGCCATTGCCAAGTCCTCATCAGGTAGACATGAAGTGTTCATTTTATAGAGAGAGCTGCTGTGTATGGCTAAGGTCAAAGGCTCTGTTTTCATGAAAATAACCCTTGCAGGTAAAAGAGAAGGAAGGAGACCTAAGCCCTGTGTTTTGGATATCTTTCCCTTTTAGGAGTATTTTTCAATTTCCCTTAAGGAAGGAGTGTTTGACTGTCCCTAGCCAGTAGTTGGGGTAGAAGGAGGATGGTGTAGCTTAGTTCTCTAAATTTGTCCAGTATTGCCTTAATTTTGGCTGACCATGTGATAATGAACATGACAAATTATTTGCTGTGCAAACCAAAGAACCAGTGTAGTACTTCTGTAGAATAAATCAGTTGTTCTAAAAGCACAAGTTGATCATAGATCTCTTCTGTATGCAGGTGGTATGTTGATCTTTCATTCCTGCGGAGGAGGGGGGGGTCTTCATCAAAATCCAGGATTAAGCTTCAGTATATCTGAATTTCCAGTATCATGCCTGTGCTGAAGCCCTGGAATCCCTCTCCCACCTATTTCTGCAGACAAAAAATGGCTTGGCTGTTCCTGCACAAGCCTCCTTTAGACTAGTAAACACTACCAGTGTTGAGTTCAGCATGAGAGCCAGCAGCCACTCACCCATCTGTCAGTTTTGTGTAAGGGGAGGTGATTAAAGCCTCCCCTTTTGTAGAAGCTTTACTGGTGCACTGAGGAATAGCAGATTCTTGAGGCCAGAGTCTAAATGGCTGAGGAGCAATGTGTTGCAGGACAGCCATGGGGCTGCGAGGCTGGAAGAAAGGGAGCCTTGGCCTGGCTTCTGCTTCTGGGACTGCTCAGAGGTTTTTGCCCAGTGACTGGTTTTTGACACAACTGAGTAAACACAAAGTTTAGCTTAGGTTTTGTGGTCTTGCAATAAGTACAGTTATTATATACTTGGTTGTTGCTATTGATCTATAAACATGAAACACTTGTTTTTTAAGAGTTGCCTCAAGTGCCATTTTTTACCCTTAAAAATTGAATATAACATATATGTAAAATATAACTTACGGTTTATATCCGCTAAAATCAGCTGTTCCACTTCTTGAAGTCTTTCCAGTTTTAAAAAGACCATCCTTTCTGTAGGGGAATGAATAATGTAGGTTAGCTTGTTTCTGTGGGCATTTATTACAGCCACACAGAACAGTTCCTGGAGAGGTTTTGCTATTTTTTATTTAGCAGCAGTGAAAAACGCAATTATTCTATTTACTTGGCTTGCCACTATGGCAAAGAGTAACTCTTTGGACTGTGAGGAGGAAATATTTGTTTTCTCTGGCTGCTCCTTGCATATGCTGCTCTGATTATGATTAAATATGAATATTTATTGATAAAATGGGGCATTTCTCAAGTTCAGTTAAATTGATTTTTTTAAATCCAAAATATAAGTGAAGACAACCCATCTTGTGTTTTGTGTAATGCTATTCATTATACAGAACTAATAGACAGTGTAGGGAATCAATAAAATATCACCATACATGTCAGATGAACATTAGGGCTGTAAATTCTTCATCAGGAAGAATCTGTAGGGGAAAAAAGGAAACAAAAAGCTAGATCAAAAGCGATGTGGGGAATTAATGTGGAGAAGATGAAAGGGAAGGAAACGAACAATAGGGTTGATGTAAGTGGAGGATTAGGTAAAGCAGAAGCAATCATTTTTTATGGAATAGATGAAAATAAATTGAGAATAATTGTTATGGGAGGTGCAAGTGGTGGCAAGTTGAAATTGACGTGTATTTAATGGCCTGATGAAAACTAGAGCTTGTTCATGAATTGTGCCTATGATTACTTTCCAAGTAGATTTCTAATACTTCTTGTGCTATTGAGTGTTGTTCTGTCTGTGGCATTCACACAAGCTTATTGGATTCTTTAGAAAATTAAAATACTGTCCTGGCATCATTCAGCGTTATTTAGCTCCAGGTAACAATTTTATTTAAAATATTTGAAGTCAGGCAAACCCTCCATACACATCTGCTGACTCTGTATACACAATGCTATGTTAACTGGCTTTGCTTAAAGGAATGTTTACAGACACAGTTCATTTACTTGGGTCTGCAACTTAACTCTGAAAGTTCCTAGAATACAGGATAAACTGAAATTATTATCAGGGCAAGATTTTGCCTGTTGGTAAGTACACTAAATGCTGTTAATAATGGCTTAGGAATAAGGAAAGCCTGTTTCCCAGAACTGTGCATTAGGCTGATGTATGGTTCTGTTATGAAGAGTACTTTGAGAGGACCTGGTGTTTCTGTGTTCCCTGGCTGTCCTCTGCTGTATCCCACTCCATGCAGAAGGTAAAGGAGCCGGATCCCTGGCTCTCAGATCTCATGGTCATCCCATTCTCTCACGGAGCAGCAGTAGTTCTGTAAACTCTGTGTCCTTGTGCTCAAGAAAGATCGCTGAGAAAAATCTGAAGGGACAGTGCCACCTTCTTTCTTGAGTCCTTTTCCCACAACTAGTAGGGAAGCCCTGAGTAAGGGGTGGAGGAGACATTTGTCCTTGAGGGAAATTTGTTTGTTCATTAGCTTAAAAGATTCTTCCTGGAGAAATGCTGTTTTTTTCCCCATAATTCTGCCATAGTACTCACATCAGTCAAGAGCTATGATGATTACACCTGTAGGACATTTTGTTATTCCTGACTGTCCTTTGCTTGCCAAAGTTCATCTATAAGTCAAAGCATTGGACATGGTGGTGCCGGAGGGAGGCAAGGGTGGTGTTGTGATATTATGTAGATCTGTCACGTATAATTTGGAGGCTCTTTCAACATTTTGCTGTTTTTCATAGCAGTGTATTCAAGCTCACTTCAATCCTTGTTGCTCTGTCTCTGCTGTTCTCGATTCCTCACCACCTTTTGAATAATGAGGCCTTGAATTATAGACATATGATGGTACCAAGCTCTTTACAGCCCTCTCCCTACCATTTATGATCTGTTTGATTTTTCTCATGTGTGAAGTTAGCTTTAAGATGATTTTCTCAGCAGAGCCTCTGTATAGACAGGGACTATGATTTCCCTGCTCTGAAATTGTGTCCCTTGCCTTTTTGACCTTGTTATAAAGTAGTTATTTTGTTGAATCCAAAATTAATTTTTTATTTACTGGTGTTTTCTTTTAGTGTTACTGAGCGTTTTCCCCATAGTTTGTAACTTGTTATTGGGATTTTTTTTTTAAATGTTGCTCAGCTTTTAAACACTTTTTGTTTTCTACTTATTTTTTTCATTTTGCCTGCAATTTGCCTGCTGTATTTCCTGCTGATGTACTTGCATATAACCTTTCAAGCTATTAAGAAATATTAGGAAGGTCTTTTTGATTTATTTCATTGACCATTTCCTAAATTTTCAATTTCCAGCTACATTGATACTCTGGATTTTAGATGCAGCCTTCTGAAGGCCTGGATCTCAAAGAATGCCTTGCACAGTTATAGTTTTTCTTATTTTTCTGGGTTAAAACTTGTATGGAGCAAAATCTTTAATGTTGTCTGTTCAGTCTCTGTGGTCCTTCCAACTATTTGCTGTTATAATGTCAAAGTTAAATCTTGTTTCTTAGCAAGAACGAATTTCATATTTTTTGAAATAAATTGAGATCAGCTGATTGCTCCCCCATATCCTGTTATTGAAGGTAAACTGCAATTGCTTCTACTCTGTATGGATATACTGTCCTTGTGTAGTATGAGGCGAGTGATTTGGACTGATTTATCCCCTTAAAAGCGGGGATGCCCCTGGCAAAGTTTAGTCAGAATCATTGCATTCCTTGCATTGAGCTCTTCTCCAGTCTTCTAAGAGAAGGAGGAATTTCTCTTATGGAGATTTTCTTGATTCTCTCATCCCTGAATGGAGCATCTCTGTGTTCTTGTGCAAGGACTGCTTTAAATGACTGGGATAGTGGAGTGTCCAAGAGTCCCCATCTCTTACACAGGACGTTTTCTGCAATGTTAGAGTGCTTCTGCAGTGTTAGAGCCCAGACAGATTTACTGGGCTTGGGAATTGGGCCCTCATTTAAAAGTGCTGGGAGAAAGGTGGGAAAGTGTTGTGACTTCTAGGATTTTAAATATGAAAGTGTGAGGATCCACAAATAAACCTCCCACATTTTCCCATCTCATTGATGTTTTACAGCTACACTGGAAGATATGAAATGATGGCTGCCAAAATGAAAGATTCTGTCTTGTCTTCTAAGTTTTTAGAAAAAGTTGATAGAAAATCAGATTAAGAAATATTGAGTTTCTGAAAGGTCCCAAAATGTTTTTAGAGATAGCACCATAGTACAATTCTATGAAAGATAAGCCTTGTGTGCCAAAACCTAAAAAAAGAGGAAATCTAATACATTTCCCACATATTTAAACCAGCAAAGGCAACTGTAGTGTCAGGATGCCCCTTCTGTTGCTGCCTGAGAAGCAGTCATGGTTGTTGGGTATTTTCTGAGCATTTTCTTCCAATCTGATATCTAATTGATATCTAAATCATATCTCTGTAATATCAGTGTTGTAGTAAATATGCAGCCTAATGTGTAGTGATTGAATGTTTTATTTTTGACAGTGTAAAACTTGCTCTGTTTTTTTTGACAGCTGTTTAAAAGATGTGTATTTTTGATTTGTCCAAAATCTGAATATTTATAAGGGATTAAAATAACGAGGTTGTTTAGCAGGTGCTGACTGCAATTTTGTAGCTGCAGTATCATAATCACTTCATGAGGTTTCTGTGTTAAGGAAATTGTCTTTGTTTAATGCTAAAGGATGTAGCTAATCTGTCTCTAATGCCAAATTATTTCAGGGTGTGCACTTCACTTTTTCCCCTACATTTACGTAGATCGGAAAACTGAATGTTCCAAACAACTTGTGGAACAGTTTCCATATCAGCTTTATGTACTAAAAATGTAATTAAAATTGTTCAACCTAAAACGTAAAAAAGAACTCAAATTTAATTTATATGGCTTTTAAAAAGAAAATATTGTTTCTTATTTAAGTGGTTTTGTTAGCATGGTGGATTTGAATTTACCCCAGTAAAAGTCAGTGGCAAGCCACTGTTGCCTATTTAAATATAAGTAGCTGGAACCTGGAAATACTGAATTTGAAGAGGTATCTATTCACACACATTACTTTTATGCCTTTTGAGTGAATTCATGGTAATCAGTTTGTTAACATAAACAATACAATCCCATTAACTTCTAAGGTAAATAGCATTAGATGCAAACATCTTTTTTACATTGCTACATGACTTGATTTGTTCTGCATATGGAAACACTTTAAAACTTTTTTGCATTTCCTCTTTTGTGTAAGTGGCTTATGACTCTTGTGATATTTCATCTTTTACCTGCTGTGTCAGCTTTGCATCCCTATCCCCTGTGCACTGGCCTGTGTTCTTCCCTTTCCTATTTATCACTGACACATCTGGACTGGTGACATTCTTATTCCCTATTCTACGTTTATTTTAAAGCTAGAGGAGGGGTTTCTAAAGAGGGAATATGCTTACTTACTGCTACTACTAATTCCTTACAGTTTTCCCTGCAAGATGGCTGGTGTGTTTTGATAAAAATGAGTATTTTTGTCTTGGTATTGGTCAAATATGCTTGAGACAAATTATTCAAGTATGACGCTGGGGATTAGGAAATGATGGAATGGATTTGGTAAGGATTCATGATGCTATTACTTCTCACAGCTTCTGAAAATTTATCAGATAAAAACACTTGCTTTGGTTTTAAAGTCATCAAGCCTCAAAAGTAATCAAACAATGGGAATAGATATATAGGTATTTTTATTGCATCTAGACTGTTCTTCCTCAATGCTTACTTTTATTTCTAAAATGAAAGTCCACTTATATCTCCTAGGTCAAAGAAAAGGTCTCCTATAAACACTTTTCCTCATATTTGAGAAACATTAAAGCTAGTCTAGCTGTTACAATTTTATTGTTTACCTTAATCCAAATGCTTGGTAGAGCATACAGAAGTGATCTCTTTGGCTATTTGATCAAAGGACATTGCAGATGAGATCAAAAGAGATTTGGCTTTTGAAAGAATCAGGTTTGATTCTGTGATACGCTTATTGTTCTGAACCATCTGGGGCAGTTTGGGGAAGATATGAAATAGCAAATATTTAGCATGTGAAGCTTTTAGTTGAAGTGGTGAATAACCTTGGACTGGGTACATTCAAAGGACTGGTGTTGACCTATATCCTGTTGTGACAGCTGAGAGCAGCAGGTTGGAACTGCTGGATGAAATCCATACTCAGTTGCCCACTGTACTTTCTTCTTGTCACTACACAATGTCAAATCAAAGACACTTTTTTATTTTATTTTTTTTAACTGTTGCTTATTCTAGCTGTTTACTAATTCAAAGAGAATATGGACTTGGTACCATGGCAGTACAATGGGAAAAGTAATTTAAATCAGTGGCAGACTGTGTCCAGTCTGAGCGCCCACCCTACATAACTAGGCCGAGGTGGAATACAACTTCCAGATATAATGAAGTGGTGCTTTTCTTTCTCATTAGCTGTTTTGGTGCCTGCTGATTTTGTTGGATCTCTGTATCAAGTTGTAAATGGTGTGTGAAATAAAACACTTCTCAGCTGATGGATATGATCCTCATGATTACAAATGCTCTTCAGATTGCTGTGGTATGTTTTATTTAGATCAGACATGGAAATCTACCTAATGCATAATGCTCAGTTTAAAAAGAAGATGAGGCCAGATAAGAAAAAAGACCAGTAGAAGCCAGCTTTTGATATCTAGGTAGTAGTACTGGGAGTTCCTCACTGGCCAGTATTAATTCCCACCCCTCTCCTAATTATGAAAACAAAAATTAGGGACTTGAGACTTACACTTGACGTGTCAGCAGCACATTGGCAATCAATGCAATAATTAATTAATTCTTGACTCTAAGCTTGAGATCCAGCTTCTGGTGATACAGTCTATTTTTTAAAAAAAGTAAAATCTGTCTTAGCTTGTGTATCCTTATTACATAGCTTTCACTGAATCAAATGAATATTCACGAAATGAATATATGTATTAGGTGAATACTTAAAAAGAAAGAAATGTATTCCAAAATGTGGTTTTTCTAAAAGGGTAGCATGAATTTTAGTCTGTCGTGTTTTATAGTGGCACTTTGGTATGATAATGTCATTCTACTCTTTGAGAATTTATACTGTCAAGTGGGATAGGGCTTGGGGATCTCTGTGTGCCTCTGAAGTGAAAGAATGGAAACTTGGCAGCTCAAAGTCATTTTGGAATGAGGCTTGCTTAATGATTTCAGTATATAGACATGAATTGTGACTCAATAGCTACTAAACCAGCTCTGTCTACCTTATCACAGTCTGTTAATCGATGTGTTTTTAGCTCCCAGCATAATGCTCCTAGTCACACAGATCCTGTTATTGGCCCCTATGCTAAACCCCTTTTCAAGACAGAAAACAAGAATATCCTCAACAGATTATCCTATCAAACAAGGAAAGCTAAGTGCAATGCAGCTTTCAAAGTGCCCAGTATGCGCAGATAGCAATACTGTTTGAACCACCTGCACAATTTTCCAGCTGCCTAGGAGCAATATCTGTAGCCAGGTTGGAGTGTATTTAGCTGGGCAGAGCCGGAGCATATGTCTCTGTAGAGCAAAGTGAAAAGGAAAGTAAGTCATGTTCTTTCTTCTTTTTCACACCGATCCAATAACAATAGACACCCATATTCCTCAAACCAGCTGCACTTTTTGTGTCTGAAGCTGTTGCTAGCAGATGTCAATTACTTTTAATTGTTGTTTTATTTTCTTCATGTATTTTTAACTTCTCCCCCCCACCTCTTTTTCTAGCCTTAGTGGGCTCAGGCAGGTTACAAGTATGAGATGTCATTTTAATAATGACTCCACAAGGAAAACTGAAGGAGTAAAACAAAGCATTTGCTGCAGTGAAGTGTTTTTGTTGCATGCAGCCTCTCTACTAGATTTTGCAGAGAGGATCACTTCCCTGGTGAATGCTTGAAGAAAGCCCTTGCTGATTAGAGGTGATGAAGGCCATCACTTCTCCCTCTCCTTTTGTTTTGATTCTGTTGTTGTTAAGCTGAGGAGCTGATGCCTGTTGTGTGCTCTTTTCCTTGGTCTCTATGCTGGCATGCTCCCATTTCTAAAGTGAGATCTACCAAAGCAGCTAATGGTAATTTGCATCTATAAGTGCTACTTTAAAGAAAAGAGAGATAATTTCAATGTGTGCACATGTGTTTGATTTATTCTAGTGGTTATGTGCTATTTGCTGCTCTTGTGATTGAGGACTGCCCATTCTGTGAATGTACTTAATACTTTGAAAACTTGAAAGTTATGATGGCACCCCACACAATGTCAAAATGTGCATTTGAAGTAAAAGCCCAGCAATTCAGCTCATCTGGTCTTGTTCATAGCAGGTAAAAGGCTGCCTTGATGACACTTAGAGCAAATGAATTTCTCTCCTGCAGTCATGCACTGAATAAATTGCTTGATCTAGTTCGGTACAAAAGGACATGATCTATAAATAGTTAACAGAGCTTTCTTCAGGACAAGTGATCTATAGACTGGAACTCTCTCTTGGGGTCTTTTAAAAAAGTAAGTGCTGATATGAACAAAAGGAAAGTTTGTTTTAAAAAAAGGCCTTTTTAATGAGATTGAAACTCACATACTTTAACTTCCTTTTGAAAGCATCTGGCCGACCACTTCAAAAGTCCAAAAGGCTAACCTTACAGTCACTTGAAGAAAAGAAAAAAGGTCAATCTGCTAATCTGATGTGAATATATTGTCAATAACTGAGAATACAAGATAAAACAGCTGGTTAATTTGAATCATAGAAATTGCAGTCATATAAGCATCAGTGAATTCAATTTTTACAGTTTTAGGCTTAAAGGAACTTCTTTTTATGGCACTTTTATACATTTGTCTATATACCACACTGTTGGCCACAGGGTCTCTCTCTGTCCTATATGCTCCTTCATGCACTTTTTTTGGCAACTAGTATTGCAGGTTTTTAGACCATTGGTATTTGTAATAAGCAAAATTTTTAAGACATTTAAGTGTGCTAAAAGAAGTGTCCATATACCAAATTTCATCATATGGCATTTTAAGAAGGGAGAAAAACTCTATAAAATTGTAGACTCATTAATGTTGAAAAATATTTCCAGGATCAATGAGTCCAAGCTTTAATCAAGCACACTGTGTCAGTTAAACCATAGCACAAAGCCAGACTTCCAGGAGTGTGCTGTGGGAGACAGTTCCAAAGGCTTTACGATAGTCCAGGTAGGCATTATCCACAACCTTTCCCTCACCCACTAGGCGGGTCACCTGGCCATAGAAGGAGACCAGGTTGGTGAAGCAGGACCTGCCTTTCCTCAACCCATTCTGGCTGGGCCTGATCCCGGGTTGTGCTGTCCATTCTGTGTGACTGCACTCAGTACAATCTGTTCCATAACCTTCCCCAGCCCCAAGGTCAGGTTGGCAGGTGCAAATCCTCCTTCTAACCCTTCCTGTGAGTGTCACATTGGCCAACCCCCAGTCACCTGGGACAGGCTCAGTTAACCAGGGCTGGTGATCAGGGGTTGAGTGTGGCTTGGTGAGCTCTTCCAGCAGCTCCCTCAGTACCCTGGGATGGATCCCATCAGCCCCACGGAGCTGTGAGTGTCTCAGTGGCACAGCAGGGCACTCACTGCTTCCTCCTGGCCTGCAGGGGCTCTGTTCTGCTCCCTGTCCCCGACTCCCAGCTCAGGGGCTGCCTGTCCTGAGGAAAACCAGTCCTTCTGTTAAAGACTGAGGCAAAGAAGGTATTAAGTACCTCAGCCTTTTCCTTTTCCTCAGCCTTGGTTGCAATGTTCCCCTCAGCATCCAATAAAGGATGGAGATTTTCCTTGGCTTTCCTTTTTGTTGTTAATGTATTTATAAAAACACTTTTTATTATATTTCACAGCAGTTGCCAGATTGAGTTCTAGCTGAGCTTTCGCCTTTCTAATTTTCTCTCTACATGAATCTTGTACTCTTCCTGAGTTTGCTGCCCCTTCTTCCAAAGGTCATAAACTCTCATTTTTTCCCCTGAGTTCCAGCAAAAGCTTCCCGTTCAGCCAGGCTGATCTTCTTCCCTGCCATCTTGTCTTTCAGTACATAGCAATGGCCTGCTCCCACACCTTTAAGATTTCCATCTTAAAAGTATGTCCAGCCTTTCTGGACCCTTTGTTAATAAGGGTGGTTTCCTGAGGGACTCTGAATCATTAAGTTCTCTTTTACTGAGTTGAGAGCAGTCATCTTGAAAGTGCTCTCAATGTGGATTTCCCTGACTCTATGACCTGAGCATGTAAAGGTGGGGTTTGGTGGCAGTGTGCCTGCAGGCCAGGGTGGTGATGGTGACAAAGGGGCAGGCATGTGTTGTTGGTGTGGATGTCAATCCTGTCAGTGTCTCCAGGGCACATCTAGCACCAGCACTGGCACCAGCAAGCACAGTGTGTGCACATATGACTGGACAGAGCTTAAGAAGCAGAGATGTGACTGTGAGTGCTTGGAGGCCAGAAGGATCCTTAACTAGAAAGAAGAGAAAGCCATCTACTTAGAAATTTGCCATCTATTTAGAGAGTTTTTGGGAGAGCAAATAATTCTGTGCCTACAGAGAAACTGAAAACTAAGTGTCCAGACTAGGAAATCACTTGAGCAGGTGAAGGTCACTGGATTGTTCAGTTGAAAAAAAAAAAGAAACATAGTACAGTCCCCTGATCTAGAGGAGGAAGTAGACTAAGACTACTTTAAAGGACTGAAGGAAATCTCTGTCACTGGATGTGCTGGTCACAAGGACCCCGACATCTTCTGGAAGGGCAATGCATGGGATGAATGGTGGAAGGTTTTTGAACGGTGTTTGGGATAACTATTTCATACTGGTACTGGATGGGTGAACTGGTGTTGACACACCCAGATCTGCAGCTCACTTCCAAGGAAGAACTGGTTGAAGAGGTGATTCCAAAGGTAGTCTTGGCTGTGACAGCCATGAAATAAATGGCTGTTGTTTAGGATCCTGAAGGAAATTAAGAAAAAGATTAGCAGGGCATAGATCCTGGACACCAGGCTAGTGGATGTCAGCGTATTATTTATTTGTGCAAGGTGCTCCACTTGGTTGGGACAACTTCAGGTATCAATGCAGGCTGGGGGATAAATGGATTGAAATTAGCCATACTGAGAAGGATTTGGGGGTGTTGCAGGATGAGAGGCTTCATGGGAGCTAATAGTATTGTGGGGTGCATCAAAAACAGCATCGCCAGCAGGTAGGATGATGCTGTCTCTGCTCTGCTCTGGTGAGATCCCACCAGAAGTGGCATCAACCTCACAGACATCTGTGATAAATTGACAGGATTTGTGGTCTAGGGGAGAGCAATGAATGTCATTTACCTTGACTTTAACAAGTCTTTTGGCATGATCTCAGCCAACAAGATAAAAAGCCATTTGAGTGGTCAGACTCGGTGGGCCATGGTTAGCGGGTTGTAATCTGCTTGGAGGTCACCAAGGGCCTGCAAGGGTCTGTATTGTGACCAGTCATGTTCAACAACTGAATCAGTACCTCGATGCAGCAATGAGACTGCACAGTCCTTACATCTACAGAGGACAGAATTGGAGAAAGTGCTTAATGCAGTCAAGGGCAATGCTGCCACCCAGTGGGACCTGGGCAAGCAAGAGGAATGGGCTAATGGGAACTTGGTAAAACTGACCAAAGTCAATGTCTGTCTTGTAGACACAGTGTGTGATGTGGTCTGAGTTTTGAGTAGCAGGATCTAATGACCTCCCTCTATCTGCAGACTACACCTCTGTTAACAGAGCACAGGGCACTGATTGGAACTTTTGGTGCCAGGGCATGCTGCTGACTCAGTCACATTCTGCTGACATGTCTGCCCACACCACCAAATCCTTCTCCACAGAGCTGCTCCCTAGCCAGTCAGGTCCCAACATATCTTTGCAATGGGTTCATCCTTCCTAAATGCTTGACTTAAAAATTAGTCTTGAGTTTCATGAAGTTTTCATGAGCCCGTTCCTCTTGCCTGCCTAGGCCCCCTGATGGCAGCCCTGCTCTTGAGTGTTTCACCCAGTTTTGTGCCATGTGTAAACTTGATGAGAGTATACTGCCACCTCTTCCAGGAGGTCCTAGAAAATGTCAAACACTTAGGGAGTAGTCAGAACCTGGGTCACTATCAAATACAGTCCAAAGAACAGCAGATAAAGCATATACAAGGAGAAGCTTAACTAATAAGAACTGCCCACATGGGAAATCTTACTGGGTTTCTTTGCATTTATGCATTATTCATTTGTGAATGACAACATAGGAAGCACTTTTTGGTTGCTGCTATTTCCTAATGTGGCAAATATGACTCTGATTTTGTTCAAGATTCTTAAAGGCAATGTGGAGAAAGTTAGAGCAAGTTGTACAAGAAGACCCAATAATTTCCAAGAAAATTCTGCAAATTACCACATGTTCTTACAGACTCCAGGTAGCCAGTAATTTTCATGATAAAGAAGTGTGTTGTGATTATTTGCTATGAGAATATATAGATGCAACATAGTGTTTGAACTCTTCTGCTAACTGTGATTTTTTTTTTACATTAAAAACTAGCAAAATGTTTTACAAAATGCCTGGGGTTTCATGCATCATGCTTCTAAAGGAAGTCTTGGGCTCATCAGCCCCTTAAAGACTTTCCTCGCGTTCTTGAGATTGCATGGGACTGCAAAAGGTAGGCTTTGAAAGAGGACAGTTTTCACTTGCCTTTTCCATTCCCATGTCTTTCTCTGTTGGATGGACAGTAGATTAGATGAGAATTTCATGCATTTTGTGAAAACTGAGAGCCAAAACCTGTTTTGTCCAGCTCAGTTTGGCTTAGTCTGAGGTCACAGTAACTGTGACCTCAGACTAAGCCAAAGTTCAAACTGTTACTGAATACTGCTGCCTATGGCTGGACCTTCTATTGCCACACTGCTACCAGCTCTCTGATCACTCCCTCTTCTGCACAAGAAGCAATACCTATCCTTTACCTGATTTATAAAAATGTAAAGAATCTCCTTGCTGTTTTGACATGGATGGTGTGGTTGGCAGTGATGGAGGTAAGGAATCTTCTGCTTGAGACAGTTGCTTTTACACAGAAGAGGAGAGCTTTATGTAGGTTTGAACTGAGTCCTCAAATATATAACCTACCTTATTTTTACAAGAGTTATGCTTGCTGTTATTGTTCCTTCCTTGCAGGAACGATTTTAAGGTTCACTTTGTAGAGCCCTTGCTGCCCAGTGGATGTCCCTTAGATTAATAGCAGTTGAAGGGAGTGAAGAATATGACAGTGAATATTTATGTATATCCTGTGAAGAGCAAAGCCTGTTTACCTGAAAAGTGCATCTTCATGGGCAGCTGTCTTGATCAGAGAAAGACTTCAGCAAGGCAGGTCTGCAGAGTGTGATTTTTCATTTTCTAGATCTGATTGATTAGAGAATGCCATCACTTCCATTACAGCAAGAGGTAGAATTAGGGGCTGTAAGTCCTATGGCTAAGGGTGGCATAGCCAAGCCATTAGGGCTAGGACTCTCGAGTTAAACAGAGACCATGCTGAGAGGCAGAATTGAAACCATGGGATTAAATCAGCAGACTTAAGTTAGTCAGACTCAAGGCTGGCATGAGGAACTTCAGGCATAATGTTTTGAAGGACCAGGCAGGAAACAAATGCTTTAGCTGCCCTTTAGTCTCCTGGAAAACCACCTTCATTTCCAGGAGAAAAGAAGTGACATGTGCCAGATGTACGCGAGACTTTGCATTAGTAAATTAACAGGGCTATAACACTCAGGCTTGTGCTGCCTTCTTTAATTGCCTGACATGCACACAGAATGCCAAATTATGTTCTCTAAAGGAAACTGAATGCAGATTATGCTTTGCAGCTCTTTGCACTATTGGTTAGCTGGTACATATCATGCTGAACATCAGGAACTCACTCCACAAGAGGTGAAGGGGCTGCTACTTGTGTAGTTCAGGTGCATGCCAGCGAAAGTCTGCAAAGTTGTGACAGTGGGGTAAGCTGTTGACCTTTTTCTAGCATTGTGCCTTGGACTTGTCACTCTTCTTTCTGAGAGCTCATTTACAGTAGCTTTTGAATTGGAAATAATTATGAACAACTGTGGCTGCTTTTATCTTTTATGTCCTCACATAGGGACAAACAAACCTTTAAAAAAAGGGATAATTCACCACCGCTATGTCGCGTGGGTGTAGTGCAGCAATGCAAGCATAGTTACTGTAGATGCACAGACACATGTGTACACATGTGTAACTGAGGAGTTAGGAATAAAGCTACACTATATAGGTGTGGTGTAAAGCACAATGTGACCCACTGCAGCAGTGAATTGACTGGGATCATCTCCCTGCAGCTCAAGTATTAGCATCCATTGAACGGTGATTTGTTCTTGGCTGTCTTAGGAGCAAAGAAACAAAGTAAGATGGGAAGTAGTCAATATAATGTTAATTATATTGTTAATGTTAATCCCCATGTCCCCCTTCACACCCTGAACCCTCACCCCCAATCCTAAAGCAAAAAGGTCCTGGTTTTATTGCAGTATTTATTATGTTCAGTTATGATACCCCTTGCTAAAGCAGGAATGAAAGCAAATGGAAATGTCTGACAAGTTCTTCTACCATCTTCTCTCTTCCTCTGTTTCTACTTGCTAACCTTGCTAAGCTGTTAACTGTTGAGCTGCAGAAAGAAGGTTTGCTCTATTAGATAAAGTATTGGTTTGATTTCAATCTCCATCTGCTTTTGGCACACAGTGTCCCATCTTCCCCTCCACCCCTGCCTTTTCCCTCATTTGTAGTAAAAGTAACGTGATCACTACACAGTAAATATGTTGTCCTCAATCCTTGTTCATTTTCTCTGATATCATGTCCTGTCTTTGTCATCCTATCTATTGGAGCATAGGCAGTGAAATTTCCTTGCGTTTCTCTTGGCTTCACATCATCAGTTGGTTACACATGGTGCTAATAATGCAAAGGTGGTGGGGTCCACCCCTGTATAGACCATTAATTTAAGAGTGGAACTCAATCATCCTTGTGGAACCCTTCCAACTGGGAATATTCTGTGATTTCTGTGATCTTCCTCAGTTGCACATACCATGGTGAGTTGCAGGGGAAGGCAGCTAAGAGCCTGTAGCTCCATTCTGTGAGAAGTCTGCTGCAGTTTATGGGATAAGCATTAGTTCATATAACCCTTCCTCTGACCCTCTGTTCTTTCTTGAATAGAGAAACCATAATAGTGGCAATGTATTATCTGCTGGTTTCTCAATTGCACATAAACAGCCTGGTGTGCCATGTTCTGTTTAGACTTAGCATCTGCTTGCTCTCTCCTTTCAGGGTGGTTTCCACCAGAAATGTATTGATATTAATGTAATCGAGAATCAAAAATGGAGAGACATATAGACCCTTGTGAGGGATTTTGGACAGGTCTTTTACCACTGTGACAAAGAGGTTTACTTTTCTTTTGCTCCTCTGTACAGTGACAAAAGAGCTAATGATTAGACTGAGTTTGTTGTGGAGATATTGACTTGCATCCTGCCCCTGGAACACCCTTTGCTAGAACTGTAGATTTTCTCTGAGGCTGCATGTAAATCCTACACTGCCACAAGCAGTATGGTGTATACTTGAAAGATTTTTTGGTGACCAGTAGCCTGGTCTGCTTTGATGGTGTCTCACTTCTATCCCTGGAGACACATGGTAAATGATGTTTTCTAATCCAGACTCCAGTGAAGACAGTCTTTCTGCAATAGCGACATTTATAGAATGTCTTTTAGCAATAGTGACATTTAAAGAATTTAAATAATTGCCAAAGTTCAGTTGGTAATCACAGAGGGTTGAGACAGAGCACTGGATTTGCTTTTCTCCATTTGGAAAAGTCTTTTTGAGATCTTTCTCCTGTTCTCAAAAAAGAAATTATTTGCTGATACGCGTTTGCTGAGAGCGGTCTGGGCTCACCAGAGGTTCCAGCTGCTCTGCAGTGCTCTGGAAATGCAAACCAGCTGCAGGTCTGGCTTAACTCAAGCCATGTTTGTGGCTGGTTTGCATCACTGGAGCAGTGTAAAGTACCTGAAGCATGCCAGCTAATCTGGCCTATTGGTGAACCATTATAAATGACTTGTTTTTCTTCTTGTTCTTTACATGTAACTTTATTTATAGTCTAAGCCTGTGGAAATTGCATAGATTGTATCACTAAGGCAAACTTTGTGTTCTAAACTAAAGTCTATAAAATTAGAGTGTTTTTTAAGCCAGAACTTTTTCCTCTTAACTGAAATAAATTTATCAAATTACACACTGTTCCTCTGCACTTCGCTGTTACGGATTTCTTTAAAGATGCTTCTTATTATTATTAGATCAAATAATATAAGTCTGAGACCTAAAAGAGTAGGCTTTATAAGTTTTATTTTGCAAAAGGTGTGCAAAGCTTTTATTCTAAATGCATTGAATTTTTTTTCAAGTTTATTGAGAATGTATGCAATATAGTAAATAGCTACCTACCTTCAATAGTATGATGACTGTTCAAAATATGCCATAAATATTAACTACCAATTACATTAGTCCATATGTAATAATTTTTTTCATAACCATCTTTTTCTCTGAGGCTGTTACAGTGTTGAATGTGTGATGTGTGTTTTTAAACACTATAATACAACGAAAGAATGATAGAAGTGTCATTACAGCTGCACTGGTCTACACTTTTTTCAGAACCCAGAATTTTTGCTCTTCACCTAGAAATATTTTTGCATAATTAATATGGTATGATTTAAAATAAAACCCACTTTCTGGATAAGCATATTGACATTCGAGTGAGAAATTGTATTTCTCTGATCACCTGTATATTGAAAAGAAACATGTCAGAATTTGCAAAATTTTTCTAGACTTTGAGGCAAAACGACGAAGAATTAATTACTGCCTCATATTAATTAAGATAACAATGCAAAGCCCTTCATTAGAAGCATAGGAAAAGTTCTTCCTTGGTCCTTGGAGAGAATATTATATGCAAGCCCTGTTGTGTGGGTTGCAAGGTGTCACTGGAATTTATATGCATTACTTGTCTAATTGCAGTAAATGTAGCATGTCCAGATAGGTTTAAAAGTTGGATGGCTGTTTGTTACTTGCTGGAAATCACTTGAAACCTTGCTACTCAGAGGCAGCTGTTCACAGGTCCTTCACCTCTCCCCAGAGATAGCTGGAAGACTCTGTTGTTGGACCCTGTCTTTTATGGCAGAAGCAGTAAACATGACAGGTTGTTTGGGAGCCATCTGTTTTAAAATGGTTGCTGCTTTGTATGCAGTAATGAACTTGAGATCAGTTTTCTGTCTGTCTTCAATAGTAACAGCCTTGTTTGGTGTCACAACAGGTGGAAGTTGATGGGATGAAACTAAATGTGACCAGCGAGTGGAACCTGGCTTCACCCTTGTTGTCTGTCACCATTGATGGCACTCAGAGGACCATACAGGTAATCTCACCAAAGCCTCTTTGGGCATACAAATAATACTGAAACGTGGGGTTTAAACCTGCTGCATCACAAAATTGATGTGATGTTGTACAAACAGCAGAATGTTTTTACTTTGGCACAGATTCACTCCACTAGAGCTCTGGATGCACTCCACGTTACTTACATAGAGTTTTGAATGAGAAGTTCTGTATTTAGACAGAAGTTTACCCCAGCTTATAGGCTGTCTTTATTTAATGTCTTGTGAGGAGACAGAGTTTCTTAATCATGTGAAAAATAAGAAATGCTTTACTGCAAAGAACCAACCAACCAACAAAACTGATCAACCAAAGTAAAATGAAAAAACTCCCTCCTAACCTAACCCACAACAGAATCCCACGTGGGGACCTACAGTAAAATTAGTCTCTCCCTCATGTTTGGATTGTGTGATTGTTACACTTCTGGGCCTTTGCAGTTTAAAAGTCACAGGGCAGCACATCTCCTATGTAATATGTTCTTTTATATAAGAAATGTGATTAGTGCCATGATTTGAGAAGATAAATGTAGAAGACATCCCAAACTTGTGACTCTAACAAAAGAGGACTGAAAAGCTTTAAGTAGTTGTATTTTCTTTTCTTCTGAACACTTAAGTCTTTGAAACCTACTCCACACTCTAGAGAGTGCTTTTCTAAATGTAACCTCAGTCATAATTTATATATTTCCTGACAAATAATTTCTTTACAAGTATCTGTTGATCCTGGCAATAATGAAAAACAAATCAAAACTTATTGAAAGTATTTTTCTACATACAACAGTATCTATTTCCTATTCATTTATCAGTGATACAATGGTCAGATTTATCAT
Source organism: Zonotrichia leucophrys gambelii (assembly GCF_028769735.1). Classification (NCBI taxonomy): domain Eukaryota; kingdom Metazoa; phylum Chordata; class Aves; order Passeriformes; family Passerellidae; genus Zonotrichia; species Zonotrichia leucophrys. The sequence goes on along the minus strand of NC_088169.1, from coordinate 39,682,379 downwards.
AATTTACAATGAAATACATTAATTTAGTTTTTCATTTTACCCTTGGTAAATTACCCAACTGGAAGATACTATTTTTGCTTTGATTGAATTTAAAAGACTGCAACTTGAAAATAAATAAAAAATTGTTGTATCTTTCAAAGTCAGTATTGCCTGAGAGTGAAATTTTCATTATGTTCCCAAGTAAATTCTGGACTTAAGTTCTGTAGATTTCTTGGGAGGTTTATGCAAGCTTCAAGGAGTGTGTATATCTACAATAATTTTCTATTTTTAGGTGTGTTTTTGGTGTGTGTATATCTAAACCAATTTTCTATTTTTAGGTGTGTTTTTGGTGTGTGTATATCTAAACCAATTTTCTATTTTTAGGTGTGTTTTTCTTTTTTTAATATTTTAATACTGGCCCATTTTGGTGCCATTTAATAAAGTACATTCCTGATTCTGAACAGGAAAAAATACCAGTGTATGAATCTATAAAACCTGCCTAGGTGAAAAGCATTATCTTTAGAGTGGATAACTGGGTTCACGAGACCTTATTGCAAACTATATTGTTATATGACTGGTTATATAAGTAACAGTAGTAACACCATTTAGCTAATAAGAGTTGAATTTGCACATAAAATTAGTTTGAAAATTAGTGATCATATGATCTGAAGAAGCTTTCTTCTAGGAGCTGAGCCAGCAGCAGTGTTACTTGCACTCCCTGAGAATGACCATGAAATACTGCAGATCTAGCCCCAGCAACATGCAGTGAGCTGACTGCATGGTATCCAGCCAACAGAATGTGGAATAAGCACACATGTTGTTTCCTTCTCAGATTTTATCTGCCTTTGCTTTTAGCAAAGAAACTCAGTAGCTTGAGAAGTTATTAATCTTTTAGTGTATATATGTAAATTTATGGGAACCTTAAACTTGACCTCTGATAGTCACTCACTGGAATCAAAATTGGTTTTTTGGTTATATATTTCTTAGACTTGCCCCACTGCAAGAACCAAATTAGACAAGTGTATTCCTGTAGGTCAATTTGTCTCCAAAAGCAATTGACCCCTGAGTCTTGAAGTATCTTCTTTCTGCAAAACTTAGCCCTAGAGCCATTTAAGCAACAAATATGGATGAATCGAATAATTCCAGCTGTGCTTTATTAATTTTCAGCCAATCTAATTTTTCTTCATAGTTGGTTTCATTCTTCTAACTTTGCTCGACCAAATACAATCTTTGTGAATGTTTTATTCCTTTGAAGGTTGGATTTATGCACCTTTGGCTCAATCCTGCAGTCTGGCCACAATCTAGCAAAGCACTTAAACAGAAACAGGGAATAAATAATTTTAAAATGTTTTGGTTTGAAATATATTTATGTAATTGTAGTGTAGACATTCAAATTTTTGCATCTGTTGCATGTTTAAAAATAAGTAGTAAAGCACGCTTCTGTGTTTTTACTCCTCTGCTAAAGGCTCAATGAGAATTAGAGCAAAGCAGAATACCAGCTCTGCTGCAGAGTTATGAAGGGCCTTTGAGTTTAAAACCCACATTTTCTAGGACATTTTCTAGAGTATGGGACCTGAGTGCCTGAGGAGGATTGTATGCCCTGGTCGCAGTCTGTCTAGGGCATACCAGGGCACAGCAAGGATGTGTGGCAGCCCCCCTCCTCCTGCTTTTGTTTCCTGTGTGAGGAAGCCCATCTGTGTGCAGCAGATGGGAGCTGCAGAGTGCCTGGCCAGGTCCCCAGATGAGGGTGGGACCAGAACCCTGGGGTGCACTGCAGGTCCTGTGGCTGCAGCATAAGGGCTCTGAAATCATTGTGCTGCTTTGGGTTACTGGGAAATCCATAGGATGCCATACAAAGGAACAAAGTGGTGAAAACTTGGGATCATTTGAGCAAGAGACTTTTGAGATAGAGTTTGCAGGGGTGGGGGTGTGGGCAGACCCCATGGCATTTCTTGTAGTACTCAGATTTCATCATGGGGGATTTTTTGTGGCTTTCAGTTAATCCCAGTTTCTCAGCATTTTCTCTAATTATGACTAAACTCTCTCTCTCATTTGGTGAGGCTGAATTTAACACATCCTGAAGTGTAGGATTTTGTTCAGCAAGCAAATGACATTTTCTTGTACAGAAATACTTCACCAAAATGGTTTCCCATATTTGTTTCAAAATATGTTAGTGACTCAGAATTTGACTTACACCTAGCTATTATGAATTTGGACTTCGCTGAAAATCAAAGAACTATAGGAATATAGTTGCAATACACCTTTCTCAGTTTTGAAGGGATTGGGTTTTATTTAATTGCAAATGCATGTTTAACATACTCATGTATACAAAACAGGATTTGAATATGCTATAACCTTTTAGGAAATATTTAGAATAAAAATAAATGCATAGATGAGGGTCTTAATGATTCCTGTGAAGAGTGAGTGGAAAAGTAGGGGTTGATTTGAATTGTGGAAAAGAAAAACAAGAACTCTAGTGGAAACTGGAAGGGAGAATGGTGGCTCAATATGGTATCTTGAAAAGTAGGGACAGGTGGAAGAAAGACAACAGGCATATTTTGGGGCAATTTTACATATTTTGGGAGCATTTTTACTTCTCTGTCTCTCCTCCCATATACAAGTAACTGTATTTCAGTGCCCCCTGTGCCCACACAAGTTGTCTGTGACCTCTTCTGTCTCCCAGTATGAGCTGAGGAGCAGGTGGAAGGAAGGAAAAAGTTGTCTTTTTCCATAGAGTTTGAACATCATCTATTCTTCATGGGAACTAGAATCTAAGGGGACCTCAAGATGAGGAATCCATGGAGTCCAGCAGATGGACTTGAACCTAACTGCAGCTCTGTCCTTGCTAGTCAGGTTGCATGGGACACTGTGCAGGAACACCTGATATCAGCAGGGTGAGCAGGTTGCTCAAGAAAATATGAGTCTAAGAGGAGATCCTCAAAGCAGCAACTGCCTGTGTTTGGGCAAGGTCTCAAAAAACACTGCTGACCTCAGATTTCGAGGCTGCTCTGTGGCAATGCTACATGGAGAAATTTTACAGCTGCTTGGGACTGTTGAATGCTGTGCCTTCATTGATCCCACCATCAGACACTCAACTCATCCTTAAATACCTTTTACTTGCAGAGTATTCCCTGTAGCAAAAGGATGCTGAGCCAGAGCCATAGAGTGGTTTAGTTTGAATTATTTGTCACCATCTTTGCCAATGCTTTTGTAACCCTTAGTTCCATCACATGCACCCAGCCTTTTCACTGCCAAACTGTTGGGCCCACAGCTCTGCTATATTGCTGTTATGAAAGCTTCTACCCCATAGAGGTAGTGTAGGTATTTTACCTGGACCCTGGAAAACTTTTTGTGGCTTTTAGCAACTTCAGCAAAGCAATTTTACAATAACACTGGTGATACCTCCGTTTTTGTGTTTCCTGGCTTTCAGAGAACTAGTCTCTGATGAACTGAAGCTCTGTAGGATGTAGTGAGAACTGAAGGATCCTGAGCAGTTCAGTGTCACTTTGACATTAGTCTTGCTTTGAACAGGGAATATGACTAGCTGATTTCCAGAGCTCCCTTCCAGCATAACTGTTCTGTGTCCCAAACTCTACAGTAAAGAGGTCTTTATCAGTCACAGCAAGGTGTAATTAAGAGAGTAATGGAGTTGCTAAACAAGAACATGATCCTGTAAAGCTGAAATCATCAGTCTCAAGCTTCAAGTGTTTTTGTGAATGAATTAGATGAAGATTTATCAGGGGATCTTTCTCTACTTAGTGTTAAAGGGAATTCGGTGGTGGCATCACTTATTTTTTCATTTAATTTATTTATTGCATCAACAATTGCAGCAGGAGTAGTATATTCTGCATCCTGGGGTATGACAAATATAAGTGCTTCTCTGATACAATGTTTCTTTAGATTATTATTTTGGTCTATAATAACAGAACAAATGAGAATGCTGTAGGTTATGAAGTCTTTGTTCCAGGGAAATGCCTGACAGGAGAACAAAGCTTTTGCCCAAGTATTCATTTCCTACAACTCTTTAGAGAGTTTTTCATATGTGTAATTTTTTTACTTTTGTAAGAAAAATTACCCTTTTTTTCATTTTGCTGTTTTGAGATCTCAGATGTAATCTGTGATAATGATATGATACATGATATAGATTTTCAATCCAAAGTACTATTACCTCAGAACATTCAGTTTCTTAGCCCCTGAAAATTATCTTGTGAAGGTTTAGTGAGCAGTGTTCATGACTGCTTGACAGTCCATTTTTTTGTGCTATGCAATTACTGCACATACTCTGCAGTAGTCCTTTAATCATGACTTCAAAATTACTCTTGCTAGGTTGTCTCCAGAAGAGGGACTCAGAATGATCTGCAGACATTTGCTTATCCTGTACCCACACAGCTGTACTTTTGGGTAGAGAAAAGCCAGTGTGAGCCTCAGCACTGAATTCCTGATGGCCCACACTGATTAACCTGTAACTCACTCCCTGTTGTGGTTTTTTTCAGCCTTTTCCAGTTATGACTAACCCAGCCAAATCTGGTACAAATTTCTTGTCCGTGGTTCAGGTGGAGAATATGTGAAGGGAAGGGGAAAATTAAAGGGAAACTACAGCAGAGGAACTAAAAGCACATACCACTACCTTTACCAATTCTTTAATAAAAATGAATACATTTTCTTTTTTTTCATTCAGGAAGGAAATGAGTGGTCAACTGATATGTTAAATCAATCCCTGTCTTACTTGAGATGTTAATCAAATAACATTAGTTGTCATGGTATCTTATGCCATATATTTTTCCTCTTGGAGCTATCCATTTTCAAGACAAACAATATTAGGATGAATAACTATAAGGATTCTGTGTGTGTCCAAGGAACAAAGCATTGTGTTCAGTTGCTGACAGACTCATAGTTTTATGATATCTAAACCCTGAAAGAGATGAGAAGTGGTTCTCTTGAACATGGTAACACATTCTGAGAGCAAAGGGGAAGGAAGAGGAGGGGCATAAGAGTGAGAAAGGACTATGGATCCTGTCAGGAATTTTTCTCAAGGCAGTCACAGACATTATCAGATCTAGAATCATATGGCAGCATTTTGACTGCATGATTCCCTCCCTTATAGGAGCAGAATGAATCATGGCATGCCAAAACAAGGGTAAAGCTTCCACAAGTTCTAGTCACATTGTGATTTAATGTAGTAAGAGCAAAAATTTAGAAGACTAGAATTTAGAGAAGACTAAATGCCTAATTATTGTATTGTTGTAAATCTCAGCTTGAAGTAAATGTCCTTTAGATTAATTCTTTACTAACATTGAATAAAGAATATTTCCTGTGGAGGCTTTTTTTGGTTGATTTTTGGTGGGGGTGGGATTATGTGGTTTTTTGTTTGTTTTGATTGTTTCTTTTTTGTTAGTTCTAAAATTTGTTATCTACTTCTTTGTAACACCTACCAATCTCAAGGATTAAAGAAACACATGAGCATACTTACAAGGCACTCTCTGTATATGTAATAGCATACCTGCACTGGTTTTAGTATTTAAAAAAAACTTTGCAAAAAGAAGTGACAAGTAACAGTCACATTGGATATCCCATAAAGAAGTATTGGGAAGGATTTGTGTTTCTATTTTTCTGTTTATGGGAGGACAGAAATTCCCAAGTCTTTTAGTGCAATTGAATGCCAGGCATTTAGAGAACTCCTAAAAAGTAGTGATAAGACGCCTCAGCCTCTTAGAAACTGCACCTGCACAATTATCTGTGGGGATTGATGCCCTGTAAGTCCCTCACCTTGTATTTAACATCTATATTTGTACTGTTTGGGAACAGGTTCCATGTAAGGACTGAGGTAACTTGCAGCAGGTGCCGGGGGAGGCCAGTATTTCAGCATTCTGGCAGGATCCCTTTTGATGGGAAAGACTGCTTCAGCACAGTGCCACTAACATCTCAGACATCTTTCACAATCAAAACCCTTCACATGCAGCACTTGATCATCTCTTTCCCCACTGGCTGACTGCTGCCCTTGTAAGAACCTGGGAAATGTGGACATGCCCTGAGGAAGAACAGCTCACTGAGGCTTCTTTTACTGTCAAGTGTGAACTGAGACCGGTAATGGCTGAGGGTAGAGCACTGCACAAAATCAGGCTAACTTCCCATCTGTAGTTTAGTGCTCTAGGGGGAGACAATGATGGCACCAGCAGTGCAGAATGTTAAATTGTGAAAAGCTGGGGTGATTCCCAAAGTGGAAAGGCTTGTGAGGGTGAACAACTCTGAATGTACAGTGCAATACAGACAGACTGCAGCATACTACAAATCCTGGTCACATTGCTAGTCTGGGATTGTATCCCTCCGCTGGGATTTTGCACAGTGCAAAGGCAGTGCTGAAATGAAATTCTGCTTGCTAGAAGGAGAGGGAAAATGAGACTGGTAAGGTCAAATCAATCACCCTTTTTTGTTGAGAGGATGACTTAAAAGTTTCACAGCTACTTCTGCAGCTTTTTCCTCCTTTCTGACCCAACCATGGGACTCCACAGGTTGGAGTGACATGGGTGGAAGATGGAGCTTTCCAGATGTCCAAGCACTCTCATGTACACAAAATCTCACAGATTAGGTACTAGCAAATGAATCTGTTACAATTTTACAAGGTAAATTGCTGTGGATTTTCTTCCCCTGACTTCCCTATGGTGGGAATAATTTGTTTTTTAATTAAACCTGTCTGGGGATGATTCTGGCCTGTGTTTTGTTAGGTGGAATTTTCAAAAATTTATAAGTACTCACCAAAAGATAGCACCCTCCATTTGAAATTTCTGGCAAAAGATATTCAGAATTTTTGTTAGTGAGCAGTTGAAATGAAGCAATAGGAACTGAGCTGCAGGAAATTCTGCATTCTGAAAAACAGCACCATGCTGGGAAACTACCAGTGTTTTGATCAAAATTTTATCTGTAGCTTATCATTAAATTTTCTGGGCTTGTAATTTTGGGTTTGGTTTGGTAGTTTGCTACATGTTTTTTCATCTGGGAATATAGTCATGCCATAGCTTGAAAAAATTGCAAAAAACATTGGCTGAGTAACAATCTGTGTTTTTTGTCTCCAGAAAAAAACAAACGGGCTCCAGCTTTTACTTTCAGCAAATAAAACCTTTTACTTTGCTTTTACTTTCAGCAAAAAAGAGTTTAAGATAATTGTATTTGAGAAGGTTGTGTGTCCTCCTTGAACTGGCAATTTATCTGATTGCCTTTGCCAGTTCAAATTAATTCTGAGTTTAGGGGTATCATTACTTTTTCATTTGTAAGCAAAGCAAAAAAAAATTGCTTTTGGTGTGTTGGAGTTTCTTTGCTTTTGTATTGTACCTTCTCTGCAGCTGCTGCCTTCTAGTAGCTTGGAGAGTCATAGAGACCAGAAGATTTATGGAAAATATTCTAAGATCTTGTTGTTGTCTAATAATGTCAGTTAAGAATTTCTTTCAGTAATATATATATTATGTTTTCTTGAGCTGCTTTATCCCTCTTCATGTAAAGGTTGTTATCATTTTTATCTGCTAGTGCTCATCCATTGCAGGCTTTATGCAAAGCTGATTGTAACCCTACTGCATCTTAAAATGAAGATATCATTGATACCCAACTAAGTGGAAATAATTTTCTATGGCAAAGCAGAAGAATTTAAAGTCATATCACACTACCCTTTTGAAACTTACTGGGATTTACAGATTAAAATGATTATTTATGAAATTACTGTGGTATAGCATACACAAGATGGAGGAGGAGAATCAAACACATTTTGTATGATTGTATATACTTTTCTATTTTTACATGTGTGCAGAAGCATTTTGTTTGTATATACGTAGCATATGCAGTATAGCATACTGTAACCTGTGTGTGTAAAAATACATATAATATTTATGTAACACTCACACCCATTTGACAGCTTTGAGACTGCAGATGGATTTTTTGAAGTTGTGATTTTTTTTCACATTTGAGTTAGCTTGTTAGTTTCTCATAAGGAAAGAAAAATATACTTTTAACTCACATGATAATAATTAAATTAGTCTGAAGCTCTGCACACTGAATCAACCAGAAAAGAAATTGGTTATATCTAAGATAGCATAATTTATGTCAACAATGTAATTTTACTGTATTGGCAGGTAAACACATGGGGGTGTTTTGTCTTTGAACAAATGATAAATTTCCCTTGCCTTTTTGCTGTAAACCTAGCAAATAATGTGCAATTTATTAAGAGACCAATGACAATGCATACAATTAGCTATTCTCTATTGTTACCTCTATTTGATTACTTTCCTGCTATCACATGCAATATGAAACCATCTATTATGAGGTATAGAATATGTAAATATCTAATTTTACAAGAGAAACTGGAGACTGGTCGTTTTTCTAAAGAGGTGAGAAATAAAAGAATGATTGTTAACCATGTCCTTTCATTTTCTTGAAAACATCAATTACATTTACAAATCCCAGAAACACAAGCCTGCCAGTGGAACAGAAATAACTCTTTTCAGAAAAATTTAATCACATCTAATAGCTGAAATTTATTTACTGTAATTTGAAGCATTAATTATGATAATGTTCTGACTTCTTTTGTAACACAGTTCTCAAAGCCTGGCAGTTCTCTTTTTTGTTTTGTTGTAACATATGTTTTGTGACTTGGAAAATTTCTCTATCTTTCTTTATTCTTTGTTTTTTACATTCACCCACAAGGGAAATTTCTTCTTCCCTTCTGTTTCTTAGCTATTTTCTTCACTTTCCCCATTATTCTCTCCCCACCCTTGTCCCCCCAGATGTTGATTTAAGAGATGGATTTTAGTGCTTATACAGACTTTAAATGCAATTGACAGTGAATGAAATGCCTTTTTGGACACGGCAAACAGTAGCAGTGGGAAACTGCTGTAGAGTGATACCAGTGTGCTCCAACAGTGTCAGGGCAGGAAAAATGCTGCTGATATCTTTGTCTTGACTTGAGGCTGAGGCTTTAGAAGGTGCCTTCTTTATATACATATTTATTTGGCTTCATTAAAGTGGTTATTAAATTAGTTTTGGAAGGGCTTGGTTTTTGCTATGCTAGCTTATTTGGCTGCAAGTAAAGAAAATCTGTGTGAGGAAGTACTTTAATGATTTGCTTTTCAGTTGTGAAAAGTAAGTCAAGATGTCAAGATACCTGGCTTTACTCTGAAAGCCTTTAAAGAAAATGACAAAAGGGCCTCTATTTTTCGTTTTGTTTTGTTTTTTAAGTTGTGTTTTTCTGTGTGACGGGGAGATTAGCCAAAAAAATGGAATTTTTATTAGGACATGAAAAGGTCTCTAATGACCCTTGAAAGCGGACAAAAGGGTAGCACAATAAGTGACAGAACTCTAACGAGGGTGGAGGGCATTCCAGGAAAAAAAGAAATTAAATCCTTTAATTTTTTTCGGCTTGCCATTTTCTGACAGCTTATCAAGTGGTTGGGACTTGTTTGTTTTGGCATGTGGCTCATTCATTGTAGGCAGCCGGTACTTTGTTCTTCTTTGTGGTTTCCAAAACCTGATTGTGTTTATCCTAGACTGTGGGAAAAGTGTATATTCCTGTTTCCTTTATAAAAGTAAACGTCAGGTTTTGTATGAAATTTTATTTCCCATATTTTCCATTCCATTAATCATTATTGTTGAAATATGTCAGGCTCTGGCACATCACCCTTTGTTTTCATATGATTGTACAGATTGCAATGTCAGTGTGTGACCTGTTAAGTCAAAAAATAAGCGTGTTTGGGCTGTAGTAATTATTACTTCATAAAGTGTGGCTGAGGAACATGCACCATTAGTGAAAAGGGATTAGGATTTAATTTATTGCTATTAAAATTGTTTTGGGAAGTATCTAGCTATTGTGGTGCAGCACTTTCTCATTTGGTCTAGATAAGACAGGACTTAAGGGAGCCATGATTAGGGCTCTTCACATACCTGGATGTAGCTGTAGAAGGGAAGGGAATAATCTGTGTTTCCTGTGTGTAGTGAAACAAATGAGAATTAATATGAGTAATACAGTTGGAAGTAAGGGTTATTGTAATCAAATATTAGGAAAAACTTCCTAATGGTAAAGATGCAGAACAGTGGGATAAATTGCCCAGGGGGAGGCTGTGATATTTTTGCAATTGAAAGATTTTGAGAATGAGTTAGAAACACATCATTTGGGAGTGACACTGGTGTGTTTTGATTCTGCTGGGAGATTATTTGCAGCCCTGCTCTTATGATTTTTTTGTCTTTAAAATGCTGAAGGCTTCTATGCAGTTCTTTGCAATAATACTCATCTTCTCAGATCTGTGCTTTAGTACTTTTATGTACACTTGGCATTGTGTAAAAGGGCTGTGTGCTCATTGTGTAAAATGAGGGCTGTGTTCCTTCAGTTGGGACCCGTGTGGGCCATAGCTTAGATAGCAGGAATGAAATGTGAGAAAAACGTTTTGACACTGAAGGAGAAAACGATTCACAGGAAGAAAGAATTATTTATACATCTTGCATATTTAAATTATGCTTAATGCTGTGTGAAACCAGTAATATATTTTCTCTTGCATTGTCTTGTGGCTTACTGACAATGTAATATTTGAAGACTCTTTAATAACTTCAATCAACTCCTGAACCACAGTAGGTGACCAGACATTTCATAAGGTCATTTTTTTTTCTGTTTTCAAAGTAGCATCATTGGAGGTTTGCATTTTAAAAAGAGATTAAAATGTCTCTCATTAGGAGAGAAGGAAGATAATACTAAATGTGAGTAACAGGAATACAGAATCACAGAGATGGCAGAAGCCTCATTATTCATGACATTCGAGCACAAGGTTGCTCTGTGTTGTACTTGGCCATCTTTGACTTCATTGTCCTTCAAAAATAAATTTTATTGAGTTGACTGAACTAAAACCAAAATCTGAGATGAAGTATGCTTTAGACTTCTAGTACTCCCATTGAAGGAAATTATTTTATCTGGTTAATGTATAGATTTATGTATTAAATTATTTTTGATTACTTGAAATGATGTGACAAAGAAAATGGAATGGTTACAAATTTGAGTTGCTTTAATAAATTCTTACATTTGTGTTTTTCAGCGTATTTCTCGGAATGCCTCTGGAGAGACCAGCATTCAGTTTCTAGGCACAGTGGTAAGCATGTAATAATTGTGTATTGACAGGAGTTAAATTTGTAGAAGAATATAATGTAAACAGAAAGTAGCTAAATTACACTTCTAGTACATTTACACTTGTGGTTATGGGGGCCAGTATTATGTGTAAATATTCTGAGTTTAGCAGGTGAATGTCGGCCAACTGAAGCAAACTTCCAAGGCACAGTATCTATGTTCTACTTTTCTATTGATTCAAGTCTGTATCTGTTTCACTCAGAAGGGGTCTAAAAGTAACTGCTTATAGATTTGTAAGCTTATTGCAATATAATGAGGTTTGGTGCACATCAGGGTCAGTCCCACTCTTCCTCACCACATAAACTTTCTGATCTTTATTGCTTCACCGTATCACATGTCCTTATATCCCAGAGTGAATATCCCAGGAACTGTCTTAGAAAAAATTGTTCAGTAATGCAAAGTGCTCTGTTCTTTTCTCACTCTAAACCAGATTTGGTAGCTGTGTCGTTCTCTCAGATTTTGTTTGCTGGGTAGAAGTATGCCTAAAATGCTAATGAGATTTTATATCATTAGACAGAATTTACTCTATGAAACTGTTCTGTGGAGCACTCATGTATAACATACAGGTTTTGTTTAGGTCATGGATGCTTATATGCATACATGTGATTGAAATAACTTCAAGTTCTGTGATTTGCATGGGTGAAATGCAGCCATTGAATTTTTCCAAGTTCCATATGCATCTAAAAATAGTTCTGAAAGTGAAATAAAGTTGCAGTATCCTCCAAAGTAAGTTGTCCTGCTTGCTGCCAATAAATTTCACTGTAGTGTTATTAACAGTGAAAAGCCTAGGATGAAACATTCCATTTAGAATTTAGTCCTAACTTCTTTGTGCACTATTTGTTTTGGACACGAGAGGATTAGGATTGCATATGGTCATGCTTTCATTCTATTTGTGATTAGTTCTCCTGCAAGTCCTATGAAGCCATTGTTCGTAAGGTGTAACGTGGTAAAGGTAAACTTAACAAGAATACCTTGCATTTATGTTTTTACCTTACAGGTTTGTTTTTAGAGATGAGAAGTGCCCCTAATATATTTTACTTCTATAAATCTCTGTGTATGCATATTTATTTATTTGTCTTAATCACAAGCAGAGTAGCTGTAGCATAAAGATATAAAAATGAAGTTTTGCTCTGCACTATTGTATTTATGATGATGCTTTGGGTCTGGAGTTGCAACCTGTATATGTGAGATTGCTGCTAGGTGGCTGATCAGATAGTCTTTGTGTGAGAAGTAAATAATTACTCCAAGTAGATAAGATATAAACACAAATAAAACTTGATAATACTGACTAGATTTTAGTTGATTTCTCTCTAAGTGGGTGTTGCAGTAGGGAAAATTCTGGTTGTGTATTTAGTGACATTAGTATGTAAACTTGTTCAAATTAGGTATGAAAATATTTTGTATTCTTTTGTTAGAAGTGCCCTGAAGTCTCACTTACTGACCAGGACTCATGTTCTGGGCCTTGTGCAACCGGAAAATATTATAAAAGAAGAAATAGAATTGATGTGCTTTTGTGTTAAGAAAGATGATGATGAAACAGCTAATGGATTGTAATATATGTTAGATCTGACTGACTCGCTCATGTGTGTTTATTGAATCTTAGTTATTTGGGGAAATCAAGTTTGTGATTACAACTAAAATTCTCAGGAGGACTAAACAGAAATGCCTTGAGTATTCTGAGATTTTTTTTATTTAATATGAATTATGCATGTCTTGCTGATCAAACCCAGAGAGAGAACTTCAGCAATCAGGGTAGAGAAACAGTAATGAAGTCTGCTTCCCAGGGTGTGTTCCAATACCAGTTTTCCCACAGAATCCAATCTGTGCCTGTGCTTCTCAGTTCTTCTAGCCCACTGTCCTTCTTTCCCCTAAGTCCTACCTTTTCATTTGTCCTTTGCTCATTTAACATCCTTTTACTGTTCTGATTTAAACTTAATATGCTCAGTTTAGGTAATGGGGTGGAAGATACAATGACATCCACTACAAATTGCTGCACATACAGATACCCAGTCTGTATGTGTGTACATGTGCACACACAAAATGTAAGTGTTCCAACAAAGAAAATGTTAACTTAACAAAGGCCCCAGAAATACATTTTGAGTTCACCATTACTTATCTGTTGTTAAACCCTTGCTAAGTGCAGTTGACTTAGGAAGTGTTTGAAAGGAAAATTTAGCAGAAAAAGAGTCCTGATTGCTCATTATTATTTTTATTATAATCCATTGTTATCAACATAATAAACAGCTTGCATAGTTACTTCTCTTTTTTTTTTTTTTTTTAATAGCAAACATAAAGGACGACTGAGCATTCTGTGTTCCTTTTGATCAGGGCAAATGTTGATGGCACTCCAGTGGTACCAGGCAGGACTGTGCCATGCAGTGTACAGACCACTGACCTGCCCAGCAGAATATATTTTTAGATCCAGCTTATAAGGAGCACAGCTTTCCTGGCTTGTCAGGAAGGCATCAGCTTCAATAAATGGTTTTTGACATGGTAGAAACAACTCTGCTGCTGGATTTTGACACAACACAAGTCCCTGCTTCAGGTAGGCAACTGACACTCTGAGGGGAAGTAAAAGCTGTGCTTCTCTATTAGAAATATCCTGGCTGTTCCAGTTAGTTAGGTGGACAGAGAAGACTGCATTGCAGATGAAAGACAACAGTAAAATATGAATTTTGCTGCATAACATATGGTAAACCTCTGGACAGTAAGATGAATGTTTCTGTTAGTGTAGCAGCATATTTATGTTATTTTAGAGGAGAACAAGAAAAATCATGTTGCTTTCTCCAGGGATATCATAGCTTTGAGTGCATACTGTTAGCATCACTTGGGGGTCTACATGGATTTGTAATAATGCTTTTGTTTGTTTCTGATCATGTGTAGAAATTCATTGCTACTTGAGCATTTCTCTTCTCTCCAAATTGTAGTGCATTAGATAGCTTATTTTCTCCAAATTGTTTTTTGATAGAGGGTTGTGAGTCTCAGATATGATAGGGACTCATGCTTTTGGAAGATGCAGGAGGATGTTTCTGCCTGAGGAGCAAGCAACTTGTAACTGTAAGAAATAGTTGTTGAATGGGAAATTGCACTTGTTTGGTTTAATTTTCTTGTGAGGATAGCATTTTGAGTCCTCACTAAATTATTGCAGAGGAGATCCTGGGTTATTGCTGTAATTGAGATTTTTCATGAGTTTTTGCTCATTTGTCCCCTCTGATGAATGACACTAGATGTGGTGTGCTGATGTCCTGCTATTTTGCCACTTCACACTAGATTTATTCAGATAGTATTGATTAATAGCATTACCATAACAACAAGGTTGTGCCAAATATTGTACAAAGAAAAAGGAAGCAAGATAGTACATGATTCTGACTAATGTCTAAAACTGTGCCCAAAAACAAGAGTGCAGGAAGTAAGGAAGCAGTCCTTTCTGGGGTGCCTCCTGTGTGTAGGCAGCTCACAGAAGCAGATTTGTCAAAAATGTAGAATCACAGAATTGTTTAGATTGTAAAAAGTTCTCCTGGATGATTAGTTCCAACCATTAACCCAGCATTGTCAAATCCACCACTAAACCATGTCCCCAAGTGCTATGTCTACACATCTTTTAAATGCCTTCAAAGACAGTGACTACACCACTTTCCTGGGCAGCCTGTTCAATGTTTGACACCCTTTTCCATGAAGAAATTTTTCCAAATATCTGATCTAAACATCCCCTGGTGCAGCTTGAGGTAGTTTTCTCTCATCGTTTGTTACCTGAGAGAGAAGACCAATCCCCACTTGGCTGCAACCTCCTTTCAGGCATTTGGAGAGAGTGTGAAAGTCCCCCTGAGCCTTCTTTTGTCTAGGCTGAACAACTCCAGCTCCTTCAGCTGCTCCTCACAGGACTTATTCTCTAGGTGTAAAGATCATATAAAATAGATACATAAATTCTATAGAAAAACACTAAGATGTATACACAGAGCTTCTGCTTCAGCCTCTGCAATTCAAAAACCTGGATGTTTGACTACTCAGAAGACCAAAGTCTACCCTTCATTCCTGTCATTCTAATTGCCCTCCATTTTCTGTTGTGTCTTTTGTCTTTTCGTTCCACCTTCTGTTCTCTTACGTGAGAGGAATGTTTTTGGCTGGCCCACTGCTGGCCCCAGTCATTTGTTGGTTATTCAGGCCTCTCAGCAGGACTTCAGCAATGAAATACGTCTGGGCAGGCAGCCTTTAACACTAAGAAAGCTGCGAGTATATAGCGAAGTGCAGATTATTGTGCAAGCATTAAACGTATTCTAGACTGTGTGTAGAATTTGAAATAAAGAAGTTGTGTATGCTCAGATAATGAGCAGCCTGGCTCCATCACGTCCCTAATGCCATTGTCAGCTTTGGGCTGCAGGCCATGCTTGACAGTGATGCTCTGCTGACCCAATGGATCACTTTCCTCAAAACAGACGGTCCCTATCCTCTGCTCGTCGTTCATGCTGTTTCTTTGATCTTCTCTAATACCACAGCAGAAATATAAGCAGTTATTTTTTTTTTCCTTTGAGGAGCAATGGAAGAACGTATACATGCATACTGCTCAGTATATTACTTAACAATATAGGGGAACACTATATAGGAACAGACATGGAATGGTTTGGACTTACTTGGGCTTAAGAGTCAAGCCATCTTTAGGTGTTTTCTGAATTTCCTAGCACTGTTTTTTTTGATTCATGCATCTCACTAGAGGTTTCTCCATTACTGATGGCCAATGGAGTGCTTTTTGCCACCTTCGATTTACAAAATATTTGAAGTTTTGCTGTGGTAGCTTATGCTCACTTATGACAACTAGTAGCCTGTTGATACTACATGTCCTTTTCTTCAGCCTTTTTGCACACCAACTTAAAGTAGTCCTGAGACCCATCACTGCAACCAGTTCTACAAATTCCAGGTTGAGAATACTGGATTTAGGGAAAGTAGTCTCTGTCAAGCCCTTGACATACTTTTTAGCACAGCTGGCATATATTGTAGTGCAGTAGTAATCCCAGTTAGTATTAATGAGTTTTGGCTTTTAGCTACTTTTGCATAGGTTGGCAAAGGGAAATTCCATATGCAGTTGGGGTTATTCTGTATCCTGTTCATGGCAGTCAGAAATGGAGAGCTTTGTGTAAAGACAATCCTCAAAATCTGTCTTACTGTATTTTCTTATTTCAGTTGTGTATCTAAGGTAGTCTTAGGAGCTACAGGCCAGTATACTAACTTTTCTTACTGCTGATTCTCCCTTTTGCTCCCTCTTGCCATGGATTATCTGCTTTTGCTTCAGCAGCAAACTTCCAACTTTTTGTCCCATTACTGAGGCTTACAAATTGTCCCGAAACCCTGCAGTCTGTGTATAATCTCATCAGCAGACAGCTTCCTCCTCCTTTTCTCCTTCTCCCTGTGTTCTTACAAAGCTTTGGCTGTATGAGTCTGATTCAGCTCACAATAGGAAATGTTTAACAACCTGCTTCTTTCACCCTTAGAAATCGTTGCCGTTCTTAACAAGTCCTTTTCTTTCTTTATGCTTTTCTTTCTATATGTGACACTTCTGAAATTAGATACTGAAGGTTTATGCAGACTTTCAAACATTGGTTGAAGACCTGCAGAGGTTACAAAGGTGGTATTTATTGGAATATATAGAGTACTAACCACAAGAAAATAAATATAGACCAGTAAGTGTTTATTTTGCAAGCTAATGTCTTTTTTAAAAAAATTTTTTTTACTCTTCCTATTCACAAGCCTTAAGATTAGGGTCCCTGCTGATCTAAAGGGAATTGTACTGTTGTATAGGTTTTATTTTCTTTTCATCCATTTTCAGAAGCACTGTGAACCACAATGCTTCTAGTAGTAGAACTATCATCAGTGGCATTTCAGTAGTGCAAAAGGTGTCAACAGAAAAAACATGCAGTTGTTTCTGAAAACAATAACTTCCTTTTGAACGTGGATGATGAGAATCTTGAGACTGGCAGCAAGGTACTGCAGTATTCTGTGGAAAGTGGGTAACTCACACAACAAGGATTTCACTTGGGAAAGTAGTGACCATCATTAGGACTCAGTAGTGAGAATTGTTCAGTTCATGAGGTGTGAATGATCAGGTGCAGCCACACAGATGCCTATGCTGTTCACATTTCGATTCTCTTATATATCGTTTGCATGTTTTAAAGCAGAAGGTATAGTGAGTATATTAAAACTGTCCACTGGGAGCAAACTCAAAACCACCTGAGTGATCTAGAAACACCAGTGTTACCAAAAGCCATGTCCCTAAAATAAAAAGGATCAAGCTATTTTGGAAATCTTGCTCTGGATTCCTTTGGAAAGAGAAATAAGAAGGTGCTTGGAGTTCTTTCTGAATTTTGCTCCTGTGACTTAAAAAAAGCCAGAAGTGACACAAGTTCCCACAGGACAACTTGTAATCTTGCCTGAGATCTCCTTGAACAAGAGGTGCTGGTGCTAAGGTGAAGCTGCAGATGCGTAGGTGCTTGTTGGACACCTAATTGGCTGCTGCCAAATTTCCCTCAACTGGACTATGGATTTTGGATCCAGTGTTCTTCAGAAGACTTGTGAAAACTTAGCTGTGGTACTTGTGGGTAGATGGACTTAGCTTTCCTTTGGATCAATTTGGCTGAAATTGATCAGCAGTTTATATAGTGTATGTGGGTGCAAATTGGAGCTGGGAATGGGGATTGAGGAGGCAGAAATCTGCATTGCAAGCGTTGTATTCTTACAAAACCAGGATGAAAGTAGGCTATTGCATTTAAATTCTAATGTTTTGCCTTTTCCTTATTCATTTTTATCTTAGTATTTTATCTGTTGTTAATTAGAGTTTTGATTTGCAGAAAAAAAAGTGATGCTGTCACAAGTAGGTCAGGATTTCCATTAACGTCCTTAATGTTGGTGGATTCTGCAGTGTGTGTGTGTATAGTGACCTTTGTTTATAATAAATTAGGCCTCTCATCCCTCAGAAATAAGCAATGGAAAAGTTAGGATTTTTGATTTTCATACTTCTTTTGACAAATTTCTTTCTTACTGAGCTAAGGAACACTTTAGGACAAGGACTGAACTTGTTTGGTTGGCTTGTTACTTCTTGGAAGATAAGTGGGCAGCTCACCCAAAGGTGTAACTCAAGTGCTTTACTTTGGTAGACTATGATTTACCACCATTAACAAATAATATGAAATAATTATTAATTGCTTAATTTGGGCAAAAAAGTGTTGGTAAATTTTTTAAGCTGTATCAAGACTGTTACTTCATAGTGAAGATGATCATTTTCTTATGAAGATGTTTACTAAGCATACATGTAGCCCATGATTTTGAGCAGCCGTTTGATGTCTGCCACTTTGGCATATATGCAAGAACTGTTTAGGATGTATTAATTTATATGACTTTGATGCTTAACCAGGAATCTTAATGAAACAAAGGCATAATGAAGTTAGTAAAGCTAATTTAAGTCTCTGAATGTAAATTTTCAATGAAGTTTTTATTGATAATAAATATACTTTGTTTCTCATTAGTCTTCTAGGCTTCAGTGGTAATATCAGTAAAATAAACATGTTTTACAAAGATTTAACATTAAAAATGCTATTAATATGACCCTTGGTACACCAGCACAATTAGATTTCAAAGTGAGCATTTAGGATGTAACAGCGATTAATGACAACCATCGAAAACAATTTTGAACTCCATCAGTTTAACTCAGGAGGGTAAACTTAATATGATAATTTATCTAGTTGAATTGTATCAGCTTAGCAGGAAAGTATGCAAATATGTGACCCTTACCTAGAATCTAAATGGATGCTGTGCTGATAGATTTATCAGTTCCATTAAAGAACTTTAGGGAACTTTGGAATTTCAGCAATTGTTCCCTTGGAGGTTGAAAACCAAACCTGATCTCATACTGGGACCATTCTGGTCTGCATATTTCCATAATTTGCCTTTGCTACTAATATGACAGCAAGACGCAAATAACTGTTTCTAATAATATCAAATGGAGTTGTGGAGGACAGCATTTTAATGTAGTAAAAGACCTCCCCGTGGGGTTGTTATTGCCACTATAGAACAGCAGTTACACAGTTGCAACAATAGTCTCTTAATTGATTCGTTTAATTAGCAAGAGATGAAGCTTGTGCTGCATCTTGTCATCTGTTATCATGGGGGTGGCTACAGAGAGAATCTCTGCATTTGTCACTCCATACAGTCAGGTTTAAGCAGAGTAAAAGGCATTGCCCCTATGGAGGTGAGCCTTGGTGAGAATGTTTTGTGAGTGTGCTTTCACTCAGGTTTTCAGTGTGTGGACATGTCTGCCTTAAGAGTCTGCATGGTCTCTGGGAAAGAATTTATGACAAAGCATTGTTTTACTGGGGGAAATCTTAATCCAGCCATGCCAGGCATTTCTAACCTAAATATGCAAATCTAAGTATTATAGGAATGGTGGATTATTTGGGGCATCACTGTTGTAGACTAGATTTACTTGGAAGAAATAGGGTCAGATTAGTGAAACGAGCCATCTGCCTTGTGATTGCTTTTTCATGGCATTTTTGTCTCCAGACTAGATAAACAAAGAGTTACATGAGCACATGGTCCATGGTAGGGAGCATGTGTAAAAGAGGGAGTTTTTTTGTGGTTGATTTTCCCCAGAGTAGTTATGAATACAGATACAGTGCTTTGCTTGTTTCTGGGAGATGAAGTCATTTTTTACTGAGATCTATTTTATTTACATTTTAAGGGTATGTAAATAAATATATTTTAAAGACATGTAAATATATTTGGTGCTTCAGTTTCATTTTTCTCTTCTCCTTGGCTTAGCTTTGTCTTCTGTTCAAGGTTATTCTTCCTTATGGAAGGAAATATTTCTAGAGGAGGACAAGCTTCTTGTTAAATGCTAATTAAGAAAATGAAGGTTAAGTTGGCATACTTCCATTGTCATAACACTGACCTAAAATAAGGGATCTGGTACTAATCTGAAATAAATTAGAGGGGGAAGCAAATAATTCTGTGCACGTGAAACACTTGAGATGTCTTCTCGTGGTCTGCTTTTTAAATGCCTGTGCTTTGGAGGTTTTTTTTGTTTGTTTTTGATTTTCCATTTGTGTGCTGTAGTGTTGGACATGCTGTCTAATTTTGGAATACAGTGGTCCTGTCACTCTGTAGCAATATGCTGTTAGAAAAGGCATGCTTTTTAGGACAATTTAAGTGAAGATTTAGCCTACTTATCATTAAAGATCCCATGGTAATTTCCACAAGGTTCTGAGATTGCTTCATATTCTGAGAGTCTTGGCCAAAGTCCACTTTGTGTAATTACCTTCTGTCTGCACAAATCCCTATTGCAATTTTAGGTGTGTTTGGTATTTTTCACTTTCTGTCCTAAATAGTGAAAATATTGCTACATACTGCTCATAATTGCTGTGCGTTATAGCCTAGGTTCAGATAAGGAGATTATTAGTGAATTTTGTGTTCCCATTGTTAAAACACCAGAATATGTGAAAAATTATGAGTAAACAGTAGGATATAACTTAAATCCACAAACAGATGGAAGTACTCTAATTTTTTGACTGTTTCACTGCATCTTGTGTCTCTGAGCTAAAGTATCTCTACTGCTTGGACCATCATTGAGGGAAAGACCAACTCTCAGACCATGTCAGAGGTCAAACTCAGCAGTCTGCATGGTTCTTTGAAGCAGGTCAGAAACCAGTGTGGGGCTCTAAGTGCTGTTGTTGTGCGCTCAGTTGACTTTTACGTGGATTTCATAAGTTTTTGTTCCCACAGCTGAAACACTTGATTGTGTTAAGGTTTGTCTCTTAACTAAAACTGGTTTCAGTTCCTCTTTCTGCATGCTTTCATGAGCTCCAGAGTGTATGTTCAACCATGCTGTCTTTAAAGTGGTCCACTTCTGTGTTGCTTCATTTGATAGAATTTATTGTCTTCTTCTTGAAGACAGTGCTTTCATCACTAAAGCCTTGTATTACTTTGTTGTATGCCATGTCAAATCTTTTTATTGATATTTCCTCTTTCTAGTAATCCTTTCTTTGTTTCTTCTGCCATATTTATCTTCTCCATCTTTTTTCAGATTGCCTCTCTTGTATATTTCCTGTGTCAGATTCTTTGAGACATACTTGTATTTTGGGATTTTTAATTTTTTTTTTTCCTCTAGAAAGATACGTGGGTTGAGAAGAGAGATAATAGTATTAATCTGACATCAACTTTCACGTCTTTCTCTAAGTAGCATTTGGGAGAAGAATAAACTTTAGAAAAATTGCTATGCATCATCAAGTCATATAGTTACTGGAGTTAACATATAAGTGTTAGAGATGGAGGGGGAATACCAGGGGCTCTTGTAACACAAAAATTGTTCCTTTTTTTATTCATTTTCTTCATAGCACATAAGATCTATATTTTGAAGTGCTTAAAATTTTCCCCAGTGTTCATTTAAAGCTCTCTGCAAATAACAGGGGAATTTATCATGCAGGAACACACAGTTTATTTCACTTTTTTATGCAACTCAAGTTTCACATAAATTCTCTTCTGTGTAAAGTACATTGAAAATGATGTGAATGATGTTTTAACAAAGATTCTGTGCATCCCTGCTTATCTGAAGGACAGCAATCCATGCTGCTGCAAGCACTCGCCTGGTACAAGCAGGCAGTCTCCATCTTTGTTTCATTCATGCTATTTGGTATTTGCAGTCCTTGCCCACAGCAAGGCAAAGGAAGGTGAAGGACAGAGCAGTGGCAGTAGGAAGCATCATGCTTTGTGTGACCATCTCCCAAGCACCAGTCCTATGGCTTGGAGAGGTGCCATGTTGGCAGGGTGCACAGGAAGTATTCACATAGCAAATTGTGTTATGAGCAGCAGAAGCACAACAAGGTTCTTCCTGCATCCAATGGTGTTTGATCAGGGGAAGGGAGAGAGAAAAGGGATGGCAGGGCAATGTGGTAAAAAAGGAAAGGCCTACATTATTGTAAGGACAGTGAAAACAAGCTATCCCTGTGCCAGAGACCTTCAGTGTACGTGGCAGAGCAGTGCTGAGTGGGCCACAGGAACGTTCAATCAAGGCCAAATGCCCCGTGGATAGGAAAGCTGTAGTAAAGTCCTGTATTTCCACTGTAACTCCTACTCCTCCCTGCCTTAGAGCAGCTTCTCTTGACATGCCCTCAAAAGCAATTTTCACTTGCTGCTTTCTTTGACATCAGCTTTTATATGAGGAAAAACAAAGATGTTTGAGTTTTCAAATACTTACATTAGTGTTCTGTTACAAGTCTTTGGGCGTTCCTTGTTTTTTTGTGAGGGTTTTCTGTTGTTTTGTTGTTTTTTTTCTCCCTAGGTTTGTCTTTTAGTTATAAAGGAGCTGCAGGAAAGCCTTCCCTTAGCCTTGCAAGTTCCAAGCCCACTGTTAACATTTAACAAATACTCATCAAGCAGAAGAGCCCAATGTGCTTGCTGTACCTAAGCCAGATCTGTTCACTTCATCAGGAAGATCCCAGCTATGTTCTGACAGGCATTTCTTCCACAGCCTGATTCTGACACATTGACTGAGAACAAGAATACATGATAATGGAAATAGCCTTGTTTATGGCATCAAATGATGGCTTTTGTCAGGCACAAACTGGACTCAGGTGTCCTGTAAAGGAAAATAAAACTTTTGTTCAGTTATTAATCATCTCAAGATGCTAGGGAGGCAGTGAATTTCTCCACCCTTAAAATCATGCTGTAGGCAAGATGAAAACACAGAATGTTAATGTTTCCTAATTTAGCTTCAGTAGCCAAATAAAATTGCAGCATTATACATGGAGTAACTGTACAAACATGCTTCTACCCAGAGAGGCCAGAGATGGCTCCTGTAGAAAGTTTGAGGTTGAAGCAAACCCCCCACTCCTTCAAAGTTGGGTCAGTGAGAGCAGGCTCATCAGGTCTGTGTCCAATTGGCTTTCAAATATCTCAATAAACTCCATATCTTTACAATGTGTTCAGCAATTTGCAAATTCTTGGCTGTCCCCAGGGCACCGGGCAGTGACACAGAAGTGATGTCGATGGAGAAAAAGTCAGGACAAGAAATTCCAGGTTGTGGTAATGCTGAGTGTAAAAGAGAATAATCATTCTTTGCCAGAGCTTGTGTGACTGCACTAAGAAGTATCCAGTTGAGGAGAGGTCAGAAGCTCCATTTCTTATGTGAAAAAGACTGAACACTTGTGCTGGAGACATAGGCATATAGCAGAATTCAGGAGTGGTATTATATTCAGGAGGAGTTTTCAAAAGCCCATCACTGAATGATCCACCCTCAGTGGTTCATCTGCCGAGACCCTGCATTAGCAGTGGTGAATTTTGAGTCCAAGACTGATCCATTTGTATTCTTTTCAGGTGTCTGTCAGTGCTGCAGAAGCTCCTTCACCTTTGCACCAGTTCTTGAAGGATTTTTCAAACTCGCGTGGTGTTTGGGGTGTTTCAGTTTTGGTCATTTGGTAGTTGGCACTAATTGGCTCCAAAACCATTTTCAGCATCATGAGACTGCTGGGAGACCCCTCCAGCTGTAGAGAAAACAAACTGCTATTCTGCTTCTGATTTTGTTCTTGCTGGCTTGGTTTGTGGTTCACAAAGTCCACTCCTGTTTTGCTAGAAATATATTTGAACTGGCGTCAGTAACATGAGAGATGTAACAATTTACCTGGAGCACCTCATCTGGAAAAAGATTATTCTCACTGACAGATGATCTTGTGTTGTGTGTGCAGCTTGAGTGCCTATGCTGGCTTGAGCAGTGAGCCTCAGATTACTGACAGCTACACTGAAACTGGGCACTGGCTGCCAAAGAATTTGGATGTGGTGGGGCTGGAGAATAGGATGTGCTAGGGCTGGAGAGCAGACACCCCAATAACTGGTTGTTGAGTGGAGGTAGGGGACTCTGAGCCAAACTCACTTCCTTGGGCTTGGAGGAAGCAGGATGGACTCCTCTTACCATAGTTTCCCTGCAGTGTCTTTCTGGGTAGGGTGGGACTGTGACAAGACGTATTAAGGCAACTACTTGAGGTTGCAGTGGAGATATCAGGTTGTAGGAACTCATTTCCCGTATATAAATTTTGATGAGCAGAGTAAAAAAAAACATTTGAAATGGAAGTCAGGCTGAAGGCTGTGATTTCCACCAATTTTCATGTATGACAGTGTGAGATGTCTAGCATGAGCAAGTCAGATGCTTGGTTTTATGCACAGACTGCAGACTGAATGGCATATATTAGTTTTTGGCTTCACTACAGAATGTAATACTCTCCAGGCCATTGTGGCTTCTCAACAGCAGGAGACAGCAGCAGAGAAGCTCCCCTGCAGAAAAACTTTGTACAAAGGCAGCTGCTTCCTAGGGAACTCGCTGCCACAGGCACGCTCAGCGTTGGCCTAAAAGCTTTTGGAGTGAACGTCACTCTCTGGTGTCCAAACTAGAGCCACCATCAGTGCCTGAAGGACTTGTCTGTGCCTGATAGGTCAGAGCTAGACCTCCAGGGCAGAGTAACCCAGTGCTGTGCAGCCCTCCTGAGCTCAGCCTGGAAGTGCTCGTGTTTTGGTTTTGATCCATTTTTCACTTTGTGTCAGAATTTCCTTATGTAATATACAGCTAAAAGTGATTTTCAAGTACTTTGGCTTCATTGTGTTTTTGTTCCCCACCCCCATGCTTTTATGTTTGAAGGCTCCATTAGTGTCCATAACAAAGAGAGAGTAACACAGATGGTAAACATTTTTACCACAGAACACCAGCAGCGAACACCATATCACTGATTTAGGAGTCTCTGCACTGTGCTTGCTCAGCTGTACATAATCACTCTCATTTCCTTCCCTTGGGTTCCTGGCCAGCTTGGGGAGACTTTTCCTGACGTGCTCAGCGAAGTCTCCCTGGCACTGCAGGGCTGTTGCTCAGCTCTCACGTGTGCCTCTTTGTGGAGCGAGAAGCTCCACACTGGACCTGGGGTGAGCTTTTCTCTGGCATGTTCTCTGGTTTTCAGAAATGTATTTTCACCAAATGTACAAGGCTAAAATTAAAATTCTTTTGGATGAGGACAATGTCTGCCTTAGCTGCCAGGCTGCCTTAGTGCATTTGAATGCCTCCCTGATACAAAAGATAATAAACCTTTGGGGACTGTGATTTGCCCTGCTAGGGTTTTGTGGGATAGTTGCCATGGTAGAAGCTAGTGAACATTTGGTACAAAGCAATAACATTCTTGAAGTTTCAATTTTCATTCTGGGAATGCTGATAGAAAGATGAATGCTATGAATAAGGGTTGTTGGTTCTCTGTAGTAGTTCAAATAAAACTGTAAAAAAGTAATTTGGTTTGGTGCAGCATTTTACCAAGCCAACTAGCTGTGAGGGTCTTATGTTCTCTTCCTTTTTACTTTTCTTTGTACAAACAAAATAGCAAACGTAGGCTCTGTCTATCAAAAATGCATGTAGCTTTTCTTTTGTACTTGGATGAGAGAGAGAAAGTCAAACTAAAATTTCACATTAGCATTCTGCTTGTAAAATAAAACTGTGTCCTTTGGGCCAGAGGAGTTTTTTTTTTTTTTTTTTTTTCAAAACAAGCATGCACTACAGTCTGTGTAGTAGTGGCCCATTTTGGTGACTTGTTTACTGGTGTGCCTTTCATATCCAAATTCTTGGCTTCGGACAAAGCGTTCAAATACTTTTTGTCAGAAAAAGAAGAGGAAAATTGTCTGAAATTGGAGCCAAGTTCACATTCTCTGGAGTAGCATTTCAGCCTTTGGGAGGACCATCTAGTGCAGAGTGACTGAAAACTTGAGCTAGGTTTGTTTGAACAATCTAAACTAAAAGAAGAGACAGCAAAACAAATACTTTTTAATTCTTGTGCTTTTTTATATTTACACTGGCAGTGGTGTCTTCCTCAGATAAAAGGTTTTGATATTAAGCAGTTCCTCTAATTTTACTGGGCTCTGTTTCTTTTTATGGTAACACACACTGTGCAGGAAGGTCATTATATGGGAGAAAAAAGCTGTCAGCATAAAAGAGAAAGTTAACATTGCACATGTCTTTATTTATGGGGTTCTTGGAATGTGCTGTGACTTTGAGCCAAATGATGGCTTAAACTGTTCTTTTTAATATGCTGGACGGCCCCTCCCTATGTTCTGCCAGTAACAGGTACTCCACCTTGCAAGTACAAATTGTAAAATTATCTGTGAACTCATTTCAAATGTTTCCTTTGTATGTTGCTAGTACTTGCTTTAGGGACCATTTAAATTTTTTGTTAAGGTTGGAATGTGGTTGTGGTTGCATTTAATTAACCCAACTGTGTGTGAGGAGAACACTGTCATTAATAATTGAAACCTGTATTGGTTGCATATGCAAAATGAGTTGAGGCTTGTGCCAGTCTGTGTTGTCTGATGACCATACATCACAGGGAGCCTTGCAAACTTCACTGGTGATTTTTGTCTCATTTAGTATTGCATTAACATCTGTGGCACAAATGGCCATTTATCACATGGTAGTTTTGTTTGAATTCCAGAAGAAAGATGAAAGAAAATGCAGCTACTCTACATTTATTTTTACTTCCAACCCCCAACAAGTTTCATGTCTAAGGTTAAATGAGGGCAAAGGGGTAAAAACACTAAATAATTTTCAGGTTATAAATTTTTCAATTTTGTACCTTAATAGAAGAAGAATAAAACCTTGTCTTTTCTAACCAAAACTACTGCCTTTGGTTTCATGTTGAAGTGAAGTTTCCTCATAAAAAGACATGAGGCTGATCAGATGTTAACCATCTTGGGGATTCCTGTTGAACCAGTCCTGCACAGGAGTGAGGAAGGAGCTCTGACTTGGAACATGAGAGATCAAGTCAACAATTAAAGGATAATAGTGAATTGGGAAGGAAAGGGAAGATGACTAGCCAGGAAGGATTAGCCTGAGTCAGGAACAAATTTCCTGAAATTACTCAAGCAGGTGCTTAAAGGGAGGTGTGTTATTCTTCTAAGGAGTGATTTTTCAGGAGTGTTAACCAGCTACAAGCAGGTCTGAGAGGCCATCTTCTCCATTGGGGAAGAGAAGGATACTGCTTCATAGGGTCAGACAGAAAGCAGTGTTCTCCTGAAAGACAAGATTTCTGCTCGTCCCTGTGAGAGGCAGTGTGCATTGTTCTATGAAGGAGGTTAATGTCCTTGCCCAGTAACCTTTTCTAGTGAGGAGAAAGAAGTGTTTAAAGAGCTAATATACATATTTTCAGTGTGATTTCTTTGTATAACATCAGTAGATATTAAAAGCAAGACTTTCTGAAAGGAGAACAACTGGTATAAACTGTGGCAAGTTTCACAGGGATTAGCAGCATCTTTTTTATTAAACCAGCCAATGAGGTTGTGAGGAAAAAAGGCAACACCTAAGTTCATAGCCTGTTCCTTGCTGCAGCTTCAGTAGGGAAGGGGGATAAAGATTTGTCTGAGAAGTTTTCACAGGCTCTATCCCTGGACTTTGATGTTGGGAAGCTGGAACCAGAGAAAGGGACAAATCAAGCATGGGATGGGTGAGGTGAGGACTTTCAGTTTCTGCTCTGAATGGTTGGTGTACCAGCTGTCAGTGCAGTGTGAGCTTTGTTTCATGAAATGACCTAGCATTAACAGATATTATAGCTACCTATGTTTAGATATTACAGCTGCCTGTGTTTCTTTTTATTAAAATATTCTCATATCGATTCTGTGCGCTCAACTGTATGCATGCCTGCCTAGTGTATAAAAATGAGGGTTTGGTTTTCTCATTTTCAATGTGTTTCATTACACTGGATTCCTTTACAAGCCAAGCTGATATTTGTTTGGCTGAATTAATCTTGGAGTTGTATGGGAATGGACACCTCAAATGCCAATATCTGATACTATAACATCTGCACTAGTTTTTGTGGGGATTAGGATTCTATGGGCAGTGGTTTTGCTCAGGAGCAAGTACATTAGTAAACCTGAGATTGTATATTTTACTATTTATCAAATATTTGTCAAAGGATTGTCCATTGAACACTTCTTCCACATAAAGAAAGAAAGCAGAGTTAATTTGGATGTTTCACCAGAGATTTCACCAGATTGTATCTTCTGGCCTTAATCTAAAGAAAAGGAGGGAGACCTGCGAATACCAGGCATTTAAAATTCCAGTGTATTTTATTGGACAAGGAAACTTTATGTTAAAAAAAACATGTACTTTGAATGATTTCCAAAATATATTGTTGGATTCAAAGTTGTGAAATGTAATTGCTTTTACATCCTGACAGAGCCACAAGATCTGGAGTGGCTTAAGAATAGTGAAGACTGAAGGCCAGAGTTTCAGAGGCAGCTTAGTCCCACTAAAATGAATGCATGTTAGGCACCTAAATGCCTTTGAAATCTGACTCTGAGCCCATAGTTTTTGTTGCTCTTAATACTTTGGACATTTCTTTATGCCAGCCCTTTGGTTCAACTCAAGGAACAGGAGAGGGATTTCCTGTGTCGGTCGTCAACGTGCTGTTTAGCACTGGAGCTAACCCCAAGCACAGGGCTGGGCAGTGCTGCTCTGGGACGCACTCTACATCAATATTACTCCAGTAGAAGTCAAAGTTTAATTGCTGATGCAACATTTGACTCCATTCTACAAATAAGTTCTGAAGTAAGGAGGATGTCAAAGAACAATTTCCCCTTCCCCCCCCCCCACTTTTTCTTTTTCTCCTGGGTTTCAGTGTTTCTCCCAAGACTTATTTTGAGAGGGTAATATATATCCCAGCAACATGGACATCACTGTTCAGAGCTCTTTGTCTAGTCATAGTTTTATGGGTAATAATACTATGCTGTCTTTAAAGGAAGGAGCAGCCTTAGAGAATCAGGCTGGAAAATAGCTAAAAAGTGTAATTTCTTCCCTGTCAAATTATAAACCTGTACTGTGCTTGCTAAAAGCACATAATGAGTAGAAAGTGAGCACTAATCTATTTGGCTCTGCCTGAACCTTCATATTTCTATTTATCTCAGTGGGAGTTTTTAATATTCTACTGATGTTATTTTATGTTTTGCTGACTTTCAGGTTGAGATATTGTCACTTAGAATCACGTTGACTGCCTGAATGCAAAATCAGATTTTGTTAGAATTAATAAAATCACGCTATTATGGACCTTGGAGATGGCAGTAGCTGATATAAATGATGTCCAGAAATGATGTAATGAGCTGGTTTTGCCATTATTTCAAGATTCTTTTTCTTACCCTTGAAAGGGTTTTGCAAAGGTATATGCATATTAAGGATCAGATTCTGCTCGCATTACTGGGAGAGTATCTCTAATTGAGCTAAGCTTCAGTGCTGAATGCATGAATGAAGCTTCTTTCCAGTTGCTACTTCATTAATTGCAAATTACTTTTTCCTGGTCCTCAATTTGCCCTCTGATTTTCCCTGGGTGCCTGCCTCCTCCCTGCCACAGTTCCAGACTCTGGTTATTGAACATGCAGTGGCCTTGCAGCTGATTCAGTGAGGACTGCAAAAAAGTTGTAAAGATGAGCAAAACTTGATGTAGAGTTTTGACACATGAGGACACATAAGCTGCTGACTGTGGTGTTGAAGTGTAGGATGTGCAGTGGTGAGGAATACAATGCATGAACTAAGTAAACTGTAGCTCCTATTGGCAGTTCCATGCATAGCTGGAAAATGCTTTTTAAAGTAACAGTAAAAAAAGTTTTGTTTATAACAAAACTGGAAACACAAAAAAGATAAAAATTAATTCAGCATTGTAAATTAAAAATACATTAAAATCTGCTATGTAAATGCAACATTTAGTTATTTTGTAGTGGAACTTAACTAAATGATCTTGGAGAAATAATGGAAACCTTTTATTAATACCTACGTCTTATCCATCAAGTTACTCACTTTGTGTCTGTGCTTGCCAGATGGTGAGTTGAAATTCAGGCTCAGATTTAAATGCTTGGTATAAATGAGGCATATTATGAGAGAGCTTGTGAATGAGATTCAGTTCCACTTGGAGGTGTGAAGACAAACAGTGGAAAGACTTTCAGATAGGAAGAGTCCTGGGGAAACAACAGCCTACAACCACCTCCTTCTCCCTTTGATTCAGTCTTCGTGAATTTTGAAGTGAAGCAATTTCAGGGGAACTGCAGAGTTTTATTATGGCTGTTTTTGAGATCACTCAATTCTGCAATTTCTCCAAATAACTTAGGAGGCTTTTAAAAAGATTTAGGAATGGAACTACTAAAGTTGTCCATTCTGAAGAGTGACCCCAAAACTATCAACCTCTTCTGAGAGCTGGTAGAGAGGTTGCTGACACATTTAAGGCCCTTAGGAAAGTGCTACAGTGAATGAGGCATCGTAGCCTTATCCTTGAAAGCACCTAAAATACTGGCATGCTATTATGAACTGAGATCTGTATAGACATTTTTACCTTGATCCATCATTTAGCTGCATTCATTATTGCTTTTTTGCCTACTTAAAGCCTCTTTGAATGAACTCATGCAAAGCAAAAGAGGACAAACCCTCAGTTCATGCACTGCTTTTCTCAGTAGTTTCCGTGTGACTAAGGATTCATAAGTAATAGAATTATGAATGCCCAAGAAATCTTTCTTCATTTGTAACAGTTTATATTCAGAGCACTTCAATTCCACAGAAAGTCTGTAAAATCTCCAGCAAATTATGAGTTTAGACTCTGGTTTTCTCACCAGAAAGAATCCTTCTCCAAGTTCTCCAGTATTTCAGTGGTTGGCACAAATACAAATTTTACAAGTGTGTGTCATTTTTCCATCTTCTTGCTGCTATGTTCTTGTGGTAGAGGCAGTAACATGGCTAAAGGCAAGTTGACACCTCCCAATAGTATGAAAAATTATTAAAGAATGGATTCTTTATTCTTCAAAAGTCAGGACTGTGGCATTGAGTAAGTCCACCAAATTTCAGCTTAGGATGGTGGGAATACAAGTTATTTATATGCAGCACAGATAAATTAAGGCTGATTGCTGGTGACAGACTTAAGTGGGAGGCATCTAGACCACTTCTATAGACAAGAAAGCATTTCAGTGGAGGGTAAAAAATCCAGTTTTTTGCCTCTACTGAAAGTTCTTACATGTGCTTTAAAAATTCTTTATAGGTGTTTCTGGAAGGTGAAATTGGTTAAAGTGTGGTGCTATTAACACCAAGGTCATGGGTTCAATCACCACGTGAGGGCTGGACTTAATGATTCCTATGAGCTCCTTCCAACTCAGAATATTTTGTGATTCTGTGAAATGCAAAAATATGATATGCAATAGAAATTATTGTCAGATGGACACATTTGGTCTCTAAGAAATGGAGAAGATTTATTCAATATTATTAGTGCTTGGTCATCGTTTGTTCGTGTGCCAGGTTGTATTTGAAATCACAAGGCAGAACAAATTGAGATCTACTCAAAGAAAAGTGGCTTGTTTTGCATGAAAAAAGGCTGGGCCTGCTCCTTAGGTAAGAAATTAGTTGGGAATTATGTGTTGTATTTTTGTGATTACATTTTCAGATGTGATAGATTCCTCTTGCATGCATGCAAATCGGTGGAAATCACAAATTCTTCATGTTTCAGGAATCAGGATATCAATAGTTCTCCCCTGTCTCTTAGTTGAAGTAAAATCTTTCTCTCTGTAGAGAACTCTTAAAACCTTTTCTAATATGATTTTTTCTACAGCTTGCCAGTGACATCTTTACTATGCAGGCATGCATGGTGGCCCACTGGGAGTTTCAGTTCACTTCTGATTATTTCCCAGGCTTTCGCCAGGGAATTTCTCAGGCTCAGACAGTTCTGAGTAGTCATTTCAGAGCACTCCCCTTCTTCACTGCACATCAGTGCCAGATTTTCAAAGATGCAAATACAGCACAGTGTGTGACAATTCTGTCTCTGCAGCCCAAATGCATGTATTTGAAAAGACAATTCTCTGTGTCTGATTTTGAAACTTCCAGTGATACTACAGTGATGCTGTAGAGACAAATTAGTCCTTTCACCAGCAGAGAGGGAGAGAGATGAATGTTTTAATCAGAAGAACAAAGAAAAAACACATGTATTCATCAGTAACAGGGTTAATGGAGAAAATTTACTTTTTTAATTAAAAAAGTGAAAAATTAAGCCTTACTGTTAGCTTGTTTCTGTTTCAGATGATCTGTTTGCATCATTACTTATTAATCAATACTGTTTTTCTGTGCACAAGGAACTTATTTATTGTATTTATATAACATTGCCTGATGAACAGAGTGGCTGCTTACAGTGCAGTGATATTGAAGTAGTTTGAGTTATAAATATTTTTAATGATCCTGTTGTTGATGGATGGATTTTTCCTCTCGGCAAAGGCGAAGGCTTGCCCAAGTAGCTTAAGAGAACAATTTGAGTGTCAGTTTCACAAGTGAAAAAAATCCAAAAAGGAAAAGGAAGCAATTCATTCACAACGGGACATGGTGCAGAGGAGGATAACCTGCCTTCAAAGATTTTTGTTTCGAGTATTATAATGTTTAATAAATAGTTTACTTCAAAGGGCTTTGCTGGAGAAAAAAAAATAAAATAAGCAGCTTTCCTGCTATTCTTGTTCACTGGTCCAGTGTTGCTATAAGTAGCTCATATCCTGTCCTCTGTGGTCTCAGGTGGTTAGCTTTTGTTTGAGAAACTGAAGCTTCAACCGAAAGAGCTGTGCCTACCCGTTAAATTATTAGGTAGTTGACAATATGTCTTGAGAATCAATGGAACTCATTGTGGAGCTTGGTGGGGTGACTTTGGCAGGGGAGGAGGGGTCTCAGTATTATTTTGGGTGATGAGCAAAGGCAACAGGTCAGATCATGTAAAAATAGAAGTTGCTAAGAAAGGCATCCAAAGTAGGTTCATCACTTTCATCTGCCCCCGTCACACACTTTTTTTTGAGCATTGTTAAACTCTCATAGAGTACAAGATATATTGGGAGGTCATTTGATCTGTTCTCGGTGTCATGATTGGCTATAACCCATTCTTATTTGAAGTTTTTTTTGACATGTTTTGTATCCATTTCAGTATTTCTGTATTGTTTTATTTCTGCGAAATGTTGTACTTTGTGTTTTTGTTTCATCAAGTAAAGAAATGACTCAAGGTTTAAAGGAAAAGGCTTGGATGTTTCTCTAATAATAATAATCATCATCATCATCTTAGGCTTTCTAGTTCTGGGCATATGAACTAAGCTTCTGTTTTCTTCCATTGTTTTTAATTCTGAGTTGTTTTAAATCATTTGAGGGAGTACTAGTATGTTGCTATCATTGTTCTAAAGACTCATGGGGATGAGGCACTTGCCCAGGGATGTTTCAGAGCCATGTTCTCTGGCCCAGATTTCAATGTCTTCTCTATGAAATATCCTGTATTTCCAGCCATGACAACTCCAAGCCAATGAAACAAGAAATACTCTCCTCATGTGTTTTTTGTGAGGAATAAGTTTTTGTCACAAAGGATTGATGGGGTAAGGAGGAGAACTCTGAGTGCAAGGACAAACAAATTCTCCAGGAACAAGATACCATAATCACCTGTAAGAAGAGCTTCAGACAGGCAAACCACAGCTTTACTCCAAAACCAAATACGTAAGGTGTAACACTGAGCTGTCTCAAAATCTGTTTTTCTATTCAGTAATGTGTGGACCTACAGTAACATCCTTAGTTACTCTGTCTGGAGGAAAGTTGCCTGTAGAAAAGTAAGAAGCTCTTTGTCTTAAGCAAACTCAGCTGCCATGGAGGGAAGACATGAACCTCCTTCCCAGCCATCCATCAGCATATGTATGACTTGCCTCATTTTTATTTTTTTACAGAAGGGCCTTTTGTGAATGTTTTTCCCATTATCCCACTATGAAAAAAACATATACCCGTGCTTTCTTTTCAGGTAGAGTGTAGTTCTGTTGTTCTGTCCTGTGATATTTTGCTACTGTTTCCTGGCAAAGGGACAGCATTTTTCAGAACTGAAAAAAAGAACAGTCTAATTTTGCCCTGTGGTTTTCTAGAGCAACATGCAGAAGCCAGATGGGATACCTTAAAGCATCCCAAATAGCAATGACACTTGAACTTCACCCCTAAAGCTGAGATGTTACAGAAAGTTTCTCTTCAAGTCTGGAATTTACTGGGAGCATTACTGGCAGAATTTTTTTTTACTGTGTGATGTACTATTTTAATACCTTAACTGAATAACAACACTTCCTTTAGAATGCTTTTCAAATGTATGAGAGCAAGAGAAAGCCTTGTTTTGTTCCATGTTTCATGTTGCTGATCATAATAAACTCCCTTCCACTTAATCCCCTCCTGCTCAATACATTCTTTCCTGTGCAAGAGGAACACTCACAGCTGTAAGATAAAAGGTTTTACAACCTTGAAACAGAAATAGATTCTTGCATTTACTTATGTAAATGTATAAATTTAATTTGTACATACACACTGTGAACTTCTGTGCTTGTGTTATAAATAATGTTGTTTATTCAGATTGAATTTAGGTAAAAAGGGAACAGTTTAATGTAGAAATGAATGAATCAGATGATGTTTGCACTTTGTGTGTTCAGGTAATATGGTTCTATATGTGATAAAGAAGCTTAATTAGTTTCCCACATTGTTCATGTGAATGTTAAATTAGTGAAATTAATGAAGCCAATTAATAGCTAATATTTCAAATATAAAAGGCAAACTTTGAGAAGATGAGGCTGGGAGGAATGGAAACAAAAAGAAAAACCAGCAAAGATAAAATATTCTTTGGTGGTGGTTGCTGACTCCTAGACTAAGTTGCCTTACTGCCCCCATTGTCAAACCTTCAGTTTTGTGGACTCCAGCAGTTGCAGTGGCTCTCTGCATTTTACATATGCTATATTGAGTATTGTTTGTCATCATGGGCACCAGAAAGTGAATTATGGGCATTTATCTTCTGCTTGTGGTTTAATATTACACAGGAAACAATATAAAGCATATGTTGTTAATTGCAGTTCAGTTTTATATTTATTCTGTCAAGCTAGATATAGCATTTCTGTTCTGTTTTTGTGAGAATTGTAGGAGATTATGTTTGTCATAAGGATGTTTTTATGAAACACAGGTAAAAGGAAGTATGGATTGCACACACTGGCTTGCTGTATTTTTTTGCAAGCAAATAGCAAAACAATGATAGATGTAATATACGAGCAGGTTGTTTTTTTTAAGGAAAAGAACTACTCTAGATTTTCAGGAATTCACAGTTTTTTTCAAGGAAGGCAACTTAAGTTTTAGAACATATGTGTAAAAAAGCTGTAAAGTTGTAGTTGATTTCTGAAAGATGTGAGCAGTAAAGATTGTTTATATTTTGAATCACTATTCTCTTTCTCTCTCTCACCATAAATATATATAAATGTTCCAGTGTTATTGTAAGCATTCTGATTTTGTTTTCCTGGCTCTTACACAAAGAATATCTGAATATTAAATCAGTAGTAAAGCATGTGCTGAAGTGTGCTGTGGAACTAAGCTTTTCTTCAGTGTACTTCCTAGAATTTTCTATAAGCAAAGCAGGATTGCTCAGTATGTGTAAAGGTTGAGGAAGTGGCTAGAAAGAAGTGATGCCTTGGTGGCTGGGAAAGTGACTGCTGCATCATGGCTTCAGAGTGGTGCAGGCCAGGCTCAGTTACTCTAGGAAAAATGGGGACTGCCTTAAAAAGATGACAAGCTGAAGGATTGTGGGAGTTCAAAGCTATGGTCTGTAAGGGAGAAAGAGCAACCAGAAGAGCAGCTCCCACTGAAAGGGGAGCTTATCCCACCCTTATCTCTAATGTCTTCTAAAATCTTCTTTCCTCACATTTTACTTTAAGTAGCTGTAAACAAAATGACTTTGCCAAAGTCTCTATTTTTACTTGATTTTGAAGTTAAGAGAATTGTTTTGTCACTCTCATTGACATTAGCTTTGTTTTCAATGTATGTAATACAACTTAAAATGAATCTTAGCTTATATTAACTGATATTACATTCATACATTCTTTTCTAATTGAAAAACGCTGTCATTGGATGCCCTCCCTAGAACTAAACATTTCTTTCTTACTCTGTTTTGAACAAAACAAATTGAAATTTTTTCAGTGTGCCCTTTAAAATACAGAGTTGTCTTTCGCATGATACTCATATGATGCTCAAGAGTTCAAACAAATACTTTTCAAGAAATGCTGAGAATCTTCAACATTTCTTTTTTGAAGTTTCCTTTTTTTCTGTTGGCTACCTCATGTGGCATAACCTTAGATGCTCAGTGGTGTTGCCTGGTAATTTTTCAGATTGTTACTGTACTGGTGCTGCCTGTTAAATCCAGATTCTCCTTATATGAAACCTAGAAGAAGCAGAAAAAGACAAGACTCAGCTTTCACTTCAGTTACAATTCAGTCACACACCAGAAAACTCACATTTCTGGGTATTGATTGTGTTCATTTACCACAGCAAAGTGCATTCATTGATAACTACCTGCTGCTATTGAATCAATTGTATGTGAAACACAGGGCATTATTGTCAGGTAGGGTAAATAATATTGATTCTATTTTAAAATGAATACAGCATAGGAGAAATTAATTTGATTCTATGAAATCATTAAATTATGCTCTATCAAATATATAAACAGTGAAGATCATGTAATATGATATCATGAGGCAAGTTACAGCTGCAAGTTTTAGCAAGCTTTCCCTCCATAACTGCAGCAGAGACATTTTAGTTTTGTTTTATATTAAAGAGAAAAGAGAAATCCAATGCCTGTAATCGATCTTGAGGTAGGATCCCAACTGGTACCAAGTCCTCTGACACTCCTTAAGTGGAACTACAGACTTATCTGACTGCAGTAAACCTTGGTGATGCTGTAGGTCAGCAGACTTTGAAGCTTCAATATCATTGTGACTATGGACTCTGCAGTCAAAAGTCCTTATCTTCCAAAATTAGCAAATAATCAGAAAGGGGAGAAGGGAGTTGTGTTGATTAATCATATTTGAAGCCATTGGTTCCATGAAAGAATAACAAGGAAGGACAATAAGCTCAACTACCACAAACATGAGTCAGCCATGAAGATGGCTATGGATTGCTCTTGTATCTGTTCCCTTATAATGACAATGAACTGTCTTACAGGAAACTGTTAAACAGTGCAGCTAAAGCACTGAAACGGTGAAAAACAGAACCCTTTTTTGCATTACAGGTGACCATACAACTGAGACTTAGTCACTGATGGTGTACCTCAAACATTGCCTTCATAATCTGCACTGTGATCTTGAAGTCTTCATATATGAGCAAATAAGTTCCTGATTATCACATACCATGTGAGGAGAGCCGGAGACGCTGAGAATTCTGCCTTGTCTCATTTCAGATATTTAGTAACAAAAAACTTACAACCAAGCTCTAGCTGTTTGAACAAGTATCTAGAATTCCATGTTTGGAAACATAGTAAGTCAAAAGAATTGGAGGAATAAGAAAAGTTGTCTGTACATGAAAAAGGGGTGGAGGATCTGAGCCATGTGACTGTAATTGGTAGATACAATTTCATCATGAGTGAAATTTGTCTGTAGAAAGTAATCCATAGAGACATGAAGGTAGATAGATAATTGTCACTAATCAGTGTTACAGAAATCAATTTAAAAAAAGTGTGTTACACTTCTTTGACAACAGCGTCTCGGTATCATGTATACAGATGTCTAAGCATCAGGCTTAAAGGTTCAGAGCAGTTCAAGTGCCCATTTTGCCACCTACAGCAAAATTCAAGTACAGCTTGTGTGTCTGAGTCCAAGAAAGTGATCCAGGAGGTTTAGGATACAGTAACCTTCTGAGTGTCCTCAGGACACCTAAAATGGGTTTCACAGCTGTCTAACTAAAGGTACCTGTGTCTTCTCAGCAGCCCTGCTCTGCAGAACTGGATATCAAATCACTTCTCCTCCCTGTGCTGCTGAAACAAAGTACCTGAGTGCAGCTCAAGTCTCCTGGAAGAACAGTCTTTGGAAAACATCTAGCATGGGTGGGCAGAATTGAGTTCAACCCAAAGCCCAGCAGCTGTGGCTACACTGATGAAAATTCATAGCAGTGAGAGGTAGAAGTGGTCACTTTTTGCAGCTCCCCTTGCTGCTGAGAGCACTTGCCTACAAGACTGGGGGTGGGAGCTCTGTGCTAAGTTCCATTGACAGAATTAAAATTTGCTCCATGCTTGCAATATGTTGTAATTGCCAAGTCTTAGAGAGATAGAGGGAGATACCCTGCACTTGAGGTATTGTATGAGGAATGCAAATTTTGATCCCTATTTTCAGAACCATTTCCCCACGTCAGACCGGATAATGGCAGATTGCAGCTACTTCTCCTCTTCCCAGCTGAGTTCCTCGGCCTTTAAGGCACATAACTAGTTTTGTTCTTCCCTTGTCCTGTTTTTCCACTCAAGTATGCATAGCTGCCTGCCTTACACAGCAGCAGTGGTCTTCTTTGAGCACCTTGTAGTCAAATTTGTAAATATTTTAATTATTGAGTCCATTTTGAAGTATAGAGTGCTGAGCTGCCTGACTGCCCTTTCACCACTCTGCTTGGTGTGTTGCAGTTTTCATCTGCTGATGAAAGCACCCCTTTATTAGCCAAACCAGTATTGCATTGTCAGCCAAATTTCAGCCATGTTGGATATAGTTAAAATTTAAAGAAAAGAAACATTTTTGCAATGTGTCCTACTTAAAAAATTTATTAGTGAATAATGTTAGAAGAGTGATCTGTTAAACTTTGATCTTATCTCTCTTTGAAATGTCCTCAATTCTATTTCTTTGCAGATTTGACAGACAAACTGGAAGCTTTAAAACTTTCAGATAATCTGCATGTTTCTTCCTAAAATTATACTGAGTAGTGAGAGTATTGTGATGGATAAAACCAGTGCTAATTATTTCTAGTCCTAAAACCCTTTCCTTCTCTTCATCCTCACGTTACTCTACACAGCAATACTCAGGAATTTCTTTTTCTCAGCAGCATTCTTTGTTGTTCTGAGTTCCTTTTCCTGTTCCCAGACTAGGTTTATATAATTATTGATACACGGACTCACTCCTGTTGCTATTTATGCCAAGTGTGGTGAACTGGTATGTTGAAAATAGATATCTAACTATGGTTGTGTTACCCTACCTATATTATTGCCACTAAAATTCTTTCCAGTCGACTGGTTTTTACCTTGTGGTTAGTGGATCATTTCTAGTCTTCTCCCAGAGTAGAGAAATTCACTGATTAGCAACAGACTTAAGAAGGAGTTCAAATGCTGTGTAAATAGTGCTTTTGTGGTGTTTTTGTTTTCTTTTTTGTTTGTTTGATTTGCTTGTTTGTTTTTTTAACAAAGAACGGCAGTTAAAAAACACAACAAAATTTTCTAGTGATTGAAATAAGTGCACTGCTAGTTGTATTTCACCTTTAAACCAGCTGAGTATTAGCCTGGTGACTCTGGAAAACACCTTTTGGATCTAAACCAGTGGTAGCTCCAAGTGTCTGAGCAATCATTCTGTTGGATTGCACTCAGAAAAATGCTGGTATGAGGAATAAATATAGTTTAGATACATAATAAGATAAGACAGAATGTGTAGAATCTGGGCACCCTGGTCTGGTGGGAGGAATCTCTGTCCATGGCAGGGGGCCAGACCTAGATGATCTTTAAAGACTCTTTTAAACCAAACCATTCTCTGATTCTATGAAAATGAATCTCTAAAAGAAATCCTACAATGGAAACTGTAAATATAAATATAAATTGCAAATATAAATCAATTTTAAAAATAGATTGCTCAGTGAAGTGGAGAACCAATAAAATATTTATTCAAAGTCCGTTATCTTTGAGTTTGATTTGCATTTCAGGAAATTTTCCTAGCTTTCTTTCTGACTATTCTCATTAGGAGGATAGTCAGAGAGTATCACATGTTGTGTAAATAATTGTGTCAGTAACAGAGATGAAATATGCAGATCGGTACTGTCTGTGAATGCTTCACAAAGACTCAGTTTAATTAAAAAATTAAACATTGAGTCACTTTAACCAAGAATTTAATAATATTGCTGTGAGGATAGAGGTTAAATCAATTATGAAGTAGTGGCCACAGCTCACATAATAATAACTTTGGTGGGAGCAGCTATGAGTTATTAACTGAGGTATTCTAGTCTGATGGTAGTTTGGGTGATTGCCTTTTACTGCCCTGCCAAGCATATTTGACAGGATGACAGAATCCTTAGGGTTGGATGGGATCTCTGGAGATCATTTGGTCCAGCCCCCCTACAAGTCAGGGTCACACATAGCAGGTGACACAGGGATGTGTCCAGGGGGGTTTGCAATGTCTCCAGAGAGGGACACCCCACACCCCCCTGGGCAGCCTGTCCCAGTGCTCTGCCACCCTCCGTGGGGAGTTCTCCATGTCAGGGAATTGCATACAGCATCATTCATCACTTCATCCCAAGTCCACTGGATAATGTGGCTGTTCACTGATAAATGAGTCCCAGGACTCACTTCTTACAGGAGTGTTAAAGGTTTGGGCTAAGACAGCTCAGTCATAAGTTGTTTAATCATAGAATCATATAATCGTTTGGGTTGGAAGGAGCCTTAAACAGCATCTCATTCCAACCCTCCTGCTGTGGGCAGGCACTTTCCACTAGAGCACATTGCTCAATGTCCTGTCTAACCTGGCCTGGAACACTGCCAGCATGGGGCATCTGCAGCCTTTCTGAGCAGCCTGTTCCAGTGTCCCACCAATGTCACAGTAAAGAATTTCTTCCTAATATTTTATTTAAATTTACCCTTTTTCAGTTTAAAGGCATCAATCCCCCTTTCTCATGTCGCCAGAGGCCCGTGTAAAAAGTTCCTCTCCAACTCTCTCATAGACCCATTTATGTAGTGGAAGGCTGCTCAAAGGTAGAAGTGGCCCCTGGAGCAGAACTGGACCCTGTTCTCCTGACTCTTGTGGCATATTTGGACCTGAAGAAGGAAGTGTCTGTGTTATGTGGTACTGAGGAGGTACAGCAGCAAAGCTCCAAATGTGTATTTTGAATGAGGAAGGAAGATAGAATACAAGTACCTTCATTGCTGAGTGACACATGATCAAGAATTTGTATTGCCAGATTGGATTTAGACGTTTCAATTTTGCTTAAGTGTCCTACTTCAGGTATGTAAGTCTTTTTGAACCTAGCCCTAGATAGTGGCAAATGTTGTCATGGAAGGTTTGAATTACAAAAGCACTAGTCTGTGCTGTGACACAAAAGAGCATTTTAAGTCCTACATGAATAGTTCTGCCAGTAATCATGGATGCAATAGCATGTATTTCTAAATGATAAAGGTTAGAGAATGTGCATCTATTGCTAATGTATGCATCCTTCCTAAGGCCATGAAACAATAATTGGAAATTTAATGGTAACA
Source organism: Zonotrichia leucophrys gambelii (assembly GCF_028769735.1). Classification (NCBI taxonomy): domain Eukaryota; kingdom Metazoa; phylum Chordata; class Aves; order Passeriformes; family Passerellidae; genus Zonotrichia; species Zonotrichia leucophrys. The sequence goes on along the minus strand of NC_088169.1, from coordinate 39,640,955 downwards.
GGTATCACACCAGTGCTGTGCTATGGCTGAGACTTTCATGATGATTTAGGATCCAGTATAGTTTTAAAACCATAACTAAACCCTGTTTTATTGCCTATAATAAAATGTGTAGATTTTGGGTGGATTTTCATAGTCTTACTGTCACTCTTATTTTATTGCCTTTGAAATAAAAATGTAATTTCTTTAAACGGGGGAATGAAAAAGTAGAGCACAATTAAATGGTTTTTCAGTAGCCCCCTCCTGAAGAAGACAGTAAGAATGAGGGTTTACTTTTTCAAACAATTTTTTCCAGGCAGATATGTTCTTATTTATGTGCAGTGTAGTAATTCACTTAGTTCTTACTGAATTCAAAGTCCTAACTGAAGTATCTTGGGTGATACCATGAACTGAGTGAAATTAGTGGGACTACTGACAAAAATAAATCCAGAACAAGATCGCATCCAGGATTTAAAGCCTCTGTATCTCTAACCTGGCCAATAATGGTACTAAATCCCCTAAATCAGTAGTCAGGCTGTGTAATTGCCGTGGTGTGAGAAGAGAGTGTCTGTCAGGAAGACATATGGAAGAGATTATCACACCTTTTATGTAAAGCTGCACCATCTTGGATGACCTGAGTTCTCACACATGTACTACTTTCTCACAGCTTCCCCTCATGACCATCTAGACTCCTGCTTGGAATTTTGAGTTTGCAACAGCCTCACAAAGGTATCTAGACTTGCCCAGGGGGCTTCATATTTAAACTTTCCCAAGTCCGTATTTCAATCCAGAGAGGATTAAAATATACTGAATCAAATGTCTGTAAAAAGGCCCTGGCCTCCTACATGTATTTTTCTCCAGTTGTAGATGTCATGGTGCTACCTGCTGTACAAAACAGAACAGAAAGATGCTGTGGCTTACCAAGTAGTATTTGGAAGTGTTCCAAGGCAAATTAACAGACCAAGCTCTAACCAGTGCTTGCCCAACCATTAGAAAACTTAGTAAGCTGTGAAAGAATGCAGTTTGCTCTGCAGTTTTCTCCCTATGAAATGCACAGACTAAAACCATTTTTGCAGTCAGTGGGAATTAAGGTCTATCTAAATGTTCTCTGTGGTTGTAGGTATCCTCATAATGAATGAAAGACCTCTCTCTGCTCTGCTTTTCCCTCCATTTAAGCGAGTGCCAAAAGTAGTGCTGAGCTTGAAGGGAAGAGGAGTCAAACATTTATTATATCCTGGCCACCCAGAGGGGGAAAAACATTGGTGCCTACTTGACCTTTCAGTAAATGAATTTTATTCAATAGGTTGGGATTTTTTTTTTCCTAGTGAGGATATGTTATGTCCCAAATCAGATAGTACTTTTCAAAAAGTACTTTCGTACTAAACTTACTGAATAGCTTACAAATTTGTAGGTAACCAAAAGGAATCAGGGTGAAAAGTAGTAAATATCCTACAGGTTTTGGTTTGCTATGTAATTGGTACTTCAGTTTTACACATCTTTGGCTTTTCCCTTTTTATAAGTAATTACCTTGGTTTCTAGTCAAACCAGGCTCTACAGGTTGCTTTTGTGAGCCTCGAGCCATTTATTATCAATGGACTTGCTTTTTATTGTTGTGAAATCCCTTACTCAACAAGTTACTGTGTCAGGACATACAACTAAGTTTGTAGTCACCTGTGGCCAGTGCAGCTTATGGCAGCCTTTATTAGCTGGGAACATCTGTGTAACTCCTCAGACAGTGAACTCCAGGACAGCTGAACCAAACTTCTCTCTAAAATATTTCAAGATGTAGTTGTAGGTGATGATATTGCCTCTACAGCTGCTTTCCATGGGTAAGAACAGGAGCAGGGCAAGTGGCTACTTCTGAGGCAGCATGTTTTCATTTTCACAGTACTGAGCCTTTCCAGCCATGCTGGCTGTGGTACAGCTGAAATCTCACAGCAAGCAAATATTATAGTTCCATGCAGGTAACTGTGATAGGTACAGTTACATGGAGGTTCAGACTATCAGCACACTTAATCTTGCCTGCTACCACTGGCTCTGCCCCTCACCTTTTCCTGCATGCATCCTGTAACAGTGGGCACTTACATGGTTTGCTTGGTTTTTTGTTTGTTTGCTTTGGAGGGATTTATGCTTTGTTTGTTTGTTTGTTTATTGGGTTTTTTAGGGGGTGTATTTTTTTAAAAAATGAAACCAAAACCCCATCCCATTTTGCAGCTGTCTGGGTGTTCTCTGCTACACAGTGCAGAACCAAATGTATGGTTCTTGTCAGTGGTTACAATTTTGTTGTCATATAAAATAAACAGGTCAAATGTTCTTGCCCATTTAAATACTTGTAGAAATAAAAGTTATTTTTAAATTAATACATGTTAAAAACCTCAGTATTATATAATAAGGCTAGTCATGTTTAACCACACTGTCTGCAAGATATATTTTTTCTTACTCTAGATCATATTCCGTGTTTAAGGGGTATGATTTTGTAAACACTTAAGATGTGATCTGCCTTATACTAAAAAGAAGTCCTGATGGCTGCTGTTGGCCTGGTTATATGTGAAAAGTTAGGCAAAAGCCTGCAGGACTGGGAGACACATTTCAGAGAACAAGTAGTTGCTTTTTCTTGTGCAGATATTTTCATGCTTTTTTTCAACAGATTTTATCAGAGAAATGGAAATTATTACAGTAGGACCTTCTGGTGTTTTGAGAAAAAAAGCAAGTCAGTAATGATGTAACCAAGCCATTTTCACAAAGTTGCAAGTGCTTTGGCCGAAACCCCTTTCTAACCAACCTGCAGGTGAGTTGAGGCAGTGTGTGTTTTACCCATGTTCCACATGTGGTACTCAGGGCAGTTCTCCTCGGCTTTGTCATTAAATAGCAGATTTAAAGTAAATGTTTGAAGTATAAGTTGACTGTATTTGAAGCATAAGGGTGATGAAAGTGATGCATTATGTCACTGTAGCACATTGACATTATCAATTATGTGTTATTAAACAGCTTAGCTAACTGAATGATTTACCTTGTGTTTAACTGCCTCTTTCAATTAAAAGTAGCAAATGCTGTAGAACTGGGGCACAGTCACAGAAACCATATATTTTCTCCTGTTAACACCAGCACTGCTGACATGCAAGTGATGGGAGTGTTGGCATTTTGCTGCAGGCTCTAATGGGCTAGTTTAAATGGCCTAAAAAAAGTGATTAATGATTAGGAACAGGAGTGTTACACAGCTTCACAGCTCTTTTCCTCAATGCATTTCCATTTGCGTCAACCAGCTGCACACTTGGGAGGTGTTATTTCAAAGTAGTCAACACAGGGGCATTTTTCTACTACCATTTGTTTCTATTTCTTAGGTCCCTTTGCTTGTGCAGATATAGCTAGTGTTTCCTTAAAGCTGTAAGCTTTAGTGATAAAGGAGGATATCCTCAGATTAGTATGTCTGGTGACCAATATCTAAAACTGTGGAAATCTATTGTCAAAATACTTTTACCATCACTGTGCTTGCTCCTGTTTGGTTTATTGTGTTGGAAATAATCTAAAGGTTCCTCTTGGAGTAACTGAAGCACTTCATCAACCAATACATGATTCTCTTCTGCTATTCACTTGATTTTTGCAAGCAGTAATTTGTACATTAGTCCTGCTTGTTTGTAATGGGTAACTGTCCACCCCTAAGCCCTCCCTTTATATACATGGATACACATCTACATATGTATCTGTTATGTGTATTTCTTTGGGATCTGAGATCAATAGACACTGCTGCAACACTCCCACCCCAAGTAATAATTAACACTTTAACCCCTCTCGCCCCAAGTAATAATTAGGTGCCATGAGTCGAAAAAGCAAGTAGTTCCAAAAGAAAATTAAAAACAAGGTTGGAAAATCTAGCATCTCACTCTTTTTAATGAACCTTAGGAGAGTGAGGCTTCTAGCAGACATAATGCATTCTCTTTGCTCTTTCAAGCTAAGGCAATATCAAACGCTGGAGTAGAGGGGATTGAACACTCAAGGGTAAGATATCTTGTACTTTTTGGAAGTTTATTTCACTGTACTGAGATCTTAGAGCTTGTGGCTGAAAGTCAGCACTTGCTCTCAGGTTGTTGCAAGAGAAGGAAATACATTTTCTTAGAGCAGGACATTTGTGTAGTATTTTACTTGCTAGCATTTTTTTAGTGATCAAAGTATGAAGCTAAGTCTTAGCTCTGTACAAGTTCAACTAAGTTTTCTGAACAAGAAACTTAAGAAAAAGTTCATAGAATAATTTGGAAGGCAGAGGGGGAAGGGGTGTTTAGGTTTAGAGTGTAGTGGAGTGTAGTATTGACTGCAGCACATATACTGGAGCCACTCTTTTGCAGAATAGAAATGATGCCAAAAAGATTTGCAGTGTCTGTGGAGGAATAAGCAGTGGCTCAAAGATGAGAGTTGGCTTGTCCTTGAATACTGTGTTCAAGGTGGTATTGTAGCTCATGTTCCTTTTTTAATGCTATTTTTAGGAAACTAAGGCTGAGGCAGGCATGCTAAGACTCCATGTGTGTGTTTGTTCTCTGGCTTTGCTGTACCTTTGACTCAGCTGATGGACTTCAGCCAAGCATATCAGAGAAGGAAGAAACCAAAGATCATTATGGTCCAACCTGTTTCTTGAATAAAATGTGTCCAGGTGGAGGAGGAAGCTGTAGCTCTGTGTGGTGGGGAGTGTGGTCAGAGGCTTAGGGTAAAGTCGAGTTTTTTAAGATGAGAGAATGCAGTCTGGGGAGTGCAGCTGGGAGTACCCTCAGGGCTGTAATGGTGTTTTACGTGGCAAACAGCTACAAACCTTATCTGAGAAAAAGCAGGCCTTGATAGTCCTGGTGCTGACACAGCTACTTGTTACATCTGAGAGGTTCTCCTCTTGTTTGTGCAGTACACAGAGGGGAGTTTAGATGAGTTTTCTTGTCTGCATATGCACGGGCCAGAATATGAATAAGTTTTACTACAGGTGTGAAAAGCTGCTTCCTTTCTTCCTCGTTATCCTTATTAGGACATTTAGCTTGTCAGTAGCCACTTGAATGTCTTGGTTGGTTTATTTATTATTTACTTATTTACATTTTATTTTTTCACGGACATTTTCTGTTTGCAGAGCCTGCCTTTCTAGTCCTTGGTTGGGCCAGGGGAAAATCTGCTTTACATAGTTTGCAAGTGTTGCTTATCAACTCAGGCTCCCCAAATTCGGGCAGTGTGGTGCCTGTTCCCAGGCCCGGCTCAGCCTGCTGCTTGTCCTTTGGAAACACGTGTTGAAGTTCATTACACACATTTATTCTTCAGTTTTCTGCTTGGCTTGGATTTGCTCCTAAGATTCTGTTCTGAGATGATGATGTAAACTATATAATATTTTTTTTTCCTTAGGCACCCGCGCAGCACTTTTGCCCCTGTAGTTCATAGTAGTACTGCTTGTGGGCAGGTTTCAAAGGAATCTCATCTCCATATGGTTTTACCCGATAATCCTTTATCCACCATCTTCAGCTCTCATTCCGTTGCTTTCTTGCCTGTGGCTACGTTTCTATCTCTGCATCAATTAGCACAGTGATTTATACAACAAGCAAGCAGTTTAGAGGTAATGGTACACAATTAACATCTCATTCCACCATAAAGGGTATGCTAAATACCCCAGTCACTGCTTTCTCTGCCTGGAATTGAAATAAGTGTTTGTCCTAATTCATATGCTATCTGATGTGAAGTGGGCCTGCTTTGTACGGCACTACACCATTAATCTAATTATAGATAGCTGCAAATGAAGTGCTGTCTGAGCACAGAGACTGAAGAAAATAGCGCTTTTGTCATTTAGCATGACTCTGTGAAGCAAGATCGCACTTTACACGGCAGCACGGCAAAATGGGAATCTGAATAATATCGCTGCCTGTTGCATCTCTTCTAATTACAACAGCATTGTAAACACAACTGGGCGCTGATATAAATAGAGCTGTAGATACGCTGTCATGTGGGTTGTAGGAGAAAATCCTTAGTGTGCTGTTGTATTAAATGATGCATCCTGATTGACAGCTACCTTGAGACTGCGCTGATGGAGTTGTCAAAGCATTGTGCGACCGCGCTGCTCCGGCGGCGGCAGCTGCGGCTCCCGGCCGGGCGGGAGGGCATCGCCGGCTCCCCGTCCGTCTGTCCGTCTGTCTGTCTGTCCGCTCCCGGCCCGGCCGCCCTCCGCTCTGCCCGCCCGGCCTCCGAACGCAGCGGAGGGAAGCTGTTTTTTGCATGGCTTTAACCCTTGGTAGGTTTCTCTCGAGTGTTAATTATGTATCACACAAGGAATGGAAAGTGGGAAGTGCGGCTGAATTGCGAGTCTAATTAAGTTTCTGCTGCTGGAGTGTGTACTACGTGGTGGTGAGGCTCCTCTCGGTTTTCTTCCCTTTTGCTGCTGCTAGAGGCTCGTGGTTTTTGTGACTGTTTTGGTATTTTTATTATTGTTATTTTTTCATTATCTGTCTCTGTAGCAGTTTGAGTGTTTGCTCCTCCATCAGACTAAAAGTGCTGTTATTTTGTGCAGGTGGTAATGCCAATCCTCACCACCACCCTGTGGAAGCAAATTAGCTCTAGAACCCAGAGCTCGGGGGAAAAAAAGTGATTTGCAAAATGTCCTTTATCTCCTATTTCAGTAAGGAGTCCTTGACTCTGAAAGAAGGTGGTGTCTGACATTGTCGAGTAATATGGAATAAATAATTTTCCTGCTTAGATGCTGTGGTGGAAATCTAAGTAAAGGTATGGTCATGATGTTGTCATGTATAATGGTCAATAAAAAAGGCAGCGTGCTCATTGTGTTTGGAACTGGAACATTGCTCAGGATTGCTTCCCCTGAATACAGAATAATGTACTCAAGTGAACTGATGACGTCAAACCACAGGTGACAACAGTGAAGTGACTTGAGGCAGGACGTGCATTAGGAATGCTGAAGGGAAATTATGAGACCACAGTTAATACATTTCACTGGTTCCAAACCCCAGACTGTGAGGCTAGTGAAAATAATGAAGACGCAGAGCAGACAATTTCTCTACTGAAATCTGAGCTATGTAAGATTTTCACCCTTCTGACCACAGGAATGACAGACATTTGAAAAACATGGTTGAACATTTGGGTAAAGCATGCTGAAAATCCACATCTGGTCAGCAGTCCGAACACTAACGTAAGTAACATATGGGTAGTGATTACTCTATAAAATCTCCAATGGAGTTTGAACATTTACAGCTTCTGGGGACATGAGTTTCAAGTGTACGGGGAAGATCATATTTAATAAACTAATGTGAGGTGTAACAGAGTGAATTTTGAACATTTTAGTGAATGTATGCCTAATATTCTGATGTATATAAGGGAACCATATCTGTGCAAACTACAGAACTTGTTTTAAACACAGATGGGGCAATATATGCCCTGGCCATCTTTCTTATAGCACTCAGTCTATTTGCCTACTGACTTGGGGGGGACACAGTAGGGAATGTGCTGACAAAGAACAATCCACAAAACCCAAGGTATAATTTTCACGGTATTTGGTTTCTTCTCCCCTGCCCCCACCTTGTATTGCTATTATTTCACCTTTTTGTGTTCTTAATTTTGTCATGGAGATTTGGTTGTAAGAGGTAGTTTTGCGTTTTACATAAACATCCAATTTAGTGGGAGATGTCAGACAGGATGCCGTTACCCTTAGAAAACTATTAAGTAACATCACTTTTCCCTACTATAATTTTTGTCAACTGACTGTGGACTCCAGCGGTCTGGTGGAAAAGAAACACCTGTTTTGTGCCATCAAAATCTGTATGGCTCCTTTCGGTACTGCTTTATTGACTTTACTTTGGCTGGCAGAATTGGGCTTTGAAACTCTGTGGAGTGGAGCAGTGTCTGGTGACAAGTACTCATCAGCAGAGATCTGATGGCTAGCAGATTTCCCTGCTCTCAGAGTCCACCTGCAATCTATTTATGACTTCAACAAATGTTTCTTCTGGTTTAGGCCAGTGGAAACGTCCTGGTCTCTATTTATAACTCAAACTTAACAACCTTCTCCAATTTACGCCCCCGTCTTTCTCCCATCTCCTCCTCCTCCTGAGCGTAAAGGAAGAAAATCAGAACCTCATCCGTACTTGGTTAGCAGCATATCAAAACTTCTGCTTCCTATGTTCAGCATTGTTCTCGCTAAATCAAAGGCATAGCAGCAGCATTCGTCATGTAATGAAAATATGTGGTATTTTCTTAATTGTCTTTGTTGTGGCACCACTGGTGGGCATTGTTTGGCATGGCCTTCCAGAGAGTCCTGTGGCTCTCACTGAGCTGCACCTGGGTTGGGTGAACAGCACCCTGCACCCCACTCCACAACTCCTCTCCAGGGATAAGCAGCAGCATCACAAAGGGATATTTATGCAGGTATTTAGTGGGGTCCAGCCAGCAGCAGAAATACATCAAAGGTAATCTTAGAGAAGGAACCTTTCTTTGCACTGTCTTTTTATATTCTGAAAGGTCATTTGTGAACCAACTGTACCAAAAAAGGCCTTTCCCCAGAAGTTTACTGTTGTTATTTTTTACTTTTTGATTATAGTAACTTGCTTATCCCCCAAACAGACTAAAGAACAATAAACAAATACAAAAGGAAAAGGAACAGCTCATCAATAACAAAGACCTGGGTTTTAAAGCTTTGAGAGTACTGACTCTTACATCTCACTCCAAGCAAAGCAGGAGTCCTGCAGAGAAAGGAATCTAAAAGATCTGAAAATTATAAAGATAGTAAAAACAATGTTTGGTAGGGATATTTTAGCTTGGTGTGGAGAACTGAGCTTTAAAGTGCAGCATACTGAGGAATGTGTTTTTCCCCCACTGCTGAATGTTGTGAAGTGCATAGGGAATTCTGTATTTCAACCCCTGTGAAATACTGTAACCTAGATGAATGCAGAAGGTCTGGCTTTCTCTTCAAGTTCAAATTTTGAAATTGGGCAGCTCAGGAGTGTTAATGTAGCTTGAAAAAACTAAATGGTATCTAAACCTAATCCTTTGAAATCATACCAAAATAGTCTCTTGCAAGAGACAACAATACAGTCCACAAATATAACTTATTTCTGCATTCTTCCTTTTTTTATTTTTTTTTTTTTAAATTTCAAACTCTTGAGTACAAAGAAGACACCAACCATGGATACTGAAACTGTGCAATTTGTTGTAATTATATTCCCCCCCATAGATTTAATGAAGGACTTTTAAGTACAATTTATCTTTGATAAATAGTCCCTCTACACAGAATGTTTATTAGATTGACAGCAGAATACACTCTGCAAGCTTTTTTTCCTTGCCACTTATGACTCAGATGAATTTTAATAGGAGTAAAAAGCTTTTATTTGCACAGTAATTTCACTTAAGGATCATATCCTTCAGAAACTGGCAGACACTTGTATGTCTTGATTGCAAAACAGACACTCAAGAGTAAAGAAACATGCATAAGATGTTATTATTTGACTTGTCACACTGCTGCAATTCTATTTGCAGCTTATGTCACCAGTTCTCCTGTGGGCATCGCCCGCCGTGTCCCTGCACACGGAGCGTGTGTCCGTGTGTGCTCACACATGTGCACCTGGAAAAGGGCTGGATCAGCCTGGAAAAGGAGCCGTGATCAGCCTGGAAAAGGAGCTGTGATCAGCCTGGAAAAGGGCTGTGATCAGCCTGGAAAAGGGGCTGTGATCAGCCTGGAAAAGGGGCTGTGGTCAGCCTGGAAAAGGGGCTGTGATCAGCCTGGAAAAGGGCTGGATCAACCTGGAAAAGGAGCTGCGGTCAGCCTGGAAAAGGGGCTGTGATCAGCCTGGAAAAGGGGCTGTGGTCAGCCTGGAAAAAGGGCTGTGGTCAGCCTGGAAAAGGGGCTGTGGTCAGCCTGGAAAAGGGCTGTGGTCAGCCTGGAAAAGGGGCTGTGATCAGCCTGGAAAAGGGCTTGATACTGAAAGGGCTGATCAACGAAAAGGAGCTGCGGTCAGCCTGGAAAAGGGGCTGTGGTCAGCCTGGAAAAAGGGCTGTGGTCAGCCTGGAAAAGGGGCTGTGGTCAGCCTGGAAAAGGAGCTGTGGTCAGCCTGGAAAAGGGGCTGTGATCAACCTGGAAAAGGGCTGGATCAACCTGGAAAAGGGCTGTGGTCAGCCTGGAAAAGGAACTGTGGTCAGACTGGACGTGGTGCCTAGAGCTGGGAGAGGGCTGGCTGTGCTTTGGGGTGGGAATCCTGAGTGGCACGGCCTCAATGGCCATGGTGATGCCTGCGGGAGGCTTGGGGTTAAAGCTGCTTTCTGCGTACAAAATGGTGCTGGTTTCCCTGTGCCATGGCAATTGTGACCGAGGCACATGGCTGGGGATGGTCCTCAAATTTTGGGGTGCTACTTCCAGCTCCAGGGAGCATTGCTGTGGTGTTTTACTACACTTACTGGGCTGTGGTGGCAGGATCGGTTCATGTAACTGTTTGCCTGTGTTTCCAGGTAGAAGTGAGTATTTCTGAGTGAGTGGCTACACTGTTCATCTCACAAAATGTTGTGTGCCCACACACCATTTACGGAGGATGATAATCCTCTGTTACGTTGTTTTAACTCGGCTTTGAAAGCTGCATTTTAAAGATGTCACTGCAGAGTTAATCACCTTTTGCATGTATTTCTAAACGCCTTGTTCTGCTTCCTACAGAAACAGAAGGTAGTCCCCCTTTACCTTCACCAGAAGGATATCGGATTTTTTCTGTCCATGTAAAAATGAAAAGTAAAGACATTTTATTGTTAATAAAACAATAGCTAATTGTTTTGGAGGAAAACATACTGTTCCAAGCGAGGTGTTGAACTTTACATCAGCAAAATACGCATTTGAATTGTAAATGCCGCCCGTCGGATGCTTATTATTAAAACCTTTGTTTAAATTATTGATGAAGTGCGGTGCTGGCCTTCGCTCGGTGTGCCCTGGCGAGGCGCGAGTGTCGCACAGAGACCTGCTGCCATCTACTGGCTCCGTGCGCTCCCTCCGCTGCCGTCCGTCCGTCCGTCCGTCCGTCTGAGGGCAGGGAGCTCGCCGAATAATGGCAAGCTTTTAAACACTAAAAGCTCTGGGGCCGAAATCACTTTAGGCAATATTTATATGCCTTCCGAAGGGTTTCGTTTAACGGGATGCTCTCACCTGAGGGTCATCATATTCCCCTCTGATTTTAATCCATATAAAACATACTAGAGAAAAGAATACTTTCTCCAGATATGTAATAGTTGCTGAATGGGTTTTATTGCAGATGAAGCATATTCAATACAACAGGGTTTGATTGTTCTGCTTATGCATGAAAAATCAGAATTGAAATGGAATTACTAGGCTTTAATTGCAAAATCTGAGCAAATTACTAACTTCAAACATTAAATACATGGTAAATGTTTAAAAGGTAAACATTATGTTTAAAATCAGTCATGGCATTGACAGTCTGTTAGACTTTCCCAAAAGGTCAATTTCCAATTCATCACTGCACTGCGAAAGAATCCCTCGATATTCCTTATCCACCAAAGATAATGTGCAGCAAGCATAAAGGCATTTTTGTTTTTAAATTTGAATCTCCCCTCTTTACCCCCAATTTTAAAATGAGTCTGACATCTCCTTACTGTACTTGATTCTTTGGTTTTATGTGCACTTTGCTGCAGACTGGGGTTGCATATTTTTCTTTCTACATCCTGAAAATGAAACTCTATTTGAATAAAGATTTCAAACAGTGTTTTTTAGACACTCCCGTGAAGAACAGCTAACAGATGTATTACATAAAAACATGCCATAAAATAATGCAGGCTATTGACTGGAATTCACCAAGGTACAGTTTTCTAAACCAGTCCTCTTCCTATTCTTTAGTACAAATTGCAAATCCTGACGAAGGTTGCTGCGGAGCTGAGCAAGTACATGCCAGAGAAAGCAGCAGAGGACACCTCCAGCATTTTGAGATCTCCCATGCCTGGAACAGTGGTGGCAGTTTCTGTCAAGCCTGGGGACATGGTAAGAAATGTGATCTATATATCTGCGTTTTCATTATATATGCCACAGAAATTTCACCTTGGTGCAACTGAAACTGCAGGTCACAAGGTTTGGTGTGGGGTTTTTTGTTGTCTTGATTTTGTTTCTTATTTTTTCTTTTGTAATCACCTGTAGAATAAAGTGTGCTGAAGAATGTGTGCTGTTTTTAGTTTGAGTTTTAAAAACTAAGAAGGAAAATCAATTCAAATTAAATTGGCTTTAAAAGAAAAAAAATCAGCCTGGTACAAGTTCACAGCAGAAACTCAAAGAGATAGCTTGGTTTTGTATCCCAAATACCTTGATACCTTGAGGGGCAGGACAGGTACAAGGAAGAAAATGGTAAGTAAATTCACATAAGTGTGTGTATCTATCTATCTATCTGTCTGTCTGTCTATCTATCTATCTATCTATCTGTCATCTATATATAAAAGCTGTTAATGCTAGCAGGAGGAAATTGTTGATTTTCTGCCCTGAGGTAATGAAAATATTACTTGAAAAAAAGGGGACATGGGATAGATATTTAACTTTACTGTGTTTTTTTCTTTTTTTTTTTTTCTTTTCTTTTAAGAAGTTCTGTGTTATCATTTCACAAAACACATGAGTTGGGAATTCTATTCTGGGAATTTCCAGGCTCATGTGGTAATCTTCTTGTATTGGAGAAGGAATGAACTTTCCATACAGAAGGGTAAGGGATTATGCTGTTGCTGGTCTGGGATTTCCAGTCCTCCTTACCTCACATTGAGTTGGAAACAAACTTTTGTTTTAAAGTTGTGTATAAACACTGACTTGAACTCAGCTTTATATGAAATTCTACCACATTGTATCATGTTATTTCTAAGGTTGAGGCCCTTATGTCTCATAACCACTGAAAACCAGGTAGTGAGAGCAGACACAGAACTATTTGAATCAGATTGTGCATATTAATTTTAAAGTACTGTCATCAGTAAATGATGCCATAACATGTATGTAGCACTTAGATACAAACAGAAGCTTCAGTCACAGGGTTCATAATTTATGGCAATGAAACCTAGATTTTCTTGAAAGATGATTCAAAAATGGGATCAAGATCTGAATTTCAAAATCAGGATTGCAATTATTACATGGCAGTCACCGATCATGCTGGTAAAGTGGTATATTTGCTTACATTTTGCTATGATACCGCCTTTGGTTTTAAAATACATGGTTGTTTCTGTCTGTACAATGAAAACAGAGTCATCGTGTTAAGATAAAAGATCTGTAGGTGCCAATGTTTGTAGTAATGAAATAAAGACATTTCAGAGGAAAAAGATCTAAGTTAAGCTGGTAAGAAATTAGAAATTCTTTTAGCTTCTACACTTAGCTTTCTTGTCTGTGGTCTATACATGCATGCACACAGTTTAGATATGTTAAAACAAAAGAACAGTATTCAATTAAAATATTCTTTATGTCATAACATGGACAGAGGAATCTGCTTTCTTTGTCAAGGGCAAAACAAGTGGCTGAATGAGGAAGGTTGTAAGCAAATACTTTTTGTGAAGAATTAAGGGAAACATTTTTAAGTCAAGGATTTTAAGACTTTAAACATTTGTTTAATATTTATTTTTGAGAAGTTAATTCTAAAGGTTTCCAGCCTTCTTGCCCTGAAGAATAGTTCTTGTTGTCTTGAAAGAATATAATCAGTGGAGAAGGAGGCCAGAGCCTAAGGGATTTTAAGTAAATAAATAAATGAACCTCCCTCCACAAATCTACAAGTGGTGCTGTGCATCAGAGCACAAGTTGTTAAATAATGTGTGTGAGATTTCTTTTTTCCCTTCTCCTCTCCTGCAGCTTTTTGCTGGAGGCACTGAGTGGCAGAGCATTTGAACAGCATAATCTATGTTCTGCTGACCTGAGCTTGTCATTGCTAATTGTGTGGCTTTAATTGCAAAAAACACATTTGCGTTCTTGAAAAGGGTTTAGCTTAAATCCTTCCTTTTCAGGACTAGTGTCAAAACGTTAGAAAAAAAGCCAGGCAGCCAGCGAATGAGGGTAACATCAGCTCTCGGCTCTGAATAAGCACTGGGATGGTGGGATTCAGATTACTCTTCCTGGCTGTCTGTCACAAACCAGCTCACCCACTACAGCTGCTGAAGGCATGATGGGCAGGGAGCTGTAGCTCCTTGATAAATACAGCTCTTTTTGTTGCACTGCTTGGGAAAAGTCTGATTTCTTTAGTGCGCCGGAGAAATGGGAATTTAAGCAGCTCCTATTCTGTGTGCTTGCCACTGGCTTTGGCAGCTCAGATTTGCATGGTGTGTGAAAACAGCACAGCTGAAAAATGGGAGAAGGTGAGGTAGTTGTCCGTCCTTCCCCTCAGGTGTTGCTGCTGCTGGCAGTAAAGCTGTCAGGTTAGAGCTGCTCTGAGGCTGCTGGCCCTGAGCTGTGAGCTGGGCACTACAGTGTTAGTGCAGCACAGTCCCTGTGCTCACAGAGATGCTCTCAGAGCGGTCAGGGGGAGCTGAGCTGCCACCCCCTCCTTCAGGTGTAACTTTACAAATGGTGCAAAAGCACCGAGAGAGGCTCACCTCACCTTTGTGTGCCTGGCCGTGCTCGCAAACCCGTGTGATTGCCCGCGGTTCAGCTCCGGGCACCGCGCCCGGCCAGGTGAAGCACATGGTGTTTGTGTTTGTGCAGCCAAACGAGGGGGCAGTGCTGATCCCTGGGTTAGCGTTCCCCACTCGATGGGTCTTGTTTTTACTTGGAGCATAGTGTTCTCTTTCGGCTGCTGTTGCTTTGGTCTGGTGAAGCCTGATAGAAGATTGCATGAACATCCTCTATCCAGCTGGTCTGATAAGCAGTTTTCAATTCATTTTTTGCCAAAAGATATTGCATATGCAAGGAATTTATTTTCTTTTGTCTGCAAGATGATCTGTAGATTTTAGTAACACAGTGGGGAAGTGCTGTTTGTCATTTAGAGAGAAGCAGAACTTGTGATGCTGCCAATTTCTTTAGGTTTTTAGTTACTTTCTACTTTCTTTATTTTCCTTCATGTGATCAGAAGACTGTAATTAGTTGTCACTCAGTTATTCCTGGAAGCACAATGAAGGCACTCAGAAGCAGAAAGCAACATAAACAATGAAACAGAAATCTGGCTGACTAGAAAGAAGGTTAATATTATTTAGGGAAAGAAGATTTAAATTTAGATTACATTCCTCATAACACAGTCCCATTAATATAGGAAATATATCCCTTGTTGGGGAATGTTTGTGTATTTGTTTTCTAAGTAGTTGTTAATGACTGTATGCATTAGGATGAAATTTGTATTTGGGAGAATTAATTACTTTTTAGTTCCTCATGGTGCCATAGGCCAGAGACACCACTGGACTTCAAGAGTCCAGGCAAGTAATTCACTCTGCTTTCGATACCCCTGGTGGCAGCACAAGCCAGCCCTGCTAGCACACAGCAGGATTTTTATGCCAGAGTGTGGAGATGGCACTGCACATGGTTCTAATCTCACCATAGCTACCACAAAGACAGCACCATAAAAACTACTAAAGCTGCACAAATTCCTTTATTTACTCAGAGGGGAGGACATGGGTGGGCACTTGAAAATACTTCTTCGTATTGAGTTGTTTGGTGTGGTTTTTGTGCATGTAGATTCTGTGCACTGAAAGTGCAGGAGAGGGGAGAGCTCTTGAAATCCGAATGGTTGCCCAGGTAAAGCAGTGTTGTTGTTCCTAAAGCAAACACACCAAAAATGTTCCCACTACTGATTTCAAATTTGGTAGTCTGAACTGCCCACAGCAACAAAGAAAGATCTTAGCTGTCCTGATTGCCTTGCAGCCTTTGCTATATTTTCACCTTTGAACACAGCTTTTGCTTCTTCAGTTTTCTGTCTGTCAGGAATACGAAGGTGGTTTTCTTTTAGCAGTATGCTTCTGTTGGTTGTTTTTCCTTTTTAGTGACATTAGCCAGGACAGGTGTGTTAGTAAGCTGAGCTTTGGTCAATAAGCTAATGCCTAATACCTGGCAGCCTAAATCACTTTAATGATTCCCCCCCACACTTAAATGTGTAAAAGGTGAGCACCCCAATGTTACTGAGTCTTTGAGGACTACAGCCAAAAGAAGAGGACGATTATTTATTTTCACCAAAGTTTATAAATTGCCTCTCTTTCCAGTAGATTAAGATTACTCCAGGTTTTATAAGTTATCACCATTCAAGCTATTTTTAAAATGTACTTTTCTCATATAAAAATTCCTTCTGATTTCAGCTAATGTAGCTATGGGCATTAATACTGCATGGGATGAATTTTTTCCTACCAAAATGTCAGCTGTTAAATGTAGATGCTAATTGTCTCAGTAATTTCAAAATTGGGTAACGTGAAAGCTGCTTTTTTAATTGTATAACTTAGGAAAGACACTACTGTGTTTCCACCTTTTAAAAGTAATTAAAGAAAAAAGTTTTAAACTGCATTCATCTTTCAGTTCAGCTGCATGCATTTTATTTCAATTCCTCTTGTTATTCTTTAGAAGAATAGTTTTTAAAAAAATCTTTATTCATGATTTTCCATCTCATAAGCCTTGTTAAGTTTTTGCTATGGGAAAATATGTTTTGTTTGACCTCTACTGCTGAAATGCTTGCTACTAAAAGCAAAACAAAAGAGCTTTCTAAATTCTGTTTATCACTTCCTCATTCATTCATGTGAAAGGTGATGTTTTAACCTTACCTGTTGCCATCAGGCAGTTGTGTGTTGTTTAAAGTTGTGTTTGCCATTCAGACCTCAAAATCTTAAAAAAAAACCCTCTTTTCAAATCTTATACGAATTGCAATTTATAGCAGGGAAGCAAGATCCAGATTAAAACAGAAAAAATGTATTTAAGTTTCATATTGCATTTGGATAAATATGGTAGCAATAATTTAGTAAGATATTATTTAATTCAAATACTACTTTTCTCTTGTGTATGAATGTTTTCTTTTCTGCTGTCTTCCCTTTTTCTTTCCCTTCCCCTCCTTTCCTTGCTCCTGTTCTTCAGAGCAAATATAAATGCCACTTGTCAGTTGAAGGGAATTTGCAAAGTTGACAAAATATGGTCACAAACCTTACATAGTTTTTATGATTCTGTGTATTTGACAGTTTTCTTGGGGTTTATCTTCTGGGCCAAAAAGCCCTGTTGGTAAACAGGAAATGTTCATGGTTGTAGAATATCCAGAAAAAAAGAATTAAATATATCACCATTCTTATTACATGGGGCCATGAGTAATAATTGTAGTTACATTGAAAAAAAATTAACTGTAATAGTATTTCATAATGTATTTTTCATATTTGACTTGAAAAAATTTTACTATATATTTTATGCAGTTGTGTTCCAGTACAGTGTAATAAAGAAGGAAATCTGATTTTGATAAATTAGAAATAGTGAATATTATTCAAGTTTCCTCCTAGGAGAAAAAATGTTACCAATCCTTTGAGAAGAATTCATATAATTTTTTCATTATTATTTTAGTGTGCTTTGCCTCTTCATGTAATAGACAACATTTCAGCTGTTACTAAAAAAGTTGATTGGTAGAGATTAGGCTGAGTTAGCAGAAGAATAGCCCCAGAAGTGCTCTGCCTGAATATCACTTGCCCAGCGCCCTGGGATGGCAGAGGCAGTTGGGGCAGCGTGTTTTGGATAAGTGGGAGTGCAATGACCAGTGCTGATTGCTGTCAGGGGGACATCAGTGACCTTCAGTCAGAGGTCAGAAGATGTGGGATGTGCTATGTTCAGCTTCATTCGTTAAAGGAGCGTGGCAAAAAAAGTTTAGTAATGATTTGTCAAGTACTATTAATTGCCGCTAATTATATTTGCAGTTCTGTAGCTCTGGTTTCAAAGTTAATTTGGAAAGAAGAGAAAACTCGCACTAATTATTTTACATGGTAATGGACAATGCCAAGGAATTGCAATTGTTGCTTATCCAATTCCTCTTGATTTGTTTTCTTGTTGGATGCTGGCTGCCAGATTGCCAGTAAGTCAGAGAGAAAAATATCTGGGAAGGGAATGATACCAGCATGGACTAAATTTAAACAACAAATAAACAAACAAAATTCCCAGTATCTTCATAAATAGTGAATGCATACTTAACTCACTGCTCAGTGATTTTGCACAAGCACAAACAAGGTGCATGTTTGCAGTTATTTTGCAAAAGGCTACAAGAGAGGATAACTCTCTTTCATATGGCACTATCTTGCATTGTCCCTTTTCACTTAAAAGGCTCAACAGGGACTTAAGCTGCAGAATAGTGGAAATTGTGAGTGATGTTTACTGGTGTTTTCCCAAATATGAGGAAGGAGATACCAATAAAACACAACTCTCACTTCACTTTAAACCAAATCTAAGCTTGTATTTGCTTTGAGCTCTCATTGTTTTTTTCCACTTCAGCTCCAAGAGCCTTAAAAATGTTCCACATCAGAGCACCTGTGTTCTAAATATAATGGTCTTAAAAATGTAATTGAGGGATTTTCACTTTTGTAGGCAAATCAGCAGGGTTGATATTGATCCGTCTTTTTAGGGAGCCACAGTGCAGCAGAAGGTGATACTGTAGAGGGCCCCGTAAACCCTCAGAGCCTTCTGTCTAATTTGGCAGAAAAACACAGAATGTCGGACAACAAAAGAACGATCCGATTCTGTAAGAAATCTTCATCCCTCCCACCTCCTTTTCACAAGATAAAAAAAAGAGACTTAATTTTTTCAGCTGCACACAATGATTTGGTGCTCACTCTTGCATTGAAACAGTTGCTGTCAAAACAGGCAGGAAACAGTTTTCTTTTAATTGCTGAAATCATTCGGAAGTGCTTCATGCACGGCTTCTATACAGCAGATGCTGTGCATTAATTGGCCTGTGTAGGGCTGACCCAGGGTTCCTTGCAGCGGGCCCAATTTTAGGCAGAGGGTTTAAATAGCTTATTTCTTATTTTGTATAACCTGGCGTACATTATGAGTGCGCCTGCACGTGGGGTATTTCATGGTCTGCAGTTTCTAATGTCATGTGGGTTTCAAAACCTGTGCTTCTCTGGTAATGTACTAGCAGCAGGTAAGCTCTAAATACCATCCATCAGGAGCTAATTTTTTATCCAGATACTCCAATGACTGATGAACCTGTCTTTTGTATGAATGTTCAGCACAGGAGAAAGCCATATGCCCCTGGCACTGGTTCCTATGCATTCTTTACAGTTTGTGGGGAGGAGATTAAGGAAAAAACAAACCCTTACATTTACATGTCTTTCATTTATTTAGCAGCTAGCACTTTCTAAAATAGCTTTAGTATTTTTTTTTAACAGTGAAAAGAGATTTAGGTCTTTTAAAGCAATCTGACTACCACTACTCATTTTCTTTATCAGGAATATTACTGCACACCCTTAATAGGGAACCTTGTTTTGCTACTCCCCGTCTGTTCAAAACAGACCTTAGCCCATTAGAAGGTCCTCCCTTGTGTGGGAAGACCACAGCTGTTACTGTAAATCTCATCCAGTAACTGTATCACCCCCATTTTGTGGCTCTGAAGGATGAAATTGAGAAATGGAATACTGTGCAGTCATCCTTTACATCTCCAATTTTAGGCCTTTGCACATCATTTTCATGCTTTTATTCCAAATCAAACAACATTAGTGAGCAACACCACTCTGTGCTAAATGCCTGGTGTCTAAGCAGCACCTACAATCTTTGTTTTTTGGAGGATTTAGGATTGGGAGGCAAGATAGGGTTTTGTTGTTGGTGGGTGTTTTAATTTTTATTTTTTTAATAAATAAAGTCTTTTCTCTCCTTTCTTCCCCACCAAATCCTTCCCAGTCCCCAGAGTTTGTCAGAAGCAGAAATCCAGATGGTAGTGAGTTGCCTAAGATGGAGGATGCTCTGTTATGCCTCCAAAGAGGAAGTGGGAGCTCAGCATGGCTTACAAACACAACTTTAAAAAGGCTTCTGTTTCTTTAAATCCTTCTGAATAAAGTGGATCTAACTTCTTGTGAAGGATATTGGGGGCTTTAATCAGAAATAAGAAGTGGTTTAAATCATTAGCACAACAAAGCAAACTATAAGCTTGAAGATAAAAGTCTCAGGGGAAAGAGTCCTCTGAAAATAAATGGGACTTGATAGATTTCCATATCATTTATAACTTCCCTTAATTACACTTGGAAGACTTGCCAGTAAAACTGGAAAATTGGCAGCCTATATCCATTATAGTAATTTTGCCGACCATGGCAAGCAGCTGGCTTTACTGGATTTTATTTCCCATCACTCACAATTAATCATCAGCTGGAGATGTCTGAAACTCCTCAAAATGTAGCAATACTGTGTGACATTCAGGCCTCCTTAAAATGCTGAAATCTGCTGAGTAAATGGGCCGAGTTCCCCTTGCAGGGAGCTCATTTTGGTGCGAGGCAGGCTGCCGGTTAATGAGTGCCACTTCGATAATCGGATGCGAATGTGAACCCTGACCTCGTGTCAAAGGAGAGGACGCAGCAAGCTGGATAAAAGATCCGTGATTCAGGTCTGCAAACTTTACACCAATTAGACAGAGAGCGGGGAAATGCATCAGCGCCCATTGGGTTTATCAGAAAGACTTGTGGGGCTTGTGACCATTTTGTAAGCCTAACGTGGGAGACGTCCTGTCACAATCATTAAGTCTTTATGCCGTGACGCACCAAAGTCTGCAGAAAGTGCACCATATTCGCAGAGATCCTGTGCTGGCCATGCCCTCGGCTGTGCGCCGCCTTCTCGTGCTCCTGAGCTCCAGAGAGCCCTAGCTCTGGGTGGGGATAGTTTTTGTGCTGCTCACGTAGGTGCAATGGGAGCAGGTTGGCCCTGCTGCTGCCCACATTCTGCTTCCACCCTGTGGCGTGAGTTGCTTGGTTGGGAAATGACTGGAGACACTTCCCTGTCCTGTGTAACCTTCTGGCCAGTGGAGGGAACTGCCACCGTGCAGTCCCTGAGTGACTCAAACAGCACCATTGACTGGTCCCAAATCCACACTGCAATTGTTAGCAGCATCGAGATGTTATGTACCCTCCTCTTCAAGGATCTTTTTTCTTCATTGTCTTTTCTTTCTCTTTTCTGTTTCTTTTTCACTTTTCACTCTTTGAACTGCACCATGCAGAAATAAAATGCTAAAATGCAGACTGCAGGTCTAGCAGTTAATCACTCATTTATTTTGATATACCAAGCAACATAAAGGTCGATTTGTCTGTGGTGTAACTCTGTGGAAAAGATACCTGAGATTAATTTCTTTTTAAAAAAGGAGCCCTTTTAACTTTACTCGGTTCAAAGAAATGAGATTTTTTTGTTTGATTTTAGTTGCCTGTTTTGACAGATTTGGGTCATCACTGAGACCTCTCTAAATGGAAATGTAAAGATGGTGGTTTTCACTGGTGGTTTACCATCCACTGAAAGAAATAAATTACAGAATGAAAATACAGCAGTAAAATTGGCCCAGATAAATCCTTAAATAAGTTAGACAGCAAGAACTTGTACACATCTCTGCAGTTTTCATTTGCAGGCTAAATAACAGGTAAAATGAAATGTGCAATTATAGAATGAAAGAAATTGGACAATGCCCAAAAGACTGAAAAAGAGGAAAGAGAGATACAAGTGCCTAATTTTAGGATTTGTCGCTTTTCAACACAATGAGTGGAGCTGTAAAGGTTTAACATAAGAACAGTAATTAAACTTCTGTGCTTAAGTGACACTTGCACCAAGATAATTTTCAACAAATTTCATCAGAAGTACTGCTACAGCATTTTCACATGTGGTACCTGCTGAAAGTGCCTCCTTCCTTTCAAATTAGTAAAACTAGATATTAACTGGATACTTAGACTATAAGTTTTGTGAGTTGAGGGGGTTATTTCCTTCCCAGACACTGTCCTTTGTCATCAACCCCAGCATGCATTATATAAAACACAAAAACTTTATTTTTGAGAAAGAGGGGAAACTGAGAAGAAATTCAGATTAAGGGACATTTCCATCCCACAATCACTAACACTTCATGACATTTTAGCACCACACTTTCGATTTAGTGAGACAATTCTGTACTTTTCCCACAGATGTGTTTCCAGAACTCTCTTTAGATAACTGCTGGGGGGTTCATTTGCACACCATCCTCCTGATGAAGCCATGTCACAGTTAAATGTAACTGCTCGAGGAGAGAGTTTTGTGGCCTTGTAATCAGGCCTCTCTGATAGCAGAGCTTAACCAGAGGGTGGCAAAGTTGTTTCTGAAATGCATATTTTAATAACAGCATTATTAAAAAAACCCTCTTCCAACAAACTTTCCTGCCTGTTTTCTTTCCTTCTCTTTGAATCCAAAGTAGATATTCATTGGTTCTTCATAACCTCAGAAACGTTTGGAAAGTTCAGAGCAGATGGAAGAAAAGTAATGAGGTAGGGAAAAGGAGAGGAGGAGAAGAAAGGAGCGGAAGAGTGAGCTGCTGGGACAAGGTGCAGGCAGAGCAGCAGGTGTGGAAGGAAGGAGACAAAAGACAGGGAAAGGGAATAGAGGGGAAATAACAAGTCTTTGATACTATTCACCAAATTGGACACCTGCTAATGACTTAACTGCTTGCCTAAAGCTCAGGATGGAATTTCTGCAGGGTAAGTGTTGGGTTTTGGTTATTCTCTGTATCCAGTTAGTACACCATATTCCCATAGCAAATGCTTTCCATATTTACTCTCCCAAACCTCTCATACTGTTGTTGCTAATCTTTTGGAGAAAGGGTGTGTAAGCAGCTTTTAATCCAGTTGTTTGTTTTGTTTTGCTCAGAATCCATAGGCAGATATCAGTGCTTTTTAGTGAGTTAGTGAAAAAATAGGTTTACTTAAATTTTTAGAAAGTTCTTCATTCAATGTACATTTGATCTCTGACTTCACATCTGTCTGTTAGTATATTCCTCCAAAGTGGTACACACTTGCTCTTAAATCTGTATTATTAATTTTACATATAATTAGAGAAATATATCTATGTTTATATATATGTGTATATAAACAAACATTTTGTTGGCACTGGCACATATAACAGTGCATAAACCAGATTTCTGCAGGTTTCAGATTACCCTGTTTCATGAAACTTGGACATCAGAGTGAAAGCCTCCCAAACTTGCTGAGCTAATGAGGGAATAGCAGACTCCATCTGCAAAAGAGCCCAATGAAAAGGCTTGCAGTGGACACTTGGAACCAGGCATCCCATAGGAGTGTACAGGTCCTAAATCCTGGCATGTAGGTCCTGGCACCCTTCCTTCCTGGCATGCATCATCTTTGGGGAATGACCAGCTGATCCCTGGGTTACACTGGGTAAATTCCAAATCCCTTGTTTGCCTCTCCTGTTTAGGCAGCCTCCAGAGCCACTGTCAAGCCTTGAGCAGCAGTTTCCTCTGTGCAAAGTGGTCCAAGTGATCCACTGGAGGGAGGACCTGACTGGGAGGCACAGGGAGCCCAGCAGAGCAGCCCAGTGGGTTCCTGGTGACCTTGAGCTTGCACATGCCTGCTAGCAGGACACAAACAAACAGAAAGAGGAAGCCACAGTGTTTCCTATGAAGAGCTCTGAGCTGTGGTGAAAGTGACGAGTTTGTCTCTGCTGTGCCTCCCCTGTGGATGAGCGCTGGTGGCTCCTCACTGATGAGCTCCTTTCTGTCAGTCCAAAGTCACCAGCCACCATCAGAGGCTGCCATGTGCAGAGGTGACACGTTCTCCTCAGCATCAGCCCGCTGGGTACTGCTGGACCTTCCAGCTCCCCCGGACACCTGCCAAGGAACTTCTGGCTTCTGAATCAGTATGAGTATCTGTGGGCCCTGCACCAGGGAAGCAAAGCAGAAGTTCCCTGGCTAAAAATGCACAAATTAGATTTTGCTCTGCATTTAATTGATGTTGAACTGTGGCGGTGTGAACTGTGGAACCTGGAGGTGAATGGATGGGATGGGAGAGGAGCCTTTCAGGTTTGCCTGGGGTAATAGTTTTAAGCAGCTGATTTTTTCCCCCCTTATTTTGCTGCCAATTTTGTGATTGTCATTTGTGTTGTGACTGTGTGACTGGCTGACTTGACTTGTGTCATCAAAGTCTTTATAGCATTTAATGAAATAATCCTTTTATTTTCCATAAGAATCATCACACTTAGAACATTTTGAATCCTCTATTCTCATTTTGTACTGCTTGAATTTCATCAGGTTTCGGAAGGTCAAGAGATTTGTGTAATTGAAGCAATGAAAATGCAGAACAGTATGATTGCTGCTAAAACAGGCAAGGTAAGCCACCTTAGGTCACTTAAAACCATATGCAACTTGTCAACAGGATAGAATTTTAAAAGGAGAAAAGGAGGATTCTGGTTGTTAAGGAATTAAGTCTGATTGTTGTAAGTCTTTCAAAGTGAGGTGTCTTTAATTTTGTAACATTTGCATCTGCTGTGAATGCTGTTAAGTAGTTCCGAGCCTTAGATAGCACAGCAGGAAATAGTTTTACTGGCTTTGGAAATTCATATAACTCTTTCTCCTAAATGATTTGTTTTCTGTGATGTTACAATGCCAAGTTGAATTGAAAGGTGTTGCAGACCATTTCTCCAAATTTCATCTTTCCAGAAAAGAGAGATCTCTTTGCCAGTTAATTATTTAATGGCAAATAATTTGTCATTTAAAAAACCCACCCAGAACAAGGCATAGAAAGTGCTTTTGTAGGCGGGAGAAAACAGCAATTTTATTTTATTATTGTGACTGTTAAGTATCAAGCCACATCTGCCCATTTGTTAAGCTTTGCAAGGCTGTGCATTAGCCTGTCCTGCTTCTGAGGGTTCAGCACTGCAGCTCTGGAGCTGGGACTTGCTGCAGTGTAGGGTGTGCTAAAACCAGCACTCTGGGCAGGGAACTGGTTAAGCTTATGTGACAAGAGCATGCCCTAAACCTGAGCTGGTCTCAGGACTGCCAGACCTCAAACTGGGATTTCAGAGCATCCCCGTGCCAGATTATAATTCACAGCCTGAAACCATCACCAAGATGTGGGCCCCAGATCCATCCTTTCCAATGGGAGAGCACAGTGCGGATCTATGTTCCATGTTCTCCTCCATTGCTGATTTCCTAACCTGCCCGAGCCCATCTCTTCTGGGGTGAAGCCCCTCTGCTCTGTCTGAGGCACACAGCCCAGGGCAGGAGCCCTCAGCCCACACGGAGGCAGCAGGGAGCCTGACTGCAGGCAGGGACGGCGCTTGCCACTGGCAGGGTTCGCTGAGATCTCAGCATGGCCCTCAATGCCAAGGACTGTTTGTGTGTTTACAAGAAAGGCTTTTTTGGCACAGCTCTAAAATTGTCACCCAGGCTGGGTCCCAGACTTGCCTCTTCCAGTGCATCCAGTGCAAAACTGGGTCTCAAGAGAAAAAATACTGAGAGAAGGAGTATGTTCCCGTTCCTTTTGCTCTAACATTGCCACTTTATTATTTTATTTCATGCATTAATTTCTATATAATTTATTTTCTCACTTGATTAATATTTCCAAGCATTTCATTTTTTATCTGCTGTTATTTAAACCCTTACTGCTGCTCTTTGCATCCACTGATTTTAACTTGTAATTAAAATGCCATTCCCTCTCCCACCCACCCCCTTTATTTTTCACTTTAACCTTCCCTTTCCCACCAAGGTGTTCTGCAATCCATGGGTCTGTTCCTTACCATCCTGCTTGTACTTCTCCTAATAATAAATATTTCCCACTCACTCAGTACAGATGCCACATAAAACCTGTGTTTGGTTTATTAATCCTCCAAGGTAGGATGTGGAAGGTGCTCAGGCCATTCAGGAGGCCTCCTGTGTGCCTTGCAGTGTCCCCTTGGTGCGCCCATTTTAATAGCAAGTGCATTATTTGACCTTTAGAATGTTAAGAATTTGAATAAGCACAAAGATTTTGGGCTGTGTAGAAATGAAGCTGCTAAACAGAATTCATCCTGTACTGCAGTGCAAAGTCATGGCTCTGAGTGCTAAAATAACTTGGCCTCTCCACAGGAATGGGATGTTTGGCACAGGCTGTTAGTCCATGTTTTGATGCTTTGAAACTGTGTTTTGAAACTCAGTTCATTTGTCTTCAGCTGGAAGACGTTCCCATTTTCATTCCTGACTTGAATTCCTTTTCTGTATCAAACCCCATCTTCCTGTTTGTAATTGTGAGAAAAGTGGCTTGTTTTTATCTACTTTGAGTTTACTCCAGCTGCAGGTGGCTTAAAAATGAGAGAAAGCTGGAGATGAGCTGGCGAGCCTCCTGTCTTCTCCAGGACAGCTGTGCCTGGGTCAGCACAGGGAGCCAGCCCCACTGCACGGCAGAAATTGCTGGGGAATTTGAAACACTGGTTCACTCTGGTGTTTGCTGAACCTTGGCTTTGTAGAAAAAGAAAAGCAAGGGGTAGAATGTTTTTCACACTGCTTTCATCTCCTAGAAGATTGAAGCTCAGCAATTGGGTAGGCTGCCCAGCTACTGATTTAAAATAAAGCCCTTGTTTGTACGTGTCACGCTGACTTTGCCCGTGCTCAGCATCGTTTCTGGAGCGGTGCTGTGAGTGTGCCTGTGCTACAGAGACCTGCTCACAGCTCTGGTGGCCTCAGACTGGCAAACATGGATGTGGGCAGCAGCGTGTCCATCACAGCCTGGTACTTGGGCTATGCTCTGCATTTCCTTCAGGAGCCCAGGGTAGTGTTTGGGTGATTAAAATGAGCTATCTGCTGAACAAGGATTTGGGCATGTCAGTGTGACCTCTGATTTAATACTGGAAACAAGCTCTATGCAGCTTCAAATATTTTCTATTGCTTCATGTGCTGAAAGGGAATTCAAACATGTTGCAGCCTTTTATAGAGGAAGTGAGGGACTAGTGTAAGATATTTGTGTTTTAAAATTCAGGAATCTGCATGGCAGCATGTAATTAATCTACAGATATAGTTGCACTTATTTTGACAGTGATAGCCCTTTGCTGAGTTCAGTTATGTTAAAGGATCCCAATTCAGATTTGAATAATCTATCCCAACTCCCTGGAGATAGAGAGAAACCAAACCCACTTCATGGCTGCAGTTCCAAGATTCTGCTATATTTGAAAACTGTAATTAAAGAAATGGTGGAATATTTCATTGTAACATCCCAACATGAGTATTGAAGAATCAGCCTGTCCTCTATTTAAAACAAATAAACAGCAGTGCAACCAGGTGAAAAAAAGTGCATTTTCATTTTAAAAATTGGCACCTCTAGCTGATGTTCAGGTCTTCAAGCACCTCTGTTGCAAGCAAACCTAATGGTAGGTGCCTGAATACCCTGATAGGGCTGGACACCATTTGTCAAGCACTGGTCCTCAAAACTCAGCTGGGCTCTGAGCACTGGAGGTCGAGTGCTCAAGGTCTCGAGGCCCTGGCAGCACAGGTGGATCTGTGTCCCCGGGGTGTCCTCAGGTGCACAGCGGCCACCACCCTGTGCACGCAGACACAGTGCTCTGTGCAATACCAACCACGTCAGCCAGGCCATTTATCTCACCAGGGTTTAAATTCTGCTGTTTCTGTACCCCAGGTAAAAGCTGTGCACTGCAAAGCTGGGGACACCGTTGGAGAAGAAGATCTGCTGGTGGAACTGGAATGAAAGTTTGCCTCCACACTGTTGAATTAACTAAGCCTTTATTATTTTTATCTGTAAAGTAACATTAAGACAATTCAACAGAGAAAACAGACAGTACTATGCACAAGATTTTATACAGGCATATTTACTGTATCAGTGGTTAAGACAGCAAACACAGATGTTAAATCTTGGCAACAGATCCCAGATTTTTACTTCCAGAAATACTTGTACATAACCTTTGTAATGCTTTGATTTTTCAGGATCAAATAAAATCAATAAAATACCATTTCTGCTTTGAAACAGGAAAAGCCTCTTTTTTTTAAAAAAAAGAAAACACAACAAAAGCCAAAATCTGATTTGTCTTCTCCACAGCAATGTCTCTGGTTTGAGGCCCCAGCCAGGCTGTGCAGAATGGCTGGCAAGAATGAAAAATTAACCACTGAGCAAACTGAGCAGTTCTCCTTTACTCTGTATAAGTGCTGCACAAGTACCACCAATGGCTTAAATTCTGATCAGATTGAGTTTGAATTGGGATATATATTTATTGAATTATTACTTATTAACTAATAATAAATTATTATAGAATTACTTATATTTTAAATACTTCTATAGTATTATACTTTTAATGCTTTGTATAGATTAGATTTAAATTACAGTTTAGAGGCTTTATTTTGCTAGTGCAGACATTTGTCGTGTATTTTCATTTAAAGTTGTAAGGGAATTGTCTTCTTATCTTCAAACTCCATACTCAATTTCCCCACCCCTATCTTCTTGATACTGCTTACTGGATGCCTTTACAGGAGCTGGCACTGTTCTCAGAGGTCTTCAGCTGCCCCAAGGTACTGCTAAGAGCATGTGCTGTCCTCAGACCAGGCCTCCTCCTGAATGCTTACAGGAAAGGGAGACAAAGGGACCTTGGCCATTGCCCCAGAGTGGAGCACGCCTGCTCTCATTTTCTTGCCCAGGATGTGCAGTGTCCTGCTGCTTCCCAGAAAGAAACCCTCTGGCCAGAGGTGCCTGGGCCTTTTACTGGAAGGTGAAGGATGAAAGCAGTTGGTGACAGGGCTGGTGACTCATGTTCAACCAGGAAAGTTTGATTCTGCTTGGAACTTCTGACTGAAGAGGCTTTCTTCCTGTTATTGAGACACTGCTAATTAACTACATCACATGGCTGAGGGGAAATATGTAATCCAGGGATCTGCTTAGAGAATTAGTTTATAAAATTCATCAAGATGAGAGAGTGTTTGGATAGTACCTGCCTTTCAGGAAAATTAATGTTTTTGCAGTTGGAGAAACTGAGGCAGGCACCCTGCAGATCTCCTTTCAAGTCTCCTTACTGCCATCTTACCCCTTCCCAAAGGAGCACAGTTCAGTCTCTGCAGGTTGCCCTAAACAGACAAGTACTGTAAAGAGACACAAGTATTCTACCAGCAAGTTACTTGTTTTGCTTATTGCAGCAACTTAAAAGCTTTTCTAAATGAGATGCAGCAGTGCCTACTACTGCTAAAGTTTAGGCTGATTCCCTACCCCGGATCTCCTCTGGCCATCACAGGGCTACTGGCAGTGAAGCAAAAGTACAATATTGTTCTGAGTTGTATCCTTGCTGCATTTGATGGTACTTTGGCTCACTGCATGGCATACAATGCCTGCTCCCCTCCCGTTGGCAGCTTTACAATCTATCTGTACCAAACACTGCAGCTGAAGAAAAATATAAGGCACAGGAGTGTAACAACAGAAAGCCATGGTTTTTCCAGATTGTACAGAAACCAGCACAGTTGGTTGGGTCAGGGGGACAACAGTCTTTACATATATTTTTCCCAATTTAAATGTTGTAATAATCACAATACAGGTCCTTTGGATATTTTCATAATGTATATACAATTCTCCCCCTTTAGGAAACTCAGTTTGCATATGGTTGGAAGTTCTGCATTAAAATGCATGGCAAAAAGTCACCTTGACAGTAAGTGCTCACAATGGCTCCAGTGTAGATTAGCTTTTTCTGGTCCCCAACAGCCCCCAAAACAGACAGACACACACACACACACACACTCATCCCCAAATCCTACAGTCACGCAGTGAACAGAAGCAGAACCCAAAGTGCTTAGAGTAGAACATTAAAAATACAGTTTTAAATGTAACTCTTTTATATTCTCTCAGTATTTCTTGACAATGCCTTTTAAAACTAAACGTGGTTTAAAAATACACCTTTCCAGTTCAGAAAAAACCCATTGCAATGAATAATCTTTAATCTTTACATTTTCTCCAGCAATTTCCTATTTGTCTAGAAGCACCAAGTTATCTGATCAGCTTTCCCTGTTTACATGCAGTAGCCTACTAAACCCACTACAAGTCAATATTCAATAGGAGTTGTGCTTTACTTTGCAGACATTTAAATCAGTTTCAAATTTTGTCAATTCAGGGGAAAAAAATTAATCCATTCCTCTGCCTTTCACTGACCTCCATTATTATGCACCAAGGCAAAGGGGGAAGTTGAGGGAATAGTTAGACCCCAGACCTGATGTGCACATAGAGTTACTTTACACCTGGTGCAAACCCAGTTACCTGCAGCAGGCTGGGGGGGCCAGGATGACACTGCCTGCCTGGAGAGGAGTCTGCAGCTCTGGGCCTACAGGACTTGAACACTAGCGCCAAGGCTCCTGGGTTGGGAAGGTTACGAGAGCTCCTGCATTTAATAACAAGGCATTACAGCTTTCCTGGAAAGGTTACCGAGCAACACCTGCGTGGCGCTATGGCTGCGGCCAGGCCGGCCCCTGCCGTCCCTATTCCCGGCTCTCCCGCAGGACGTAGGCAAGGCCGTGCTGCCCCGAGGAGTCGTAACTGTCATAGTAAGGGAGCCCGACCCACTCGGGCGGGAAGGTGGCCGTGCTGTACACGAAGCACTCCAGCACGCCGTCAGCCGCCGCCCGCGCCTCGCCCGCGCCGCCCTTCCCTTCCCACTCCACCACCTGGATCCTCATCAGGGTGCGCTGGTACATGTCTGGGCAGCCTTCGAACTCATCCAGGAACTGCAGCATCTGCTCATCCACAGAGTAAATCTCCCCAGCAATGTGGTGGCCTGTCCCCGGGATGTTCAGCATGTAAGGAATATTGTATTTCCCTGCAATCACCAGCGGGTACTTCTCCACCGTGTGGCCCCTTCCTTGGAATTTCGCCAGGCCTTTGGCCGTGTTGATCATGTGCTTGTAGTTGGGCTGGCCCTTCTTGAGCGTGCCGTAGACGAAGACACGGGCCATGGTACTTGCAAAAGCAGCTGGAAGACAAAGAGGTTCATTACCCACAGGGCCAGTGCTCTGGAGAGCCACGGCCCTGCCAGGGCACTGCCTGCACAAAAGGGCTGTTCTGGCACGTGCAAAAGTGGTCTTGTAGTCCTGTACCACATTTAAGTATCAAACTCAATTCAAGTATCTTGAAACTTTTCAGACAACTGCATCAGTGAAAAACAGAGACCAGGAGAAAGTCAGCCTTTTGCAGTTCTTTGCTGTAACCAAATGATATTCTCTAAAGTATCCCAAACATCAGCCAACACATCCCTGACCCCCAGGAAAAGTTCTGAATCTTAATTTTTCTCTCTCTCACTGTTATGGGAGCTGTGCTGCAGCAAATGTGTGGTGTCATGGTCAGTGACTCCCCAAAAGCAAGGGTAACCTGGTGTGGAGTCATCTCATGGATGTGCTGGTGCATTTGCAATAACGCCAGCACCAAGGTCCTGCTCACTGAGTGACAGACAAATGCTGAACAGCAAGCTGTGGGGCCAAGGGAGAAACTGGAAGCCAGGGCTGCTGGCAGCGAAACCAGGTAAAGCTGTGTTCCTCCTCTCTTCCCCAAGTGTTAAATCACCTCAAGCAGCTGGTCTGCACATCTGTGAGCCCCTCTTGAAAACAGACCCTGAACGACCATTTGTTGTGTCTGTGACCATGAAACACTCAAAATTGGTTTGAATGGGGTAAAAGACTGGCTTTACTGAAACATAACGGGGGGGAAAGGTGCCTTCACAGTTCCTGCATTATTTTTTCACACTGTGCTGTGTTTGTCCTCCATCATTTCTGCAGGGTAGAAGCAGCTCTTGCACTGTAATGTTTTCCCACATTTTTCCTGTGGTCACTGACTGGGCAGAGCCTGCCTCATCCACAGTTGTCATCTGGCTGGGCCAGACACCCAACATCAGAGGAGCCTGTGCAGCTCCTCTTGGAAAGAGTTTTATTAAATAATGTATTTCAAGTTTGAGAAATATTTAAAAAGAGACTGGAAGTAGAAATTTAATCTATTTTCTGCAATTTACTATTATTTTAGTAAACTGTTAGGTTTGGTCAGTTATCCTAAAGGGTGTGTTGCTGGCCAAGAACAGTGTCATTTAAAAATCCTCAGTAGCCAAGCAATTTCCCCTTTGGTGAAGCAAACAGTTTTTCTGTGTATCAAAATACAGCTTTCCAAGCAAAAACAGTGTGTGCCTTCATTTACTGGCAAACTGCTTTCACTTAGGGGAATAAGAACACACTGATTTTTTCCCTGTATTTTATCAGATATACTTCAGAGTAATTTATCCTTCATTACATAAATGAGCTTTTTTCTTGGATGCAGCTCATTCCCTCACAATAAAAAGAGCATTAATATTCAGTCGGCCCGAGTCTCTTTTATAAGAAAAATCATTACCTTTCAGATTGTGTTTTGAATAACAAACACAGATCCTTCAGGAAGAAACTTGTCCCAGTGGGGATTGAGAAAGGATCAGAGTTAAGCATTGAAACATGCAATTAATTCCCATTAGGGGATTAGGGCACTCGTGTTCACTTTGAATCAGAAAAATGAATTGTGAATTAAATTGTTCACAACCAAGAGGTTACTTGTCAGAGTTAATAAGTTAAAAAATAAAAAGGGAAACCTAAAATGCACATAAAAAGCTCTATAGTGAGTGGTGCATCTGTAAGGAAAAGGTACGCTTCATTTCCATTAAACAAAAGCCCTGTCCCTACTGTACCGCCGGAGATAGGCTTCCAAAAAGTTCACAGAGAAGAGTGTCACCATGTCCTGAAACGGGTGAAAACAACTTAACTTCCCTGTTTCTGATGGCACAGCAGCTGGCTGTTGGGAAACATCACCCATTTAAAGAAAGGCGCCCATCATCCCAGTGCAGAATTCAACAGCAACAAAGGAACTTGCTAACCCAGGTCTGGGCAAGTGTTTCTGATTTAGCCTTTGAGCAGATTGATTCAGCAGGCAGTACAAACAGAGATGGAGTGGGAAGCTGAAGTTACAGCCACAGCTCCCTGTGGCACTTCTGTGCCCCACAGTGGCCCTGTCACTCACGCTGGATGGGCTGAGCACAGTGACTTCTCCTTCTATTAAAAAAAACCAACAACAAAGCAAAGCCCAGCCCTCCAGCCAATGAGGGATTGAAATAAACTTGGTAATAACATTTCCTGATCACTGCTCCATATAAATAAGACATACACAATTTGCTGCACAATAAATCTGGTCTCCAGTGTGCCGTGTGTTGTGCTGCAGAAAGGCTGTAGATGTATTAGCATCACTTAAAGCACTCGCAAATCCTGGGCTTTTAAAAGAGTTTTAGCCACCTTGTGGCAGGAGAGCACAGAGCAGAATTGTATTTGAGTCATTTCACACTGCTTCCACTAAGCAGCTGAAAAGAGTTACAGATGGCACCCCCTTGCTGAATCACCAACAAGAAGTTGCTTTTTCTCACTTAATGCAGTTTGACACTTCTTACCGTCACTAAACCACCTGAGAGGAAAGGAAAACCCACCAAAAACCAAACAAAACCCGCCCAGACTTATACTGAATATTAGATGCCAGGACAAAACAAACTCATTCAGAAAGTACTTTCATGAAATATTCATACCGGAATCATGAAAATTTAATGGCATGGAGAAACACAAGTGAAATTTGTACTTCATCTTGGCAAACTATTTCTTTTAGCTATGAAAGATGACCTGCCAGATCGCTTGTAGGATCTGTAACTAGTCACTTCATCAGGCAAGATGCAAAGATCAGAAAACACAGGAAACATTTCAGCATCACACAGGTAGGTGGTGCTGGGTGAAAAGTGGCTCACAAGTGGTGCTAGCCAGGAGCCCAGGTGCTGCTCACCATTAGTGCTGGTAGGGCAGCAGGACTGTACCCACAGCCACCCTCACCCACCAGTGGAGCTCTGCGTCAGGGCTTTGGTTTTCCCTCTTTCCCCAGCTGTTTGCCCAACAGCTCCAGCACGGTGAGAGAAGGGGGGGTGGCCATGGGGCCAGTCACTGGCTCACTCACCGTGCACTCACAGATGAAGCTGCAACCAGACTCTTTGCTCCCAAGCTGTTCCCAAAACAAGACCTTGCTCCCCAAGTGGCAGCAGCAGCTTTGGCAAAAACCACCTTCTTTTATTTTTTTTTTTTTTAACCTCAATTCAGACAATTAGAGGACCCTACCAGCTTCTTTTAAAAATGAAGCATGGCCTCAGAGCTGTGCATTACACTGGCTCCAGGCTGTTTGCAATCATGCTCTCAGTGGGTTTGAGAGAAGAAATTTCAACAAAACAAAACCTAACTCAGAAAGTATCCATTTCTCTCACTCCATACAGTAACATTATTTTCCCTTGAGAAAAATTCTCTGCATTGGCTCTGTGACCAGATATAGTTACACATTAATTCTTCAGAAGTTTCTTAAAAACTGTAGGAAACAGGTGAAAAAACAAAATGCCTTGAACTTTAAACTTGAGCCCAGTCTGTTTGAATGAAGGGAGTTTTAAGGTCACTCTTCACTCAATGCTAACTTTCAAGAAGGACTAACATGCCAGAGAGGACTCCTGGGACCGCATCCTGTTGGTCCTTTGATGCTTTCATTTTGTTGCTTGCTATTTTCTTTATAGCACAGACAAGGGCTTCCTGCCTGGGCCGACCCCTTCCCAACCTTGCTGAATACCTCGGAAAAAGTTTATGGCAAGACACCTTTCTTACATTAACCACAGACGCACCAGAGAAACGATGGCTCCTTTGAAATCAAGAGGTTATGGTCTCCTCGCAGCGGTCACCCGCTCCAAAACCGCGAGGCGCTGGTTTGTGAAAACAAACAAGAGTATTGGAGTAACCAGGGCCATGCTGGGGCTACTGGGCACTACCTGAAACTCCACTTAAACTTCTTTGCAGATTGCTTTCATTTCTTCCTTGGATAACTCACATCCCCAGACCAACACTTCTGTGCTTAAACTGGAGTGTCTTGTGAGTCTCTGCCAGGAGGCAGAGTGAGGATGCCCTTGGGACAGGCATCAATCACAGCACTGCTCACATGCTTTGTACCCCTCTCTCATCAAAAACATTTGCCTTTTGTCTGTTTGAAAACATTCCAAATCACTTTCAACTGTATTGCATAGAGAAAATGTGTTACATTTTATTGCTTATAGAAAGAGTTTAATTCCCAAAGTGACTTTTAGAAGGTCTCAAAGTAATAAACAGATAAAACCACCACATGCAAAAAGATGATGGGGATGGAATGCAGAAAACACACTGGACACAACATTAGACTGATTAACAGGCCAAATTTCTGGAGAGTGCAGAGACAGGAGGGGATTGCCAGCACATCAGGACAAGAAAAGGCAAATGAAAAAAACAGAAGCTCAGTGGATGTGGACAAACTGAGTTGAGAGGAAGGATGGGAAAGCTGTCACCTCAAGAGAAAATTATGTAAGTATTGACTGTTTTGTCCTCATATCAAGTCATGTTGTACAAGTTTCACTGAAATCTTGGGACCTCAATTCAGAAACCTGTGGACTACAAAACTGTTTAGAAAGAGCTCAGGGCAGAGCACTGAGTCCAGAACTGTTTTACTTTGGCCAAGAATGAACCAGCAGGAGCTTAAATAGGAGCTGATGAGATGGGGCATAATCACTTGCAAATATGGGCAAAGGTTATAAGAAGAGAGAGTTGATTCTCTGCATACATGAACATGTAGCCAGCCAAAATTTTTTGCACACAGTCATTAACAACAACCATAACAACAACCATAACAAATGACCCCAAAAAAACTTGAGGGCCAAGTGCCCTCTATCTTAGAGTGGTCAACAAGATACCTCAGCATCACAGCACAAGAACAGGGCAAGGCAACATTGATGCATTTCCAGAGTTGGGTCCAGACCCTCCCCAGGTCAAAGTGATGAGCACTGAGCGTTATGCTGTGTAGATGCCTTTTCTTCCTGTGAGCTCTCACGCCTGGTTTTGTGTCAGCAATGGCAGCAGCAGCATGGAAGGCAGCCCCAGGCAGTGACTGCACGTGTGTGCATGAGGCCAGATCACTGTGGGGTCTTTCCCTGATGCCTGCTTGCTTCATCTTCCCGACTCAGGGGGCTCTGTGCACCTCCTCAGAGCCACCAGATACTTTTCCAGTGTTTACTCTCTGGATGGCTGACAAGTCTACATATATTTAACAAACCAAGCAGGACTCTTTACTGATTCTCCTATGGCTTTCTGACATAAGGAAACTATACCTGAAACATTTAAGAACAGACAAACCATGAATTTATACAGAGAGAAAAACTGCGTCTCCTCCTTTGTTCACACTCCATTCTCCCCAAGCTTTTTTGAGTGTATTGAGCAACACACTGATGTTTCAGAAGAACATTGCAATACCTCAAGCATCTTAGTCGTGAGTGTCAACTGAGGTGTGTTTACTGAAAATTAATAAACAGTGTGGAATCCTTGAAAACTTGTTCAAACTATCATGGATGCTACAGTTATTCTTGTCTTAGAGACAGGCAAGAGACTAGATGGCTTCTCAAACTCCCACTCAAGCATGGAGGGTCCTTACAATGCAGTTTTGTGTACACTACAATTAATTTAAATTATATACACAAAAATATCTTTGCACTTTTAGCATAGGTGTTTACACTGTTGTAGCTACACAACAGTAAGGGAAAAAAACAACCCACAAGAATGGAGCATATGCTTTAAATGCCAGACTGCTGTTACAGGAGAAAAGTAGAAAAACAACTTTTGATAGGGCAGCCCTGTTTATGCCATGGTGAATTTGAAGTGGTTTCCATCATTGAGATGCAGAACAGAGCCCAGAGTTTCAAACCGCCGACATCCTGAAACTGGGGACAGAGCCTGCAGCTTGGACGGGTTCCCTGCGGGGTCAGCACATTAATTTACATGCCAATACCCGGAGCGGTCAGCTCCTGTTTTGAGAAGATCATCCCGGCCTGTGGAACACGGCAAACACTTGGAGTACCTAAGCATGGGAATGTATTTTCCTACACTGAAAGGATGGCGAGAGAGAGAACGGGAAGCGAGAAAAGATGAGGTCTTGTGTGGGATCGTGAGGTGCCTTTCCACAAAGGAAATGAGGGAACAGCTGCACAATGATCCTCTGTGAGGAGGGGAGAGGTGCCCAGGTCACGGCCCAGCACCGTCCCTTGGGAGTGCGACCCAGCCTGGAAGGGAGATGTTTATAAAGCCCCATTGTTGAGCAAAAGCATCCTCCCACTGGCAAGGGCCTGTGGCTTGGGAAGCCTTTGCTCCTGCCCTGTGGAGGTGCCATGGCAGGGGGAGCAGGCAGGATAGGCTCTGCCCAGTGGGGCCTCTTGGGGCTCGCTCTGTGGCTGGCTGGGAGGGCCAGTAGCTGGACATCCTGACAGAATAGGGGAGGCCACTCCAACCAGCAGCTCCATTGGTGGTGGCAGGATGTCTCCCTGGGATGAGTCAAGGTGCCTGAGCCCTGCAGCACCATGGGGAAGGGTCCCTGCAATACAATGCTCCTCAAACCTTGATAAAAACCAAAGGAGAGCACAGATGTTCAGGGAACAAAATGTGCTCTGCTAAATGAGCCAAAGAGAAAAATCCAGGTATATATCCCAACAGTGTACATTATACTGTAGTATTTTTCCTTCAGAAATGTCTACATACTCCAGTCCAGCAAGGACTAGCTACTGAAACACAAACCTTTGACCAATGTGCCAGAAATTAAACATCAGAAAAACTCAAAAGACTGTTTTTTTTTTTAACACATGAATCCTGGGGAACTATGGGCTGCTTTAAATGATCAAAGAAAGACAATTCATATGCATTTGCTACACAGAGGCATGCTTTGCTTGTGAAGTGTTAGTGGCCACCAGATTTAAATGCAAACACATTTTAAATGTACCACCAGAAAGGGTACAGGGAGTGTGGGATAACAGCCAGGGATATTTGCCCTGAAGCAGGGTCATAGAAATTTTGTGAGGTTCAGAAGGAGTAGTGGACAATAAAGTATATCTATACACACAGAAGTTACACTAATAGTTATGCTTTTTCATTTGTATGTATGCCACTAGGTAGCAACAGAAGGAGGAGAGGCCTTCCCTGACATTTACAGGACCAGAGCCGAGGTTACTAAAGGTGCTCAGAAGCTTTTTTTTTCTTTAAGAAGGAAGCCTTATACCATTCTTTCAGTGTATGAATCAAATTTGTGGAAGAGCATAATATTTAACATGGGATACTGGTACAAAATAAATCAGCTCAACAGGCTGCCCAGGGAACTGGTGGAGCCACCATCCCTGGAGGTATTTAAAAGATGTGTAGATGTGGTGCTCAGGGACATGGTTTAGTGATGAAGTTGGCAGTGCTGGGTTAACAGTTGGACTCCATCTTAAAAACCTTTTAACAAACGCAGTGATTTTGTGATTCTATTATAATTCACTGCAGTTATTTTATTTGTCTTACTAATTAAATGTATATGCAAGTCTTACACTGGTAAGCTATCTAGTAGTTTTATTTAACAAAAAGATTTTTAAAGTGAATTTCAGCTTGTAACTTAATACAAGTCAGAAATAAAAACCCAACCCATATCTCAGCAACATATCTCTTCCACCATTTTCTAATATAATAAAAGGCAAGAAAATACAAACCAAAACAGGACATCAAATCAAAAACTACAAAGAATTACAAACAGATGTTCAGAATTAACTTCAATCCCACTGAGGCATATCACTCCTCTTTAGAAATTAGTAACAAGTTTACTACAGAACAAGTAAGTCACAGATCATCATGAGAAGAGAATTAATGAGTTATTTCAACTGTCCTGGTCTTGATTTTTGGTCTCTAAGAATGACTTGCAAATTCCTGCAATGAAGTCCGAAACATGCCTCATGTCCTTCTTCAATAGGGAATGCATCCTCATCCCAAAGTAAATATATTAACTGGCCTTCTCTCTTCTACATAGAAGAAACAAATGCATATTCTGGGGACATCCAAAATAGACAGAAATTGCACTTAGCAAGGCACTGGAATATTTGCTTTCAAATCCATAAGATATACTGATCAAACTCAAATATCTTCCTGCCTGGTAGAGTCAAAGCAAGACAAGAAATCTCCAATTTGTATGTGTCCTATAAAATTAAATGTTTATTTTCTGGTAAAGAGTGGTTTGGTCTCTGATGCAGAAACAGGTTTTATAATCGAATGCAAAATTTAATACAGGTCTGTAAGACCTGTATTTACTGAAAAATGAGGAAAACCAGCTACATAATCCCTTAAATCTTCTCATGCAGCCACAAGAGTCTCACAAGAATTACTGATGGAAATAATTCCCTATTTCTACATATACATTTGCAATTGCAGATAAAAGCTATTTTAGTGTTATGATGACACATAGAATTTACTCTAATTCAAGGTCTCCTTGCCCGTTCTCCCTCCAGAATGCATGGATGGAAGCTTTAATGAAGGGTATCTTATAGCAGGGGTAAGACAGTTACAGGATTACATAATATCTGTCTTAATTTATATCAGTCAATTATTTACAAATAAAATATTTACATAAATGAAAATGGCTTTATACATGCTCTGCAGCCTCTCTTCAGTGACCTTTGAGAAAGAATTTCTGATAGTAGCTTGATAAAGGAAGACGAACAGAATTAAGTGCTGGAAGCAAATGAGAAGGGGATTAATAAAATAAAAAAAATATGCAATGTGGTTCTGAATGCAAAAAAAGCCAGGCCAGGATCATTAAACAACTTACTCTGACAAGGATAACACAGTGAGCTTGGAGTTCATTTTTTAATAATCAGTTAAAACATCTCCAGACCAAGTCATAGGGAAGAACTGTCTATGAACAAGGAGTAAGTTAAGGGAAGATTATAATGGACTATATTAAAATAAGAAGTGATAATCACAGACAAAATTACCAGTCATATTCCTCAGGAATCCGTGTTGTTTTATTTCTTAGTCATCATACTACAGATATTAGCTGTGTGCCTACCACATCTGTGTGTGATGCATCCAGAAGAGCATCATTTCATGCGACAGCCACATGAGATGGCCTAAGAACTGTGCAATGGAAGTAAGATGGCTTTTAATGATACAAAGTGCAAGACCATACGCTTGGGGACCACAGACAAGAGCTGCTGGGGCACTCATCATTTGAAGGCAATAAAGGAATCAGAATCTCTCAAGCTGGAAAGGACCCATAAGCATCACAGGGTCCAACTCCCTGCTCCTCACAGGACTGCCTAAAGCTAACCCATTTGATTGAGAGCATTGCCCCAGGCTCTCCTTGATCTCTGACAGGGTTGGAGCTGTGACCACTTCCCTGGGGAGCCTGTTCCAGTGGCCAGTCACCCTCTCGGTGAAGAACCTTTTCCTAATGCCCAGTCTGGACTGCCCCTGCTTCACCCATTTCCTTGTGTGCTGTCACAGGTCAGCAGAGAGATCAGCACCTGCCCTCCACTGCCCGCCCTGAGGAAGCTGCTGGCTGTGATGAGGTTCCCCCTCAGCCTTCTCTTCTCCAGGCTGAGTGAGCCAAGTCACCTCAGCCACTCCTTGTGAGTCTTGCCCTCGAGGCCTTTCACCACCCTGGCCACCCTGCTCTGGAAACACTCTAATGGCTTTTGTGAAGGATTTCACTTTTACAAACCAGGTGGTTTCCATCTGTGATTTCTGCATCAAGACAGCATACAGAGCAGCTGAAAAGGACCTTTTAAATTTTTAAAAATAAAATTAGCATTCTAGAGACATAAGCCTTCCAAATCACTTTGTGGGCACATCAGAAGAAACTCACATACCTTAAGGCACTGAAATCTAGGAGAGTGTCCAACTACACCTATCCATCAATCTAGAGTTTATGCTGAGAAAACTGGCATGAATTAGGCAATATAACAGTATAAAATGTTCTGAATGCCTCAAGCTACATCTTAAGATGATCCAATTTAGGACTGGAGCAGGTCCCATGCAAAGGAGATTAAGCCACCATTACAAATTAGCATATCCTCTGACTAGCTTTAGTATCTCCCCACAACAGCCTCCTCACACACCCCAAATACAGACCAAAATTACGAGATAAGAAGATGGCAAAACTGGCTACCTTAGCTGTCAACAGAGCAGAGCAAAGGGGATGCACAGAACCCAGCACAGAAAGGGGAACTGCCACTGTCCCCTGTGCATACCATGGGTCACCAGGCAGAAGTGACAATGGATCACTATATTCCTGCTTTCTCAGGGAATGCTGTGAAAATAAGAAAGCAATTCATAAATGCTGCTATTTTATTGGAATCCCACTTTTCCAAATAGATCCCAAATATCCAGTGGTATGTAGAGTACCCTCCAATTCACTTCCACATGCTTTTTCAAATTTCAGTGTACTGGGTAAGTAGGACAGGGAACAGCAAGTCCCAGGACCTCTCTATCCTTCTAAGTGAAAAGTTTCCTCTTGCACTGGGATCAGCAGACATTTTCAACACAAATGAAATACAGCAGCACAACTGATATACAATATAAAAACCAACTGCTCTTCCTGTCAGCAACTTTGCTCCTACTAAAATAAATTGGCAAGCACCACTTATAATTTATTTTTATGCCACAAATAAAGAGAACAGCCACCAGTAAATACAATCAGCACCACACTTTTAAAAACAGACTGCTTGCACTGAAAGGTCTTGGCTCATAGCAAATACAGCTTGGGAGTTTCAAGAAGTAGTTCTGGATGAACACTGGTACACCCTCACACCAAATGCATTTGACAAGGAAAAACTGGAATAAGAAGGGCCAATTTTACAGATTAACCAAAAATTGTAATTTTGGAGTTAAAATGATGCTACCTGAAAAATATTGAAGATAAGCATTATTCACAGGATATTGAAAATGCACAAAACATTATTAAATAACTTCTTAGTCCAAGTTTGCCATAGGAAGTTATGTTTCAGTTGTTGAATGAATCAATCAGTGCCTTCCCAGTGCCACTCTCCCCACCAAATACTGTGCAGTACAGCAGACTTGGGCAACTCCCAATGCCCACACACAGGAATAATGTT
The DNA here is from genome assembly GCF_028769735.1 of Zonotrichia leucophrys gambelii. Taxonomy (NCBI): domain Eukaryota; kingdom Metazoa; phylum Chordata; class Aves; order Passeriformes; family Passerellidae; genus Zonotrichia; species Zonotrichia leucophrys. Next base: position 39,599,143 of record NC_088169.1, on the reverse strand, counting down.
ATTATTCTGAACAGCATTTCTCCCAGACTTGACAGTATCTAGGGACATCTGGAAATCTCAGTTAATTTCACTTCTGCATTCCTTAAGCAAACACTCACTTAGTGATACTAATTAACTGAGGAAAAATTAAATAATATAATTAGAGAGCCAGATGTAAATCAAGAAACAGTATAATACTTAAAACACAGAAAGAAGAGAAATCATACAACATTTTGTCTTTTTTAAAAGACAGGTAATGATCAAATAACTTCTGACTTTGCACATGAATATTTCTTTCAAAACAGACAAATGATTGGCAAATTACAAACCCTCCCTAGCTCACCGTTTACCCCACAGTAACTATCAATTAGTAAAGGCATGCTTCTGAATACATAATGCATTACATTTTTTACTTCCAACACCTGGTGTCACCAGAATAACACCATATATTTCTAAAACGCTCTGCAGTGGTGTGTGTGTGTGTGCTTTGATTTTAGGGCAATGATACTTCAAAGGAAGTGGAATTGTAGAAAATTATGGCAAGCAATGCACACAGATTTTTTTTTTTTTTTTGTTAATTGATGCATTAGCAGTTAACTGACCATGGCAGGTCATTTTAAAAATGCGGCTCAAGGTGTCTAAAAGCCTTCATCCCTTAGACATGGTCAAAAAAGGGCTGAACAAAGTGAAAATTTTGCTGTATTTCAGTATTTCAAGCAAGCTAAATCATAAACCTTTTTTCCAAAAAGCACTTTAACTGGTGATTTCCTTTACACCAGAATTTTGCTAATTGCAGTCAATTTTTGTAAGGGCTAATCAAGACCCTTCTGTCCAGTCTAGGGCTGCATTAATTGGTTATTATTACAGTTCCCCGGAGAATAGACAGAGGGGAGCGATTTTGATTGATTATTGCTTGGAGCTCCCCAAGACACTAAAGAAACAGTTAAATATCAAAGAAGATTTAATTAATTTCAGTGTCTCCTTCTTTCTACTCTATCAGCAAAATAGAGCTGATAAAAAATTGACATATTAAAGGGAAATGAAAAGAGTCAGAACTGGTGACCCTGTATTTTTTTTTTTTAATGAGAAAGTACATGCATTTATTTGCTCTAATATTTAGATAATGGGCACAAGAAAATGAAAACTTTCTCAGCTTTTGATGCTTATTCCAAAGCCCAAATGGAATTATGGCTGGCAGTTAGATTAACTGGTATAAGATTTAAGTTGTTATTATGGCTTTCTTTTAATATAGCATTACAAATAAATCAGTGAAAGAATCCTGAACTCTTGGGAAAAACAAAAGTCGTAAGCTTGTTATTCAAGAAAGATAGAAAACACTCCATTATAACATACAAATGCAGTATTTAAGAATCAAAAGGTTTAGGAGTCTCTATTTTGGCAGAAAAATCTGTATCAGCAAACAAAGGAAGATGTGATCTAGATAATTATGATTAATTTTTTAAAAACTTACTCAGACTGACACTTCCACTAATTATGCCTGGGTCTCCTGCAGCAGACTTTCCAGAAGGTATATTGTCTTTCAGTACTTTTCCAGTTAAGGTAGAAGCACTTCCACAGGTACAAGTTTTAAGGTTTTAGTGCAATCACTGTGGATTTTAAGGGTAGAACAGAAAGCTAACCCTGATACAGGAATTAATTTCAGGTGAGTGCATTTCTAGGCTCCACAGACAATCCCTATGGATTGGAGGAGATCCCTATGTGTCTGCAAGGCATTTACTACCTCTAGGCTGATCTGTAGGGCCAGGGTTTTGATGACAGGCTTCCAGATCCCCTAAAAGGAAGACAGGCAAGCAATACAACCTTGAATAATGGTATCAAATAACATCAGCCCATAAAAAGAATAAAAGAGCATGAAAAGCAGGAAAAAAGCTTAAGCTTGGGAAAAGAGATGCAAGCTATTAAGAAAAAGTAGCTCTTCTCCTCAAGGCTTGATTTAAACAGATGTTAAGATAAATCAGTAATTTTTAAGAGACAGCCTAAGCCTGGTGGGTTAACCAAGTTAGACAGGTTTTACAGGTAAGTAGTATTTATTATAACACCACCACTTGTTTGCTTCAGCATTTCAAAACACAAATTCTCCAAACCAAAAAAACCCCCCAAACCAAACACCAGTAGTTTTCTGTAAAACAAGGTGTTGTTGATTTTAGGACTCACTAGCCCCTTATTCCTTTTTTAAAAGGGAAAACGAGTAATAATAACAAAAAAGACCATAGAGCACCCCTTTCTCCCAAAAGATACAAGTATTCAGGGATCACTGACTCAGAATATGCTTATGTGCACAGAAGCAGAAGGACAACTGGTAAAGTAATACTCAGGTCACAAAGGTTTATCTGGAGCTGCTCAGCAGAGTGGCCTGGTGTGTCCTCCACCACAAGACTGCCCAGGCAGACCTAGGGGACACGGCTTGGATGGAGTTACACACTATTTCCAATGTCAGCTCCTATGGAAGAAAGAAGGGATGAAGACCTTTTAGTAATAAAACCTAATATTTAGAGAGCACATAGAGGCAGTTTCTCATCTCTACCACTGGCAAGATGTGCAGATGCTGAAAAGAAATCATCTGAAAATCATCTGTCTAGATCCATACCAATTACTTTGTTTTGACCTTGATAATGCTCATGATACTCCCACAAGCAAGCTAGAAAAACATGATTTAACAAGAACTGCTGGTATTTAGACAAAAAAACTCCAAAACACCAAACAACCCCCTCCAAACAAACAAACAAACAAAAAAAACTCACAAAAAAACTGAACTCCAAAACTGTTTAGAAAGACTAGTTAGTATTTATCAGCGGTGAATCTCAAACTGGATATATGCTCAGGATTTTTTATGCTCATTCCAGCAATAGGGAAGCGCCAGTAATGAAAATACTGAATGATGTGCACAAGGCTAATGAGACAGTCATAAGCCCCTGCACGACTGCTGCTCTGCAGCAGCTGTTCAGGTAAGGCTAGAACAAAGTTCTAAGATTAAGCCAGGAATAATCAACCACATAAACAAAATCTGGGGAAGCACTTCCACAGAAAGAAATTTGACATTTACAATGATCATGAAGTCAGCAAGAGTCAACAATGTGGTAGGGCTGGAAAAAATATCCTGCTCTAATCTGGCCATAAATTGAGTAGTACACCCACCTTTGAGCACTACATGTAAAGAACAGTGATCAGCTGGACAGAGAGAGCAGTCACAGGTCAGGAAATCAAAACTTACAGAAGAAAACAACAGAAATGAAGAGCTTGTACTGTGATCACTTCTTTTAGAGAAAATAGCATCCTGCCTTTAAGAATATGAAATCATACAGGAAAAGAAAGAGCTGTAAGCTTCTTTCCACATCTGCTTTAACAGAAGATCCAATACGCTCAGATTCTGAAGATGGACATTAGGTGGGCACTCTCCACCTCCTGATAAGCAGGATGCCCAGGAAGAGTGTAGATAACTAAGTTAGGAATCCTTCACTACTGCCTATCCTCAACAGCAGGACAGCAAACCTCCATCAGAAATAATGCAATGCTGCAAAAACTTGCCTTTTGCCAAGGAACTGGATGAGACAATCTCTTAGCCCTCCTTTAAAAGTAAACATAAAAGGCAGTTTGAATCATATGCTACACATGGAAAGGAACACTGGACTCATGAAGACTGCAAGAGACCAATTCTGAGGTCTACTGCTACCTCAAGGAGAGGTTTCTAGTATAGATTTCACTCTCTGCCTCTTTATAGATGGTACATTATGCAATTACTTGATTTCTGAAATTTACTTTCCCAAACAGTAAAAACCCTGAAAAGCACATTGAATGTTGGATTCCCAACCCTTCTTACTCCATGCAGTGCCTCCTAAATACACTCAGAGATATAATCCTGAGGTGCTACACTGAGTGCTTTTCTGACCCCATGAATCTTGCATTGCTTTCTGCACTGTGATCTAGCTTCAAAAGGCCAAACAAGACCAAACGGGACATGGGTTAGAGCCCTTGGGACAAAGGGCATGAATCTAATATGTCTACTTCCCAGGAGATCACAGACTCATAGAATATGCTGAGTTGGAAGGTGCTGATCAGGATCCTCGTGTAGAACTCCTGGCTGTGCACAGGACACCCCAACAATCACACCATGTGCCTGAGAGCTTTGCCCAAATGCCTCTTGAACTCAGACAGCCAAAGACAGAGCAGTGCCAGCCCAGCTGTACATCTGTGGCTGATAAAAGCACCCAAAGAAGGCAAAGTGCATGAACAACCTAAGCCTCTGACACCACTGCCTCAAGAACAGATGCACAGCTCCCCAGTACCATGCCCACTCTGAAACTTCTGCTCCCCAGGCAGGAAGCCACACACACTTGTGCCTTGAGGTTCCACGACAGCCATCCTGGTTTACTTACTATACATAAAGGCCACTATAAATCTGAGTCCACAAAATAATCTTTCTGGTTGTATCTATTATTCATCTCAAAAATTGTTTTTAGTTCACAGATTTTGATCCCAAGTAGTTCTGAAATAACTGCTATTTAATAAATATTAAAAAAATATAACCTATATTTTTTTATAGGCATATAGGTTTTATTTGTTCTATTGATAGCATGCTGGTGAGATACATCACTTTGATATGGTACCATTAAAATTCTATACACTCACAGAGTTTTCCTCTAAGCTGCTGATGTGGCAATTGTTGATAAGAGACACTGCTATTTTTCTAGACATACAGTAACCAATCTTACACACACATTTGTTTATCCACTGCATATGTGATTCACAGGTAAACTACTGCACATACACAGGAGTGTAATCCACAGCAGTGTCACAGGTTTTATCAAAAACAACAATGTAAGCTAGTACACATTTCTTAGACAGCTAAGTGATTGTATCATGGTAGCTCAGAAAACATGCTACAAAAGTTGCCTCTGCAGCAGCTTTGCCCACAAGACAGAAATAATGAGAGTTGGGATCCAACCAGAGCTGTCTAAGTAAACACTAAATTGTGTGTGCTGTTAGTACTGCAGAGTGTTCACAGATCACAAAAGTAGAAGATTACTGGGGAGTTTATTCCCATTAAGAGACAAAAATCATGAAGCTTAAAAGAGACTGTTTCACTGTCACCAAAAATATTTCCCAACACTCTTCCCTAATTAAACTCCCAAAGCATCACTACTTCCAATAAAAACTCAGTTGATAATGTAGTTGTGCTGATGGTTTAATGGGCTGGCACAGAGAACCACAGAGGGGTGGGGCAGATGTCAAATAAATAATCCATCCCATATAGAATCTCAAAAATAAGCCAAATAGATTAAGTTTTGACATATATAATGTCAAACCAAACTACCTGATGTGGTAAGAGGGTAATGAAAGACAAATTATCCTAAAGGCAATGTCATCTGTTCCTTCTAGTATCATATCTGCCAGCTCTGGTGTCTGCTGCATCACCCTTCAGACTCTGCTTAAAATCTGGTTGCAACAACACTGACGGTCAATCTCAAAATCTCCCCTGAAAAAAGTGTCCCCAAAACCAAACAAAAACTGAAAGGTCAATAATGGACTTGATAATTTTCTCAGTCCGTCATAAGACTGAGAGCACAAAGTTATTATATCAAAAGAATTACTACACTTAACAAAATTCAAAACAGAACTGGATCTCTATGTCAATGAATAAACATGTCCTGTGTTCACAAGACTGCAATGATAATAAACCTCTGCTAAAGACAGCTAAAATACAGAGCCTGATTTGAGTTTCCACCTAAACCAATAAACCTAAACCAATACTGAAAACCAATACTGAAACAGAAGCTACAGGTTAAGACATATAGACAACAACATGACAAATTAAAGAGATTATTTTGTTATACAGAAATTATGAAGAAAATTTTTAAGTTCCTCCTGTACAAAATTAAAGATACTTGATGGCCTCCATTAATATAGTAAACTGTCACTAAGCATACTAATTAAAAGATATAATAACTACTAGCAGTAAAAGAACAGACTAGATGAACAGATGGATCCAGATATATTTTGACCTAAATTTCTTGGTATTTTGACAAGATAAATAAAGGTAAATATAAACAAGAAGAGGAGGGAGAGGAATAACCAGCAGTCAGTATATCTCAGTAAGAAGTCTCATACTAGAAAGATGGAAAAACCACTATCAAATCCTTTTCTTTCTCTGCTCATCTGCTTTTCTTCTCAAAGATGTTTTGTTTCTGTTAAGCAGGCTGAGGCTTCCTGTAACCACTTACATATTCACTTTACTGAGACATTAATTATGCCTGGAACCCAAATAATGAAGTAAGGCCCACTACCTTAGGACAGTTGAATCGAAAGAAAAAATTCATTAACCTGTAATATTATTTAAATCTCTTAAAGGCTGATTTTCTTTTATACTCTCTCTTGAATCTGACCCCTGCCAGAGATAACAGTTAAGAGAACTGTTTCTATCTACAGAGTCCACAGAAGGCAGAGATTCTTCTTTCTGAGCCCTTCATATCACCTTCCCTTTGGGCACTCTCCCCAGCCAGACAGTTCCCAAGTATGTAACTTTGTGTTACTTATCATGTTTGAAATGAGCTTCAGAAAGCTTCAGTAAGATTTGGCCTGTGGCTGGATTCATATCCTGAAAGTTTTCATAGCAGGTATATTTGAACTACATCACAGCAAGGACTGCAGCCTTGGAGCAGGCTGGTGGTTTGATGTGTGAAATGTCTATGTGCATGGTAAGCATCCTGCTGGGATTTACTCCCTATGTAATTTTCAGCTAAGGCAAAATCAAGCCTGGGGCTCCACTCCATAAACTGTGTTGAAGCATTCCTCTCCATTCATATAGTTTCTCAGTTATTGGTACACTTCAGTAATACTGTGCAGGGTCAGTGCAATCTCATCAAAATTAAATTTAGTTGTTCTCCTATGCCCACATCCCATCCTAACACTTACCAAGCATGATCTCTGCACCTCACAAGCAGCACCAGACTTTTGAAGCACTGCTCCACAGTACATGAAGCCACACTCCATATGTGTGCTGTACTCCATCTCCTCTCAGTGAAAACGTTCTGGAACACTGAGCTCACACTCCTACTTATTCCACAGAAAATCTAAGTTTTGAAGGCTTCACTAAAAACTGCCTCAAAGAAAATCAACAGCAATTGATATACACTCAAACATATCTGGAAGATGACATTCATTCCAAGATTATGTTTTCTACACAGTAATTTTTAGTTATCTTTTCCCCTCCATTTTCTAGCCTCTGTAGGCTTATCCCTTCCTCTTCAGAGTTCTTATTTTGCCAGAAATAAGTTTGGGCTTAAGATGTTCTTCAAGCCACAGCTTCCCTTGAGCAGCACCTGTGCAGATATGCAATCAGGGGAATAAAGAAATTAGTACCTATTATCCTCCTTCTATTCCTGTCAATAAATCCACAACCATCACATCTCAGGCAACAATCATGGCAAGTGTATTTTTTTTCATCCCTCATCAGATCACCTGCACCAAACTGCTATCGCTGAAAACTCTTTTCTTCAGTTGACTTCAGTTCTTCTATTCACATATGCTGGTGAGTTTCCCTCTCAACTAGTCCTATCTTCTGATCTCTGAGATAAAAAATCAGAATCTACTAATTTTCTCTTAAATTTGTTACTATGGGTGCTTATGTTATTAAGTTCCTTCTCTAGACTCCTAACATTTCCCCTCTTTTTTTCACGAGCTTTTCACAAAACCCATGAAGGAATTTCAGTTTTCCCCAAGTTAAAACACTAACAAGAACCATTGTAGAATAATGTCCTTGCAGTCCAGGTGAGGTGGGTTGGCTAAATCCTCCCAGTGACTGCATATTCCAGCACTCATTCCAAATATTACCATTGTACGATTTTTATTAAAAAGAGGAAAATACATAAAAACAGAAACCAAAAGAATGTCATCACAAAAGGGAGGCAAGAGTTAGGCAGGAGGACATCACTAGGTCTACCTGTCACTCAAAACCACTGCAAACACCATTCCATCAACAGAAAACCAGAACAAGACCCTTATTTCTTACTCACTACTTAGTCTCACTTCCAAGACCATTTTTCTCAGCAATGTTTTGAAGAAAATTGGTTTGTTTCTATTTTTCTTCAAGCTTTCAGTACTATCGTATACACAGACTGGGCCTCTCCTGATGGAAAATTATCTAACTTGTTACCTTTGATTTCTAGAGAAATCCACACATTCTGAGATCCAACCAAGAATAAAACTGTTTACAGAACTTGCAGTGCACAGAATCCATAGGCAATTAAAATGACATACTGATCTCAGTGGTAAAATTCAGTGTCCACACCTTAGCCTAGCTTAATGTGCAAATTAAACAACAAACACTTGGGCTCAATTAAATGGACTCAGAAAGAACACTATTAATAGCCTTCAATGAGCCAGAGGGTAGCATTCACCTTGATTTAATTTCCTACAGTTCAGAATCTAGGCTGGTCACTCAGGCTTCACCATTTGGAGTAGAGAGATGTGAGGTGCATCTCTTGTCAGCAACTACAGACAAAACTTAGCATTTCAAATCCAAGTCTGTCATCTTGTGAAGTAGACTAAAGGGGGCAGTGCTGGGGTACACACTCATGATTCTTATCAGTACCACGTGTCAGCAGAAACAATAAAACCTTAATTATTGAAAGTCCTGCACACAAACCAGCCTACCCACCAGAAGGCAAAATGTACTAACTTTTCATATTTCACAAGATGCACAGACAACATTTAGTACCTGAGCTGCAAAGGTGGCAGCAGAGGTACAGGATGAAATCCAGCCTATCACAGAATGAGTCAGGTTGGAAGGGACCACAATGGGTTGCAGGTCTCACCTCCCTGCTCAAGCAGGCTTATCCTAGGGCACTTTTACAGGATCACAACCAGATGGTTTTCGAGTATCCACAGTGAGGCAAACTCCAAAACCTCTCTGGTCAATCTGTTCCAGTGCTTGGTCACCTGCACAGTAATGAAATTCATCCTTACGTTCAGGTGGAAGTTCCTGTGCACCAGCCTCTGCCCATTGCTCAGCACCACTGAGCAGAACCTGGCTCCATCCTTTTGGCACTTTCTCTTCAATACTTACAGACACTGATGAGGTCCTCTCTTCTAGATGTCCCTTCTCCAGGCTAAACAGGCCCAGATATGGAGAGATATAAAAGAGAAACTATACAAGATTTGAGTCTGGATCAGCTGTAAAAAAGGCATTTTGGAGAAGAGAGAAGTCTTTTATACTAACATTCCAAAACACTACTGAAACTGCCTATGATATTTTTACCAGGAAGCAACATAATGCCAACAAACATTCCTAACACTTCTGGAATACTAAGTAAACAGCAAGACTTCTAGACACATGATGAGAAATTACTATCTGTATCTGCTTCCTCACTAAAAGGAGGGCTACAACCCTGACTGCTGCTGGAGCCAAGACTCAGCCAGAAGTGCAAAACAGCAGTCAAAATGATACTGTTTGGGATCCATGTTTCCTCTGACATCTCAATGATTTACCTTATATATCCTTGCCTTAGGACCCATGAATACACCTTGCTGAACAAAGCAAGCAGCCAAGGCAGCAAGCACCCTGCACTGTATTAATGGGAACACAACCAGCAGATTATGGAGAGTGACAATCTCCCTTTATTTGACACTCACTAGACCACACCTACAATACTGCACCCACTTTGGGGCCCAAAACAAGAAAAAATATGGACAAACTGCAGTGCATTCAGACAGTCATGGGCAAGAGTACTTGCCTTGTGAAGAGCAGCTCAGGAACAGTCTTTTCAACTTGAGAAGAGATGGCTTTCAACTGACCTAACAGCAGTCTTCCCATACCTGTGGTTATCCAGGAAACACAGCCAGGGTCCTTACAGCAGTGCATGTCAGAGTTGAAAAGCAGTAGGTATAAACCAAAATAAGAGAGGCTCCAATTTGATGCAAGGAAAAGGGTTCTCATGATACAGACAAAAATTGAAGCAAGCTGCCCAGAGGTGTTGTTTAGTCTCTATTCCTATAGGTTTTTAAGACATGTTGGATAAAACATTGAGCAACCTGGTCTGGCCACACGAACAACCTTGCATTGAATAAGGAGGCTGGATGAGTGACTCCCTATGTCCCTTCCAACCTGAATTTTGCTGTGATAAAAAAGTTGTGGGCTGCATCAGACTACACCAAATGAGGGGAGAGAAAGAAGATACAGAGTTACAGTTACTCTGGTATTATTTGATAGCACAATTTTTCAAATTGCAGCATTATTCTAATACAGCTACTCTCACACAACTGAAGCTCGGCACAGGTGGGGTAATCTCCCTTGCACTTAGTAGCAACACACAGCACTGGAAAAAAAAGCAGTGCTTGAGGGAAAGGATGAGACAAAGCAATTCTACATGACCAAGAACTTCTGTCAGAATGTCAGCAATACAATACTGGTAACTCTGGCTGTTAGTAAAGGTCATGAGCAATTACAGTCAAAACAGTGCAGAGAGAGGTGGTTATGTAGGTAATTTCAAAGGAAAAGAGGTGTCTTGTAAGACAGAGAAATCAGGAGTGACAGTGATATCGAATATGCTTTCTCAAGATGTTAAGAGTGAATAGCTGACACACTTACAGAAATCACAGTGGCCAAAAATCTTAATGTTAAAGGCCATTCTTCAACAACACCATAATAGTAAATCAATAGGACACGATATTATCCTGCTACAGCCCATCCTTCTTTAACATTAATTGGAAGTGGAGAAAAGAGAGCTGTATCTGACATGGTCCATAAAATGTAATTAAACCTTTGCAGTGAAAAAGAGCAGAAAATTCTGGATAGCTATGGATTCTGGGTTAAGAACAGTGATTTACTACTGCCTGAACAGTTCAATTTCTAAAGAAAAAAGGTATTAAACATCCTCTTTGGAGAGACAGAATGAAAAGGGGTGTTCCATTTGCTAACTCAATGACACGAGTGGGTCCATCCATTTCCCCTGTCTCTTGGACAATTATCTATGTAATACTTACCCTTTCTGTCAGAATACTGCAAAAAATCTATGGAAGATGAGAAAATAAAAGGTAGCATCAGTTCATATAGAAAATGTGTTCTGTTATAGCACATGCTCTCTGCTTAAGCAATTCATGTTATTTAAAATGTCATTCAAGTTTCACATTAAATTCTACTTAAATCAAAAGCGTTATGAAAATGATTTGACCAGGTTCGAATTCAAAGAACTTTTAGAGTGTGAGAAACAAACAAGAAGACTTTAATAGGAATAGAAAAGTGCATTGCTCCAAAAATGAAATTACAAAAACTACAGTGAAACCCAGCGTCTTTTTTTTCTACCAACAGTATCTATTAATAGTATTCATTACAGAAAAATTCAATTACAGAAAAATAATTTGGCTAATCCATTAGATAGCAAAAGCATATCAGAGCTAGCAGCAGAAGGCAAATGCCACAACCTATGCCTGGAATTTACTCTCTTATTTCACTCCATGACACCCCCATGACTATACCTTTGTGCCTGTACTTACACTTGCACATTCACAATACAGACCTGGCAGTCACATAACCTCATTTCCCTGAAGTTCCCCAAGAACAAACACAGCCATATAAACAAGAGAAGCAGAACTGGCAAAACCTGGGGTTACATGAGCAGTCAGATGAAAGCAATTTTCAAGAGGAAACTTCCTTTAAAACAGACAGTTGGGTTACTGTTGGGAGTTACAAGAATGCAGAGACAGACCTGGAGGAATGTTGGTTGGATGGCACCTGTGAAGGTCCCCCAGCCCAGCCTCCCTCTCAGAGCAGGGCGAAAGCCAGTGCTAGATGACACTTTCCAAGGGAAGAGGCTGTGTTCTGCAGAACAGTGGGTGGCAGAGACAGCAGGACGTCTGCTGCAAACCAGGCCTTGCTTGTGCCCTCTACTCCCTGGAGGCACCTAGATTTCCATGTCAAACATCAGCCAAGGAAAGCATGAACTGACATGGGAAACCTTTCTAATGGATAAAAAGGAGACACTGCAGTAAATAAAGCACTCCAAGCAATATTTCTATGCTGAATGATAGGAGAAAATGAGCAACAGAAAACTCTAAGCACACATTTAAAGTCACCAAAAAGAAAAGCTGTAAGGAGTGGATGACATGACACATACCAACAACATGACACTCCTTCTTCCATTATGGAGCAAACCTGTGTTCAGTATTCCAGTGGTCTCAAAACAAACTCATGAACAAGCACAAAGAAACTTGCTTGCAAAGCTGATGGCAGAAAACCACACTAATTGGGAAAGTGAGGAGCAAACAGGCTGCAAGAACCCAAGGAAAATTAAGTGTGATGCACATATCAAGTAGTTACTATTTGTCAGCAGTCGGGTGCAGGTTCAAAAACATTAGCAATGCATGGAAAGGCCATTTTTTTGTTTTGTTTAACATGTAACCTCTTTGAAAATTCAGGTTTTGAGACAGAGAATAAGAGACATCAGTTCTATTTAGCATTTATTTAATCATGGCAGAAGAAAGCTGTTCTACACTTAGGTAAGAGGACATATTAGTGTTCATATGATTTTGTCAGCTGTGACAGAGTGAGGGCAGGAGATGAGCGCCACTTAAATATACTGTAGAGACAGACTAAGTTTTTAAGACTTCTCTCAAGAGGAGGAGAGAAGAATGATGAAAATTTGCCCATGTTTTGTTCAGAGATGTGAAATTTAAGGCCTCTCTTAATGTCCTTTGTCACACAATAAACAACTTTAATTGCCAAGAAATTGCTTTTCCAGGTTGACTGCCCACTTAAGCTGGAGAGTATATAAAACAAGTTCATTTCTTACAGAGTTCTACAGGAAACAACTTGGTCATGGAAATATTTACAGTTGTGCCACTGTATGTTCAGCTCTATAGAAGTTGCTATCTTGATATTTTCAAAGCATAGCAAAAGTTACAGAAGCAGCAAATTAAAAAATACCTGAAGCAAAAAATGAGGAAGTTAATTGTCTGGAATTAACACAGATATAACTAAATGAACCTTAACCCAAACCCAAAAAGACTTTGTAACTCTATAATGGAAAAGGACACAGAACAGGTAGGGGAACTAAAGTATAGCAAAATGAAGCCGAGGTGAATAGAAAAAAAAATTTATTCCCCCCCCAACATTCCGGTCCAAGCAATGCAGGCAAGAAAAATAGGTGTTCCGAAATGTTATCTTGTAAGGATATATAGTCATGGAATGGTTTGGGTTGGAAGGGGCCTCAAACCATCTAATTTCAAGCCCCACTGTGGGCAGGGGCACCTTCTGCTAAACTCTGCATCTGCAGAACCTGAACTCTTTCCTTTCTCTTTTCCCTCTAGTTTAGCACACACATCACTAACCCACTACAAGGGCAAAGGCACGTTACTAAAAGGAGTATTTGGATCATAATGAACACTTCTGTTTGGAGAATGTCCCCGAGCACCTCGGCCGGTCCAGCGCTGGGGACAGCTCTCCCTGCACCCGGCCGTGTCACCGACGGGCCGCCCTCGCACGGTGAGGCGCTGCTGCTGGGCCCTTGTCCGGCCGGGAGCCCCGAGCCGCCCGCCGCGCCGGGCCGGGCCGGCTCCCACGTGGCTTTCGGAGCGCGGCCCGGGCCGCGGGGCGCTCCCCGGCAGGGCTCTCCCCGCAGTGCCGCCCCGCCGGGAGAGCCCCTGCCCGCCGCCGGCCCTCCCGCAGCCCGCGCCGCCACCTCCGCTTCCCCTCAGCGCTTCCCCGCGGCATCACGTGTGGCGAGGGCGGACCGGCCCCGGCCCAGCCGCCCCGCCCCGCTCTGCCCACCGCTCTTCGGGACACTCACTCGCCAGCGCTGCCGCTGCCTCTACGGCTCCACTCCCGCCTGCGGCCTCCGCGTTCTGCCCGTCCCGGGGCGCCTCTCGGGGGAATAGGCGGCGGGGCGGAGCGGGGCGTGGGGCGGTGCCTGCCCGCGCTCCCTCCCCTGCGGACGGGGCAGCGCGGGGAGCCCGGGCGCGGGGCCGGGGGTGAGCCGGGGTTGTTGGCCAGAGCTGCCGGCCGGAGCCGGCCCCGGCTGCCAGAGGCAGGGATCGTGCTTGGCGGGAGCGCGGCCAGGGCGGCCAGGCGGGCTCGGGGCCGCGAGAGCCGGACACCCCGCGGCCGCTGCCAAAGCGGGAGGAGCGCCCGGCGCTCCGGGAAGGGTCGCTCCCGAGGCCGGGGCCTCCCCTGCTGGAGGCCGTAATAAACATGCGTGAAGCAGTGCAAGGTTTGGCAGCCAGTCTGGCCTTTGGAGAACCTTTAAACCCCCCCCCCCCTTTTTAATAAGCGTTGTTGACTACTCTGTAGAAAGGGACTTTGGCTGCAGGCACTGATTGGTCTTGAGCCTGCTGAGGCAGGAGTTTTAAACTTTGAGGCCGCTAAGTGCTTTTCTGCTGACCCCCTTTGCAGGCAGCTTCTAGTTCCCAGCCAGATTCCCTTAAGCTGGCTCGGTAGGGATCAGTTTGCTCTCTAGTAAAGCGTGTGCAGGTTCCACACAGTAAATCACTTTAAAGTAAATGCATTGATAGGAGGAATAAGTGAGATACCCTTTCTACTGGTGCTGTAGAAGGGGCCCTGGGGGTCCTTGTTGACGGGAAGTTGAATGTGAGTCAGCAGTGCCCTGGCAGCCAGGAGGGCCGCGTGCGTCCTGGGGGACACCAGGCACAGCAGCACCAGTGGGATTGTCCTGCTCTGCTCTGCACTGGGGTGGTCTCAACTTGAATATTCTGTGCAATTTTGGGTGCCACAAGATAAGGAAGATAGTTAAGAGTGTCCAAAGGAAGATTTTGAAGATGGTGCGCAGTCTAGAGGAGAAGCCATGTGAGAAGTCTGTTCAGCCTGGAGGAGTCTGAGGGGAGACCTCATTGCAGTCTACAATTTCCTCATGAGAGGAAACAGAGGGGCAGACACTGATCTCTGGTGACCAGTGACAGAATTCAAGGGAATGGCCTGTGAAGTTGTGTCAGGGAAGGTTTAAATTGGATATCAGAAAAAAGGTTTCTCCATCAATGGATGGTTGAGCCCTAGAACAGGCTTCCCAGAGAAGTGGTCACAGAGAAGTGTCAGGCATCAGCCTGACAAAGTTCAAAGTTTTGGACAACACTCCTGGGCACACAGTGTGACTCTTGCCTGCATGGCCTGTGCATGCAGGGCCAGGAGTTGGGCTTGGATGATCCCTGTGGGTCCCTTCCAACACGCGATATTCTATGATTCTCTCTGGAGCATACAAGTACCATTCTGTAGCCTGGTTACTGGGACAGCAGGCGATATTTTGGTGTCAGTTCTTCCTCCCTGACCAGTTACTAAGTGGAAGCCAGGTTGTGTCTCTTATAACTAGTCACTTTTTTACCCAATTACCAGTCGATAATTCTATTCCACCTATAACACTAGGTAGGATTGTTGCAAAACAACATATGTAAAAATGTATGTGTAAATATATATAAACATTTTCTTAAGAAAGGATGTTCTTTGATGTTTGCTCTTTGTATGCTTTTAAGTCTAATCAACAAGCAGGGATATTCAATCTGTGAGCAAATAACAGCTAACAAGCAAGCCCTAGGTGATGTCCAGATGTTAGAAAAACAAATTACTTGGTAGAATTGCCTTGTTAGGATTTAAGGCTTGAAATGCTTCAATGATCTCAGACCTAGGGGAAGGTTAATAAAGCTTGGGAAGAAGGGTGAACCACTGATAGTGGACACAATGTGGAATTTACAGGCCACAAAGACATCTAGCATAATTCCCAAGATAAAATAGGAACTAATAAACCCAACCCAGTGATTGTGCTGCAATCAGCTCTGACTGGGTAAATTATAATTCCATCAGGGGGAGATTGTGACCACCAGCTCACAGACCACAGACCCCAAAGAAGAGAAAGACTGACCATAGGATTAATTAGCATGAGAAGCAAGAGAATCATTAATCAATAAAAGAATACCAGTTAATAAGAAAACTATGTAACCTGTAGCCAATGAACACTTATTCTTTTGTTTGCTAAATTCTATAAATAGTAAAAAGTTCTGATTAGTGTGTGTAATTTGTGCAATACCACCAATTGTGCAACTCTGAAATAAATAATCAATGTCTCTCTTAAGTGTGTCATTATTGGCTTGTTGCACACTGGGTAAAAAATCCGATTTTGGCAGAGAAGGTTGCTCAGCATTTGAGGCAGTAGCTCCTGCTTTCTATGTTATCATTTTAGAGACTGAATTAATTAGGTAAGTATTCCATTGCTTTCTTCAGGTGCTGCTTTTTGTTTGTTTGTTTAGGCACACACAGTGCAATATTCAGCATCAATAGACTCGTGCTGAATCAAGATTTTGAACTGTTACTCTAAGAGGAAGAATGTCTTCCTGTATGTTCCAATCCTAGTCTGCCAGGCCCATTAGGTTTTCTTCCTAGCTTGTAGTAGAACCCTGAATCAAAAACTTACTACAAAAATAAACACCATTATCACAATCAAAATCTATGCAAAAAAAGATAGCAAAATGCAGATTTATTTCATGGCTTCATTACAAATGTATTTACTTCCTGCTCAGCTGAAAATAAATTGAAACATACCACTGGCAATCTAATTCTGATTAATTCTGCATAAAAGAAGTTCATCTCAGAAATCACAAGCTACCAGTTCCAGTACCTGTAGGGATTTTTCTTAACAAAAATACTTATTTTAAAAAGCCCTAACCCACTTGACATGTATCATCACTGACACACACTGAACACCCATGCCACAACACGGCAGTGCAACTTTCTAACACCAAGTAATCAGTCCTCCAATGCTCAATAGTCCATGCAGCTGTGCACATCCTCTTCCTTGGAGAGATATACAGTCCTTTTCCTTTAAAACACAGAGTTCAAGTTGCTGTGTTTATAACATTACACCTATGTACAACCACTTCACGTTATTGTGGAGCCCAGCACAGCCTGAAGTGCCCTTTACCTGTGGCACCTGCTGCTTAAGGTGTTCCATGACACAAATCTGGCTCCCTCAGCTTTTATGTCGCAGAAATCCAGCCATGTGATCTCACTTTTGCTCCCAGCAAAATTTAGTCTTTTTGAGTGAAACATGCCCTCATTAACACACATTTGGTAGAGATACCCCAAGAGCTGTGAAAAGGGAGCAATATTCAGTGAAAGGGCCAAGCTGAGAAGCACATGGGAATCTACATGTAATGACAGGTATGTGAATGTACCAATACTCATGTGAAACATGGGACACAGGCAGGAACCGGCAAATAAATATCAAAAGATATCAAACCAAAACCCTTACCCTATTGGAACACACAATGCTATCACATTTAGCATTCTAATACCTACAGCTTGAAATAGCAACTGGAACTTAAGGGAAAAAATACAAATCTCACTGTTGCGAATTTAAGGAAAAATAAATCTCACTGTTGCAAATGTACAGTTGCTTTAGAATGCTTTTTAAAATAGGAGTGAAGGACACCCAAATTCAATTCAATAAGAAGCCGTTACTTTTCATTACAGAAACATAAACAAGCTAGCAATGAATCAAACTTAACGTGAATGTTCTGTTTTCATACACAGGGATTTGTTGTTTAATGCTTTATCAGTCATTTATTTTAAATTCATCCAAGTTCATTTGTTTTCTCCCATTCCCTCATCCAGCTACCCTCTCAAGGCAAGTACCTGCCAGTTTGCTTCAATGCCAGTCTTTTAACATTCTTGGCCTCAATAATGTATGAGAATGCTAGAGGGACCAGATTACTTCATGTGTGGCACCAGATTACTTCAACTGAAAGCAGCAGTGAGATTTTTCTTCAGGTATATGAGCTGATCACCTTAGTTACCCTTTGAAGTTCAGACGGATATCTCCTTCAAGTATGAATTCTCCCATCCTAAAGATATTTTTTTTCCCCAGTGACTAAACAGAGAAACTAGATTGAATAGCTCAGATACAGGTATCTGAAATATGAAGGAAAAGGTTCCCAGTGAATAGGCCAAATATTTTTAACGAACCATTCAAAAGTTTTGTAGGTTTTTATTTCTTAGTGCCCATAAACACACACACAACCCACATCTCTAAAGTTTAAATACTATGAAATTAAATAACAGGAAACTTCATGTACATGTCATTGGTCTAGACACAACAGAGACATACAATTAGGGAACTTCACTGGAAGTTTTTGGTGAAAAGAGACTAATATCCATAGCAGTCATTGTGATTATTTTCCTGACTCCAGTCTGTGCATTAAATCATTCTGTTTCTCTTCTCAGAACTGTATTTGAACAAGAAATCATTCTCAAAAAAAAAAGAAAAAAAAAAAGAAAAAAGGCTTTGTAATTTCCCTAGAGAATCAAACAGGCCAACTGATAAGGAAACTTTAATCTTCTGGAATTAGCAATGGGAAAAAAAATCCAGCATGCTGGAAAGATAGGCAATATGTGTAACTACAGTTATGTACAAGCCGACTTTTTCTTCACCTTTTTCTCTTTGAAGTTTAGTGTTCTGCACTGTTCCAGGAGTCAGTTATGAGGTATGAAAAACCAATAAAAAGTTAACATTATAACCATTTTAATAAAAGCCACTGCACTGTTTGCACTTTCAAAATATTTCTGAAAATAAAGTAAAAAAATATTTAGTATTCTTAAAAGTCTTAAGGAAGATTTTATTACAAAAGCAGTCATTTAGTCATTTTTGTGGCTTCTTTTGAACACAATTCTGCCTCAACATTAAACTCAGACATATGGGTATGCTTCATTATACCATCATACAAGTAATCACATTGAATCTCTATAGCAGTATATATAAAACAAAAAAATATATATACAGGTAGCCAGAAAGCTAATCAAGAAAAAATGATGTTGTCTGTACTGAAAAGTAAAGACCATTTTCAAATACTAACAAAAAAATCCAATTTGTTTGTCAGTCTTTTCTGTCTTTTAAGACTTTGTATAGAAGGACTTCCACAGAGGAGTTTCTACAACTTTGGTTTATAATGACCTAGAAAAAATTCATCCCTCATACATAATATTGATCTAGTGGATGTCTTTAAAGCTGATATGGAAAGCAACAGGGAAAACTACACATATGGATTTTATGATGAGAATAATAATTTAAACTCAGGATGCCATATTCCAAATATACAGAAAAGACCTGATTATAGTAAACATATTTATCTTCTGCTATAAATTAGCTCATCCAGCCAGATCCCTACTCTTTAATTCCTCATGACTGAAGAAGCTATGTGTTCTCTCTATCTGATGAATAGTAGGCTATGTATGGAAAGCCTTAAGAACATGCTGCTTGTACTGAAGGGTGTATCTATTTCAGCACCTTTCAGATACAAAAGTTGGTACTAAGCTAGGCTGGTCATTCGCCATACTGGTGCAGTGTTCTGCTTGCCAGACACTTATCAAAGAGCATGCTTGGATCATATTCAGAAACAAATTTCTGAAAACTTTATCCAGAAACCAGAAGAAATGGAAATAATTGCAATTGCTTTGTACCCTATGTTACCCAGTGAGAAACAGACTATATTTGTAGGAGAGGACCACACATGCATGCCTGTGGCACCACAACTAAAACCAGTATGTAGCCATGTTCATTCGTTCCAAGCCAAACTGGTGGACAGCACCACACTGCCACAGCCTTGCTGGCTAGATCTACAGTTAGTGTGGCAAAAATAGTACACTAAAGTACCTGCATGACTTGGAGTCCCTGAGCTAGCTTTGATCATACCGAGGTGATCAATTTCTCCCAGGGGACATGGATGGCAAGAATAAAGGAATATGGAGAGACAGGTAAAGTTCCCCAGGTTTCATATCCAATAGCAAATTTTCAATCTTAAACAAACAAACAAAACTAAACATCTCAAAAAACCCCAAAGAAACTGGAAAAACCAACCACCAGCAAATAAACAGACTTGTTACTACTTCCTGAAGCAGGAAAGTAAATATATAATACATGACAAACAACTCTGGACAGCCAGAGTTCAAATGTGTATTAAAGCATAGCCCCATTTGAGAGGTAACATGGTATCAACATAAACCACCTCTGAATCATCCCACATTGATGTGCTCAGTTTATGCATTAACAGCTATGCTTATTTATCTGTCCCTTCAGCAAACACATGAGCCATGGGAGACAAAGGTGAAGCCAGGTTCTTTCAGGTAACAGATCAACAGCCAAGGTCAGGTCTTCTGCACAGTTACTGCTCCACAGAAATTCTCTCTTTATTCCCCAGCAATATAGGAGCTGAAAGGTGTAATGTCCTTAACCAGAAAGCACTGAATTGCCTGAGAACACAGCAATTAGGTCCTACAGACACTATACTGTATTTAAACCACTGACCTGCCACAGGAGCTAAAGCAATTCTGTCTTGTTGTCCGTGTTGTCTGTGGTAGATGAGGCTGCTTGCGAAAACAGAAACCCTACCTAACTCCTCTGTTGCCTCACCTTCTTTTCATTAGCGCTTGTT
This sequence comes from Zonotrichia leucophrys gambelii, assembly GCF_028769735.1. Classification (NCBI taxonomy): domain Eukaryota; kingdom Metazoa; phylum Chordata; class Aves; order Passeriformes; family Passerellidae; genus Zonotrichia; species Zonotrichia leucophrys. The sequence goes on along the minus strand of NC_088169.1, from coordinate 39,578,728 downwards.
ATAATCTTCATCTTCATCTAACAGTATTTTCTACACTCAGGCATACTTGAGCAGTACACTGGCTGACAGATATTTATGGTCAAATCCTTGCCCTTATTTACTCCTGTACAAATCTGACACTTCACAGGCTGGAGAGAGAAATGAGCATACGGGCTTAACTCAAATTATATGAGTAGACTGATGTGCTGGAGAGAATTCATTCTTCCACTGTCTCTGCAGGACTGGCACTGGAAGGCAGTAATAAAACTGAAGTGGACAGATATTTTTCATACTTGAAAAGATCAGGATTTAAACAGGAAATTGCACTTTTAAGTATCACTTTCAGAAATAAAACTGCCTCCTGCTATTCATCCTGCTACTAAAAAGTCAGATGAAGATATCAAATTACACCTGTATGCTGTGAAATTCCATCTGCATTGCTTTCATATACCTATAAAAATGTTCTAATGGACTTTAAAAACAGTTCAAGTAAAAATAAAATGATCCCTCAAGCTGAAGTGTTAGGATCTGTAGGAGGGCAAAACTGGACATTCAAGTGTGCGGTGCTGGTGGTGTTGTTTTTGAGAAATGATGACTGAAGCCTGTACATGGTCAGAAGTACCCATGTAACAGCAGCTGTAAACAGCATGCACGGGCAACCTGAAAAGGAGCATCAGGCACCGCCTTTCTTTTGCAACTGCTCCAGTTTTCTCCTTAGGAGGCTGTAGTTTTCCTTGGTTCCTGGTGCCATGGGATCAAGCTTCAGAGAGACTTCATAGTGCTTCTTGGCCAAGTCAAGGTTTCCCCAGCGATGGTAAAGCACAGCTGGAACATCAATGGGGAATTTCATTAGCAATATTGTTGAATAATGTACAATCTTGCCAATCACTTGGAGAACAACATTGAGGTATTTGTTTCCAGCGAGGGTCTGTCACTGGCTGGTGGCACAGTAGCTGCTTGTTCTGTTGCCAAATGCAGGAGCAAAGCCTGGGAGCAGAACTGGCATGGGAATGATGAAGGAATGAATTACAATGGAGCCATAAATGGCAGCTCTTATCTGGTGAGCTCATTGTGGGTTACAAGCATAGCATAAATGAACCAATTTGCAGACACTAAAGTGCAGCTACCTCTGGGCTGGATTTTGCAGCCCTCTTGATCTGTCATATCATGTGACAGCTTTTCTGGCTTTAGTGCCCTGTTCTTCTGGCTGGCAGTTCTTCTAGAAAGTAAAATAGAAATCTGCCCAGCAGGAAGAAGGCATTGCTTTTTTCTTTTTAAACACAATGAATATGAAGCAAATAAACAATACAGCTGATAAGATTTAGAAAGGCTCTTACCCAAATTACCATGATAACTGGCAGCATTTGGATTGGCTTTAATTGCCTTGAGGAACAAAGCTTCAGATTCCTGAATAATTTAAAACAACAAGTCATCAGGAAAGTCCATTCTCATATATATAAAACAATGCCAAATTTACCCACCACTGTAATTACAAACCCTCCAAAACTATGTCCTATCTATATGATACCACCATATAAATATCCTGAGCCTGCCTTATCCTGTAGCTCAGGTGGTTACAGCCCTCTGAAACCAGTAATAATGCTGCAAATAAGTGTCATGCTTTCACAGGCTGCTGTTAATTTAGCAGAAATTTATTAAGCACTTGTGAACTTCGCTTTTTACCTAAAGTAACTTTTTTAAAATAGTTATAGTATTTTCAAACATTACCTGCTGAAGTTTTCCCTATTTATGCAATCAAATTAAGGAAATGTAATTTGGTATCTAAACAAACTGCTTATAGACACTTTTCCTTTTACAATAGTTTTAGCATTACAAATAGGGACATTCCAGTGAATCCCTTTCAAACAGATGTGTGGTTCCCCATGAAGAGTAGCTGAATACCTTTTACTTAAAAAAGCAAAAAAATGCCAAATCATATCATGCCATGTAACATCCTTCACATTTTCCTCACCAGTTATCTTCTCTGTATTACTGCTTGCAATGTGTGCTCTTAAGACTCTTGATATCTGAGTACCTCTTAGGTACCTCAGGTGCCTCACCTAATATTCAGAAAATAATTTACCGCTAAATTTATTCTCTAATTAAAACAATTCTGTTTTTCCAAACTAGCACCTAATATTGCTACTTTTTTCCCCAGAGCATATTTCCTGCAGAACTTTAAAAACTCACATCCCCTCCCCAATCCAAATGGAGCATATTTACTCACTAACATGCAAGTTTAGATATTTGAGAGCAAATTTTACAAAGACTTCTATGCTGCACTGCACTCTAGGGAAAGTTGCTCATTCAGTTTCAATGCAAATGACCTGAAGATAAAATTACCTCAATGCGGTAGGCTTCCATCTGAATGCACATACTTGCTGTCTGAGGTATGTGAGAACAGTAACATGGAGAAAAGTCCTTTCCTTTGTGCTAATCTTTCACTGCTTAAAATAAATCACAGGCTTTACTGAAAAAGAAAGCCTGTCAGCCAGATTTTTGGTTCCACCATCTTCTCATGTCAAGCATGAAATAACTCTCTGTAAGGGTCCCTTCAGGGGAAAAGAAATCTCTGATGTCAAGATTGAGTCACTCAGCTCTGAGTGACTTAAGAGCTTCCCCATATGTCCAAATTCAAACCCAAACTAAAAGCATTGCTGAGCACAGCTGAGGCTGCCATTTTCAAGCCAGGAGAGACTCATGAGGAAAGTGCCTTCATCTCCACAGGTCAAGGAAACTACAAACCCCAGGTTCTCTGAGCTAGTCCAGTGGAGGGCTATGAAGATGATGAGGGGACGGGAGCATCTTTTATGAGGAAAAGCAGAAGAAGCTGGGCCTGCTCAGCCTCAAGAAGAGATGACTGAGAGGGGACCTCATCAGTGTCTAAGTATCTGAAGGGAGGGTGCCATAAGGATGGATCCAGGCTCTTCTCATTCATGCCATGAAACAGCACAAGAGGCAATGAGAAGCAATGATGCACAGAAAGTTCCATCTGAATGTGAGGAAGAACTTCTTTTCTGTTCAGGTGACAGACCACTGGAACAGATTGATGAGAAGTTGTGCAGTGTCCTTCCCTGGAGATATTCAAAACTTTGTAGGATGCAATTCTGTGCAGCCTGCTCTAGGGTGAACCTGCTCTAGCAGGGGGTTGGATGAGACAATCTCCAGACATCTCTTCCAACCCCAACTATTCTGTGATTCTGATTTTGTTTCAGGACAAGGAATATTTGGAGAGGTGTTAACAAGGGGAACCAGATGTCTGCAAATTTACCTTCATAGTACAAGTTTTAGCATTGCTTTTCTATGGCATGAGCAGTTGCTCCAGCATTCTCATATCCAGACTATTTTGAAACCCATATTGTTTAGTGATTTCATTCATATTTTGGATGGTGGGACTGAATGCAGTTTCAAAACTTTACAGATAGCACCTAAGAGGAGGGAGTAAGAAATACATTGGAAGACAGAACAGCTATTTTGAAGGACCTGGGCAGGGCAGAGAAACAGACTAGCAGGAATCACAGAATGGTTGAGGCTGAAATGAACCTCTGGTGGCCATGTGACTTTGGTAAGCATTGTATTTGCAGGGTGCCCAGACAAAGGAGGGAATGATGAATCTGACTCCATGTTCTTAGAAGGCTAATGTATTACTTTATGATACTATATTATATTAAAGAATGCTATACTTAACCATACTACAGAATACAAGCAGGATATTTACAGAAGGCTAAAAAGATAATAATGAAGTTCATGACTCTCTCTCCAGAGTCTGACACAGCTTGACCCTGATTGGCCAATAAGTCAAAACAATTCACATGAAACCAATGGAACAACCACCTGTTGGTAAACAATCTCCAAACACATTCCACATGTGAGCACAACACAGGAGAAGCAAATGAGATAAGAATTTGTTTTCCTTTTTCTCTGAGGCTTCTCAGCTTCCCAGGAGAAAATCCTGGGCAAAGGGATTTTTCAGAAAATATGAATGCTACAGATAAGCACTTCTGAGACCACACCTGGAGTATGTGTTCAGGCTGGGGGTCTCCATTACAAGAAAGACACAGACATACTTCAGTGAGTCTTGCAGAAAGCCACCAAAATAGTACAGAGCTGGAGCACAAGATGTGCAAAGACCAACTGAGAGAACTGGATCTTTTCAGACTTCAGGAGAGAAGATGAAGGTGCTGCCTACAAGTACCTGATGAGATAATACAGAGAGGATGGAAACAGACTCTTCTCACGTGTCTGTGAGATGGGGTGAGACATAATGGATGCAAACTGGCATACAAGGAAACATTGTTTGGGTTTTTTTTACTATAAAGCTGGTCAAGCATTGAAAAATGCTGTCCAGAGAGGTCACAGAATCTCTATTGACAGAGATATTCAGGATTCAACTGGAACTGGCACTGGTTTGGATTAGGGGTTAGACTAGATGACCTTTAGATGTCATTTCCAAGCAAAATTATTCCATGATTTCCATATTTCTCAGTCACCTGAGAAACATACTGAGACTCAAAAATTTGGCAAGTGGTGCAAGATAACCTCCTCTTTTCATACCACTCTCAAATCCTAAAAATCAACAGTGGATTGGCACTTGAAAGCATGCAGTAATTTCAAGTCCCATAAAGTTGTGCTTTTTCCCACTCCAAATTTTGTGGTCTAGTAAATCTCCTTTTTCCTCACTGGGCAGGTTAACAACAATTAATGAAAGATATACTGAACACTTAAATCAGCCTTACGCCTAAAAGTTGCCACTTGCACAGAGGAGGAGCACCTCATGTACAGACTTGCATCTGTTCACTGCTGAAGGACAGTGGGACAGCACGTGCAATGTGCTTTCAGATAATTTAATGAGATAGATATTCAAGAGCTGGCTGCCATTACCATACATCTTCAGCTCCATGCTGAGAATATTTTTATCACCACTACTTCGCTCAGCAGCTAGTAGAAGCACAGTGGTTGTTTAAAGGCTATTTAAGGTGCATCATATTCATATTACTGTGGATATATGGAGTAAATGTACATTCCAGTACATCAGTGGTATTTCAAATTGCTGCATCTTGCCAAATCTTCAAGTGTTGCCAAGAAACTTGCAGCTTGCATATAGCAAAGGCTTGGGGTAAGCACACCGCATTCCATCTGCTGCCAAGGCCACAAAAATGTATCTGGCTTTATATCAAATACAAAAAATGCTGAATGGTTTCAATTTATTGCACTTTTTACAGAAAAAGCATAGATGCATATGTAACACAAACAGAGCACACATCTTTTTCAAAGAACTAAAGATAGCTTGGTTCTTCATCAATTGAGATAAGAACAATCACTCAAAGGAGAATCAAACTTGGTATAACAGATGTTAATTAAAAAACCCAAACAAAACCACAGAAACAGCTCATCCTTTATGTGCTTTTCTCTCTGGAACAATAAATCATTCATCATTAGATACAAACACAAAATAAAGGGCTATTTTTTTATTTTTTGTGATGTAGAAAACCTATCTTGTGCTGAAAATTGAAGCATATTTGAAACTGAAGGAGAATGTTGTGTGCTTATTGAAAGGAGGAGAATGTTGTGTGCTTATTGGAAGGAAATCTTTCACAACATAATAAAAACTTTTTGACTCAATGTCTTTTAAAATAAGAGATAACAAAAAATCCCAGAACAAATCTTCCTGTGCGACAACAGAGCCAACATAGTAGCAACTTTTACACAGACACATAACGAGTAACCTAATAAATTAAATGCCTGAGGTCATACAACACATCAGACACAGCCAGGCAGCACTCTGAAAATTACCTCCATCACCTTGACAGTCTTCATCCCCTGTTCCTCCCTCCAATTCTACTCAATAAAAATCCTTGAAGAGCCATCCACTTCTCTGTTTTTACATGGTGAGGGGGTGGACAAGAAATCTGAATTTTTCATGCTTTTTTTTTTGCTCAGTAAGCATTCTCCCATTACAAACAAATCTCTATTTCCTCTTTTCAGGCAATGTCAAATACAGCTGCTAAGATCATAACCTTTGTGAGTCCTCTTTCCAATTCCCTTAATTTGTTCTCCCTGTTATAACCCATCAGTTTTTAGTGACTAGTTAAGCTCTGCACAAAACTACTACTCCATATTGAACTATTAAAACACTCACTGGTGCCCTGCTTTTTTTTCTGGGCTCCACTATTCCTTTTGCTTTTTTCAGAATGTGGACTTAAAAGCTGCACTTTCCCCTACTCTTACTTCTACATTGTCTCCAACAAGTTCTCCTGCAGCATAACAACATTTCAAGGCTGGCAATCAAAACCAGTATCTTCTTTTTCATTTTTTAAATCCACTAAGACAGTCTTCTCTCCTACACCTGGAAAAAATTTCTAGCTTGTTTTCAACTTATTTTTTCAACTTTATTTCATTATAAATGCTCTGTATTCTGCCATGCTACATATTCTCCCTGATGAATGACTATAAAATCCTCTATTCTTCCACAGGCCTGACTCACCAAAATAATTCTAGCAATTACCTCCTCCATAATCTCATACCTTATGTGTTCTGGATGTTAATTTGTATCCTTCTGGAACTTTGTTAAACCAACCTAAAATATGTATTTTATAACAGTCTCAGGTGGAGAGAGAAAAGATTTAGAGTGTCCAGGAAAATAACCTAGCCAGTCTAGAAGAACAGTAACTGGGTGTCTGAAAGCATCACTAACACAAACAAAAGCCAGTGCTGGTTGTTACAGGCCCTGGCCTCACATGTGAACAGGTCAGGACTCCACAGCTGATCAATACTGTAGAAATATAAGTTGTCACACTTATATTTCTGGACAGATATATCTATTTTGAGAATCATGGACTTATTAAAGTTGGAAAAGACCTTTAAGATCATGAGATCTAACTGTAAACCCCGCAGCACCAGCATGTTCACCATTAAACCATGTCCTCAATGCCATATCCACACATTTTTTGAACACTTCCAGGGATGGTGACTCCACCACTTCCCTGGGCAACCTGGCCCAATGTTTTATAACCCCTTTTGTGAAAAAAATTTCCTAATATCTAATCTAAACCTTTCCTGGTGCAACTCAGGCCATTTCCTCCTGATAAGTTTCATATAATGGAATCTTCTTACTTTGTATATACGTGAGGGTGTTCCTGCAGTGCTGTTAACATTATCACTATCAAAAAGACATCAAATCCCTTAAAAGCCTAAAAAACCTTAAAAAGGTTCAGTAAATGATTTTTTTCAAAGGTACAACAAGGACTTGATTATTAATTTTTCCCTATCACATACATAAATCACTGATTATAGAGTCAGTTTAAACAACTAACTATATTAAATCTGTATGATTTATTCTCTGTCATATAAGCTTATCACCTGATACAATTCCCTTTGGGAAACAAGTCATCCTCATCACTTTCATTACATTTACTACTTGCAAATAAAGGTAGCTAATGCTGAGGTACCACTCCCAGGCTGGTCCAGTGCATCCAAGAGAAAGTTCAATACATTGAGCAATGCATGTACTTTCTCTCATAGCATTCTGAGATCACCCAGGTATCCCATCCTCAGTCTGTATCTATATATCTAATATATATTACTATATTTTAGATCGTGTCTGAGGCAAAAAGGCTAGAATTCTTATCTATAGATACATGTATTCACAGAATACATAGTAAAAGCAGAAGGACTAGCCTGTTCCATCTAATTTGAGTTCCTAAAATGAGGTCTCTAATTCAATGCAGGCTCTCTCCCTCTGCAGTGAAGCAACACAAGACCCTAACTGCCCTCTAGTGTGCTGAAGAGCCTATTTCTCTCCACTGACCACTGACATAGTGTAGGGCAGCAACATCTAAAATAAGGAGGGATAAGCTCAAGACAGAATCACACACCAACACTGTGGCAGAAAAGGGCACTGAAACGTTTCAAAGAGATTCTCTAAGTCATGGTCCACAATGATCTCCTCAAACGATTTTTACAAAAAATGTAGGTGGAGTTTAATTAAGGAAAAAATCCCAATGAATCCAACCCAAAGCCCTAGAGTCAAAAAGCTCTAGTTACCTACCTTATATTTTTGTGATTTCCCCAGTACATTGGCCAAGGAAAACATAAGGGAATGATCATTAGGTATTAATTCTAGGGCTTCTCTTCCAACTGCTTCTGCTTGAGCTAGATTGCCTGGGAGCCCAGGTAGCAGAAAAAGAGAAAGCACGTTTTTAACACAGCCTTATTAGTTCATGCTGCAAGCACACATCTTTTACAAATAGCTGACTGCATAATTTTTTAGAGAAAACCAGGCATCACACACACATAAAAATGTAAAATCCTGTAGACTAAGGCAAAAGAATATCTTCATTTTGTTTTCAATAGATAACACCTTCAGAAGAACAAGAAAGCAGAGATTAAAAAGTTCTGGAATTTAATCTACAATACAAACATGCTTGCACATCGATGGCATTTTAAGTAAGTATCAGAAATTCAATTTATGGGCTGGATTTCAAGTGATGCTTTAAAATCACTGAGTCAGAAGGCATTCTTATATTATTAGAAGGGGTCTGGGTAGCCAAAGAAGAGGTAGAGATCCTTTTAGATAAAAACAGATAAAGGTTTCAGTTTTTCTAGACACTGAATTATTCATTAAAACATTCAAAAAGACCTTTACCTGTGTTATCAAGCAATATTATCATATTGTTCCAGGCCAAACTGTGCTCTGGTTTCAGGACTGTAGCATTCCTCCATGCATTCAATGCATCTATATGGCGATTCAAATCTGCATACTAAAATGAAAGAAAAATCCAGTGATTTTGCTACTACTTGCTCTACTTTCCTATCATTCACTAAAGACACTAAAAAGTTGTTAATGTCTTGTCCTTTCTAGTAGGATTGCTTTTTATAGACAAAAATAAACATAAAAGGAATAATCTTGTAGTATGGAAGATAAGAATGCTATATCCTAATTTTGCTTTTCTTTCCTCTGCAAGTGAGGCTTGTCTTCAAATATGCATGTACCAACAGAATAAGGAGAAGAAACAGCATACAATTTAGAAATCTACACAAGAGATTTAGTAAATATTTCATGTACATATTTTCAAAAATCTAATCTGAATTTTTCAGCACAGTTCTACTAGCTAACAATATACTAAGGAATGCAAAACATTGGGAAATTATTAATAATACCTTTTGGAAAAAAAATTAAATCTGTATTTTTGTTGATAGTTCTTTGTATGATAGAGTAGGATTACCAAAGGTTGTATGGAAGGAAGTATACCGGGAAAACAATAGGAAAAGCTACCAAAAGTATGAAATCACCCTAAAATGCAACATAAGCAAACTGGGATAACTATCAGCTTTTAACAGTACAGCAGAATTATATAAATCTTTCTATATATACACACACAGAAAGACACACAGATTCCAGTCATAGCTATCATTTATTCAAAAGCACTTACCAACCGCCCTAGATTGTAGTAACAATCTGGATATTTTTTTCTGTGTTTAATTGCTGTCCAGTAGCTTTGCTCTGCCTCTTCAAACCTCCTTAAACTGTTCTGCACTATTCCTAGATTCATCCATGCAGCAGCAAAATCAGGTCTGGGCAAATTGGGAAAAAAACCACCGAGAGAGAGGACAATTAAGCATTTGAAACACAAGATCCTATTGTATCATTCTGGCTCAGTTGGTGCAAAACACTGCTTAGCATTGGTCTAAACATACTGTATTTGTACAGCTAAGGACAGCAACTCCTCTGCTTCATGGAGCTCATTTCTTTCTTTCAGAATATTTCCAAGGTTGTTCATGGCATGCACATATTTTGGATTCAACCTAAAATGTAAAATTTAAGAGATTATTATTATGTATGGCCATGTATTAATATATGCAAATTGCTAGCTCTGCAATGCTGCAGAACATGAAAATGAATACCTAAGCATTTTCTTCATGTTAAACATGAAAGCAATTTTAGGAAATATCATTAAAGCAGTAGAATTTTTAATACCTTACAGCTTCTCTGTAGTATTTGATTGCAGCACTTTGATTTCCTTTGTCAGCCAGGTTTTTGCCAACATTGTAGTGCACCTGAAAACACAGGTGGATATTCCACCAGATGCCACACAGTCAGATATTTTGTCGAATCAAGTAGCTAAAAATTCTTTCTCTAAAAAGAAACAGTCAGCAGTTGTGTCATTCACTGCTGGCTTTTAGTGTAGGTTGATTCTTAGGATTGAATAATTCATGCAATGAAGACAGTAAGACAAAATCTGAGGTACAGATCAGCTTACCTATTCCAGCTATTTAAGAAAAATTATTAATTTCCTAGTTTTATAAATGAGGTCACCACACCTTTCACAAGGCACTTTGTATGGAGACCGCCTGCTCCTAATTTAATTTGTTTGCCAGGTAAGAGAAAGTTTGACTCAAATCAAATCTATCATAGCAGAAACAATGTGTCAAACTTTATTTTCATTATAGCATAAACTAGAAGAAATTCAACATTCACAGAAAACCCAAACAAAATGTAACAGACAGGCAAAATTATTGTCTAAAGATAAAAATATATCAAAGAGCATTTCTGAAATAATGCATATAGCAACACGTTGAAGACTTTGCCTATTAAAAACTGAACTATGAAAGAAGGATCTAGAGCTTTCAGACTACAGGGAGAAGATGCATCATCCTAATTTATGGCAAGAGTAAATAGGAATAAATATATTTCAGAACAAATCTGAGTTAGAAGACATCTCAAATCCCACTTTAAGAGAAATCTCAGAAGATTATGTTACCTGGTTGAAAAGTACTGTGAGTGCTGACTCTTGAAAAGAGATTTCTCAGCACCCAGACCAGGACTTATTATTTAGATTACTTTACTATTTGAAATTGAATTTATATATTTCATCTAAAACAAACACATATGCAAATTTTTTTCAGACTCTGAAAATCAAATTTCAAAACAGTATACAGGAACAACTTCAGATTGAAGTCCAAAATGATAGGTTCATAATGCACTTACATAAGTCTAATTCACCTTCTACATTCAAAAAAGGATTTTATCTGACATGTCCATTAACTGAAAACCCCTAATTGCAGTTGACATAGTATCTGGGACCTATTGATCCAGCACACGTGAATGTTGGAGCCTAGTTGTTATGGCATTTAATTGTTGAATTTCATCTCTATGTAACTATTGTAATATGCAGTAGCATACCACCAACAAACAGAGTTAAGGACATTTCCCATGCTGTCTCAAATGGGAGAAAAAGTATTTTCACTGGTTTTACAGAGAGCAGAGATGCTCTAAAGCTTACTAAGCACACACAGAGGCAGCTCCTCACATTGTAAGATATAAAATAGCACACAAATTCAGTACCCCATAAAAGCAGTTCTAGCACAGCTTCCACAAAGAAAAAAATCCTGGCACTGTACTGTACATTTGTGAAAATATGACAAGGTCCATGGCAAAGAAGCAAAAGAATGGTACATTTACATCAAGAAAAAACCAAACAAAGATCCATTGACAGTGTCAAAAAATACAAGAAGCTTGAGCAACATTTTCCCAGGAGTCATTTAAGTAAAATGAAATACCCTGAAAGATGTTTCTCAGGACTGAATTCTATTTATATATCTCTTCCAGAAATTATTCAGAACACTAAGATTCTTAACAAATTGGACTGCTCTGATTATATATTGAAGTTCACATATTAAAATTTTACCCAGATAAAAGATAAATTGTGGCAACACAAAAGAAATACTTAAAGATTTCACTGAATACTGGATGTTAGCCCTTGAAGTAGATAACTTTACACTTCAGTATCAGCAAACAAAATTATATTTAACTTGACTGCATTTCATTCTTTAAGAAGCTTTACAAAATGAAATTTTACTAAAGACCGGGACAGAGCAGATGAGAAAAATCATGGTGTACACCAACCACTCAGTCTTTCACATGTCAGCTGTCTTGTGTTATGAAACAGCACTTCACTTTCTATTTTTCACAGTTTTTTTTTTAAAAACATGTAGTATCTTCACATCCATTTTTTTCCCAAAAGTACCAGCAGCAAGAATATTTTTCTCATGTAAACAGAACTGTGCAGTCTGAAGAAAACTAAGAGATATCAATTCTCTCAAGTCAAAACATCAAATGAAGTATTAAGTGCACAGGTACATTTTGTGAGCTGAACTAAAAAATGTATTATAGTCTATTAAAACTGACTGCACAACTATTTAAATAAACTATTAACATTTTCAATGGTGTATTTCTTTTGCCCTCAGCTATAGCTCCTGTGTGAAAGGAAATGATGTTTCTATACAATACTCCCAAAAATGAAGGGCTCCTTGCTGTATGTAAGTTTTCTAATTTCCCTTCAAGTGAAACTGTAGCTTTAGTTCCTCTTAATATGGTGGTGACAAAGAAAGGAAGAGGAAAGAAGCCCAAAACCAAACACATCAAAAGAAGTGCCCAGCCCACCAGAGACATCCAACGACAAAACCAGCTCTGCAATGGGCTATAGGATGCAGTGACATCCTGCTCTTAAGAGCAGAAGCAGCAGAGGGTTTCCAGGCACATCCAGACATCTGAGAGGTACTTGTGCCATCCAGCTGTGTCTCTCACTTCCGTGGCCAAGGCAGAGAGAAGCCAAGGTCAGCCTTTAGCTCACTGAAGGCAGGCCTGCAGTAAGCACTGCTGTCTGCTGAGCACAGGGCTGTGCCTCTCCTGCACAACACAGGCGCTTTCTATGGACCAGTGGGTGGGAAGAATCTGGTTTTATTAATGAAGGGCTGGTGAGTTGTTTAAAATTTCATCTCTAGAGGTGTGGTTCCTCTGTTTTTGACAGATTTTGTGCATGCCAGCCTGGGAGGGAAGATTTTCCTTTCCTAGTTAAACATTTAAGAGCCCTTCGTTATTAAATGATTAAATATTAACTGGAAATGACGTATTACATTATACTCAGATGATCCTTTATCAATCTTAAACAGGCAATTACTTTACAGTAATAGCTCTAAAAGGAGCATTTCTCAGGGATGCATAACAACACAGTATTCTCAGAAATCTAAGGCATCAGGTAAAAATACCCTAGGGTAGAACCTACTTTCAACAGGCATGTGTTGTTTAAGTTAACATAGCCTAGCCAAGGGATAAGCTCTGTGTATTTGTCTGTCCAATACCTCAGTCAACCTAAGAAGCCAGTATAAAAAAGAAAAAGCACTGCATATTATTCAGTGCCAGACATCCATCGTACTTGAACTCTTATTTAAATGTTAAATTTAAACAAGGAGAGGAAAAAAATATTTTCCTGTACAAAAATGAAATTGTTGCCAGACTGATTTTTTGCTTTTGTTTTCCCTCAAAGCAGAACAGGAAGAAACTGAAATGTAACATCATCTTCAAGGAGGTACACCCCCCAGCAGTTGGAGCCTTACTATTATCACCAGTTTTACTCTCTCTTCTTAGCTGCTTAATCTCTTTTTCAGCAAATATGAACATTTACTGAAAAGGATGAAAGCAAAGCACAGATGTCAAAATTTCTCCAGGAACATGCAGATGCCTCTGTTAAATGCCAGCTTGTGTCATCAATCTTCTCTTTCTTCTACTACTAAACCTCTGTTTTCTAAATAATAATAAAACAAAGCTTTTTTGATATTCACATCTTGTTTGTGTATCTAATGTTGTCTAAAGATTCTTCTGCATGACTGTGCATGTATACATAAAAACTGACATCTAAAATGGTGGCAAACCACTGCAAATAGCCCATATAAACACAGCCCACAGCACTTAAGGTAAATTCCTCAGAACATAATCCCTTTTTAATATAGAGCATAGATCATAAAGAAAAAAATCTCAATATCTAAAGGAAAGCCCCCCAAATCAGCTTCCTTAAGGATCAAAGATCAGATCCTCAGGCAGCATTAAATCTTGTTCTGTAACAAAGAGGTTTTACAGGATCTTTTAACAAAGTATAGAAACCAATCTCACAAACTTATTGTACCTTTTCAGTATTAGCATAGTTAATCTCTGACAAACTTTTATCTATAATGATTGCAGTTTGCATAAAGCATAAATGTCAAAGTTACTTACTCAGTATGTCAAGGCAGATAGCCAGTTGTGTTGGGAGTATTTTAACTTCCTTGCTTATTATTGCATAAAAATTGATACTGAAATAGCTACAGCTTTTCAAAAATTATGTTTATTAATTTCTATCCTTTAAAGAAAAGCCAATAGCAAGGAGAATGTAGAGATTATGTACAAAATCACAATAATTTACAGTCATTTAAATTCAGTTATTTCAAATCCAGGAAAAGAAAAATGCTGGCTAGTTCCCATGTGTGTAACAGTGTAACTGCAATTATTTATTTAGAGAATCAATGAGAGGAAGTCATCCAGGAATAAAGACCATCTCTGGATTCTTAACTGCTATGGCTTTTCTAAAAGCTGACAAAAAATAACTCAGTTCTTCCAACAATGCAAACATTTCCAACAGAAAAAAAAAAAAAAAGGCAGCAAGATGAGCATTTTTGGGAATAATCTTTAAACTTGAAAGAAACAATGTTTAATGACTTCAGAAGGTGAGGAGCAATCAGCAATGTCTATAAATAGTGATCAGCAGTAGGAGAGGGTCAAAATCTCACATAATCTTACATATCCACATCTGCTCCAGTTGTCAGGACTTCTTTTATCATCAGTGGAGAGAAAGACAAATCTAGGATGCAGTCCTTCTGACTTAGGTCCCTCATTTAGTCCTAGGAGAGGAGCTAAATGCTAAAAGAAACAGCTTCTTCTCCCTCAGAGAAGAATCCAATCCATATAGTGTGAAAAAAGGTGGTAGGGAAAACAGAATCAATGCAGAGGCACCTCCTGTTCAGCTAAGGAAAATACTGCCAAATGTATTAAAAATGTGTATTGTGTCAGTCCAATGACCTTTGAAACAACCTGAGGTGCAGGGCCACACAAGTTCAAACATGTGACATGCTCCTGGACATGTTTAACCAAGATCTGTAACATACTTGTTTCTCTCTCTTAAAAAGCCCTACCTACTCACCCACCACATATTTTTTATATATATATATATATATATATCACACATAAAACACACACACACATACATATAACATATATATTTTAAAATATTGGAAATAAATAACATTTGAATAAATTTAACAATATTTAGAACATTTAAAAATCTGTATTGGGAACATTTTTAGAGGTTAAAATATTTTGTAGCTTCATTATGGTACCTGATTATTTCCAATATATTTTAAAGTCACTAGGCAATGTTTATTAAAGTTGATCTTAAGTGTCATCCTCTTGAGCCAGATGTGTCAAGGCACCAGATTCACTACTGTGCCACACAATCTCATTTAATGCAGTTTCCACATTTTTATCTAAAGGATATCTTTAAAGAAATGAGTCTTGAAATTAGACAAGGCAGTGCTGTTACAACTTGTTATTTAGAATTAGGGTAAGTTTACTCTACTTCCCACACAGACAATTTGTAATTGAAAAGAGCTGTACAACAAAACATGAACAGCTTTTTCTGCTACTGAGGATTTGAGATTTTGAGATCCTGATAATGGAAGCAAAGCATGACCACATTACACATATTTAATATGTTCCAAGAACAACAAGAAAAAGCTATTATCTGTGTGCCATTCTTTGGTCTGCAGCAGCCTCCCACTGAAATAAATGGGTCACTGAAAGAAAGTCCTGTGGAGTCATTTTAAAGGAAGCCTGCAATTTCAAGACAACTGAAGATCAAAAAAAAACCAGGTTCAAATTTTTACATTTACACCTTTATCAAAATTAAATAACCATAGCTGAGTCCATAAAGAAAACAAGACATAGGTCCTCATACATGGACTCTCTAATGTTCCTGCTTAGAAAAGTTTCCAACTATTGTGATTTGAAAATTACATCCTTCAGCAAAACTGGAATGTGAGCCTACCATCCTTTCCCGCTTCACATCTCCATGCTTTCCCCTTGCACAAGCTGTCACCAGGAGAAATACAGCTCAGGCATGTCTGCAGTGCCCAGTGTTGACAAACAAAGCTCATTTTGCCTGTACATTCGCTGGCTTTGAACCAGCTGCATTAGCTCAGTAGCTTGTGCACAGCTTATCGGCTCAAGCCCAGTGCTGTGGGAGCACAGGCACAGCTTCCAGCCAGGCATGGCTGCAGGCCAAGGAGCCTGGAGCACAGGCAGAGACTGGGGATCTGTCTAAAGCACTCTCACCATGGCAGATGGATGGAGCTGCACACAAAGAAAACAGATTGCATTTGCTCCATTTATAGCATGCGCTTGTCATCCAGAAGACAAGATATACTGAGGTCATCATTAAAAAGAAGATGGTTGCCTACCACTGCCACACAATAAAATACAACAGCTCTTTCCTATGTATTAAAATCTCAGACTATTGAAAGATGCCACCATGTTGCAAATACTGGCCATAAATGTTTTTTGCAGCTCAGTGTTGTGTATTTGTATTCCAGTAAATGCTAAGTTTATCATTCTCTTTGTGAAGTTGAGCCTTCACAGGTTCCTTTTTAAACCCTGTGTCTTGATTGGCATTTTCTAGATACCACTCTAGATTACAGGAATCTAATATTTTAAAACATCAATGTATTTTTATTGACAAGCTGCACATTCCCACTCCCAGGCTCTTCAAAGAGTCTCTTTACTAAAATTCAGACAACATCAGGACTCAGTGGTGTGCTCCAACAGATCACACTCTTGGCTGTCAAAGGACTGCTGTGGAGGTCACCTCTGTTGGAGGCTGGAGTCAGTCCGTGATGCTGGACACTGCTGCTCAGCTCAGTGAAACATCCTATCCAGCCCCACCATCTTACTTGTTCCCTCACTAAGCCTGCAGGGAAAATTGCAGCTTTCCTCAGTGCCCATGTCTGAAGAGTCTAGCTCGCTCAGCTGCTGTAAAAAAGCAGAAGTGGGAGCAAGATTTTACTCCCACATCCTGCAATTGCATTGATGATATGCTGCTTTGTCCCTCAGCTGTGCTGGCTTTATATACCACTGGAAGGTACACAGAAAGGATTCTAAAAACAGCATACACATTTTTCAGTTGAATGCATTACTACAACTTACTAACCGTGTTTTGATATTTTTGTTGCAATAACTTGCAATTATACACACAATTCTTCTAAATAGATTTTATTAGCACTACATCCAATTTGACTTGATGCCTTTCTTGAAGTGCATTCTCCCCTCTCCCTCACCTCCCCACTCCCACCTCCAAGTTCTGAATTACAATATTGTAATTTGCACTTTCTGGTATTTTGACTATGCTGCCACTGTAATTTAGATGTCTGACAAGTCAATGTCATTCCTGAACCGAGCAAGACTGTGAATAACACTGAAGCACAATATATTAACTATGCATAATACTTCCTTGACCCCACATTTGAAAAAAAAAAAAAAAAAAAAAAAAAAAGTGTAGAAGTCAGTGAGTGACTTACTTTTGCATTCAGAGGGCACACAGACAATGCACTCCTAAAAAGCTGTTCTTCTGACCTCCACTGACTGCTGCGGAGCGCACAGCGCATAACATTGATCAACAAGATTCCAAGTACTGCCACAGCAAGAATTTTCTTAAGGAAAGAGAGGCAAGTTAAGAAA
Source organism: Zonotrichia leucophrys gambelii (assembly GCF_028769735.1). Classification (NCBI taxonomy): domain Eukaryota; kingdom Metazoa; phylum Chordata; class Aves; order Passeriformes; family Passerellidae; genus Zonotrichia; species Zonotrichia leucophrys. The sequence goes on along the minus strand of NC_088169.1, from coordinate 39,561,150 downwards.
CAAATCATGCAATTGAACTGCTTCATCATCAGCAACTTTACTGATTATTTTGATGGTACCTTTTTCTTGGCTTGCTTACTCAAGAGACTAAATCCATATGTAAAGAGAATACAATATCCAATACTGGGGAGGTAGATGACTCTCTCTGCAACAACAAATCCTACTCGGAAGAAGAGATTACTTGCAGGAAGAAAAGGGATAATAAGAAATCCAAGTCCCAGCGTAAGGATTCTGCAAACAAGAAACATTCTCAGGTTAACTACAAATCTTAACTAAAGTACCTTTTCCACTTAACATATAAACTTTATTTAAACATTGTAGAAGGATGTGCATATAGGGCAGGGAGGCACTTTAAAAATCATTGCTATAATTTCCAGAAAAGCAATATTCATGCTTCCAGGCGAGAAAATAGTCTCATAACATATTAATTATATAACTCCTATTTAAAATACACTGGCAGGAAAAGTAATGGTAAAAGCTATCTGTCTATTTTTGGACCTAGTAAGACAGTAATGGGAGCAAAAACATAAGTCACTGTTAAAGAAGAAACTTAGGTGCACATTCAACTGAGAGGGTGGTTTTTCTCCTAACAAACACATCAATAGTAGAATCCATTGTGGTTAACCACGTGAAAGTTAGTAATCTACTCTGTTTCTACAGACAGAAGAGACACACAGCTTTTGAGAGCAGTTTGTTTCCTTTTTTTGGCACCAATGTTAGCATCCTCAGCAGGTAGCTCTTTATGGACTACACAGAGCTCAGACAAAAGAGTCAGGGTACCTCACTTTTACAGAGCTGACATAAGGGAATAAGAACCTCAGGTCCATGTTAGGTGTTTCTTACAAAGGCCATAAGCATGGTAATTGTCTATTCTAATTTATTACAAATGACTCTCTACACTGTAAGGTAGACGCATTCTACCTTTTCTCATCCCCACAAGTCCTAGGCCTTCACATTTTATCTTCACTTTTTACTAAAAACCTGTTTAGTAATAAAGGCTTAGTGAGTGCATTTTTACTAGAAAGTAGGACATCACTAGCAGCAAGAGTTCCACCCCCTCTCCAAAATGATTTATCTATGCAAATAAGTATGGGAACAGCAGAAAGGCAGGCAGGTACACCGTTAACATTTGAAGGGATGAGAAGGAAGAACAGAACAAGATTTTGCACTCTGAACAAACACACAACTCTGAATTACCTAGGTTGGTGATAAAAGGAACACTGTGGAAAATGTGGAAGCATTTGGAAAGCCTGGCTACCCAGGACATGGAGAAGGCTGAGGTATTCAATGACTTCTTGTCTCAGACTTCACCAGCAAGTGCTCCAACCCCACTGCTTAAGTCACATAAGGCAAAGGCAGAGACTGGGAGAACAAGAAACTGCCTGCTGTAGGAAAAGGTCACGTTCAAGAACATCTAAGGTGCACAGCTCCAAGGGATCTGGTAAGGTGCACTTGCAGATCCCAAGGGAACTGATGGATGAAGCTTCTAAGATAGTGCTGAGCTCCTACCCATCCTACTTGAGAAGTCATGACAGTCTGCTCAAGTTCCTACTGACTAGAAAAGGGGAGACATAACCCTCATGTTTTAAACAGGGAAAAAGGCAGACTCAGGAAAGTAGGTCAGTAGGTCACCTCTGTGCCTGGCAAGATCATGGAGCAGATCCTCCTGGAAAATATGCTAAGGCACCTGGAAAAGAAGGAGATGATTAGTGAAAGCCAATCTGGCTTCACTAAGGGAAAAATGTGCCTGACAAATTTTATAGCCTTCTACAATGCAGTTACAGCATTGCTGGATAAAGGAAGAGCAAGTGATATCATCCACCTGGACTTGTGCAAAGCATTTGACACTGTCCAGCATGACATTCTCATCTCTAAACTAGAGACGTGGATTTGACAGCTGGGCCTCTTGGTGGCTAAAGAAGTGGCTGGATGGTTGCATGCAAAGAGCTGCAGTCAATGGCTCAGCGTCCAGAGTCCAGCGACAAGTGGTGATCCTCAAGGGCTGGCACTGGGACTTGTGACCGTGGTCACAGGGGTTTTCAGGATGAGAGAGAGATGAGAATGTTGACTCCATGATCAGAAGGCTTGATTTATTATTTTATGATATATATATTACATTATAACTATACTAAAAAGAATAGAAAGAAAAGGTTCTCAGAAGGCTAGCCAAGAACAGAATAGAAAAGAATGATAACAAATATCTGTGTCTCAGCAGAGAGCGAGAGCCAGCTCTGCTGTGAGTGGTCAGTAAATCCAAACATCCACAGAAGACCAATCACAGATGCACCTGTTGCATTCCACAGCAGCAGATAACCATTGTTTACACTTTGTTGCTGAAACTTCTCAGCTTCAGCAGGAAAAATCCTAATGAAAGAATTTTAATGAAAAGATGTCTGCGACAGGGACTGGCACTGTTGAACATCTTTGTCGGTGACATGGATGGCGGGACTGAGTGTACCCTCAGCAGGTTTGCCCACAACACCCAGCTGTGCAGTGGAGGGAAGGGATGCCATCCAGGGGCACCTGGATAGGATAGGTGGGCTGATGCAAACCTCATGAAACCCAAGTGCAAGGTCTGGTGCTTAGGTCAGGACAATCCCAGGAACCAAGACAGGCTGGACAGAAAATGGGATGAGAGCAGCCCTGAGAAGGACTTGGGGGTGTTCAGTGATGAGAAGGTGAACACGACCCAGCAATGTGCACTTGCAGTGCAGAAAGCCAACCATATCCTGGCTTGCATCAAAGAGCATGGCCAGCAGGGCCAAGGATGTGGTCCTGCCCCTCCTACTCTGCTCTGGTGAAATCCCAGCTTAGAGTGCTGCCTCCAGCTCTGGGGCCCCCAAGATAAAGAGGACATGTTGCTGCTGGAGTGAGTCCAGAGGTGGGCCATGAAGATGAGGAGAGAGCTCCAGCACGTCTCCTATGAAGACAGGCTGAGAGAGATGGAGTTGTGTATCCTGGAGAAAGAAGCCTCCAGGGAGACCTTCTAGCAACCTTCCAGAGGGCAACAAGGGAGCTGGAGATGGGCTTTTCAAAAGGTCATGTAGTGATAGTGCCTCATTCCTGGAAGTGTTCAAGGCCAGGATAAACAGGGCTTTAGAAACCTGATCTTATGAAAGGTGTCCCTGCCTGTGGCAGGGGGACTGGAACTACCTGACCTTTAAGGTCTCTTCCAACTCAAACCATTCTATGACTGAGCAGTTGAAAAATTTCAAGGAACTGAGAAATTAGGTCTACATAAAATCAATGGTAACAGAACCTGCAAAGATAAGCAGAAGCATTAGTGAGAAAGAACAGTTTACAATAATTTTTTGTAGTTCCTTTGGGTGAAGTACAAGTTGTTTTCTGAGTACATACTATGGGTCAAGCATTTTACTTTTTAACTGTATGACCATGGCCAGTATTTCTACCTGCTTTCAAAGTCCATCTCCTCTCTTCCATTATTAGGAGGAAATTAAAGGAAATGATGACTTGTAGGAAGTACGGGCAACAACAAACAATTTCCTACTGCATTTTGAGCACATATCACTTTTTACCACCTATAGTGTTAAGGATCTCAAGACACCCTTTCAGGAGAAAAAAATAAAGCAGCCATCCGTGCCTCCTCCTCCAACTCTGCTTCCTACTAGTTGGTGTACAGTGATGGACCCAAATTGGGATAAAACTGTAATGACAGCTATAAATATTTATTTGGACTGCATTTGCTAGACACTAGTTCCACTGAATTGTTAAAATTATCAGTAGTGGATTTAACAAAATAATACTGTACTCAAGTTGGCCAGGCATTTAAAATTCATCACTGTCTCTTACCTTCTCTTATGGCTGTCTTCTGAGCACAGAGCTTGGCATATCAGACCAATTAGGCAGAACCAAAGTGCTGCTAGTGCAATTATCCTCCAGTCACTGACGGATTTAATGAGGGGTATGCAGCCCATTGACCAATCAAAACACAGCCACCAGGGACACAACAGCAACCATGCATTCAGTGAATAGTAGTAATTATAGTTTATAGCCTGTCAGTCAAAGAGAAAACAAACATTTATTTGATAGTAAACTTGTGGGGGTGAGGAAGGGGGAAACTTTAGTCCATCTCTCTTCCCTCACTCCCCTTGTAACACAATAGAGGCCATGAATACTGTTAGACTACAACTATTTACATATCCATTACAATTGCAGCTGTGAAGTTAATTTTTAATTTTCTTTTAAAGATAGCTAGGTGGCTCTCTAGTTCAGAGCAGGGAAATGGAATTCTGTGCTGTCCAACCAATATTCACAGATAAAAAGAACAATCTCGTACAACAGGAGAAAACATCAAAAGACATCATCCACTGTCTTAATCTTTGATTCTCCATCTCCAGAAAGATCCTTAATGCCATCAGAGGTGTGTAGGCAAGACATGCTCCATATACACCAGACTAGAACTTTGTGCTATTTCCTTTAGTTGTGAAAGATGAAAAGTCAAGCACAGTATGTGGAATAGGGATGAAAATCAGCAAAAGCTACTTTCTTGCATGCATGGGAAAAATATGGAGTAAATGGAAAAGTATTGCAATGTGCATGCTAAATTGAATGCAAAGAATATACACAGTATACTATTAAAAAAAATTGCAGAGAATCACCACAGCAGCACAAGTGAAGGTGACTTATCACACATATCTTGAAATGTAAAAACCGCTCACTTTACTGTTTCTTAGAAGCACAGAAAACTTAATTTTATCACAAAAGACAAAGGTTCTGAGCTGGCCAGAAAAAAGCAACTTTGTAACTTACTCTTACAAACAGACTGTCAGCGAATGAAGCCGGGTTGTCTACCTCAGTGAAAGCTGGCGGCCCTGTGCCCATAATTCTCCAGCGGATATAAAGTATTCCAGCCCCTCCACACATCAACAGAGCTATCCTGAAAAGCAGCCCCTTCCTCAACAGCCCAGCATTCTACAGGAAAGAAAAAAAGAAAAAAAAACCCCACCTCATATAGAAACAGTATTTGTTCTCTTACCCAACACATTCACATCTTTTTCATCTCTATCTCAGAAAGAAAAAAAGCTATTCCTGTGTGTTTTTGCTATTACAGCTGACATTTTAATGGAAAAGTATTTCTTGCAAATATCTTAATTTCCTTCTCAATCAGTAAACGAAACTTGTTCCTTCAAGAAGACTCTTCTACAAATCCTCCTTAATTCTATAGCTGATATAGTTTTACATGGCAATTTCTGACAGGGAATTTGAGCAGAATACAGCCTTTAGTATAGAGCATATTAAATTAATTTATCTTTTCTTTCTAAAATGGAGGATGTATACTTTGGGGACTTTGTTTTAAATATCTATTTTCAGCTGTCTGCTCGTCATGGAAAAAATGTGTCCACTTAGGTATCTTTAGAGGTAAAATTACAGGTATGTACCAAGAAAAATGCACAGTTAGGAACTGGGAGAAATTAGAAACTGAATTAGAATTGTCACACTCAAAAACTTGATTAAAACGCTAATGACAGAGAGGCACCCAAATCACTTACTTCAGGGCAAATGACCCAAGATCAGAAAAAGTATTAAATTGTGTTTGATCTATATTAACTCAGTTGGTTTACATCATGCATTTTATAATATACCCTCCAGGCTGTAAAGAAGGCAAGTCACATAAAACTAAAGAAACGATGGTGTAGACAGTAAATCTGACAGACTTTTGTATCTTTTTCTCCAGAACATATAACACTTTTCTCCAAGCACACATCATTTTCATTAAAAAAAAAACAAAAACAACAAAACAACCAAACCAAACCCAAACCAAAAAACAAACCAGTGTACACTGTAGAGATTCTTCAAGCTTCTCCAGTGGAGACTAGAAGCAGAATCATCAGTAAGTATAACAATACACCAGTCAAAGCTTTAAGATGGCACAATAATTATGATTATCTCTGAGTGGAATATGCTCATTAGCAAGGATCACCATAGTTGTTTAGGATATCAATATCAGGTATGTCTGAAGTTTAAAAAAAAAAAAAGGTAGGCTTCCTGAACAAAGACATACATCAGTGCACTGGCTGAAGATAAATATTTTCTAAAAGGATAGAAAAGTTACATTAAAAAACAATTTTCATATTGCTTTTTTAGTATTTGTAATTGACAATGGAGTCATGATAAAATATATAGTTGAATATCTAAAGATAAAGCAGCTTGTAATTTTGAGTTTACATAAGCAAGCCTTTGTGCTCAAATGATTGCTTCCAACCTGGACATCTCAGTAACCAAAATTACTACAAGGAGGATTTAGGAATAGTTTTCCTATAAAATAGCTTTTGGAGAAAATTGTACTATGAAAAGAACCCACATATAGTGACTATTTATAACTGCTTTATGACAGATTAACAACAAAATCTCTTAGCCCAGGGCTTCGTTTCATTTAACAGTACAAGCAGTCTCTTAAAGGCCAGATTTCACAATTGCCACAAAATCTCTCAGTAGGCAGAATGTGAAAGTGGAAGAAGTGTTATTGTATCCTCTCTGATTCAGAACTAACTGAAATCTGGCATGAAACTGAAACCCGTCTCAATCAAGAAGAAAAAAAAAAATGTTCTTACTTGAAGAGTTTTTAGAATCTGCCTTTCAACAAAGCAAAACAATCTTAGATATACTTCCTTGAAAAGAGCAGAACAGATTTTTGCAGGTAACAGGAGCTAAAATTAATTACTTCTGCCAAAAGAATAAGAGGGAAAAGGCACATCTGATGTTTTCTTCACTGAAACAGAACCATTTAAAAGTTCTTTTAAACAGAAGCACCACACTCTGAGCACTTCATCCTTAAAAAGTAACCCTCCAAAAAGGTTTGCCTCTGACATTTCCTAGAATCATAGAAGGGTTTAGTCAGGAAGGGATGCCATGGATATCTTTTGCTAGATCAGTTTGCTCAAAGCCCTGCCAAGTCTGGCCCAGAACACTTCCAGGGATGGGGTAGCACAACTTGTCTGCATAACCTGTCCCAGTGCGTCACCACCCTCATTGTAAAGAATTTATTACTGTCAAACACTGAAACAGGCTTCCTAGAGAGGTGGTCTCCTGGAGCCTTCTCTTCTCCATTCCAGAAGGCCACTAGACTAGTCAGGCACAATCTGCATGTGGTGAAGCTGGGCTGGCTGTCTCCAGCCACCTCCCTGTCATTCATATGTTTTGCCATAACTTCCAGGAGGATCTGCTGCATGATCTTACCAGGCACTGATGTGAGGCTGACTGGCCACTTATTCCTGAGATTCTACTTACTACCTTTTGTTTCCAGCACTTAATTCTGAACCAACTCTGCTGTAGATCCCTACAGCTCTAGATGCTTCCCATGTCATATTCTAGTTGACATTAGTCCCCTTATACAGCAAACCTCCTCAGCATTCCTATATGCTGCCTGAAATATTCCTGTAATTCTCACTTAGCCCTTCTTGGTCAAATCTGTTCTTTCATTTCTAGAGAACCTACTTCCCCTGATTTCCCCTGCAGCTCATTTCACTCCTTGCAAAGGAATTTAAAAGCCCCACAGGACTCGTGCCAATCAGAAACATCAGTGAGACTCCTCTGCAGTGAAACCACTGACTGAAGCAAAGTCCAAGGAATATTCTTTTGCCTTGTTGAATGTTGGATGAGAATCTTAGCTGTAGTAGGCTGTAGGTCTATTTGGCTGTTATCCATCATTGATCTGAGGCTGACTGTTTCTCTTACTTGCTTGCCAGTGCCAATACTAGGTGCCAGGCTCCACTTGAGACAATACCAGATAAATTGACATCAATAAAGTCAGAAAAATCAATCTCTAGCAACTATCAGTGCTTACCTAACTTTTTCTTTTAAACTTCAAAGCTACTAGGACCTATTAACATAATATGTTTTTAATGTACTTGTCTAACTCTGTCATTGAGAATCTGAATAAATCTCTCCCTCTCTTTATTCTGACCAAACCATTCTGAGTACCATTTCAGGTGTATAGTTACTGATCCTGGAGAACATGCTGCATCAAGCAGTCAACTGTTCCATACAACAGTTTTAACATATTGTTGAGAAAATTGTGGAAGGGATTTTACTATTCAGAGCAATTCTAACAATACCCCATTACTACTCATGCTGCTGCAAAGATGCCTTACTAGGCTGACTAACAAGACCTTTTTTGGTTGTTTGGTTGGTTGGTTTGGGTTTGTTTTTTCCTAACTCTCAACCATGACAAAACTGCCAGAAGGTGAATCTTTGTCTTTTAGGACATAACTGTCTGAATGGCCAGAATGAACAAAATCTGTGAGAATGAACAAAACACCCAAGGACTCACCTCCAACCACTTGTCCTTATACAGTAACTTTCGAATGAGCTCCAAAAGATTTATCTTGTTAATCACCAGTGCATCAAACACTGCATTCAAACCCTAAGGAGCCAAGAGAAAAATAACAGCAAAAGATGAAGCAGCTAACCACAAATATTTTCTTTTAAATACATCCTGAACTGACTTACTGTACATCTTAATTCTGATTCCAAACAAATTAGAGAGATACATTGGTAGCAATGATGGCAGAGTGGTAAATGCAGCTCAGAATAGCAGAATAACATTTTACTGTAATGAGAATTCTCCTGCTACATGGAATAACCCTTCAGGGAATACTATGCACCAGCAAGCTAGATAACATATGCATGGTCACAACAGAATTCTGCTCTCCATCTTCTTCCCCAAATGTTCCGCAGTGTAAATGCTGCAGTCAAAAGGTAAAGCTTCTACCAGAAAGGTGGAGTTTCTTTAAGCCTTCTACTTATTTTTTGTTGTATGGTATCTTTGGACTTCCAGGTTTCAGAAATACTGTTTTTAAAGGGTACAGGCAAAGGCTGAGAAAGATTTAACAGAGGTATCAGGCTTGCTTTTCTTGCAATTACAGCAATAAACACAGTGCAAGTTGCTGGGAAAAAAAAAAAAAAAAGAAAAAAATTTCTATATGACATCAGCCACTACACATGAAACTAGAACATATTCAGTGCTTTGCAGGGCTACACTTGCACATAACTACCTCCAAGCAGGAAACCAAAAGGTATAAATGTGTCCAGAGGTAATTTTACTGAGGTTACTGGCAAAACCATAGCATCTTAGCATTTCTACTTCAGCATATCACCATGGTAATTCTTGAGTATTTATCCTATATTCTAATAATTTCAGAAATTAACTCACTGTTCTAAAGACTAAATGGAACAAAACCCAGTAAAACTTAGTTCCAGGTGAAGCAAAGGGAGGCTGGTACACAGGGAGGCCACAAGCCCTTAATTAACAGTGAGAGGGAAGGGACAGAAGATAGCTTAGAGTGTGGCTTGGTTCCATGTAGAAAGGCCACTTGGCAATTAAAAGGCTTTTGGCTCACTCAGATGGAAATAGGAAGGCAAGAATTCTACTGAAAATCACATTCAGCCTCCAAGTAATCTTTTTAATGGGTGATTTAGCCCTTTATGCCTCTGACCTGTGTCCCTTAGCACAACAGTAAATATAATCATCCTAGCAGCGCAACAGCAAACAAATAAAATCCCAAATCCAATAACAGTTCTGCATCTGATAGCTCAAATAGTTACTTCATACTGCTGGAATAAATTACACATTTTAAGACAATCCCTTATGCTTTCCTTACAGACACCTTTGAAAAACACATCACAACGTCTAAAAACATCTATCAAAAAAAATGTCCCAAATCAAGAAGTTTTCTGTAATTTCTTTTCCCTTTTCTTCCAGCAAGGACAAGAGGGTCATTGCTTCAAAGAATTTTCTGACTCCGTTCTTATCTATGTCAGCTAAAGCTATAAACTGGATTTATTAATAAAGACATACGACTATATAAAAGGTAAAAATCACAGATACAGCATTTCAGGTGGCCAGTTTGGTCACCCAAACCAGCATTGTCTTCACTGAAGTTATAAAAAGCCAGACCACAATAAACATGAACAACAACTACATCTGTTTCCACAGACAGATCATTAAATAAGGGACAAAAGGAAGAAATGCAGTACTAGAAGTGCTAATTAGGCCACAATATAATTATAATTAGGGCCATAAACAATGGCCCTAATTGTAATTACACTGTTCACAAAAGCAAGGGAATGGAGCTTTTAAAAATGCTCTCCTCTGGTTATATCTTTGTTCATGAGCCTTCTCTTCACAAGAAGTTTGTAGTCCTGCTATGTCAAGCATTTAATTCAAAACCAAGGGCAACAAAAGTAAAACTAATGTTGTAAACTCTTTAAGCTTTGCAAAAATATCTGCAACCTGCTTACAAAAGTTAAAGCGAAAGACTCTAACAAATTGGCAAAGATACAGTTAAGACGAATCTATGAGAATACTGCTTTTTGTCAACATTAATTAGTTTTCTGAACAGAATATAAAGGTGAGCATGTCATTAGCTGTGGAGAAGATTAATTTCTGTAGACTTTGCAACTATACCTGACAGATGTTGAGGTGAAAATTCAGTTAATAAGAGAATTCTTACCAGTATTGTAATTCCTTGTTCTTTGCACAGCATGGCTATTGCACCTAGGACAACACTCACCAGCACCCAGAACACAGAAAATGTATGTCCTTCCTTATCTGTTAAAATAAAGAATGCCATAGCATTAGGCATTTTATACATTTAAAGGTAAATTAAAATAAAAATTTCAAAAATAAACAGCATTTAGTATTGCAGTCTTTTCTACCAGTTAAGATCTGGACTCGCAGACTTAAAAAGCATAGGGCATCTCCTGCAATATGCTGGCATTTGTCCCTTTATTGCAGTCATTTTCTGCTCTTGGAGACATTAGAAATGTTCCTATTTGCTTGATGTTTTAGCCAGATTAATTAGAATGGCAGAAGCCTCACATAATTTCCACAATTTGTCATCTGCAAAGGTTAATTCCCAATATTTAGAGATATTTATCATCCTTAGCTAGAGCTCTGTCCTTACTGGCCACTGTCTTCCTACCATAGGAAGCTACCATAAAAACAAGAAATTCTTTATAATGGTTACTCATGAAGTGTCACACACACAAACTGTTTTAACTGCAGTCTAGTCTACAAAGGCACAATGAGCTGCTTCTCCAGACCTGCTGCATTTAGCAAGTGCCTCATGTCATTCTATTATCACTGCAATAGAATGCCATGGAGCTCAGAAATGTCACAGCTGAGCTGAAGCAGTTAGTCCTTGCACTCAGGAAGCATTTTTACAGCAGGGTGAGGAACTCTGGGGTTAAAAGATCAAGAGCCACTACAGCTTCTACTCAAAGGAAAACTCTTTACAGACTGCACCATGTAGCAGATTTTGGGTATGACAAGCAGGCATATCTGAGATGAATAACACAATCAACCCTACTTCAGCCAAGCTGCTATCACACACAAAATACACAGGTACTTCACATAAAAAACATATCTGTCACAACCTCTACTCCATAGGTGCAAGCAGCAGAGGAAGGCACTCTGCTCATTCAGAGGCAGCTTCTTGATTCAAGTAACAGGGGCTCTACAGGCATCACAAGAATCAATCTTTGACTTGGCACTTGCAAAAACAAAGCTGAACTCGGCATTCATTGATTGAACCCCTTTCTTACTTTCCTTGACCTCTAGAGCAGTTCTTCTGTACTGCTAATGCAGGTTCGACCCTCAGTGCTTAAAGAGAACTGCAATAATGGTCTGTGGAAAGGGTAAATGGCAAGATTAAGCTATTTCACCAGAAGTAGAAACCTACACCTCAGCTAGTACACTAGGCTTCCTTTATAACTGTCCATGAGAAGAGGACATTTTTAGGGACTAAGTTACCTAATTAAATGCAGCTGAACCCCCTTCAGAGATGTAACTCTGCACTGACGATACAGGGAAAGCAGTAAACCTCAACCTCAAATGTTGCTGGGGTCAGATACAAACCATAAGCATAAGTGTGAAAAGGATTTGCTGACATTGGCCTCCTCTTTCATTTTGAACCAGGCTACTTCTTTCGTAACAGACAGCTCCAAACTTTTAATACAAATATGTCAAAGAACAGGTTTTGAGGTTACTTCTAACCTAAAAAAACGCTTTCTTATCTAAGACTTCTAAAGCTTCAACAGAGTGAATACTAAGATGTTTGAGACTCATTGTTGCAATACATAGAGGGAATTTGATCCTTCTCCCTCCACTCCAAATTGTAACTCCAGAGGTGAAGTAAAACTTAACATTAGAGGTGCAAATGTTATAAAGATTAAAAAAAGTCTTCTTTTAGGAAAGAAGTCATACACATTTGAATAATGCAAAAAAAAAAAAAGCCAAGACAATATAAAATACACAATGACTAAAGAGACATTGGAAGTAGAAAAATTAGAATGCAATGGGAAACTCCAGCCCACATCAATTATACAGAAGAACAGCTGAGGGTTGTAACTCATGGAGGAAAGAGCTTCAACATTCCTTCTATGAGTACTGCTAAGACAGAAAGAATTCTGTCTAAATACATCCCTTCAAGGAGCTTTTCAGACTTTGCAGTACAAGACTGTTCAGCCAGCTCTTGAAAACCACTTTTGGTGGGTTTTTTTGTTCGTTTGTTTGTTTTGGCATTTTTGTTGTTGTTTTGGGTTTTTTTAAAGTAGAAATCAACTAGCACAGAGAATGCAAGGATAGAAGACAAAGTAATTGACTGTGCTCACAAAATGACCATCAACCATCCTAAGTATGTCTAAAAAGGAAAATAGTGAAGACAGCCAATGCACATTTACTGTGTTTATGGAAGAAGACTTTCTTCCATTGAGAGGTTTCTTCTTCTCAGAATCAAATTCTAGTGGGAAGGAGTCAGGACAACTAAGTACTTCTCAGAGAAGCAGTATTCAGTACACAAATTATCTTAACACAAAAGATAGTAGGAAATATATATAGTAAGTGGCCAGCTGGCAATTCAGAAATGCTCCGATGATTCAAAATATAAGAGTAATAGTAAAAAGGGAACTAGGCCAAATCATCAAGGACAAATGTAAAAGCAGCACATTCACACAGAAAATCTAACACAGAAAGGTCACATTGCAAAATGAGAAAAGGTAATGTACGTAAAGAACAAATCCCCACAATTCCACAGATATATTAGTAAGAAAAGTAGTGAGGAAGGAGTTATTCCAATATTCATTGAGAAATAAAATGGACAATGCCAAGAAAACAGAAGTGTTCTCTGCCTTTTTCCTTCATTTTTTCCCAAAAAAGTCAGTTGCAATCAGACGGTAAGTACAGCATCAGCAGAAAGGGAGGAAGAACAAAAGCAAAAATAGTGAACTACAGGACAGAATTCATAGAGAAGTTGATCTGTTTTAAATTACTCTTGGTTACAGTCACTCAACAGGTTCTATACAACCCAGAGTAACCTCAACTGTTACCTCAGAAATAATGAAAAATACATGAGAATCCAGAATCTCAAATAAAATAAAACAATGCCTTCACATCTACTTTTGAAAAGGAACAAAAAAACAAAAGGACAGACTACAGATACAAAGCTAAGCTGACTGGTCAAAATTACAAAAAAATTACAACACCTAGACAAACTATTTTCTAGGTGGCACTCTAAAACAAAAAAGAATATGATTAATTGCTTGCCAAATAATTTAGTCATTTATATAGAACTGAGTATAACTTTTGACTTGGACAGAAAAAAAGTCTTCCTGATAAAAGGAAATCTGTAAACATCCTATGCCTTGACTTTGCAAAGGCTTGAGAATAACACTGGAAGCAGTGTGAAATGTGCCACAAAAAATAAGGGCTGCATGAAGTTTTTATAGAATGGTTATAAATAACAGCTGGAAAACTAGAGTAAGATACCAGCTTGCTGTGAAAAAAAGTAAAGGTAACATTCTGTACTGGATTCTTCCTTTGTCCTGACTCCATTTGGATGTTGGAATAAGAAATACCCTTATTAAGACCAGAAGTGCTGCCAGGCTGCAATGGCCAGGAATCATACAAAGGAGAAGTCAGAATTCTATTGACAAACTGGAAAAAACATGGAATCATAGAACAGCTTGGTTTTGAAGGGACCTTGTGGGTCATCTGATTCCAAACCCCTGCCATGGGCAGGGACACCTTCCTCTAGACCAGGTTGCTCAGAGTGCCATCCAATCTGGCCTGGAGAAATGGTCTAGCCAAATAAAAGAAAACTAAAGCCATTCAATAGGCACAAGCTCAAAGTTGTGCATAAACAAGTTTGTCTTTGTGTGAACATCCCAAGTCTCAGATGCAAGAAATATCTCAGCTTGTCCAGCAAAGCCAAGCTAAGCATGGACTTGCAAAGATGATAAAAACACACAGCAGAAGAGAAATAATATTCTCCTTAGGACCTTAGAGAAGGTCCTAAATACTGAGCATCAAAGACCTGGACTTCAGTAAGGCCTTTGACGCAGCCTCCCATAAGATCTCACAGAGAAGCTGCTGCTGAACAGGCTGGATGTGCAGACAGGGAGGCGGACTGAAAGCTATCAGAATGGCTTCTCCAGAGGGTGGTGGTCAGTGGCTCTAATCAAAGGCCAGTGTACTCAGGGGTCAATACTGGGTCCAGTCCTATTCAACATCTTCATTAATGACTTGGATGATGGGGCAGAGGGCACCCTCAGCACATTTGCTGAGGACACCGAGCTGGGGCAGTGGCTGATACACCAGGGGGCTGTGCTGCCATACAGAAGGACCTTGTCAGGCTGGAGAAATGGTCTGGCAGGAACCTCACACGGTTTAATGAGGGGAACTGCAAAATCCTGCAGTAAAGCCTCCTGGACAATTGGCTCTAGGCGACCCTGTGTGGGCAGGTCAGATGACCTCGAGACTACTCCAACTTCAAACACTCTGTGATTCTGTAAACAAGATCTCCTGAACAGCACAATTTCTGTTCCTTTGTTTCCTTTTGCAGGCTCAAAAAATCAACAGTTATTCACAGAATTGTAATATTATCAAAATTCATCAGTGATTAAGCTCCAAAGAGAAAGAATTTTAATTAAGAAAAATTTTATTTCATGCTTGTTCCTGGGTCAATATGCACAACACCCCTTCATCCCCACCATCCCCTGTCTCAACTGCAGAAATCTCAGTAAACTCAGCTGCAAAATAGATACAAAAGACCACCATTCAGCAATGCTTTCAATTTCATCTTTTTTTTTTTAACAGTGAGTTAAAATGTAAAGCACTGCATAAGTGCTTATTATGAGATATACACATGCCAACAGAAGTAATCAGTCTAACAAAGCATATTCCCCTAATATGGCGCTGCTTCCCACCAGAAAAATCTTGTGTCAGAAAACGAAACTGATCTCTCATTGGCACCTGTGCCTGGTTGAAACTGGTACACCATATTGTGAGTGGGCATCTTGCCACTCTAACAGATGGACAAAATTGTAAGCATGCCAAAGAAATAGAGTACTTGCTTATTTTTCTTTTAAGCTGGAAAAAATATAGTGTTTCTACACAAACCCAAAAAGCGTTGCTCAGATGGTCCCTCTTTAGGAGTACATGAAGTCTGGAAGTTGAGAGGATTCAATAAAATACCTATGTAAACCATAAACAAGCCATGAGAGCTCCTCCATTCAGACTGCTAGACTTGAGTATAAGCATCTCTAGGGCAAGGATGCATACACAAAGTGTTTTATAGTGTAGCATTGACTGATCCTAAATTTACAAGCAACACATTGACAGTGGACTTAAATACTAGTCCTATTGCAAGAGACCTTATTTTCTGGTGTCCTAAATCCACATGCCAATGAAAACAAACTCCTTAGAAGTGAAGCATATGAAGAAAATGCTACATTTAACTACCAAGCTTAGTTTTCTTGTAAAGCCAAACTAACAATATCCAATTAATTACTATCAATTCAGACACTTAGGCATTCAGCATTTCCTTCTTCCAACCCAGCTGAGCAACTTAAGAGTCAGCCAGGTGACAGCCTGGAGCAGTTTATGGAGTCCCCATCTTCAGGTGAAACACAGCGACTGATTCTGTGAAAGCACCTACTCCTCTGAAGGTTGAAGCAAAGTAAGTTATGTTGAGCTCCTGCAGGAAGTTTTAATTTTTAAATGAAATGGCTCACAAACACTCCTATATTCCATTAATGTGCCTTGTCTGTGGGGATCTTCCAACTAAACTGCTACAAATATTCTTCTAATCAAGTTCTAAGAGTTCCCTGCTCATGAATTGCTAAGGAAAGGGGGAAGAATTATCTAGTCTTAAAAGATCACATAAGAATCCACTGTTAGAATTAAATTAAGCCCAAGATCTCCTTGTGTATCTCCACATGTACATACTACTGCAGTTCAGCTCAGTGTTTCACATAATAGTGATATTACAGTAGGAAATGCCACTCCTAAACATATCCAGCCATCTCAAACTCATTTCCTAGAGGCCACACTGAAAGAAGCATCTATCCCCTGAATTACATCTTGGAGAAGTGAAAGTCAGCATTGATTCTACCAGAAAAAAGTCACTGTGTTTTTCCTCAGCCAACTAAATAATGAAATTGTTAGGTGTTTCACTTACACTTATTCCCTCCCAATGCGTTTAAATACGAACAGTAGGGCACACAGTTGAAAAATCAGGGCTCACAGGTTCAACAACAGTAAATACCCCTTGACCAACTGCACAATAGCTAACAAATTCCCCATATCTTAGCAACCATCTCTCTCACACAGGAGACTTAAATGTTTCCAATCTGTAGGAAAACTTCCATAATATAAACCTCCAATATTCACAAAACTCATCACTACTTTGCATGCTTTATTAAATTAGCAATGAACTAGTAGATGATTGATTGACATCTACACAGAATAAAACAAAACAGAAACACACAACCAGAACAAAGTAATTTTTAGATGTCACAGCATATGAGCAAAGAGCTGATCCCATATTTAATATCTGCACCAATATTATTCACATGGACCAAGTCATGAACTCCTCATTTTAGCCCATTCAGAGATTGCCAATGCAGATGGCAAATACATGCAACTGGATCACTGTCAAAACTGAAGACAAAGGAAGGCAAAAAATGAACACTACAGCAGTTTTAAATTGCCTTATGAATTCCCAGAGAAGCTGCATTAAAATTCAACAAAGTTAATAACCCACAATTCCCTTCAGAACATACCTAAACAGTTGTCAGCTCTTGCTGTCTCCAAAGCCTATGCAGTGGATTTGTCCCCACAGTTGTGTTTAAAACAGCAGGACAGAATGAGAACAACAGATTACTTCCTTGCAATTATAAATGTTATCCTTTCAAAGATGCTAACTTCAAAAATGGTATACTGGGGAAAAGTAACAGAATTGTACAACTTCAGTAAGACATAATTATAGCCCACATAATTAAATGCCTATACTTAAAAAAAAAAAAAAAAAAAAAGAAAGCTTCTGATTCTGGCTAAAAGAAACTGTCTACCCAAAAATCCACTGAAACCACAAATAAATCAGGTAAACAAGCTGCAGTATATCTTGAGCTTTACAAAAACCATTATTTTCCTTTGGAAGTTTTCCAGCCTGACACTGATATTTTTCTGATCTCCTGACTGTTTTCACTATTACATATACTTTCCCCATAGTACTTCCAAATCCTCCTCAGACATTTCATGAGTTCCTACTCCCACGCAGAAAAAAAATTGTAAATCTTTATATTCATTTTCTCAGGTGAAAAGAAGCACGAACCAGTCTCCCACATACAATTTTGACCCCTTTTCTTGAAAGAATGACAATTCATTAACTGTGTCTAAACTATTGAAACATATACAGATTTTTTCAATTGAGTCATACACAAATTTCACATTGCCTTGCTGAAAGAATAGTCAGGTTCTTTATTAAAAACTTGGATAATCTGTCTGCTAATAGCATTGGGATGCTGCTGGTAGCCAAACAATATATGTTACTGACTCAACCATATCAGCAGCATCACATCAGGCTTTTCAATGTTTGTTTAACTCAGATGCTCACTTAAAGTTCATGAAACAAATACAAACTGGCATCAAACATGTTTTGGTAACCATATTCAAAAGACAATACAAATGCAGTCTACAAATCTTGATGGTCTTAAGAGCTGTACCCTCTTTTAAGTGCTCCAAAAGAGTCACACTACAATGTGTCTATCCATAACAATTAAACAACAAAATAGAAATCAACCTTTGATAATTCTCCCACTCCTGTAAAAACTTGGCGAGCTAAGCTCTATATAAATGTGACAGCCAAATCCAGGAACAAAGACATGTGCAGCTGACCTACAGTTTAGGGCCATGCTTGCCTTTAATATAAAAAAAGCCCAGCAGGACAAAAGGAAAAAGGATGTTGGTACCATCCACTTTTGTGTAGGATCACCATAAAGCATCTCTATTTGATTAGGAACATAAACCTGATACCTGAGGGGTTTTTTTTGCTAAATGTTTGGTTATTTTGCTAAAAATCCCTGAGGGGTTTTTGGTTGTTTTTTCTCTCTCTTTCTCACAAACGAAAGATAAATTACCTTCTTGGCCTGACTTAGAAAATGACGTAATAACAGTTCTTAACTTGCTCTAGAACTAGCAACATGCATTGGCAATATCACAGACATTCTGGATCTTGAGGATTTGACATCAGAAGGACAACACTCTAAAATTATATGTGCATATTTTTAAAATGCACGTTCTTATGTTCACAGTGAGACTAGCTTCCATTTGGGATTGACTGCCTCAATCTCTGCAGAATCAAACTAGCTACAGTCAGATAAAAGTTCTTTACTCCTTATTTAACCTATTATTTGAGAATACCTAGAAGAACTGTTCACAAAAGAAGGAAATTCATACCAAGGGTAAAACTTTTTATTTACTTTGCAAACCCACTGAAGAGTCATATTCTACCACAGCCACTTCCTCATATTTGGTTACCTTTTCCTAAAACCTTTCATACAAAGAATCACAGGAACAGCTCAGTTTGGAAGGGGCCTCCAGAGATCACCAGGTCCAATCTTTGCAGGAAAGGGAGTCTAGACAAGATCATGAAAAACCCTGCCCAAATGCATGAAAATCCCCAGTCATGGGGACTCTGCCACATCTCTGGGGAGACTGTTGCAGTGATTGTTCTTGTAAGGAAGAAAAAATTCTTCTTTACATCAGGGTGAAACCTTTCCCAGTGCAACTGCACCCACTGCCCCTTGTCTTTGCCATGTAGCTCCTTGTGAAAAGAGAGGCTCCCTTCTCTTTGTAGGTGCCATTTCCAACACAGACACACCCCTTACTACACAAGCATTCATGTTCAAACAGCCGCAGGCTGGACAAACCTCCCCAATCCACAAAGGAACAAAAATAAATATAATAAGGGCAGCAAGAAAAACTGCTTGTGGTTTTTGGTGGTGTTCAGCTAGATGGACACGATGGTGAACAGGGCTGTCGTTTGGAGGGACTATGACAAGCTGGAGGGATGGGTCTCATGAAAGTCAAACACAACACCATGCAACAATTAAGGCCTGGGCAGCAGCTCTGCAGAAAAAGGTCTGGAGTGCCTGGGTGATTAGCTCCTGGCTGATGAGTCAGTAGTGCCTTTGCAGCAATCAAGAGGAAAGACTCAAATATGTATCTTGGATACAAATTCTTGTGTACAGAGGAAGTCTAAACTTCTTCAAGAAGTAGCTGAGGGAAACGCAGGCAGTGAAGGCGACAGTAAACATTGGAAACTGACCTGAAAGACAATGCTGGCAGATTCTAATTTTCCTTGGCAAAACTGCTTAAAAGACATCTGCTCCCCTATTATCATGTAATGCCCAATAAAAATCAATAAGGGCTTCTTAGTATCTTGTCTTTGCAAGATTTTCCTTCTTCTGTATCAGCGACACAAATTTCAGTCCAAGACTATTATTACATTAATGCTGATATCTAAAAGTGATTAAAAACTGGCCCTCACAAGTTGAAGAATATCCTTAACCAGAATATGCATCCTTAATCATTCCTAAGATGTCCTCTACAGCAAAATAATTAGAGGGTTCTATATAATTGTCTCCGGTGGTCATCCTAAGAATTTGGTTCTTGAGTTCTTCAAGCAAAGATTATTATCTCTGCCATATAACCCTACTTGTCTACCAAAGACATTGGAAAACAGATAAGGCAGTATATTTTGACTGGTCTATCTTATACTACCACTAACAGAAGAAACATCATAAGCACAATCATATCCAATAAAACAGGTGAGAAAAGAACAAACAAACAAGCAAGAACCCAAGGCAAATTTTCATCAAGAAATCATTAGCTCAGTTGAAAGAAATTAATCCTATTCAAAGGGAAGAAAAATGTATCCCAAGTAAACAGGAATCATTCTAAATAACATCTGAAATGGCAAGATAAACTTATTATATCAGCAATAGAAATATGTACAATAGTTCCAAAGAATCTAAACTGAACCAGCAGGAGCTGTTCACAGCATCTCACGGCTCGCTGCGGACTAAGTCACTCCCCTCAGCCCACACTGAGGTCTCTGTGATGCCATAACCATGCTGTTAAGCCAGATCCCAAAGTCAGCTGAGGTGCCTCTGAAACACCCTGCCAGCTCTGGTTGATCATCACAGGCCATGCCTATGGAACTGCAGACAAGCTCTTCTCAACACAGCTCCTCGTGGCTCCACCAAGTGAGTCCCACACTTCGTGTGGTAGAGCACATCCATATCCCAGACTGCATGTCCTGCAAAGCTTCCCACACTCATCAACTCCTGCTTTCTTGTGTGCTTACTTAACAGAGCCCCCAAGATAATTTCTCCACAACTGTACTTGAACTGCCAACCTGCAGTCGGATCAAACAATACCAGAGATCTGAAAGCTCACTTGAAAAAACATCTACCAAGGAATTGTTCATGCTAAACACAGCTGTCTTACAAAAACTGTGAGTAACACTATATTCAGCATTATATGCCAGCAGTTGCATATTGCAGGAATCCAGAAGGCTTAGTCATAGGAATAATTCTTTGCAATTCATTAAAAATACAAATAATGTTCTGAAAAGTTGACTCCCATTTAAGACATCCCAACATAATGGCATAAAGAGTAGTACAATATTTAAGCATATACATTTGTAGGTTTGATTTATTTCCAAAATACTTATTAAAATACTTCCTTAAACTTCCAAACAATAAAATATTTAGCAAATAAGCTTATCATAAAGTGGACTTTGCTTAAATTCAGTATTTAACAAGAATTATGGACAGTAACCTTTTCAGAACTTCTAACAATAAAATAGCTGCTAATGCAGGTTCTTTAAAAAATATATTTTGTCAGGGTAAACAAATCAATCTGACATTTTAAATTTTGCTATACTTCACTGTGCAAATGTGCAAATGCTGAAAATACACACAGTAGGAAATTAAAGGGGCAAACAGAACACTTACTTTCTTTAAATGCTTTACAGTAGCCAAGGAATGACAACAAGAAGAACAGGGCACACAGAAGGTCTGCTCTGCCAACAATCCCAGCAACCTTTAAAAAAAAAGTTTCAAATGATCAGATTTTTATTCTTAGAAAACCTGTAGCAAAGGAACACATACAAAGTGAAATATATAATAGAATATAACTGTATCACTTTTTCTCTTTAACTGGGCGTAGTGGATTAGTTATACCGAGTTTTTTTAGATGCATCCTATTTTTTATTGGGTATTGCTTAGTATCAACTACATAAATGGTTTGGCTTTGGTATATGAAAATTTTAGTTCATGGATTTTTTTTTAAGAAATGAAGGAGGATTTCACTGCATAAAATTTAGACTCTACACAATTCCATCTGGTTTTTGGATCAAATTGCATTTCAACAGAACACTTAGAAAGCATCAAAGTATGAACCAGTTTGGGTTGGAAGCAACTTTAAATACCATCTCCTTCCAACCCCTCTGCCTTTCACTAGACCAGGTTTCTCAGAGCTCCATCCAACCTGGCCGTGAACACTTCCAGGGATGGGGCATCTACAACTTTCTGGGCAACCTGTGCCAGTGCCTCACCACCCTCACAGTGAAGAATTTCCTCCTAATACCTAATCTAAATCTACTCTCTTTCAATTGAAGCCATTACATGGCTTGGAAGCCAAACATCCTGAACCACAATTAAATTGGCAGCTCTGCTGAAACACAAATCAAAACTGTTCACTTTCAAAAGACAAGCCAGCCTTCAAATTGCAATCTGAACACTCAGAATGGACAAGTACCTTCCAGCTTGCAGATTCAGGTAAAAAAACCAAAACAATTCCCCCTCTGGCAGTCTTTTGTGTGGTATTAACTGACTGCATTAGAGCTACCTCCATCTGCATCTTGAAACAGAAGTTGTACTAATGCAAAAGAAAATGAGAAGCACATCCTGGGACCTCTGTACTTGAGATCTGTGCCAACCCATTTAAATCAAGTGCAATCTCAGGGCTATCTGTAAGCTTTGGTTCAAGCCCCTAAACTGTATTTACAGTAACTTGCTGAGACAGAGCAAGACACTTTTGGATCTTCAGTTCTCAATTACACAAGTGTCAGGATAACACCACAAATTTCTTTGTGAAAATCATGACATGGAGCTCGTAGGGGACTGATAAGCCCTGATGTTGGAACCTCACTAGAATGTAGAGCCAGAGCAAGGATCATGGAAATACCCCTCATTTTTCAGTCTAGCTCTGCTTCCTCAAGTGCTGAGTTCTATGTTATCATGAGATGTACAGAAGCAGGGCAGAAAAGTTACAGATTTTCTTTTTAAATTCATTTTTATGATCGTATTTCAGGGACAAAAGCAGAAACTTCAGTTCTCCTATATTACACCAGCTGTCCCATTTTGTGTGTAGAACAGAAAGAGCAAAGTAAAAAGGAAATGGGCATTTTTTGTGTCAGGGAAACATGATGGAGCAACTATTTCCAAATAACATCAGAGAAAGAGAAGTACAGAGGCATGAGAGTATGACTGATTCCACTGCAGAGACTCTCTCCCCCTTTTACCCTCAGCCTTCCTTAAGCACTGTGAAAGTAGAAACTGTTGGACTCCTGAATTCAGTACAGAAGAATTTCTTGATTTATCTACAGCTGTACACCTAACTTCTCTGCTGCTCCTTCTTCTATCATACAAAGGAATTATGAGAATTAACTCAATAGTTGTGGAGTGCTTTGAAAGGTGAAAATAATGAAGTGTCATTCTGCTTCAGGAGCCGCTCTTCCTAATGAGATAAAAGTTAAGGTGAGCTGACAAAATTTCGAAAATAAATGTCCACTTGTTTCAGCAAAGAGATTAAGGGGCTAATAATGCACATGGCCTCAGATTACTCCAACAGCAAAATGTTACCTAAAATGCAAGATAAGGCATATAGATTCTGGAATGAAAGCAAACAAAGGAAAAAAAATAAAAACAGTTTTAAATTAGTATCAGATATATTCTTATGTCCCTGATTCATTTAGCATTTCATCACTGAAGTGTTACAAAGAATAGGTCTTTTCTAGAGCAGAGAACTATAGCACAAGAGTATTTACTTGTAGGTAGAAAAATTATAGTGTTTTCCTTGCATAGGTACTGAAAGCATTACACCTTTCAGTATCTGTTTGACATGACAGTTTGTTTCACTGTATAAACCAAAAACCCAAAGCAGCAAACAGACGGATTCTTCACGATTTTATGTCAAAATATGTCATCCCATTTCAAAGCCAGAATGTTGGATACTTAAAACTCACAGGTTTAAAATCATAAAGAATGCTTTTTAAGAGATGCTGCCAGTCACACACTCATCCTAGAACTGCAGCAGTACAAATGACTTCTTCACTGGAGCAAGATTTATTGCTCATCATGTAAATGATTAGAGGCTTTTGTTCATTCCTGAATTTTAGAAGAGGCCTGATATATAAGCGTGCTACTTTTTCTCCCTCTTCTTCCACTGTTTGCCTGAAACATTTGCAAGTCTTCAAATATGCAAGGAGACCACATCACTTGTAATTTATTTGACACGACAAAGGGCTTATTAATATTCTCGTGGCGAGTTAAATACATTTTTAGAGTCAAATGGAATGCAGAATAAATTTATGGATATTGATAAAGGGGTCAATAGTAGGTCTACTACAAAGTTAAGACTCAGTGAGATTTCTCTTTACATGTCAGAACATCAAAAGCACTGAAGACTTGTTTTACGTTACTCTGACATCTAAAACTGGTTTTGGAGAACAAATATGAGGGGGCCCTTTTGACACAGTGCACTCTCACAAAGAAGTTATTGTGCAGATGAGTGAACACCAGAGAATGATTGTCAAGATGTTTTAGCCACACTGCCAGAAAAGGTGGCAGATTACTAATGCATAACTTTGCACCATCTCTAGGTCTTCAATACATGCATGGTCTCCAGACAGCTGAGAGCACAGCTTTCAATAACTTTTTCCCCACCATCATGTGCAGAGCAAATGCGAGAAGCCAAAACCATGGCATATTGTGAATAAGTGAAAAATCATATTCACATATGTAGAATGTGCACTGTAGGATTCACTGTTCATTGCTAGGACAAAATCAAAATATTTCTTTACTTTTTTTTCTGTACTTTTAGTACTTTTTTTGCATTTCAGACCTTTCAAATTCTAACAAAACCCCAAAAATATTTCCCTTACTGTGACAATTTTATATTTGATTTATCATTATCACAAGGTCAAGAGATCAGTGATAACATTCAGCAAGCTCACTAGCAGGAGGCCATAAGATTTTCTTAACTACAAGCACAAAAGAGCTTTTTAAGAACAACATCTTCTCTTCACAGAATTCCCTCACAAGAACTTTGTGTTTTGGTCAGATATTTTAACTGATTGCTATACATGTGCCATGATTCTATTCTGCATCTTTACATCTGTGCTTTTGCCTGCACTATTAAAATTACTGTCAAGTTTGTGTATCCCATGTACATGATTACAGACCGCGATTAAAAAAAAACCTCTTTAATCTTCTCCTTCATGTTAAAAATATAAACCCAGTTTGATCTCTCACAAAACAGGATGATTTCCAGCCCTTAAATCACTTTCATGGCTCTTCTGAGCACTCTCCAATTTTTCCAGTGTTGTCCTTGCAGCATGGATGCAACAGTGAATGCAATATTCTACTAGTCACATATAAAGTTCATAGAGTGCTCCATCTCTGATTTTAAAGCTCTTTGCTTTTTTTTTACCAATGCAAATGGAAATGAACAGTAATTAAAGAAATCCAGGAGGTAGGGAAATTCTGTAGCATAGAGCTCTCCTCTTTGAGTTATTGTACTTGACTGATTTGTGTTCCTTAATAAGGTCTAGCTCGGTGGAATTACAAGCCTTGGATGTACTAACCATAATATTTGATTGTTCTATTAAGACATGTGCCAAGAGAAGTGTTAAGAATATATAAAAGCAATCTGCAGAGTATAAGGCTACGCCAGAATTAATTAGTCAAGATGGTCAAGAACTTCTAAAATAAAAATCTCTGGAGATAATGATTCAATACTTACACACTCAGTGTGCACTGGATGCACAGCAAAGAGCAAAGCAGCAAGAAGAGAGGATTTGGGAGCCAGGTTTAGCCGTCTTCCTTTATTGCTGAATTGCAATCCACCCAATAATATGGAGAACACATCAACCATCAACACTGAGATAGTACAATGCAGTATTATGTTGATGACATGGAAACCAACTGGGTAGAAGCCTCCAGCAAAAAGGTAATTAATTCTATATAGAAACAAAAATATTAAGGGTAGGAATTACAACAATGGTTAGAAAAATACAAATAAAAAAACTAAACAGCCCCATAGGAGACACGGTTGCACACAAAAATAAAGTGGGTATCTCAGTACAGGTGGAGTTACCATTTAACCTCCACAACAAGACAAACAATATCCCAGTCTTCAGGCCACCTATTCATAGGGAATATCACATGGATACAGTATCTATCCTCTCCAAACACATAGTTTAGTACCATTATTTTAATCTTACAGTTACTTAGAACTGGCTTTTGGTCAACAACATAACTTCAGTGCTGCAACACAGGAGTATCCTCGGGATAAATAACCCAGCCCACTGAAGGATACCCCTGGGCTTAAGAGCAGCCAACTTGATGAGTTTTTGTTAATTAAATCCACACAGTGAGGAAACGAATATGCACTGGGACTATGATTTCCACTGACATACTCTCAGAAAGAGGTCCTAGCATGTGGATCCACCCAGAAAACAGTCAGCATATCTTGGTAACTGATTTGTGAGACTGGTTAGAGAGATGTTTCATACAAGTGTTAGAATCAGAATGAAGTGTAAGTGAAAATACTGTCTAAATTCCTATTCAAGACAGGAACTCTGCAGTAAAATGGAGGCTGAGAGAAAGGGGAAACATTGTGCTTTTATCAGTAGATAAAAGATAGACAGAAACTTAGAACAGGGGAATTTACACAGTTCTTTTGGTCAATGTGCATCTGGCATAAATGAAACCTATTTAAAAACTTAACCTATTATTAATATGATGCACATAAAGGTTGGAGCTTAGGGAAATTAAGGAAATCCATTTCTTTCTTTGAAAATAGCATTTTATGGACCATCTCCACAGGCTCATCTATATTTTCAGCTATAATAAGGATTGTATCCCAGTTCACTCCTTAAACAAACCGGAATGTTATTAGAGATGGAACACACCACAGAAAAAAAAAGAAAAGAAAAAAAAGGAAAGCATGTTCTGTGTAGTGCACTGAAAACTTCAACAGGTTTAGGACTCTGACATGTTCTATTCAGTTGTTTATTTTTCTTGATGAAAATGTGAAGAAATCCCAGTAGACAGTGAAACCCACTGCCCTAGGTACTTAAAACACACTACCGTAAAGGGTCAAAGTTTTTGCTTGAATATAGGACTAAGAGTGGGAACACTTCTTCTGCACTTAGTTCATGACTTGAAATGGGCAGAACAAGCACTGTCCCCACTGACACCACTGAGTCACAAGGGTAAAATAAAGAAATTAAGACTGAGTCCTCAAATATTCTCTGCATTACTGTGCCAGATTCCTACATGGTCTACTGTTTGCTCAAATCTTTCTGCAAAAAACATGAGCTAAGCATCTACAAAAGTAATCCTCTTAAACCTTTAGTTATTTGACAAAACCAGCAAGTTATATAGAGGCAGAGATTTCACTAGATTCTCAGACACTCGAGTTAGAATATTGCAGTGAAGAGGTGGGAAGACTATACAGTGTGCTGATAGAAAAAGGCCACAGTACCATGATGCTATTTATAAAATAAACAATTTGACAGGTCAGCAGGAAAGCAGAGAACAAAAACTACAATAGCAATGTAAGTGGCAGCATGGCTAAGTGAAGGGAACATCACCTCCTAGTTCCTTGATGATGTGACATACTAAACTACACCACCCCTAGTAGCAGGTATAGAAGACCCTCAAGACAAAATCTCTGAAAACTAGCTATAAATACAGAATGTCAAAATAATGAATATTTTGGGAAAGAAACCAGTGGAAAATTAAAACACCATTTGAGATTAAGGTAGTGAACTCAAAAATCGTATTCTGGAAAGGTATCCAAATACCCTGCAGCTACTTTGTTCTTGCCTTTTTTGTTGCCTCCCCCCTAAATTCAATTGAGTCAATATAGGTTAAAAAATATTCAGACCTCAAGCAAAAATACAAGTCTCACCTGAAAGTTAGGACAGTTAGCGGTCGATATGACTTATGACTGGTATTGCTGCTGAGTTTGCTACCCCAAAAGTCATGATACCACAGGTCACCAAGGGGGGTTTCTGCCCTGAGGTCCTAAAAGAAAACAAATTATCAGATCCTTAAAATTTTTCCATTGTTCAAAGCAGCTAAACTACAAACAAATTCTAACTAATGCAAGCTCACACTAAGATGGACATAGCAGGAGTTTTGTTGGCTCACTAGTAACATCTGACCCACAGTACCTAAGTTTGCAATGAAGGTCAAATCTTGAATGCCTGTCATTGTAAAGGTCACAATCGTGGATTCTGAAAGTAGGCATCACTACATGAAATTTAGAGCTATATTCACATCAGTTTATTATCTGGTCAATAGCTGAGATATGAAACACATAAACCTCCTTACCTCATAATTTTGTAAAAAGCCTTTGATTTTAGGTGTAGGTTATCTTGCAAAAAAGGCCAACTACAAACTGCTGCAAAATAGCAATTTTTTACCAGTGCAGTAGCATAACTACTGACAAAAGCATGAAATCAAGGAGACTAAAGGTAGGAAACAACAATTAGTTCTTTTAAAAGCCTTGCTTTGCACAGGACTATTCAAATAGTTGAGGCTGTTTTAACACTTAATACATTAAATCAATAATCAACATCTCTATATACTGCTCCTAAAGATTAAAAGACAGAAAGGTAATGAATTATTTTAATTTGGGGTGCAAAAGGGGCTTATTAAAAAAATACTGCAAAGAAAAAGTCTTGCTTGCTTGTTCTTCCCTTTTATCTCAAAGCCATGCTGATAATGAAAACCCAAATAATGTAGGCTATTAAATGGGAAGCATACACTTTGGAGGAAAAATAAGGATCTTGCTATCATCTGTCTCAGTCTTCTATGAGGACAAGCTTGGAAGTTCAAACTAACATATGCTTGCCCTCTTCTGCTTCCCTAGTGCAATTAAATTAAATACCAATTTATGCTACACCAAGGTACATGCAGGTTAAAGACACTTGAGACAGAACCTAGGAACAAAACTGGGCTAGTCAGTACTACTCCTGCAACCAACAAGGGGAAAACTCTACCCCTACCTTCTGTCTTGAAATTATTGAGACCAGTGAACCAAAGGAGGTGAACAAGACACCACAATCACAGGCAAGTAGACAAACAGGCTTGCTCTTGCTAACCCCTGGTGCCCCTGTCATTATTCCTACAACTCCACCTACTTACAAGATCCCCCACATCGCAATTCCCTTGGTTTTATTAATTCCAGTTCCTCTCCAATGCTGCTACCACCTCACTTGCTTCTATAGTAACTTGAGCACTCCTGTGGTCTCCAGTTCCTTCCATCTCACCCTTAGTCCATGCCTTATTTTTGGCTTGCATGTACTCCCAAATTACAGCCAAATTGTTGGACCCTGATGACTGGCTGCTGCTAAACTGAACTTAAAATAACTAATTTTTTCTTGCTTTTTCAACAAGAATATTCTTAACATATTCTGACGTTCATCCATCCAAAAATATAAATTAAAAAAAAAAAATCCAAGAAAAGATTTCCTTCAATCATTTGATCAAATTTGGCTAGTATTAGTCAAATGAATAGAAGTATTCTCTAATGGGATACCAATCAATACACAGAAAAGAGAGCACGGCTAAAACTGCAGTCTGAAATAATCTAGACTGCAGCTGTCAATTAAGGCACTCTCAGGCAAATTCTTAAGAAATCAAGACTCACAGGGGATCCTACTTGAGCTTAAGAATTACCAAGGTGAAAAATTTCTTCACGCTCTCACAGATGTTTCTACTGCCAAGTAACAGCTAGAAATTTCTTTCTTTCTCACAGAACCACAATTTTAGCCTGCAATTTTAGCCTTAGGCATCTAAATTCCCGTTCCATTCCTCATCGGTATGCACAAACCCTAAAGGTCATAATTTGACTCTCAGAGCAGGAACACGCTCAACCAGCAGCTCACTAAATGGATAGAGCCAGCTTTTCCGGGGCAGGCTGGGACAGGGATGCACACCAACATCTACTGAAGTCCTTGTACTCGGCAGGGGACCAGAGCGTGGTGCGGCCCTCACACTGTTTTTTCAACCAGCAGCACTGCTCCTTATGTACAGAAGGTTTATGAAAGACATACTTTTATAAATGTTAGTACTGGAAAAGAAAAGTATGTCTTCCATGTCACAGATGGTCCTCAATAACTTGAGATGGGAAATTTACAAGGCTTGATTTCCCATTCTGCTATAATCAGCCTTCTTTTGTCTTCCATCGGAAGAAGGCAGGAAAAGCTGAATGCATGGAATTACTTAGTGATTAGATTACACTTCCATATGACCTAAAAATCTTCAATCATGTATCTCGTCCTTGTATCCAAGTTCTGTGAGAAAGTTTCTTACATCAATTTTCCTCCTTAGTGAACTTACCCTAAAATAGGAATGGTTTTCTTCAAGAGACAGCTGTTTAAAAGCTACATATGATTTTCTCTTTAAAAACCAAAAGTAGCTATCAAATAATCTCTAAATATTTGATTAGCAGCAGCTTTAGAGAGCAGAGTTCAAGATTTGAAGAAAGGTCAGTTTTTCTATATAAAGGCTTATGGAAATGACATACTGTGTCTGAAGCTCTGCTTAATCCAACTGTTTGTCTTGCCAAGCTAGTAAATAAACAAAGACAAAAGCCACTGCTGTGTACCCGTTAAAATGCTGCTTAAAATGGTAAGAAGGCATCTGGAAAACAGACTTTAACTCAAATAAAATCTAATAATGGAATATTCTGTGATACAATAGGGTTGGGGTGAATTAAATGTGTATCTTTTGCTAAAAAAACAATAAAAGAAATGAAAGATTGGGATGATGGCAGCTAGCAAATTAACAGAGAGGGCACTGTGTGGTACCCAAGAAAATACTACAGTAGCAATGCTCAGTAAATCTATAAAATTACTTCAACTGCTGTCTTTCCTATTAAATAGGAATAAAATATGCTATGCTTTGTTTAATAAACTGTGCCATTGCTAGATAATCTCCCTCCCCATTAAACTGGTAAACTCACTGTCTCTGCATTTTTCTTGTGGATTTTGAATTTCCATATATCCATATGACCCCTGTGTTAAAATGATGTTGTCACAAAATCCTCATTTAATTTCTAGGGAATAACAGAGGATTTTGATGTGAGAAATAGAAACAGTCTCCCAGTTTTCAAACATACAGACTCATATGAATTAATTTATTTAAGCAGTTGGTTGAATTTCTCAGCATTGCCAACAGCTAGAATCCTGGTGCAAATTGTTGGGTTGCATAGATAAATTGAAACATTTTTAGAGTAAAGACTGAAAGAAATGGAGAGAGATTACAAGTGTGGAAACTGCACATTACCAAACCAACCTGCTTTGTTTCAACATCAGTCTTTTGTTCATTCTTTCAGGAAATGAAAATATTATAAACAGGTCCCAAATAAAATTTTGCAGAATGAAACATTACCAGGAGCTGTGCAATCTAAAATACAACACTACTTTTAAAAAAACCCCAAACAACAATGCTGTAGGTTCCTAATTTGTCTACGGTATTCTCTTGAAAGTTTTGAGATTTATTTCCACGTTGACAGATGTATTTTCCCCCCATACATCTATAACTGAAGGTATGATGACTTACACACACATAATACAAGTCTGTCTAAGGAAACAGTAATTCTGCATGATTCTAAAAGGCACATTGTGATAAGCTGCCTCTAGATTTTGTGCAAGGAAAAAAAAAGTGAATTGTGTTATTCTAGCAGTGTGAGTCTCCAGATTATCCTCTTTGTAACCCCATGGCTTCAGGAAGACAGAACCAACAGATGAATGTGATTATTTTTATCCCGTGCTTTTCTTTCTAAATGCTTAACAAGTACCTTCCAGAGCAGCATAAAAGCTGTAACACCAATACCCATCCATGGGCATGGGCTCACTGCTACATGTGATCCTGTGAAGTGTCTCAGCAATTGAAGACACACTCCACTGCTCAAAGTCAAAAGAATCTCAGTCAGAGGTTTGTTTGAATCACATGTTAACTTCTAAGTATTTCAAGGTCTGTTCACTGCATGTATGGTCAGCTTTAAAATGGAACACAATACTCCACCTCTATCTCAAAAAGGTGCTATTGTCAGAGGAACTTGAGTGGTGGAAGGAGGGAAAAGGGAGCTTTGCTTGCTCCTGTAACATTTTTATGGTAAAAACTGCACCTGAAAACCCCATGCCCCCTACATGATACCTTAATGATGCCTTATGTACCAGCAACCAGACTAAGTTCATTCCCTGGTCTGATTCTGTGACCAGAGAAGTTCTGTGATGATAAATCTCCTATTAACATCCATGGGTATCAGAAAAGTTTACTGTACACTCTCCCTGACAGGAATGGGCATAAAATTAGACCTACTGGCAGTCTTGATGTACAGGTACCCTTAAATCAGCTTAACTTGAAAAAACACCCAATAAAACAAAATGGAAAAATGAAGTTTAAAAAAAAAAACAAACACGTAATGCCCAAAGGAAGCTCTTTACTAGGCTGAAACTTTTGAGCCTGTTTAGATCAACTGTTGCATTATTTCTTTTCATATAACCATTTATGCCAAAGGTTGTGAGGAAAAGAGGAGAGACTAACCTTATTATTGATGATGGCTTCAGAATCATCAAAGACAAAATCTCCATCATAGCTGTTAGCAAAACAGAGGAAGGAAATTAATGCCACAACCATTTTAGCCCAGTATGATGGGAGGAGGAACCATGATACATCATGGTCCAGGTTAGGTTCCATTTGTGCCATTCTGTGAAATGCTGGTTCCAAGTTGGGAGCTTCAGCATTATGTTGGTTGAAAATCTGGAAGAAACACATACAAGTGCATGGTTACAGCTCTAATTCACAAAAAAAAAACTCTAAAGGAAAGCTGGCTTGGGAGAGGAGATTAAGTTTCATTTAACCTTACATTTTTTTTCTCAGCGCCTCTCATAGTTACTGGAACACACCTAAACATAATTTTGTACTTCAAATGAGGAACTAAAGGCAGAATTTATCATGGTTGGAGCACAGAGATAAATACAAGAAATTCTTAGATGCTAAGGTAAAACTTTGGCACAGACAAATTTTAAAATGTAGAGCAAATCACTGTTTTTACTGTTTTTCTGTTTCTTACTGTTCTTTTCAAGCAATACAAACAGATGCAACAGAGGGACTGTGAAACATTTATAAAGCTCTGTAGAAAATGATAAACATTATAATTTCCTTCCACGTTTGAAAAGCAAACATTGTCAAATACCAAAAGAGCTAAACTCCCTTCAGTTAATCAGATTAAAGGACCCAGTCTCACACATTCCCCCATGCAAGGAATTCATACAAACATCACAGATCGACATATGGAGGTATCAGTTAATGGCCTAGGCCCTAAATCTCAACAATTCAAGCAATGAGACACCAAGACCCATAGAATTGAGACAGGACTAGCATTCAAGAGATCACTCAGCACACCTCAAGTGCAGCTGAAGTTCCACTGCTGTATGGACTCATGGGGTTGTTGAGGCAGATGAAAAAGACCCTGCAAGCCAAGCACACTGAGTGATGCATCAGTGTGGAGGTACTGAGCTGGAGGTTTACACCCAGGAGCCACCTTTACTCAGATGGGTCTCTCTGGATGCTCCAGAGCCAGCCTTCTGTCTGGACTTCTGCTCTGCCTCCGCTTCTCAGGGGCTCAGACACCACCGTGAGTGCTCTTATTATCAGGTGCTGGTATAAACGGCAAGCGAAGGAAGCTATGAATGGAAAACTGCAGTAAAAGCCAGGCAGAATATGGATTTTTTATTTTGTAAGCCCAAAGAATGATAGGCACATATAGCAGCCTATCTTAAGTTTCTTCTTATTTATTTGCTTATTAAATCAACTGTTGCACTCCTGAAAATATAACATTTAATCCCTTCATAGAGAAAAACAGAGAATCTAGAAAAACAGCTCTAGTGCACCCCTGCAAACATTGCATTCAATGTCTTTGCACGGTCTAGGCAAAGAGCTCCAAGCATCTGGCTGCTGGAGCAGAGCTGACCATTAGAGCTGCTGCAGCAATTGCTTTGCTTTTTGCAGTAGCTCACTCCGATCCCCGCACACTCCGGCACACACACGTGCCCAGGGACAGGCAGTGCCCCCTGCCACACCGGGGCCGCTCCTCGCTTTGGAGTCCACATGGCGCGGCTCCCACATTCAGGAAAGGTCAGTAACCTGGAGCTGCGCAGCCTGAGCGGCTGGAGCTCCCTGGCTGAGCAAAGCAGCTGCCTTAAGAGCAAAACCTTCTCTCGGAGCAGTTCACCCTTGTGCTCGTAGTTTGACGGAAACAAAGAGCGAAAGCGTGGCTGTTAACCGAGCGAAGCGCACGGCGTTGCTCCCAACAGCACGGATACAGCATCAACACGCACCACGCAATTAAAATATTTAACCTACTCAAAATTTATCTCGCCCTGAAAGTTTCTCCCATTACGCTTGCTCTATTTACCCGGCGCACACCCACTGCCTGCCCTCTTCCCGGCCGTCCAGGATCCGGTCCGTGGGGGCTCCTTCCCTCCCTCCCCGGGAAGCGCGGTGCGGGCACCCTCGGGGCACCGCCACCTCCCGGAGCGGGCACACGCCGCTGCCCGGGGCCGGGAGGGCGCCTCCGCCGCCCTCCCCAGGGAAAGGCGAGCCCGAGCCGACCCGGAGAGCGCCCGCCGCTCACCGCAGCACCCCCGGCGGGGCGGGCACGGCGCCTCCCGCCCAACAGCGCCGGCGCCGGGGGCGGCTCGCACCCAGGGCGGCGCTGGCCGTGCCCGGAGCCCGCAAACTTGGGGGCGTCCCGGGTACCCGGCGGGCGGTCCCGGGGAAGGAGCCCACCCGGGAGGGCAGCGGCAGTTTCGGGGTAAGGGTTGAGGGTGGGGGGCAGGCGAGCCCCGCCGGGAGTTTGCCGGTGGCCCTGCCCCGCTCGCCGCTCCCCTTTTGTCCTGGCGGCGACGGCTCCGCCGGAGGAGGTGGCCCGTCCCGTCCCGTCCGGCCCTCACCCCCCCCGGGCCGGTCCCGCCGGCGGACGGGCAGTGGCGCGACCCCCGCTCCCCCGCGCGGCGTTACCTGCGAGGACACGGAGCCCGCGCGGCATCTCCCACCCGGGAGCGAAACTCTCCCGCCCGGCGAGCCCCGAGCCGGAGCGGCCGGCGGGGGAGGGGCCGCGGCGGCTGCGCCTCCGGGAACATCCCCGCAGCCCATTGGCCGCTGTCCCGCCCCGCCCTCCTACGGCCCCGCCCCCAGAGGCAGTCCAGCCTTCCCATTGGCTGCGACCGCGCTGACGCGCGGCGGGCGGGCCCGGGAGGGCGGAGCCGGGCGCTCACTCGCGGTGGGCGCGGGGCCGGTGCGGGTCGCTCTCCCTTCGTCCCCAACTCCGCACTCCGCGCACGGGCGGGGCCGGGCGGCATTCCCGGTAGCATTCCCGGTGCCTGCCCGCCCGCTCTGCCCTGGCCGCAGTCGTAGCCCGGCGCATCTGGCTGGCCGCGGGCTGGGGGGCGGCTGGGCTGAGCCGGGGAGAGCGGGGCCGCCCGGCACTGGGGCGGGAGAACTGCGAGCACCGCGCCCCCCGCTCCCCTCGCAAAGGCGAGGTTCCTGCGGCGGCGGGCGTGCACGGAGCGGGAATTCCCCCAGGAAGAGGATACAGAGGCGGTGGGGCGGTGGCGGGGATGGGTGTCGGGGTCTCGCCGCCTGGGACGGGCAGCGGTGTGAGCCGGCACGGCGTTCCAGCCTTTCTGTAGGAGCTCTCGCCCTGCTGGGATTGTTGTGGATGTTCTCCGCAGGGTAGATAGTGTAAGGAGAAAAAGGCTGTATCAGGTGCAGTTAATTCGTACGTTTAAACATCACCGCGATTTCCTTCTAAGAAAGTGTGATTAAGCATTGAACTGGTAGCACCAAATGTTCGCAGACGCTTCTCTAAAAAAACCCCATTAAAAGCTTAATATGCTGAAATTGGATGAGAACTCCTGGCTCTGTGCCAGGGAGTGACATACAATTTGGAGTGGGATTTTTAAGATGTTTGCATTATCAAGCATCAAATTAACAAGGTTATTTCATGTGTCCTTTGAGGCTTTAACTCGAGTGGAAGCGCTGCTTTGGGAGGGCTTTGGTGGTTGCCACCCATAAGTGCCGGCTGACACCTGCTTTGGAACATCTGCTCTGCAACACGGGCAGCAGCTGAGCCAGCACAACTGCCACGCTCGTCTATTATTCAGCTGTAGATGTGGAGCTCCTGCCTTTAAGATGGAAGTCTGTAACTTGTGCCTTGTGTTAAACAGCTCTCACAAAGTGTCTGAGGTGCTTCTCGGTGGTGAAGGGGTGCAAAACCAGCGACCTGCTGTCATCAAGCCCACAAAGCTCTGTGAACTGATTGCAGGCTTCTGGTCCCTGTGGTACCAGAGCTGAAATAGATACACAAAGACCTGCGAACCACTAAATTGAGCCCTGTGCTTTAAAATGATCTTGTCTGTTCTGACTTTGTCCCTGACTTAATGATCTAAATGGGCACAATGAGGAAGCTTTGTGTTTCATAATTTGCCATTGTGAAATGGTAAAAGTGAAAGATGTCTTTATGGCTTTTGGGTCATTTTGCCTTATAAATACAAGGTAAACCATGAGATAATCGACAAAAGCATGTGTTCTAGGTTTCTGCTTCTACAGTCCAAAGCATTGAGATTTTAATCACTTCCTAAAAATAGCTGATTTACCATATTATTTCATGATTAGGAAGTGCTGGTTCATGTTTCCTGACATTTCCTTACTGTTTCAGCTTCCACCCCCCAAACTACCACACATGTGTATTATCAAGTCAAATTCTTGTCAAGAAGAATTCTAAAATTCAACAATCTTCCTGAAATTATAATATGTATAAAATTTTTAATTAGTGTTTGTTAATGGAAGGCCCAATTTTGAAAGAAATTCCTTAGTTGGAAAAGACAATATATAATGTATTCAACCTTCTATAACTTCTAATGAAGTAAATGAAATTTCTGTTCATGCTTAAGTTTGCCCATATGTAAGAATTTATTTTTATTTAAGCATATGTAAATATATGTAAGGTTCTGTGAATCAAGGTTGAGTTTGCTTCACCAGACTCACTGTGACACTTGCCAGACTTGTACTGTTTGACTCACTTTCACATTTCTGTGTTTTGTGCTGTAGCTAGTTCGACTGTATCACATTTGCTGATGTATTTATTTTTACTAATGGCCCATTCAAATCACATACTTTTCTTAGTAGCTCCTTTGCTCACATTTCTTGGATGTCTGCACATCTTTGATCTGTGCTTTATAACTGGAATTTCATTTGTTTAGTGTGTCTGCTGGTATCATCAGTTCTGGTCAAATATATATATATCCACACAGCCAGATGCACAGATGGTATAAATCACCTCATCACCACTTATGTCAATACAATAATAGTGATTAACATTTCTGCATGAACTAGTTAACACGGGCAGAAGGCTCTGCTTCCCATTATTTTCCATTTAGAAATAACCATTTTTTTTCTTAGGGCTTTATTATTTTGCTTTTTATAATATGGCAGCATTTATGATGACCTTCTGTTCTGCTTTAATTAACATGAAGAACTGCAGAGCAAATACCTGTTCTGGAGAGTTCCCTAGTTCCCTCAAAATCTGATTTAAATCAGCTACAGTTGCATAATTTATCTTCAGTCTGCTTCTTTGGAGGGTTATTATAGCATTTCAATTTGAAGCAGTTCCTAAATACAACTTTTTTTTTTTTTTTTTTTTTTTTTAAATCTGCAGTTTCTGGGAGGGTTGTGTGTATGAAGTATCTCCTCGCTCTGTAGTTTTCTCAGCATGCTAAATTGATCTGCCTAAGTGGCTATTGCATCCTTATTTTTAGCAGCCTGCCACTGCAGATCTGCACAAAGGCCAGCCTTGCTCTTGTTAGAAAGGAGGGTGCAAAACCCGTCATATTTCAAGGGATCAACACTTGACAGTGTCACTGTGGCTTTGCAGACAAAGGGATAAAATGTCAGGGACTGTGGTAATGCAGGTTTCAACCAGAACAATTCAGAAGCTTAAAAAGGCTGTCAGTTGCTACCACAGTCGTTTTTGGAGCAGCTGTGACTTCTCCACGGCCTGGATTTTGCCATCATAAATGTGGCCTTGGCCATTGAGAGCCACTGCTTGTGCCTGTAGGTAACCTGCAGCTGGTCCCTACCTGTTCCCTATGGTTGGGGCATGCACAGGCATTTTATATGCAAATATTTTCATAAATAATAGGCATATTTTCATAAAGAATAGGCATATTTTCTCTACTGTTGTTAACAGTATTTCAATGGTCTCTTCCTCGAGACAGCTGGTGTCCCAGTTAATTACACTGAATGAGGCATTGAAGTAGCAGGTCTCAGGCAGCTTGTTTTGTATGTTGTGTGTTGTACGTGTGTGTGTGTGTAAGTACACACACATATGTAGAGACATGCAGACTCCTATGCCTGGTGCAGTTGCAACGTTGATCAACTGTAAGTCATAAAAACAAAATAGAAATGAGACAGAAATTAAATGATATTGTCACAAGAGGAGTGCAATGAATGGAGCCTTCTTTCTTGTTTTTTCTATGTCTTATCTTCCTACACCTCCTTGCTTTACTAACTGTGGTTCCCCTCGTGACCCATGTATGTCATCCTCATTAAGATCCCTCAGTATTCCTCACTTTGCTTTTTGGCTTGCCAGTTCTCTTTATTCTGTGACTCACCACAGCTATGGGTATGACTGCCCAGACTTCACCATGCAGAGTTGGGTCTCTGTGAAAGGGCCTGTCAGGTTGCTGCCATTTACACACCCCATTATGGGCTTTTTTAAATGAAACATGCAGGAACTGTGCTTGAGGCTCAGAGTTGCTTTGATAACTCTGGGTTAAATGGAACAGAAGTTATTGGAAAAGGATTGACAGAAAGACCCTACAACTCTAATTTTCTTTTGAATTGAGGCTTCCAGTGAAGTACTGAATCCTTTAGCCCTGCTGCTGTAGCCATATCCTTGCTCACTGGTTGAGAATGAGCAGGTCCATTGAAGACTTGTTGCTACTATGTTTTGCTGGTACTAAAATGTTTAGGGTAGAGTTGAAGGATTATGGCTCACAGTCTTAAATTGTGTTAAAAATATATAGTTAATCACACATTCTCCTTCCCCTAAATAAGTAGATAAGAAACATATATTTAGAACAGTTAATTCTGAATGTGAGAGTTATGCTCTGTGGAATGCGTTCTTTTCAATAAAAAATGGAAATGTAGTAGGTCAAAGACTTGTGGATAACAAAGATTCCACTATTCTGTTGTTCTCTGAACCATAAGAATACTCATCACTGCTTCTCACTGTAGTACTTTAGACTTAGTACAGGCTATACTTCAGCTTTTATGGGTAAAATAGAGAACTGTCTATTAATAATCAACCTAAACATTTCAAGGAAAGCACCAATGTAGTTATGCCAGCTTGTTACAAATTCACCATTAATATTGAACTACTTCACTCTGTGCATCTGCCTAGCTTTTTGTTAGAGAAAATACACCTCTCTTTGCCAGACATTGAAGTTAAAATAACTATCTGTTCTTGACACAAAGAAGCAGAAGATAAAAAAGGAAAATTTAAATGGAAAGTGGAACTCTTAAATAATTTTCAAAGGTTCTCAAATTTCCTTCCTAAAATTACTTCAAGCTGTATGAGGAAAAGATTGGAGACACACTCTGAATGATTGCATGTGCTAACATTATGATTTAAGAATGTTTCTAAGTTTTACATTTTAGAATTGTATTGTCCTAATCAAGAGGCTGTAGAAGCATCTCTGCTGTCAGAATTAATTTGCAATTCATTACTTTTGTCCTCCCTTTAATAGTGTTTTAACTACACACACACACACACACACACAACTATAAATAAAAATAGGCACTTTTAAAGACTGCTGTATCTATCTTAAAGTTAAGATGATTAGAATTTTAATGTACACTTTATAAAATTGCATTGAGCTGTATATGAAAAGATTAGGAAAATTATAATCTACTGCAGAAACTTTCCAGCATCTAAAGAAGCTTCTCTTGAAAAGCATTAGAAACCCTGGTCAGAGCACCAGAAAAATTATTTGCCTTTCCTAGTATTACCTAATGTTAGCACTTTGGACCTTCATTTTACACTCACAGAGCAATTTGCCCAAATAAAATATAGTGCTGAATGTGGTAAATCAGTCAGATGATGTCATTTTGTACTGAGTAGTATAAAATTATGATGTTGTGAAGTAGAAGAAAGAATTAATTGGGGCCTCTACCTTTTCCTGCTATTTTTAACTTTTCAACCATGAGTCTAACCTTGTCTTTTATTTCCTTTCCACATTCCAGCTTACCTAACAATGGGTTCCATGAGATCCTGAAAGTTCATGTGCATGTGAAGAACTCCATAACTGAGGCCTGTATTTAAAAAGTAGGATGGAAAAAGGGATTTTTGATCTCTAAAAGTGAGAACTCTATGGAAATACATATGATGAAATACTATAACACAATGAAAAAAAGAGAATTTAATAGTGCATGATTTATATGAACCCACTTTATAACTTCTAAGTCAAAATCTTTAGTGAAAGATTTTAAAACTGCATCTGTGTTTGAGGTACAGCTGAAGAGCAGCATGATCCAACAGGCAACCATTAGACACCATCAGACAGCAGGCCAGGATATCAGAGTAACTGACATAAACCACAGAAATTATTTTAAAATAATTTATTTTCTTGTTGCTTTTATTTGTGAAATCAAATTGTTATTCTTACTAAAATAATTTTGTTTCATATAATTGTGGCTATAAGCATGAGATCATACAGTAATGCTTGCATTTTTAGTGTCTACCCAAGAAAGAGATATTTAAGACCTCTGAGTTACTGTAGAGTGTAGTTAGAGTGGCTGCTTTTAGATAATTTCCAGCTGTGATTTGTAAATAACATTTTTCTTTCTTTCCCTGCTTGCTCAGTGGTAATTATAGCTATATAACAAATTTAAGAAGGAATACTTTATATCTATACAATCTATCATTGTTTTCATCTAGAGTGCTTGGCAAAGGAAAGCATCTTGCTTTAGAGGTGGAAAACCTGAAGAGTAATGAGATAAAGTTGCTTTTCCATGATTGACAGTAATTCAATAGCAAGAACAAGAAACAGAACCCAACAGAGCTGTTCATAACAAAATGTTTTTCTTCTAGTGAGGAGTTCTGAGGTTTCACAAAAACAAGCTGAGCTAGAAGGATGTTAAAACCCCAGCAGTTTCAAAGGGCACAAATTTCACTCTTCTTCTTCCACCCATCCAAGAGAGCTCCATCTCAGGAGAAATGGGACTGACTTTTTCAACTACCCAATTATCTTCTAGAAGACTTCTTGTTGGTGTAAGGTGGATTTGATAGGACACTCCTGGGCAGGCTGCCATGCACTGAATTTTACACCTCTCCCTCTGGCCCTCTAAGGGGAGAGAAAAAGGATTGTTCTTTTCTCTCTCCCCACACTGACTTCAGTTATTGCCTCCCAGTCTTGAATATTTTTGGCTGTTATTTTGACTTTCTCCTGTGAGGAAGTTATTGAGAAAGATTTCACAACCAGCTTTGTAATCCTGTGTGTGTAGCTTGTAAAAGAGACCCTTCTTCATAAGTTGGCCTGAACAACACGTGGTCTGTGGAGCACCTGGCTTTCTACAGAGCCTGTAACATTTTTTTCTTGTCTTTCTGGTTGCTACTGAAATGCAATTATTCTCCCCCCCTCCAATTAACTAAGGCCTGTGGGTGAGACTCCTGTAGTGATAGATATTACAAAAAAACATAGCAATGACAGAATTCCTGCCCCAAGGAGATAATTTGTAGCCCAGAATTTTGCAACATTTAAACGAGTAGAGCAGCATTTTTCTAACAACCTCTAGTAGATCTGGAAAGGAGTAGGGCAGGGCCATCCTTCTCTTGGTGGTGTTCCTTTCCATGGACAGAGGCAAACTACTGATGTGCTCTTCTGTTCTGATAATGCTATGGAGCTCATTAAATCTCCCTTTTGCAAGGAAGGCCTGAGGCCTATTAATTACCCTGATTTTCCATATATAAAATGGGAAGAATGCTACTAATCTGTTGACAAGTCTGCATGAAGCTGTCCAACTGTGAAATAATGTTGAAAATTTCATTTTCTCAGAGATACTGCCATCTTCTTTTGGGTTTTTTTTCCTAAATGAGTTAGTAAAGCACTTCTCTCTCATTACCATGGAGACTAATATTTTATTGCAAAAATTGTAATTGCAAGCAAGTTCCAAGGTTTCAAGCAGATTTTCCAGAAATCAGGTCAATTGATGAAGTACCTGCACTCGGTGTTGGCTGCTGCAGAGCACATCACTTTCATTCTGAGTCTTATTTACATTCCAAGCCTCAGGGCTCGGCTGCCAGCAAATCAATCGTGGAATTGTTGGGCTGTGATAGATTCTGCAATAGGATCATAAAGGAGAAATAGCTTCACTGAAGGGTAAACTTGTTTGCATCTACCCTGGGGTATGTCAGAGTATCAATGTGTGTATGTAGGCAGTGACTGCAAAAGAGCTGATGCCCCACAAGAACATATATGGGTTGGCTTACCCATAGCGGGTTGTTCTTGTAACCACAGCAAAAGATAGATGGCTCAGTGCACGACAAATCAATTAATTATAAACATCTCTTGCAATTATTAGTTTGATTTACTAAGAAAGAAAAAGAAAGAAAAGCCTCAGTGGCTATTTTCTCACTATTTTTTAATTTTTTTTTTAATTCTGTATTCACTTTTCTTTTTTAACACATAAAAAAAGTGAATAAATTAAAAAAAAAATGTCAAAAAGAAGAAGAAATGCCTCCAGTCTGCAAACTGGACGTAAAAATATCAACCATGCAGTTCAGTCCCACTCCTTGAGGCAAATATATGGGGAGCTTTCAGCAAGTCTGTCTCTCTGAACTTTGTGTAGAAACCTTCAGGCAGAATTCAAAGACATAAGAGATTTCTTGACCGCATCTTGATGGAAGAACTTTTCTACTCATGTTTCTTGCTCTTGTATTTATTCCCTTCCAAATGAGTCAGAAGTATCAATAAACTGTTCCACAGATGCAGTGGCCTGTGGAACATGATCAAACACAGGCCAGGCATTAGTTATTTTTATTAAATATATCTGGCTTTAAAGAGCCCTTGGCAACCCACATGCATTTGAACACTTACAGTTTTTATCAGCAACTGCTTGAGGACCCAGCTCTGAAAAGTGCCAGGTGTTCCTAACGTGTGTGTGCTGACTTCAGTGGCAGTAGGTGTATGAAAGCATTGACACTTGGGGGAGGCTGGAGCCAGGCAGAACTATAGCCCTAGCTGGTGTGTACAGACATTCACATTAGCTTTTAAGCTTTCCTTTTCTAATCACATTTAGTTTGAAATGCATGTTGGAAGATATCAGAGATATCAGCT
This sequence comes from Zonotrichia leucophrys gambelii, assembly GCF_028769735.1. Lineage (NCBI taxonomy): Eukaryota > Metazoa > Chordata > Aves > Passeriformes > Passerellidae > Zonotrichia > Zonotrichia leucophrys. Next base: position 39,518,077 of record NC_088169.1, on the reverse strand, counting down.
GCCTCTGAGCAAGTTTGCTGTCTTCAGGATCAAGTCCTGGTGCTGCCATGTCCCTCCCTCAAACACCAGCACTCTGGTGTGCTGCATAAATTTTATCTTGTCTTGTCCTCTACTCTCTTGCCTGTGGTACAACACTACAGGGAGCTGTCAGGAAATACAGATGTGTAGCTCTGTCAAACAAACATTCATAAAGGACCAAATTAATCCAAAAGGAGAAATCTGTTCCTACAACACTGCTATGGTGCTTACTAGCAGCAGAACTAAAAGCAAAGTCTAGTACTAGACCACTAACCCCATTAGATGTACAATAATAAAAGCAGGGTTTAACTGTATTACTACTCTTAAATTCTGAATATCATGAGAACTGATACTGGAACTCCATATTCTGAAAATGCATTATAAAATACTTTGTGTGGTTTTTTAGCATATCACATTGTCTGAAATACTGGGCAGTACTCAAGAAATGGTGCACTGATACATGAAGAGGAATTTTTTCTATTTAGTGGAATGAGAGAGAAGGGAAAAATAGAAGAAGGAGAAAAAATTAAGACCCAAGGCAATAATTATAGCAGGCAATAATTCCAATTATGTTGTCCCAGAAAGTTCTATAACATGAATTTTTAAACACTTGCTTTCGTGCAGTTGTGTTCCCTTAAATATGTAGCAAAAGATTAATATCTCTTGACTGCAATAATAACAAAATTTTTTTTTGCAACTGACTTGTGCTCATGTTGTTGATTTTATTATTCCCTCAGGAGTCATTATTTTGTGTTTAGATTCACCAAGTCTCATTCTGAAATCATGCACCATGATCTGTATCACATTCTTTAAGTAGTATGGTAGAGCTGGTTCATAGATTTTAGGATTTATCTTAAGTATTTATCCGTTTTGGAAATAAAAATAAAATCAATAGAAAACTTTGAGAAGTATTTTCTAAAACATTTTTAGAGACTGCAGTCTCTGAAATGGTGTGAAAAAATTATTTATTAAGATTGTGTGGGGTCCAAACACAGTGATATCTCAGTGGCTGCCCATGCTGTTGTACACTCAATAGTTTTGGAAAAGGGATTTCAGCTTCTTGAGTAGTGAATCTTGTGGCTCCATTCATGTGCACTACTTTCACACATCATTGCTTCCACCTTACAGCTGAGAGATGAGCAATAACCTTGCCAATTTCAGCTTGATTTTTATCAGTTCAGGACTAGCCTTTCCCACTTAAGATCTTGATTGTCCAATGAGAAAATGGAAAGGAACATGTGGGGAAGGGAGAAGTTTTTTTCTAATAGCTAACTTTCCTCTTGCTCTAAATTCCTTTGTGTGGCTCCACTGGTTACCAGTAGAGATTAATAAGACTAACCTTATTGGGCTACTGTAAATTCCTGCCACAAACTGAAAACTAATTTTCTGAATCCCATGCAAATAACATACCTCTAGGCCATCCACTTTTATTACCAACTTTATTTCTTTTATTTTGCTGTTGAAGGTGTATTGAGATCTCACATTAAGCCATCTGTCAAATTCAAAAGGTGTTTCTTGTAAGAAAGGATATTGCCTATGTGTCACATCTAACTACTATTTTTTATCTTTTGGCTTAAGTTATTTAACTACCTAAATAAACCATCTACCATATAAAGTGTTCTTGAACATGTCTTATACTTCTTTCTGTCATAAGCAGCAAAGAAAACAAACACATATTATTATTATTATTGTTGTGGGCATTATTCTAACTCTTTAAACACAGAGGCAGCACTAACAGTTTGTTAGAAAAACAGCTGCTTGAGGACCTGCTTTCTCCAGTAAATCTAGACCTTGTAGGCAGACCCATGGTCCTTTTAGGCATTCTAGGCTATTCCCAAGGGGACATTGCTGTCACTTTGTGCAAGTTTTGGTTCAGGGGACATCTAGTGCATCAAAACCACAAACTGTATCCTGGGCTGCATGAAAAGGATTTTGACCAGTAGGTCAAGGAAAGTAATTCCTTCTATTCCACTCTCATAAGACCCCACCTGGAGTGCTGTGTCCAGGTCTGAGGCGCCCAAGATAAGGAGGATATGGACCTTTTGGAGTCCAGGGGAGAGTCATGAGGATGAGGAGGGGGCTGGAGCACCTCTCCTTTGAAGGCAGGCTGAGAGAGCTGGGGTTCCTCAGCTGGCAGAAAGGCTCCAGGAAGACCTTAGAACCTTCCAGTACCTAGAGGGGGCTGACAAGAGAGCTGGAGAGGGACTTCTGGAGAGAGCATGTGGTGAGAGGACAAGAGGCAATGGCCTAAAACTGGAAGAAGGTAGGTTTAAATTGGTATTAGGGAGAATTTCAGCATGAGAGTGGTGAGACACCAGACCAGGTTGCACAGGGGACTTCTGTCTGCCCCATTCCTGGAAGTCTTCTAGACCAGGTTGGATGGGGCTTTAACCTGGTCTTGTGGAAGGTATTCCTGCCCATGTCAGAGGGGTTCGAACTAGGTGGTCTTTAAGGTGTCTTCCAACTCAAACTATTCTATGATTCTATGATTTTATGATTCTATGAAAATTGCCTGCTTTAGATGTGTACACCAGCTTCATTTTTGTTGTTTACAATTCTCAAGATTCAAGATGAAACAAGAGTCCCTTCTTCTAAAGTTTTGGAAATTATGAATTACTGGTTTTTAAACTTGAGAAAGTGTACTCATTGTACTCATTCAGTATTGTTTTACCAGTAATAATTAAGTCTTATGTAAGCAAGAAAAGAGTTCTCATAGCAGGTCCAAAAGTGCCATTTAAGATGGTGTTGTGTGTACTCACTGGAGAATGACTGTCAAGATCCACTGGAAGACTTGAGGAAATCCTTATCACAATCAAGGTCCACTGGAAGATTTGAGGAGATCCTTATCGCTGTGAATAAGAATGGATAAGGAATCATCAGTAAGCCACAACTCATGAAGTGCAGGAAAATAAATCTATGTGTGTAGACATAGGTATGCATAGACATATACAGACACATCTATCTGTCTGTCTGTCTGTCTATCTATCTATCTATGTATCATCTATCTGTCTGTCTGTCTATGTGAGTAACTGTAATGACTGCTGAAAATAGCTCTGGAAACATGCTTGTAAGGGAATAAGAGCAGCTTTTTAACTATCTCCCAAAAACTTCATTGTTATTTTGGAGCATTCACCATACTGCTGTTCTTTTCTGTTGTACATGGCAGTTTTTGTGACTTTGCCAGTAGAGGTTTTAATCCTCTTCATTGCAACAGAATGGAAGTTTTGTGACTCCCAAAACTCAATGTCTATTAAACTCAATGTCCATTAAACAAATGACAAGTGACTTCAGAGGATTGAATAGGTGCATTCTTAAGACCCCATCTGTATTTCCTCTGCCTTATTAAGCTTTCAGTTTAGTGGGAGTCTGAAGGGCTCGAGAGGAACTTACACACAAGTATATGTATGAAAAGCCAGATGATAGTTTTAACTGACTGAGGTCAGAAGTAAATTTCAGTGAGTCATCTTGACTTGGTTTCTCTTTGTTTATACACATTTTGTCCACATTCAGTATATTCTGTTATAAAAGGCAAAGTTGAAGCAAGTAGTGGCTCCATCTGAGAAGAGTCATACATTCCTAAGGGCTTTCAGAGGTTTTCAAAGACAGCTTTGATGAACTAAATACAGAGCAAAGACTTGCCATATTTGACTTTTAGCCACATTCTTATGACAAAAACATGTAGCAGATAAAACAGATATAGTAATTATTGAACAAGCTAGCAGAGAAGCTATTTTTGACAAGCACATTTAAGTATGGCACATATGCAAAGTATTTCTGTGCCTTCTTGAAAAGATAACCCAGTAATTTTTTGGGATAAACAAAATGTCTAGCCACCCACTAGATGGTGGCAAGGAGCATAGTTAGGTAAAATTGTATGTACAGCAGTGTATGAAGTTTCTTAGCAGCAGAATCAGATTAATCTGCCACCAGATTCTCCCCCATAGGTAGAACTTAGAGCAAATCCTGCTGAATAACAGGAAAGTCTTTGTAATGGTGGTCTAATAGATTTTCCCAGTTAACCATGCTGTAGAGCAGCAAGAAAGAGAATAGTTGGTGTCTGTGTGGGCGTGGGGTGCTAAATGGTACAAACAGTTCTACTGTTGAGATAACTCCAGCAACAGAATTATTTCCCAGTGGCAGCTGTTTCATACAGCTCCAAAAGTGCACTGATATGTTCAGAAAAACAAAAGAGAAGTGACAGCAAATGCTTTTTTTCCTAAGACAGATAGTGATCCTGGTGAGTTAGAATATCAAAACAAAGGCTATGTGACAGCTGAAGGGCCTGCCTGTGCTTTCCCTCTCTCTGATCTGTGCTGCATCTCATTAGTTCCCCTCAGCAGTGGCAGGTAAGGGCCCCACAGGCACACAGTCAGAAGCACCAGCAGCCAGTCCAAACCAACCCTTTCCCAGAAGGCATTATGCACAGTACACCTAGAACACCTCCTTCCTCCTTCGTTGCTATAGGGGTGGTGAATTTAAGGGAAGTAGTGAGCAGGAAAGAATCAGTTCCTGACTCTGGAGAGGTGAGGTTGAGCACAGAAGGCACCTTTACTATCTGCATGCCCTGTTATAAAAATGAGATAGCCCTCCCTAGAGGGATTCCCATGTTCTGTATCATCTGCAAAGGGCTAGTTTGTACCTTGATGACAGAGTTTATTGTTTGGGAACACAGCTGTGGAACTGCTAAGGCATCGGCAGAATTCAACACCAGAATTTTGCCTGCATTTTTAAGTTGAGTAGGGGCACCCTCCCTAAATCCTGCCCCTCATGGTAGGTGGGTCATAAATACCAAAACAGCCTAACAAAGCTGCCTGAGAGGCAGAGAATGTGCTACTGCATTTGGTGAGGGTTGGCTGCCGCAGTTTAAAGGAAAGGATGTGCATTGGTGGAAGTTTTTTTGCTGTAGTCCACAGAAGGAATAAAATGCATAATAAATGAATATAAGAAAATGTGTAGTGCATTATTATTGTGCAAGTACTTAACCATAAACCAAATGTTTGCTCAAGATTCCCAGATTTTGGTTCAGTAGAAATGACTACAGCAAACTTTGTAGACATGCAAAATTTCCTCATCACTCCAAGAAGTGTGGAAAAGCAAGCTGTCTGAAAATTTCACTTTCTCACTACAAAGTGATTAATTGAATAAGTGAGTTTAACAATGAAAGAAGAGGGAGCACATTGAACAGAGTAAAAGCAACAGTGAGGTTGTAGCAAACAGGGCAGGATTCTTTTGATTCCACTTTAGGTATCTTCAGTGCAGCCTGAGTCCTCATCTCTCCAGTGAGTGACTAATAAAAAAGCTGGGTACTACCTTCCTACCATCAGCATATTTTGGCAAGACTGAAGCTGAGTGTGATTTCATCACTTACCCAATTATAGGGCGCTGAGTAGAGTGCTGTCCTGTCTTCTTAAATCCCAAATTGCAAGCTGCATCCTTACTCTGGATGATTGCCATGTAACATTGTGCATCCTGACCTTCTGGAGTAGCAATCCCGTATTTACCCCAGATTTACAGAGTGGCTCTCTTTTTTTGGTAGAATCACCTTTCACCATTGCACAATAGCTGCCGTAAACGTAGCCTGCTGCAGTCTGTCTGCTTAGTGATTTCTTCCCTTTAAATACCTTGCTAAACCATAGATGCTAACAGAGTGCCTATCTTCTGTTACAGGCCTTACAGCACCAAGCTTAGCCAGAAATAACCTAGTTTGATTGAAAAAAAATATCCTATTTTACTTTGTATAGTTTTTAAACCACCAGTGATGCACAGGGAAAGCAAATAAAAGGCTCTATGGATTGTCTGTCTGAGAATCCGTATGTTCAAAGCTCTTGTGATGTTTTTTCCTAGCACACAATTCAAGCACATTAAGAAAGGCTGACACCTGCAGTCACAGATAATTAGATCAAACAAAAACAACTATAGGATGATGAAGAATGAATTAGGAAGGTCTCTGCTTCAATCACAATGGCTGGTTAAAGTCACAAAGGCTATAAATAGCCCTCAATTCCATTCGGCATTAACAGCGATCTAGAAAATGTTGCCCACGCCCTTTATCTTGTGCTAAATTTAAGATTAAGGCACCCCAGCTCTCAAAAAAAAAAAAAAAAAAAAAAAAAAAAAGAAAAAAAAAGAAAAGAACAAGTGTTTTTTTGTTCTTATCAGCAACAGAAATGTGATTTTGACAGTGCTGCCCACTGCATTGAGTAAACAGGTACTGGGTTGAACTTTCAACCAGACTGTGTATTCTGAATGACCCTTCAGATAAATTTATGCTGCTGACTCTGAAGTGTACAATATCTTAAGCAAAATATCACACTGCTAAATATGCTGAAAGTTTCAGAAGACACTAAGGTGTAGATTTGCTATTGCTCTTGGAGTTTGGGTCTGATTTAGATCTAAAGCTTTGGGTCACAATCATTTGCTTCCACACAACTCCTAGAAAGGTTGGGGATTTTCTCTCTGCAGCGGGAATGCTGCCAAGGCAGAATATTTTGAGCAGTCATTCATTTTCAGATCATGACCAAGTGTGTCCAAGTGATGCACAGGAAGCAAATTAGTGACTTGAGGGCTAACTATCGAGACAAAATTTATGAGTCAGGCAGACCAGTCTGTCAGTGTGAACTTGGTGGAAGATGCCCTGCAGATCATTTAAAAGCCTCCATTTTATCTCACATTTGCTTGATCAGCCTACCTGGGGACATGTGAGCACAGGAAGCTGTGGAGTACACCATAACAGAATGGAAGGCAAAACACACTGTGCTCACAAGTGTTCTTACAGCATTAGAGGAAAATTTTTCTTTTCTTGGTTAACCACCACACAAACTCTTTGTTTCATACTTAGCTGCTGGATATTCCTTTTGTACCTGTTCTGAAGCTCCAGAGAGGTTCCTGGTTATCAACAGGCTATGTAGAGTAAATGCCTGTTTTAATGTGCCCTATCTTTGGCAAAGATTGCATCCCTTAAGGAATTTCCTGCTTTAAAATGTTATCCTAATTGTCTCAGAATTTACAATTTCTCAAGGGAAGCAATGTCACTGTGAAAATTTTAGTACCTTGTCAGACTGGTAGAATTGCCAACTCTTGCAGAACACAAAATGTTCATTCCTCTTCCACTCTGCTGGAACTGCTCCTGAAGATGTGTAGTGAAGTTTTGAATGGGATTTATATTTCCCCTTCTAAGAAGACCTTTAGACAACAGACAGAGGTAAATTTACATCACTTGAAGAGAGGTTGGTGTAACTGATCACATGTGGCTCTTTATCTACATCTGAACCTCTCATTCTGGCCTTCTTTATAGTCAACAGGAAGAAAAAAACACCCATAGATCCCCAGTCTTATTTTAGAGTTTTGCATTGGCAGAAGCTAAAATGTAATATAGTAAAGCCTGTCTCCTTTGACACTAGAAACTCCCATTTTTTGGTCTTGTGATCTTTCCAAAGAGCATTCCAGGAGCCAGCCCCTGATGAAAGTCTCTCAGTGTAACAAATATTTTTAATTTCTACTAAAAATCTTATATAAATGATACAATGCAATAATGCAGAAGAATGCAATACAGATGGCACATTAAGAATTCATATCTTCAATAATATTAAATATATTAAAATATTATTACAATAATAACAAAGGGATAAAAACAAATGGAAAGAAGAGATTAGGTGTTTGAATTCAAACTTTACATTTTACCTAAAAAACCTATTTTGGATGAATCTAATTTACCCAAGTTTAAAGATAAAGAACAGCTTGAGATAATCTGCAGATGGAAACCCCAGCATGAGCACTGACTCAATGCAAAGTATTCCTGCAAAGCATAACTCTTCTATTATTTTAACTCTGATATAAAACCAGCTTAATATATGTAACAATTTATTATGAATACCAAATTATATTAATCTATAAAAGGCAAATGAGTGAATTACTGATAATACAAAACTGACTCATTTTTAGCTGAGGTAAATGTTAAAAATCCCATTTGTGAATGAGCTGGCCTCTCTAGTTTTTCTCATAGGAGGCTCTGACACATTTCTTGAATGGAATGTTTTCAGTAGCAGTATTTTCTGGTCATTTGATTTCCCATAAAAATTTTCATCCCTGTACATTTTTGTAAAACATTCCTTATGTTATTAACCCGCAGTATTTAATAAACCAGGCTGTGACACGTGAATTACAATTTATTGGTAGGTCTGTAGAAGCCTCTACATACTACACTTCATACCTGCTGCCTGTTTTTGTAGTGCTTCTGAATAAAACCACAAATCCAAAGCCTTGAGGGCCATTGGAGTTGGTCAGATAGGAAAAAATCCAGAAGAACTCCACATTGTTTTCAAATTTACAGGTTAGTCTCATCTATCATTTTAACACCAATTATATATATGATCTTGAGCATAACTTACTTTTCATCTCATGTCCAAACCTCTGTGGATAATTTCAGCTACCTTATTTTTGCAATCCAGCATTGGTCCAAAATCCATTGGATTCAGCAAGAGCTTTTCATCTGACTCTCAAATGAACTTTGGATCAGTTCCTCAATAAATACAGATCAAATACAGAGAAAAACAGCTTCCTAGGATGTTCTCTGTCAGGATTCTCTGTTTACCATTACATTTTATAATGATAGCCTCTTCAGCTTTTTACACAGAAATTGCTTCAGATCAGTTGAAAGACCTTTTTCTCTTTTTAATAAAAACGCATTTTAAATATCTGTTGAAATCTGGTCTGCTGACACCAGCTGAAAAATATGCAATTACATTATGCATGATTCTTGACTGTTCAGAGTATGAAAACCCCCTCTCTGCTATAGTCTTTTAATCATTGGAATGTTATGCTAAATGTTTGTGGCTTATTTTTTCTTATAAATGTGACAATCAAGTGATGAATATGTGTTGTTAATAACAATACCTATTTGGTATTAATAAAGTCAAATTGAAATTAATTTACTAAGCATCAGAGAGATCATTTTCAAGCCCATCAGTTTGCAAAGAGGCTTCACAATAAAGAGGGTTTAGGGAGGGGAAGTTGTTTACTGCTCTGGTGTTATGTCTTTCTAAGCAATTTAGCATTCTCCTCCTTCCATGTTTTCATATTTTGATAACTGTTGTGATTCACTGGATGTAAAATGAATGCTTAACTGCATTTATTGCCTTTACCAGTTATTTCAATGTTGGGACCAAAGACACACAACTGAAGAGTTACAAAGGAGCAGCAGATCCGTTTGAACCACATCAAGGAATGAATCTCCTGTGTTCCAAGCTTCTGGCATTGCTTGGGCTTAACTTTCAGAATATCCAGTACTTTGCTAGAAAATGTAAAACATAAGCATAAAAAAGATCAAGATTATGTAGTATATAATTATGTATATATAAATACATAATATTAAATAAACATTAATAATGCTTATTTATAATGAATATAGGAAAAATCTGCTTTGTAGATTGGAGCAAAACACCTTGAGGTTAATTTATTCAGGGTGAAAATACTGAGCAACAGCAGACCTCAAGTAACATCAAGTGTAACACAAGTGTATGCAAGATAAAATTATGATGGAAAGAATAATATGACATAAAGGTAAAAGAAAATGGTATAAATTATAATAAATTTTGTCAAGTGAGGTTTATGCCTGAATAGCTGAATTTGTCTTTTGGATAACAGGTTTTCTAAAGCAGAAAGACATGAAGGATCCAATTTTTTTAGCAATGGACTATGGGGTTGATCTGACTAAATGCATGTGTCTGATCTGGTGATCTCTATTTCTGAACTACTCACCTCATGCTCCCCTTTTCTAGCAGTGCAAAAATAGCTCCTTTTAGGGTATGATTCATCCTATCCTGAAATAAACATCTAAAATAAGCCAGATGAATCACACCTACAAGTGCTTATTTCTCTCCGTGGACTGCAAAGTTAGCCAGGGGTGACTAGCTCAGATGTAGATGACCACTCTAAAGACATCTGAAGCTAAATGGAAGTAGCTCCACTGAGACAAATTTACCAGGAAAGCATCTGAAATGATGCCTGTAGGAAAGTGCTCATTAATAACACAGAGGTACAAACTTTGAGATAAGTTAGGGAGTTGTTTAAAGTGGAGATGAGAATGAGCAATATTGAGAAAAATATGTAATGGGTTGAAGGGAACTACTAGGACCATTTTTCATCAGATCAGCCTTGGAGTGCATCTGGGTATTTTCTTTTATGATTTTGGCATGAGAAGTAGGATTGAACTAATGACATCTATTATGGAACTGGGTCACACTGTTGATATGGAAGAGAATGAGGATACATGAAAAATTAGATGAGCTTGATAACAGTAAAGTGGAAAAGAGATGAAATTTAATAGAAGAAAAATGAAATATTTTTGAAAATCTGAACATATTGCCTAGGTGGCTAAAGTGTATTTTGAAAAACCTAGATATCTAATTATGACAGGAAAATTAAAAAAAATATTCAGTTCAATCATCTCTGAAAGTAAAAAGTAATAGAACCTCCAGAGTTTTTTCTATTCTGCGTAGTTAAAAATACTGCTGCTGTGGCTGAACTGAACATTTGGGAACTTGTTCTCTGCCTGGGCTTCTTTAGGGAGTCTAAGGTCCCTAAGACTGCAGTGTCTCTAAGCTTTTTCTAATTATACCTAACAAATTAACAGTCAGTATTGCCACATTTCAAAGTCAGCAGATAGAAGCAGAATGGACAAGCCCCTTTTCTGGTCAATGGCATAGCTGCTCACATGCCCAAGAGGTATGCAAGGCAGCCAGTGCAGAACTTGACCATCTGGCTGAGAGAAAGGCACTCTTTATTCTCCAGGGGCAGCAAAGAATTAAAAGTCAGAGAGGTTAAAAGGGTGTGCTAAGAATGTCTTGCTTGCCAGCAGTGTTTTTTAACAAGGACCAAAGAGGGGACCTAGCTCCGGCTTTAGGTTTTGTTGCTCTACTTTAATCATGATTGTTTCACTCAAGGAAGTGATGACAGGAACCCAGATAACCGTAATTCCATTTCAGGGGTATTGCCACTGGCTTGCTCCTTATTATTTGCTTGAACTGTGGCCCACCTGTACTGAGAGATGAGAGATTAAAGTTCCTTTCTCTCAGTAGGTTACAAACCCAAACGCTGGTCGCTGGGGGGAAAAATGACATTCAAGTCTTCTACTGATCTGGAAAATGCTGTAATAATTAATCTTTTCCTGATCTCAGGCAAATTGTTTCATGACCATCTTTTTTATCTGATGGGATGATAAGAGTCATCTGTTGAAATGTTACCCAGAGGCTGCAGATGCCCCATCCTTAGAAATGTTCAAGGTCAGTTTGGATAGGGCTCGGAGTATCCTGGTCTACTTGAAGATGTCCCTGCTCTCTGCAGGGAGGTTGGAACCAGATGATTTTAAAGGTCTTTTCCATCCCCAATGATCTATAATTCTATGAATACAGAAGTCAATATCTGAACAGTTACACAGAATCACAGAATATTCTGAGTTGGAAGGGATCAACGAGTCCAATTTTAAGTGAATGGCCCTAATGAGGATCAAACTGGTGAGCTTGGCATTATTAGCACCATGCTCTAACCAATTGAGCCAATTTGTTGTCTAGAAACTATCTATAGGAGGGCAAATAATGTGATTTGTGACTTGGATTATCTCAAGATTGGTGCTGAAAAGTAGACAAATTAATCCTTCTGGGAGTGCTCACATCTCTCCATTGAGCGTAAATGGAGCCTGGCTATCTCATCACCATGTAGATTTTATAGGAAAGACATTACAGGTCTGTATATGTGTAACTTAGGTACTTCAGTCAAAGATGGTTTTTCTCTCTGAATTCCTTTCACATTCGTTCAATGCTTTCATTCCAAATCCAAGTTCTGCAAAATTCCCCATTCCTCTCACTTGGCTTTGCTCATGGTGCAGTTTACATGCTGCTCCTTTCAGTGCTTTGGCTATTACAAAGCTCATCTAGACCATATACCTTTTCTGTAGACTTCAGGCCCCTGACTCAGCATTTGGGAGCTCACCCTTAGACTTGGTGGATAATTTCCAGGTGATGGAGTGCTGAATATCCTTACTGCTCATAGACAAATGAGCTATCAGGGTGTCTCAGCACTCTTGAAATGTAAGGATCTAGAAATTCAGTCTGGGTGAGAGTTCAGCCAAGAGCAGATGGTGAACATTCTGTACCACCCTGACATGGCATCCTGCTCTGTACATGGCACAGAGGAAAAAAGTGAAGACATCTGAATCTCAGCTCCTTTGTAAAACTCTCATTTCTGCCCCTCAGAGGAGTGGAACTCTGCTTTAATGTACAGATTTTTGACACAAAGCACCAGTTTGAAATTGATGTGCTAGAATTTTGTGCCCCAAAAGTTAGGGGGGAGGAAGTTAACCTTTTCTTTTTCCACATCAGGCTCTGTTTTCTTAAGCCCTGTTCTCCGTCATAATCTCTTCAGCATCAGAACTTGTTTTTTCCAATCAGTCACCTGCAGGCAGTAGGGCAATGATTTTGCTGTGTGATGATTTATGAGGGTGAACAAAGAATGACTTGTTTTTTATGGCTTGTATTTCAGAAAATTTTGAAGGCTGAAAGTAACCCAAGTGAGCATACAGAAAACAATGGCTCTGGCGTTTAGAACGAAACAAACCAAAACAATTTTTCAACTAATTTAAAAACAAGAGAAACAAAACTAGCACAGGGTGGCTGATAATTTCTGTGCCTTTCTGAATGATGATTCATACTCATCCCTGCTGGGTATATATTTTGGAGAAAAATTTAGAATACCTCAAGCTATTTTCCTTTTTTGCTCACTTCTCATCTATATCACCAAACATCCCTACTGTGTGTTTTGGTTCTCAGGAGGAGGGGATTCTGTAGCTTTATGTGAATGCCTTGATGGGGTTCAGCTATCATACCAAGAATAGGAACAGACTATATTTAATGCCATTTTCTTGTTCTTTTGAGCTCCACATCACTCCTGACATTGTTGCACTAGAGTTCAGAAAAGCTGTCTTTTATATGATGTTAGAATGGAAGTCCTGTTAAACTTTTTCTTCTCCACTGCAATTTGCCATTTGCTTTCCTTCTCAAAACTCGTCAGTTTTTCAACAAGGCTTGGGTTAAAATTTTGACATATACCATTATTCCTATTATGCCTTTTGCAATGCCAGCTATTCTCATGATTTGTGAAAATTTGGACTGTCTCCAGGAGAATGGACTGAAGCATTGGAGAAAGTCCTGTAGTGTCCTTTCTCACTGCTGCACTGGCCCCAGCACCTCTGCTCTCACCTTTCCTGTGCTAGCTGCTCTTTTCTGTCCCATGGAACTCAAGCTGACAGAGGGAACTGAGCTTGCAGGAGAAGACACGAGCTGCCTGCTGCTACCAGCAGCTGTGGGGGAAGGCAGGCTGCTCCTAACCGTGGGCAGCAGATGCTCATGAAGTAAGTGCCAAAGAGTGTTTGGGGAAGCAGTACATGTGTTACCTGGCACCAGAGTATCGGTGAAGCCAAGAGGTTGCCACTTTTTCACTCGGCACAGTGACGCACAGTGAAGTGGAAGATGAGCCTGTGCAGTCTCAAAGTCCAGCTGAGGATAAAGACCTAGGAATGATTTCCCAGTCCTGTCAATTGTGTATCCTGCACAAAATGTGAGTGGAAATTATTCCAAAACAGTGTGCTGCATGTATAATGCATGGGAAAAGCCCTAAAGTGCTAAAGTATATGTATAAATTACCATTTGTTCCCTTGTTAAAAGGAGTACCCTTTATCCCCTTCCCTAGGCCGCCTATATAATTTCTTGCTCTTAAGAACGCTTGGCAATCTCAACTGTGTTTTATCCAGGTAGTGAGGAAATTGCTCTGGCTCCATTCTTTTATTCACATGTGGCACGTCAGAATAGAAAGTTGTAACTTTTTTAAGATCCTCTTCTATCAAAATGCTTTTAAAGTGCACTTGTAAGTAAAAGGTTCCATTTGGCTTCACTTTTTTAATAGCAGAATTAAACATAAATACAAATCAGTTGGGCTGTAATATTTAAAGTGCTAATAAAAGGTGGAAAATTAAGAACTAGGCTTTAATGTCCAGGGTGAATGCTCCAGAAGTTTCCAAGCACCATCTAAACTTATGTAACAGCTCTGGGGATTTACTTTGTCTCCTAAAGGAAAAAAAACTCTTCTCATTAAGAACTGTAGAAATAAAAATAAATAAAATTTGAGATGAACAACATATTTTGTTAATTCCAAGGAAAGTCTAGTTTCATAGTGACACTAAAGGAGATTCACCATCCATTCTCTTTCTTCTGTCTCTCTACCTTGAATGACTTCAAGTCCCTCCTAAACACAGCCTTGTGAGTGCATTGGATGTACTTTTTTGACTCAGCAGTCAGTTTAGAATTCAGTCAAATAATTTTTCCTTGATTTTTGTAGCCTTTTCCTGGCAGCATTTGGCCAATGGCAGTCATTATCCGGACAATGGCATCAAAATAAGTGTCAGGGAAGCCCACATGCCTACCTGACAAACCACAACCTTTCTGAAGCTACTACAGAAGACTTCTTCTAAAATACCCATTGCATTTCTTGCAGCTGGGGTCACTTGGAACTGTGCCAGAAGCATTCTCTCAGTAGTGTAAAATATCAGAATTCTCCTTTAGTAGCTCTTTGGGGCTTCATAAATGGTAAAACCAGAAAAATGTATTCAAAACGAAATAATGTGCTTTGTTTTAATTTTGAGATGTTACATCCCTAAGCATGGAGGGAAGGAGTGTGCATTAATTCAGAAGAAAGTTGTAATTTATTTTGCCCAATTTAAACCATGGGAAAGAAGAACAATCCAAGGAACTGCAGGCTGGATGACCTCATCCCAATCCCTGAAAAGGTGTTGGAGCAGCTAATCCTGGAAAACTTTGCCTAATGTAAAAAGGACAAGAAAGTAATTTGATTTAGATAGGAAGGATTGATGAAGGGGAAATCATACATCATAATCCTAAAAGCCCTCTGTGATTCCATGACTGGCTTGGAGGGCAAGGAGAAGAGTAGCGGATCTTGAGGTTAGCAAGGCTTTCAAACCTGTCTTCTGTAAACGCCTTGCAGAAAAAAATGATGAAATACAGACTAGATAAACTAACATTAACATTGATAGCCTGGATGTGTGATAGAGTGCAGCCTCAGCAGATTTCCAGATTATAAAATGGAGGGTTGGTTGAAGGATTGGTTATTATGTGGTGGTTGTGCTACCAGTTCGTAGGGACCTCAACAGGCGGGAGAATCAGGAATCTCATGAAATTCAGCAAAGGTAAATACAAAGTTCTTTGCAGAAAAGGACTTGGGGATCTTCACAGACAATGTGTTCTTGCAGCAAAGAAAGCCAAAATCACCCTGGGCAGCGTTAGGAAGAGCATTGCCAGCATATCAGAGAAGGTAATCTTCCCCCTCTAGTGACATCTGTGTCCAGTTCTGGGTTCCTCTGTACAAGAGACGTACAGACATACTGGAGTTAGTCCAGCAAAAGATCTCAAAGATGGTTATGGACTTGGAGCATCTGACAGGTGAGAGGAAGTTGAGAGAACTGTGACTGTTCCACCTGGAGAAGATTCAGGTGGGAGTCTTATCAACATACGTGAATACTTGAAGGGTTCAAGGAAAGGAGGTCCAGGCTCTTTACCGTGGTGTCCAGTGACAAGAGACAATGGACACAAATTGAAGCAGAGTGAATTCCATTTAGGCATAAGAAAACACTAATTTCCTGGGGGGTAAGAC
The DNA here is from genome assembly GCF_028769735.1 of Zonotrichia leucophrys gambelii. Taxonomy (NCBI): domain Eukaryota; kingdom Metazoa; phylum Chordata; class Aves; order Passeriformes; family Passerellidae; genus Zonotrichia; species Zonotrichia leucophrys. The sequence goes on along the minus strand of NC_088169.1, from coordinate 39,502,345 downwards.
TTGTAAAATGTAGGGACTGTTTGTCCAAGTAGTTTGTGGGGGGCCTGCTCTTGCAGGCATTCAAAACCTGACTGGGCCTGCTGAAGGGCTTCTACAAGTGGTCACGCCTCATAACTTCTTATTCCACCAGTGCCATCTGCTGTATAGGAACTAGAAACAAACACCTCAGGAAAAATATTAATTTTCAGGAGTATGGCTCTTTGCATATTTACTAAATCATTGGATTCTGACTGGAGGAATTACAAAGAACAGATGCTTACTGATACAGCAGCTCACACCCTACCGAGAGAATAATGTAGCAGTCCTTGCTCTACTTGCTAAAATATATTTAAATTTAAAATGGCCTTGCATTGTTTCATTTCTCTGTGTTATAATGAACATTCATTTCAGTGAATGATCCAATAGAAAAATTGGCTTTAGTTTTTACCCAAATTTCCTGAGGGCTTCAAAACAATAAAAGCTTTGGCTACATGTATTGGCATTTACTGCACACCAGGGATATGTTCCTCCCATTCTGCTACATTGAGGAGGAAGAATATTATCACCCACATATCTCATTCTTACTTCCATTACAATTGCTCTCCAGTGATGCAATTCAGAAACGAGGCATTTTTCATTAATTTAGTTTACCATGGAAACCCGAGCGAGATAATCTACTTCTGCTGAGTCTGTTGGTAGTGGAGAGGAGTTTTTTTTTTTCCTGAGATATGGCTGTGCTTCCTGCCACCACATCCTTGTGTCATGCTCCTGGCTGTAAATAAGGCTGTAGCAGCAGCAAGTACTCATGTGTGTGTACCTGTGGTATCTGTGTGTGTGTGTATGGGAAGCATCCACATGCTCATACATACACACACATGGCTTGTGTAGACATACATGATCAGGGGCAGGTTGTACTACCTCAGCCCTCCAGTACTGACAGGATCTTGAGCTAAATCCCTTCACTGTCTATTCCTCAGGGTGGGAAGAGCTCCCAGGTGATGTCCCCCTTTACCCTGTGGATGGCTCAGCAAAATCCCGCTCTCCAGCCTGGAGTAAGAGTGCCCAAGGGTGCAGGTCAGGGACATTTTTAGGTGAACACTACTTTTACAGGAAAACTGCAGTTTGGATTTGATTGAAAATGTTTGTGAAATGGTGATGCTTTCTGAAAAATGAAAAGGCTTTGTTCTGATGTTTTTAAAGTGCTCTTTCAATTGTGTTTCAAAATCACGCTTCACTACTGCATTTAACAAAATACATCTTGATTTATTTTGGCTAAAAGTAGAAATAACTTTAGGAATATGTTAAAGAATAAAGGGACATAAAACATCTCATTTAGGTTTGATTAAAATTTTTTGTTACTTTAGGTCCTTTTTTAACTTCTTCCTATTTCAATGAAGGAAATTGAAAAAAATTCTTGGAATTTATTCCAAATCCTTTCCCTTTCCCTTTCCACTGTTTTGACAAGCATTATTTTTGGGCTTTTAAACTACCTGCAGTAAGGCTTAATTTTGAATGACTTTGACCTGGATCAGGCTTGGCTAATAAGGGTCTAATGTAATGTAGCCTCCACCTTAACTATGCTGTGATTTGCAGGCAAGGTAACTTAGATGAATTAATCCTATTGGATCTCATTGATTATATTTCATTTTAGGCAAGTTTTTATGCTAACATGTTTTCCTCCATCTACACCAGGGAAAAGGTGAAATTTAAATTAATTCCTGACTAGAGAAGCTTGGGCTGCCTCTTTGCTGGAAACAGAAAATCAGTGGTGTGGCAGCTGGGAATTTCAACATGAGGTTAGTGTAGTTAATGGCAAACTCATTCTTTTCATATAACAATTGGTGTCAGAAGATATCTGAATTTGAAGTAAAATAGATATAAAAGACCATTGATGTCATATTTCACCTGCTAATGGATAGCCGACAGTTTCTGAGAGAACTTCTAAATGTCTTTGCTGGTTACAGATGAAGTTGTTCACTGAGTAGCTGGAAAAATTAAAAATGAAATATTTTGTTTAGCTTTGCACCCTTCATCCTTTCCACTTGGAGCATGCACATCTCTGCAAGTTCCTGTGCCATTCCATGAGTGGTGTTGATCTTCTCCTTTCTGGTTCTCACATTCACAGTACTACAATTATCCTTGGCATCTCCTTTTAATGTTCCCTACAGTACATTATTGTCACTAATAAAAGAAGTATTTATGAGAATTGTGACAAAATGATAATTTTTGATAATAAAGGATGTCTTAAAAATATGACCTATCTGTGGTCTGATACAAAAGGGCTTGAAATTGTTACTCAGAAAGGCTGTTCAGAAATGCTGCTTTGTATCTCAGTGGCTGTCTAATGCTGAGACCTCAAAGCTATGACTTCAAATGTACATCTACTTAAATATTTAATTATTGACTTTTTACATTATATTAATCAGGAAACATCCTTCTGTTTTTTCTACAATAGAGACTTAGGAAAAACTGGATATAACATTATTTGTTGCAATGTTTTATTCAATCAAACTGCAGTCGTCAGGACTTGGAACATTCTCTCTCTCCATTTCCACAGAGAAATCATGATCCTTGGTCTGGATCAGAGGTTCAGTCCTCTTCACAATACAGAGCTCTTGCCAGTAAGTCTTGCCTAAGCGGTTTGTAACATATTTGTTTACTTGTCTCTCCACTTCTTGATTATGAAAAAAAGGGAATTGTATTTACTTTCAGTTGATGGAAAAGTCCCTCACCAAAAAAGACAGAATGTTTTTTCTTATTGTATTTTTCTTTCCTTAGGGAACCAGTAGTTTCCTATGCTTTAATTTTGGTTTATTTTAGGTTTTCTGTGCCCTCACAATGGTCCTCGTGGTGCTAATTCACAAACCTTGTGGGTAAGAATTCTTCCTGGATAACTTGCAATACAAGAAGGTTATTCTGCCCTCTCCCTTTCATTCTGGTAAGACTCAGCCCCTGGCTGAGCTCCACACCACATGTATTGTAAGGTATTTCCTTCATTGCTGTGCTGGTACCCTGCCATCCTTGCTCTCATAAAAGAAAGCTAACACTGCAGTTAAAAGGGGAGTAGGAAAAGAAGCAAAATACAGGTTCTCACATCCAGCCAATGTATTGCTTCATGTAGCTACAAGATGATGAAAAGAATTAATTTTTCACAAATCACTTTTTCCGGTCCCTTTTTGTGGCTTACATCTTATGCACTCTTGTAATTTCTTTTAATAAAATGATAGTTTAAGTGTCTGGCTTTGCACTGTTTCATTTTTTTCCTTTTTGGCATATAACTTGAGGATGTTCTCTGGAATCAGAAGAAAGTGGTTTCCTAATCCTGTTCCCAAGATTACTCCTGTTTGCAAGGCAATTTATTAAAAGCACTTACATTCCTATTCTAATTATCCCATCTCTGGCTGACAATTAATGTCCACATTGAACACAGTTATTGATTAAAAAGATGGTAAACAAATCTAAACAATGGCCTTATTAATTTGTCTTGTCAGAATGGAAATAATGACATACATTTGACAAAGTAGATAAGTGGTGAAGGCTCTTGAGTCTGTGTGACCCTGAAAGAGGCTTGAGCCAAAAGTAAGGCTGTAACATGGATCTAGAGATCTTGGTTTTGACAAGATAGGCAGAGTTCTTTCTTAATCCATACAAGAGAAAGGCTGTAAATCATGCAGGCAGCAAAGGGTAAGCATAATATCAAGGAAAGAAATTTCTAGAAGATAGCAGGGCAATCTCCTGCCTGTGTTCCAGACCAGTAGACAAGTCAAAATCAGACACAGATATTATGCATAACTTTTTTTTTTTTCAGGAAGCCAATAAACATGCCATGTAAAAGTATTATTTCACCCCCTCACACACAAAAAGAAATATGGGATTTAGGAAAGGAAAGATTAAACATGTCATTTTGGTTCTCTTATTATAACCAAAACCTTCCTTCTAGAGTCCATGCCCTTCTTTGTGCCAATGACTACTCAAGTTTTTGCTGGCTCCTCCTAAAATCTTGGTCATCTTGGCCTATACTAAGAGTACCTCTAACAATAAAACTCTTGAGTGTATATAAGCCTGTTGATGAAATTAGTGTAGGATTTCCTGAATTTTCTATATGTAAATTTTCATTATAGAGATGGCAATTAATGAGGTTAAAAAAAGTAAAGAAGCTGGCCACGTGTCTCTAATTTATCAGACTTTACTAGAGCACATGATCTGGACTCTGTTTTTAATTTTCATGCTTTGCATGTATTTCCAGTCAGTACATTGGCCTTTTGGCAAGAAACAGCAGGAAACTGGAAGCTACCAAAGAAATTTATTTTTCTCAAAGTCACGACTCCAGTGACACCAGGGATGGTTTTGGTAGGATCCAACTGCCCTGAGCAGCCACAGCTGAAATCCCCACCTATGCATCGCTCTTCCCAGGCTCCACAAGCCCTATTTTGACTCAGCTGTGGGCACTTAGCCCTGACCCCAAGTCACACTGTGAGTTCTGGCTTATTGTTTACCCTGTCTGTCCATGGACCCTGCTCTTGGTCCCTGGCTCTGGCCTCTGCACTGACATCCTGTGGGATGGTGCTCACTGGGGAGGGCTCAGTCTCTGGGGTCTGCCCAGCTGTTGGCTCAGCCCCCACCTGTACTTCTGCTACCTGGCTGCACCTCTCTGAAAAATGGCTTCAGGGCTTCTCCTCTCATCCTTACTTAGGGCATTGTGTGTGGACCCTTTGCTTAGGTCTTTTTTCCATCAGTGATGCTGGCTATAGGAACAGATTATTACCTCAGTGAGCACTCCATTGAAGACAACATACTGCTGGTCAAAATATAACAGCTTGTGAATATATTTTGAGAATTTTGAGCAACCAAGTAAGGTGCTTGCCATGTGTTCCTCAATACCTGGTAATTGTTATTGATTTCTGTATGTTTGTGCCTGGGTCATCAAATGAACACACACAGCATCTAGACAGGTTATGGAGACTTCCTCAAATCAGTACCTTGATTTTCAAGAGAAAATCTTTCCATCTCTCTAGAGAAAAAGGCTCATGATCTTCTCTGTTTAACATCAACTGTAGTCTGAAGTAGTTATAGCCTGTGCAGTTTCTTGTGTGTATGTCATAATCATTTTAGATCTGATTTCTAGGACTGTTTTCTAAACATAGTATCAAAATGTTCAAGACAGACACCCAGAGATTTATGCTCTTTCAAACACTTGTACTGGCTAAAACTGGATCAGCTCTCACAGAACCCAAGTGGTTCACTATGAAACAGCATATCAGAACCTACAGGTTGAATGATGGCCCAGATTTTCAAGAACCAGCATGACAGCAACAGAGGAAGCAAAAAATGTGGTTCTCCAGGCATCATTTCCTTGGCTGAAAATAGTCTTTTACTTGCACTGCCAAATTTCATTTTGTGTAGATTTTTATGTATGGGAGGAATTACCTTCCAAAAGAAGAATATTTTGTGGATTATTATCACTTCAAACTCCCAAAGACGTAGGCTGATTTAAAGAAAATAGCAGCTGTCTATAGGGTTTTAATTTATTCTTTTAGATTTTCAGTTTTTGTTTGTTTAATTATTTGTAGTGAAAAAAGATGGCCTTTTTTCCCCCCCATGGTACTATTTTAAGGATGTGTTTTTGTTTTTGTGCTTGTTTTGTTTTGTTTTTTTTCATGTGGTAAGTATACCAAGACAGAACAAAACATAAAAATTACAGAATCATGGAGTCAGTAAGCACACCTCTTCAGATTACACGTTTGTTTCAAAGGAGGAGAAGTAGGAGGGAGAGAGGGAGGGGGAAGGTAGTGATGTGTCCTCATCTTCCTGCTGCCTGGTGTTCCCATTTCCCATCTGAGTGATCTGAATTTGGGGATGTGACATTGGGACACCAGTAGGAAGAGTACCAGCAGTGACATTGGGATGCTGGTAGGAAGAGTACCAGCTGTTTTGTCTGCCTAATGTGATCAAGCAAGGTGGGTGGGGGGTAAATATGGATAGGCTGAATTTGTCCTCAAGGTCACACCCTGTGTGGCAGTGTAGAGACAGCTTTTGGCTTCTTCTGTGGTAGCTGCTCCAGTTTATAAATTGCATCCATGCCTAAATTCAAGCCCTTTCTCCAATTTATATTTAGAATATTGCTGAGGATGCTTAGGTTCATTATCCTCTTCAGCATCTCTTGTAAGTAATTTGGATTGCAATGTCTAATCCTGTTTATTTCTTGTTTTGAGGCAGCTTGCCCTTCTAGTAGAGCTCCTGTGAAGGCAGAGGAGCTCCACCTGGGCAGACACACTGCCTCGAGGCCGTCATGGCTTGTGAGATGTGTGTGTTACAGCCTTTCATATTTCAATGTTCCAGTCCCTTCCATGTTTCTTAAGCATATAGTTCTTGTTGAATAAGTTTTTAATGCAATAGGTGCTGCTCTGTGACAAACCTGAATGATGACATATCTTGGAAAGATGTGTATGGCCAATAATGAATCTTCTCATCTTTCATGATCATTAATTACTTGCTAAATCCTCAAGGGTCTAACTAAGAAAATACTTAACTGACTGCTAATGCAGTGGCCAGCATAAAATTCATCATTACTTAAGCATAACACATTGTTCTCTGGGGTATTCTATGAATAGTGTATGTCTTCAACATGTTTTTCAAAGGGTCTACACAATGGCTTGGTGAAGCAATTAATTTACCATTTATGTTTTGTACTAGAACAGAATGTTTTTATATCATATTTTTGCAAATGGAAGTACATAATTTAATCTTGGCTCTTTTGTTAGAATTTAATGATCAAAACAAAGCAAGAACTCAACAGCCCCAGACACCTGTCTGTTTCTTTTAATGTTTTATATGTCTTAATATCAATGCATCAATGTATATTATGAATAGATGAATGAATAAATTAAGAAAACATACTGTATGCTCTTCTTTAGCTCATATTCATTGCAATGATTTATCTGATCTCCATAAAGGGCTGGTTACTGTTGCTGAAAATATTAGTTCTTCAGAGAATGAAACATTCGGTTGTTATCATGGCTCCAGGCAGTTTTTTCACATCTAAATGCAAGGAAGATGCATGATTTATTTTATGTATGGCAATACATACCAGAGTTCAGTCTCAAGAATACTTTCCGCACCCTGTTGTTTTTGCACACACTATATTGTACCTTTTGTATTGAAATTTTTGTTTCTGCACCAAAACATTATTTTTATTTGCTACTTATATAATTTACTGCTGATTAATTAATTTCTTTTTTTTCCATTCACATTACTGATTTTAATGGCCAGTAGTTAGCTATGGCCATTAGTAGTAAGCTATCTCAGCCTGCTAAAAAAGTCCTAGGAGTGTACTTCAATTACCAGGGCTATTGAGCATGTCAGAAATTACAAGGGGAAATGAGATTTTTATGGCTCTGGATCTCAACATGACAGGTAATAAAGTTGTTTCTGGGACAGTATCACCTCTCACAACAAGTCAAGTGTGCTGGTTTTAACTAATTCCTGTAATGGAGGAACTTTTATTGTCTCTTTCCTTTGCACTGGGCTGAATATGTAAGCTATTCATTTTCTGTTGTGAATACTCACATACCATCAAGTGTTTGACCTAAAATATACATTGCACAGCTGCTCAAGGGCATGGAATATTACCCATTTTTTATATTGTGTGATAAATGGGAAAATGCTTATCATAATGTATAGAAATCATTACTTTCTCTGTCATGAATCAATGAGCCTGGAAACAGAGAAAACCTAAGAGAGATCTTGTTCCTGATACTCTTGGAAGCAAAGGGATATTTCATTAGAGAAAGCTTCAAAGTTCTTCTTATCCATTAAGGAGACTTAAATTACATGGCATGAGCTACTAACCAGCTGTGCTATAATATTATGCAAGGTTTTTGATTGCTCAGAGAAGGAACGCTGTACACCGTATTTAGTTATTTGTGATTTTATGCTAAGTTTTGCAATCTGGTACTGTCACTTGTGTTAATGCATTAACAGTTTGAATATTCATGTGGGCCCATGCAGCTGCAATTTTTGTTTTTCAGATACGACAAATAAAGCGTACTCCTTGCATTAACTGTGAGGTAGTGATACTTTGTACACTGCTGAATATCTACCCCGGCACTGACATTTGCTAGGTAACTTAAGAGTTACCTTCTACTGTGTGTAATTGAATAGCTGGGCATCAGGTGACTTCCTCCAAGAGGAACAGAATTAGTTGCTAATTATTCATTAATCTAATGGATAATTGGGATAAGCTTTATATATTTCATTACAAATAGAAAGCCAGTTAAACACCACAGTCATCCTTGGGCCCTATACATAGATGGTGTCTCTCACTGTTTTATTTTTGATTCCAAGTTTTGCCAAAACATATTGAGGATGATCTTGTGCTGTTTTTGCATCTGTAAGATTTTGGTGCTCATAGGAGCTACTGGAGCATCAGCATAAGCTGGTATTACAAGTAATCACCAAATCTTTTTTGCAGCTCAAGCTATAGCACAGATTGCTTTGGCCATTATCCTTTCCTTACCACAATTTGCCTCTCTGCCAGGTCACCCTTTGTTAGAGAGCATGAGTGAGATCTGGACAGAACTGCTGGACAAAAGCTGCATCACAAAGAAATAATTTCCATTTGCAGAAATATAAACAGATGCTTTATAGACCTCTTCTACATTCACATCATTGGAGGAACATAGGCCATCATTAACACCGTGAGTTTCTGTGTATAATTATCTTCCATAAGGAAGAATTTGTAAAACAGAAAGAGAGATCAGACATTATAATGGGCTTCTCAGGAAGGTGATGGAGTCACTGTCCATGGAGGTGTTTAAGGGTTAAAGACTGGATGTGGCATTTAGTGCCATAGTGATGGTGTTTGGTCATAGATTGATGATCTCAGACATCTTTTCCAATCTGGTTTATTCTGTGATCTTAAGGCATCTTGAGGAGATATTAAGGGTCAAGAAAGTCAACCTAGGGCAGACATAGTATAGGAAGACCTACCTTTTCCTATTATTCACATCTTCCCCTTTGGTTTCATGCAAGGATGGCATAAGGCATAGGCCTAGTATCTGCTATCCTTCTACCATTATCCACCTTCCCTTCCCTCTATGGATCCTTCTGAAGGCAATTTTTGTATTTTTGCTATCTGAAATCTGGGTCATTTGTTTACAATCGGCTGGCGTTTTCTGTGCCTGCAGTTTTGCTCAATTTTTAATTATTTTGTGCTATTTAATTTCATATTATGTTGGACACAGCAATTTCAAATATTGCACAATACTCTGAAAATGAAATTTCTAGCTCTAATAGCTCTAAGGTGGATTGTTGTTTTTATGAAGAAAAGTTTTATCAAAGAGGGAACAAGCAAGGGAAGTTTTTGCTCATGAAGCTTCTGCTGCATTTTTCTACTAAAACGTAGGATGGGTAGAATCTTTGCAGTGCTGTTGTGAGATCTAGATTCCATTAATCTAGCTAACTGTGACATCACCATGGATTGGAGCTTTCCATGCTGGAACTCAGGCATTGGTACTAATTTCCTGACACCTTACCTTTCTCTCCTGAAACCAGGTCACTCTGCTGTTATCTCTGATCTTCAAGTGGGAAAGTTTGATTGTTTGACCCAACCAAATAAGATTGCAGTGAATAAAACAGAGTTCTCCTATGGAGATACTGACAAGGTCAGATGAAGGCAAACACAGATTAAATCAGATCCCTTAGTCTCAAAGTATGCTTCACTCTTAAAACTTCCTTGTTCACCTACTTCTTTGCCCTCATAGAACAACTGCTTGCTGAGGCCTTTGGATGAGAACTTAGTACTTGCATGTGCATGCCACAGGGAGCTATAATATTGGTGGTTTATTTCTATTAAGCTGGATGTAAGAATCTTTGAATTAAATTTCTATCATAGAAAAAGGAAGAGTGATTTATTTCCTGCATTTGTATTAGAGCTTTTACTAATTTTTTCTTACTCTTAGTTTTATGCAGCCTCTCTTTCCCCTATAAATTATTGATTTTTAGACAAATAACTGTTCCACTGCCAGAAGTTAAGTGTCTTTTTCTGCCAGGCATATAAGCTGGCCCTCAGCTTGAGCTCTGATATTCACTCAAGTAGAATTTATGCACAGTAGAATTGATTGGCTCTTTTTGCATGACTACTTGCCCACGTGGGTTAAATACCCAGAGAGTAAACTTTGAAATACATGTGTGTGTTGAAACAAACAAACAAAAATATAAATCATCCAAATGCCTTAGCAACTGCCTTTTTCATTAAAAGCCCTGCTCCCTGTTGGAGGCTTGGCTGCCTCACTTCAAGTTTCCTGGGGAGCATGCAGATCTCTGAGCAGAGCCTGCTCTTCGCTGTCAGTGTCGCAGGTCGAGTAGCAGTGGTTTGGAGAAGTGAAAAACCCAGAGGGAAGATGAAAAGCAGGGAACATTAGGGTTAGAGTGACAGGTGGGCAAAACCACAGTGACTCCTCTCATATTGCTCCTGTATTTCAGCAGGATATTGTGCACATTTCAGCTTTCAGTGTGGGTGAATCTGGGTCAGGTGGAAAGGAAAGTGCTCTGTTCAGAATAAGGCTCCTCACTCAAAGAGAAAGGAAACAGTATTAAAAGCACAGGCTCACTCACACGTGTGACAGCTGTGGGTAACTGGGAAGATTTCTGATAAGATAGTTTCATTTTACAGCTCACCTGTCAAGGTGTATGTGTAGAGTGAGTAATGCTAGTTGCAGAGAGTTTTCAGTGCTCTAAAAGTGGAGGAGGGGATGTAGAATAAATGTGGATACAGATAGGTGAAACAGAGAAAGCAAAGAAAAGAAAAGAAAAGTTCCCTACATACAGACTGGGCTGCCTAGAGCCAATTTTCAGTGGAAATATAATTATGCTGAGGAGTAGAGGAGGTTTTTAAAATCCACCTCCACATTAGATAAATTAGAGAAGTTTCTGTCTAGTAAAATTTTTCCTTTCAATGTTTGGTTTGAATGTGAGAATTTTCTTCAACACTTGATCACTTCCAAACTTAAAGTTTCATTTTATCTGCTTTCAGAGGTGTTGCTTACTCAAGGTTTTTGTGGCAGCAGCCTCATTTGCAAAGCCCACCTTCATGTCTCTTGTATATTCATTTAAGCTCTTCTTCGGAATTGATCTGAAACATAATTTTCCAATCTTTCCTAATTGTGGTACTAGTGGGACCCTGTATCATGTTTGGTGTTTGCTCCATGTATCTCCCAGAGTATGGCTCCACAGACGCACCATTCATGTCTTCGCCATTTCAAACAGTGAAATTCACTTCTGTTTTGAGGTTCTGTTGCCATGATTTGTATTAGCTTAGAGTCCTGTTCATGAGACATTATCTGAGTACTGCAGTTGTGTTTGAGTAGTTTCTCTCAGATCAGGGTGTAAATGAGTTCAGAGTGAGGATTCATGAATGAGTGAATGAAGATAAGTTGAAATCCATTTTCTGCCTTGTTTTTCAGTTTTTTCTTCATGTGCCATTTTAGAGAGTAAATTGGTTCAAACTTGGAAATTATTTGTGTACATGACTCCTATTAATATTCAGTTTTCCATGGCACTTTTGGAACATCTCTTCCTTTTATCAATTACTGATCTTGTTGACAACAAACTGTTATCTTGAGAGATATTAGATCTCTGCAGCTGCCAGAGACTTGAGTTGGGTATCAGCATGGGCTCAAAGGGTCATAGAGATACAAAAATATTTTTCATCTTGGAAAGCCTACTGAACCACTGGCAGGGGAGAACAGGGATTCATTTTCTTATTCCTGTGGAAACATCATCATTCCAGCAGTGGAGGGAAAACAGATCTCAGTTGGTTTTGGTGCTAGATTTTTATTTCTTAAATACAATAGTGATATAGTCATGTATGATGAACACCTTGGTGTCTTTGGTTAACATTTCCTCCCACTATATTGCCAGACACTTTGTCTTCATCTGCATGGTGATGCTTGTGACCTACTAACAAAAAAGAGGAAAACTGTGCTATCTTCATCTCCAAGAGGATAATTGCCAGCTGACTTTCAACTCTTTAATCAGATTTTATCATCAATGTTAATTTGATGTGCTCCATATACACCCTGAAACTGCCCCATGCTCTCTCATGCTTGACAACACTTTGCTAAGCAACTTCCAACACAGCTATCACTTGAGAGTTCTGCTAAACACACTTGGTTGAATTGCTTGCATTTCATCTGCTGTATATTGTGGGAGAATTTGAGGCTGTATTTGTTACAGTTCAAGGAAATGGAGTCCAAGAATGACTCTTAGCAGAGATGGAATTCGTCTCATCTGATGACGGCCTTCTAAAACCGGGCATGCAGCTAGACCTAGTTATATGAATTGTCCTGTACCTTCACTGGCAAGGCCTGGGATTAGGTTATTTATGTTATCTACCTTCCTACAAGACTATCTCTTTCCATGCTCAAGTTCCTCTAATAATATAATGATTTTTTCCATGGTACTTTACTGTGAATATGCAAACACCTCAATTGTCCATTGGTATCTACAAGTTCAGGTAAAAATGGTAATTCTGTGGGTTTTCAAAGTGTTTTTCACTTTGAAAGATACAGTCTAATGTCCTTTTTCAGCTGTCACCAAAGTCTGTGGAAATAAAAGGAAACTGCACACAAAAGATCAGAAGGTAATGTAAAATGGATATGGAATAAAAAGAAGGCAGTGCATAAAGAGACTAAAGGGCATGGCTGAAGGAGGGTAAAGGAAGAAAGCAAACTTCCTCCCACATCTGTCTTTTAAGATTTCAATATTTAATTAAACATTGAGTATAATAACCTGTAATAACCATATCTTGGGCTAATAAAGTCCCTGTCCTTCAGCCATGAAATCTATTAGTCCAGATTTTGCATACTACCTTATCAATAAAAGGTACCCTCAAGTTATTATTATAATTGAGTTTTGAGTTGGTAATTTCCACTATGGAAAAATGAACAGCAGCGTGTTCAGCTAAGTCCAAAAGCTACAAAGGAAGCTTGAATGAGTGAGACAATTAGGACTTTTCAATATGAAAATGTCCAGGTGGAGATTGTGTCTGTGTATAATGCTTTCAGATGTTCAGAGTCAAGCACCTTTTTTCAAAGATACTGGAGAACATTTATTCCAGTTGAAATGTTGATCTAATGTGTGGTTTGTTCTGGCCCTATTTCTCTGAAAACCCTCCAGGTACTTCTGTGTGTTTGGATTGGCATAGTCTTAGGTTTTAGGGCTTAAGGGTACTGCTTGAAATAAACAGAATGGACACTTAAAGTCTCTTTTCTAGTTTCTCTGTCTAGTTTGCCTATCTCAGTATTTAATGTGGATGTGGAAACATGATAAAATACCTTCTCTTAAAATGATGCATTTCTTGTATATACATCAATATTGCTGAGGTCGTATATTAACTATAATGAACATCATTCCTCAACGTCTTGGTGAAAGCTGGAATTTTTCTACTCATGTCTGTGTAGTACAAATGAATTTTGGTATTCTTTATTCAAGTGGTTTGCAGCATGTTTTCAAGTAATAAATATACATTTAATGCCCACTACCCAGGAAGAATATTGACTTCCAACAATTTAGGGTCATAAGTACTGAGTGCTGTGGAATTGTTTCTTCTCTGTGGTGCTATTTGTTTCTGGGTTTAAAAATGTAAAAAAGACAAGAAACCCAAAATTTCAAGTGTAATTAAACTACAATAGAAAGTAATTTTTTGTTTGATTGCATGACAAGATGTAATCTTGTTTTTTTTTGACTCAGTGTTACTACTCTTAACCAGGAGTCCTGGCACTGCAAGAAGTATGTTGATTCCTTTTCAAATTATGATGCTGGGGATGTGTGGTTTTATGTTTCTTTCATATCCTTAAGTGTTTGAGATTGAAGCTGTAGAGATTATTCATTTACTTTGCACATAACATAGCACAGTATAGCTGGGAAAAAACCAAATTCTTAAAAGCATGAAAGCCTCAATAAATTCCATAAATAATAATTTGGTTGAACAAACAATGAATATTTTAAAAAAATCCCCTAGCTACAATATTTAAATACAGTAAATGAAGACTGTGTTCCACGAAGCTTGTGCTGTTGCCAACATTAAAGTGACTTTGATAAACTTTTTTGCCAAACTTTTCAGGCATGTGAAAGAGGATCATCCCTTCACTCAGACTTACCTGAATGTGAGCAATTGCACACAATATCCTTTGTCTTAATCCTCAAAACTTTTTCATGCACATGTGCACTATCCATAATTTTTTCCAGGTCTGAAATCTGTCTCTTGAGGCTGTAGGAACTCTCACAGATACTGTGCTGTGCTGTAGAAGTATTATCAGCTACTCTCACAGTTACTCAAAGATTGTTTGCTAATTATTGAATATAAACAGTAAATGTAGCATGAGTAATTTAAATCCCTTCTTATAGTCAAAGGCAGTAAATTCTATAGATTTTTTTTCATTGTTTTCAATAATAGAAAGAAATCCAGAAGAATATCTGCTTATTTCTCAGTTCTGGAAGCTTAGATTTCCTCATACATTGAATTACAGATCTCCCTTGCTTATAACTTTTAAGCAGATAAAGCATATTTTGTTCCTACAAGATTCCCATCTTCCTTTGCTGTTGCATACAACATGTTGGTGTGTATCTTCTACCATCTGCTCTTTTATAATTTCTCTCTTGATTTCTTGCCAAAGTGATGGAGAACCAAAGTCTTTTTTGTTGACAATTTGGAATATTTTTCTTCTAGGATAATTTTATAGCTTATGTAAATAAGGGACTAATCTGCTCGTCTAACAATTACAACTGTATACAGCTCTGCATACATACTCCATCAATGATCCCTGTAACATTCTATTATATCCCTGACTTCTAGGTTCATCAAACATATACTTGCCACACAATTTTCAGATGTCTCTAACAGACACTTCATAAATTGCTGGTTGCTAAAAATCAAGTATAATGTAAAAAGGGAAGGCTCCTTCTCTGACATGAGAAAGAGAATTCCAAATAATTTAATGCTGGTTGGTTGTTGTTGGTCAAAACTCTGTGGCAGATATGAGACTTTCTTTTGCAGAATACACTAAGTTGCAAATTAGGTTTTATGTGTAAACTCAGCCTACTGGCAAAAGGAACACTGTAAAATTTATCATATGCCAGGACAACCTGATTCTACATTCTTCTGCCAGTTTATGATGTTATTGACTGGGTGAGATCATTGCTCCTTGCAGCACCAAGCATTCTACACAAGTGTTTCTGTTTGCCTATGCAAGAATAATTTTGCAAGTCTATGGATCCCTGAAGATGAAATTACTTTGTTCACATTCAGAAAGGGCTAGAAGCAGTGCAAATTCCACTCCCAGCCTCAAGTTGCTTAATTGCAGATGCTGCACTTTTTACCTTGGCCAGTCTTGTGTCCATTTGAGTGCATTCATTTTGTACTGGCACAATTCTGTCAAATATATGGGAACCCATGAGGTTGTGCCCTGGGGCACAGCTGGAATACACTCTTGGATGCACACCTGTGTGCCAGGTGATGTGATGGATGAGCCTCTCCTTGTGTAGCAGCAGAGAACTGAGCTGTAGCACCAAGCTGTCCCAGTTCTCTGCTTGAGGACCCTACGAATTTGATGCAGTTAATTGGAGGGTCCCAGGCCTGGCAGCAACTTTGCACAAGCATCTGCTGCTGGTGCCACCCCTGGTGTGATCTGCTGTGCCCTGGTATGTGACAGTGCTCTCTGCTATGCCTGCACACTGACACCATCCAGGGAATGGCAGCTCTGCTGCTGCCACAAAACATTTTCACAAATTCTTTTCAAGGCAAGGTTGAAAGCTCATCTTATGGTCCATGGTTTCATTTTGCTTGTGCTTGTGGGGTACTTCCAAGTAAAACTGGACTGAAATATGGAAGAACTTTGAGCAGCAGATTTTTGCTGTATGTAATCTAAGGCTCAGATCTGACTTTTATTTGAAAGTAGTCTTCTTGAGAGCAGTAGCTGTAGAAGCTTATTTTCATGCACTCACATTAGTGATTATTATTTTTGTTGCCTTCCAAAAGTGGGTTATGTTTGGTCTAGTTTTAGAAATAACAGCTGTAATATATCATAAGTATCACTGAGCTTAAGTGGGTAAAACCAAGTACAGTAGAACATTGGGGATGGAAAAAATGAAATATTTATGGAAGCTGAAGTTATAAACTCTGAAAGAATATTTTGTCATCTATCCACTAGAAAATCCTGCAAAATAGTACTTGGGTAGGCTGACCCTCTGTGGGGTGGTTGGTATTCCCTGGAGATATAATGGTTACAACTAATCTGTAATATGGCTGAGAAAATTAAATATTGATTTAAGGCTAGGTCTGATGTTTCACAGTGTTATTAAATTCAATTCAGTGGTGTTAATTCTACATTTCACACTTTCTCAGACGATTACACCATCATTTCAGTTTCCCCAGCAACACGATCCTTGGATTCCTTTTTACTCAGAAAATCTTGTGAAAAATTTTGAGTAAATAGAGCATATGCACGTGTGCACGCAGAAGCATTTTTCTCTTAAAACTGGCCATGTTTGGACTTATTTTTTCTTTGATTCTCTCATATCAGAGTTACTCTCTAATTCCTGACTTATGAATGTCAAAGATTTCTTTCAGTCTTCCTTTACAGTTTTTCACTGTTCATAGACAGTTGTGGAGTTGTGCTGAATAGGAAACATGCTTCTAAGCAGATAAAGGTCTTAGTAGTATTTTTGCCTTTAAAAGCAGTGTTTAAGGTCTGCTTCCTGCCCTGAAACCTCTGACAGCTAAGAGATGCCAGCACACATCATTGATGAATTACAGTTTGGTGAATTATGGTTTGGTTTGGCATCTGCTTGTCCTGTGTGTCCTTTCTCAGGCAGGCACAGGAACGGGCCCCACATCCTTCTCAAAGTCTGCCCAAATGTCATGAATTGGCCAATTCTGCTTTACAGTTATCCCAGTGAACATCAAACTAATTAGGTAATTTAACACTTCAGCCTGCTGGGTTTGCTGTCTGCCTGTGTGAGAGGGGCACTGGCAGCCCAAAGGGCAGTGCTCATTGCTGAGCCTGCTGGTGGCTCCTGCTTCTCCAGGAAGGAGTGTGAAGTGAGTGTTGTGAGGAAGAGCTCTGCCTTCCTCCTTGGACGTGCCCATGCTGCTGATGGTGGCAGGGTGAGGGTCATTCCCATGCCATGCTGCCTGCCCTTGCTCAGAGAGCTCTCCTCTGGGCAGGGCAGCTCTTCCTCTCTGTGCTGCCTTTGGGTGCTGGTGTCCTTTGCATTTAGCATGACCCTCCTGTGGCCCTCAAATGCAGTAAATATTGGGTCTGCCTTTTCCAATGCAAAGAAATAAAAGTAATGTGAGGTTGTGGTATTTTTACAGCATGAATCTAAGTGTGTATTTTATCTGCTCCAGGATATGGAGTGAAGATCCTGAGAGTGCAGAGCCTGCTAGGGTAGCAATTGAAGGCTGCATGGATAGAAGGTGGCAAAACCAATGTATGTCTTCTTTATAACTACATTGGGAGATCTTGGGGGCAGGTTATACCTTGAAATGTCCCTGGACATTGTCATGAAGGCAGTTTTGTGTGGTGCCCCAAAACAGAGCCAGTGAGAGGGAGCCACTCACTGATGGTCCCAAGCTCAGTGCTTGAATTTACTCCCTGGAAAGCAAATGTGCTCTCTGTTCTAAAAGGAGGTCAGGCCCTAAACTTACATGCTCCCATAGGCTTTTTCCCCCTTCTCATAGAGAAACAGGAAAAATAAAATCTTTATTGTGAGAAAGACTCTGGAATTATCTCAGGTTTTCAATACTATGTCTACATAGTCTGAAGGTTTTACTTCTACCAGTGTTGCAAGATTTATCTGTTTCTGTAATTCCAAAAGGCAATATAAATTTTGAAAATAGATTTCCCAATCTCTGAAAGCAATTGTTGTCTTGAAAGTGGAGACAACCTTGAATGAAATATATGTGAGGGACAGAGTGAGGGAGAGACAGAATTTCATCTTGCAATTCTGGCTTCTGCTGTGTGATCTACAGAGATAAGAGTGAAGTAAGGAAAAAAAAAAGTATTGTTCTTGTTAAATTAGTTCCACAATACTTCTGAGCAAAAATTACTGACTGAACCACACGTTTTGGTAAAGAATAGGTAGTGTTTTGTTTTGACTAATTTTGTGTACACTGAAATGAGCCCATATGTTTGATGTGTTGTAATAACCTTCTCTTAAAATCTAAGGAATTGATGTTGGATTAAAACACTGTGCTTAAAGACAGACATAAATATTTAAGAGAGTGATACTTTAAAAGAGACAGAGAAATTAAAATAGCAACCATTAGAAAAACTGTTACAATATTAAAAGACCCAATTGAACATGTCAGCTGATCTTTTAAATATGGAATGTTAATAAGGCCATCCTGTTATTATGATTGCATATTATTATGAATGGTATCAGGGTATAAAGAATCCAGTCATATAAGCAAATGTATTTTTTAAAACTACCAGAAATTGCTACGAAGAGAGATGTTCTATAATAAATCTTTAATACAGTATTCACACATTTGTCCCTGTTTTTAAAACACTGCTTTCTATGCGTAGCACTCTGGATTCACAGTCATTAATATTTGGTATTTTAACAGAGCTCCTTTTGAAAACAAGATACACATCTCTTAAAGGTTTTGTTTTCCACCATGATTTTCCTTTCATCTGATGTAAATCTGTACTTTTCTTTTCACCTGGTCTCATCTGTATCTATCACTGACTTGACAGAACAGTGGGTTGAACATCCTAGCTCAGCTGCATTACACTGTAGTTCATGTAGCAGAGAGCCATCAGCATGTCCAGCCACACTGAGCTGTCATAAATCTCACTCCTAGCCTGGCTAGAGCAGCTCCTCAGCTCAGCTTCTTCAGTTTGTTTCTGCGATACAGAAATGTCCAGGTATCACTTCCTATAAGGAAAATAACCACCCCAGATATAGGTAAATTGCTGGTGTTAAACAACTGGTATCAGGCTATAAGGAATCTTTAGTGAAATGGCTCTCCAGGAGGATGTCTGCTGGATACCTTTATTTCATCATTTATATACACGTATTTTCTGACAATATTTCCCAATATCTGTTTGTGGTGTTTTAGTTGTCAAAGACAAAAAATGAGGGAAAGGGAAGACTTCAGTTTATTAATAACACAATAGTTTTTGAAGCTGGAGTTTCTATTTGGAAGCACTGGAGGGAGGGTGGAATGAAAAGGGCAGAAGTCATCTGTCCCCAGATGGACACCAAGTGTTAGGGCCAAGATGGGACTGGCTATTTGTCGTAGCTACACAGCCCTTGTAGGTGTGACAGGTAAGATCCAAGGGGGACCCGTGTCCTTCTGGAGATGCAGGTGCACTGCAGGTGTGATATCCTGGAGTATTGCAAATGGTGCTTTGTTTGGGCAGCTAAATCAGGCCCCAGCAGTGCAGGATTGCTCTAAGTATTTTCTCCTCTCATTCTTGGTTGAAAAGCAGCATTAATGAGACTGAGACTGCTGCTTCTCTCTCGCTCTCTTTCTCTCTCTGCTTACTAATGGAGCCACTAATGGTGGTTTTAGTCCTGCAGTAATTATTACTCTGACCTGAAGCACAAGCTCATTGAGTGGAGTCAACTGGTAATGACTTTCAGTCACAAGTGATTTGAATGATTTTGAACCAGTGACCCAGCTGCTGAGGTGAAAGTTGCTATAATTATTCCTCTGAGCAATTTTATTTCCTCTGGATTATTTTATTTTACTATTCTTCTCACAGTTTAATGAAAGAAACAAGAATTGCATGTCTGAAGGCAAGTCTAAATGGATAGTTATTTAATCTCCCCACCTGTGTCTACACATGAAATGGAGGTGTTTGAGCTAACAGAGATCTGAGACAGTGAATCATTTACTGCGGCACTACAGGCAGCTCAACACTTCCCACTACTGAATGCGTGCCCAGATCTGCTCTGCTGAGGCCTATGAGAAGTTCAGCTGCTATGTTGCCACTCACTATTGCAGGTTTTTGCTAGCTCAGGTGTCTCTTCACTATGCTCTCTTTCCCTGTCTAGCTGCACTGCTTGTAATTCTGCCTCTGCTATCCTGTCATGAGCCCTGCCCTGCTTTGGACTCCTTCACTTTAGTAATGTACCAGGTCCTTCTGTACAAGATGCAGAATTCTCCTGTTGCTTGGAGCCACCTCTGACAGCCTGGTGTCACCTCTCACTTGACTGGTTCTGATTGTCAAGTCACTTGTCAGCCTGACAGTGACCATGGTGTTTGTGTCTCTGTGTCTCTGAATCTCTGTGAGGACGGTGCTCAAACACCAAGGACTGAAAACGTGAACTTCCCTTGTTTTTCAAAGATGGGTGAGGTTAGAATTGTAAAGCTGCAGGATTTTCCTCTAGAAATGCATTTTTCTAAAAAGGTTTAGGCAAGATTTTAACACCCACAAGGTTGATTTATTCCCCTTTTCCTTCATCACCTGCAGACAGCACTGGCTAAGAGGTACAGGCTGAAAATTTTGTAAAAGTTAGGAATTTCACACACAGACAGATGTTCTTCCCCAGTGACAGATCATCAGTTTCCATCAGCATTACTTTTCATTTGGAAGGTATGGCTTCTTACGGGCTTAAGAAATTCCTTTTGACACCCTTTCTGGCTTCTGAAGCTGTACGACTGCTTGTAATGCATTGTCCTGGATTTCAGAGGAATTTCTCATTGCTCATTGCAATCAGGTTTTAAAGCATTGGTGTCAGAACCTGTTCATGTTCATGGAGTTTTTAGCTCTGGTAAATTCTACAGGTTTTTCAGGGAAAGCACTGGCATTGCAAATGTAGATTCAAATTTAAATTAAATTATTTTTATTTGGATACTTCATGACATTGTGTTTGTTTTTTTATTAAATTTAATAGTATCTTTGGATATAGCTTTGGCTTTTTTTTTTAATATCACAGTTGGGTGAGCAGGCTGATGCATTTAACAAAAAGTGAACTTTAACCACTTGCCAAGATGAACAATGAGGGAGTTAATGAGGTCAGATCTGCCAACAGCAAAACTGTGGAACCTGTTTGCTGTCCAGACAAAGCCAAACCAGTGAACCAGTTTTGTAGCTTATGTTGAAAAAAGCAGCGAATCAGACAAATAAAATGGAATGTGAAACAGAAACTGGAGACCAGGGTTCTTCCGCTGGGGCTGAGAATCATGCCCCCTTTTTTCACTGTCTTTGCCTTGGTAAGTTTGAGGGTTTCTTTCTGTGCAGCAGAACACCTCCAGTGGTAGAAATGAGGAAATTTTACTGTTTATTTCCACAGATCAAAATAATCTGTAGAATTTTGGATGAAGCCTAAAGGACAAGTCATACGGAGTTCCTCTATTCAAAACATCTGCTATTGAGGAAGAGGATGGATGTGGGCTGTTACTTCATATGCTAAATGAGTGCCCAGAAAAGATTGGTAGTTTGAAAATTAATGCCATAGAATAAATTTGTTTTAATTTTTATATTGTATATTTTTGGTTGTATTGAACTAAAAAGATGCCTTTCATTCAGTCTTCTGCCTTTTGATACTGCACTTTGTGTCTTTTCAAATGGAATAATTAAATTTACAGACGTACTTATTTAAGACTGGCTTTCTTGGATTCCAGCTGTATTCTGCACTACCCCATCTCTTAAAAACTTTGTGTCTTAAATAATTCAGCAAGGATCAGTAGATTTTTTTTGCTGCAAGGGGAGACAGTGCATATGTGTTGACCAATTGAAACAGGTTACTCATTGAAAAATTACGTATGGAAATTGCCACCTCCAGAAGATCCACTCCAAATGTCTATGTTTTTAGGATTCTGTTTGAATATCATGCTGAAGGATGTGAAGGACTCTTGATATCTATATACATTTTTTTCCAGGATGAAGGATGGTCTGAAGTGGAAGACATCAAATGCCATGTATTTTACAGAGCTTATTCATGTTGCATGTCTTGCCATCTAGTTTATGGCAGCCTTGAAGTCTGTGAAGTCTAGAAGTGTAGTTTGTGAAATAGCCTTCAGCTCAGAAATCCATGAAAGTGATCCATAAAAAAAGATGTGGTATCTTGAGATTACCAAATCTTTATTTAATCTGTAATAAATTCCTTGTGTTTTTATACATTGGGAAAATGAATTTGAGTAAATTGAATATTGTTCATTTTCCAGGTAAATGACATGGTCCAAGGAATTTTGTCTGAGTATTAAAAAAAGCAGTAGTTGACTTCTGTTTCATTAACATCAGGAGCATTTTATTATTTTCATTTACTCTTTCTTTGCAGTAAAGGTATTTGAAACACCCAAGTGCCACAGAAATGTAACCAACATTCCAGGTCCCACAGAGATTTTGAATCAATTTCCTGGCTTTGCAGTTCTGACTTCATATAGGTGCAATTGTGCATGTGTATGTGTGTGCCAGTTCATGCAGACTAGAGACAGTACATTTCAGAAATAGAGGTTATTTGTCCTTCTCTCACCAACAGCTGGGAACAATTTGTATTTGCTTTATCTACTCCATTATTGTAGCAAAGGTGTGGCTGTTATAAGAATGCATGCAGGTCCTCCCTGGAAGGGTGACAGAAAGGAGGGGGACAGAGGTGGTAGAAGAATTTAATTAAGGAAATTTGAAAGCCAAGGGAAAGTTTGGAGGTAAAGTATAAAGTGGCAAAGACATTTATGATAAATTTGCCTACTCTCATTTTGTATGAGAAGCTGAGTACTGACACATTAAACCTTTCTTTTAATGCTGCAATTGAATTTTGGGACTTTTTCAGTTCTTATATTTACATAAATATTTTTAAAACTGAAACTTTTAATATTTTTCAGAAAGTATATCAGGAACAATTTCTGCAATGATTTCCTCATGCAGAGTTATTTTACAATTTAATTGTTTCCATGCCTGTGAATTAAGTAGGCCAAGATTCTTCCCAGAGGGGATTTTTATTGTGAATCTGACTACCTAATCCATTTTAAATTGGCAGTTTATAACTGACACTTCATTAAATTGCAACTTCTGCATGCTGCTACAGTTGGTGCTTCAAGTTGGTTAGCTGGGACCTGATCCTGTATCCTTGCTTCCACAAGTAAAATTACAGAGGTATCATCATTCACTGCATAAATGAGGTTTCCAGGTCTACAGAAAAATATGTTTTCATTAGTTCAATAATTGTCTGTAAATGTTGCTGGTCTTTTATATGTGACTCTGCTTTTGGATGTAACTGTATAATTCTGCACATGTATTAGTCCTTCATTAACAGTCACAATAAATTGTGCAGCTGGTGTGAGATAATTGCATCTGTGGGGCATAGCAACATGCAAGATAGATATGCCAGTTCCCTGAGGTTGTGATTAGTCTATAGGAACCATTCTCCCTTGAGTCTTTTGGAATTAGCCTAAATCTTTCTTATAGGAAAGACTCAGCATAATGAAAAATTTGTAGTTTCAGTTCAAAGTCTTTAAAAAAGTTAGGTGACAAAGGGGGTGGGGGAGAAGGAAAAATAATTTAACTGCTTACATGCCACACTACACTTCCTTGTGCCAGAAAGTAGAAAAAAGAAAAATTTGTTCAAATGAAACATCTAGTGACTTCTGCTGAGGATGCCATGTGCCTACAAATGTGCCTCTATGGCTTTGAGACTCTTGCTGCCAACCTGTCACTCCAGTTCCTCCACCTGTAGCTGGGGCATTCTCACAGGCTAATGTAGAAGAGCAGTATTAATGTGATGTCAGTGGAAATGCACAGAGGGAAGTCACTGTTCTTCAGAGTAATTTACTGAGGTCAGACATATTTCTTATTACTGTGGGTTAGGCTGTGACCCTCATGGATACAGTTTTTATGAGGGACACATGCTCCTGATCCAGATAGACTTACAAATTCTTTACACCGATGTAGTTGTCAGCGGTGATGCACAATTATGGACAAGTTCAAATAGTCTGGCAGACCAGACTGCACAGAAAGATAATGTGAAGATACTTCCTGGGTTCATTTATTTAGGTTCACTGATGATATTGGTGACTGAGGACATTATAGCTCAGAGGATGACTCCACTTCCATCAAATTATCAAATATGTGTGTTCTCTGTATGACATCTGGAAAAATGTATGTCCTAGTAATATACCACAGATGAGTTCTCTATTTTGCAGCAGTGAAAAAATTAAAAGAACTGAAAACCAAGAATAAGCAACGTAATGAGGTCTACCCTTGTAGTTTATTAAACAGAGGTCTACAGCAGCATATTTTTTTTGTGATTTCCTGAGTGTGCTGGGGTACTTGCCAAAGCTAATGCTTTTTTTTTTTTTAGGAGCTATAAGAGCCTTTTAATTAAATGTTCAGGTGCCAAAAGATTAGGGCAGAAATGCTCTTTCCTTCCAGATTTTACAACGAAGACAGAGAAGAATCTCATTAATATTACAGAAGGAGTGAAAACTTTTTGAAGGCAGGGAGGAAACTTTGCCTAGCAAGTAAAGTAATTCCTGAGAGCACAAGAAGCATTTGAATCTTTGAGAAAGTTCTTCATTATTAGGGGAATTTTTGTTGGCAGAGTACTTGGCATCATGCACATTGCAGCCGTATGCTTTACAATTCATAGAAGTCAAGTATAAGTCAAGAAAAATATTACCACTTATTTAATCCTTCTACAGCTCCAGAAGTAAGTGTCAGATTTGTTGAAAAATATTGATTTTTTTTTTACAGTCTGTTGAAGGATTGATTCTCACTTTTCTCTGTCTCAGGAAGAATGTTTCACCAGAAAGTCACATTTGTACCAGGGGACAAAGCAAACAGAAGCACAGTTTATACTTGATAATGTAGTCAGGTCAGCTGTGTTTGAAGCCCCTTCAGCTGCAGCAGTTGTTGACAACCTTCACAACTAAATCAAGTTGGATTTCTTTTGTTTATTTTCTTTGGAACCATTCCTATATAAACGGTTCTGAAAAACAGAGCTTCAAATGGGAAGTTTCCCTCTTGGCTTCCAAGCTGACTTGTGTGAAATCTGACCTTTTGAACTCACGCTTCATTACCTTGGAGGTGCGTGAAGGCAAATCACTGAAAGTTTAGGCAGGCACTAGTTTATTCCACAATCTCTCTCTCTCTTATAAACTTCTCACATGATGCACAGAAATTCCCAGAACTGCACAAAAGATTCCAGTCAGTGGGAGCTGTTTGACTCAAATGCCATTTAGAGAGGTGGGAGCTGTTGACCTGATATTTAATTGTTTTCTCATATGCAGACAACTTCAGTTTAAACATATATTCACTAGAGGCTCAAAAAAATACCATGTTCTTCACTTCCAAAATATCTAGTTCTCCATTGTTCTTGAGGAATTTCATCCTATTATGTCTATAGTATTTTTTATACTTGGTTTCCTGATGATGTTATAAAGCAATCTCATGTTTGTTTCTTGTGAAATTACTTTACAAACTTGGTCTTTTGATTTTTCACACATCATTTCACAAAAGCACAGCATAGATTTTAACTTCTCTCAGCATAAATGTCAATGCTTCATGTTTGTCTCGCTGAAATGAACAGTTGCAGTTGAGGAAATAGAGAAAGAAAGGGAAATTTTAATAACTACACAGATGGCTTGATACTGTGTGGTATCCACCACCACACTTTTAACACCCAGTTTTATCCTCTACTGGTTACTTGCTCTGGGAATGACTGGCAATTTAGCTTTGCCTAAAAGTTTTCCCTTCTCGAAAAAAAAAAAAAAGATTACTAAGTTAATTTTTCACTCAGTCTACACAACCACAGGCCTGCATAGTGTTTTTCTATCTGTTAAAAATGTAATAAAATGTATTCTCTTCTCCTTGATGAAGTGCAAGAGGGAAGTCACTTTACTAGGTGCTTTGAAAGGAGGTACCTAGAACTGTAAATTGTTCTTTTCCAAATTCTAAGATAGTTCAGTGCCAGAGATTTTTAGGACATTTCTTACAGTATTTATTCCTGTTAAGGATGTCTTTTTCTTGTCTTTTGCCAAATTTTTTCATCACTGATACTGATTTACCTGTGTAGAAACCTCTATGAATAAGTGACAAAATCTGCCCTGCAGTAAAGAACGGGTTATTCAGAATTAAAAAAAAAAAAAAAAAATCAAGTGGTAAAGCCAAGCAGACACTGAGTGTCATTTGCACTGACAATTGAACATTCAGGCATGAATTATTTATGTCAACCTCATGCAAAATCCTGAGGAACTTGTTATATAACATTAGATATTTCATTAGCAGTCCGAAGTTTGAACAGTGTATTTAATGCCCATGATAGCTGAACAGCCTCTTCACAACTGAATGTTTATTTGGAAAGTGAAAAGCTTGTTAAAAGCCTCTGAATAAAATAATGCAAACTTTTTGTTATGGATTTTAAAGTCATGATGGTTAACAAATCATTTACCCTGTTAATATGTTAGTAATTCCTATCTGAATAGGTCTGGCTCAATAATTGTTGCAAGACATCATTCATTTGTATTGCTCCAGAGAACATACACTGTCTGAATTCTCTTCATTAATTCCTTTCCACTTCACACATAAATATGGTACTTGACATGCTGTCCTTGGTGATGTATAATAGCAATTTGCTTCTGACCTCAAGGTCACTTTCTTTTTGTGTGTGCTACAAGCTGAGATTTTGGGAAGCGTGTATGAATGCTTATAGCAGAGCTGGTGCTCTGTAATAACCCCTCTTTCTACGTGATAAACACTTAATTACTTCTTGGATGATCTGGTATTCTGAAGATACAGACCTTTTAAAGTTGTGTTTGCTGTGCCTCATGTATGCCAAACTTTATTTCATGGACTGGAAGGAGATATTAATCTACTTCCTTTCTTATATACCAAAGCACTTCCATACTGAGTTTGTTCTACTGTTTGCAGACTTAAAATTTTTATTACTGTTTGCATCTTATTTCCAAGACCTGAGTTTCATAATTGAGCAGGCTCAGACTAAGGATCTGCCTGAGAGAAGGCAACTGAAGCCTCAACACTGGGAAGACATACTTCTTTATCATAAAATTGGGTTTACAATAACTATTGTAATTAAAAGTAGGACTGTGGTATATAGCTTTTAATCCACATACTCTCAATTCAGTAAATGCTGTAAAACCCTTACATGAATTTGTAAGCTAAAGAGTTTTAAAAGCATGATAGACAGGGTCAATAAGATCTATCATGGGGCCTGGAGTGGTGGCTGGCAGCCCTGCCCCAAAGGACATTCTAGATACAAAGAAGAAAGAGGTTAGAGGTGATTGTTTCCTTTCCCCAGAGCTGACCAGTACACGTACTGGTTGCAATTTCTACCTATCCAGAAGAAAAAAGAAACAATCAAGGCAACTCTCTGATGGGAAAACTCAAAGAGCAAGGAACAGTGGGTGATGTTATTAATTATTTGATTGTACCAATATGAAAAATGTTAAGAAGCAGGAAAAGATATTTTTTTGCTGAGAGTCATGTACATTGACACGTGAGTCTTCTCTGTTTAGAGATGGAGCTGAAGTTATAGACAGTAGTTCCTAGAGATGTCAAAGGAAAACAAAGCTAAATGAGTAGGCTTCAACAACAGCCTCCAAAAGCCTCCTACATTTTTTTTTTTTTTTGCTGTAGGTCACTATGACCTGTTAATCAACTCTCTGCTTCAGTTTTGCAGGTACTCTCTGTCATCCACTCATCACATGTGCCAATGACACTTCCTTAGCCCTTCTGATGGTTTTCCAGAAGCATTTGGAGCAAGGGACTGATGATTTGTCTAAATTTCTGAAAAGTAAGTCTTCTGTCATCTGAGAAAGGCTTTCTAAGGATCAGCTTCGAACTGGAGCACTCAGGGCACAGAGAAAGTGCTCTGTTAAAAGTGTGACCTCAGCAGACCTGCATCTGGCATCCACTTCTGTAGGCTTTGTGATTTTCTTTAGAGTCGTACTAAATAAAATTTGTGTGATTTGAAAGGTTTTAAGCTATGAAACCACCTTTTTTTAATGTGCATTTAAAGCCTTTTGCGTTTTCAGATGTTTTCCAAACTGTCTTATCTCAAACATATGACTAATGTATGACAGAGGGAAGAGATTATATACACTTGCCTGAATGAAGTTTAAGTGCCTGAAATGGGAGAACATGACTATTAGACTCAAACTTTTCATTCAAGACATTTCATTTCAGCTTTTATAAAACTAGGGTCAAGATGCAACCTGTAGAACAGGTGATGCATGCAGCCTCTAGCCTGTTTTAAAGATGAATATAAGAAGAAAAAGGTATCTTCAGGAATTTAAGAATGGTAAGCCATATTGATTAAAAAATGTAGAAAGAGCAGAAGGAGTAATTGCAGCAGTCTGTGACTGCTTTCCACCCTCACGGTTCTGATTTACCTTGAGAAACAGATTTACATTCATTGCTTATTTAGAAATTTCTAAAAAAATGGAGCGCAACAGAAAATGGGAGTGTGAAATTCAAAAGAACAGCACAGAAACAGCGTGGTGGTAAGAAAGAAAGTAGTGGGGCTTTTTCAAACTGCTCTTTCACCAGCAAGGAGTTCTGATCAGGAAGCTGGAGAAGGTTATTTGCTTCTGCCTTTTTATTCCTCTTCTCTTTCTTTCACTCTGGATTTGCATCTCTCTTGACATTTAAAATCAAAACTGTCTGACAAATTCAAGCAAAATTCAAGGATTACTTGCTCTATAAAAAAATGTGCTTTTTGCCAAAACTGTTTGAAGAGAGAGAAAAAAATAATTCCTATGCTCCAGCTCTTAACTGTGCTGCAGCAGACAACAATAGAGCATAAATAACTGGTTTTGTATAATTTATATATATAATTTATATATGGTGTGAATCTGTGTTACATACAACCATAGGAGCAGGCACCACAAGAGGAAAAGTATGTTTTGATAATTTTGTCTATGATTGGATGGGTATCAATTGCATTTATAGGGGAAAGAGAAGGAAATATGTTTATTTTTCAACATTACCTACCACCCTGAGACAGGTCCACGATTTTCTTTTATCCTGTTGATTTCTATAGACTGGAATATTAATTCTCATTTTGCAATAAGAACAATCAACATTTATACTGTTTCTCAAATACTCAAATGCTAAAGTCTAATATTTCATTCTGACACGAGTTTGCAAATAAAGGGAGAAAATGTTTCTTTAGGAAAAAAATTGCTGCAGTAGTAACATGCAAGATGTCTTTACAGGGAGTGTGAGGTTTATTTAGAAGGACTGTTATGGTAGAAAAGGCGAATTTCTTTTCCCTGTTCTTGTGTGCATTGTTGGTGTTAAGATCCCAAGCTGAATGAAATCAGGTATTTTTGAGTTGTTATTTTTTCTACCAGACAATGAGAGCAGTTTGTCAGCATGGTAAAGGAGAGCTTTTGAAGGAAGAGAAACTTGTTTTTTAGCTGCTTATGTATTTCCTGGCAACTCTTTTTAAGGAAGCTTGTGATTTTCCAAGGTATCCCTTGACCTGATCTAAAAAGTTAAATAATCTTGATATGGAAGATGTGACAGCCTGAAAGTGAGAGACTCTGCAGTCTTAGAAAAGCTAGTAATCATTTCTGCTCTTCAATGCCATGGCATGAATGGTCAAGTCACTTTGATGATATCAGTATTTTGTATATAATCTGCTCCTGCAGATTCAGCAGCAATGAGACCATCCTCGTGAGGGCTTCCTCTTCTATCAGGAATTTTTCTTTCCCACTGGCAGCTCTGAGTAAGTATCTGAACACTTTTCCCATCACTACAAATGAAGATAACTCTTACCTACTGCACTGCTACTCTGTACGACTTAATTAGATAATATTTCCAAAAGATTTTGAAAATGCTGTAGTATGACAGAAACAGTGGTTTGATCTTCAGTTTCTGACTGTAACCAGATCAAGGCAGGGTTGATATCTCTGGCATGAGCAGTGGGATGAACAAAGATCTTCTACTTCTAACTTGGATATCAGTATGTCATAATGCACAAGGCTCCTCTGTGGATGGTGCCAGTTTGCTCCCAATGCCACAGAGATGTGTAGCCTCTGCTTCTATGTAGTAATGACATCCTTGGTGCATTTTGCATTACACACTTGATGCTATTTTTGTGCTGATTTCATGTTGCTGTAATTCCATCAATTTCAGCAACACCTCTTTTATAGCAAAAAGTGTAGAGTCTGTGCAGTCTCTGTATATGGTTTGAATTCAGCCTAATAGGATTCATTTTTGCCTTTATAAGAGCAAGCCTTTTCTGTTTTCATTTATTCTGTTCAGGGTTACCATGCACAGGTTGTTAGATTGTAACTCTTATTGTGGCGGATAACAATTGCTATTATTAGTGTTTCTTGCTGGGGTATGTGGGAGAAATGCAAATGGAAAAGCCATGCTCTGGAAGACTGAAATGACTGGATTAGTTGTACTTTTGAGGCATGCTTTCAGTTTTCCATAGAATCAGGTTTTGATGCTATTTTTATTCTGCTTTCACAGACATACACACACTTTGACGAGTCCCTTAAAACTTTAACAGCACTTACTAAACCCATGAGTCTGCTTTGTGCTTTACATCAGCTGGGAAGTGTTGAAGCTCTGGCAATCTTCACAAATTCCACACCATGTTTGTCCTTGCTCTTGCAGTCTGTGACAACTCTGGCAATGGCCCCAAAAGCCATAAAAATCACTTTTTCACTTGGATTATTGAAACTATCAAAGATCTTTGTAAATATATCTTGGAGCCTTTTCTTCTGCAAAACCAGACATGTTTAAAGGGCTGAAATAGCTGCCATTTGCTATAATCTGGATGTAGAAGAAAATTATTAGAAAGCACCAGTGTGATGGTGCATGCACTCAGCCATCTGCTACAGGGACAGGGAACTTTGCAGGCAAGAAAGGAAGATATTTTCCACTTTCCTTCAGATTCCTGGCTTGCCATAGTGATAGTGCACAATATTTGGACCTTGCTGTAGCCTTTCTTACTGAGCTTTTTCTGAGCAAAATGTGGGATTTTTTTTGTTACAAGAAACAACTTTTTGGTATAGTCCCTGAATTCACTAATGATCTGCAAGGATTCAAAGCCATGAAGAAAAAACTCCCTGCTTCTGCAGGGAGCAGAGCAGCATTTCCAATTCTGAGAAGATCAGTTAATAGTAGAATTTAGGTCAACTAGCTGTTTCTTCAAGTGGCCCAGAATGTACTTGTCTTTTAATACTCTGTAAGTGGATTCAGTACAGAATAGACAGAACATAAAAAAGTGACCATCAAACCGATGTAAGAGGTATTCTAACATTCACCATTTTCAAACCTCTCAGTTGTCTTACAATTAAGAAAATTGGCACTTGTAAAATCTACTTTCCTCTGGTTGTGAGCATCATCCTTGCTCGGTGCCTTCATCTTTGAAATGCTCATGGTTTCTTTGTGCAGCCCTTTAAGACTTTTTTCTGTTGTAGTTCTCATGCTGTTTTTCTCGTGCTATTATTCCCACCATGCTATACCTGCAAATCCTCCTGTTCAAGGCACGACTGGACAGGGCTCTGAGCAAACTGGTCTAGTGGAAGGTGCTCCTGCCCTTCCATGAGACCAGGTTGGAACCAAGTGATATTTAGTGGGAAGGTTGGAACTAGGTGATATTTAAGACCCCTTTTATCCCAAACCTTTGTAAGAGATTTTATGATTGTTATGACAGATTCCTCATGTGAAGCAATTCCTACCTGTGGGGAACTGGCTCCTTTATAGCCACATTCTCATAGTCCCTAATTGAAGCTTTTCATTTACCTCAGAGGAAAAGCAAGACTTATTAAATAACAATGTAGATAATAATAACAAATAATCAATAAGTATTACTCAATGATGGGTATGCACAGAGATTGACAATAAATGTCTATGCAACCCCTGCAGCTGATCAAAATGTTCACGAGTCAGTGGGAACAGTCAGAAGGAGTTCTAATAAAAAGTATCAGAACTAAGGGAAAGGCCTGGTGAAAGATCATCAGCAGCTTTTTTAGTTCTTGGTATCAACCTTGAAGTCAATGGAGTCAACTAGGCAAAGAGCCCACAAATGAAAACTTGTGCTGGTAAGTCTATCTCAACATTCTTTTTGCAACACTATTCCAATGTAGGTCAAGGCAGCATACAAGCCCAGGATGTCTCAGTGATCAGTATGAATAATTCTTCTGTTTAGGAAGTCTGACACCATTAAATCTCAGATACCCCCTAATCCTTTAAAACAGGAAGGAGGCTCAGCCCTGTAACTGAGCTCATTGATTCAGCACCCACTGGTGCAAAAAGGGAAACACTTTGGTAAAACGGTAAAAATTGAGTCTGTGGTAGTGTTTGACAATGGTCTGTAGGATAGATGTGATTCCTCTTAATGTTAGAGAAGAAGGAATAGTACAAGGGAGGGGGCATTATAGAGCTGGTAAATGGCATTGTCCAACCAAATGAATTCAGAGTGTATTTCCCTTATCTAGAGACAAAACACCTTCCAGGTAGGTTTCAGGCATTGATAAACAATTCTACATGGTTGATAAATTTAATCAAGGAGGATTTCTCCTTCCTAATAGCAGTTTTCAGAGTGTCAGGTGTATAGCTAGATTTAGGACAAAAGGTGGGCCATCAAAAATCAACTGGCAGGTCTCCACAGGTAGCCCAAGGCATACAGCAAAATAATTGAAGTTCCACTGTAATTTAAACTTGGGAATTCTGTCCTTGTAAATTTTAGGATTGGATTCTCCTTTTTTCCTCAATGTTTGCTAATGTACTGGGCAGAATGATGTTGTGGGGTTTGTGTTGATTAGGTCTATTGAAAAGCTTTCCAGCCTTCTTCACAATGAAGAACTGTCTGGCTTTGAAATAGCAAAGTATGGACACCCAAATGTCCTCAGCTATTGAGACAAGAGGGTAGCTGGTTTTGGCTCTGAGCCCTGCCACTGGACCCTGCCTGCATGGGACTAAAGGAATCAGCATAGCTGCTGCTTCTATTTCCCTGATGCCACATTCGGTATTTTTTGTGCTGATAACCAACATGCACAGTTGGATTATCAGTGCTATTTTCCAAACAATATTAAATAAAGTGATTTTCAATATCCCGGTATAGAATGTGACTGGAATCCCTTTGTGGCTTCACTAAAATTTCACTTGACTTCAGATCTGGACTTCCTTTGCACCACCATGCTATGAGTAGGAAAGTAATTAAATTAAATGCTGATGATTAGCTGCTCCTTATTTAAGTAAAGAAAAAGGAGGAGTGTCACTTTTGGAGTTACCTTCCTCGTGTTTTGTTCACTTTAAATGTGTCTTCTTCCCTCAGAATAGAAATCAAGCAGGCAGGCAAGCGAGACACTCAGATACCAGATGAGTATCTCTGGTGTTTTGTTCTCCTAATCTTCTGGTTAGCACAATTGAAAGCATAGTTCCCTACAAGTCTCAGTGAAGTGAGCTGCTCTGCTTGGCTTAGCACAAGCCTGATAAACCATGCTAATAACAGCTGCCTTTTCACTCCATTGCCATTATTGCAGCATCTTATGCTTTTTAGATATTTTTACTTACAAAATACTGAGTTCCAGTACACAGTTTTCTGCAAGAAAAGAAAAGACAGATAAGACACCAAAATACAACCTCTGAAAGTAGACTAAATGGGGGACAGGCAACAGATGTTTCCAAGTATTGGAAAACTTGTTGGGCTTTTGTTTGTGTTTGAAGACAGAATAGGAAAATATCAATTTCTTGTCCTATTTGCAAGTAACTTTCTGCTGACATGTTTTATTTTGCAATCATCAGTGTTAGCTAGAGCATATATTTTTACTCAGGCTGGGGCATTATTATTGTAAATGTCTCCTCTTAATTTTATGAAAACTACTTTGAAACAATTCTGTCTGAAAATTTTGTAAAGCGGCTGTCCTAAAAGCCTCCCTTGTGAACTTCCTAATTCAAATTATTTTTTGGAGTTGATCTCAGAGTGTAGTCTATGAGCAGTCTTCCTCTGTAGCTTGTAAAAATAGGATTATCCATTACATTAGCATTTAATTACCTCACTAAACGGGATGCTTTGAGTATGCCCTCTAGCCCATTCATAACATCTGGGTGACTCAATAAGTAATGTGTCTGAATGACCAGGAAGATTAATACAGAAATATAAAAAGCACCCATAGGCCCTTAGCTTTCCTTATTACAGAATATTATAGACAAGACTTCTGTTGCCTGGGAAAAAAAAAAGGTACTTAACTCAACAATAGTCTGTAATCTTGCTGTCTTTGCAATAAATACACTTTGCAATTGTCCCAATCTGCAGCAAATAACACGTTACTGTCACTCTAGCTGACAGCAGAGGGATGTTGTCACCAGTAATAACAATTGCCACTGGCCAGGTAGCAACAGTACTGTTATTACCCCCCACTGCTATAACTGTGTAAGGATGGCTTGAGGTGTTCTTGATCAAATTTCAGGTTTTAAGATAAGTATGATGATTTTTTTTTTCTATAGGTAGGCAATAATTCCCCCATTTTAATAAGAATTTCATTTTCCTGAAGAAAACAATAACATAAGGCCAAAAGGATTTTTTAAAAATCTGTAAAATAAGTAGCCTAAATAAAGAGAGAGGCCAAGCAGCAAAAGATGAAAAATCTGTGGTAAACCTGGCAAGAAAATAGAGGATCACACTGCATCATTTATCTCTACAAGTTCAGGCACACTGAGCTTTTTGCCAGAACAACATGATCCCTTCCTCATTGATTTTTTTAGCTAACAGTCCTAAATGTCCCTTTTAAGGCAAATAGAAACCTGAACAGAAAAATGATCGTAGCTTGAAAGAAAAGGTCAAACAAATGGATTGTTACTGCTTGATTTTTTCTCTTTAAAATTCATGTCTAAATTCAGTAGTAAAAATAAAAAAGTCCAAACAAATATCAGTCAGCACAGTCTGGAGCCATTCTGGGCTCGTCTTCTGACAATGTTTCTCATGAATTCCCAGTTTTCATTTGCTAGGAGAGACAGGATTAATGGGATTTTACCCAAGCCCTGTTACATAATTGCAATCAAATATTCTTTCAAAGCTTCTCTCTTTAAGGGCCACTTTTTCTGTAACTAGAAGCCAAAATAAAAACCTGAAAGAGGCAATGGTGGAACACTCCATCCCAAACCTTCTTGAGAGACCCACACAAGGCCTCTCATGCTGTCCCTTTCTCCTCACAGCTCTGATATTCCCTCCTAGTCTGATTTCCAGCAACCATCTGTAACCATAATCCTTCAGGAATGCTCCTTGATTATGAGATAAGGCAACACTTTATCCTGAGCCTGCCTACATGCTCTGGCAGCAACAGGCAGCAGGTAGGCACGATCCTCAAAGCTGTGACTTAATTCACAGCTTTTAAACTTGTTGAAGTAAAGTTTAGGGGTTTTTTGTCACTTTAAGGAGCTCTACAAGAATTTGGAGGCTGAAATTTTTTTGGCTCTGCCAGTTCAGTCAAATGGCTGTAAGTTGAAGAAAAAATACTGATGATACCAGGTGTTACCAAACGTCTTCCCTGTCATTTCTGCTGAGGAAGCGAGGCAGGGAGTAGCTATGGGAAAGGGTGGAGGGACTGGACTTTCAGCTATCTATTTACCATTTCTGCCCCAAAAAATGAGTCTTGAGCCAGAGCCCATGCAAAGTTAGCAGGATTACCTCGAGCTCCTGTGCACATTTACTCTCATCTACTCTGTTTTTACCTTCTCATACTGTCTTGCAGAGAAAGCATTCTCTGTTGCACCCTCCATCGCATGACGAGCTATGGTTCTCCTGTCTGGTCAGTCTGGAGAAGCAGAAACCGGCAAATTAATTTATACTCTCATTTTGGGCATACACCTCTTATCTATCAGAAGGGAGAGGATGTCTCAGAAGGGCTGTGTGCTTTTCAGTTGGCAGTGACTTCCTGGGTAGCCTGAAGGTGGAAATAAACAATATCTATGTACTGTGTCATGTGGAAAAAAATAAGTCTAATTCAGTTTAAGTTTCTCCTGTGTATTCATTCCTCTGTCTGGTCTGTGTCTGAACAAGGTGGAGTTCAGCATCTGAGTGAGATTGATTTGCAGCTCTGTGAAAGAATCCTCTGCCAAACTAACAACCCAGTTTCAGAAGTGGGAAGAGCCAACGGCTTCACCCTTCAGAGCAGTCACTACACTGCCTAACAGCTACAGCAGAACCTGACAGGGCTGGGAATTTTGCAAAATGAGATCATGACACAAACATAAATGAGTGGATATGAGATGGTTTAGTAATCCATGTATTTTCCTACTCTAATCACTGGGCTTCTGATTATTCCTCATCTCTTCTGACAATGTATATTAAAAAAGGTGTTTATTTCAGATTATAGTCAACAGGGGCACTAATTCATTTCTGAAAAGATTGTACAAGAAAGCCTGAGATGAGACATTTTCAGAAGAATGTCCTCCCTGTTTTCTGCTACTTTCTGAGACTGAAAATATGAAATGTCATGAATGTGCTTTTTGAATTTTGGTATTTTTTCATGCTTCTACCTTTGTCCATCAACATCTAAAAACTGGAAAGGATGTGGAAAATAAATGAGGATCAATAGAAGATAAATAAAATTTAATTAAGCCCTAAAAAGGCTTTGTTTACATGGAGCCAATCAGTATGTTGATACCAGCTTTTGACCAACATGACGATGTTTTCTGATTTTCAGACTGTTTACTCTTGTACAAACAGATGAGAAATCCTCCTAGCAGCCCTGGGGAGGAACTGCTAATTGAATCAGTTTATTGGAAACATGGGAGAGCTGCAGCCTGCTTGCAAGCCTGTGCCACTGCCTAGCACTATTAGCACAGCACTGCATTTTAAGACTTGAAATTAGGAGAAACAGTGGATTTGCTCCAAAGATTCACCTCTGCCTGGTGTGGCACTGCTGAGGCTGGGGATACACATCTTGTTTCAAGTTACTTGATGGTTTGTCATTCCCAGATGGTGAAGAGCTACTTGTCATCATCTGCCTGCCAAGTGGAGGGCCCTTGGACCCACTGCACTCCTTGTGTTGTGGGTCCCTAATTTATCCTAGACAAAATACACCAGACATCTTAAGCAAATTAACTGCTGGATCTTTGCTAGCTCAGCTCCTCCTTCCAAAGGGAGCAGATTGGCACAGCTGGCTACCTGATCAGCCCTGCATCCCCCATCAAAGAGCAAGGAAAACCAACAGAATGTGAGCAAGGGAGGGAGAGCTCTTCACTCAGCACACCTGGGACCTGCTGAGAATGTGTCACAGGCAAATTCAGATCCCCTGCTGGTACACGGAAAATATTTCTCGTGTTCCAGAATTAACATTTCTATACCTGGGGAGGTGCATGGAAAAAGAAACTCAAAAAAAAAAATATAGAAATTGTGGAGAAGGAATTCTCAGAAATAAGGAATTCTGACTGCTCCAAAATTCTACTGTACTTTTTGTATTGCTTTGAAGCTCCTTTGAGATCAAAGTCAGCATTGCTGAAGCTGCTTGGGCATGAACACTTGCTGTCTCTTTTAAGCCAACCACAGCTACAGGATCCAGCTTACAACTGATGGGTGAATTTTTCAGGAGTCTGAAGCAAATGGGAAAAAACTTGTTTGTGACATCAATGAGCTGAAAAGATAAGAAAGGTACCACAACAGTATAACCAAAGTTTCAGTCTGCCAGCTCTGGGGCTGGGTTAATAACCTGTCACAGCAGGTTTCCAAACCTCTCTAATCACAGTTTGTGAAGTAAGTTGAACTGTGTGTCATGTGTGGAAGGAATACAAAGGACATGTAGCAAACACCTGGAAAAAGAGATATAGGGAGGCAAGGCCAGACACCAAGAAAAGTATAAACATCAAGAGGTAGAGAGAAGGAAGCCTTTGTCAAGGAGCAAGTTTCAGGTGCACTGGGAGTAAATTCTCAACATACAGAGAGAAGGCTGAGGACATAAATATGCCAAGAAAAACCAGCACCCAGCAGAGAATTAGAACAGGACAAGAAAAGAGCCCATCAAAAAAGAGTGACAGAAGGAAATGCTAGCTTATTCTGAAAACACAGGTACCATTACCAAGCCTGAGGAAGCAATTGGCTGGGTTTCAGGATCCCATTCATGATACTTTCAGACAAAGCTCCTCCCCTGCTTAAGTCTGCCACATTTCATGTGCCCCAAGACCAGCATGAGAAAATTCTGGGTACCTGCATGGATGCCGTGGATACTCAGCACCTTTGGAAAAGCAAGGGGACAAGAAATGCCAAGCCAGGTCAAACTTGCAGTCCACCCAACCCACTGTGCTACCTTTCCCTCCTGTCAGGATTGGATGCTTCAAAGGGAGACTTGAGATGTGTGAAGCTGACAGCCGGTAATCTCTCCCTCACAATATTGCTGTGAAGGATGACATTGTTGCCCTTCCGTTACCAGCAGTAAGAGATTCTAAAATGTCATTTCAATGAAATATAACGTGGCTCATGACATCCACATTTTAAATGCTGGCATGAATCTCTAGGTGTCTTCCAATGGGACAATAATCCTCAATGACCTTTCAGGTGAATTACAATACTGACTAAGCAGTGTGGATAGGCAGCACACTAAAATTTTGCTGTTTACTGATTAACATAGAGAAAGAGAACAAGGGACATGAACATGTCTGTACTTATCTCACCTGGTATCTGCAGGAATTTAGAGTGGTGTTTCTGGCCTCCAGCCTGCAGACACTCAGCCTGGAATGGTGTGTTCTGTGTAACCCAGCACAGGACTGGCCTTAAAAAAAACCCAACCGAATTTGCTTTTCTTTTTGTTTGCACTGGAGATACTGTAATCACTGGTGTTTAACAGTAGAGGACTGAGCAGAATTTTAGGATGAGTGGAGGAATCTGAGTGGTCTGAGGCACGGTTAAGTGTTGATGTAAGTACTTTGCCCTCCCTTTCCCTTGACTGCCTTTGGTAGTTTTCTTTTTAAAGAGCAGAGAAGCCAAAAGAAATGATTGCAAAACTAGGATGCTTAACTCTGAAGAGCTGAGCTGCCATCCTCTGAGTGAGATGAACAGCAGCCAGCTACAGATGTGAGCATCTGAAAATGAATCCTGTAAACTCAAAGAACTAAATCTAAGAACTAGGAACTTAATAATTTACAAAGAGTGCTTGTGAATAATTTAAAGGTTGCAAGAGAGCCATTCCTTGGCCTGAAATCTGTTAGTCTGGTTGCCTTCTTGTACTTCTCAAGCTGTAAGCTCTTCCAGAGAGAGGATTTGGACACTGTCTGTTCTTGTTCAGCCCTCAGTGAAGCACAAGTGTTGGAAGGAAGTAAAAATAATAAATCAATGGGGCCAGCAGCTAACAAATAGTAACCCCAAAAATAAAAAGGGAGGTACTTCTTGCTGGTCCAGGGGAGCATAAACTTGTTTGGAGGGAACAATCAGGGCAAGACAAGATTTCTCCACTCATTACATGGCCAAATATGGGAAAAATTTCAGAAGGTAAAAACATCACTTTGACCCTGTGAGATAATTTCCATGATAATACCTCTTTTCAAATATATGGGACACTACACACCATCACAGATTCCTAAAGTAAGAAATTAAGGTGGTGTCATCTTTTCTGTCCACCTGGCTCTTGAGACAGGTGCAATGAGCACTGCCTGTGGCATGA
Source organism: Zonotrichia leucophrys gambelii (assembly GCF_028769735.1). Lineage (NCBI taxonomy): Eukaryota > Metazoa > Chordata > Aves > Passeriformes > Passerellidae > Zonotrichia > Zonotrichia leucophrys. Next base: position 39,462,780 of record NC_088169.1, on the reverse strand, counting down.
TGGTCTGCCAACAGAAGTAGGTACTGGGTTGCAAAAAGGTCAGCCCAAGAAGCTCAAGTCAGGCAAAGTTTTAAGCAACCAAAGAATAGGGAAAAAAATCAGGAAATCTTAACTCAGACTTTGTTACCAGAACTGCCTGTACTCCCATTTCTCTTTCCTCAGAACATCAGAGATCACTTTTCTCAAAACAGGCCTGTCTTTTTTTCCTTATGGTTACAGGAACACAGCAGTCATTGGACTCAACCCACTTCCTTCCTTTCCTCCTGATCCCAGCAGTTAGAGCATCACAAAATACAAGTTTTTGCTTTTCTCAGGAGGTATATCTACTTCTAAGTCAGCAGTGAAAAGAAATCTCAGCATGAGAAGAACAAGTGTTCCTTAGTATAAAATATCATCTTCTGAATCAAAAGCAAACCCAAAGTTTACCCAGTTGTGTTTAGCACAGAAGCATGCTGTTAGGAGCTATCCACAGTGTGTCCTGACTTCACAAGTTACACTTTGCCTGGTGTTCACAGTTTTGTGCAAGGCTGTCAAGTCTTCATGTATGAGCCCATTCCTGTTGCTTCTTTTCCCTCTAAATTATTTCTGGACATCATTGACAGCTTCAGTTGTTTTGCAAAAGGATAAACATTCCAAAGGTCATTGCACTTTGAACATTGTGAGCATGGTTGCTGACTAGAGAAGTCCTCTTGAGGCCCGGACGGTGTGACACTGTTCTTTACTGACACTGTAAGAATTAAAAAGGAAGGATGAACTAGAAATGTCCCAATTCTGACAATAGCTTCACTGGTGCTTGCAGCTTCTTAGGGACCAAGATCAGTCAGCTACAATGTTCAAGACTGACAGTAATCAGACTTTATCACATCTCACAGAACCACTTGTTCCTTCCTAACCTCTCCCGAAATTGGAACCTGAAATATTTTCCTGTTGCTGTCCTGAGTATTTATGTGCTACTTCTGCCCATGTGTGAGTGAAAATAATCTCATGTAAAAATGTCTGCCCTATATTATGTAGATAAAAAAGACATCTTTATTGCATATTTAAAAACTTAACATGTTTTTGGTATTGTTTTTTATTTAAATGCCACACAAGATCAATATTATTATGGGACAGATGAAAAATAAGTGTAGAACTCGTTCATTAGCTGTTGGCAATAAAAATCAGAGTGGGTGGACATGAAATAGCACCTTCAAATGTTGACTGCTTGATAAATATCAGGATTGTAATTGCATCTCCAGAAATCAGCTCTAAAAATAGAGTGAGACAAAAGAAAATGAGATGTGAATAAGAATTTATAATGGTGTTTTGTATAATGTCTCCTTCATTAGCATCCATCTGGACAGAGCTGATTAAGTCTCTTAGCACACGTCACTAGGCAGGAAAGATGAAGATGAAAGGATATTCAACAGCAGACAGCCACAAAGTTGTACCATCAGTACAATGAATGCATAAACACTGACAACCTACAGGCAGGCTGCCCTGCATTTCCCCTGCTTTACTTCTCTCTGGTGCTGTGCCACGTGATTCAAAAATGTGGTTTCAACCCAGACTTATCCTGCCCGCAATTCCCCTCACTGGGTAATGAACGCAGAGGGCAATGCACATCCTTGTTAAAGGCTCACATCCAGGCAGAGGGGCCAAAGTTGACAGAGGCAACTCTAAAAGACTGGGGAAAAAATGCATTTTGTACAGACAACTAATTAGAAAAATTAGATATAGTATTCAGGCTGCTGTGCCGAGCTGAAAAACAAAACAGCACAGGATAGATTTTCAGGTAACAGGCAATTCATTATCAAAGAAACATATTTCACATTGAAAAGATTTACTGTCCATAATAATCTTTTTGGATTAATGGCTTTAATTAGCAGAAAAATAGCAGACTCAAGCTTGAATCAATCTGCAAAGATACCCCACTCTCTTTGTTAATGAAGGTGCTTTTAACTTTAAAAAGAAATCAGGCATGGAATGAGGCTTTTTTTCTTTTTTTTTCTTTGCAAATTTTTTCCTTAAAATATCAAATTAAAAATCAAGACATTATAAATACAAACTCAAGCAGATAATGCATTCTGAGATATACAGGCTTAGTTAGAAATCAGACAGAAAATATCTTTTAGTAGGAACCATCAGGAGAATTACTACAAAACTACTTAGATCAGAGGAAGTTCCTATATTTCTAGCGTTACTTTCCAAAAGAGCTAAGTCTGTGTGAACTCTCTGTGACTGAACTCAACCCAGTGTGAAGCCTGAAAGTCTCAAAAATAGTAAAGATCCTGAGTTTCCTCTAAAAGAAAGCTTTAGCATAATTTCTCATCTCACTGGGTAGCTGAGGCACCACCCAGGAGAGATGTCTGTTAAGACCTCTAAGAGAGAGAAAAGCTTTGTTTAGAGCTTGGAGTTTCTTGCAATCTAAAAGTGCGCATGAAGAGAAATCCTGCCTGTGAGGAGGAATCTGTCTGTGCCCTGTGATGAGTATCTGCAAAGCTACACAGGGAAAAGTAATTTTGAACATCTATGATAAGGCTGCTAAGTGCTTGGGAATGGCTGAGCAAGATGGGGGCATGGCACAGGAGCTCTTTCCCATTCCCTTTTGGGATGGAGAGCATGTTAGTGAGAATGGCTGATTTCCAGGGCTTCTGCTGCTGGCAGCTGAGCTGAGCCAGAAGGTTTTGGTGTCCCTTTCTGCTTTGCCAACAACTGCTGTGAAGAGTTTTATTAGTCTGGACAGCGTAGCAGAGTTCATCTGCAAATACCTGATCCTGTTTTGGGAACTCCAGCAGTTCTCCTTCTCCTGGCTGACCCTATGCCATGCTCCCCTATGCCATCCTTTTCTTAGCAGTCTTGACAGCTTTCCCCGTTGGAGAGAGGCTGGCTCATTCCCAGCTCTTCTCACTCAGGCTGTAGACTGTGCTAACCCGCACTTTTTTTCCTGAACATTTGTATCTTGATTTCCCATGGAAACAAGCCTGGAATGATCTCTTCTCCTGTCCGCGGGTCTCTCTCCTCACTCTTAATAACTCTTGAACTCAGTAGCTGTTTTCAGCCAGTTTTGACAGAGAGGCAGAGGTCTCAAAAGTAATTATGTTTTTACCAGTTTTATAAAAATGAGCATTTGGGTGGATGAGAAATGGGAGTATGAACATTTGTGAATTCACCCCTGGCTTTTGTCTGATCCCTCTGGCATCTTGGCATCGCTGAATGTGTCAGTCCAAGGATCACTGCCAATGTATTTTGTGGGAAGACATTGCATATATTTGTGGTGCTAATGGAAAGTACTTGTGTAATTTGGCAAACACAAATAATATCAGAGTACACAAATAGCAAAAAAAGAGGCTTTGTCACATCAGATGCTCATAGAGTTACTTATCCTGCATGAGTGAAAGACCTTTTTGCAGCCAACATTAGAAAATATGTATCTGTTCATCAGTTCATCTCTAGTCTATGAAGCTGTTAAGCAAATTGCGGGCCAAGTGAAAGGTTTCATGGCAAAAGTATCACAGAATCACAGAATAAGCTGAGTTGGAAGGGACCCATAAGGATCATTGGGTCCAGCTTCTGGCCCTGCACAGGACCATCCCCAAGAGTCATCCCACAATACCATGTGTCCAAGGGCATTTTCCAAATGCATCTTGAGCGAGTTCCAGTGCCCAAACACCCACTGGGTGAAGAATCTTTTTCTAATATCCAACCTAAACCTCCCCTGACACAACTTCAGGGTCCTGTTGCTGATAGCTACAGAGATCACTGTGTGGCCCTTCTCTTCCCTCATAAGGAAGCTGCAGACTGCAATGAAGTCTCCCTTCAGTCTCCTCCAGGCTGAACAAGTGACCTCAGCCGCTCCTCACACAGCTTTCCCTCAAGGCCCTTCACAATCTTCATTACCCTCCTCTGGACACTCTCTAATAGTTTAAAATCTTTCTGATATTGGGGCACCCAAAACTGCACAGAATATTCAAGGTGAGACCACCCCAGTGCAGAGCAGAACAGGGACAATTCCCTCCCTTGCCCAGCTGGTGATGCTGAGCCTCATGTCCCCCAGGACATGCTTGGCCCTCCTGGCTGCCAGGCACTGCTGGCTCATATTCAATTTGCCATAGACCAGGATCCCCACATCCCTAAAATAATCTGATCAGTGCTGAAATACACGGCAGGCAAAAATTCAGAGAGCAAAAATAAGGGGCCTCTGCACGGTTAGCAGTTGATTTAAAACCCATGGGGAATGATATGTCCTGAACTAGGAAGTGTCACTATTCCATTACTCCTCCATCTGCTGTATTTAATAAGGATTGATGCTCTAATAATGTATTTTGCAGATAGGTTGCTTATGACACCATACATCAGAAGAATGAAACCCTTTAGACAACATTACTGTAAATATCTCCCAAGCAGCACCATTCTGCTGATACTAGAAAATTTGATTTTGTTCAGGATGGGGACCAGACATGTCTTGAGCAATGATTGCTCTGAAGCTATCTTTTTCTACATAGAGACCCAAAATTTCTTAGAGAGAGTTACATAAAGCAGCCTGACTTATCCCCACAGTGAAGAATAGAAGAAAAATGATGCTACTATGCAATGAGCTATTTATGATTACAGATCAAAAGAGAGATCTCTTGTAGATGAGCCACAAACTTGCCTAAATGGTGGTTATGAGCTTGCAAGTTTGTTTTGCCTACTCTTCTTGTTGAAAATTGTCTGCTATGAAATACAAATATCCTTCTAGCTTTCCCTGTTTCCATGAAAATCTCCAAAGCTGTGAAAACAGAAATGTTGGGAAAGAAATGCTTTATATCATTATGAATTTGCTGACATAAATGCGTACTAATCAGAGTGATAAATTTCTGTCTGATCCAAGCAGCAAAATAAAATAAAAAGGACGTATTTGTGCCAGCATACATCAAAACCCCTTGAGCTGTGCTCCTCTGTCAGACTTCATGAATACTGGATCTGTCATCCCAATTCCACTGCAGCTCTGCAGACAAGACTGTAGGAATGTATTTATTTGATATGATTATGATATAAACTTCATGTCTGATCCCTCTCTCCCTCATAAAGTGGAATATTAGATTAGACGTTACCATGTGTGCATCGTAATCAGCTGTCTTTTCACTGACTTCTTTTTGATCAATGAGAGAACAATTTTGCTTATTTTACTCAAGCCAAGAAAAAGCTAATTATATTCTTTTCTGAACAAGTGTTATTATTAAATTTGATAGAATTGGCTCCAAATAAAATACAGAACTTGGAAAAACAATTATTTCTATTATTAGCAACAAGGCACATTCACTCTGCCATAATTGTGGAGATACTTGAAACAATCTGTCTTCTTGTCACTATTGTGGAAGGCAAAGACAAAGTGAAAAGTACCAAATAGCTGCACTTGAGACGGGTGTACTGCATCTCTACCAGCGCTGCAACCTGTATGTCAGCCACTTGACTTAAGGTAGTTTGGGAGGGAGATCCTCACAGGAAAGAGAGACCGACAGTTAAAAGGCCTCCCCCCACATTCACCTCCTTTTATCTTCTCTCTGGTGTCTGTTTTTATCTAATCCCTCCCTTGGCAGTGGGGCAGCATGCTAATGAGCAACTACCTGGTGCAGCTGGGGCTGTAATTGGAAATAATTAATGCTGGTGTCAAAATCCTGTCCTGTGGTTTATCAAACAGTGTGGGGCTGTGCATGAGTACATAGGAGCTCATCTATATGGGAGGATCAAGAAAAGGGACTAAAGACACTTTTCTTTCCCAAGCCCTGTAATGAAACAGTAAACATCTGATATATGGATGTTGCTCCTGTTCAGCTCTGTCCCTTTCTAAGACTTGCTATTATGCTCAGCTTCTTATAATTACTTCTTTATGTGGGTTTCTACAGAGTAGAACTTTGTATTTGCAGTGGGGCTGCAAATTAGTTGAATGTTATTTCTTCTGCTCTCACTAGAAAATTTTTTTTTAATGTATCCTTCTAGGGAAAGGCAGTGACAATACACTGAAGTGAACAGTCAAAGATATTTAAATTGGCTTCCAGATTAATGCAAGAAAATGTCAAGGTCACAGCTTGCTGGTGTTTACAGCTTCATCTTCAAGTGTTGAACTATGCATTTTATCTATTTACTATGAGGTCTTGGGACAGCTTTTAATTTACTACCAGCAATGTTTTTGTGTGTTTTCTCAAATATGCAGACAATATGTGTCCTCTTGAAGAGCAAACTGAAGTTAGAGGAACAATAAGAAATAGTTTTGTGTGTCTAAGAAGAGACATCTACTTTGTTGAATGTGAAAATTGTGGAAAAAAAATGTGATTTATTTTACAGTTTTCCTGGATGGAGTATCCCCTCTAAACCGATGGTATATATCCTACACTACCAAAATACTTTACAAGGTTGCTTTGCTGTCATCAAGAAAATTTCTTAAGAAACATATCACAGAATAAAATCTGAATAATACAAATGCTTGCTTTCTTTCTAAAGGCAAATATTTGGCTTTATGTATTCCAAATGATTTTTTTTTAGGAAATTGAATTGTTCTGGATTCTTTCTCTAGAAATGGGGTAAGGCCTTTAAACAGAAACAGTATTTTTAATTTCAATCAACTGGACTTTTAAAAATATGGGTTTTTCAACAAAATTTATTTTTGATTTTCTGTAAATATCTAGAAAATGGTTACTTGAAATTATGGACTTGTAAACTCCTTTTTAGCATTTTACATAATGGTATTTCTGAGCTCAGCTAAAATATCTGTAGTGGAAACAAAGGCTCTATACTAAGTTGCATTTGTACCATGAAGAACATCCAGTGGCAAAATGCATACTCTGGACAATGTCACAGCTAAAACAACACATTCTTCCTATAGAGAACCTATTTGCATAAATGAAAATTAGATGTATCCTGGTAAAGTATCATTATTTTATATTATATAAATATAACTTATTCAAATAGGTTTAAGGGCAAGCATGTGTGATAGCCTCCCACTATTTAATTCCTATAAACAAGCAAGTACTCAATTACCACACACTTACTGGCTATAATCTGATACTAATTAATAAGGAAAAAAATCCAAATGTTTTTTCTGCTGAAAGATAAATAAAACATGTCACACAGCACACATAATCTACTGTAGAATTAGTAAAAAATTTTGATTAATGACTCAGTGTCGGTGGCCACAGCTATGGTGCACCTTGATTTGGTCAGTGGCATGATGCGTGTTTAGGGGCATACCTGGGTAGTCTAATCGACCATCAGCAAAGGTTTGGATGTATTTAAAGGTCACCCTGCTGACTGGGTGTAGAAAAGAAGGAAAACTGAAACCAGAGTGGTAATTGTCAGAATGCAGGTGCTCTGCCAGGGGGGCAGGAAAAGAGGTGGGATTTTGAACACACACAAACACAATAGAGCAGGGCTATACTGCTTGGTGTTCCCAGCTTGTCTTCCAGGGTTCAAACAGAGGAAGAGTCTTTATGAGGATAAAAGGAAATCAATACATGAGAATTAAACTGCAACAATTGTGTTTTCTTTCCTGTGTGAGCAAAATAGCCAATGCAGTGCCGTGCAGTCAAAGCATAGTTTAAACGAAAGCTTTAAGAGGAAGGATTTGAAGCAGATTACCAGAGGGTGGAAAGGGTTTGCTCATTTTTAGGAAAGCCACGTGGAGGCAGAGCACTTGTGCAAGCTCTGCATCAGGAAGGGAGAGCTAACAAGTGATGCTGGTTTGGTGATTTAGAGGAAGTAAATTCCTCTAAATTTGGACAGAAGGAGACAGATCTCTGTAGCAGTGGCAGGGCTTGCTGGCATGTCCAGCAGTGCTGGTGCTGCAGTGCTGCTCCTCTGGCCATGGCCAGCAGGTGCCTGAAGCTGCCTGCCCTGTGCTAGATGTTTGCAGGAGCTGCTTTTCCTCTGACCTGATCTTGGACAGCTCCTGGCTCAGCCAGTGGCCAGAGCCTGGGATCTCCCCATGTTTTGCTATTCCAGAGGCGCCATGTCACAATCTCTTCTACTGCCCATCTAGCTTAGTACCCTCCCTGCAAGAGACCTGTACAAATTCCTTGTTGAGGTGTTTGTTCAAATGCTTTTTGGGAGAAGTAAGGCAAAATGGTTCATCCCACCCTGCAGTGGAGGGTGGCAAAAGGGCAGGCGCAGAGGTGAGTGTTGGTTTCATCTGCCCAAAACACTATACTTAGGCCCCTGTGAGAATCCATTCACAGTGGGTCGCTCAGGTGAGGTATCTTTTCTCCCTATTTGTGATGCTCTAATCCTTTCCAAAAAGGCATAAAGATTTGAGTTAGGTACCAACTAATATCAAATTCCTGGCCACTGAGGCACAATTTCTCCAGCCAAACCAGAAAAGTAGCAGGACTCTCCCACTCAGTCAGAAGAGAGAGAGAGAGCTGGCAGTCCCTCACTTCCTTTTATTTCAGTCCCTGCCAGGTGGAAGGAGATAAAAAAGAGGAAAACTCAAGTATTTCCTTTCTCCCCTGCCCTTAGTGCTAAACTAAATAGAAAAATAAATTCTTGATAACTAAGCAGAGCTCCAGACTGGCTCTGGCAAGTCATTATAGTATGTAGATTTGTTTTCTTTATACACAAAACTAGAATCAAAATCTCTTATAAGCTTCTTTTGGCAGTATCTGAAATTACATGCCTGATCTTTTTATGCAGCAATCCCTCACTGAAAATGTTTCTGCAATTTAAATGCAGTGTGAAGCATTTACTGTTCATACTCTATGCAAAGGTCTGAGGGAGAAAACAGGAATTAATCTTATTGGAGTCATTAATGTGACTGTCTTCAGCTAAGCAGGATAGTGCTGTGTTCCTGGTTAAACTGGGGCCTCAAACTGTATTTTTTTTATGGTCACATATAAACTGGCCCATAATAGTGTATCAATAAACCCCAATTACACTCAGGAAAATACTAAAAGCAAAGCTCAAGTGAAGCTCAATAAAGTCTACAGGCAAATTAGAGCTGTGTGGAATAGTGACATCCATCTGGTATTTTTCAGTGACTTCTAGTCAATTACTACATTTCATCACATGTAATCCTCTTTTATCTTCTGTTCCTGCTGCTACAGTAATTCTCACTCTGCTACATCTGTGGCTTTACTGTGAATTTTTATCACCTATGTGTAAGTGGACCTTTTTTTTTTCCACTAGCAGTTATGCTGTACATGCTTGGGAAAGAAAAAAAAGAGCAATCAAAATCCAACCCAAGAAAAAGAAAGACTTATTGCAAGAGAAGTGAAACACAAACTTAAAGACTGCAAGATAAGAACATAAAATAAATAAATTCAGATATGGCAGATAATATTGAGCAAGGCAAAGGTAACTTTCCACTCAGAACATGAATTGTTGAAAACATGGTGTAGGTTTAAGTGTCTGGAGTGACATGCATTTTTAACAAGCTTCTATGATTTGATCATATCTGTGACAACCCGTTAAAAAAGAGCATTATAAAATAAGTCATAATTGTATTTTTCTCAAAGAAGGAAACTTTGGCTGTCATGTTCTCATGACGAACACTAAATCCAGAAATATATTATTTGTATATGTTGAAAAGTAGAAGGTTAAACCTGCAGCAGAAGAGTTGATTTTACAGCTCTGACATGTTAAACATTAACATGTTAAATCCTACAAAGAATTCTAGTGATTTTTGTGCAGATGTAGAGCAGGAAAGGAAAATCTTGCCCATTTCTCAGCTCTTTGCAAAAGATAGGTGCGCGGGGGCGTACACGGCCCTGGAATCTGGCTATCTGGTGAGGGGTGAAGGCCGGTGTCCCTGCGCAGCTGAAGCCAGCCCCCCTTGGCGTCTTGCCCTCAGGCTGAGCTGGGTGATAGCTCGGAGCAGCGCGGTGTGAGACGAATTAGGAGGCGACCACTTGCTGGGGGTAAACTGTCGGTTTATTACAGAACAACCAACAAGGAGGGGAAACACCCAGCAAATGGCCCCGAGCAGGGGACGAGAGAGAGTTTTTAAGGGAAAAGGGGGGAAGAAGGCAGGGAAACCCGGCTAACCAATAGAAATACATATTTGGAGGTACGAAACATAACTGATATACCAAAGTAACCAACTGTTATAAATCATAGGAGGGGCTCTGGGGCTACAGCCAACCATAACTCCCAGAGAAAAGAAAATTCTCGAACCCTGGGAGGAGAAAAGGGGTGATTGACTGGACCCAAGAAGGAGACAACTTTCACTTTATAAGAGAAACCAGGGGAGGAGCAGTTTCATTTCCATAGCAACCTAACTGACAGGGTAGCAGCAGGAAGTCCTGGGAAAGGAAGAAACCATTTAATACAGAAAATGGGGGAGCAACTAACAAACTTAAGAACACACCACAGCAGATAGGCATCACATAAACCTTTATATCAGGAGGGATTGCTCTCCTGGGGCTTCAGACAGAGAAACCAGGCTTGGTGTAAATGGTGAGTTTGTCTGGGAATATTGACTGATGTATGGAGCCATCCTCACAGGTGCTCCAAAATCAGGGGGCACTTCCAGATAAGTAATCAGCTGAAGGAGTGCAAAGTGAGAATAGAGCCACAGAGGAAAAGTATGGGAAAACTAGTGAGGAATGCATGGTATGGATCTGTGCCCTGGCTCTTCTGCATTCTTGCAAGCACTCATTTTCATGATGTTTTCAGGGGACTGACACCCCTTCCCCAGGGAGGCAATTGAAAATGTCATCCTGAGGCATGATCTTTTTCTAGAAATGTGGCTTTCTCTCCCAAGTACAAATTCCCAATGGAGTGCAGCTGCTTGTACATTTTTTGCTTGGAAGTTATTTGGCTGAAGATGAGATAAAAACAAACTAGACCTGAGCTTGCTGAGCCAAGTGAAACAGAGACTGATTGCTGCTTTCAAGTACCTCAGGGAAACAGGATTCTGTGAGGCAGGAGACAAGGCAGGGAGTAGAACTAAGAAATAAAAGCAGGCTAGTACCATATATCATCTTCAAATTAGGTTTTTAAACAGAGGAAGAATGAGGATCTGGAGCTGCTTCCTCAGGTCTGTAGCTGCTTCTCTGCAAGAACTGAGGCTGCAAGAGGTCTGAGTAAATTCAAGATAGTGCACAAACAGCTGAAGAAAGAAATAAAGTGACATGACTAAAAGATGCAGCAGGAAACAAGATTTGTTTGTGTAAGAAGCTCTTTTCAGGCCTATGAAAAATGCCTTTTTAACTTTAAAAACAAGAAAAAATGAGTGAAATATTTCTCCGCTTGTCTATTTTTCTCCTTACCTATTTCTCCATTTTGAATAAAAATATAATGTATAATGTCAGTGCAAATTACAAATGAGAAATAGTTTAAAATACACACATTGCTCCTATTTTAAGTTCCAGGATTCAGGTTCAGGAAAACTTCTCCCCCCGAAATGCCAGCTAAATGTGGCAGAGGAACACTGCTGCGCCGAGGATGATGGCACAGCAGTACTTTTGGTGTATTCAGGGCTATTAGATCCCTAGAAAAATGGTGCCTCATACCCCTAAAAATCACTCTGAGGAGTCAAATCTATTCCTCTGTTGTGGTTTGCTTGGGGCTGGAACCAAATGTCACCCATGTGTCATGAATCAGGTGCTAGAGCCAGGAGCTGGCAGGAAGGATGGCAGAGCTCTCCAGACCGCCTCGCTGCCTGGATGCTCTCATTCAAATGTCACTCAGTTCCCACAGTAAGCAAATAAGCAGCTGTCACAAGAGAACTGATAGACACTTTAAGTCCTGGTTATAAAACTTGTTATGTATTATTTACTCAGCACTGACAGCTTGCTCTGCACTGTGCACACAGAGCAGTGCACTCTCTGCCTGTGGGAGCTTTTGATCTCAGAGATTAAAAATACGAAGGTTCAGGAGACAGTCTGAATCTGGATTACTGCACCCATCATCCTGGTCTGCTACTGTTTGGACTTCATATTTCCTTTCCAATGCACAGCTGGTTATTTCCTCTCTGTGGAAAGCATGATGCACCAAGGGATCTTGACCTTTCTGTAGTTGGTACACTGCTGAGACATGTACCCAAGTACCAGGAAATGGCTCAGATTTTTAATCCCCACATAGTCTTAAGCAGCTTTATATCCAATGAAAACAGAATACCTGGAAGAACGGAATCAGTTATTCACAATTTGCATATAACTTCTTACCCATATGTGTCAGTGCTCCTGTGTATTTCTTTTCTCAACAGGTCTAGAGAGAATTACAGTGAAGAGAATTACAGTGATGTGCACATCAAATGCCTGTCTCAGAGATTGCTCAAACGCCTTCACAACCTGGGATCATGACATTTGAAAATATCCAAGTTCAGTGTGTCTTAGTTTCAAAAGACAGGTGTCTGCTAAGGAAGGCAGGAGCCTACCCTGAAATGGAGAATGTAAACCTCCTCCCTCTGAATTGCTATAAATTTAAGATTAAGGGGCTCTCAGGCAAAAATATGGGAGCAGGAATAACAGTTCTTTATTAGGAAAGGAAATAAAAATATAAAATAAACAATGCAGTAAACTAAAACCACACTGACAGAGTCAGAACACAGCCTGACACGCTGTCGGTCAGGGGGTTGGTAGCAGTCCAATTGGAATTGTAGCTGCAGTCCTGATGGAGTGTCAGGTGTGGTTCTGTTGGAGCAGGGATCCTGTAGAAAGGTGTAATTTTCCTCTGAAGATTGAGTGGAAGAGGCAGCTGTTCCTCTGGGAAATCCAGTGGAGAAGCCATGCTGATGTTCCAGAAACTCAAGATTATATCTGGGTAGGAATGCTTGGCTCCTCCCTCTGGGCGGAGCATCTCACAATGGGATGCTGTAGTTCTTATCAGTCATGCAGTGACTTTCAATAGCCTGTTATCAGCAGATGGCTCCCCAGAGGGAGGAGTGGTTGTGGAAGAGATAAGATTGCCCACTTAACAGAAGACAACTGCCATACAGATGGCAAATAGAACACAATTTGCTTGGCAATCCAGGACAAGTGTCTGCAAACGACATCAAAACAAGCTGGCCCAGAGACCAGGAAATACCTAAAGTTAGCTGACAGGATGTGCCAAGAGCAGGGATATCTGAATCCCATAATTCTCCAAAACCTCAGTTGCTACTTTTTTTCCTCTTGTGTGGCACCACCTTGTTTCATACAGGAGCATTTGATCAGTGCTTAACTGGGACTAAGATCAAAGGCATTCTTCAGCTGGGGCAATGTCAGATGTACCACCCAGCTGGCTAAACAAGGACCTCAGCACTGTGGGAGAAGCTCTCCCCAGTAGTCCTTGAGTGACTGCTTTGCAAAGCAGCCTTGCTAATTTCTAAAGACTGACATGATTCAGCACACAGGGTGTGAAGGAGGATGGCCATTCTGTGTACAGAGGGAAATGGATGAAAGAAGTGGAAAAGGAAGAAGGAAAGATGCTGAAATAACTGATGGAGCACAGGGACAGGAGAGAGAGAAAAAAAAAAGTGAAAGGAGCTGCAATTTAGTTAGTATGCTGACTTTGAAGAGCCCTTTCGAAAATGAGTAAAGGTCAGTGAGCATTTATATTTTAGCCCTTTTCGTGTGTGTGTGTGTTTTGGGCACAATGAAGGTTAGTGGGTCAGCAGGAATGGGATTCAGTTCGATGATAAAGAAACTTAAATCTAAGTGTCTGCATGTGTCTTTTCTTCTGAGCTGTGAGTACAAACTCCTGCTACAGCCACTGGAGCTCTAGGGGAATGATAGCTGCCTATGTATGGGTGATAGATTGGTGCATTCTGAGATGCCATAGAGTGTCCCAGATAATTCTCTGCAGGTACCAGGTGTATCACAGAATTTATTACACCTTGAAAATCTGCTCAGTGACAAACAAGATGTCTCAAAATTATCCCAGATACCTGAGTGTAAGCAACTAAGTCATGCACCTGGTCAGCTGAATCTGAGAGATTGAAAGAGGTGTTTTTTTAACCCTTTCAAATGATGCTCAGGGGTTCACGACTGTGCCAGCTGAAGAGGAACTCAATCCATCTCATCAAACTAAGTATCACCCTGGGGAATCTCTCCTGAGATCACTGGTGGTGCTCAGCAGTCTGTCCAGTGCCTCTTCCCATGCTGGTTGCTCTCCAAGTTCTGGGTACAGAACAATTTCCAGGTCTTGCTGCTTTCTCAATTGCAAGAAATATTTTCAATAATTATGTTGCAACCCTCTGCTATACAACACAATCAGTCTTTATGAAGTTGTAGTTGGAAGACTCACAGGTGTCCATTAGCTGCTGCTGATTGATGTAATTCTTTTTATTTTGACCACTCTTGACCTTTAATTGCAAAATCAGAGATTTTTCAAAATACTGCAGTCACACAGCCCATTGTTCCAGGTTTAAGTGATGAAATGGTCCCTGGCCTTTACTCTTGGAGCTGGCTTCCAAACCAGTGTCAGGTCAGATGAGATGAACAGGGTTGCAAAGCAGTACAAAACTTGATGCTCTGATTTCACAATTTTTGCTTTAGTATTTTAGGCCAAAACATTTTAAGGTTCAGAGCTACAGAACAAGAAAATTCAGCTGTCTTTTTAAAAGCTATCTCATGTTCTCTAAAAAGGCCATTCTTCTGTCCTTTTCCATGTCCTGTGTCCATCCATTTACATTTTGCTTTTCTTTGGGGAGCAGAGCTGGTTGTGGTTTCAGATGAAGATGACATGTATGTTTTTTATTCAAGGGGTGACTAAAGAAAACACAAGTGAATGCCTTGAGTCCTCTACTGAAATCAAACTTTTGGAGACATAATTGTAAAAAGTGTGGGGTGATCTAAGACAAGCTGTGAAGGAAAGCTAATGTCAGGAGATGGGATCAAAGGCATCTAAGCTGCAGAGGCCAATCTTATTTATGCCACCTTTTTCAGCATTAGACAAACTGCAGCAGACAAGCTATGCTGACTTTAGCTTTTGTTTTGCAAAACCTTTTGATGCACATTTTGCAAAACCAAGTCAGAACAGTATGAATCTAGGTTTGCATTTACTCAGGATGTCAATGTCAGGGTCAGGAGGGGAAAGGGATGTTTGAAAAGAAAAAGCTAATGTTTTCTTGGTTGATTTCTGCTCTAAAGCTCAAGCATGTGATTAACCTTTCTAATGCTCCTGCCTGATTTTCAGGCTATTGAGGAAGCCAGGCACTTTGTTTTTCTCAGTTTTGCATTTAATAAGGTTGTGTACATCTGTTAGAATGTCTCAATTCAGTCAAACTTGAACATATGGCAAAGTAAAATCAATGAGACTATTTGCAAGCTTACAGTTATGTGTGTGGATGGGAACTTTGCTGAGTCAGGGCCATATTGACTCACAAGGCAAACTGGCACATAGATTGATATTTAGCTGTTAAGAAGCAAAAATAATTGCCTGCTTCTTCCTAACTTTTTTTTTCCTTTTAATACGTCTCTTTCACAGGAAACATAGAAAACTATTAACATGAATACACACACACACACTCACACACACACAAAAGAGAAAGCAAATTCTGTCAAGAATTCCAAAAGAGGACTAAAACCAAGGGAATTTTATATGAAACTCTACTGGGCTGCCCTTTGTTCTCAGCTTCCTCTGAAAGTTAACTTTCAATATCATGCCTTCCAGAGTGTGCCAATGAAAAATCCATGTCTTATAATATATATAATATATTAAAGCTTGCACAATGTTTGCAAACTGAATCAGTGGGGTGTGGCTGACTTGACGGGAACCAACAATCACTTGGTTGTTTTCATAACCCATACTGGAATTAGGCACTCATACTGAAGATGCAAATATTTATCCTCAAAGACATATAGTGACATGAAGAAGGTGGATGAAAACAAAGTGAGTAAGGCAAAGAATAAACAGTTGGTCAACTTTGAAGTGAACATGTCAGGATAAAAATGTCAGCTCAACTTAACTACAGAAATGAGGAATGAGAGAAAGTGGTATGAGAGTAGGGAGTTGAGTTTGGGAGCAGTATTTCTGTCAGAGGAGAGAGTGCTACAGGACACCAAAGCAGAGTTTGCAGCATGGACCTGAAATTGTCATGCGAGGGGATACTAACTGTATAGCTCTGTATAAGTCTGTCCAAGAAAGTAGTGTAAAGGGACAGCTGTGGAAGGAAGGCTGTGTGCTCCCCCCCAGTGCAGAGTCACCTGTGGTGGCCAGGTGTTTGGTCAGTCTAAGGAATTTGTTGCCCAGCACTTTGTGTATCCAGTCCTAATACCTCTTTCCAAGCCTGTAACCATATTTCAGAAGGATTGTGTGCACCTGATTGATGGATGGAGAAGGAGGAGTCTCCCACTTTGGGCAATGGAGACTTTGAAGAGGTCCAAAAAATGTAATGGCAGACCTGTTTGTGAATTGGGAAAACCTTTGGTGGGAGTTTCTGACTCTGGAAAACAAAAAACTGGTGACTCAAAATGGCAAAGCCCACTTCTCACAGCTGTCTGTTGAACACCATGATGTTTGGGTTTTGGATGACATTACACTGCTGAGCCACGCTGTACTTCAGGTCTGCCGGTGCCATGCCACACCACGCCACTGCTGCTCCTCTTGACAGAAGAACATCTGCATGGCAGAAGCACAGCATTGGAGCCCTGCTGGAGAAAGGGCTGTGCTCCTCCTGTTCTGGCTGCTGTCACCACATTCATCTCCTCAGCTCCTGGCTGGACTGGGAAACCTCACCCACTGAGGACACAGGGGAAAACTGGCTGTCATGCCCAAGTGGTATTACAGCAGCAAGTCACAGCTGACACATTTTCTTTGCTGTGTCTTTTACCTATGTGTGTGTATTGGAGCATGGAGTAAGGGTGGAAAATTAGTCTCAAAATCTTCTATCGACAAGCAGTTGCATTTTAAGTTTTTATGGCCAGCCTCATTGGTTAATAAACTGAACATGAGCTCCCATTGTGATGTGCTAGCTGAGAGTGTAGAGGTAGCCAAGGAGGTGTAAACAGCAGGATGTCATGCAGGAGTGGAGGGATTCATCCCCTCCCCTCCCATACAGCAGAAGCAGAATTGTTTGCAGAATATTGTGCCTCATGCTAGTACCAGGCTTGAAAAAAAAAAATAGAAGATGAAAACTGGAGAGATTTTAGAAAAGATAATTTTAGGAATCTAAAGGGATTTTAGGAACAAACGTGTGCGATTACAAGTATGGAAAATATACTCTGGCTTAAGGGTCTCATGGAAGCAGCCCCTTTATCTTGAAAAAGAAGATTCAAAGCTGAGCTGAGAGCAGCCTTTGAACACCCCTAGAGAGGATGGGAGTATCTGACACCGCTGAATTGCTAACCTGGTAGAAGAAGCAAGAGTCTGTGTATGTGTTTGGACTGCCAGCCAAAGCTTGACATTTCAACAGGGATTAGCAGTTTTAAGTAGCAAAGGTAATTAATTGTTGGAGTGATTTACCAAGGGATGTGTCTTTAATTCAAAAGTAATTTGGCTTCAGAAATATACTGTTTACCTTAAATAGGAATTAGCCTACTGTTTTGTAGGAATGTGACCCGTATAACCAGAACAACTTAGATGACCTTAAAATCTACTGAACTACTATTTTTTAAAACCAACCCAAGTTATCTCTCCTCAAATATTTTAGTTGCTAACCCAATCACATCACCATCTTAGGGGAATTATACATAATTATGGAGCAGAGTCTCCTCTCAAGGGGAGAAAGGTAGAAGCAGGACTTGCTTTCCATTGTTTAAATAAGTCAGAGCTTGGGAACAGGAGAATGCATAAGAAATAGCAGCTGTGTTCAGTGAGGTCAATCCAAAAGGAGCCATAGCATAGCAGCAGTTTTAGGGAAACAAAAATTAAATATGGGGAAGACTCTAGGTTAGTAATGTTTGTTTCAAAGGAAGGACAGCAAAAACACTTATTGTCCTTGTTGCAATGCACAATGCATGTTCTGACTTAAAAAGAAAAAAAATTAGGACAACAATACAAAACAAGTCAAAACAAACCAAACCAAATCAAATTTATTCACAGTTTATGTAGAACAGAGACTCTAGAAAAAGATGAGAGATATCATGTGACAGTCATGGCAAAAATAACACACTTTATCGTTCTGAACTCAAAAACAAAGTAATTTATGTCAGAGAAAATAGAGTTCAATTTGAGCTATTTCTGAAGTGGATGTAAGTAATGAAAAAATGTCAGCCTATGAATTCTGCATTTGCAGTTAGAGAGTAGGCAATGGTATAATGTGAATATGTGAATAATAAGATACTACAGACACTTGTGGAAGCAGAGGGAAAAGCTGAAAGGTGTTTTTAGATGTGATTCTGAATTTGACTGACTTTTTAACAGCTTTCACAAAGCCTACCATTTTCATAGTGTGCCTAATATTTCATGTCTGATGCTGAGTTTTACACTGAGATTAATATTAACAACAATACACATTTGAACTGGAGGAAGTGAAACAAACTATGTAAAGATCACATCTGCTCAGCACTCACTTGTCTTATGATTACTAATCCAGCTTCCTGTACTCAGACACTTGTTTACTATTCCCCAATAAATACATATTTCCTGTTTGAACCAATAAAAATCTTTCAGGAAAAACCAAGCCAAAGCTCCTTCCCCATCTCAACCAGTTGTGAGGTGAAGATGATGGTGATTCAACCTATTCCCTCTGCAATATGCAGTCTTTACATTACTTTGCAATGCATTTGCAAAGCAATCCTAATTTACTGAGTAGGTCACGTAGCTTATTGATGCTGTGAGTTGCACTCACACAGTTTGTCATTTTGGTATCAGTGAGATTCCTTGAATGTATAATATCTACTCAGTAGGACTGAGGCTTCCAAAATGGGACTTGGAGGATATAAATGGCTTGTGCCCTACAGCAATAGCTGCAGTGCCCTGGTGTGGATTTGCTAAGTGTGACAGAGACTTCAAATGAGGGACACAAAAAAAATTAATTATGCAGACAACTGAAATTGCTGAGGATCCCTTCCTTTAGGGGAAAAATTCTTTCTGGTACCAGAGCCTCATGATTATTTATTTCTGCTCATAATTTTCCATTACAAAAGTGTGAAGACACTAATCTGTGTCAAAGGGAGATGGTTTTTGAATTAAAATTGGAAGCGACCTCAGGAGGCAGGGGGACATGTGTTTAAAATGTGACCTGAGGGACAAAGATAGAAGAGACTACTTGGGGGAACAAGAATACTCCCTTAGAAGGGGGGTAATGATGAAGAGACTCAGGATATGTTTAAACAGAAGTGCAAAAGGGAACTGTCCCATGTTCAGCTTCCCCAGTAGCTCACATGGGGAAAGCTGCATGTAACTCTTGCTGTTTTCAAAGCTTCCCTTCCTGTGGAAAGCAGGCACAGGGACAGGAGTGACAGTGTCTGGTCAGGTTTTGGCTGTTGCCTGCAGCATGTGCATGGCCAGAGTGTGCACCTTGGGCAGGGCTTTGAGCCCCATTGAAACCTGGGGATTGGCCTTCCCCATGCCAGGAGGAAGGGGCAGCAGTCAAATTCTTGCCATTAGAGAATGACTCCAGAATAGTCTGCCAAATGCCCAAAGCACTCCCATGTCCATATCAAAGATGCAAAAATGCACAATGAGGAGGCGCCTCACATGAACGTTGCATTACACATATATACATTGCCTCATGTAGTGCTTAAACAATGAATACAAGAATACAAAGGTGTTGTGGTGTGTTGCAATATCCTGTTTTACCTTCTCCCTTCCCCCTCGCCCCTCGCTGAGTGTGCCCTGTCAATCAGGCTAACATACCAGCAAGGCGTCGTGTGATAGGTGTCCCTAGTACCTTGAGACCCTGCCCCTTCACCTGGTTGGTGACTCACCTGTCCCCTCCCCTTCCCCTGTCCTGAGCTTAAAATGTGAATGAGACCATGCGGCCTCCATTCTGTTACCAGCAGTGGCCCAGTGCAGACATATCTGTACTCATGGAATAAACATCTGGCTACCTTCTAGCAGAATCCACTCCCTTTCTCTCCACCATCACCAGAAGCTCTCTCCTGAGGAGAACGGAGTCCTGTCTTGTGCCCCGCTGCACTCTGCCGCCAGCCAAGGTATCTCTGGGGTAAAACACCGCAGCGCTGCCTCTGGCCCAGCAGCGAAGGTCCGAACTGGCCTAGGCACCATCTAACTGGTTACATTGGGATACTTATTCCAATATATTGGCGTCCCTGTGGGTGGCTCGACTCTGCAGCCCGAAAACGGACTCGCAGTTCCTCAGAGAAGCTTCTGCCAGCCGTGCATCCAGCTGAAAGGAGCCTGGCTTCAAGACTCCCAGCTAGAGACTTTGGGAATACTCCCAGAAAAAGTTTCGTGGACTGTTCGGTGCCTTCTGGAAAGCCCAGCTTCATTGTGGTGAGCACATTTTCCAGAGGGAGAAAAGGGCAGCCTCTCTTGCACCCAGAGAGAGGTCCTTTTCCGGTGGAGACCTTCCTGCCTGTACCCAGCCTACAGCTTCCATTTCACGTGAGTATCTCTGCTTTCGGTAGAGCAGAAGCTCAAAAACAGACTCTGCCGCGAGTTCTGTTCCTTTTTGCCTTTGCATTTTGGCTGCGCAGCCCCACAGACAAGAATTCATAGCGTTCTAGCTTTATTTTCTGCGTGTGTTTCACTGTCTTTTAAAATTCGCGCCGGAGCGGCCCCGGCTCAGCAGCGTGTTCAGACACGTGTTAGGAGATTTCTTTCTCTTTCTCTTTGCGGGGGAGGGGGGGGGCTCTCTTTCCACGTGGCCGGGGGACCTGCGGGGTCGGGAGTGCTCTGCACACGCGGCGGCGGGGGGGGCGTCCCGGTTTCGGCTTGCCACGTGGAGTGGCTGCTCCCTCTGCTCCGCGGGGGGGCTGCATTCCACCGCGGGGGAGGCTTTGTTTCTGCCTCGGCTCGGCAGGGCGTGCCCTGCTGCTGCTGCCCGGGAATTTTAAAAGCAGTATATACAGCTGCATTGTGAAGCTTTTGTCTGCTCGTTATCGCTTTCTATCTGTGGTTTTTTTTAGAAATTGGTAGCCGATTTTAGCTTTGTTTTTGGTCGGGCGGGATTAAGTACTTGGCTTTTTAACATGGGTTCCAAACTTAGCATTGTACAAAGGGGAGTGTATTATGATATTGTTAGCATTTTAATCAAGAGTAATGTGAAATTCTCTAAAGGAAAATTGAAACAGTTTATAAGATGGCTTTTTCTGCAGTTCCCAAACATTTCCCCTGAAGAAATCCACAATATTCAATTCTGGGATAAAGTTGGGAATGAATTGATAACCTTAGGACAATCTGGCAAATTACCCTCAGCTAAATTTGTGTTCTGGAGTTTACAAATTCGAACAGCATTGCTCAAACAAAAGGAAATGGAGAAAAAGCCAAATGTAAAGCCATGTGCCTCTGCTCTCCCTGTTCCTCCCTCTCCCTCTAAAACCCCTAAACCTCTTTCCCCAAAAAAATCCAGAGCACGTGTTAGCTTTTCGGAGAGCAGTGATGTCCAAAATGGCCCCCAGTCCCTAGGGGGTGCACAAGATGGTGGGTGCCACGTGGCATCTTCCCAAACCGGGTCTTCTTCTTCCCAAAATCCTCTTAAGCATTCCAAAATTCCAGCCCCATCCCCTCTCCTCCTGTTCCTTGTGACACCTTCCCCCTCCCCCCGCCTTTCCTGCAGTACCCTCAGCTCCGCCCCTCTACTCCTGCCAGGGGGCGGCTGCTGACGTGATGTCACCAGGTGACCCCGCCCTCTGTTCCCACGGTATCCCCGCCCCCTGCCAGCCCCTTGACCCCGCCCTCTGTTCCCACGGTTTCCCCGCCCCTTGCCGGCTCCCTGTCCCCGCCCCCTCCCCGGGTTCCCACGGTGGGGACACACCCACTGCCTGTTCCCAAACCTGTAGCTGTGATCCCAATGCTTCTGATTCAAGGGATACAGAGCAGGGGACAGCAGACCCAATGCATGGTGCCATGTTGTCACTGGCCCCTGTTACGTTTCAGCCTGCAGCTCAAGCTGGAGCAGCCCCAACTGCTAATTGGAGTTCTTTTGGACGACAATTGATTAAAGAGATCTGTAAATCTCATAAAGAATATGGTCCACACAGTCCATATTTCCGTGGCCTTTTAAATTCTGAATTAAGTAGGACTATTGTGGTTCCACATGATTTAAAACAACTGTTTTCATGTCTCATGACATCCACGGAATTCAAATTATGGGAATCAGCATTGAAACAACTGCTAAAAGATGCTCTCCCAGGCTTACAGGCTGATCCAAACACAGCAAAAGACAACAATGGTAACCTTATCACTATTGATCACCTCTGTGGTGAGGGTCAATGGTCTTCTCCCTCAGTCCAAGCTGCTGCAATTCCTGCAGAAACACTTGAGAAAGTAAAGGAAGCAGCTGAAAAGGCATTCTTTTCCCTCCAACCTGAGGGGCCTTTTGAGCCCTATAGTAAAATCAAACAACTACCATCAGAGCCTTTTGTGAAATTTGTAGAAAGGCTAACTAGAGCCATCGAAATACAAGTTAAAAAGGAAAATGCAAGGGAAGCAATTTTAGAAGAAATAGCGTTTACAAATGCAAATGAACAGTGTCGAGCAGCAATCCTGAGCCTTCCTATGGAACCTTCCCCTACACTAAAAGATATGCTTCTAGTCTGTAACAGGAAAGTACCTCTGATGAGTGTGGCTGAAGACACCAGACCAAGGCTGCTGCCAAGACCACCCCAGCGTGTTGCTGTTGCCAGCCCTGCACCTTCTCCCTTAGCACAGCAGTACCCTGGGCAGCAGCGGAGACCAGCAATAGTTGAGCCCACTAAACCATGCCTGCTTTGTAATAAGCTAGGGCACTGGAGTAACCAGTGCCCCCTGAAAAGGGAATTTGATGAATTTAAAAATAGCAGGGGAGGAGAACTGCAAGCCCTCCCTGGGGGTCAACAACAAAAAAACGAAGAATAAAGCGCCAGCCTGCCAGGCGTGCAGACATAAAAGGAGCAGGCCAAGAGAATAAGGGTAGCAAAATAAATCAAGCGCGCGATAATATTAACATTTGTGTAAGTGAAGCAGGTGCTTCAAAGACCAAGTCCGCTAGTCCACTGTTAAATGTGAAACAAAATAACCTTTGTTATGATTTAAGTGATCCTGTATTAACCGCATCTTCTGTCAATGAGCCTTACAGGTTGCAGCTGACAGAGTCACTCCACCTGAAGGACACTGACTGGCATATTGTCTCTGTAAATCCTGAACAGAAAGGTACTTGGAACCAAATTCGTTGTAAGTACATCATCACTGGGGACAAAAACACACCACAAGAGATCGAAATTGCTCCGGGACTGACAACATCAGATCCCAAGCAATTTGTTCTCAGCCTGCACTGTTTCCACCCACCCCTGTTTCTTCCTAAGGACAAATTGTTGCTCAAGCTATCCCTGTGCCATCTTTACCTGAAAATGTTGATAAAAAAGGGCCCACAGTCGCCCGGGTCCAAGTTATTGGGACAGATAAACCCAAATTGTGGTGCAATGTCAGTGGGGGTGGGGAGTCTAAACGCATTGAGATGCTTGTAGACACAGGTGCAGACTGCACAGTGATTCCAGTACAAGACTGGCCAGCACACTGGCCTTTACAAAATGTTGCTGGTCACCTTCGAGGTGTAGGAGGTCTGCAATTGGCAAGGCAATCCAAAAGCATTATTCAATTCGAGGGTCCAAACGGACAATTGGCAAATATCCGTCCATTTGTGTTAGATTATTCAGAACCTTTGTTAGGGAGAGATTTAATGGCCCAGTGGGGTGTCACAATTAATATTCCAGACTCTCCACAGCATTTTTGTGCAGCAGTCATTAAACAACAGCGCCCCACCCAAAAACTTAAGTGGAAAACAGACAAACCAGTTGATGTGAAACAGTGGCCACTCAGTAAACAAAAAATAAAGGTGCTTGAGGAACTAGTACAAGAGCAACTAAGAAAGGGCCACATTGTGGAGACCATGTCCCCATGGAACTCTCCAGTGTTTGTCATCCAAAAAGCTGACAAAAAGAGGTGGCGACTTCTCTGTGACCTCCGACAAATTAATAATGTAATTGAAGATATGGGTTCTCCTCAACCTGGTATGCCATCCCCAACAATGCTTCCCCAAGATTGGAAATTAGCTGTTATTGATATTAAAGATTGTTTTTTCCAAATCCCATTGCACCTGATGATGCACCGCGTTTGGCATTCTCTGTCCCTTCTATCAATTCAGAAGCTCCTATGAAAAGGTACCATTGGACCGTTCTTCCTCAGGGCCTGAAGGTATCTCCAGCTATCTGCCAGTGGTATGTCTCTTCCCTGCTTTCCCCAGTTCGTGCAGCCGCAGAGAAGGCCATCATTTATCATTATATGGATGATATCCTTGTGTGTGCCCCCAATGATGATTTACTAACACATGCGCTTGACCTAACGATCGATGCATTGATTGTTGCAGGGTTCGAGCTCCAGGAACAGAAAATTCAAAAGATGCCACCTTGGAAGTATTTGGGCTTAGAAATTGGAAATAGGACCATTGTTCCTCAAAAACTAGAAATCAATCCAAGGATCAAGACCCTTGCGGATGTCCACAAGTTGTGTGGGTCTTTGAATTGGGTAAGACCATGGCTTGGTCTGACTAATGAAGACCTTGCCCCTCTTTTCAATTTATTGAAAGGGGGAGAGGACCCAGGGGCTCCTAGGTCTATTACCCCAGAGGCACGGAAAGCTCTAGAAAAGGTTCAGATTGCAATGTCCACAAGACAGGCCCACCGATGCCGGCCTGATCTGCCATTCAAATTTATCATCCTAGGTAAGTTGCCATACCTCCATGGAATTATTTTCCAGTGGGAGGAAAAACAAACACCTAAGGCAAAGGACACACCAAATAAGGACCGGGACCAGAGGGACTCTCTCTTGATCATAGAATGGGTTTTCCTCAGTCACAAAAGATCCAAGAGACTGACAAAGCCTCAGGAGCTGATAGCAGAACTGATCCGGAAAGCAAGGACCCGGATCAGGGAGTTAGCAGGATGTGATTTTAAGTGCATTCACATTCCAGTTGAGTTAAAATCAGGTCAAAATACTATGAAGATACTGGAACAATTGTTTCAAGAAAATGAAGTGTTGCAGTTTGCTCTGGATTCCTACTCAGGACAATTTTCGGTAGCACGGCCCGCTTGCAAATTGTTTGAACAAGATGTTCAATTTACTTTAAAATTAAGAACTGCTCTAAGTAGGAGACCTTTAAAAAGGGCTCTAACTGTCTTTACAGATGCGTCCGGGAGGTCACACAAGTCTGTTATGACTTGGAAGGATCCTCAAACCCAGCAGTGGGAGACGGACATTGCTGAGGTGGAAGGTTCACCTCAGGTTGCTGAATTGGCTGCGGTTGTTAGGGCTTTTGAAAGGTTCTCAGAACCATTTAATCTGATTACAGACTCTGCATACGTGGCAGGAGTAGTATCCAGAGCAGATCAAGCAATACTGCAAGATGTATCTAACATTGCAGTTTTTGAATTGCTCTCAAAACTGGTAAAGTTAGTCACTCACCGAGAGCAACCCTTTTATGTGATGCATGTCAGGTCACACACTGACTTGCCAGGGTTTATCGCTGAAGGCAACAGAAGGGCAGATGCTCTTGCTGCACCTGCAGTGATGGCCACTCTCCCAAATGTTTTTGAACAGGCAAAAATCAGCCACCAGCTTTTCCACCAAAATGCACCTGGCCTGGTTCGCCAGTTTAACATCCCTCGAGAACAGGCCAAAGCGATTGTGGCCACGTGCCCAAATTGCCAACAACATGCACTCCCTACAGTGAGTACGGGAGCAAACCCAAGGGGACTGAACAGTTGTGAACTGTGGCAAACAGATGTAACACACATACAGGCTTTTGGACGGCAGAAATATGTTCATGTTAGTGTAGATACCTTTTCTGGAGCGGTCTATGCTTCTGCCCACACAGGAGAATCATCTATTGATGCTATTAAGCACCTCTTACAGGCTTTTTCTTTCATGGGCATCCCCAAGGAGCTGAAAACTGATAATGGGCCTGCTTATAAATCCAAGGAATTCGGGAGCTTCCTGCAGCAATGGGGAGTAGAGCACAAAACTGGCATCCCCTACTCCCCTACAGGTCAAGCCATTGTAGAAAGAACTCACCGTGATATTAAAAGGGTCCTGGACCAGCAACAACAGGTTCTGAAGGTAGAACCTCCCCACATCCGGTTATCCAGGGCGCTATTCACAATAAATTTTCTGAATTGTTCTTTTGACAGCCTGAACCCTCCCATCCTACGCCACTTTGGGGGAACAGTCACAGGTTGATGAAAGAAAAACCTCCAGTTTTAGTAAAGGACCCTGAGACTTGGAAAATGGTGGGACCTTACAAATTGGTTACTTGGGGACGTGGATACGCCTGTGTGTCCACCCCCTCTGGTTTAAGGTGGGTTCCTTCCAAATGGGTAAAGCCCTATGTTCCCAAAGTCTCAGAGAAATCTGCAGAAGCACCCCAGGTTGCTCACGCTGCCTGGAGAAGAAAACGCCGCACGCGTTCTCTGGAGGAAATTCCATTTAAGCCTCCTATCTGGAATAGTTTGTAATATATGTTTGTCTCAAGTTTTTGTACCAGTTTAGATCCCACTGTTCGTGTGTAGCCTCGAGACGTCATGAGACCGAGCCTGCTTCTCGTCCTACTCGTGATCATCCCACCTGCAATCTCCTACATAGTACCGCAGCCCAAACCACATATGGACTACCTCGATAAAGGTTCTCAGACATCAACAGAGAAACTGACAACGAGCTGAATGGACTTTTCAATGGCTGGGGACTCTCGGGCTGGTTGGGATCTATTCTGAAAACTGTAATTTTAGTGCTGTTTATTTTAGTTGTAGTTATTGTAGTTTTTAGCATTGTTTTTGGAGTAATCAGACGCATGGTTCTCAAGTTAATCTCAAACTCATCTCCCCCTCCTGAAGTCTACCATTTGGAAGCCCTCAGTGCTCCAGTGGATGACCTGGAAGCCTCAGTAGAATCATTCTGCACCATAAACACAGCCCTCTTCTTTTTAAACAAAACTAGGGGGAGATGTTGTGGTGTGTTGCAATATCCTGTTTTACCTTCTCCCTTCCCCCTCACCCCTCGCTGAGTGTGCCCTGTCAATCAGGCTAACATACCAGCAAGGCGTCGTGTGATAGGTGTCCCTAGTACCTTGAGACCCTGCCCCTTCACCTGGTTGGTGACTCACCTGTCCCCTCCCCTTCCCCTGTCCTGAGCTTAAAATGTGAATGAGACCATGCGGCCTCCATTCTGTTACCAGCAGTGGCCCAGTGCAGACATATCTGTGCTCATGGAATAAACATCTGGCTACCTTCTAGCAGAATCGACTCCCTTTCTCTCCACCATCGCCAGAAGCTCTCCCCTGAGGTAAACGGAGTCCTGTCTTGTGCCCCGCTGCACTCTGCCGCCAGCCAAGGTATCTCTGGGGTTAAACACCACAGTGCTGCCTCTGGCCAAGCAGCGAAGGTCAGAACTGGCCTAGGCACCATCTAACTGGTTATATTGGGATACATATTCCAATACAAAGGATATTATCAAGAAGGTCTTAATATTTCAAGAACTAGGGAAGCAAGAGCATGCAGGACAAACGAGGCTATTTATGAATTCAGTGGTAGAGTGAGTGTTACATAATTCTCTGAATAGGAATATAGAATTTCTTTATATTAATATAAAAATTATTCTGTGATTTAGGTTCCATTTTTTTCTGAAACAGAAATGGCTTGCTTGTAGTTTGTTCATGTTGTGAACTGATGGAGAAAGCAGATAGTTTTGGCCTATCTGAATATATTATCAGGCTTATTCATGTCACTGAGAATGAATTGGCAACACCTTTGTCTTCTAATTTCAGAAAGATCAGTCTGGCTTAGCACAAGTTGCTTTCCCCATCTTCCTTTACTGAGATAAAGCCTTTTTGTCTGAAAATACTTCTTATTCTGGGGTTCAACTCCCTTCACGCTTTGCTGGGTTAATTTTTGTAAAACCAGAAGAAAACTAGATGGCATTGGGTTTCGAGGGAGCTTTAAAGCCTGATGCAGGAGCTGAAAGAGAAGTGCTGGAGAGCATCACACACATCAGCTTTGTGCCTGACATCCAGATGCCAGCATCAGCTTTAGATACCTGCCCTTAAAGGGCACAGTTTGGCTATAAATATTCCAGTGAGAAAGAGAGGTAGGACTGATGTGTCACAGCTTTGATCTTCTCTGGGTGAGCTGAAGAAGACAGCATGACCCAGTGCCTGGCTCTTTGCTGATGTGTGCTCAGCAGCAACGCACATCTACAGAACCCAGGCCCGAATGAACAAAACTCACACAGTCAAACTTTCAAGACTTCACTGAGTAAAAAGGAGCAAATATAAAAAATAAATTTTTTAAATACAAATTAAAGAAATATTATCCTTTAGGAAGAATTGTATCAGGATTGACAAGTCTCTCTCAGGCTGTCCTGCTGTGAATGTGGAGAGCTGGACTAGAGGGAAGTGAGACCTTCCACAGACAATTTAGCAGTGCAAATTATTATTCACAATGATATTGCATTGGTACTTAAGCATGCGCTGCAAAAGATTGCCTCCATCCCCAGGGAAACAGTGATGTCAAGAGACAGAATAATCTCAGAGCTTGAAAGGAGACACAGGCAGGGAGGACGACGTCAGCGGCACAAGGCTAGACAGCAGGTCAGCAGCAGAGGAGAACAAAATTCCAGTCCCTGACCTGGATTGTGCTTCCTACCCAGCTCTCAGCCTTGCAGCCACAAGAGGCTTCCCACCCTTAGTGTTAAGTCTTAAAATAAACAAAGTGATAGCATCCCATATGTGGTCCCTGCATTAGTGCATAATGGAAACTGGTTTTACAATCTCTTACACTGTTACCCTGCTGCTGCTGTCACTTTTCAGCAAGATGCCCCAGACAGCAGTCTGGCTCAGCAATGACAATTTCAATTAAAGACATTTGTTTTCACATCCTCTTAACAGTTCCCACATGGTGAGAAATGCCTCCTCTCCCCACATGAATTTGGGGCATAGGACAGTGAACAAAACACATATGTTTCTCTCTGTGCAGAAAACTTAATTCCATTGTGGCTTCATTTGGCCTCGTGATGTAGCAGAGCCAGGGTTGCACTGTTGTGTATCTCACAGTGCTAATATTAGGGAATTTATTTTCCCTAAGCAAATATTCTCTGTTTAGCCTTTTTCAAATGTAGAAACAAAAGCAACTATCATACAAACAAAAAGGGAATTCTTGTATAAGGGAGTAAGTTTGTTTGCTATGATATCCAGCCTCTAAATATGCTGTTACTAGTTTGCAGATCTTATTTCTGCAACATCTGGGGTTAAGTATGCTTTATGTTGCTGTACACATATTTAAATAAGTAGAAACATTTTATATGTTAATGTCCTGACACTGCAAAGTAAACACATTTTTTCAGCTGTTTAAGAGGTTTTTTCCCACAATCAGCATGCTAGGTTTAAGGAAATATTTGTGATGTGCTGCAAATATTGTACATATGCTGCTGCATATGTACATTTTTTAAAGGAAAATGATGGGTTTTGCCCATTAGCAACATAATCCTCTTCCTCCAAAGAGCCTATTTCTCTGCCAGTACCCAACTTCACTTTGTTTCACAGAACCAGCAAGTAGTCAAGGGATCAGGACCTGCTCTGCATGCGAAAATGATATGCAGATATGTTCATGTTTGAAATGACAGGCAGGCATGAATAAAACTGGCCTGGCGTTTTTGACCTTGCAGGAAACAATACTCACTAGCAGTGATTAAAACCTGTCCTGGGGTGAGACAGCAACCTGGTCTCTTCCCTTTGCAGGATTGCTTGATATCTTTTTACGTACCTCAGCTTTCTAGATACCTCCCTACTTAATTTGAAAGCTCCTCTGGTGTTTATTATTAATTATTATCAATTGTCCGTGAATAGTCTCCCTGAAATGACTGTTTCTTCAGAGATGAGTACCTACTTTTTCCCCTAAAGCTATGTAGCAGGTACTTTCTTGAATTCCTGCAGAATGACAAAAAGCCAGGTACGTTCAGGCTCTACCTGTGTCATAACATCTCTCACCCTGTATGCAGAGGTCTAGCAGCTGCAGCACTCATCCAGAGTGGGAGAAACTCAAAAGGAATGATCAAAAGGCTGAGACAAGCTCACCTGAGGGGATGCTCCTCTACAGCCATCACTGGGATAGACAAGAATCTGGTGAGTTGACAACTTACTGCTGACATTGCCCTGGGTCCTTGTATAACTGTGTGTCTCCTGCATTTCTGTCTGGGAAATGGCCAACTATAGCTCAGATCATCCCAGGGCAGCCCTAGGGGCTGTTTATTCTCAGGAGGGGCACAGGAGGCCAAATCTGTGACCTGATTGAGAAGCTCAGAATTCCTTTTGTTTTCTTGTACTTTCAATGGAAGCATTAAATATTTACAGAAATGAATTTCAAATGTTTTATTTCCTTACATGAGAAATGCATGAAAGGTGCTTTCCAAGTGTTCTGGCAGCTGTGTTGGGTAGAAGGACCATCCCCCCTAACTGAGCACCAGGAACTTCAGCTGCTTCTGAGACTTACTTAAGTCAGGCACCAAAACCAAGCAAACTGTGGAAAGTCATGTTCCTTCCCTCTATTGCATCAACAAATCACACCATTGTGTTACCTTGTATGAGTTCAGTATCTGCTGTGGGATTGGAACCAAGGATCATCCAAGTCAAATGCAAAGACCATATCATTCCATATGGATCCAGGAAAGGTGAAAATAGTCTAAATATAGAGGAAGTGATGGAGAGAGGTGGTGGGATCATTATAGTTTTAACTGGACATTTATGTTTAGATATTAAAGTCATATTACCAGACTGCCTTCCTTTTTCAAGAGGACCCTGAGCCCTGGGCAGAGAGTAGCTCAGAAAGGGCAAAAACAGGTGACAGGAATGGGATAAGCAAGTAGGGTATGAAAAATGGCAGAGTTTGGTTGTACTTCAAGGAACACTGAAGAGCAGAACCCTTAGGCACAAAGTGGTAGATGTTAAAAAGAGAAGAGATTAGGAGTTTTATTTAAAAGACAGCTCTAGACAACCAGAAAAGGGAATGCAGCAAGTCAAGGAAGTCAAATGGATACTTGTGTTATATGAAATTTAAAACAATGACAACAAAAATTTTAGAAAAATCACCCTATTTCTCTTATTCAACTCAAAAATTGTAGTGAGGTTCTGCTGATCTCCATGGGATAACCATTCTGAAGAATCCTGTTGTTGACTCCTGAGTCCGACCAGGTTTTGTGGCATATGCAAACGTAAAGGATGTTTCCCCAATCAGGAAAGCAAAATTAGGTAAAGAGAAAGTTTTTTTTTTTTGCTATTTTCTAAGTCCAGTAAATAGTTCTGGAGTTTTCATGTTCAAATGTACACATATCCTATAAGCATGTGGTATTACTGATTTTGTGGGCATTTCTTCATATTTCTCTCTTTCTTCCACTGCAAAATAGACCAGCTTAAAGTAATACATACGTTACAGAACCTGTTATTTTGTAGAACTCACCCTAAGGGCCAGTATTCCAGAACAAAGAATAAACAAAAACATATTTTTACCAGCTAAATAATATGATTCATTGGCAATAGAAAGAGAATAAGGTAAAAGTGAAACTATCTGTATGACTGAAGCTTTAGTGTATGTGAACAGTATAAGGCACAGTTGTGCAAGGCTTGAAGCTGATTTGACTTTTCATTGACTTCAGGGGCTCCTTGAGAATATCCATCAATCAATAATTGAATGCATTAAAACAAGAGGTCTCTAGAAAGCAAATATTAGAAAACCATTTCAGTATATTGACAATATAGCAATTTAATCTTGGCACGAGAACAAATATATCTACCAAATGTCACAGTAAATAAATGTGTTTTTTAGAATTGTTGGTAATTTTACAGAGCTGGGGTCATGCTAAAATCTCCTTATGTGTCCAACAATAAGGTGTGGCCTAAACCAGTTAATAGTTAAGAGGGAGATTGAGGTGGATGGTTTCAGGGTTCATCTCAGGTAAGACAGATACTTAAAATGCCTGAGATGAGCAGAAGGACCCAGACACTGAAAGTGCCTGTTCCTTTCTATTAAATGGTTATCTTGGTCTAGATAAGTAATCAGCAGGCAATCAGAGTTAAATAATGATCTTCACCACTGGTCATGGCTGTTACACAAAGTTCAAGAGCTGGAGGAGAGATACACATCACCCATGACTGGGAGACCTTAGCACCTGCTAAAGTGGGCAGCAGAGAGAAATGGTGACAAATGCACATGAAGTGACAACTTCAAATGTCCAACAGGCATCAGAACTCCTTTTCCTCACTGGCCACTTGAGGAACTGACATTGATAGCCCTGGATGCCTATAGATCTGAATCATTCTTTGGTCTCTTGAGCTCAAGGTCTCTTGAGCTCAGATATGTTTGCCAGTTACCAGGATAATTAATTTAAGTAGTATGAAAATTGCCCCTAGGTATTAATAAAGCAACAGTTTTCAGATGCCAAACAATTGTTTATGTGAATGACATCTCTCCTAATCATCACAGAAATGCCCTGTGTTTGTGCAAAAAATCTGGATTGAAGAAGGACCTAGAATGGAGATGCCACCTTGTACAAGATTGAAATCTATTGGTTTTTTCTGGTAGATGAGGAATTCCCAGAACTCAAGTTGATTACCCACAAAATTCTGGTCAATTTGAATTCTCTCTTAGAGACCTGTGTAGTTATCTTTTGAGTGTTGATTAGTTTTTGTGGTAGAGATGATAATTTTCTGGAGAATGGTGATGGTAGAAAATAAGGTTTTTTCAGGCTGTTTGTACAAACTTCTTTTTTGTGTTATCTAAGACTGTGTTATATTGTTAGCACTGCAGAACCAAAGAAAGCTTGTGAACTCGCTGTCCCCTGGGGCATACCCATCCTTGACAGAATGATTAATTAATTTCTAGTATCACCTGCTGTGCTTGGGAATGTTTATCTTGCTGTAGCTGCACAAGTTAGAAGGAGGCTGGCTTGTCTGGCAGGATCTGAATGGAATTTAAACAGTGATCAAAATCAACATTACCTCTTTCTGTATTGACAGAGAAATGAGGAAAACAAAGCTGGAGCTGCTCTCAGCAAAGGCAGGAAAGGGGAGCAACTGAATGTCCTCCAGATCCATAAGAACTAGTTCTTACATTCATAGTGTTCCACAGAACTGATGATTTTCTGTTGGTTTCAGGAGTGATTCAGGCTGGGAAAGCCAGAAAATAACATACTCTGTGATCTTTTATGGTGACTGCCTCCTTACCACTCTCTGGTACATAATGGTACTTGCTGCTCATTTTCCCTTTGTAGTTTGATTTGTGGGGGTTTTGAAATGTCAAGACACAGTTTACCCACTTTTTATATACTCATAAATCCAAATAAATAATAAAATAAAAATTGGGCCATTTATTCAGTCACTTTTCAGTGTAGAACGTCATTTAAAAAATACAGCTTAGCTGCAGGGTAAGCAATCTTTCAGCATTATGTTTCCAATCTGTCAATCTGATCAGAGCTTAAAGGACTCCCATTCTCTCTTTTCCATAGAAACAAAACACTTGCTCAACAGTAAATATAGCTTAAGCTGCCTAACAGACAGTGTGCATCTCTGCTTCTCCATTGTCATTATCTTGGAAAATTGGCCAGTTGTCAGCTGAATGGAGCTGGCATTTTGAAAGTCATTGAGTGGCTCAGTACAGAGGATTTGGCAGCACAAACATTGACAGATTCTGGAGAAAATATGTGTCAGGGATGAATCTCATTCCACTTTTGTGATCATGAAAGTCATAACACATTTGCACATGTATATAACCCAAAGGTTATGTATCCTGAGTTATGACTTAGGCCTCATCTACTTCTTTACAAGATCCCTTTTCAGTGCTGAGGTAGATAAATAAATTTAAACTTCCTCATATTTTCTTTAAGGCTGAGGCAGCCCTGTCCTGTTCCACTATTTGGACTTCCTAACACTGGTCTCAAAGCTGGTTCTTTGTTTCAACAGTGCTGAAATAAAGGACTACAGTGGTGCTACACTACAGAAATAAAGAACACCAGTGCTGAAATAAAGAACTACAGTGCCATATTAATTCTTTTTTCACTATCACAGTTTTCTATAACAAGTCTCTAAGAAGAAAAACTTCTTGGCTCCAGTTTCTTGAACACTATGGTAGCAAAATTAATGGCAGGTTGCAAGGTCTTAAGCTGTCATGATTAGAAATGTATTATGGATGATCTGTAGTAAGTAGAGCTGCATGAGACAGCAGACTATGAGTTTCTTGCTGACCAAAAGAAAATATCATTTCTTAAATTGCAACAGCAGAAACAAACCTAAAAACCTGCAGATATTCAAGCTGATTCAAGCTGCCTAATTTAATTTTTTCCAGTGTTTTTGTCTTCTTTTGTTTTGTTTAGTTTTAGCAGGAAATAGTAAAACTTCAATTCCTTTTGAAGACTAAAACTGCGTACAGAAGATATTTCTGCAGAAAGGCCCAGAGTTATTATTTGCCCTGGGAGATATAAGTCAGAATCCTGGAGAAATAAATATCCGAGCTGTACTCCTAAGAGTAAAGAAATGGTACAATTTATTTATTTTCTGAGTTTGGTATATGCAATTCATCTGTTATTTCTGGGTGATCATGAAGTTTATACTGAAAAGATTATTCTGTGACTACAAAACAAAGCCAAACCACAAATATTTAAACAGCTAAGAAGATTTTATAGTGAGAGCCACCAAAAAAACCCTATTTTGAAAAGTCTGTCAGTGAAGAAGACAGATGACAAATTTTTGAAAATTCCTTCAGAAAAGGTTTAGACAAAGTCAATGGGAAACTCTCTACCATCTGATGTACTCAAGGTAACATTTTTAAATGTTAAAATTGTTGATTGTAGTTGTATGAGTTTAGTTTTATCTCAGCGTATTTTTTCCTAAAATAACAAGGAGTGTTGGACATGAATGTATGAAATTAGGTGATGCCTCAGTTAATTTTCCTTTTCTAATAATTGGTATTTCTTCTTCCTTACTTGCTAGTGAAACCTATCAGGGAACATAATGCTATTGTTGTGTCGTCAGCAACCTCTGGATGCAGGACCAAGCTTATTCAGAGCTAGGCATCCAAATGTGAGTATGAAAGATTAATTTTTAAAAAATGGACAAAATTCTCCAGACCTGTTTTCTGGCTTGATTTTCAGGAAATTAGAATAATTTTAAACTTTGCTGATTTCAGGGGAAGCAACAGTTGAGACCTCACTCCAGAAATAGGGTTCACATAGATGGGATTAAATGTGATCTAAATGTGGGTTTATGTCTAGCATTCTTTTCAAGGAAACTGTAAAGAAGAGGAGAAGAAATAAAACCCCAATGTTTTAAGGCCTTCTGGATTTGTAAATAGGAAAGCTAGCTCATAAGGAACTGGAAGAGACTTTCATAAATACCAGTCCAGGATACAGACTTACTTCTGGGTAATAAGTTTAAAGTGATATAATTTTATATATCACTGGGGCTGTTGGAAAAATAAACATGAAACAAGCTGTATCAAGTGGAATTTATCTCATCCACCAGAAGCCATGGAAAAATTAGATGTCTGTTAAGAGTTTATAATTTAGGCTCATGCTGTAGGCAGCAAAGTCATACCTTTCCAGAGGACTCCATATCCCCTTGTCTTAGGCACCTACTTTGACATGGGATAGGCTTTTCTCTGAGGGTGTCTTTATTTCTCTTCTAACTACAAGGAAAATTTAAATAACTTGATTTCATTTGAAGTCTGCTGTTTACCAGCTCTAGATAGACAAAATAAGACTGAAAAATAAAAATGGGAAATATTAAATAAATACATATTTAAAAAATTGAGAAATACAAGGCAGAAAAAATGAACCCAGTGTAAAGGTCTTTGTTATTAATTATACTTGCATTGAAGGATGAAACCAAGAAAAACAAGTGAACTTAAAAAAAAGGAAAAGGTATCTTTAAATTACAAGAGCTTTACATTTAAGCAATCCACTGACTTCTCCTTTGATGAGACCCCTTCTTCTTAGATTAAAAAAAAGATAGCAAATAATTTTAACTATGGCTTTGGTTTATATTTTTGGGTCTGATTTTTTTTTTTTTTTTGGACCCTGAGTCACTAATTGCACAGCAAAGGCAAACTGAGAGTAATCTGCAGAAGGATCAAACAGCATTGTTTCACAGTGGTATTTTCATGGCAACCAAAAAGCCTCTCCGTGCTTTGGAAGGAAGTATTGGAGCTATACAACATCACCAGAGCATTCCAATTACCCATCAAATTATGTTTTTTTCCCTGATCCACTGACATGCACTAAGATAATCTCTGTGACTGTCCCTTCAGTGGATGATGTACATAATCACCTATTTAGGGATGCAGTGGTATTAAATATTTGTGTGGCATCTTGGTCTTGTCTTTATACAAAAGCGTCCAGGTTCTGTATGTGCAATATGGTTTAGCAAGATACCAAGGAAAACTTAATTTCACCATAGCCTGTCACACTGGCTACCTCCACCTTCCATGAATCTAAAGAGCAATCTTTTCAGGAAAATCTGCAGAAGTAAAATAAAATCAAAATAGATGGTGGTCAAGCTACTATATCCCCTTTACAAGAACTGTATTTTGCAGTGAATGAAAGATACAGAAACCATACTGGGTAAGAGAGAAGAATTCCATATGAATATATGAATGTTAGTTATTCAGACAGGGAAAAGCTTGCGTTTAACCACATGATGTAAGGCAAAACATCTGGGGACTTCTGCTTCCTGAATAGTACACAGATTATGGCTAACTGTAAATAACCATGAACAAAGAATATCTCAGTAGCCAATATTTTTCTCTGTTGGTATCAAATGAAATTCATTTGGTATCAGCTGGAGTTTTTATAGTCCTAATGGAAGTTATTTTCAGTTATCACATCAGCCCCTAAGTATACAAAGGCAGCAATTTCGCTGGTAATCTGGAGATCAGTTTGTATGTAGGGGGTATACTTTAGACTCTTTCTGCAATGCAGGCTTTTATCTTAATAAATGTGGTGAATCATAAATAAAAAGGAAATAATAAAAAAAGAACATTCAGCTGGGGCTAAGGTTGGATTTGGAAGCATTTCATAGCATGAATGTCTGAACTCTCAAACATGCTGTCCAGTAAGCCCTGAGCTCAGTGGAGAACCAAGGAACCTGAGAACTAAATAGAACTGAATTTTTCTTTACAGTAACTCCTCTGATACTCCTTTAACATATTACACAAGACAAAATCTAGTTGAATGCTGTTGGGATGCATGACATACACAAACTTGCAATTCTTTTTAATAAACACATGAATTTTAGCACATAGCATACTGCCAAAGGATTAAGTAATCCAATAAATAAGGAAGGGTTTAACTCTGCTTTTTTTATAGTTCTACAAATCCTATCAGCAATGCCAGTCTTTAATTGTGGTACGTTGATTAGTATTTCAATACTCTTTGTTAAGAGGTAAATTAAATTCTCCAAAATTGCATTTTTAGAAGAGCTTTCATATTTCACAGCTCTGTTACTCATTTTCTCTAATGACAAATTTAACAGTAGCTAGTTAAAATTTATCTAGTGTAATGCATACACAGTGCTTAGAAGTTACAGAATGTGTTGCTGCAGCATGCACAGACAATTGTCTGTGCAAGAGAGTAGGGCTGGACTCTCAAGAAGTAATACAGCTGAATTTTCTTATATTGATTAAAATGTAAGTGACTGTCAATGCTAATGGCCCTTAAAGATGAACTGCAATTTTCTAATTCCCACCAGCCATATTATAGCTACGTGAGGAATGGATTGCTGTCCTACATTGTGTTCCCTGGCTCCAGGGATCCAGCTCCTGGATCCAGGAGTTCCAACTGTAACACTTGGACAACTATCACAACAGTTCCATCCAGGCTTGACCAGTAAAACACCTTCCCACTGAAAATAGAGTGAAGTGTGAGAGTACGTGATATAGAGCCAAGTTCCTTGGCTGGAGCATGATCTATTCTATTCTATTCTATTCTACTCTATTCTATTCGTGGTTGGGTCTCAAGGGGAGGTCCACCAGACTTGGAAGTGGTCCCATACCCTGCGACGGTGGTCACAAGGGTTGCAGGATGAAGAGAGAGGCGAGAATGTCGATTCCATGTTCAGAAGGCTTGATTTATTATTTTATGATATATATTACATTATGACTATACTAAAAAGAAATAGAAGGAAAAGTTCTCAGAAGGCTAGCTAAGCTAAGAACAGAAAAGAATGAATAACAAAGGAGCTCTCTCCGACTCTGTCCCAGAGAGAGCTCGGTCCTTGATTGGCCATTAATGGTACACATCCAACATGGGCCAACCACAGGTGCACCTGTTGCATTCCACAGCAGCAGATAATCATTGTTTACATTCTTTTCCTGGGGCCTCAGCTTCCCAGAAGGGAAAATCCTAAAGAAAGGATTTTTATGAAAAGATGTCTGTGACAATACCCCACTCCCTGGCTGCAGGCCTGTGATGCTTGCTGCAGCAGCTACTTGCTTGCTGCCTGTACATTTCTGTAAGGAATATATTTTTACTTACCATATAATTATGTGCACTATTTCTTCTTTATGATACCTGTTATTCATGCTGATAATGTAACACAGTCTGTCAAACTGTTGATTTCACATCATAAATGTAGAGCATGATCAGCTAATGAGGTAAACAAAAGCAACCAGCTGAACACAGAACATATTGCTATGGGCTTTTAACAATGTTAAACTTCAACATTTACGACTTTTTTACCACTTCAGGTAAAATCTGAATAATAAAGAAGGCACACCCTCTAATTTTGTAAAGAATGAAAAGTTCAAAGTAATACAACAGTTCAAATGTTTTCTTTATTCAGTGAAAAACACTCACTATTGTTTCAAGCTGAAATGCAGAAAAACAAAAACAAAAAATACAACTGGATAATCCTAACCTGTCACAGATTATCAGTCTTTTTTGAGTTTGAATCCCAGTAGTGAATCTTTTTTTTATGCAGTCATATGTAACAATTATGTAACAATAGTTACAGGGATATAATTTGTAACCAGCACTAGATTTATAATTTTCTATTTAGGTAACAAACCATTTTGATGCAATTGCTTGGTTATAGCTCTTTATTGACAACCATCTTTGCCTGTGCAAATGGCTAAACATCAGCCCACATTCTTTCTGATATTCTAGGAAAACAACTGAGTCATGAAACCTACCTGAACTGACAGACATAGGCAAACTTTCAGCTGCTGTATGTAACTAAGATAGCAAGAACATTTTTCCCAGCACTACTGAGATTTGGATCTTCATTGCCTTTCCCTTGGAGCAGTCAGTTCCACTTAAGCAAAGAAGTTCCAAGGCTGTTAAAATTCCAGCATCACCATGACATCCATGCTCACTTTGCATTCATGACTGTAAGGCAGTACAGAATTAGGATTCTTCTGGTGAGTACAGGTGCTCTCATTTCACACTAAGGACCAAGGGGGTGAAGATCAATGTCTGCATTGATATTAAAGCAAAACCACTGAAGTGACATCCTGAACTGCATTAAATACCAAGTTCCTTGCCTGGAGGACAGTCTGATCTATTCTATTCTATTCTATTCTATTCTATTCTATTCTATTCTATTCTA
The DNA here is from genome assembly GCF_028769735.1 of Zonotrichia leucophrys gambelii. NCBI lineage: Eukaryota > Metazoa > Chordata > Aves > Passeriformes > Passerellidae > Zonotrichia > Zonotrichia leucophrys. Next base: position 39,423,167 of record NC_088169.1, on the reverse strand, counting down.
TTCTATTCTATTCTATTCATTCTTATTCTTATTCTATTCCATTCTCCTGTGGTGCGCTGTGCTCTTCTGTCCTGTCCTAGTCTTTATAGTAGTCTCGCTATGAACAGAGGTCCAGCATTTTTTCAGAAGTTTATTAAGCATCATACTTAACATCTCTCATACTGTGATCACTTTTTCCTGCATTTTTTTCCTCTGGGAAAAGAATAACATGCGTAGTGTGTTTATGCTGGGTGGGACACACTCAGAGACTTTCTTCTGCTTTGCAAGTTGGCCTCCATTTGTTCTAAAGAGGCATCCAAAATGCAACAGGTCCAGGGTTCTGTGACCGTCCTTATTTTCCAAGTTAGCTCAATCTGTGTAGTCCTGCATCCTCCAGTCCCTTGAGAAAGTTCCTTATCTGAAACAGGAAAGCTATACACTGATAACAGACAAGTGCATTATACCAGCAGAAGAGAACTGTCAGCTATGTAGTCAGCCTGCAGCAGGCTTAAAAAGATGAAGACTGAAAGAAGAAGTGCAAGAACTTGAGCCTTATAAGAAGTGCAAGAACTTCTTACGAGAATTTCCTTTCTGGAAGGGAAATGGAATCTTGCAATTTCAATGGGGACAATTGGGCAATCTTTGGTCCATGTCCTTGCTCTTGATGGCATCTCCTGCCTTTTGATGGCTTTCAGTTGGTGACAATTTTTAAATCTTTTTTTTCAGTATCCATGCCATGTCTCTGATATCTTCCTGTCAAAGTTGTGTCTTCCTCCTTAATTTTTTACGCTGCTTTTGCAGCATCTCTGAGCTTAGATTTGGCATGTTTTGGTCCTTTGCATTGCACTTCATTTCCTCCGAGACCATTTTCTGGTAGTCATTAAATGTTCAAATTTTCAGGATTTTTTGGGTTTTTTTCAGTCGCATTTCCTTGGTGCTATCTCCTTTCCAGTGTGTTTGTGAGCCTTTCTTTTCTGGTTCGCAAGATTCTGTTTCCCTTCCTGAAAGAAAATGAACATTTCTAGGATGGCAATCAGAAAGGAGAAAAATATTATTATATTCTCCCATTATGCTTTATTGATGAAGATTACTGCTGAATATTCTGTTCTAGTTGTCATCTATATTAATTTATTATTTTTGTCCATATGGAAGCAGTAAAGGCATTTATAGTAGACAAAAGATCGATAGACAAATGACAGTATGCAGTCTCATAACCGCACAGAACTAACTTGACTTCTTAGGAATGTTACTACAAAGGAGCTTAATGTCCATAAAGAAAACAATGTAGGGACCTGAATTTGCCTCTGTGGATGTGAATTCCCCTCTCTGTAAACCTTTCAGAACATTTTCCTTTTCTTTTCTACCCAATTGATTGTTCTAAGTAAATGATGCATATGAAAAAAGTAAATATTGGGAGACATTGAAAAGGGAGGTGGAGTCTCCTCTTGCCATGCTTCAGGGCAGATTTAAACTGATTAAGCAAACTTCTTGAGCCCTACTTTAAGAAGGCATCACCACAGCTCATCCTACAGCCAAATGCTGTAGCAATCCCAGCAGATGTGAATAGCATTGAAAGCAGCTGATCAATCACAGGAAGTACTGTGTCTGTTCCCATTCTGCCTTGTAGCCTACATCCACAACTGTCAGTTTGCAGGTGGTAACTCTAGCTGAGTGTGTAGTTAGCCTTTGCCTCATTTATGTTTCTGCTTGATTAGTCTGGAGAAGCTGTATGCTGGGCCAACACCAGGATGAATCAATACCCTCTTCTTCAAGGATTAGCAGGCAAGTGGATGTGACAAAGACAAGGTTCCTTGTGGGATCTCAGGATCTGAGTCCTGAGATGCCGGGCCACCGAGACCACCCTTGGGGGGCCCGGGAGTCCTGGAATGTTGCCAGAAGTGTCTGGTGGCTGGACTTTGGTCCTACACAGGAGACGACAAGGATGAGGGTTTCACCGGGGTGAATGGTGAAGGGATTAGCTAATTAGAGGGTGAGACACAGGGTTTAGGATTTATGTACAGGGGGGTTTAGAGAAGTAAGATGGAGGAATTGGGGTGTGTCCTCTTCTTCTTCTTCTTCTTCTTCTTCTTCTTCTTCTTCTTCTCCTCCTCCATCTTCTTTGGCCATGGTGGCATTTTTGGATTGGTTATTACTGAAAGTGCACCCAGCAATAAGAATAAATGGTATTGGGGAAAAATGATAAATATTGTACACGTAACAATGGGTATAAAGATACGTGGCTGTCCGGAGGACAGCACAGTGTGCTCATGGCTGACTGCTGAGCAGATCTCTGTTCGGCTGAAAGAACATCTTTTAGATAAACAATTAATAAACATAAAAACCGAAAGAAGAACTGAAGCCTCTTCTCGTCCTTCGATACGCGGGCTGTCCCAAGGCCACTCCGGGCCTTTCCAGGCCCTTCAAACAGCCGAGAAAACCCGACAGTTCCTCTACAGAATAAGTGTTTTGGTCTGACACAGCCTAGGCTGGTTGTGTCTCTCTTCCAGCAGCCAAGAGATGCTCCTGGCTGCCCAGTGATGCCTCTGTCTCAGCCCGGGGTTGCTTTGTGGATGAATGTGCTGAGCCCTGGCAATGAAAGCAGGATGAGAGCTGTGGTGCTCAGCCTGATGGATCCTCAGTAAGAAAAATTGACCCATCAAATGTTGTCTTTGCATGACACTTCCATGTAGGACTTTACTCTAGTTAACTTGGGGCTTTTCTGTGGTCAGGACTGGTTAAAAAAAGCAGATGGTGCACAAGAATAAGAATGGGCAGTCATACTATCCTCAATTATAACAGTAACCATGTATTTTAAGATTGCATTTCAAATATTGATAGACCATGTACAATGCAATAAATGCAGTACCATTCTTGTAATTAGTGGTCCTAGGCTATCTTTCAAAGACAGCTGCATTTAGAGCATTTATGCATTTGAATTCTGTGAAATTGTACTTGACACAGAATTTCTAAGAAATGCAAAAATAATTGAGACATGATGGAGGAACTCTCTCTTGTCTCCAGTTTTTCATATGATAACTGACCCGAATTTCTTTTAAGTCAAAAGCTGCTGTGATGACACTGAGTAGCCATTAAATCCAACCTATCAATTCCACTGAGATTTCTTGCAGATATTAAGGCTGAGTAAGTATTTGCAGATTTGAGCTGATGTTTATCAAATATAAAACTGCAGTAATGGAAGCCTAAAAAAATTATGATTATTTTCTAATGATGAAGAAAAGGACTGATTTTTTTATAGGGGATGCAAAGCTTGCAGTTCTCAAACTAAGAAAAAAACAAAACCCAAAGCTGTAGTAGAGATACTGAACACATTCCAAAACTATAAAAATAAGCAGAGTAAACAGTAAATAATGAATATTGTAATTTCATGTGGATTAACAATAAAATTTGAATATTTATAGTGTTACTATGCTGAAAAAACAGTTTGAATGATTAGGAAATCACCTTATTTTTTCTAAATAAATAAATTACTGCCTCTGCCTCCATCCAATTCTACATTTAAAACCTCATGACTTAAGTAATATAAGAGGGGAAAAAAATCTTAATAAGTGTTTTCTGTGCTTTGCAGTAGACATCTGTCATGGCTGAGTATTGCTAATAACGAAAAAGATACAACCACCTGTCCTGGGTTGCCTATATGATGCTTTTATCCCCAATCGCCTCATTCTGTTTATGTTGAATAATAAGTTTTGCACCTTTACGAGTGTTCCAGAGAGTGAAGGGGGGAGAGAAGAAGCACGCAGTTTGTTTTCAGACACTGCACTCACTCCTCCACATTCCTGCTCCTGGACTGTGTTGTCTGTGGACAGACAGTGGACAGAGCTCTTTTTTTTGCTTTTTGGTTACTGCTAGCAAGCTGAGGCAAAGAAGTTCCCTGGACTGTTTTTTCCCCTTTTCTTTGGACCTCTTGAAGCTGCTCTGGACTGAACACCCAGGGCAGCACCGGCAGCTGCAGCTGGGGCCCACCGGGCCAGGCCTGGCCTGCGACAATTCCAGCACTGAGGGACTGATCAGAGATTGAGTGAGCTGAGCTGCAACCCGGGGCTTTCTCAGTTTGTCATCTCTTTTGGAGTGGCAAGGGGTCTCATTGTTTAATATTGTTTTAGTTATATTGTTTAACAAACAGGTTTTTTCCACCTTTCTCCAAGGAGGTATTTTTTTTCCTCCCAGACCAGTTGGGGGAGGGGCCAATTGGATCTGCTTTTCCCACCGGAGCTCCTTTGGGGGATTCTTCCCCAAATTTTCTCTAAACCTGGACACCACCCTTCCCAGATTCCAGAATTCTATAAACATTGTCTGCTGAAAGTTTGGGAAGAACACGCATTTATCGGGTTTCCAAAATGAAATTTGGTTTTCGTGTCTTGTTCTATCACCTAGTGTAGAAGTTCAAACTAATTTTCTTTTATCTTATTTAGTTATTGTTTTATATTATCTGTTTCACCAGCCTTTCCTGTCTTCTAGATTAGCTTTATCTGATGTTGGCAGAATGTTTTCTTATTAGCAGCGAACAAAATGTCAAGTTTCACTGATTTTCAGAGCTGGATTCTTACTTCTTTTCATTTCCTTCATAAAGAGACCATTGAATTCCTACTGTTGAGAAAACTGCCTTTTCTTAATGCACAAATCATGCTCTTTTCCATTCTAGAAGGCGCTGCTTAAAAAAAAAAAAACAACAAGAAATCAAAATACAGCATGATAAAATAATGATACTAAGCATCATTATATCATGAACTCAGCTTGGAAAGAATATCTTGCCTCTGTGACTGAGCTAGCATCTGAAGTGTCTTTCCAATGGAAGTCAACAGAGTTATATCAGGCAATTTTTTAAAATTGACTCAGCATTGGCTATGCTCACAGGGACAATGCAGAGAACATTCAAACTCAGTTTTGGTTTTTTTTTTTACATTTCATCTTTTGTAAAAGGAAGAAAGGAACAACTGCCACACAAATAAAATGCTTTGACACTTACATATTTAGTAGACAGAAAACAAATCCCATGATCTTTTCTTTGATGTTAATTTCTCGGCATTTTTTAGCAAATGAATTCTTCATTCTACATTCCAGAAGGAATGTTTAAAATGGCCTGTTTATGGACTCTTTATGGGCTATTTCAGAAGAAAATCCACTGGCAGCTCCATTAAAACCAAAATAAATTAATACACTGCCAGTGTTTCGTCTGTTGGTGTCACAGCAATTCTTTATTGAATTGATGCAACCAACAAACTCTCCAGAACTGATCTTGTAATAAAAACTTCTGGATAACATTAGGCACACTGAGGACCTAAGTTTCTAACATATAGGGAAAAAAATCTTGGTAGTGCTCTTTGTTTTCACCTTCCCTTTATGTTAGAAGTTGAACGAAAGAATTCTTGAAGGGATTATTCTTCTCTCTTTTTGTCTTCCTTTCAAAAATCACCCAAACATTTAAAATAAGTGTTCTGTGTGCATGCTGAGGCTGTAAAGAGACAGCTCCAGCAGATAACTTTTCTTGTTCTCAGGTGATTGTCAGGTAGGTAGGATGAGCTGTCCTGGCAAGGAATCTCTTTCTGTCCTTTCCCAAATGGGTTTGTGAGGAAGCACTCATACCATCTTAGCTGAACCTTTTCACACACACAAAAGTATAGCCAGACACAGGTTTCAGCACAGGATATCTTACTGAGGTTTTTGCTTCTGACAGATCTCAACAATGCCAAAAGTACCTGCTTTTCAAATGTCTGTAAATGTTTTATTTGACCTGCTGTGTTAATAGCCAGGTACAGAACAAGTAAAATAAAAAAAAAAAAAGAACATTTGGCATGAACACTATAAATATGCTGCAAATAGCTATGTATTTTTTATCAGTGTCATTTTGATGTTTTCTCCAAGTGAGAGATTTAGAAATCACAAAGACTATAGGGGAGAAATGGACCAAAATAGTTATCAGCGCTCTGGTGCATATCCATCATGTTTTGTGAAACCAGAAGAGACCTCTGGCTACCCCCTGGACTGCTATTCCAACCAGTGCCACTAATTCCAGACCTTTTCTGACAGCTGCAAAGGTGTATTTGATAATGGTGTATTCCCAGGTTCTTATTCTGTGCTCTCAGGTGCCAAGAAGATATGTGGTCATTTCAGGGAAATCAATGCAGTCTTCAAGATTATATTTCATGATAGACACTAACCTATTGACCATGACATCAGTTTTAATCAATTTTTATAAAGGTTTTAGTTCACATTTAAGGAACTTGTACGGAGGCAGAAAACTTACAGGAGATTTAGAGAGTTATATGATCAAGCAGTAAAAATGTCAAAATATTAGTAATAAAAAAAATTGATCTTACCTCCTGTTAATATAGGTTGTATTTTTCAGAGGATAGCTGGCTTTAAGGGACTCAGTGCTCAGTCTTCACTATTGTCCTCTGAGACAGGATGAATGGAAAATAGTCACTTCCTATATTGGAGTTACTAGAGACACCTCATGGGTCTTTGAGTTCATTAATTTCACTGAAATCCCTTCTGAAATGCAAACAGTAGCAATGATGCTCTAAAACCCTGAACTTACTTTTGCATTTGGAAGAAGAACACATTCTGATTTATTCACTGAATGTTTTATAAATGTAATTACAGAACAGTACAGATCACCTGTCTTCAATCATTGTCCCCAGTAATGAAAAAGGCATTGTTTACTCCACTGCTGTGAAGAGTAAGCTTGAGACAAAAGTTCAACTCACGCCAAGAGAATGATAAAATACACATCCTTTGCATAGAGGAGAACTGATATTTAAGGCAGTGTCAGAGAGATAGATAAAGAGCTGTACAGAAAAAGATTTTAAATACTATTTTTTTCATCACATAGAGACAGTGAATTCTTTCTTGGGCAACCCAGACCTGCCTCTACCTTTACTCACATAAAAGTCAACAATATTTTTATGTCTTGATTTTGCACACTGAAAATAAACTCTTGCAACTTTCTGAAGGCATAGAATTGCCATGCCTTCTCCTGAGAAAAATTTGGAAGTAGCTATGTTATTTTTGCATGCTAAATGTCCACTATTTTTGTTGCAGTTTTTTGTAAATTAAAAGCACTTCATCTTGAAAGGTAAGTTAACCTTTTGAAAGTAAGTCCTGCCTTACTGAAAGAAAAGCAAAATTTTTTTTCAGTGGGTCCAAAATACTATTCTACTTCAACCTTCAATAGAGTAGCATCTATGCAGGAATTTGGTTATCATTACAAGTCTATGAAGTGCAAACATTTAATTGCCTGTGAGGTTACATGACAGAGAAAATAGTATCTTAAATGTTAATTATGACCTTTTCTTTATTGCAAGTTATTTTATCTGAGGAGAAAAATCCCAGTAAAGTTTTTAGTCTAAAATAATTACTTAGATTATTAGGTCCCCTAATGTCATCTGAAGATTCACAGTGAAATTTCTCTTTTATGGCCAATTGACACCAAATAGCAAGAATAGACCTGAGGGCAGACTGAGCAGATTACTTATTTTTACAGCTGAACTCAGCCAGCACACCAGCTGTGTAATTCCACCAGATATTACTACTTTCAAGGCAAATGTGAACATTATTTTTTCTGAAGGAATGTAATGCAGCACTATAAGGCTTTTGGACCTTGGTCCCTGAACCAAGATTGTATGAAGCTTCAGTACTCTAATCTTACCTTTAATAACTAAGATAGCTGAGAAACAGGGGATCCTCTGCCCAGCCTTCACACTGTATAAACAACTCACAACTTTCTTTAATTTTCTGTGATTGCATATTGAGGAAAATATGACTAAAATGGAAATTTTTAGGCAAAAGTGTTAAATGAAAGAAATAATCTGTCAATCTAGAAAACTATTCTCAGCTGGGAGCTGGTGCCTTCTGTTTGGTTAGTTATACCAGTCTCAGTACAGTCTGTCACTTCAGGAGATTTCCCTCTGCATAAATTGCAGCGCTACATTGCTGGCGGAGTGAACGGCCCCAGCCAGGCCTGCATGTAGATAATCCCTGTGCATTTGCAGAGGTGGCCATCCAGCATAAATCTTATTCTTCCCAGGCCACAGGGGCTTCATCAGCCAGTATTTAATAACTTTGTATTCAGAATGGTGACCTGGAATTCCCAGTCACATTGCACTTCACTCACACTCACTCCCCAGACAAAACTTCCTTCCCTGTCTGCTCCCAGCCTGTGAATGCACCCACTCATTGGGGTTTGCTTGCAGCTCAGGCACTGTTTCTCCTTTCCAGCCTTCTGAGCTTTCTGTAATGTAGCAAATGTGCTATTGATTTCAGAGGGATTGCTCATGTGATTAAAATGGCCATGTGCTAAATTGCCTACAACACCAACTTCCACTCTGAGCCATTTTCCCTGGCAGCCTAGAGGTACAGAATCCCTCTGCAAGAATACAGGGACCACTGTGGTCCCTATACAGGTTTATTACCTGCACACAGTCTGTGCAGCTGTCTATTCTCTCTCTGATTTTGGCTAAATCTGTATTATTTCCTGGTAGAGTATAAGAGCATGACGCTTTTCTGAATCCTCTACAAGCCTCTGATTTCTAGCAGCTTGAGGGAGAACTTGAGTGAGTTCTAGTTACTAAGAATTTAGTAGCTGTTAGTGAAATTCCTTTCCATGAGCATAAAAAGCGTCCTGAACTTTTATAAGTGCCCCATCCCAGGGCAATGAACCCTTCCACAGCTCAGTTAGGACCTCTCTTTTATGCCTACTCTGCATGAGGGCTGCTCATCACATTTTTTGTAATATAAATTCATTTGAAGGTGTTTTCTAAGTATTTGTAAGGGTATAATGTATAATAACTATAATTACATTATATTGCATTATAACTTGATATAAATAATATAATTGACATTATATTATTTATCATATTTTACTTCAGCATAGTGCATTGCATTGCACATTTGGACTTTTTGTAACGTAAATAACTATGAAAAATAGTAAAGCCAGTTAAGTCAGATAAACTATGCACAGTTAGGCCTGAGATAGAGCCCCAACTACTTTATGAGGTCCCTACACACATCTTACAGTGCTTCAGGATCTCACATTTTACCACTGTCACTATTTTACCATTGAAAGTTATGAGACTTGTCACTGGCTTCCATGGGAGCAGCGCTGAGCTACATATGAACTATTCAAGGTCACATAGGTATAAAGTGTCGGGTGCAGGAAATAAACCTGTATCTCCTGATTCCTATGTATTTCTTTAGCCTCAAGGGGAACCTCTGTTCCCTTGCTTTTATTTAAAAAACATTTTTACCAAAACATATTAGTTAGTCCATGATGTTGCATGAATAATTCCTCTTACAGTAAGACTTGGTTACTTTTCTCATACATTTTTGATCTAGAAAGAAAAAGAACATGCAGTTTCTTCCAGCTAACGAAATTCTCTGTTGAAAAATTAATGGATTAATTTTGCACTTCCTATTGATCAGATCTTCAGGTTTGTAAGCCAAACCCTAGTCTTTCTTACAGGAATCAAAATCTAAAATCTTGTTCCATGCTTGCCCACAATTTTGGACGCTTTTGCATAAGCTAACAGTAAAATGAGGACTATTCCAGGGCCTGGAGGCGTTGAACGCAGGCAGAATATAGGTTGGATAGTTAGTTGGTGCCAAACCTTTGCACTCAGTTATCAGTGTCCTGGAACATGTGGAAAGACATGATCTTTTCATTTTATGATAATGTACTGACAAAATATGAGAAAAGGGGTTGTGAAAAACACATTTCAGTACTTAAAATACTTCTGAAATCCATCCCCCAACACTTCTCTGAACAACCTCAGCCTTTTGGAAAGTTTTTTCCCATATTATTTATATTAAGGACCATAAGGGACAGCCAGCCAGAAACATGGAAATCTTCTAAAGGCAGAAACACTATTTATAACAGAATGTTCCCATGCTGCCAAATAGACCAGATTCTATGGCAAGAGAAAAACAACTTAGAAACAAAAGGGCAGTAATCTCCATTATGATGTTTGCCTCTAAACATTCTCTGAAGACATTTTATAAACCCATTTGCAGGAAATGAATCCATACAAGATATGGGATTAGGAGGGTGAAAACAGCATAAGCTACTCTTTATGTACACTGTCCACAGAAACTATATCACATTGGCTGTCAGTCTCTGTGGACTAAGTTGAACAGCCCCTGACACTGGGGATTTATTCCTTTGCTTGTGCCATTTTGTTCCTGGAGATAGCTGTGGAATTACCTCTGTTTGCCAACACTTGCAGAAGTGTGGCTATCACCTCACAAACATCAAGAAAATATGATAAGAAGCTGAATTAATTAAAAAAGAAAAGCAAAAGGGAATAATGAATTTCATTGAGAAGTGCTGCTGGCTATGATGTAACATACGTGGGAGATATAGGATACTACAATTAGCACTCGTGATGTGATGTAGCACAGGATTTGCATCACTAGCCCTTCACAGTTTGGACTGTGCCAGGACCAGCAGCACAGGTCTGGCACCTTTCTTTGTTGCTGCATTTACTCTTTGCTGCGGTATTGGTGGGAAGGAAAGAGCAGGACCCGTAAGTGTATTTCTCATGTTGTGTCTGGTACAGGATGAAGCATGTGTTGCTTCTTTCTAGTCAGAGACAGACAATCTTTTTCATGTTCTGTCATTTACCCAAAATGTGTTACAGTGACACTCTTCAAATAACTTTGAAATTACTTTCACACCACTTCCACAGGCAGGCAAGATTATTGCTATATAGAATGTGAACAAATGTGTTTGAAATCATTCTGTTATCTAGTACATCAAATACAATGAACAACATTGAAACATTGGTTACAAGTGTAAATTTGAAACAGAAATAGACCTGAATAGTACCAAACCTTTACAATTGATAATTTTATTTTGATTTTAACATGCTAATAATAGTTATAATTAGAAGTTAATATCTTAATAATTTTATGTTATTGAATTCCGTGGATGAAGGTCCATCAGATAGAGTTGACAGAAAAAATTCTCTTGATTCCTTGCTTGGAGAAGTCTTGACTGTTACTGAAGCCTTGTTAGCAGTGGTATAGATTATTAGAGCATTGTCACTTTGTTTCCTTTTCAGATCTGTCAGTCTATGTCTCTAGACTTTCATAAAATGATTTTGCTTCTTAAAAACACAAAAGCTGTCTGAAGACGGAACTTTTCTAATGTCTGTGTTTCTACCCTTTGAACAATTTTCATGCTGTTTTTCACAAACTCTCTCTGGCTGCATTTTTTATGCTTTTAACTAGAAGTTTTGTCCTAGCTCTGTATCATCGTAATGGTTTATGATCCCATAGTTCAGTGAACTTCTGCATTGTCTTCATTTTACTTCCAAGCCTTGAATCCTGATCTGAGGCTGTGTCCTCTGCTCCAAGTCTTCTAATTGCCTTTTTCTCTAATCCCCATTACACTCTACTTGGGAACTCCACAAGCCTACCAAGAAAGACAGTATCTGTAACACTGGAGACATGACTTTGTTATTGATTCACAAAGGATGCTGAGCTGGGTTCACATGCTCAAAGACTTCTTAGCAGGGTCTGTAGCTAGAAACATACATAGGCTGTAGTCCTGAAAGTTGCTTTGGGGGAAAAATATTAGAAATAGAAGAGAGAGCAAGCTAAAAAACAAAGCAGAAAGCTTTTCCTAGGTCCATCCAGGAGAAAAGGTGATGAGGCTCCCTTGTCAAACACTCTCTGCATATGCCCTCTCCAGTGCGTTAGGATCCCTTGTCCCCCCAGGAAAGTTTCCTAGAGTGACTACATTTTCTTTTTTCAGAACCTTCTTTTGTTGTCTGGCTTACAGTGCTATTAGCAGTGATAGGAATGTGCTTTGATGAGGAATAGGTGCTGCTCTTGGTTGTAAAGCTCAGTGCATGCATATTTTCATAGAATCATAGAATATTTAAGGGTTGGAATGGATCCTAAGGAGCATCTAGTCCCAACCTTTCCTGCTATGGGCAGGCACCCCTCCCACTGGACCAGGCATCTCAAGGCCTAATCCAACTTGGCTGTGATCACTGCCAGGGTTGAGGCATCCACAACTTCCCTGGGCAGCCTGCTCCAGTGTCTCACCACTGTCACAGTAAAGAATTTCTTCCTGATATCTAACCTAAATTTCCCCTCTTTCATTTTGTAGCCATTACTCCTTGTCCTATCAGCACAGTTCCTGACAAAGAGTCCCTCTTGGCTTCCCTGCAGGCCCTTCAGATACTGGAAGGCTGCTATGAGGTCTCCACACAACCTTCTCTTCTCCAGGCTGAACAGCCTCGACTTCCTCAGCCTGTCTTCCACAGGGGAGATGCTCCAGCCCTCTCACCCACCTTGTGGCCCTTCTCTGGACTTGCTCCACCAGTTCCAGGTCCTTCCTGTGCTGGTGGTACTGGAGTTGGATACAGTGCTCCAGGGGAAGCCTCACAGGAGCAGAACAGAGGGGGACAATCACCTCCTTCAACCCATGTGCCATGCTGGTTTTGATGCAGCCCAGGATTTAATTGTCTTTCTGGGCTGTGGGCTCACACTGCCAGTTTATGCAGAGTTTTTCATCAACCACCAACCACCAGGTCTTTCTCCACAGGATTGCTCTCAATCCCTTCTCTGCTCAGCCTGTAAGTGTGCCTAGAATTGCCATGAGCCAGGTATAGAACCTTGCACACTTCTTTGTTGAACTTCGTGAGTTTTTAAATAAACCCACCTCTAAAGTCAGTCAAGGTCTCTCTGAATGGCATTATTGTCTCTCTTAATGTAAATCAAACATTACAACCAAGGGTAGGAGAAGGTGGGGTTCTCATGCCAAAAACAAAAATAAGAATTTGCAATGATACTTAGCAGAGCTTGGAGATGTAAGGCCGTGAGAATAGCAAGATGAGAGCAAATAGTTTTAGAGCAAAAAGGGAAAAATCCAGTCCTGGAGAATCTGGAAAATGCTGCTTTTTTAGCCTGAGTGAGAGGGTACAGAGCTGGCAGGGAAAGGCAGGCTGAAGAATTGTGACTGCAGCACCCGCAGCAATGTAAAAGATATTTTGGGCACTGAACAACCTTATGAAGTCCAAGAGTTTCCCTAAATTTTTCATTTCTTATATGGTAATATATTTCAAGTTCCATTCTTTGTGAGATTATTATATAGTGTAAATTTCTTTAAAACACAGTGATTACTGTCCTGTTCTTCCTTGCTTAACTGCAGAGCTTGAGCCTCTGACAGGAAATACTAAAAAAGATTTTTTGAAGCATGAGGAAAAGATGGCTTGTTTTCCATTCTTCATGTGCTCTGAAAAGTTAATTAAGAGATAAGTGAAGAACATGGCTGTGAAAGTAGGAGAAGTGCTTGTACTGTGAGCATCAACTAAGTCTAATAGATCCCATTCACCCCAGAATGATGGATTTTCTAATAAGCCAAGCCAGGAGGTAGCCTACTTTTATGTTTGCCATCTCTCTTTGAATATTCTGGCTGGGACCCCAGAGAGGAGCTACCTTTTATACAAATGAAGTCTGAGTAATCTTAGATATCTCAGAAAGCACAAATCTTGATATCCAAGGAAGAAAAGAAAAAAGCTATAATTTCTGATTTGGTTGTTAGGGCTCACTTCAAGCCCAAACTCAATTTTTTGTAAGGAAGAGTCTTTTCCCTTCAAACCTTGCCACTCTTATTTTGGTAGCTTTGAAAAGGCCCTTAAGTCTATCTCCTCTCTACATTGCCTCTGCTGCCTTGGTGGACATGGCAGAAATTCCTTTCTGTGTGTCCTGTACCCTCCCATTACAAACTCTGGCCATTTGGAGGTTGCCTGTTGCTTTCCTCAGGAAAGAAGGCAGTTTATGGACTTTGTTCATATCTCAATGAGATAATGGAAATAAACCAGTAGGTGTGACCTATGTGGCAGGGTGCAACACCCTCCAGAAAAGTTTTGAGGGTAACACTAGGGTACCAAGAGCTTCTTCTCAGGAATGAGAAGATAATTCAGAATCTTGAGTCCAGATGGAGACGCATACATCGGCCATGATTGCTGCCTGTGGATGGTGGATCTGGCAATACCAGCGGGCTTTGTGTCACACACAACAACTTCTTCCACTGAATTATAGCCGCCAAATGTTAGAACAGGTGATGCAAAATCATCCAGTTCTCTTCAACTCTCTCCAGGTAAAGTTGCCTCTGTTCCCAGCATTATCAGGAGGGAAGGACAGAGCTGAGCTCTTTATGTGTTCTCTGTTGCTCTGTATAGATGCAATACAATGGGATAACAAGATAAGTGTTGCTAACAGAGCAACAGATCTTTACAGATGAAAGCAGACATTTCCATTTTAGATATATACAAAAACATCCAAGGCATTTATGTTAGAGGAAACTTTGGGACTACAGACCTGCAAAGTGACACATGCATGTGTTTCCTAAGTTGCTACAGGCAAAATCAGTCAGGTGATCTTCAACTAAATATTTAAACTGTCTAAGACAATCAGTCTGAGTTTGCTTGAGAAGAATTATGGTGCTGTTCCACTGTCACATTGGGCAATGGTTTCTGACAAGGGGTAGTCAGCCTCTCTAGAGCTGGATAGGGAAAAGAAAAGCATTCCTGTTGCCTAGAAATGCTTGTACAATTCAGCCTTTGGGAGTTAGTGTCACTTCCAGGCTGACTGTCAGAACCTCACTTGTAGCTGTGTTTGGCTGTAGCACAGGAGGGAAGCTGATGTCAGTGGGAAAATCCACATGGCTACGTAGAGATTTCATGGCCTTGGTATTAGTGGCTTTCTTGCAGTCAGTTCCCTAACAGACCTGGGACACTACTGGGATTCACTAAGGAAGCTTCTAGTGCTATTAAAAACTTCTCCTGAGATAAAGTGCATGGTCCTGAGGGCAACACCAAGCTTTTATTATCCTCCATGGGCTGAACCTGGGACCACCACCCCAGGATCCTGGGCCCCATTTCATCTCAGCCATGCCCATCCCAGCTCCAGCAAAGCTGCAGGAGTGCCTGTGCTCGGCCCTGCCTCTCTGCTAACTCTGGCCAGCCTGGGAGCCCAGCTTGCTGCTTCCCACAAGTGTCAGAGGCTGCTGGTGTCCCTGTTACTGGTGCCAGCTCTACCCAGAGCGCTCACCCCTGAGGTCACCACAGCACCCTGCTCCCCAGTTCCATGGGAACAAATGGTCACTGGTGAGCTTGGATGTTACACTTCTTGTATAAAATAACTCTGTCTGCCAACAGCAGTTAGTAGGTCTCAGGGATTTTTTCCAAGCCAACTGTGTGTGTGCAGTGCCCTGGTTTATACTGAGCCCTGTACTGCCGTCACACTTGCTCTGCCATCCTGGGTATGAGTCTCACACTTTTAGCTCTTTCCATGGCACTGCTTTCCTGAGTCTCATTCCCCAGTCTGTATATACATCCAGGATATTCCCACCCCAGGTGCAGAATCTGGCACTTTCTCTTGTTGAATTTCAGATGATTGGTGGTTACCCAGGCCTTTAATTTGTCAAAGTCTCTCTGCAGGGCCTCTCTGCCTTCGAGGCAGACAACAGCTCCTCCCAAAACTATTGTCTGTGAACTTGTACAAATATCTCCTGCTAATTGTAAAAGAATGTCCTAATTCAACTGCCAATTACAGAGTAGGCATCCTTTAGACTGTTAGTGCTGATAAGGAATGCATTACCTCCTTCAAGGTTCTGACAACACAAATTGTCCATCAAGGTAACACAAGAACACCCTGAGGAATATCAGTCCCATGCTTTATGTGTACAAGCTCTCTTTCAGTATTGAACACACTTTTTATTTCCTTGTTTAGACACCAGCAGAGAGATGTGGTTTTGCATTTCACTAAGTGTATGCAACTCTATTAACAGTAAAAGAGATTGGAATGTGCAGCAAGAGAGGCTATATCCTAAGGCATTCATCTCTCATCTCTGCTGGAGAATTGTACTGTGTTCATCTAGGAGTACAGAAATTTCATCCTGGTCTTTTTGTATAAATTCTATATACTGATAACTAACAAGTGCCCTTTTGTCCCCAGAGATTTTTTTAAATTATAATTTTCTCTGTTTACCAATTGTGGAATATCAGCAGGTCATAAACTACCATAGATTACCTGCAAATCCCAAAGGCATTTATTAGATATGAGAAAAAAACCCCCAAACACTGTGGTTCTGACATAAAGGATATTTTGTCTCATTGATAGATGTGAGATTTGATGGGAAATCACCTAGATCTCACTTTACTTGGATGTGCTTAAAAGTTCTGTAAGAATTCATAAAACTATGAAGAAAAGAAATCTGTGTTAAAAATGGAAAAATATGTATTTTATCTCTGTGTGTTTCCACCAAATATTGAAACTTGCAAGCCAGCCTAAAGGTAGGCTTGTAACCAAGTATAGACACTGATGTTTGGATCTGCTGTTCAAAGGCAAGTTCTATATACATAGGTTTGAAGTCTGTGGCTTTTAAGTGAACCTTTTCCTCTTATGAAGTTGGAGAGAGCTACAAAAGTGGGATTTTAAAATTGGCCACAATCTGTATTTTGATGTCTATAATCTATGAATGAAATGTGTCAGAAAATGTTCCTGGGAAACTCTTTATTCTGCTGAGAGAAAGATTAGAGGAAATGAAAAGCTGAAATGGGGTTGCAGTTAAGTAGGACTGGCAATTTGTGACTGGTGTGGGACTGGGAGAGCAGAGTGAGTGACACTGGGGCTGAAACACTGACAAATGTCTTCAGAGTGAAATTAACAGCAGTGTATTTCATAGAAATGAATTTTCTTCTTTTATTCAATGTTTTTGTGTCAGAAATTGGAAAATGCAATGGCCCAATTATTTCTTTATTGTATTGGCATGGCTTCAAGTGACTGCCATTTCACACTGATTGAAGATTATAGTTGCTAACTACGTTGCTGTAGAAATTGCAGAAGCTTTTCCCCTTCCATCTGAAAGTGTTATGCTTAACAAAAATAGTCACTCTGTGCTAGGAGTTGCAGTTCAGAACTTTGTCCCACAGGTTTTCTATTATACTAAAGCCATGAGATCCAGGGAATAAAGGAATGAGCATATAGAAGAAAATTATTTCCCACTCTGACCCTTGTGACTAAGACACTGGAATACCTTGTTCAAGTCACTGTTCTCTTTATGCATGTTCAAAAGGAAATAATTTTCCCTTCATTTGCCAGTGAAGTGCCTTATATTTCACAATCTTTTAATTGGAAAGAATGACCTACATGCAGTCCAGACATTCAGCGATGTTGTGTATGAATAACAAAAGGTCAAAGGCTGAAGGAAAGCTTGAATCATCACCTCACTCTTTTTTATTTTTTTATTATGTGCTAGGTGACTTCCTAAAACACTGATTCGGGTGTGAAATAAAATGCAATAATCTGTCATTTTATCAAACTACCCATGCATTGTGGAAAGGCTGGGGGTGGTAGAGCCTGAATTAATTTCTAGATTCATTGGCTGCAGAGATTTGAACTCCTCCATACTTCTGCTATAAAAGAATTCACATATGACTTTAATTAATGCTAGGTTTTAGAATTATTCATTATGATGGTTTTAGAGTTATTCATTATGATTTACTATGTTGTTATGGTTTATTGTAGATGTTTCATTTGAAAGGAGTTGACAAATTTGTGTCTGGAAGAGATGGCATTTTTAATTTTGCAGGTGATTAAAAGTATAGGCCAAATTCTGTCCCTAGATTTCACTTAATTCCTCTGAGACAGAGTCTGGCTTTAGTTTACAATAGACTCATGCAAGTCTTCACAGAAAGCTCATTTGCACAGTGTTGAAAGGGTGATGTTCTACAAGGTATATAAAGCAGTTCAGCTTGTCTTGAACAGCAAACAAACTCATGTAGGTTCAAGCTAATTACTTTTTGGCACTGAGGGACCTGAAGTCTTAGTTGCTTGTTCTGATCTGACACTTATAAATTAACTGCCAAAAGACCCCAAACTTGTGTGAGTTCAGCGGCCTATAGCTTCAGCCAAAGGCAGCATAAAAGCTTTATATATCAATTTGTAAAATGCATGGATATTCTCATTTGAACTCTTGGTAGGACCATAATTTGTCTTAAGTTCACTTTTACCCATTTACATTTTAAAAAGTTTGGTGCTGAGGTACCTAAGCCTAGGAAACTACTGGAAAAACTCCTTTGGAATACATCTTTCAAAAGTTAGAAACTGCTTATCTGAGACAATATAACAATTCCTGGTTAGAGAAATAGGTCTCCCACTGACATGAGAATGCTCAGGATTGGACCTTTTGTGAATACATTTGAATTCTTACGCACCTCTGTTGCTTTTCCGATACTTTTTGAACTACTTTCTATGTTAGGAAGGCCTGACCATAA
The DNA here is from genome assembly GCF_028769735.1 of Zonotrichia leucophrys gambelii. Lineage (NCBI taxonomy): Eukaryota > Metazoa > Chordata > Aves > Passeriformes > Passerellidae > Zonotrichia > Zonotrichia leucophrys. Next base: position 39,404,880 of record NC_088169.1, on the reverse strand, counting down.
ATCCAGAATACATCCAGATGACATTTTACTTGAATCTTCACATGAAATGGTTTATGTTGCATTCTAGAACACTAAAAACTAAAATAATTTAATTTTATGGTCTGTTTTTCCTTTCTCTCATTGATTTCAGCCAAAATGTTGATCTCTGAATCTATATGCAGATTAAAGAAGAAAGTTTCAAAACCAAGTGACTGGTATTGATTTCAGACATCTGACCATAGTTAGTCAATCGGAAAGTATTGGCCTGAGATGCCTTGTACTTCAGAAAATTTCTCATGTAATAACTCTTTGAAACCTGATTGTGCTTCATTTCAAATGGTGTTATTGACCTGTGCATGGAAAAGACCTTTCTTCAGAGAATTTTAATTTCATGTATTCTTCCTCTGCTTTGCTTGTCTTTTAAAATGAGTCTTTAGGGATTTTCTGAAGTGGTTAGTAACTAGGAAAATATTCCTGTGTCTTCTCATATACACAACTCCATGACTGTTTGCTACTCACTATTGTTTGGGATGCAGCCAAATGAAATATTAGTGGCAATTGTTCAGTTGATGATTAATGTCTCAGCCTTCAGAAATGGTGGGAGAGAGCCAATAATTGTTAAGAGCTATAAAAGGCACTTCGTGAAGATATGCATGCAGCCTTACAGAAAAGTATTTTCTCTTCTCTCTCCTGCTTTAGATCCATGTCTGCTTTTCTTTTATCTGCAAGCAGAAAATTGAAAGCTGTTTTGTTGTTTTACTCTCTGTTTTTTGAGGGCTTCATTATTGATCTGGTGCCAGCATCTGTGCAACTACTAGTCAAATTTGTCTCTTAAAGGCAAACATTTTTTTTTTTTCCAGAAAACTCAAATCTGACATGAATGGAGCTTTTCCTCACATACTTTCCTTTCTCCCTCATTCAGATTCTGGTTGCAACTGGCAGCAGATACTGCAACAGTCTGATTTGTCAAAATTTCAGCACCTTTGTGAGCACACATTTGTGCCTCT